>NC_092715.1:46510514-47905456 GCF_047496885.1 Scyliorhinus torazame | reverse complement strand
TGTCCATGGTTAACTGGGGTAACGGTGGTTCCAATGATGGTCAATGGTTCCCTGGTGCATGTTGCCAGCTGGGCCTTGGTATCCTTAAAGTCTAGGTGCTGGATTCCCAAACGGAGCTTCTGGAATGTTCACTGTCCAACAATTGAAACAACAGCCCCCGTATCGATTTCCATGTCTAAGGGGTGACCGTTAACTTGGAGCACTATTCTTATTGGAGCTACTGTGGCTGCCGTAATGCAGCTTAACTGCATGAAATTGTCTTTCTTGGGCTGGACAATGTGCAAAGGCCTGGCTTGGGGCGCATGTGTAATCGACGTGTTCGCTGGCGATTCTGATAGAATTATAGAGTTTACAGTGCAGAAGGAGGCCATTCACCCCATCGAGTCTGCACCAGCTCCCAACCGCACATCTCCACCCTATCCCCATAACCCAGTAACCCCATCCAACACTAAGGGCAATTTTGGACACTAAGGGCAATTTAGCATGGCCAATCCACCTAACCTGCTCATCTTTGGACTGTGGGAGGAAACCGGAGCACCCGGAGGAAACCCAAGCACACATGGGGTGAACGTGCAGACTCTGCACAGACAGTGACCCAAGCCTGGAATCGAACCTGGGACCCTGGAGCTGTGAAGCAATTGTGCTAATCACTATGCTACCGTGCTGCCCACAATGAAAATGAAATGAATGAAATGAAATGAAAATCGCTTATTGTTACGAGTAGGCTTCAATTTAAGTTACTGTGAAAAGCTCCTAGTCACCACATTCCGGCACCAGTTCAGGGAGACTGGTACGGGAATTGAACTGTGCTGCTGGCCTGCCTTGGTCTGCTTTAAAAGCCAGCGATTAGCCCAGTGAGCTAAACCAGCCCCTATGTGTTGGGCCTAATTTTCTTTTACAAGCTAAAAGTAATGTCGGAGTGAAATACTGTCCTGAAGAAAATCTTTCCTTAAATTAAAGTTAGATTCCCTACACTATGCACCTGCTCAGTTATACAGACCAAAAGCTGCACAGTTTCAAAGTACACACATTTTGCCCTTCAAGTCCATGCCAGTGTTTATGCACAAGTTCCCCCCAAATGACTTCACCTAGCCCTGTCAACATACCCTTCTATTCTCTTCTCACTCATATTTTGAATCTAGCTTCCCTTTAAATGCTATTCACCTCAGCTTTTCCTTCTGGTATTGAGTTATACTTTCTAACCACTTTCTGGGTTAATCCCTTATTGTATTTATTAGTGACTACTTTTAAGGCCCCTAGATCAAGTCTCACCTGCAAGTGAAAGCATAATCTCTACGGCAACCCTATCAAACCCTTTACTTATTTTAATGATCTCCACGAGGTGTCCCTCAGGTTCAACTCTCATCCTGAGCAGTTTCTCGATTTCAGCTAAAGAAACACCAGGCTCTTCAATTCACCACACCACTCCTTGGTTAGGGAGACATTGACTAGTGCTCTGCTCCAGATCACAATTCAGAAAACCATGCTACAGAGGGTACAAGGTTGTTTACACATGTTGGTGGGATTATGTTGTGATGACCAGCAATACTGAATTGATTACTCAGTGTTGAGGCCTGCACATGAAGAATGGTTGTTTGACTTGGGTATTGCCAATGCCTCTGAAAGGTCAGGAGAGGAGAGGAGAAAACTGAGGGGAAATGTCCATTTTTGGAAATCCATAGCCAGAATTGATCAATACTGGTTAAAAAAAATCTTGGAAAATTTCATGTACCCAAGGATTTATTCAGTTACCTTAATTCAGACTTCCGTAACTATTTCTCTGCAAATTTCTAATTACATACAGGTGGAACTGTGGAATTTTGGTGCTCAAAACACACAAGAGAATTCCACCTCCCACATATTAAAAGCTGAACATGACTTATTAAGTAGTTGTAAACCATTGGACACCACTTGTCTGTCAACTGATAAGCAAATACATTGCATAGTAAACCAAAAAATGCAATTTTAACTGTTACGGTTAAGTTGACGCTCCCTGCGGTAATGCAAGAAAGTATCAGGGATTCCTCGATTTCTGCTCACATGCTCCAGAGGTATCGGTACTCAAAGGTCAAGAAATCTCTGCTGTGTTGCATTTCGTGCTATCTTGATTTACCTGTAAAAATGTACCTCTTCCCACTTCTTTCTCCCGCTGACCCACAGCTCCAGATGATTGTGTAAAAGTGCAAGTGTAAAGTCGCTATAGTCCCAGAAGACCATAGAACAGAGAACATAACAGCGCAGTACAGGCCCTTCGGCCCTCGATGTTGCGCCGACCTGTGAAACCACTCTAAAGCCCATCTACACTATTCCCTTATCGTCCATATGTCTATCCAATGACCATTTGAATGCCCTTAGTGTTGGCGAGTCCACTACTGTTGCAGGCAGGACATTCCACGCCCTTACTACTCTCTGAGTAAAGAACCTACCTCTGACATCTGTCTTATATCTATCTCCCCTCAATTTAAAGCTATGTCCCCTCGTGCTAGACATCACCAACCGAAGAAGAATGCTCTCACTGTCCACCCTATCCAATCCTCTAATCATCTTGTATGCCTCAATTATGTCACCTCTTAACCTTCTTCTCTCTAACGAAAACAGCCTCAAGTCCCTCAGCCTTTCCTCATAAGATCTTCCCTCCATACCAGGAAACATTCTCCTCTGCACCCTGTCCAATGCTTCCACATCCTTCCTATAATGCGGCGACCAGAATTGCACGCAATACTCCAAATGCGGCCGCACCAGAGCTTTGTACAGTTGCAACATGACCTCATGGCTCCGAAACTCAATCCCTCTACCAATAAAAGCTAACACACCCCGTACCTTCTTAACAACCCTCTCAACCTGGGTGGCAACTTTCAGGGATCTATGTACATGGAAACCGAGATCTCTCTGCTCATCAATACTGCCAAGAATCTTACCATTAGCCCAGTACTCTGTCTTCCTGTTATTCCTTCCAAAATGAATCACCTCACACTTTTCTGCATTAAACTCCATTTGCCACCTCTCAGCCCAGCGCTGCAGCTTATCTATGTCCCTCTGTAACTTGTAACATCCGTCCGCACTGTCCACAATTCTACCGACTTTAGTGTCATCTGCAAATTTACTCACTCATCATTCTACGCCCTCCTCCAGGCCATTTATAAAAATGACAAACAGCAGTGGCCCCAAAACAGATCCTTGTGGTACACCACTAGTAACTGGACTCCAGTCTGAACATTTCCCATCAACCACTACCCTTTGTCTTCTTCCAGCTAGCCAATTTCTGATCCAAACTGCTAAATCACCCTGAATCCCATGCCTCCGTATTTTCTGCAGTAGCCTACCGTGGGGAACCTTATCAAACGCTTTACTGAAATCCATATACACCACAGCAACTGCTTTAGCTTCATCCACCTGTTTGGTCACCTTCTCAAAGAACTCAATAAGGTTTGAGAGGCACGACCTACCCTTCACAAAAACGTGTTGACTATCTCTAATCAAATTATTCCTTTCCAGATGATCATACATCCTATCTCTTATAAACCTTTCCAAGATTTTGCCCACAACAGAAGTAAGGCTCACTGATCTCTCGTTACCGGGGTTGTCTCTACTCCCCTTCTTGAACAAGGGGACAACATTTGCTATCCTCCAGTCTTCTGGCACTATTCCTGTCGACAAAGATGACTTAAAGATCAAAGCCAAAGGCTCAGCAATCTCCTCCCTAGCTTCCCAGAGAATCCTAGGATAAATCCCATCCGGCCCAGGGGACTTATCTATTTTCACACTTTCCAGAATTGCTAACACCTCCTCCTTATGAACCTCAAGCCCTTCTAGTCTAGTAGCGTGAATCTCAGTATTCTCCTCGACAGCATTTTCATTCATTTAGCACCTCTACTATCTCCTCGGACTCCAAGCACAACTTCCCACTACTGTCCTTGACTGGCCCTACTCTTACCCTAGTCATTTGTTTATTCCTGACATATCTATAGAAAGCTTTAGGGTTATCCTTGATCCTACCTGCCAAAGACTTCTCCTGTCCCCTCCTGGCTCTTCTTAGCTCTCTCTTTAGGTCCTTCCTAGCGAACTTGTAACTCTCGAGCGCCCTAACGGAACCTTCATATCTCATCTTTACATAAGCCTCCTTCTTCCTCTTGACAAGTGTTTCGACTGCTTTAGTAAACCACGGTTCCCTTGCTCGACCACTTCCTCCCTGCCTCACAGGTACATACTTATCAAGGACATGCAGTAGCTGTTCCTTGAACAAGCTCCACATTTCCATTGTGCCCATCCCCTGCAGTTTTCCTCTCCATCCGATGCATCCTAAGTCTTGCCTCATCGCATCATAATTGCCTTTCCCCCAGATATAACTCTTGCCCTGCGGTATATACCTATCCCTTTCCATCACTAAAGTAAACGTAATGGAATTGTGATCACTATCACCAAAGTGCTCACCTACCTCCAAATCTAACACCTGTCCTGGTTCATGTAGCGCACAAAGACTCCGAGAGACGAATAGAGTGAAGTCGATGAGGCTTCATTAAGCGTGTCTGTTCCCCCGCAGCTCGGTAGTAGACTGGCCTGCGGGGGAGGACTCCGGCTTCTTATACTCCGTCTTCAGGGCGGAGCTAGAGGTCAACGGCCAACCAGGACCCGGGATCTGTCAGCCAATGACATTAGGGCTTCCAGTCCCACATGACCCCTAATACATACTACCACAGTTCATTACCCAGTACCAAATCCAATATGGCCTCGCCTCTCGTTGGCCTATCTACGTACTGTGTCAGGAAACCCTCCTGCACACATTGGACAAAAACGGACCCATCTAAAGTACTCGAACTATAACGTTTCCAGTCAATATTTGGAAAGTTAAAGTCCCCCATAACAACTACCCTGTTGCTTTCGCTCCTATCCAGAATCATCTTTGCAATCCTTTCCTCTACATCTCTGGAAGTTTTCGGAGGCCTATGGAAAACCCCTAACAGGGTGACCTCCCCTTTCCTGTTTCTAACCTCAGCCCATACTACCTCAGTAGACGAGTCCTCATCAAATGTCCTTTCTGCCACCATAATACTGTCCTCGATCACCAGAACTGCAAGTGCAGCACTCTTGTGGATACTCCTTATTGTCCTCTATGGAGATGTCACATTAGGCCGTGATGGCCCTTGGCCATCGGTCTGACTGTGACGTTGTTTTGGTGGTGAGTGGGTCACGAAAGCCTTATCATTGAGGATCATCGCTCGTCGGAATGGGGGACAACCGTGTCCATCCTAATTCCTGGAACTGCTGGACCCCCTTTTCCGCCTTCACAGGGGAGAACGACTGTTCTATGGCCTTTTCCAGATCCAAGGTCGGTTCCACTAACAGCTTCTTTTGAGTCGCCACATTGTGCTTTTGTTTCAATTAAGGGGTAATTGAGCGTGGCCAATCCGCCTATCCTTCACATCTTTGGGTTGTGGGGGTGAGACCCACGCAGACACGGGGAGAATGTGCAAACTCCACACTCACAATGAGTGACCTGAGACTGGGAGCGGAACCCAGGTCCTCGGTGCTGTGCGACAGCAGTGCTAGCCACTGCACTGCCGTGCCGCCTAGTCGCCATGTTGTTAATTCCAGACAACAAACAATCTCACAGCATCCCAGGGAGGTATGGGCCGAAGTCACCTTCCATAGGCCCGTCATAAATTTTGGAACAGATTCCCCAGGGGTTCACCCAGCCCTCCTGAACTGGTATTTCTGCATTATTACCGACGGCTTAGGATCACAATGATTTGCGACGAGTTTCACCGCTTCGCTACAGGCTCTTGGGTCTGGTGCCACCGAGTAGGTGAGGCGCTTGACTAATTTGAATGTTGGGGCCCCGCAGGTGGTCAGCTCTTAAATCCCATTTGCCTGGATGAAATTACCGCATCCGCTTGGTATACTGGGCCCAGTTATCTGCACGTGCGCCTTCCGAAAAGTGGCATTTTCAAACCTTGTGCTGGGGAATTCCGATGTGGTTAGGATGTCCAGGATCTCAGCCGTTGTTTACCTCGTCACCGGTATAAAAGCTCAGGAGGCCCGAGAAGGTAAGTTCAAACAACATTTAATTCATCAACGAAAGCAAAGGCTGCAACGCGGCTTACAGTTCCAAGCGGGACTACCGATCACACTGGTCCCCATCTTGGCCAGTTTTATGAGTCACAGCTGGTGGGCCTCCACCCACTAGTGGGGGGGACACGTATTCCACGAGCCCCATGGCGAGATCAATTGGGGTGTTCCCGTGGGTCTCATGAGGGTCATTACACCTTTAACATAATAGATCTCCGCAAGGTACTTCACAGGAGCATTGCAAAACAAAGTACGACACCCCCAGCCACATAGGCGGACATCAGCACATCGACGGTGCATTGACCAACCAAATCACAGGAGGTCCCAACAACAGCAAGCGCACAGGAACTGTGCACGCCCACTGTTGTTTACACCAAAATTCTCAAGTCACAAGGATGACATAGCAACCCAGGAAGCACACAGCTCTCTAACCAGAGGCACACAAGGCAGCTGAGAACCAGTCACAGTCATTAAGTGGAAAGAATGCGAGTAATGCAATGAAAGGAATTATCTTACCACTGGGGTTTCGGTCCTTTAGAAACAGCTTTCAAAATCGAGCTGACTAGAATTTGTGAAAACCAGGCAGGAACTTTCTGAAATTCCTTCCAGGAGCTAGCACTGAGTCTTTACTCAGCCGAGGAAGCAAATCAATGCCCCTTACAACTGTTCTATTGTCTAGAGACATCTCTCATTCTAGAAAAAGAAGATGCCTCTGATTTTTTTTCAAGTGTACTGGAGGGTTTAATGTAAACAAGACAAACACTGCTAAATGTGAACAAACCGGTTACTATTCAACTGAATAATGCACAGCCCTCACCGTGGTTCCAAGTTGCTGCCTAGCGCTGTAAATGAATGGTGTACAATGCCTGGCATAGTTTGCGAAACAGGAATTTGTTGAACAGCCTGATGTTGTAAGACTTCTTACAGTGCTCACCCCAGTCCAACGCCGGCATCTCCACTTCTTGTAAAACAGCAGCATCGAAAGCTCCGGGGCGGGATGCTGTGATCCTGCGGCTAAGTGCAGATGCCGTCGGAAACGCCATCACGTTTCTCGACGGCGTCCAAACGGCCTCACGATCAGCAATTCTGGCCCCTGCATGGCATTGGAACGGTTCACGCCGCTCCAGCTGCTGATCAACTGGGCGCCGAGGGATCCGCGCATGCGCAGTGGCACCGGCGCCAACACGCACATGCGCAGTGCTTCCTTCAATGCGCCGGCCCCGGCGCAACATGGCGCAGGGCTACAGGGGCCGGTGTGGAAGAAAGGAGGCCCCCAGCCAGAGAGGCCAGCCCGCCGATCGGTGAGCACCGATCGCGGGCCAGGCCACATCAGAAGTCCCCCCCCCCTCTGGGGTTGGACGACCCTTCCCCCCACAGGCCGCCCCCCGACCCTTCCACGTCGGGTCCCCGCCAGCTGAGAGCAGGTGTGGATGGCGCTGGCGGGACTTGGCTTTTTTACGACGGCCACTCAGCCCATCTCGGGCCGAGAATCGGCGGGCCAGCCGCGTAGAGCAGCCCCCGACTGGCGCCGCGCCAACCACACCGGCGCCAATGGCGCTGATTCTCCGCTCTGTGGAGAATCGCGTGCCGGCGTCGGGGCGGTGTGGCGTGATTCGCGCCAATCGCGGAGATTCTCCGGCCCAGCCTCAGGCTGAGAGAATTCCACCCTCTATTTTTCCTCTCAGCGAATGAAAGTGTATTTATTTTTCAGATTGAGGCAAAGAAGGTTACTGGCCCAACAGTTTATCTTACTTCATGACGTATTGTTGCAAGAGATTTAATTTGCCTCCTGAATTCCCACCATCCCACCACTGTCAACCCCATCCCCTCAAGAACGACTGTGGCTGTGTGAGCGGCAGTGTCAATACAAACGTATCATTTTGCCGATTTTAATTGCAAAACTACACAAAATCTTCAAATATAAATTGTTTTTGTGATCTTCCAAAATTAATGTTACAAACCAACATTAGGTGCCAGAGCTCAATATTCCTTGGCATCTGTGAGGTCTCCAAACTCGCCTTCAGCTTTCCCAGGACTACGCACAGAAATTACCATTTTCATATTTTAGGTCGTGGAAAATATTTCTTTCTGAAATCCCCCAAGAGGAAACCCAGTTAGGGTGGCATGGTGGTCAGCACTGCTGCCTCACAGTGCCAGTGACCTAGGTTTGATTCTGTCCTTGGGTGGCTATCTGTGTGGAGTTGCACATTCTCCCCGTGTCTGCGTGCGCTTCCTCCGGGTGCTCCGCTTTCCTCTCACAGTCCAAAGATGTGCAGATTAGGTGGATCGGCCATGATCAATTGCCTCTTAGTGGCCAGGGTTGTTCAGGTTAGGTTACGGGTTACAGCGAGGTGGACGGGGTTGTGGACATGGGTAGGGTGCTTCTTTGGAGGGTGGGTCCAGACTCGATAGGCCAAATGGCCTCCTTTTGCACTTTCGGGATTCTATGATTCTATGAACTACTACTGTCTATGATAAATTCCTCCTGAGATAGCTCGGTGGGCAATGGCACAGCAAGGACTGAACGTCTTTTGTTCCCCAAATGTGGGTGTCGTTGGCAAGGCCACATGTATTTCCCCATCACAAGTTGTCCACAGAAGGTGGTGGATCACTTTTTTCCAGAACTACGGCTGCAGCTCTGAGGAAAGCCCACCATCGTTAACTCTGTTTCCCTTCCCACAGGTGCTGACTGATCCTCTGAGTATTTCCTACATTTTCAGTTTTTACTTCAGCTCCACCGGGAGATGGAGGTGTAGTCATAATGTCGCTGGCCTAGTAACCCGGGGAGCCCAAGCTACTGCTCTGGGAACTTGAGTTCACATCCCACTATGGCTGCTGATGAAGTTTAAATTTAATTAATTAAATTGGGAATTAAAAGTTAGCCTCTGTGTTGTATCTACCATCAATTCTTGTGATTGTTGTCAAAACTCCGCCTGGTTCAATAATGTCCTTCAGGGGGGGCAATCAGCCATTCTTATCCAGCCTGGCCTACATGTGACTCCAGATCTACAGCAATGTGGTCGACCTATAACTGGCCCCTGAAGCGGCCGAGAAAGCCATAATTTCAAGGGCAATTGTTGGCCTTGTAAACTTCATCCATCTCACATTAAAGATTAGTGAGAAGTCTCACAACACCAGGTTCACCTGATGAAGGAGCAGCGCTTTCATTGCGATTTCAAATAAACCTGTTGGACTTTAACCTGGTGTTGTGAGACTTCTTACTGTGCCCATCCCAGGCCAGTGCCGGCATCTCCACAACATTAAAGAATGAGGGAGAATACTTAGCACCTGCAGTATTTCATTGAATAGGAAAGCTTTAAACCCTTGTGAGTTCACTTTGACCGAAAGGTAAAATAACAATTTGGGGTCATACTCAGATCTTTCTCAGTTAAACAATCAAGCATCCTGAAACGCAACATCAAAAAGTTTTTCATGGTTCTATTTTTCTGCAGTGCGGGAGAAGGCATGAAACGGCCAATTAGAAACAATAGTAGAACTGGATCACTTTTAAAGGGGAACTGTATATTTATTTGAAAGAGCTCTTTTCAGAAGAGTGTGGGAAAAGAGAAGGCTGTGGTTTAATTAGTTCACTCTTTCAAAGGGCTGACACAGGTGTGACAGGTTAAATGGCGTCTGTCTGCACTGTAAAATTCTATGCTGCTGAAAGCCAGACAAGAGTTGTCTGTATGTCTGGTCTGCAAAGAGTTGGATCAGAGGGCTGTGGATTCTAAGTGGGGAGAGGGGGGCAGGGGGTGGGGGAGGAGGAAGGCAGCCATGAAAGCATGGTTAAAGAGGAGGGTCAAAGAGGAGGTATTTCAAAGCAGGAAAAGAGATACGACAGCAGAGATTCTGACGGAAGAGGCGATGGGAACAGGCAATATTGAGGGGGATGGTGGCCTTAAAAGTCGAAGTTCTCAGAAATGCTACTTGTTTACATGAGGAACAGATTAAATTTTAGAATTGGCAGGATTGCATCTGTTGCACCATCCAGCCAAGTTTCTGACGATGTGATTAGATGAGGAGAAAGTTTGAAAGTGACACTCGGGTACCTTGAACTGGAGGCTGATATCAAATACTGATATCACTCCATTCTTACAGACAGCACTTAGAGTACTTCAAAGCAGGAATTAGGACCTTAGGCCTTGTGAACATCTAGATTGCTCTGCAGGTCTTATCTATCGGGATGAACAGCTGATTGATGAGCTTTTTCAACAGCCAAGGCGTGTTGCTTGACAAACTTTCTAACAAGCTGCCTTAAATCAACACGCAGTTTGGACAGGTATATATCCATTACCCTGTCCGGCAGAAATCTATCCTATGTGTTCCCGGAGAAAGAAGTGAACAAGCACCACGCAAGGCTGCAGGGGAGATCAGAAATCAGCGAGTTCATAAATATTTGTCAGTTATTATATGTCTACAGATTTTAATGAGGGTTAAATAGTTAAGCTCATACCAGAACTGTCACTGACTATGTATCAGGACCCAGGTTGTGATCAAACCAGAATTTCAGGTGCACTTCCCTTACACTTCCTCCCAGCCCCTGTTCCTGTGTCATAATTGTACAACCATGTGGGGTGCAGTCACACATACCAGATATGCAGAGAACACAAAATGGAGCATGTAGGTGCAACTTGTACTCCAGACTTTAGCGTGTTCACATTAAAGGTGCAAATCAAATGGGCTCACCAATTTGTCATTGTCAAAATTAAAAAAGATTCTATTCACTGCAAAAGGGAGGAAAGTCATGTTAATGTTAGTCCACAAATTGACACAGAACTTTAAAGTTTAAGATCTTTACAGATGTGCCGATTATGTCATGTGTAGCATTTTCTAAGTTATTCAATCCTACAATCTTCTGTCTTCTAACTCATGCTGGGTTACGGCTCCACATGCACATGTTGATTCTTCATCTGTAGGTCATCCGTAGAGTGAATGTTAGCGGACAACCAAGACATGTCCAGAAACAGGATCTTGCCTCAAAGAAAACACAGACCGATATACACATAGACACAGATCCGTGCTCATTGAGTGACAATACTGACGCACAAACACATAAAACGCAAAGACGCATCCGCACACACACAGACGCACATACATGCAAATACACCCAGACGCACACATAGCTGCGCATACGTGCAAGCCATTCACACACACAAATTTCGAACAGGGGGCGAGTGGATAGTGATGACGTCCGAACCTTGCTCAGGTTTCCTCTTTCGTAGCCTTGTGATGCTGAGGCTCAGGTTAGCAACCCCTCAACCATCACAACTGAGATCATATAACTCAGATCGGCCTACATATTTTTGAAATAAATTATTGACAACATAATGCTACAATTATATGCCCTCATATTGCCATTGTCCTCAGCATGCCTCTGTGGTACATGCATTACTGAAAAGAGGTTTTAATTCCAGTTGTTTGAATTTAAGCATTTTCTGTTCTCTTTAGCATCAGTGCAGAGCACTTTATCCAAGTTATTATTGGCTTGAAAAGTGCTCTGTGATTGACGTACAGTTGAAAAAAATTGAAACCTTTGACACATTCAAAATAATAACATCCTTATATTCAGAAAGTCAGGATGACAGATGGAGAGTAGAATCAATCGAAACCTCACCTGACTTTCCCGTACCTGAATGCTCATTGTGGCCCCTACATGTTAGGAAAGCTCATGATGCGAGTGGGAGCTAGATATTTAGCCCCCACTGGGCTGGGATCAGATGTGGTCGGTGACCAGTTTAGGTGCCTGTCCAAGAACATTTCCTGCTTGTCTGGGACGGGTCGTCCTTCCACAATGGTATCCTGGCTGCAAGAACAATGTCTTAATTAAATTTTGAACGTTTTGGAGAGAGGGCACCTCCATTTTGAAGCGCCCTCCCCCTTACGCCCTTCCATCACAACCTGCTGCCCCTTTCAAACTGACCGTCCAGTTCTGAGAACCCTCCCGCCATCTTTGATTGAACGGGGAAACTTGCCCTTTGGCCACTAACTGGCCGCCATGTGAAAACTGGGGCCTGTGGCTGTTTCTCTCTGGAGGTGGGTTCAAACCCCCAGAAATTGGGTCCTGACCTTTTGAACCCGGAGGAAAAGTCTTGCCTCAGCTGTCTGGCAAGTTAGCTAATTTCAGTCAACACAAGATATACCTGATCTCAGCTCTCCAGGCTTGCGACAGAAAGATTGGATTGGATTGGATTGGATTTGTTTATTGTCACGTGTACCGAGGTACAGTGAAAAATATTTTTCTGCGAGCAGCTCAACAGATCATTAAGTACATGAGAAGAAAAGGGAATAAAAGAAAATACATAATAGGGCAACACAACATATACAATGTAACTACATAAGCACTGGCATCAGATGAAGCATACAGCGTGTAGTGTTAATGAGGTCAGTCCATAAGAGGCTCATTTAGGAGTCTGGTGACAGTGGGGAAGAAGCTGCTTTTGAGTCTGTTCGTGCGTGTTCTCAGACTTCTGTATCTCCTGCCCGATGGAAGAAGCTGGAAGAGTGAATAAGCCGGGTGAGAGGGATCTTTGATTATGCTGCCCGCTTTCCCCAGGCAGCGGGAGGTGTAGATGGAGTCAATGGATGGGAGGCAGGTTTGTGTGATGGACTGGGCGGTGTTCACGACTCTCTGAAGTTTCTTGCGGTCCTGGGCCGAGCAGTTGCCATACCAGGCTGTGATGCAGCCTGATAGGATGCTTTCTATGGTGCATCTGTAAAAGTTGGTAAGGGTTAATGTGGACATGCCAAATTTCCTTAGTTTCCTGAGGAAGTATAGGCGCTGTTGTGCTTTCTTGGTGGTAGCGTCGACGTGGGTGGACCAGGACAGATCTTTGGAGATGTGCACCCCTAGGAATTTGAAACTGCTAACCATCTCCACCTCAGCCCCATTGATGCTGACAGGGGTGTGTACAGTACTTTGCTTCCTGAAGTCAATTACCAGCTCTTTAGTTTTGCTGGCATTGAGGGAGAGATTGTTGTCACTACACCACTCCACTAGGTTCTCTATCTCCCTCCTGTATTCGGACTCATCGTTATTCCGAGATCCGGCCCACTATGGTCGTATCGTCAGCAAACTTGGAGATGGAGTTGGAACCAAGTTTTGCCACGCAGTCGTGTGTCTACAGGGAGTAGAGTAGGGGGCTAGGTACGCAGCCTTGCGGGGCGCCGGTGTTGAGGACTATTGTGGAGGAGGTGGTGTTGTTCATTCTTACTGATTGTGGTCTGTTGGTCAGAAAATCTAGGATCCAGTTGCAGAGTGGTGAGCCATGTCCTAGGCTTTGGAACTTTGATATGAGCTTGGCTGGGATTATGGTGTTGAAGGCGGAGCTGTAGTCAATAAATAGGAGTCTAATGTAGGAGTCCTTGTTTTCGAGATGCTCTAGGGATGAGTGTAGGGCCAGGGAAATGGTGTCTGATGTGGACCGGTTGCAGCGGTATGCGAATTGCAGTGGATCAAGGCGTTCTGGGAGTATGGAGGTGATGCGCTTCATGATCAACCTCTCGAAGCACTTCATTACGACTGAAGTCAGGGCCACTGGTCGGTAGTCATTGAGGCACGTAACCTGGTTCTTCTTTGGTACCGGTATGATGGTGGTCTTCTTGAAGCAGGTGGGGACCTCAGAGTAGAGTAGGGACAGGTTAAAGATGTCCGTGAATACCTCTGCCAGCTGGTCCGTGCAGGCTCTGAGTGCACGACCAGGGATCCCGTCTGGGCCCGTCGCCTTCCGAGGGTTCACTTTCAGGAAGGCCAATCTGACCACTGTGATGGTGGGTATGGGTGAATTATGGGCTGCTAGGGCACTCGACAGCGGATTGTTGGTTACCTGCTCGAACCGAGCATAGAATGCATTGAGTTCATCGGGGAGGGGTGCGCTGCTGCCAGAGATACTGTTCGGCTTCGCTTTGTAACCCAACAACGATACAAGTCTCCTACTCATCACTGTCCAGCAATTCCTGCTGAAAGTAGGCTAGAAACCGTTGTGATCCCTTCCGTTGTTAAATGGTCCAATCCTCACTCACCAAAGGAATGCAGGAGAGAAGAATTTGGAGGGGTGCAGTTGGGGGCGGGGGGGGGGGGGGTGGTTGCAGGACCCCTGGGAATTTAGACAAATCCTGACTTTCTAACTATGAGTAACACAGGGAGCGAAATTCTACATCCCGCCCCGCCACATTTCTGCCCCGACCCGCCGGCGGGATGCTCCGTTACACCGGCCGGTCAATGGGGTTTCCCATTGTGGGGCAGCCCCACGCCGTCGGGAAACCCCCGGGCGCCGGCAAAACGGAGACTCCCGCCGGCGGAGAATGACGCCCAGGATTTCTGACAACAAAAGGTCCTCAGGCTTGTTCATTACCAAATAACACTGGCATTAGAAAATGACTCTTGAACTTCATGGCCAGTGTACGATTAGATTGTCAGCACAGAGGAGATTAAAACCATTCTCCACAGAACGGTAATTGCTGAGCATTCCAAATTCAATCAGTATCAAAACTTTACTTTGCTACTGTGCATTGAGTTAGCTGCTATCTAGTAATCGAGGCACGCAGTCTCTCAATTGTGGCCCAATTGGTAGCAGTCTCACTACAGAGTCAGAAAGTTGCGGGTTCAAATCACCTGTCCAGAAACTCGACACATAAATCTAGACTGATACTGCAGTGCGATATTGAGGGACTGTTGCGCTGTTGGAGGTACCTTCTTTCAGATGAGATTTTAAACCAACACCCTGCCTGCCCTCTCAGGTTGGATGAAAAGGATCCCATTATTTTGATAAAGGATAGGCATGTTATCCCTAATGTTCTGGCCAATATTGATCCCGCAATCAACATCACAAAAATGGATGATCTGGCCTTCATTACAGTGCTGTTTGCGGGAGTTTGATGTTTGCAAATTGGCTTCCACAGTTCCAATATTGTTACACTGAGCTATATTTTCAGATTGTTCTGCCAAACCTTTTGTCTCTAAGCTCTGCAGTCCTGTCACATCCAGTCGTGATGATCATGGACAATTAACCATACACTTACATAGAACATAGAACATACAGTGCAGAAGGAGGCCATTCGGCCCATCGAGTCTGTACTGACCCACTTAAGCCCTCACTTCCATCCTATCCCCGGAAGAAAAAGAAACACAAGACCTGAGTATGATAATGTACCATCTCTAGATTCTGACGATGCTGTTAAAGCTATTTGTCTTTGTTTTGGTTAAATCATTGTACTTGCATAATATGACGTGTTTTTTTAATATAAATTTAGAGTACCCAATTATATATTTTTTCAAATTAAGTGGCGATTTAACGTGGCCAATTCAATTCTTTTGCATATCTTTTTGGATTGTGGGGGTGAGACCCACGCAGACACGGACAGTGACCCAGGGCCGGGATCAAACTCTTGGAGGAGAACGCTCCATAAATATCCCCATCGGCAATGATCGGGTAGCCCAGCACATCAGTGCAAAAGACCAGGGTGAAGCATTCGCAACAAGCTTCAACAAGAAGTGCCGAGTGGATGATTTATCTCAGCCCCCTCTTGTGATCCCCAGAATCATAGGTGTCAGTCTTCAGCCAATTTGATTAACTTCACGTGATATTAAAAAATGACGGAAATGTAATTAAATGAAAATCGCTTATTGTCACAAGTAGGCTTCAAATGAAGTTACTGTGACACTGGATACTGCAAAGGGCTATGAGCCCTGATAATATTCTGGCAATAGTACTAAAGACTTGTGCTCTACAACCAGCGGCTCCCCTAGCCAAGCTGTTCCTGTACAGCTATAACACTGGCATCTGCCTGGCAATGTGGAAAATTGCCTAGGCATGTCCTGTCCACAAAAAGCTGGACCAATCCAACCCTACCAATTGTCACCTCATCAGTCTCTTTCTCGATCATCAGCAAAGTGATGGAAGATGTTGTCAATAGTGCTCTCAAGCAGCATATAACCTGCTCACTGACACTCAGTTTGGGTTCTGCAGGGTCACTCAGCTCCTGGCCTCATTACAGCCTTGATTCAAACATGGACAAAAGAGCTGAATGGCAGAGGTGAGGTGACAGGGTCTGCCCTTGACATCAAGGCAGCATTTGACTGAGTGTAGCATCAAAGTACCCAAGCAAAACTAGTCAGTGGGAATCAGAGGGAAAACACTCTATTGGTTGGTGTCATATCTCGCATAAAGGAAGATTATTATGGTTGTTGGAAGTCAATTGTCTCAGTCCCGGACATCACTGTAGGAGTTCTTCAGGGTAGTGTCCTAGGCCGAACCATCTTCAGTTGCTTCATCAATGACCTTCACTCCATCATAAGATCAGAAGTGGGGATGTTCGCTGATCATTACACAATGTTCAGCACCATTCGCGACTTCTCAGATACTGAGGCAGTCCATCTCCAAAAGCAACAAGATCTGGACAACAATCAGACTTGAGTTGATGAATGGTAAGTGGCATTTGCACCACAAAACTGCCAATCAATGACCATCTCCAACAGAAGAGAATATAATCATCTCCCTTGACACTGAATGCAATTACTATCGCTGAACCACCCCACTATCAACATCCTGGGGTTACCATTGACCAGAAACTAAGTCAGAGACTTGGAATTCTGTGGCAAATAACCCAAATCCTGACTCGCCAAAGCCTATCCACCATCTTCAAGGCACAATTCAGAAGTGAAATGGAATACTCGCCACTTGTCTGGATGAGTACAGGTCCAACAACACTCAAGGAAGCTCAACACCATCCAGACAAAGCAGCCCGCTTGATTTGCACCCCATCTGCCATCTCAAACATTCACTCCCTCCACCACCAACGCAGGGTGGAAGCCATGTGTACCACTTACAAGATGTACCGCAGCAATTCACCGAGGCTCCTCGGACAACACTTTCCAAACTCATGCCCTCTGCCACCTAGACGGACTAGGGCAGCCGATGCATGGGAACATCACCACTTCAGATGACACTCCACCCTGACTTGGAAATATATCACCGTTCCTTCACTGGCGCTGAGTCAAAATCCTGGAACCCCCTCCCTAAAAGAACTGTGGGTGTATCTACACCATATGGACTGCAGCGGTTCAAGGTAGCAGCTCTCAACCACCTTCTCAAGGGCACTTAGGGATAGGCAATAAATGCTGACCGAGCCATTGGGCACATGACCAAAAGCTTGTCCAGACAGCTAGATTTAAGGAGAGTCTTAAAGCAGGAAAACAGAAAAGTGCAGCAGGAAGATGGAGAAGATTAGGGATGGAATTCCAGAGCTTAGTGCCTAAGCAGCTGAAGGCACAGTCGCCAACCAATAGTGGAACGATTAAAATCAAGGATGCTCAAGAGGCCGGAATTTGAGGCGTGTAGATATCAGTGGTTGCAAAAGCAGGTGGAATGAAAAGAAATTTGTATAATCAGAAATGTTTATTTTTAACAGAACGTCAGTCCACTGAGTCCAAGTTGAGTACCTTCAAACCTGACACTGTGCAAACAAATCCCTGACATAAGCTAATTGTTACCATGCCCCTCATAATATGCAGCAGTACCAGTAAATCCAGTCTGCTTTCAAACAAATCTGTGGGCATAAGCAGCTTTGCTATCATGTAGTCCATTATGTTCATAAAGCACCTAGGATTTAAACAATCACTTAATGATGATTAACACTCGCTCCTCTGAGGAATATAGTTGATAGCTTTGTGTGGAAACAACACTGCCGGCATTTCAGCAAACATATTGGCTGCTACTTCTATTGCCTTTCGCTACTTCTATTGCCTTTCGCTTAACAGTTTGGAACATGTGCAGATTCAAGGGAATGTTTGATCTACAGCACATCTTAATATCCTGACCTGGGAAGGAGCCAAATCAGCCAAGGTAGATCATTATCTGAAAAATGATGATGTGGGCAAGATTTTAAAGTGCAGTTTGTCCCTCTGTGAGACCATAATCCAACACAGGACCAGCAGAGGAAACACTTAATAGAATGTAAATATGTACTTCAAATTACTATGACTCTCTTCAGAGAACACAGATCACTGTTTACTGTGTTCAGCTTGATCCATTGCTCCTATATTTCAAAGGTGAATGATGTGAGCGACAAGTCTACCAAGTCTAAATCAAACTGCTAACACCACATCATATTAAAGTATGCGCAGCCCATTATCTACTGAAGTTGCAGCCCCAGCTCTATGATCATCAAACATGACTACATTTTCTCTCTCTCTCAGTGAAGCTGCCACAATAATTGAAAACAATATATTTAAAACATATCATATGGACTATCTTCTGTATCTGTAATGAATGGGAAAGTGAGAATCTCCACAGACTGACTAAACCACCAACTGGGCACCAACTACAAGTATAAAATCGTCTACTCTCAAAACCTTTGCCATTCATTTGTTGTTTATAAAATTTGAACCATCTAATAATTGGAATTAAGCATCACATGTAACAATGCCAAGTGTGAATTTAACCTTAAAGGGACTGAACTAACAGGAAGTGAATTAAACAGCCTGGCACCAATGGATAGAAAATGCACAAACATGTTCTTGCCTGCAATTGAACAAATATGGTTTTACTGAATAGATTTCACTAATTGGAAAAAAATTATTTTTCTGTTCAGCGTGGTGATTGGCTGATCTGATGGGGATTTTGCACTGCATGCTGGGTGACGTGGCTGGCTCACAAGCTGACACTGTGGTTCTATGAGCCATACCACCGTGAATTGGTTACATTCACACAAGACTAAAATGTTTGTGACATTTGAGGTTACTTGGACCTACAGATGGATAAGCACGAAGGCACTGACAAGACAGGTCACACTAATGGTTAACCACAAGTGCAGTCCACTGAGATGGTAAACTGAGCGGGGCTACATGCCAAAACACTGCGGAGCCAAATCCAAGGGCTGTGTCCTCTCATTAGTATGGAATTCAGAGAATGCCATCTAGATACGTAAAAGACCTTCTCTCGAACCTCAACAGTTGCACAATTTGATTAACATTATAATTAGCTATTATGGCTACTTTAGTCAGTCAAGGCCTCTCCAGAATACAGAAAAACAATAATTTTTTTCTCACTACACTCTTTGCCAGTCAATAAAATGAAACAGCTTTTGTCTTAGTATAAACAGTTCCTTTCCAAAATGCATCTGTAAATGTTTGGAATTATCACTGAAGCTAAGGGAAAAAATGCAGTTGAACAGAGATCCACTTGTTCCTTCATAAAAACGTCCATAATGCTTTGCGCTAACCAGCAGGTGATGAGAAAAGCAAGACATTAATTTTACTGATATGATAAGAATTTCTTGGATTTCTCATATTGGCCTGGTGGAGGAGTGGGTGACCCGAAAGGTGCGGAACCACAGGAGAGTTCCAACTATTCCTGACACCCCTTGCCCTTTTGACCTCTGTAGCACCGTCAATATGACGCGAGGCAGGTTGAGGTAATGTCAATTGAAGGCTTTATTAAGCAGAACTTTATCCCCTGCAGCGTGGTTACAGAATGCAACTGCTGAGGGAAATGGAGGGAAAAACTGGGTTCTTATACCGGCATTTCTGGGTGGAGTCCAGTAGGTGGCAGATCCTATCAGGACCTGGCATCCCTCCGCCAATAGCCTGTCGACACGTGGTGTACTGTATTACCCCTAATACATACCACCACAACCTCTAAGTGCCTCCATGTGGTGCAGATCAGTTTATCCATGGGGGAGAAATTCAACTCATGGCTGCCCAGTTTTCTGGCTTATTGGCATCAAACTTTCAATCTGCTATTCATGAACTAAGCACAGACTGCACCAGACACCACATTAGTTTTGCTGCTTTATAGTCAGCCAGGGGGGACCGGTTTAGCTCAATTGGCTGGACAGCTAGTTTGTGATGCAGAGTAAGGCCAACTCAATGCCTAATACCGGCTGAGGTTATTCATGAATACCTGCCTTTTCAACCTTGCTCCTCCCCTGAGGAGTGGTTCTCCTCCTCAAAGGGGAAAGTACCTTAGGTGATCTGGGACTATGGCGACTTTAGTCAGCCAGAGATACTGTCTGAAATATGCGTAATCGGTTCTTTAAAATGCAAATCTAGGGCCTATGCCACTTTTGGGGACATGGATGCTTGCGCACATGTCCTGGCTGATTGCACTGGACGTTGAATGGCCGAAACATCAATTCTTGAGGCCACACTCCAAAGGGCCAACAAATGTTCGGTTTCCATTTGTGTAAGTCCATGAGCAGCAGGCATGCTGCCAGCCGATTTGAATTAATCCACCCTTCGCACCACCCCTCGATCATCCCCAACCCCCGGTTAACTGTTCACATCTGATCTGACCCACAGTAACGGGTTCAGTGTAGAAGCCGGTCGCAGCTGGCGAGCTCCAGTAGGGCCAGTCACCGGCTTGGTGCCAACCACCCACTAGCAGCATTTTGAATGATGCCTGAAGCTGACTTTAGCCCTTGCCTCAGGCCGACACAGACATACACGTGGTGCCATCCCTCCGCTGGAGTTTACGCCTGTTTGAGTGCAAGTTCACTTTCTCCACGTTTGTTCTCCTTTCCCGCTTGTTTCAGCTTCAGAACCCTCTTCCCTGTTTGCAAACAGCTGCTCTGAATCATAGCATCCCTACAGTGCAGAAGAAGCCCATTCGGCCCATCGAGTCTGCACCAACCCTCTGAAAGAGTACTCCAACCTAGGCCAAATCCCCCAACCTATTCCTGTAACCCCACCTGGGGGACAATTTAGCATATCCAATCCACCTAACATCTTTGGGCTGTGGGAGGAAACCGTGACACTTGGAAGAAAACAAGACACGGGAAGAATGTGGAAACTCCATGCAGTCGCCCGAGGTCGGAATCGAACTAGGATTCCTGGCGCTGTGAGGCAGCGGTGCTAACCACTGTGCCACCAGATGTATAAACGCTCATCGCCTAATTTCCTTGACGAGACCAATCCTTTATTTTTGTGCTAAAGTTCATAATCGCAATTCCCCGCACTTAAATGCCGAAAAATGCAAACTGCAAATAAAAGCTGGTGTGAAATCGGTGGGTGGTTGGCTCTCCATGCTGAACTGTGCCAGCCAGAAGCCCGATTCAAAATTGGATTTTGGTCTCATTTAAATTCCACAAAGATAGCAGACAGCCAGAAGCTCGCCAGTCACGAGGGTAGGATTTGGCCGTCTCCAACACTGGAATAACCAACAGGCTAGTTCAGAGGGAGGGTGGGAGTGGGGGAGGAAAGTTTTACGCCAATTAATCGCTGGGAAAACAAACACCCTCAAGTTGATTGTCTCCCCACAAAGAATAAATCAAGTTCTCCATGCTCTCAGTCTGCGTTCTGGGTCCTGATACATCGTTATGTTTCTCGCAAATAAAGTTCAATCATTTGAAGATGCATAGGTAAAGGGCAGCACGGTGGCCAGTGGTTAGCACTGGGACTACGGCGCTGGGGGCCTGGGTTCAAATACCGGCCCTGGGTCACTGTCCGTGTGGAGTTTGCACAGTCTCCCCATGTCTACTTGGGTTTCACCCCCATAACCCAAATTGTGCACGTTAGGTGGATTGGCTACGCTAAATTGCTCCTTAATTGGAAAAAACTTAATTGGGTACTCTAAATTTATTTTAAAAAAGAAGATGCAGAGGTATATTGTTTCTTGTAGTTGCAAATGTGACCAGGCAGCCCATTTGAGTGTCTGGGTGGTAAATTTTGTTTTGTGAATTAATCTGGTTTTTGTGGTAGCAGAGTCAAATTACCCATTTTGTTCCCACTGATTCATTAGCTGCCATCCAGATTAAACAACTTATGCATGCTTTAGAAGTGACAGGCAGTAAGCTTGCTCGTCCGTTTATGCTGTTGTGAAACCTTGCTTTGTATCAAAAAATGATGGTTGAATGTACTGGCCGGAAACCTATTAAAAAAAAGACAAAAGCCACATTCTAGTGACTTGAGGACCATTTCAGCTTCAAAGATGGCTGCACATTTGCATCACTGTACCTTCTGCATTCCGAAGCTATCAAAATGGAGACAAGCTGTCTGCAAAGCTGCACCAGGAATAATTGCCTTCAAAGTGATGAATGGCACCCATCTCCCATCCCATCAGCAAAGCATCCAGATAATCATCTAGATGCTCAGCTAAGTGGAGAAAAGCTGTTAGGGATAATCACTTTGACGATGGAATCCTGACTGGAGGTCACAGCCATGATCTAAACCATGGAACTGGGATCCGCTAGCCATGACCATATTTGGGTCACTGGGTAGTCGGAGAGCAGATCATGAGACAAGCCAACCCTTTGTGTGTTTTAAGTATCTACTTTTTCTGTAGAACAGGACAAAAGCATCTGAAACCCTGAAGGAACAAGATCCTGATTGGCTACTTTCCTTCTCTCTGTCCCCCTCTCCAACCAACATGCAAGTTTAACCCTGTCTATTGATTTTGAGTACCCAGGTGCTGCAGGCTGAGTCTTTAAAAATAATTCAACCCAGTCTTGTCACCTCTGGATGGGCTGATCCGTCTATAGCATTAAATGGACTGTAAATTACTTAATCTATCTTCCCCACTCTGCAGTCTCTTTGTGCGTGAGTGAGCGTGTGTATCAAAGTCAGACATTTCTTCTTATTATTTTTCTTAGGCTGGGTTATGCCCAATAATACTATCCTCTTTTCTTAAAAACTCAAGAAAACCTGCATAATCATGTATTTTACAGTCTCAGCATGCAAACAGTTAAATATTCACGGGAAAAAAAAACTTGTGGTCAAAAGGAGAGGGGATAGACGGGAGCCAATCGACTGATATCCATTCTACAACCAAAGGAGAACATTTGTCTTCACATTGGGAAGAGAGTAAAACACAGTGAGGGTAAATGTTGGCTACATCCTATTTGTGGAGGGCTCAACCAATGGTCTGCATGCCTTAACTGGAAGGCCTGAGGCTCAGCCGCTAAAATAGAATTATAGAAAAGCAGAGAAGGAGGCCATTCGGCGCATCTTGTCGATGCCAGCCTGAGGAAACCCAGGAGCCTTTTCTAATCCCACCTTCCTGCACCCATCAATAGCCCTATAACTTACAGCACCTAAGGTGCAGATCCAGGAATGTTTTTAAAGAGTGCAGGGTCTCTGCCTCCACCACCAATATGGGCAGCGAATTCCAGACTCCCACTACCCTCTGCGTAAAAAAGCTATTCCTCACGTCCCCTCTACACCTTCTTCCACTTACCTTGAATCTTTGTCCCCTGGTTCTAGAATTCTCCACCAAGAGAAATAATTTTATCCTGTCTATCCTGTCTCTTCACCTCATAATTGTGTCCACCTCAATTCAGTCAACCCTCAGCCTTCTTTGTTCCAAGGAAAATAACCCCAATCTATCCAATCTCTCCCCAAAGCTACACTTTTCTAGCCCTGGCAACATTCCTGTAAACCTCTTCTGCACTCTCTCCCAAGCAATAACATCCTTCCTGTAATGTGGTGACCAGAAGTGCACACAATACTCCATTGTGGCCTCACCAGTGTTTTATACAATTCCAACATTATATCCTGACTTTTATATTCTACACCTCTGCCAATGAAGGAGAGCATTCCTTATGCTTTCTTTATACTACCTTGTCTACTTGAACTGCTGCCTTTAGCGACCTGTGTACTCGTAAGCCAAGATCTCTCACTTCATCTACCCTTTTAGTGTATTCCCATTTATTGTATACTCCCTATAACTGACCTCCCGAAATACATGACGTCACACTTTTCTGTGTTAAATTACATCTGTCACTTTATTTCCCACTCCACCAAACCACCTGTATCATTTTGGAGATTATAGCTATCCTCTACACTGTCCACCATTCGGCCAATCTTTGCATCATCTGCAAATTAACCTCAAATAAGTTGTGGGGGGAGGAAGGATGACAAGGAGGGGGTGACCGGGGTGTGAGAGGTTTAACCACAGGCCAGGAGAAGCCCTGATGGATTTTGTGTAATAAATAAGGAGCACTCCCCCCCACCCCACCCCTACTCCTGCCACCGCAGTAATATTTGTTCTAATATTTGGTGGTGGTTGCTGAATGTGCTGAATAATAGTAATAATCTTATTATTGTCACAAGTAGGCTTACATTAACACTGCAATGAAGTTACTGTGAAAAGCCCCTAGTCGCCATACTCCGGCCCCTGTTCGGGTACACGGAAGAAGAATTCAGAATGTCCAATTCACCTAACAATCATGTCTTTCAGGACTCGAGCCTGGGACCCTGGCACTGTGCTACCGTGCCATGTCCTACCCAGAAAATGATGTGGAGATGCCGGCGTTGGACTGGGGTGAGATCAGTAAGAAGTCTTACAACGCCAGGTTAAAGTCCAACAGGTTTGTTTCGATGTCACTAGCTTTCGGAACGCTGCTCCTTCCTCAGGTGAATGAAGAGGTCTGTTCCAGAAACACATATATAGACAAATTCAAAGATGCCAGACAATGCTTGGAATGCGAGCATTAGCAGGTGATTAAATCTTTACAGATCCAGAGATGGGGTAACCCCAGGTTAAAGAGATGTGAAAAGACCAGGAGCCGGCTCTATTCTTTGTTCACCAATTTAAGCGGCCAAAAACATGAAATTTATATTCATCAGGAATAATTTCGATTTCAGGCTGGCGAGGTGGGCAGCTGTAGTGCCAACTGTAGTGGTGCCTTCATCCCTGTAGTGGTGCCTTCTGCACTACACTGATAATCAGGCAGGGAAGATTGCTCCCCCAAACCGGCCCTCAACACACAAGCACAAAACAGGTGCAACAAGATTCAATTTCTACCCCCTTCAGTGTGCAGCATGCCTCTTCCCACTTTTGTTTGTTGCTAGGGAAATGTTTGTGTTTTATGCACCTGTGGAAGATTAAAACAAAGATATGCCTTGGTCGCCTGCTATGGTGCAAGTTAAATGAGTGGACTGAGGGTTAATCATTCACAAAGAAAAGCCTATAGGCATCTGAACTTGATTCCTCAACTGTGCTAATATGGTAATCGCTGTGGTCACATGCAGCGGAGGGTAGTGTTGCATTTTACATCCACAAATTCTGATTGACACTTTGAGAACAAGTGTCAGTGCAGCACTATTGATTCTATAAAAAGACCATTAATTTGTGTTTTATTAAAGAGCCCTAAAACATGTTATTATGGTTAGGCAGAGCATTGTGCAAGGAAAACCATCAGACAATGGAGTCTCTGAAAACAAAGGGGCAGATTCTGACTTGGTTTGGCAGCGGATACCAGGTGATAGCAAGTCGTCGGCCTATTTTATATCTCTCCAATTGAACACAACACCGGGGAAAAGGCTTCTGGCCAATAGTTTCAGATTTAGGCACCATTGCAGTGCAAAATTTCACAACAATCTGATTCCTTGATCCAATCAACTCTGAAGCCCTTTGAGAGAGAATTGGAATGGCATAGACTGTTTGACAAGTTACTTCAGGGGGGCGGGGTGGGGGGGGGGTGGGGAGATCCCAAAATGCAATTCTAGATTCTTTGCATGTGGTCTGCATTTGAAAACACTGTCACATACATTAGCTGGTTGCATCGTGACAATTTTGGTCCTGTAGGAGTAGGCTGTTCAGCCCCTCGAGCCTGCATCCCCATTTAAGAAGATTCTGGTTGATCTTAGTCGTGGCCTCGGTGTCACTTCCTGCCTACCCAATGTACCCTTTGACACCCCCCCCCTTGTTTGCCAAGAATCTATCCACCTCTGCCTTAAAAATATTCAATGGCTCTGGCTGAAATTGTCTGGCCCTGCCCAGTGTAGGGATCTTACAGTCCCGCTGATGGTGACCCCTCCATGGCATGTTCCCCGGCGGTGGAGGGTGTGGGGCGCACAAACCCCGTAGATATCGATGGGACCAAAAGACCCTGCCGCCGGTCAATGGCAGTCTCAGGAAAATAAGCCGTGCGGTGGGGCGTTGGGGGGTGGAAAAGTCCCCTGCCTCTGCCACTCGCTGGGCAAGATCATTCCACAGATTCATGATCCTCTGAGAGAGAAAATAATTCTCATATCCATCATAAATGGGACACGCCTTATTTTTAAATTGTGTCCCCCTAGTTCTAGTCTCTCCCACATGCTTTCAGCATCCAGCCTTTCAAACCCCCTCAGGACCATGTTTCAAAAAGATTACACTTCACATTCTTCTAAACTCCAATGGATACAGGCCCAACCTGCCCAACCTTTTCTCATAAACTGAACCCCTCATCCCAGGATTACCTATCCTAATATTTCCTTCTGTGGTTCGGTGTCGCGTTTTATGAGGTAACACTCCTCTGAAGCACCTTCAGATGTTTCACCATGTTTAAGGACTATGTAGACGAGAGAGCGAGTTATAGGCTGTGATTTTCTGAGCCCCCCCCCCCCCCCACACACACACACACACAGCCGGTTATCAGGCAGCGGAGGAGGTTCACTGTTGGCTGCTGGGATTTTCTGGTCCTACCAATGTCAATGGCCACTTGCGTTGCCCGCATGCTGCATTGCCGGGGGTGGGGGAATAGGGGGCAAAATCCCAGCCATAGTTGTTCTTGGGTAGCAATTCAGTTCTTGCCACCTTTGTCAACTACTCAAGAGATATGAATGTTTTAGTGCAACAAACAAAACAATTATGTTTCAAGACACCCAATTTCTTCCTGCTGGGGAATTCCGATGTCATGAAAGAGCAAGATGCACGAAAGATGGCTCCCAACAGGGTCTTTGTTTTTGATTCATTTTATCAGTATTTTGGGTCGGGGGGAGGGGGGATTTGGTGTCTGAGGCAGGGTTGTTGAGTGAGTGAACTCTTTCCCGATGAAATCGTCGACTAAGAATCCCAGTGTAAAGAAGGCTCAGGAGGGTAGTCTGTCGGAGGAAGATGGAGGAGGGAAGATGGTCTCCGTGCCCATTACGTCGACTCGTTGGCCGTAGCAATGGCGCAGAAGTTGGAGAAATTTGGCAAACAGATGGGAAGGCAGTCCAAGCGGCAGGATTTGGAGATTGAGGAATCCTTTAAAGCCACTGTCGAGGAGGCTTTGGATCCGATCCGCGAACAGCTGGTGAAAACCTCGAACGTGGTGCGAACACAAGGTGAGACATTGAAGAGGGTGGGGGAGGCCTTGTTGCGGCTTGGAAACCGGTTTGCCGCGCTAAAAGCGGAGTTGCTGTTGGTGTCAGATAGCAATAAAGGCCTGAGGTTCAAGGTGGTGCACCAGGAGAACAGGTCACGGCAGCTAAACGTCAGGTTGGTGGGACTGCCGGAGGGAGTGGAGGGCTCGAAGCTGACCCTGTATTTTGTCAAAGTGTTTCTCAACTGGTGGGAGGGGGTGAAGTGTTCGCCCATCCGGAGCTGGAGGGAGCACATCGGTCACTCAGGCAAAAGTCACGGCTAAATGAGCCATCCTGGGTGGCAATAATTTCTTTCACAGTTGTCAAAGGAAGGGGAGGATAGGACGGCATGCTGGTGCAGTGGTTAGTACTGCTGCCTCATGGCGCCAAGGACCCAGGTTCGATCATGACTCCGCGTGGAGTTTGGACATTCTCCCCGTGTCTGTATGGGTCTGAACACCACAATCCAAAGATGTGCATGATGGGTGGATTGGCCACGCTAAATTGCCCTTTAATTGAAAAAAAAAGAATTGGGTACTCCAAATTTATTTTATAAAAGGGAGAGGGTCTTGGAGTGGGCGAAGAAGATTCGGAATATCGACTGAGACATGAACATGGTACAAATATGCCAAGACATTGGGACTGAGGTGGCAAAGAGGCATGCGGCCTTCAACAGGGCAAAGGCAGTGTTTTATAATAAGGGTGTGCGATTTGGATGTGATGTACCCAGTGCGACTGTGGGTCCCAATGGGCTCAAATGACCAATTTTTTGACACGCCGGAGCAACTTGCAAGTTGGGGGAGAAGGTACATGTTGGCGTTGTTTGTGGGACTTTGGAGCGGGACCCTGGGTGGGGGCCAATTTGCGACTAGTAAATGGGAGTTCGGTTGGGGGGAGAAGTTATGATCTGTTGGGCCAGATTGGGTGGGGTGCAATGGGGGCAATAGATTTGGCTGTTTATTTGTGTGATGTGGGAGGATGTGGTGTCAGGCAGTCTGTGGGTCTTGGGGGGGGGGGGGGGGGGGGGGGGGGGGGAGTGGGGGAGGAGTGTACTAACAGTGAATGGGAACTTTTTGTTGTCTCACCCTAGGGGTGGGGCTGGTGGCAATTTTAGGTCGGCCTGCGACCCAGGAATTATGGTAGGAATACTGCAGATGGCTGACTTAAGGGGGGAGTGGGGGTGAGAGACCCCTGACAAGGTTGGTCATCTAGAATGTGTGGGGCTTGGGGGAGGGGGAAGGTGGTGAAGAGGACAAGGGTTTATTCCCATTTAAAGGGTTTGGGTGCCGATGTGCTGTTCCTACAGAAACTCACCTGCGGGTGGGGTGATCATGCGCCCTTTTTATTTACAGATTGGACCGGTGAACTGTTCCAGTTAGCCTGCAACATGGATGTATGGATGGATGAGCATCAGCTGTACTATCAGTTTATAAACCGTTGGGATAACATCCAGCAAGTACAAAAATATATATCCAATGCAACTGTGTAGAAGATTGTAGTTTAGTCGGGCAGCATGGTCGGCACGGGCTTGGAGGGCCGAAGGGCCTGTTCCTGTGCTGTGCATTTCTTTGTTCTTTGAATGGCTCAGTGAAAAGCTATTCCAGGCAGTCCCTTTCTGTAGTTGATTTAATTGTTCCAACAGCCCAAAATGTGACCCTTTCAAATGTTGGCGAATCAGTCAGCCAGGATAATGGGGTAGATTTTGCTATTGTGCAGTTGTGTAGAAGAGATGAGGAAGTGACTCTTCTCGCACAAAGTCACGAGCATGTGTTGTAGCACTTGGTCATGCAAACTGTCATAATATACACCAGTATATCATGGTGCAGACACACACACTGATGGACACACAGCAAGACCAATCAACACACACAACACTGCAGCCAATCACCAGTTAGAGCACACTCACTATATAGACAGAGGGCATCAGAGTTCCCGCTCATTCGGGATGCAGCCTCTTAGAAGGACAGAGCTTACAGCTTACAGCACAGATCTTCACCATGTGCTGAGTGCATAGACTGGTTAGGACAGGCATAGGTCATTAGTTTAATCTAACATCGTGTTAACCCACAGTGAAAGTATGTTCAACAGTTTCTAACTTAATAAAATAGTGTTGTACTATTTTAAGTGTTAGTGGCCTGTATGTGTTCCACGGATCCAGAGCACCCAACACATCATGGTACCAGTAGTTGAGGGATGTTAGAACTTCTTAGACCTACCTGTAAGTGATCTGCCTTCCACCAGCATACAGTCATCCTGCAAAATGGACAGCGTCCGCCCGCTGCCACCGCTCCGCATCACCAGTAACCTAGGGGCCAACTGGAAGATATTCAAACAACGCTTCCAGCTCTACCTTGAAGCCACAGACCGGGAAGCTGCCTCAGACACCAGGACGATCACTCTCTTCCTATCCACGGCCGGGGAACATGCCATCCACATTTTCAATTCTCTCACCTTTGCTGATGGTGAAGATAAATCAAAATTCAAGACGGTACTCCTTAAGTTTGACAGTCACTGCGACATCGAGGTGAATGAAAGTTTTGAGCGCCATGTATTCCAAATGCTTTTGCAGGGTAAGGATGAACCTTTCCAGTCCTTTCTCACCCACCTCTGCATCCTTGCACAATCCTGTAATTACATCCCACCTCCGACTCCATGAAATGCGACCAGATCGTTTTCGGTGTTCAGTCGGACCCCCTACGCCAGCAGCTCCTCAAGGTAAAGCAGCTCACCCTAGCGACCGCCATCCTGACCGGCGTGCTACATGAACACGCCACTAGTCGGTATTCCCACATCCAAGCAGCTGAAACGATCCCCACGAGGCAGAACGGGTCCAAGCAATCAAGCAACTCCAGGGCCTCAGCATAGATGAGGGCGGCCATTTCGCGCGCCTTTCGCGGACTCCCGCGCTTGTACGCACCGAATGAGGGGACGGCGACGAACGTACTGCGCAGGCGCGCACCACGTACGACCGCATCACGCATGCGCGGTGGCGCAGCGAACGTGCTGACGCTACAACGTGCGGCAACTGTGGCTCCGCCCACTTAAAGCGGCAATGTCCTGCCAAATCCCGACGATGCCTGCGATGTGGCAAACTTGGCCACTATGATGCTTTATGCAGATCAGATCAGCGTGCCAACTCTCATCGCTCCAGCCAGGCTTGCAGGAATGTCCGGGCCATTCAACCCCCGGTCACCGAGCCCGATTCGGACCTGCTACCCGTTATTGACACCGAGGACCCGAAGGCGCCTTTTCGAGTCGGTATCATTACAAAAAACAGGGTGTCCCCGAAGCAAAGAATCCAGACTCTATCGGTATACAGCATCGATCCGGACGATCAGTGGTGTGCCACCCTGACGGTCAACCGGTCCCAAATACGATTCCGCCTGGACACTGGTGCCTCCGCCAATCTCATGGCGCAGTCTGACTTCCAAAGCTTCCGTGTCAAACCAGCCATCCTTCCATCAGCCTGCCAGCTATTAGATTATAATGGCAATGCCATTGCTGCCAGCCGTTCATGCCAACTTGAAGTGATGCACAGGTCACGCAAAGCCATCCTTCCCTTTGAAATCGTGAGCTCCTCGAAAGCCTCCCTGCTGGGCATGCAAGCTGTTTAACCTTGTTCAGAGAGTTCACTCTCTCTCTCCTGCTGATGCATCTGCCTTTCAGGACACTGACTTCAGAGCGCAGCTCGACGCCATTACCACGATGTCTTCGAGGGCATGGGCATGCTCCCGTACACCTACAAGATTTTATTAAAACCGAATGCCATGCACGCACCTCGCAGGGTCCCAGCACCCCTTAAGAACCACCTCAAGTAGCAGCTGCAGGACCTCCAGAACCAAGGAGAGATTTCCAAAGTCACGGAACCGACCGACTGGGTCAGTTCCATGGTATGTGGAAAAAAGCCTTCCGGCGAATTGAGAATTTGCATTGATCCCAAGGATCTCAATCGCAATATCATGAAAGAGCACTATCCAATTCCCAAGCGCGAAGAGCTCACATGTGAGATGGCTCGGACCAAGCTCTTTACCAAACTCGAGGCCTCAAAATGATTCTGGCAAATCCAGCTCGATAAATCCAGCAGAAAACTCTGCACATTTAACACCCCCTTTGGGAGATATTGTTACAACAGAACACCGTTTGGGATCATCTCTGCATCAGAAGTGTTCCATAAGATTATGGAACAAATGATGGAAGGTATTGAAGGTGTTCGCATCTATGTCAATAACATAATCATTTGGTCCACCACCCCGCAGGAGCATGTTAGTCACCTCCAGCGCGTATTCAGACGTATACATGAGCATGGCCTCCGCCTCAACAGGGCCAAATCCTCTTTTGGTCAGACAGAACTTAAGTTCCTCGGGGACCACATCTCCCAATTAGGTGTGCAGCCGGATGCGGACAAGGTAGCTGCCATCACAGCTATAAAAACACCAGAGGAAAAGAAGGCGGTCCTCCGATTTCTGGGCATGGTCAATCTTTTAGGGAAATTCACCCCTAACCTCGCCTCTCATACCACAGCTCTCGGGAACCTGGTCAGGAAGACAACAGACTTCCAATGGCTCCCTGCCCACGAGCGCGAATGGAGAGAACTCAAGACAAAACTGACCACGGCCCCGGTCTTAGCTTTCTTTGATCCAGCAAAGGAGACCAACATTTCGACCGATGCCAGTCAATCCGGCATTGGGGCAGTTCTCCATCAACATGATGAGGCCTCTTCATGGGCCCCCGTTGCATATGCGTCATGTGCAATGACCCCCACACAGCAGCGCTACGCGCAGATAGAAAAGGAGTGCCTGGGCCTTCTGACCGGTGTTGTTAAGTTTCACGATTATGTCTACGGACTTCCTCAATTCACCGTCGAGACCGACCATCGCCCGCTGGTCAATATAATACAGAAAGACTTGAACGACATGACGCCTCGCCTCCAGCGTATTCTTCTCAAGCTCCGGCGATACGACTCCCAGCTGGTATACACCCCAGGCAAGGACCTCATCATTGCTGACGCTCTCTCCAGTGCAGTCAGCACTCTAGGTGAGCCAGCGGGATTTGTCTGCCAGGCATTCGCGGCCTCCAATCTACCTGCCTCGGAGGAACGCCTCGTCCAAATTCACCGCGAGACAGCAGCTGACCCCTTGCTACAGCGTGTCATGCGCCACGTAACGGACGGGTGGCTCAAGGGCCAATGCCCTCAATTCTATAATGTCAGAGATGATCTGGTGGTAGTAGATGGGGTTCTTCTAAAACTGGACCGCATTATCATCCCGCATAGCATGCGCCAGCTTGTCCTGGAACAACTATACGAGGGCCACCTTGGCGTGGAAAAGTGCCGCCGACGGGCCCGAGAGGCAGTATACTGGCCCGGCATTAATGAGGACATAGCCAACACAGTGCTCAACTGCCCCACTTGTCAGCGCTTCCAGCCGGCCCAACCACGTGAGACCCTGCAGCCCCATGAGTTGGCCACGTCACCATGGACCAAGGTGTGCATCGACCTGTTCCACGCGCTGTGTAGAGACTATGTCCTGATCGTGGTCTACTTTTCGAATTACCCGGAGGTGATACGGTTGCACGCCCTCACCTCGTCTGCAGTCATTCGTGCATGTAAAGAAACCTTTGCTCAACACGGCATCCCGCTCACGGTTAAGTCAGACAATGGCCCCTGCTTCGCCAGCCAAGAATGGTCCAACTTTGCCAGACGGTACAATTTTGCCCATGGGACGTCCAGTCCCCTGTACCCCCAATCCAACGGCAAAGTAGAGAAGGGAGTACATATCGTCAAAAGGCTCCTCTGTAAGGCTGCCGATGCTGGGTCTGATTTCTACCTTGCCTTGCTGGCCTATCGCTCCGCCCCACTGTCCACTGGCCTGTCACCAGCCCAGTTACTCATGAGTCGCACCCTGAGGACGATGGTGCCGTCCATCCATGTCCCAGACCTCGAACACGTTCCGGTCCTTCGCCGGATGCAGCTGTCTCGTGCACAGCACAAGGCGGCTCATGACTCCCGTGCAGCTGATCTCCCTCCTCTGGCTCCAGATGACAACGTCCGCGTCCATCTTCCGGATGGTGGCTGGTCTGCAACCGCTGTTGTCCTTCGGTAGGTGGCCCCCCCGCTCGTTCCTGGTTCGTCTACCGGATGGCTCTATTCTGCACCACGTGATCCTCTAGTGTCGCCTCGCCCTCCTGCTGTCCCTAATACGGACTATGCAGAGCTCCCTGTCACTCTGCCTCCCCCTGACTTTGACGCAGTCCAGCCCGCTCCTGAACCAGCGGCTCTCGACCCACCCTTGAGGCGGTCAACCAGAATTTGTCACCCCTCCGAGACTAAATTTATGAACTATTCGAATTTATGGACTCTCTGAATTGTTTTGTTGCTTTGTTTGATCGTTTCCCTGGTTTGTATATAGTGTGGATCTCGTTACTCTTGTTGCATACTGCTTCTCTGCACCAGGCACCTTCCCATGTAAATAGCTTAGTTCTCATGTACGTAGTCCTGTAAATATGTCTTCGCACCCCACACGTAGTTAGGAACATTCTCACACGCATTATTTATTGCCACACACATACATTTTTTTTATAAAAGGGGAGATGTCATAATATACACCAGTACATCATACTGCAGACACACACACTGATGGACACACAGCAAGACCAATCAACACACACAACACTGCAGCCAATCACCAGTTAGAGCACATTCACTATATAGACAGAGGGCATCAGAGTTCCCGTTCATTCGGGATGCAGCCTCGCAGTCGTACAGAGCTTACAGCGTACAGCACAGTTCTTCACCATGTGGAGTGCATAAACTGGTTAGGACAGGCATAGGTCTTTAGTTTAATCTAACATTGTGTTAACCCACAGTGAAAGTATGTTCAACAGTTTCTAACTTAATAAAATAGTGTTGCACTATTTTAAGTGTTGGTGGCCTGTATGTGTTCCACGGATCCAGAGCACCCAACACATCACAAGCCAGTGGAAGGGAAGGGAGAAACAAATAGTAAGGAGAAAGAAAGACCACTTAATTCATCAAGGCTCTTTTCTCTGAAGACCATTTTCAAATTTGGCCTTTTAAGAGCCTCGGGAAATTGAGCAGATTTTGTCGCAAGATCAAAATGAAGCTTGAAAGAGATAAAGTTCAGGTGTGATTTTCCTTCAACTCACAAAGGTAACTGTGACACTCCAGGATGTTCAATCCACCATTCAAACCACAATAACCAATTCGGATCAGTCAGGTTCTGCATCTGACATACCTGTGGTCCCTAACAGTAAAGGTTGACGACATTCAGTTATTGTTTATTGGCATCATAAAGACCTTTTGAAACCAGTTATTCAAGCACCCACTTTTGCAAGGGAATTAATTGACATGCTATCAATATTGCTGAGAAAGACGAGCCAAAAAAATACAAGAGAACATCGGGATATGTACTCAGGTGTAAAATGTCCATTCCTCCTCGTGTGTCTCACCCAGATTTGTAAAGTGTGACAGCTCAATGTATTGAGGTACCAGACCCTTAAGATTACACGGTGGGCCAACAACATGATGAGGCTTAATGCAATTGTTCGAAGTTCTTCCTTCGTTATTTCTTTTTCGTTTGTTTTTTTAAATAAATTTAGAGTACCCAATTCATTTTTTCCAATTAAGGGGCAGTTTGGCACGGCTAATCCACCTAGCCTGCCCATCTTTGGGTTGTGGGAGTGAAACTAATGCAAACGCGGGGAGAATGAGCAAACTCCACACAGACAGTGACCCAGAGCCGGGACTGAACATGGGACCTCGGCGCCATGAGGCAACAGTGCTAACCACTGCGCCACCGTGCTGCCCCTTCATTATGTATTTCAAACAGGTTCCAAACCTCAAGAAAATAGAAGAGAGGGAAACAGCGGAGAATCTTGCCAAGCATTTAAAGAATCATAATGTCACAGAAGGAGGCCATTCGACCCTATCCCACAGTGCAGAGAAAATACCAAAGAATAAAAAGCCTTGCAAACATAAACCAGGCTGACACAAGCTACTGAGCAAATGTGCGGCAAGAAAACCTCTGCGCCCCCCCCCCCCCCCCCCATCATCATTTTGTTCAGCCTATTTACAACAGAACCACAGAATACAATATTTCAAAAAAGCAGGGGCCATGTGAAGTGGGAAGTGGTCCCTGTCCTCAGACTCAATTGCACACTCCTGTTCCTTTACATCTGAACCCCCAAATGTTTTACCGCCTTTGGCAGAAACTCAAGGATATCTCAGTACATGGCTCAGGAGAAACAACTTGGGGCCCGGCCAACTGGCAAGCAAGGCCTTGTTTCCATTCTGTGCCTCTTCAATGCAGATGGCGAGGTCACTTTGACACAGGTATAATAAATCTAACCCAAAAAAACCCAGGCATTTCTAAGTTTCATAATAATACTGCATATGTAAAGAGATTAATCTATCACCACAAAGAACATGTTACATCGCTCCCTGGTCCGATTCTGCCAGCTGACAAGAGGAGCAAAGTGAGCCTGTGTAAATATCACTTTTAAGAAGGCCTATAAAAATCAAATGATTTTTCTCCTTAAAATGTCCAGGACGAACTGAAGAGTAATGGAGCTTGGACTGGGGACAAGGGATGTGCATCCATGACTGCTTATGGAATGTGTAGACAGTCCCTCTGCTGTGCGCGCTCCAAAATCAGACACATTTGAAGTGATTTGTGGTAACAGGTGCCTGCCAGCCAAACAGGGTCAAGAAAGTGCAGCAGAAAAATCACAGGCAGCTCAGGATTGTCTGTCACCAGGAGTTCCTGGTGGGGGAGATAAAAACAGTGCACACCTAAATTTCCTCAAGGACCGGGCCAAGGTTCAAATCATTGGTCAGGGTCACATTTTACACATTACGACGAGAATCGTTTTTCAGTAGCTTTGCACCTTCACAACATGTATGCGATCCATGAGATACATCCAGAAAAGATGACCCTGTATTTGTGGCTCTTGCAATAGTCTTTCTCAGACCTGAGAAAAGTGATAAAGGGTGCAATTTCACTCAAATAAACAGAGTCTTTTGTAGGTGGGAAGCGCCATGAATGACCCCGCTATCTAACAGAACTCTGGGGTTTTCTTCAACCCCCCGGTGGGGAACACCACACTTAGCCGCATTGCCTGCACTGAGGAACTCCGATAAACAGAGCTCCTCAGTGTAGGAAGAGATCGGGGCACCTTTTTATTTGGTGTCCTGATCTATCGAACCCCCAACGCAACTCCCGGACCCCCCCCCCCAAACACCCTGGGGGTCCTTGAACCCGTCCTTGTACCCCACCACATACCGGCATGGCGCCCCCGTGGCCAATCCGCAGCACAGGTAAAATGTCAGCCTGGCACCTTGGCACTGCCAGCCTGGCGCCCTGGCAGTGCCACCAGGATGCCCTGGGAGTGCCAGGCTGGCACCCAGGTGGCACTGCCAGGGTGCCTGGGCAGCACCAGCAGTGCCAGGGTCCCTGACTGCCCAGAGGCCGACCACCCGGGGGCTTCTGATCACCTGGGAGAGCCCCTCAAGTGCTAGTACACCTGGTCCCTGTTTGTGGCGTCCGGCTGCGGTCTCATCAGTAGATGCCGGGTGGCCATTCAATCCAGCTAAGGCAGAAATAAGTCAATGTTTTAAATTCACTTAACTCTGCAAGACTATATCCTGCCCACACCGTCTTGCAAGATCTGGTTAGATCTCGTGAGGCCTAACGAGCTTTGGTAACCCCGGGGAGGCCTCTCCTGGGATCTACTGGCCGCATCCCACCCCGATTCTGGCGGGACGAGGCCAGTAAATTACACCCAAAGGCTTGCATTCATTTAGCACCTTTCGCAAGCTCAGAACATCTAAAATCACTTCCACACCCAATGAAGTACTTTTGAAGAGTAGTCACCATTAGAATACAGGAAACAAGGCAGCCAATTTGCCCACAGGAAGCTCCCTCAAACAGCAGTTTGATAACAACAGATAATCAGTTTTAGTGATGTTGATCGAGGGATAAACATTGGCCAGGAAGGCCAGGGAGAACTTGCCAAGTATTCTTCAAAATGTTGCTGCGAGATCTTTTAGGCCCAGCTGAGAGCAAAAGGGACTTTGGTTGAATGTCTCATCCAAACGAACTCTGTCAGATCACAGAAACAAGTCGTAAATCAATATAACTTCCCTAAATTACAAACGACTACAATTTTAAAATATTTCAGGAGTTGCAAAACGCTTTGGGATGGCCTGAGATTGTGAAAGGTGCTATATAAATGTACCTTTCGGACAGCACAGTGGTTAGCACTGCTGCCTCACAGCGTCAGGGACCCGGATTCAATTCGGACCTTGGGTGACTGTGTGGCATTTGCACGTACTCCCCGTGTCTGCATGGGTTTCTTCTGGGTGTTCCGTTTCCTCTCACAGTCCAAGATGTTAAGGTTAGGGGCAGCACAGTAGCACAGTGGGTAGCACTGTTGCTTCACAGCTCCAGGATCTCAGGTTCAATTCCCGGCTTGGGTCACTGTCTGTGTGGAGTCTGCATGTTCTCCCCGTGTTTTTGTGGGTTTCCTCCAGGTGCTCCGGTTTCATCTCACAAGTCCCGAAAGTTGGGCTGTTAGGTAATTTGGACATTCTGAATTCTCACTCTGTGTACCCGAACAGGCGCCGGAGTGTGGCGACTAGGGGCTTTTCACAGTAACTTCATTGCAGTATTAATATAAACCTACTTGTGAGTGCGCTTTCGGAAGATTGCTGCAAACTTGATGGGCCGAATGGCCTCCTTCGACATTGTAGAGATTCTTTCATATCCACAACTTGTTGCATATAATAATGCGTGCTGATAATGGCTTTCTCCTTAATAGAGAAAGTAGATTATGGAAACTGACTCTGGCATTCTGCATGCTGATACAGCACCCTCATTGACAAGAGAAGCCACAAACACTCATCTGAAACACGTTTCCCATGATTTTATGGTCCACAGCCAATTTACTGGCATGCACCAACAAAAGAAATACATTTTTTTAAATAATATTTTATTAAGGTATATGAAAATTTTTATAACAGTATCATAAACAATGGCATCAACATGCTAAAATAAACATTTCCCCCCCCAGCCCAATCTTCACGTACCTCAACCATACAACAACAATCCCCCCCCCCCCCACCTTTGGAATACTGCATCTGCTGAGATTTTAATTTTCCCGGGAAGAACCCGAACATTGGCCCCCTTAAGGTAAACTTTATTTTCTCGAGACTGAGAAACGCAGCCATGTCACTAACCCAGGTCTCTACACTCGGGGGCTTTGAGTCCCTCCACATTAACAAGATCCGTCTCTGGGCTACCAGGGAGGCAAAGGCCAAGACGCCGGCCTCTTTCGCCCCCTGAACTCCCGGATCTTCCGACACTCCAAAGATTGCTACCTCCGGACTCGGCACCACCCGTGTTTTTAGTACTGTGGACATTGCCTCAGCAAAATCCTGCTAAAATCCTCTAAGTTTTGGGCATGCCCAAAACATGTGGACATGATTTGTTGGGCATCCTGCGCACCTCGCACACCTATCCTCAACCCCAAAAAACTTACTCATCATAGCCTCTGTCAAGTGTGTCTGGTGGACTACCTTAAATTGTATCAGGCTAAGCCTGGCGCATGATGAAGAGGTATTAATCCTGCTTAGGGCATCCGCCCATAGCCCCGCCTCTATCTCTCCTCCTAGCTCGTCCTCTACTTGCCCTTGAGCTCCTCCACCGGGGTTTCCTCCGCCTCCGAAAGCTCCTGGTAAATATCCAATACCTTCCCCTCTCCCACCCAGGTACTGGAAACTACTCTATCCTGTATCCCCCGTGGCGGCAGCAGCGGAAAGGCCGGCACCTGTTTTCTCAGGAAGTCTCGCACCTGCAAATACCTAAAACCATTCCCTGCTGGCAATTTAAATTTATCCTCCAAAGCTTTTAAGCTGAGAAAGCTCCCCCGTCTATAAATAGATCCCCCATCCTTTCAATTCCTGCCCTCTGCCAACTCTGGAACCCGCCATCTAGCCTACCCGGAACAAACCTGTGGTTATTATAAATTGGGGTCCAAATCGATGCTCCCTCCATTCTCTTATATCTCTTCCATTGCCCCCAGATCCTCAGAGCCGCCACTACCACCGAACTTGTGGAGTATCGGCCGGCGAGAACGGCAGAGGTGCCCTTACCAATGCTCCCAGACTGGTGTCTTTACATGACGCCGCCTCCATCCGCTCCCACGCCGACCCCTCCCCCACTACCCACTTCCTAATTATGGCTATATTAGCCGCCCAATAGTAATTGCAGAAGTTCGGCAACGCCAACCCACCCTCCCCCCGATGCGCTCCAGCAACACTTTCTTCACTCGCGGGGTTTTACTCGCCCACACAAAGCCCCAAATAATCTTATTCACCCGCTTAAAAAAGGCCTTAGGGATGAAGATGTGGAGGCACTGAAAGACAAACAGAAATCTGGGGAGGACCGTCATTTTCACGGTCTGTACCCTCCCTGCCAGTGATAGCGGGAGCATGTCCCATCTCTTAAAGTCCCCTTCCATTTGCTCTACCAACCGGGATAGGGTTAACTTGTGTAGTACCTCCCAATTCCGGGCCACATGGATTCCCAGGTATCGAAAGCTCTTCCCTTCCATTCTAAGCGGCAGCTCCCCCAGTCTCTTCTCCTGTCCTCATGCCTGGATCGCAAACATCTCGCTTTTCCCCATGTTCAATTTATACCCCCAAAAATTGCCAAATTACCCCAAGATTCGCATTACTTCATCCATCCCCTCCAAAGGGTCCGAAATGTACAAGAACAGGTCATCTGCGTAGAGTGAGACACGGTGCTCCACCCCCTGAACCAGCCCTTTCCAGTTCCTAGAGGCTCTTAATGCCATGGCCAATGGCTCTATGGCCAGAGCAAACAGTAACAGGGAGAGGGGCACCCTTGCCTCGTCCCTCGGTGCATTTCAAAATACCCCGACCTCAGCCGGTTCGTACGCACACTCGCTACTGGTGCCTGATAGAGCAACCGCACCCAGTCAATAAAGCCCTCACCAAACCCAAACCTTCCCAACGGCTCCCACAGGTAATTCCACTCCACCCGATCAAAAGCCTTCCCCGCATCCACCACCACCTCTGCCTCCTCTCCTTCTGAGGGCATCATAATAACATTTAAGAGCCTCCGAACATTGGCCTTGAGATGCCTGCCCTTAACAAATCCCGTCTGGTCTTCCCCTATCACCCCCGGGACACAGTCCTCTATCCTTGTGGCCAGGACATTAGCCAGCAGTTTGGCATCCACATTCAATAGGGAAATTGACCTGTATGACCCGCATTGCTCTGGGTCCTTCTCCCGTTTCAGGATCAATGAATTTGAGGCATTGTTGCGGGGAGGACTCCCTTCTCTCTTGCTTCATTAAATGTCCTCACCAGCAGTGGGCTCAATATCTCTGAAAACGTCTTATAGAATTCAACCGGGTAGCCGTCAGGCCCCGGGGCCCGACTACATGCCCTCCAGCCCCTTGATTATTTCCTCAATCTCAATTGGGGCTCCCAGCCACTCCACCGGGTCCTCCTCCACCCTCGGGAACCTCAACTGATCCAGAAATTGCCTCATCCCCTCCAACCCAGCCGGGGGTTCCGACTCATATAATTTACTGTAAAAGTCCTTAAACACCTTGTTCACCGCCACTGGGTCCAGGACAGTATTACCGTCTCTACCCTTCACTTTACCTGAACTGGTGTGCCAACATTCTGCTTGCCTTTTCCCCGTACTCATAGTTCACCCCCCTTGCCTTCCTCAACTGTTCCACTGCTTTCCCTGTGGTTACCAGCCCAAACTCCACCTGTAACCTCCGTCGCTCGCTCAGTAGCCTCGCGTCCGGGGCCTCCGAGTATCTCCTGTCCACCCGGAGTATCTCCTCAACTAACCTGTCCCTCTCAGCCCATTCCGCCTTTTCTCTGTGGGCCTGTATCGAGATTAATTCCCCTCTTGACTACTGCCTTCAAAGCTTCCCAGACCATCGCTGCAGAGACCTCCCCTGTATCATTTGTTTCCAGGTAGTTCTGGATGGACTTCTCAACCCGCCCACAGATCGCCTCGTCCGCTAGCAACCGCACATCCAGTCTCCACAGCGGGCGTTGCCCTCTCTCCACACTAACCCGTAGATCCACCCAGTGCGGGGCATGATCCGACACTGCGATTGCCGAGTACTCAGTATCCACCACCTTCGGTATTAGCGCCCTGCTCAGAACAAAAAAGTTGATGCGAGAGTATACTTTGTGGACATGTGAAAAAAAGGAAAACTCCTTTGTCCTTGGCCGTGCAAACCTCCATGGGTCTACTCCCCCCATCTGTTCCATAAAACCCTTCAATTCCTTTAATACAGCCGGCCTCCTCCCTGTCCTGGATTTTGACTGGTCCAATTCCGGATCAATGACTGCGTTAAAGTCTCCTCCCATGATCAGGTTATGTGACTCTAAGCCTGGGACATTACCTAATACCCGCCTCATAAATTCCACGTCGTCCCAATTCGCAGCATATATGTTCACAGGTACCACTCGCACCCCCTCCAGCTTCCCATTCCATTATGTACCTAGCCCCTTTGTCTGACACGATTCTCCTTGCCTCGAATGCCACCCGTTTGCTGATCAAGATCGCTACCCCGTGGTCTTTGAGTCCAGTCCTGAGTGGAACACTTGGCTAACTCACTCCTTCCTCAATCACGTCTGGTCTGTAACCTTTAGATGTGTCTCTTGTAGCATTACCACGTCCGCCTTCAGTTCCTTCAAATGCGCGAACACGTGAGCCCTCTTGACCGGCCCATTCAGTCCTCACACGTTCCATGTGATCAGCCTGGATGGGGGGCTTCCAAGCCCACCCCCCTGCCGACTAGCCATCAGGGGCTGGTTTAGCACAGGGCTAAATCACTGGCTTTGAAAGCAGACCAAGGCAGGCCAGCAGCACAGTTAAATTCCCGTACCAGCCTCCCCGAACAGGCGCCGGAATGTGGCGACTAGGGGCTTTTCACAGTAACTTCATTTGAAGCCTACTTGTGACAATAAGCGATTTTCATTTCATTTAATTTCATTTTCATTTCATCCTTTTTAGGCCAGCCTCGAGCTCGCGCCCTCTGCTTCCTCGAGTCTCCACTCAAGCTGTCGCTGTTCCCGACCTCCCATTTGTCCCCTAGTAACAGTTCCTCCCCTGTCAACAAAGCAGCTCTCCCCCTCCCCCCAAACCAACAACATTAGAAACCCAATCCCCCAAGTCAAACTTCAGCTTAACACCTGGTCACCCCCCAATGTGCTTCCGAGAGTCAGCTGACCCATGCTGACTCAATAGCTCCCGCCCCTGGCACCAAGCAGTCTGTCTCTCTATTGTACTCTCCTCTCTCTCCCCCACATGAATAAACATTTTAAAAGCATCATATTCCCCAGTAAACAAACAACAGAAAAAACAGTGAAGAAACAGTCACTTTAGAAAAATAGTCCCCCAAAAAGCAGAATTAATCTCAAAGCCCATCCCCCTTCTAACAAAGTCCCTGCAAGACAGATCAACCTTTAACCATCCACACAGCCCATTATTTCACATAGAGCTACTTAAATTTATACTATCCAGCACCACAAATCGCTGCCACAGTTCTTCTCCAAGGCTTAAATGTCTTTTAATTCGCCTCCAGCTTCATTTCTTTAATAAAGGTCCATATTTTGTCTGACGTTTCAAAGTAGATGTCCCGTTCCTCATGTGTGACCCACAGACAGGCTGGGTACAGCATCCCAAACTTCACCCCCTTCTTAAAGAGGGTCGTTTTTGCCCGATTGAACCCATTCGCCTCTTGGCCAAATGCGCTCCCAGGTCTTGATAAATGCGCAACTCACAGATCTCCCACTTGCTGCATCTTGGCCCACCGCCAAATGTGTTCCTTGTCCATGAAACAGTGAAAATGTACCACCATGGCCCTCGGCGGCTTGTTCGCTCGGGGCTTCCTCGCGAAGGCTCTGTGCGTTCTATCCAATTCCAGGGGCCGAAGGAACTCCCCAGTCCCCATCAACTTCTCCAACATGTCCATCACATAAGCCCTCGCATCTGATCCCTCACTGCCTTCAGGGAGGCCAACAATTCTGAGATTCTGCCTCCTGGACCTATTCTCCACATCCTCCAGCTTCTCCTGCATTCTTTTCTGGTGGTCGTTCATCACCCCCACCTTGCTTTCCAGCATGGTTATATACTCCTCGTGCTCAGACAACTTTTGTTCAACCTCCTAGTTCGCTCTCCCGTGGGTTTCCTGATTCTGAACCACTTGATCGATCGAAGCCTTAATCGGGTCCAGCATGTTATTCTTCAGTTTGGCGAAGCAATCCTCGAAAAACTTCACCAGCTGCTCCATCGACCACTGTGCCGTCTCCCCGCGGCCCTTGCTCTCCGCCATGCTGTCCCATGTTACCAGCTGTGCTTGCGTCTCCCTTATAGGGCTTTGTCGTCTCACACGGCCACTTCTGGTCCAATTCGCCATACACCGGAGGGGGATTTCTCCTTACTGTCTCACTCTTCACTGATTTATCCCATAAAATCCAAAAAAAAACGGGGGGAAAAGGTCCAAAAGTCCGTTACAGGCGGGAGCTATCAAATGTGCGACCTACTCCTCCATGGCCGCCACCGGAAGCTCCAGAAGAAATAGATTTTAAATTTGCTCTCAGGATGTGTGCGACGCAGGCCAAGCAACATTTAAAAGAAAGACATTCACAAGCTTAGGAAATCTCAAAGTGCTTTACAGCCAATTAATTAGTTTTCAAAGTCATCACTGTTGTAATGTAAAGAAATCAGTACATATTCTGTGAAAGTGGCGATCGGGGTGTGTGTGTGGGAGTCTTGAGCTGGGGGGGATGGTTTGGTGGAAACTGCAGAAATGGCACAAATGGAAGGCTACAATTTCAAAAACTATACATTCTTTGATGGCTTATGGCCATGAAGGGCTGAGACACACAGATCAGGAAGATCCAAAGTACAATGCCTGGCGTGTGTTAAATTATCTCAGTTATGATGCAAATAGAGTCATACAACTAGAATGACATAGTACAGAGTGAAGCCATTCAAAGTATTGTGCCTGATGGAGCTAGCCAAATAGATAATGAGAATAATAATATTTATTGTCACAAGTAGGCTTACATTAACACTGCAATGAAGTTACTGCCACATTCCGGTGCCTGTTCGGGGACACAGAGGGAGAATTCAGAATGTCCAAATTACCTAACAGCACATCTTTCGGGACTTGTGGGAGGAAACCGGAGCACCTGGAGGAAACCCACGCAGACACAGGGAGAACATGCAGACTCCGCACAGACAATGACCCAAACCGGGAATTGAACCTGGGACCCTGGAGCTGTGAAGCAACAGTGCTAACCACTATGCTACTGTGCTGCCACATGAAAAAGATCCATCTAAAAGAAGTACTAGAGGAGGCCTGACATTCATGGACACATGCAGGAAAAGAGAAAAGGAAGTGGTGAGGGAAGATAGAGGAGAAAACTCACTAATATCCCCTCAGATTGAGTAATGGCTAAATTGGTTGGATAGGCAATTAAAGGATAGGCAACTGAACCTATCGCCTGTCCTTTAAGCAACTCACTTCTGCTAAGTAAAAATGCATTCTACCCCTGCTGTTGGTTGTTCAAGTCTCTGAAGCATCTTGTAGCCCAGGGAACACAGCTGTCGAATAAACCATGATCTCAGTGTCAGATTCTGGCCCTCAAATACTCTTTTCCTCACTTGGCCGAAGACTGAGCTGACACATTAGAGGCAATGCTGAATTTTGTCATCCATGTCTGCAAAGGTTTATGGCCCTATCTACTTCGAAGTCTTGGACAACCTCCAGCAGTCACCTCAAAGCACTTGAAGACTCAGACACCCTAGGCAGAAGGGGGCCATTTGACCCGAGTCAGCATCAACCCTCCGAAAGAGCACCCCACCTAGGCCCAATCCCCCGCCTTAACCCATAACCCCAACTAACCTATGGACACGAAGGGGCAATTGAGCATGGCCAATCCACCTAACTTGCACATCTTTGGACTGTGGGAGGATCCGGATCACCCGCTGGAAACCCACGCAGACACGAGGGGAACATACAAATTCTACAGTCACCTGAGGTCAGAATCAAACCCGTGATCCTGAAGCAGCAGTGCTAACCACTATGCCACTGTGCCATCCCAAGAAGTACCACCAGTGATGGTTCTCAAGATCCTCCAAATCCGGTGGCAAGAAAGGCAGTCCCTCACTGTCCCTCCCCCAACATCAAGGCGCTAATACAGGACCTGTCATTCCCATGCCTGACACCAGGCTCCCAAAGCAACTGCTCTACTTGGATCTTGGATGCAGGAGGGCAGCAGAAACGCTTTAGGGATTTCTTGGAAGCATCCCTGAATAGGTCAAAAAACTCATGGGAGCCCCAGAGCTGTGGCTGCACAGAATGGAGAAGGTTCATTCGGCAAGGGACTGAACGCATCGAGAGACTTCTGGAACACGTAGAGGCAAAGTCAAAGCATCCGAGCAAACAAACCTCCAAATAACACATCTACCCCACCCCTCCAAGCACCATCTGCCCCACATGTGGCAGGGTCTGCGCATCGTGTATTGGACTTATCAGACTTCTCAGAACCCATCGAATCAGAGTGGAAGCAGGTCATCCTCGATCCCAAGGAGAGAGGGGACTGTTCACCCACTTAGCCAAGTAACCAACCAAACAAAACCTGACTCCCATTTTCAACAGTAACCAGAGACAAACTCATTATTGAAATGTCACCCAATCACAAGAAGCAAATAGTAGAGGTGGAGACTCAGACATCCCAACCAAGAAGTCGGTGATAAATTCCCAACGCTCCATGAAACAAAACTCAGTGGTTAAAAGGAAACTGGGCCACAATCTCATCAGCCCAGCTGGAGGCTTTGGACTAGAAAGCTAGCATCATGGCAATGCAGAAATGGCAGTATATCTACTCTTTCCCTTTATTCCTCTGAGGCTCAGTGACACCACTCTGAGCACTGATACAGCAGGCCGTGGCTTCAAAGCCCTTTCCTGAGATTTGAACACATAATCCAGGCAGAGGCAGTGTCCCGGTCAACATTTATCTCTGAATCAACATCATGAAAAACAACAAATTATCTGCTCTTTTATGTGATTGCTGTTTGTGGAACCTTGCTGTGCGCAAATTGGTTGCTGTGTCACCCACAACAGTGACTACACTTTAAAAGCAGCACTTAATTGGCTGTAAAGTACTTTGGGATGTCATGAAAGGCATAAGATAAATACAAGTGATTTATTTCTTAAAAGGGTGGTGAATTAATGATAAAATCCAAATGTGGTGTCTTATAAATACAAAATGATTAGGACAAAACAATTCTCAAAGCTATTAGCTGCTAACACCAAGTGTAAAATATGGAAACATATTCTCTCTTCCAGCACTGATATCTCTTATTGACAAATACAAGATTCATGAGAGGGGAAAATTAGAAAATTAAATGCTTCCGCTTATAAAGAGCAAATAATGTCACCCTGGGGAAATATTGCATACAGATGTACGATGAACATAACAAGTCTCTATAAATATCAATATGTTGCCTTTAAAATGTTCAACGCTCCACTGCAGGAACCAGTGGCAAGTTATTTTTTTTTTAAATAATATTTTATTGAGGTATTTGAAAATGTTTATAACAGTAACATAAACAATGACATCAACATGGTAAAATAAACATTTCCACCCCAATCTTCACACACATCAACCATACAACAACAATCCACCCCCCCCCCCCCCCCCCCCCCCACACACACACACATTTGGAATACTGCATCTGCTGATATTTTAATTTTCCCTGAGAAGGTCGACGAAAAGCTGCCACCTCCGGGAGAACCCTAACATTGGCCCTCTTAAGGCGAACGTTATTTTCTCGTGACTGAGAAACCCAGCCATGTCACTAACCCAGGTCTCTACACTCGGAGGCTTCGAGTCCCTCCATATTAACAAGGTCCATCTCCGGGCTACCAGGGAGGCAAAGGCCAAGACGTCGGCCTCTTTCGCCCCCTGAACTCCCGGACCTTCCGACACTCCAAAGATCGCTACCTCCGGACTCGGCAGCGCCCGTGTTTTTACTACCGTGGACATTGCCTTAGCAAAACCCTGCCAAACCCTCTAAGCTTCGGGCATGCCCAAAACATGTGGACATGATTTGCTGAGCTTCCCGCACACTTCGCACACCTATCCTCAACCCCGAAAAACTTACTCATCCTAGCCTCTGTCAAGTGTGCCTGGTGGACTACCTTAAATTGTACCAGGCTAGGCCTGGCGCATGATGAGGAGGTATTAACCCTGCTTAGGGCATCCGCCCATAGCCCCGCCTCTATCTCTCCTCCTAGCTCGTCCTCCCACTTGCCCTTAAGCTCCTCCACCGGAGTTTCGACCACCTCCAAAAGCTCCTGGTAAATATCCAATATCTTCCCCTCTCCCACCCAGGTACTGGAAACTACTCTATCCTGTATCCCCCGTGGCGGCAACAGCGGAAAGGCCGGCACCTATTTTCTCAGGAAGTCTCGCACCTGCAAATACCTAAAACCATTCCCTGCTGGCAATTTAAATTTATCCTCCAAAGCTTTCAAGCTGGGAAAGCTCCCCCGTCTATAAATAGATCCCCCATCCTTCTAATTCCTGCCCTGTGCCAACTCCAGAACCCACCATCTAGCCTACCCGGAACAGCGCTAGGGTCCCAGGTTCGATTCCCAGCTTGGGTCACGTTCTCCCTGTGTCTGCGTGGGTTTCCTCGGGGTGCTCCGGTTTCCTCCCACAAGTCCTGAAAGATGTGCTGTTGGGTAATTTGGACATTCTGAATTCTCCCTCTGTGTACCCGAACAGGCACTGGAATGTGGCGACTAGGGGCTTTTCACAGTAACTTCATTGCAGTGTTAATGTAAGCCTACTTTTGACAATAAAGATTATTATTCTCATTATCATTCAATTTTCTACCCAAATCTGGACATATATATTCAACACCCATTGTCACGTTTAATTCCAGTCACAACAAGGAATTTTTACCCGCCACCATGAAGATCCTCAAGTTGGTTCACCCTTTCCGCTTGGCCCCTCACTCCAGTGACATCAGTTATGGAGGTCATCCCAAAGCACTTCCATTACAAACCTCAGTAGGTCAAGTACAGACCCAGAGATTTTTGCTCCCAGTCGATGGCCAGTTTCCCTGGCGTTGAATGTCTCTGGAATCCCTCATGTTAGTCTCAAATTGAACTCTGTGCCAACTGCCCTGCAGCTGCCCCAGTACACCCCTCACAACTGATGACAGTCAAGAGATCTAGGAGGGAGAAAGTAGTGTTTTTAAAAATTTAAGAGAATTGAAAAAATCCCTGGATATGCTGTCATTTCTTGGAACAAAAGGTGAGGAACAAAAAAAAAAACCTTCTCTCGTTTTCCATGAACTGGTCCTCCACAACCTTCTTTAACTTCAGTGGCTACAGCTTTACAAATGCTGGATGCCTGTCTGCCTGGCCTGTTAATTATACCAATACTGTTCCCACGTCTACAAGACACCGCAAATCTTGTCCAATATACTTCATAAATGTGGGAAACCTTGCTTGAGAAGGAAAGCTGCCAAAGGTTCTTTTCTTGGCTCTTTACTACTGAAGCTGATATGTTCACAAAATGTATTTCAGACCATAAGACATAGGAGCAGAATTAGGCCACTCGGCCCATCGAGTCTGTTCCGTCATTCAATCATGGCTGATATTTTTCTCATCCCCATTCTCCTGCCTTCTCCCTGTAACCCCTGATCCCCTTATTAATCAAAAGCCTATCTATCTATGTCTTAAAAACACTCAGTGATTTGGCCTCCACAGCCTTCTGCTGCAAAGAGTTCCACAGATTCACCACACTCTGGCTGAAGAAATTCCTCCTCATCTCTGTTTTAAAGGATCGTCCCTTTGTACTTTGTTATCTCATTAAGTTTGTTATGTCATTAAGTTTGATCATTCAAGTCTGTACTTGAAATTTGTGCTGGTTTAAAATTTTATAGAAGTCGAACACCGAGACTGACTCTACACTATCTTCTTTTCAGTGATAAGCTTCATTATCAACGTCCAGTGTAGTTTTGATATGAAAGTCTTTTAGATCAAAAACTATCACTGGCAATAGTGCACTAATTCCTGCAAATCAGGCCAATGTATGCCAGGAACAGAGTTTAGTTTAAAGCATGGGGAGCTGGGGGAGGGCGGGGTGGGAGGGAGTAGTCTTGGTGATGGGGAAGTCACAGACTAGGTTTCTTCAACTTGGCAGGGCACGGCTACAATGACACCCTCCAACTGCATTGCTGCTCTCCATGTGTGGTTCCCTTTAGTCCGGGGGGGTACCTGTGGGGGGACTCTTTATAGAATCATCGAATCCTTACAGTACCAAAGGAGGCCTTTCGGATATCGGGTCTGCACCGACCCTCTGAAAGAAGACACTACCTAGGCCCATCCCTCTAAAATCCCATAACCCACCTCACCTTCTGCACATTGAGCGACAATTTAGCATGGCCAATCCACCTTTTTCTTTCTTTTTTTAAGAGTATCCAATGAAGAAGAAATTTTGTGTGGTCAATCCACCTATCTTGCACATCTTTTTGGGTTGTGGGGTTGAAACCCACGCAGACACGGGGAGAATGTGCAAACTCCACACGGATGGTGACCCTGGGCTGGAATCGAACCCGGGTATTCGGCGACGTGAGGCAGCATTGCTAACCACTGGGCCACCTTGCCGCCCTTGGTCAATTAACCTAATCTGCACATCTTTGGGCTGTGGGAGGAAACTGGAGTACCTGGAGGAAACCCACACAGACACAGGGAGAACGTGCAGACTCCACACAGGCAGTTATCAAAGGTCAGAATCAAGTCTGGGTCACAGGCGCTGAGAGGCAGCAGTTCTAACCACTGTGCCACTGTGCTGCCCCATTAAGTTAGAGGGCCTCTGTGGGGTGGGTCTTTTTAGTTAGGGGGGTTTCTGTGAGAGATTCCTTTTGATAGATGGTCTCTGTGGGGGAGGTCCCTTTAGTTAGGGAGTCTCTGTGGGGAGTGTCCCTTCAGTCAGGGAGTCCCTGTGGGGGTCTCTGTATTGCAGTTGTCCCAGGGGGGGGGGTCTTCCTATTCATTGGTTCCTGGGGCGGGGGGGTTCCCTCTTTATGGAGTATCTTGGGGGGAGGGGGGGGGGTCTCTCTATTCATGGAGTCTCTGGGGGGTCTCCCTATTTATGGGATCCATGGGGGGGGGGGGGGGAGGTCTCCCAATTTATGAGGTCCCTGGGGGGGGGCTCTCTATTCATGGGGTCCCTGGGGTGGGGGGTGTGTCTCCCGATTCATGGGGTCCGTGGGGGGGAGCGGATCACCACCGTTTTTGGAGAAAGGGGGGTGCCCCCATGCAATCCAGGGATGGCGGATGGAGCTGTTTGCGGTACAGGAGGGATGGACAGCCGCAGGCCGCCTGCTCAATATGGCAGCCTGATAGCGGGATTTCCTAGGGAATCGCTTGTATTCCACGCCATACATATACTTGCACAGTATGAGGCACGGAATTTCTTCCCCACTAGCGCTCCGAGGGTGATTGGAAACGGGTGCAATTCTCCTCTGACGGAGAACATAGGGCAGGATTCTCCATTGGCTGACTCCGAAATCGGGAAACGTGATTGGGCGGAGAATAGGTTCCAATGCCAAAATTGTGGCGGGCGCCGATTTGACGGCGAATCTCAATTCTCCGCCACCTCAACAGCGGCATCAATGTGGTCTGGAACGCACGTACAGTAGACACTGGTTGCATATCATTAGCGGGCCTGACCTGGTATTCTCCGGGGCCAGTGCCAGGATGCCTGGGTGCCAGCAGGAGTGCCAGATACCATCCTGGCCAGAACCCAACAATCCAGGGGCCTCCGATGACCTGGGAGACCCCCCAGGTGTCGTTACACCATGTCCACATTTATGTGGACCAGTGCTAAACAGCGCCTTGGTGAGGTCTCACAGGTGCGGGTCTAACTACTCACTTAAATATGCAAATCTGGACCATGCCCAGTGAGGTCAAGATCCAGATCTTGTTAGATCTTACGAGTTGTTCCAAGCGTTGCAAATCTGTTGAGAGGCCTCTCACGAGATTTAACGGCCTCGTCGCCTCTCGAGTTGGCCAAAACGATGCTGATCGATCGGGCAAATTATCGTGGAGTACAAAAAAAGGGAGTTATGGTGAACCTTTATAAACAATGATTCAGTCTCAACTGGAGTACTGTGCCAATTCTGGGCACCAGACTTTAGCAATGACGTGAAGTGATCAGGGCGGGGGCAGAAAAGATTATTGAGAAGTGTGCGGGTTTTCAGTCATATGGACAGTTTGGATAAGAGAAGTTTGATAGGAGAGGTAGGTAAAAAAAGATTGTTCCCATTTGCAGAAAGATCAAGAACCAAAGGACGCAGGGGCAGCACTGTGGCGCAGTGGTTAGCATTGCTGCCTCACGGCGCCGAGGTCCCAGGTTCGATCCCGGCTCTGAGTCACTGTCCGTGTGGAGTTTGAACATTCTCCCCATGTTTGCATGGGTTTTGCCCCCACAGCCCAAAAGATGTGCAGGGTCGGTGGATTGGCCACGCTAAATTGCCCCTTAATAAAAATTTTAATTAAAAAAAACCCAGAGGACACTGATTTAAGTGGAATTGCAAAGAAACCAAAGTAGAAGTGAGGGAAAACATTGGGCTGGATTCTCCGTTTCAGCAGCTAAGTGCCGTGTGAAACGAAGAATTTGCGGGTGTTTTACTTCGCCAAATTCGGTGCAGAGCCCTCACCGATTCCGGAAGCGGTGAGGGGCTAGCAGCGGCATCAGATGAAACACCTGGCTCCCGCGCCAAAAATGGCCGGAGAATGGCCGGGTCTGTGGCCGCGCATGTGCACGGTGACGACCTGCAGTTGCCCCGCCGTACAACATGGCGTTGGCCGTGTACCAACCCGACCCACCAAATACAGTCCCACAGGACACCCCCTGGCCACCACCCACCAGTCCCCCCAGCACTCACGGTAGTCCCCCAGCCAGCGGCACAGATCCCAGCCGTCTGTGGGGGCGCTGGACACGGTCCGCAGCCGCCACACCGGGTTCCCGCCCGCTCAAACCACACGTCAAGCGTGCGGTCGGGAACTCAGCCCATCGGGGGCGGAGCAACGCGGGAGGGCCTGCCGATGACGCGCCTAAGCCGTTGCAACAGTGTGCGGCGTGCGAAGCAGTGATGCCTTTTCGAAGGGGGCGGAGACTCGAAAAGCGTGTCAATCCGGTGTCGCCCTCGATTTGGGCGTTGGAAGAGATTTTCCGCCCGATCGCCGATTACGATAGCGGCGTCGGGCAGCGGAGAATCCCGTCCACTGTTTTTTTTGCGGTGAGTGGTTAGGATCTGGAATGCATTGCCCAAGAGTGTGGCAGAGACAGATTCAATCATGACTTTCAAAAGGGAATTGGATAATTATCTGATCTGAATAGAAAATAAAAACTGCAGGGCTACCGGGAAAAAGTAGGGGAATGGGACTAAGTCAACTTCTCTTAGAGTGCTGGCTGATAGATTAAATGGGCTGCATGGCCACCTTCAGCGCTGCAACTATTCCATGTTCAGTTGAAGGGACAGATGGGCTTTGGCTTCACATCTCATCCAAAGGTCAGCACCATCAACAGTGTGGCACTCTCGTTTCAGTCTGTGATTTTTATGCTCAGGTCTTGAAGTGGAACGTGAACCCGCACCCTTGTGACTTGGAGAAGAGTGTGTTAGTGACCGAGCCACGGCTGTCACCACTGACAGATGGAAAAGGAAAAGATACATCACAATGAAACTTGTAAATGGGAAAGTGGTGGTTAATATTTTTTAAGTAACAATCTCTTCAAAATCAAATTAAGTGATCAATTAATCATGGAATACTTGAAGGCACACACACATGAGCAATCCAACAAAGTTTAGAATTGAGTAAACGGAAGAACACATGAGATAGGTGCAGGAGAACGGCCCATCGAGTCTGCTCCACCATTCAATACGGTCATAGCTGATCTTGGGATTCAACTGCACTTTCCTGACCATTCCCTCTATCTCTTAATTCCCTGTACGAAGTCTTACAACACCAGGTTAAAGTCCAACAGGTTTGTTTCAATGTCACTAGCTTTCGGAGCGCTGCTCCTTCCTCAGGTGAATGAAGAGGTATGTTCCAGAAACACATATATAGACAAATTCAAAGATGCCAAACAATGCTTGGAATGCGACCATTAGTAGGTGATTTAATCTTTACAGATCCAGAGATGGGGTGACCCCAGGTTAAAGAGGTGTGAATTGCATCAAGCCAGGACAGTTGGTAGGATTTCGTAGGCCAGATGGTGGGGGATGAATGTAATGCGACATGAATCCCAGGTCCCGGTTGAGGCCGCACTCATGTGTGCAGAACTTGGCTATAAGTTTCTGCTCGGCGATTCTGCGTTGTCGCGCGTCCTGAAGGCCGCCTTGGAGAACGCTTACCCGGAGATCAGAGGCTGAATGCCCTTGACTGCTGAAGTGTTCCCCGACTGGAAGGGAACATTCCTGCCTGGTGATTGTTGCGCGATGTCCGTTCAACGCGCGACAACGCAGAATCGCCGAGCAGAAACTTATAGCCAAGTTCCGCACACATGAGTGCGGCCTCAACCGGGACCTGGGATTCATGTCGCATTACATTCATCCCCCACCATCTGGCCTGCGAAATCCTACCAACTGTCCTGGCTTGATGCAATTCACACCTCTTTAACCTGGGGTCACCCCATCTCTGGATCTGTAAAGATTTAATCACCTGCTAATGCTCGCATTCCAAGCATTGTTTGGCATCTTTGAATTTGTCTATATATGTGTTTCTGGAACATACCTCTTCATTCACCTGAGGAAGGAGCAGCGCTCCGAAAGCTAGTGACATCGAAACAAACCTGTTAGACTTTAACCTGGTGTTGTAAGACTTCGTACTGTGCTCACCCCAGTCCAACGCCGGCATCTCCACATCTTAATTCCCTGCAAGACCAAAAATCTGCCTACCTCAGCCTTAAGTACATTCAACATTGGAACATCCACAACCTTCTGGGGTAGAGAATTGCACAGGTTCACAACCCTTTTCAGTCCTAAAAGATCAGCCTTTTATCCTGAGATTCTGCCCCTGTGTTTTTGATTCCTAGCCAGCAAGAACCACCTCTTACCATCTCCCCTGTCAAGCCCCTTCTGAAATAATTTGTTTAAAATAGTTTGTTGGTTGGGCAGCAGTGGTTAGCACTGGGATTATGGTGCTGAGGACCTGGGTTCGAATGCCGGCCCTGGGTCACTGTCCGTGTGGAGTTTGCACATTCTCCCCGTGTCTGCGTAGGTTTCACCCCCACAACCCAAAGATGTGCAGTTCAGGTGGATTGGCCACGCTAAATTGTCCCTTAATTGGGAAAAAAATAATTGGGTACTCTAAATTTATTTTTAAAAGTAGTTTGCTGGTGCTATCCAGCCAAGTTTGTTGTCTAATTTGCAATTATTGTTCATTGACCAACTTGCTCTGTTTAACCTTTATTGGCCGAGAGATTTGAAAAGGACTGATCAGTAAATCGTAATCTGAATACCAAGGTCAATTAGGATAAGATATCGGAGCTATTGATATTTTAACAGCTGAATAGTGAAAGCACTGCAACTTGCAGTTGTTGAATAGGAACAGGACCAGTGGTAGTTGAATAATGAGTGGCAGTGGGAACATCTGCAAACTCCGGTTTCCTCCCACAGTCCAAAGATGTGGAGGTTAGGTGGAGTGGCTACGCTAAATTGACCTTAGTGTGGGGTTACTGGGTTACGGAGATAGGGTGGAGGTATGGGGTTAAGTGGGATGCTCTTTCCAAGGGCCAATGTAGACTCGATGGGCCGAATGGCCTCTTTCTGCACTGCAAATTCCATGATCTATGATCTAAATTGGATTGGGTATGACAGCTGCCGGTTGGGGATTGGGAGTGGGACCTATGGTAGGTGAACAAAGAGAGGGAATTGGGATGTCGTGGGCCACCAAACAACATTCTGACTCTGAAATGTGACTGCTATCAACTGAGAACAAGCTGACACTTGTTAATAAAAACTGAAAAAACACAAGGGGCGAAATTCTCCGATGGCTGAAGCCACGATTGGGCGGAGAATTGGTTCCAACGTTAAAAGCGCGGCGGGAGGACGGCACAGTGGCGCAGTGGTCAGCACTGGGACCGCGGCGCTGAGGACCCGGGTTTGAATCCCTGCCCTGGGTCACTGTCCGTGTGGAGTTTGCACATTCTCCCCCCCATGTCTGCGTGGGTTTCACCCCCACAACCCAAAGGTGTGCAGGTTAGGTGGATTGGCCACGCTCGTTTAGCACAGTGGGCTAAACAGCTGGCTTGTAATGCAGAACAAGGCCAGCAGCGTGGGTTCAATTCCCATACCGGCCTCCACGAGCAGGCGCCAGAATGTGGCGACTAGGGTCTTTTCACAGTAACTTCATTGAAGGCTACTTGTGACAATAAGCGATTATTATTAATTTGCCCTTTAATTGGAAATAAATATATAATTGGGTACTCTAAAAAATGTTTTTTAATTTTTAAAAATCACGGCGGGCTCCAATTTGATGCCAAATCGCAATCTCCGTCACCTTGACAGCGACGTCAATGCAGTCCGGAATGCACGTACAGTAAACGCCGTTTGCATGTCATTAGCGGCCTGACCCTGTATTCTCTGGGTCACGATGCTCTGCCTCCGATAGGCCAAGTTCCCAATGGTGCAGTTCACTTGTGCTTTTAAAAATCGTGAAACCGGCGCCGTGGCTGCTGAGGGAGAGAGCATGGGTACGGAAAATGTCCAACGTCACCAATGTCGTGCCACTGGCCAGGGGGCTTCTGCCAGGACTGGGGGGAGTAGCAGGTGGTGGCCAGGAGGCGGGCTGTGGGGTAAGGATAAACGGGCACGGAACACCATTGCCGCAGCCGGCAAGGCAGCCATGCAGCTGCGCACACCGCTAACAGCCCGCTGTGAACTTAGGGCCATGGGTCATATAGGTGTCCCCCCCAGACCTACAGGTGCCCTCTGGACCCAGCCGACCCATCAGCTGTAAAAGTGCGTTCCAGAGCAACCAGTGCCAACTTGTTGGCTGGGATGAGTGTATGTGGGATTTGTAACGAGTATATGCGGCTGCAATTTGTCAGCCGCCCGAGTGTCAATCATGGACCCAGCGAATCCCGCACCATTTTACATTGGAATGGATTATGTTCCATGTAGTGCTGGTACTAGCCCCTCCACAGTTGCTGAATCGATGCAGGTTTGTCGCCAGTTTTGCTGTTGTGAAAGTCCACGAATTCTGCGCCGGCATCAACACTGAGATTCAAAAACGGAAAATCCGTTTTGCACCTTCTCTCCATATCCATCACCCATTCTTTCTCAAAACATCCTGATTGGCTTTTTGAGCCTTGGTCCCTCCCATTTCTTTAAGGGACCAATTTTCTCCATGGACGTGACACACATACCACCTCATCTCCAATACCACACAATGCAAATCAACATTGGTTACCCCCACTAATGCAATATACTTAAGATTTCTACTTTTGGGTTTAATTCATAGCCTCATCTTTGCTGATCTCTGTAACTTCGCCCACCTTCTGAAAAGGGGCACCCTGCCCCCCACGCTAGCGCAGGCCACAATTTCACTGATACCCAAAAAAGAAAAAGACCTGGCGGAATGTGGATCATACAGACCCATTTCACTGCTGAACGTGGATGCGAAAATACTTGCAAAGGTCCTGGCCAAAAGGCTGGAGGGCTGTGTACCAGAGGTGGTCGCAGAGGACCAAACCAGCTTTGTCAAGGGTAGGCATCTCACAGCGAACATCAGGCAGCTGCTGAACGTTTTAATGACTCCCCCCGGGGAGAGAACACCAGAGATGATCATCTCCCTGGACGCAAAAAAGACCTTCGACAGAGTCGAATGGAACTACCTCCTCGAGGTACTGGAATGGTTTAGGCTAGGAGCGGGGTTCACCGCCTGGGTGAGGCTCCTGTACAACGCTCCCAAAGCGAGCGTCTGAACTAACACCACCAGCTCCGAATACTTCCGGCTACAGAGAGGACAAGACAGGGCTTCCCCCTGTCCCCACTCTGTTCGCGCTAGCGATCGAACCCTTGGTGATAGCCCTGCGGGACCCGAAAAGCTGGAAGGGAATCCGGAGAGGAGACAGAGAGCACAGAGTTTCACTCTATGCAGATAACCTGCTCCTCTATGCCTCAAAGCCACAGGAGGGACTGAAGGCAATACTGCAAATATTAAAAGATTTTGGAACCTTTTCAGGCTACAAACTTAACCTGGGCAAAAGTGAAGCATTCCCAGTGAACCCAAACGGGGGAGGGACAGAGCTGGAGCGGCTCCCATTTAAAATGGCCCAGAACAGATTCCGTTACCTGGGGATCCAGATAGCCAGAGACTGGACACAGATCCACAAGTGGAACCTGACCAGCCTGGTGGAGGAAGAAAGAAAAGACCTTCAAAGGTAGGGCTCACTCCCACTCTCCCTGGCGGGAGAATGCAGACGATCAAGATGAACGTACTGCCAAGGTTCCTCTTCCTGTTTAGATCCATTCCGATCTTCATCCCCAAGGCCTCTTGCGGCAATCACAGATTCCCCCCAGCCATGCTAGATACCACCTTCAAAAGATGGAGGTGGGACGGGGGGCACACTGACGGTAGGGGACTTCTACGTAGGGCACTGACTGGTGACACTGGACGAACTGACGAGGAAGCGGAAACTAGCAAAAGGACAGGAAATGAGACACCTCCAAATAAAACACTTCCTCCGCAAAAAGACAGTAGGGTACCCAGAGCCTCAGAAACCAGACTACTAGAGGACCTGATAGGCACAAGCAGCGAGAAGGGGGGGGCTACGTGGAAAAATATACAGACAGTTACTGGACAGAGCCCGAACACCACTGGACGAGCCCAGACGAAAATGGGAGGACGGACTGGGGACAACGGTAGGGTGAGGACTCTAGAGCGAAGCACTGAGCAGGGCTAACTTCACCTCCTCCTGTGCAAGGCTAAGCCTAATGCAGCTCAAAGTGGTGCACAGAGCGCACCTGACCAGAACCCGAATGAACAGGTTACATACATAGATACATAGAAGATAGGAGTAGGTGGAGGCCTTTTGGCCCTTCAAGCCTGCTCCACCATTAATCACAATCATGGCTGATCATCCAACTCAATAGCCTAATCATGCTTTCTCCCATAGCCTTTGATCCCATTCTCCCCAAGTGCTATATATAGCCGCTTCTTAAATATATTCAAAGTTTTAGCATTCTTCCCAGAGGTGGAGGATAAATGTGAACGGTGCCAGAGGGGCCCGGACCACATCCACATGTTTTGGGCTTGTCCCAAACTTGCTGGGTTCTGGACAGCCTTCTCCGAAGCAATGTCCAAGCTTGTAGGGGTGAGGGTGAAGCCCGATAGTGGCAATCTTTGGGGTATCGGAGCAGCCAGAGCTTCCCCTGGGGAAGGGGGCCAACGCCCTTGCTTTCACTTCCCTAATCGCACGCCAGAGAATCCTGCTCGGCTGGCGATCGGCAGCACCATTCACAGCTGCAGACTGGCTCGCTGACCTCTCGGAATTTCTCCACCTGGAGAAGATTAAGTATGTCATCTGAGGGTTAGAGGAAGGCTTCCTGGATACTTGGGGGAAGTTTGTCGGCCTGTTCCAAAACCTGTTTGAGGCCAGCAACGAGGAGTAAGTTAAGAATAAAAAACCAAGATAGATGAGGAACCAAAGGACTGTGAAACTTCGCCCACCTTAATATCCCTCTGGAACATTTGTTCTCCGGGCTACAGCTGATGGGACAAATTCCTCTTATTCCACCTGGGTGAATGAACCTTCAGCCACCTGCACCTCATACTGTGAAATTACCATCCTAAATTCCTTCTTCTCTCCACCACCCACTCCTTTTTTTCAGATTCTACATGAACACCAATCATTTGGTCAAGTCTCACTTTCCTTCTTTGGGTCATTGTCCATTTTTCCTCATGCCTCCATGAAGTGTCGTGGGACATTTTTCTACGTGGAAAAGTGCAGTGTACCAGTTGTTGTGGTTTTTGCTGTGGTAAGGAGCTCACTGAATTCTTCATCACCAAAGCCAAGACCGCCTGTGGATCTGTCTCTGTCAGCCCGTCAAAATCATGCCCCTCCCCCCACCACTCGTGCCCAACAACCTCCTACAAAAGTAAAGTACTGTGGGTGGTGGTAATCTGAAATAAAAATGTAAAACAAAGGAAATAGGCCTGACAGCACCTTCGGAGGGGGAAACAGAGTTGATGGGCAAACTTTAATGTCTTCCCTTGTGGCAAGGCTGGTGGCAAAGAGGGCATTTAATCAAGCAGGTTGGTGGAATAGGACCCCACCTCCTTCCTGCCTCCAACCCGATAAAGTCCTGGGACAGCCTTCCCACCCTGCTGCCAACTGAGGTCCTTAAGTTGCCAATTAATGTCCATGGGGAGCACAATATGCAAACCATTATGGGGTTGCTTGTGAGCTCCCGGGGGTGGTGGGGGTCCCTCATTCAACTGCACTCAATGCTTCTTTTGAGGGACCCAGCATTAAGAAGTGGGAGCGGCTATCTGAGAGTCACACCCTGCCCTTTCTGTCGAACCCCCCTGCCCTTGCCGCCAATCCCCTCCCATCTACCCTGTGATCCCCACCTTGCAACCTCCTCCTGACATCCCTCACCTGTGGCCTTGGATCTGAGCATTGATCAGGGCCTCAAGTGGGTGTTGTACTGGTAGCAGCCATCACCTCCCGGTGGTGCTGTTGTTCAACAGAACTGTCATCCTATGACTAGCTGGCAGCTCAGGGGCGATACTTCCACTCCCAGGGCCTTGATTTCAGGGATGGCCTGCCATTGTCCAACTAAGGGCCTGAGTGGCTGGCTCTCTAGCCAAAAGTGAGAACCCCATCGGCTCCATTAAATACCACCTAATGTTTCAGATCGATTACCTTTAAAAGTGTCAGATTAACACTTGCTTCTACATCCTCTTAAATGTATTAATGTAAGCCCTGTGAATAGAAAAATACAACCAGCACTTGGTACTCAGACTGGAGTTCTTCCAAGATGGAATGCACACCTAGAGGATTATACTTGCTTAAAAGATCAAACGAGAGCTGAATATTTTTGTTGTTCATTTTGTCTTACGTATTTCAAATACACCAAGAGCTCAAACAACTACGGTTCCCAATTCCCTGTCATCGGCTTATTTTCCACTACATCCAGCCCGCACCAGAGAAACTGATCCTGATGACAGCAAACCAGGAATCACAAAGATTCAACTGAACTGAGTCAGACTAATGGAAGTTCACTGTAATAAAATGCAGCAAATAGACACTGTACCTATCGACCCTCTTATCGCCCCACTTTTGTGATTATATCCAGTGACTCTGAAGTCCACAGATCCATACGGATCAAGTAACTGACTGGCTCGCCTTTCATTTCAAGGGTAGAAGTTGCCTTGGCAAAAAGATGGGTGCAGATAAAACTCTTTATAGCCATAACAGCTGAGCACATGACGACAAAGATGGCTATAACCTCGTCCCAAATGCATTGCATAAGTCACAGTCTATCTTTTTGTTAGTGTTTCTCTTGGTCAATACACTTTACTTGGCTGCTTGACATTCTTTGAAGAACACAGAGCTATGGATTAGTCAAAGTGCCTTCAACTACTCACCTAATGTTTGTCTAGTAATATTCTGCAGTGTATCTGAAAAGATAATGAAGTCGGCCACTCATCATGTTTAACAAGGGCTTCACTTCATTAACAAAAGCGCAAACAAGCCAATAGGCATTAATTACAATCAATCTACAGCCAGTTAACGAAATGAGGCATAAACTGATTGGACTCCAAGCAGCCCCACACACACATGCACACACATACACACGCACATGTACGCACACGTGCAGACACATACCCACAGACTCGTCAAGAAAGAAACTAGGCAGAAATAAAGAGTAGTGGCGGGAGCAATTCCAGTACTTTAACCACCTACATCTCAAAGTGATCATAAGATCATTGAATTTTACAAACAAAGCCCATTGTTTCTATACTGGCTCTCTGAAAGAACAATATTAGTTCTAGTCTCCTGCGCAATATCCATGCCCTTCAGAAAAATTACTTTTCAAATATCCATCCAGCTCCTTTTTCAAAGTGTATCATGCGTTCATCAAGGTTGCTGGTACTCCCTGGCAGAGTGAGACGGAGGGGAGGCTATGACCAGCCCAAATACTTTTCTGTGCTGTATTTTCTATGTTCTATGTTCTATGTTCAGGCAATTTGTAATTGGTCAGGACTCAGCAAAAAATGAACACAATTTACTCAACTTAACAATTCCAGATTTCTACCAGATTGCTGTTTTGAGACTGGCACCAATGGATATACTGCATTGGAGGGTATCATAGTGGCCAAGATGGCCAAACCTGGACGTCGACACACCCAATCTTTGACCTTAGCTTCGCCTCTTTGGTATGGCATTCCGTGACTTAACTAACCTCTGATTAAAAGATATCTCCTAACTTCTTTAACTTTATTATTCATGAACTCCAATGTATGCTCTCTAGCACAGTGGTTAGCACTGCTACTTCACAGCGCCAGGGTCCCAGGTTCGATTCCCAGCTTGGGTCACTGTCTGTGCGGAGTCTGCACATTCTTCCCGTATCTGCATGGGTTTCTTCCAGGTGCTCCGATTTCCTCCCACAAGTCCCGAAAGACCTGCTTGTTGGGTGATTCAGACATTCTGAATTCTCCCTCAGTGCACCCAAACAGGCGGCCGAGTGTGGCAACTAGGGGATTTTCACAGTAACTTCATTACAGTGTAAATGTAAGCCTACTTGTGACAATAATAAAGATTATTATATAGCTACTGTCCGATCCAAATCTAGCTGTTTCCTTATTTATCTTAGCAAAACCTCCTGCAATTTGAATACTGGTTTGAATGAAGATAGACCTGTTGCACATTTGATATAATCCTTCCAGAACGTCATTAGCTGTTTCTTCATTTAACCTGGTGCCTTTAAAAATAATATTAGCCATCATTTGATTCCCTGTGAAAAACAGTTCCTAACTGCTTCACTGATTTTCTTCTTCAGTTTTGCCAGTGTTATTCCAATGGAATTGCAAATCCAAGTGAGATGGAGTTAAGCTCTGTGTATCTGTTTGGTGCCCATCTAGAATTGATGTACTCCATTACCTATATCAGTGACATGGGCGGTACAGTGGTTAGCACTGCTGCCTCATGGCACCGAGGACATGGGTTCGATCCTGGTCCCGGGTCACTGTCCGTGTGGAGTTTGCACATTCTCCCTGTGTCTGCATGGGTCTCACCCCCATGACTGAAAGATGTGCAGGGTAGGTGGATTCGGCCACGCTAAATTGCCCCTCAAGTGGAATTTTTTTTTAAAAATCCATGTGCAGTGACAGTGTCATGACTCATTAAGATTTCCATTGGTCGGTATTTTAGAAATATTGTAAAAATATTCAAAAAGAGCGTGATTTAATTTGTTATTGGAATTATCAACTATAGGAATTCTTAATGATTGTATTCATTGACACCAGAGCCAAGTGGGAACTTGAGAATTTGCATTTTTCTGATTGCTTATCACTGTCGCATGATATCCCAAAGTGCTTTAGAACTAAATAGATCCCTTTCAAAATGTAGCCACTGTTGTTAAGGAGGAAACTCAGCAGTTAATTTGCATACAACCAAGTCCAACAAACAGGCAATTGACAATGCAATAATTTGGGCGGCACGGTGGCACAGTGGTTAGCACTGCTGCCTGTGGCGCTGAGGGTCCGGGTTCGATGCCGGCCCGGGTCACTTTCTGTGTGGAGTTTGCACATTCTCCCCGTGTCTGCGTGGGTCTCACCCCCACAATTCAAAGATGTGCAGGTGACATGGAATGGCCACGCTAAATTGACCCTTAATTGGAAAAAAAATAATTGGGTACTCTAAATTTATAATTTTTTTAAAATGCAATAATCAGCTTCAGGCGTTGATGGATGAATTCTATGATTCTATTAGGAAAGGTTTCGAGGTAGATGGGCCAAATGCAGGCAAATGGGGTTAACTTAAATAAACCGTTATCCACGATGCCTGCTCGAATAGTGCCATGCGAACTCAAATAAAAACCTGCATCTTTGATATGCAATCCTCTTTCTGCGCTGCACTGAAGTATTGTATCAGCCTAGCTTATGTGTTCAAGTCTTAGAGTGAGGCCAACAAACATGTGACTCATGAACAAGAGTGCCAACTAAGCTGACACTTGAGCTGAAAAGCCTTAGGTGAGAGAGGGTTAACTAAAATGGTATTCCAGCTCCATAAGTATTCATGCTGCGTTTTTGATCATAATAATAGTAATAATAATCGCTTATTGTCACAAGTAGGCTTCAATGAAGTTACTGTGAAAAGCCCCTAGTCGCCACATTCCGGCACCTGTTCGGGGAGGCCGGTACGGGCGTGTTCGCACTCTGCCTGTTACCATGGTGAATTCATGCTGCGTTTGTGACTAGGGTTTTCTCTTCCTTTTCATCTTCTTTAACCTTGCCACTGCCTTCAACACTGTCAACCACACCTCTTCCAGTATCTCACCTCTATAGTCCACCTCCATGGCAGTGCTCTCTGTTAGTTTCACTGCCACGCATCAAACCATTGTTACGATATTGCTCCCAATAGCTTCTTCCCCTATGTCCACACAATCTCTTTCTTTGGACATCAACTCTTCCTCTTCATGATCTGCATTCTACCCCTTGGTAATGTGAACATAAAAAAACAAGAGCAGGAGGATTGCTCACAGCACCTTGAGCCTGCTCCACCATTCAAGAAGATCATGGCTTATCTGATCCGGGCCTCAACTCCTCTTTCCTGCCTATTCCTCATAACCCACCATAGTTCAAGAATCTGTCTGTCTCAGCCTCAAATGACTCAGTTTCCACAGCCCACTGGAGTAAACAATTCCAAAGATTCACACCCCATTGAGAGTATATTCCTCCTCATCGCCACCTTAAATTCTGAATCTGTGCCCCTGAATGCTCGATGCCCCCAAAAAGGAAACATCCTTCCAGCATCTACTCCCAACATCCTAAATGATTCAAAACCACTTCTCATTCTTCTAAACTACAATGAGTACAGGCCCAACCTGCTCAAGCTCTCTCATAAGATACCCCTTCTTCCAGGAAACAACGTGGTGAATTTTCTCTGAACTGCCTCTGATGCAAGTACACCTCTCCTTAAATAGGAGTACTCTAGATACTTATAATAATCCGGAAACATTAAATCAACTTCCATGTATCAGCAAATATTCAGCTTTTTCCACAGGCCTTAAAGCTGTTGCTACTATCTCCAATTTCTTACATGACATCTGAACGCAGATGATCCTGAACTTCCTCTGGCTAAATTCCAACCAAACCGACACCATCTCCTTCACCTCCTGCAAAAATCTATGGAACACCAACATCACCTCAAGCCGAAGCATGTGGATACTTAGTGCGCTGCTCAATCCGAGGCCCAGTTCCAACCTGTCGTTCACCTCAGAAACATAACCACCGCCCCTCCCTCTGAACTTATGTTGAAGAATCTCTAATTCAACCAACTATTACACTGAAACTTAATTTCTCAAACACTCTGCTTGCGAGCCTCCAAAAGCCACAACTCATACAAATCACCATGGCCCACATTCCTTACATCCATTCAGTGTTCACACAGGCATTCCTTGTCATGATCACCTGGCTTGCCCTGCAAATTGACTTTTAGTATGATCAAACTCAACTTTAAATCCCTTGACAACCTCAGTCCACCCTGTTGTAGCAATTTCTTCCAAATGTAAGTTTTTGCGCAAAGCCTCTGCTTCTGGTCCTGCAGCTTATTCTTACTTCCACACTATTGCTAGCTGCTCAATTGGCCAGCCTGGCCCTGCCCTCTGGAATTTCTTCACTGCTTACCAAGGGTCCTGGACAGCACCTTCCAAACCCACAACTACTACCATCTAGAAAGAACCAGGCAAGCAGCTACATGGGAATACCACCACCTGGAAGCCACACACCATCCTGACTTGGAAATATATCGCTGTTCCTTCACTGTCACTGGGTCAAAATCTTGGAACTAATAATAATAATCTTTATTATTGTCACAGGTGGGCTTACATTAACACTGCAATGAAGTTACTGTGAAAATCCCCTAGTCGCCACACTCCGGCCCCCTGTTTGGGTACACAGGGGGAGAATTCAGAATGTCCAATTCACCTAACAAGCACGTCTTTCGGGACTTGTGGGAGGAAACCAGAGCACCCGGAGGAAACCCACGCAGATATAGGGAGAACGTGCAGACTCCGCACAGATAGTGACCCAAGCTGGGAATCGAACCCGGGTCCCTGGCGCTGTGAAGCAATAGGCTAACCACTGTGCTACCGTGCCGCCCAGTGCTCCCTCCTGCACCATGTGAACCGCAGCAGTTCAAGCAGCACCACCACCTTCTCAAGGGCAATTAGGGGATGGGCAATAAATGCTGACCTAGCCAGCGATGCTCACATCCCATGAATGAATTTTAAAAATACTAACGCTCTTCCTACTGACTGCGTTTTTATCCTTCCAACTAATTCCTTCTGCTTTCACCCTCCAGGTTGGTGTCTATTGTTGAATAAAATTTTAAAAAGGAATGCTTATGGATTGCAAATTTGGCTATGGGTAAATTGCATTTTTATTACAGGTATAGTTGTATTAACTGTAAGTGTAATGTAATGCCCCTTTAGGCAAACCTGCTTGTGAACTAAACCCGAGGCTTAACTGCCTGGTACGGCCCCAGACATGCAAACAACTCACTCAATTATCTGAAGTAATTCTGCTGTTTAAATAATCAGGGTACTCTATTAAAAAGCTTAAAGGTAAGAGCTGCTTAGAAGCAGTGTGGAATTTGTTGAATTAGCAGCACTTTCAGACTGTGTTGTGCTTATAAAGGAACAACATTCATTACAACACAGCATTCATTCTTGAGTAAGAGAGCCAGCTCAACTAAAATCATGACCATAGTCTTATAGACATCAACTAGTTTTTAGAATTCCACCTAGCAAACAGCTCAACCTGTAAACAGGCCCCAGAAAGCTTAATTTACACTGCAGTGGCCCAAAGCTCACCCCATGTTCACAGCCACCAAAGGGTTTCATCCCCACTGGGCCTCCACTGGAACTGCAACAGGCATATGGCAAAACACTGCAAGTTAGAATGGGGAAAAAACATCCATGAGTTGAAATGCCCTGCTTAAACTTCATTCTTCCAACAAATCAGCCCATGGCAAACTGAATGACTGCATTAATGGGGAGGTGGTGGTGGAGTAGTATTGTTACTGGGCTAGTAATCCAGAGACCCAGGGTAATGCTCGTGGGACTCAGGTTCAAATCCCGTCACTGCAGGTGGTGAAATCTGATTTCGATAAAAATCTGGAATTAAAAGTGACCACGAAATCATTGTCGATTGTCGTAAAAACCCATCTGTTTCACTAATGTCCTTGAGTGAAGGAAATCTGTCGTCCTTACCTGGTCTGGCCTACATGTGACTCCTGACCCACAACAATGTGGTTGACTCTTAACTGCCCCCTCGAGGGCAATTAGGGATGGGCAATAAATCCTGGCCCAGCCAACAACACCCGAATATAAAACAATTAGTCCTGTTACAGAATGGGGGAAAGCATATCTGCATCCATAGGGCAGCACGGTAGCATTGTGGATAGCACAATTGCTTCACAGCTCCAGGGACCCAGGTTCGATTCCGGCTTGGGTCACTGTCTGTGCGGAGTCTGCACATCCTCCCTGTGTGTGCGTGGGTTTCCTCCGGGTGCTCCGGTTTCCTCCCACAGCCCAAAGATGTGCAGGTTAGGTGGATTGGTCATGATAAATTGCCCTTAGTGTCCAAAATTGCCCTTAGTGTTGGGTGAGGTTACTGAGTTATGGGGATAGGTGGAAGTGTTGACCTTGGGTAGGGTGCTCTTTCCAAGAGCCGGTGCAGACTCGATGGGCCGAATGGCCTCCTTCTGCACTGTAAATTCTATGATAATCTATGATAATCCAGCCACAATTATGTGCACAATGCTCTTAAATTCATGGGGCGGGATTCTCCCCTACCCAGCAGGACGGGGGGTCCCGGCAGCATGGAGTGGCGGGAACCACTCCGGCGTCGGGCCGCCCCAAATGTGCGGATTTCTCCGCACCTTTACGGGCCAAGCCCTCACCTTGAGGGGCCGCCGGAGTGGTTGGCGATTCCCGCCCCCGCCGAATATCCAGTGCCAGAGAATTCGGCAACCGGCAGGGGCGAAATTCACACCAGCCCCCGGCGATTCTCCGACCCGGCAGGGGCTCGGAGAATCCCACCCATGATCTCTCATATTTCATTTTAATAAATTTAGAGAGCCCAATTATTTTTTTTCCAATTAAGGGGCAATTTAGCGTGGCCAATAACCTAATCTGCACATCTTTGGATTGTGGGGGTGGAACCCATGCAAACACGGGAGGAATGTGCAAACTCCACATGGACAATGACCCGGGGCCGGAATTTGAACCTGGGTCCTCAGCGCTGCAGTCCCAGTGCTAACCACTGCGCCACCGTGGCACCCCTATGATCTTTCATATATTATCATATGATGAAGCCTTTAATACTCTCACTAACTTTGTTGAGATGACATTATTAAATCTGGTTGCCCTACCAATGAGGCTGGTTTAGCACACTAGGCTAAATCGCTGGCTTTTAAAGCAGACCAAGGCAGGCCAGCAGCACAGTTCAATTCCTGTACCAGCCTCCCTGAACAGGTGCTGGAATGTGGTGACTAGGGGCTTTTCACAGTAACTTCATTTGAAGCCTTCTTGTGACAATAAGCAAATTTCATTTCATCCATGTTTCAGTCTCCGTCTAAGCGGAATAATCACCTATTTAAAAATAGCCTCAGAGCGTGTCTTTTTCCTCTACACGCACACAGAGTATATAATAATCTTTATTAGTATCACAAGTAGGCTTACATTAACACTGTAATGAAGTTACTATAAAAATCCCCAAGTCGCCACAATCCGGCACCTGTTTGGGTACACTGAGGGAGAATTCGGAATGTCCAATTCACCTAACAAGCACATCTTTTGGGACTTGTGGGAGGAAACCGGAACACCCAGAGGAAACCCACGCAGATACAGGGAGTACGTCTCTCCCCATGTGAACAGGTGCCGGAGTGTGGCGACTAGGGGATATTCACAGTAACTTCATTGCAGTGTTAATGTAAGCCTACTTGTGACACTAATAAAGATTATTATAGATTCTGTGTGTATGTAGAGATAAGGATGGTTCATATGAAAAGGAGAGAATCTCCCACCATTGACATCAACCAGAAATAAAAAGCTACTGTAATCTGGATCACCAAGGGCATCAGAGATCCCCATGGGTCCCACAAGCCCCTGTCCAATCTCCGTAAAACAGCAAGAGACTTTTCTCAAGTCTACTTAGCTGATCTGAACAGGGGACAGTAGCACACAGAGTTCTGGGGTCTCCGTGTGAGCATGCCTGACCTGGGACCCCATACTTAATATAAAGCCAAGTGTAAATCCGCACAGAAAAAAAAGTCACAATGAGCAAAAATAGTCTCTGCATGCTTCTATTAACCATTAGCATCGCCATGGTGACCAAAAGAAATACTGAATGAGAAAATCGGTGACAGGACGCAATCTTATTCACACAGCTCCAAGTATTTAGAATCACTGGAACATGGAGGTGTGTCGCTAACTGCTGCCAGTGGCAAAACAAGACTGTTGACATTGCAAGCTTCATACCAGTTTCCTAGCAATGGCTATCTAACATTGGATTGCACTTGTACTATAAAGAGGACTGAAAACAACATAATTTCCCTTAGCTTGCTTTCAAACCAAACAAGTGATGCAATGATCTGCAGCCAAAATAATAGGCAATCATATGAAATCAAAATTAGATCTAACCACAGCAGAGTAAAATTAACATGTTTACACTTTAAATTTCAAGTAAACATAAAATGAAATAGAATTCTACCACAGCAAACATCTTCTGTTTGCTTCCTTATATGAAGGAGTACTTAACAAGAACACCGGTTTTCATGGAAAACAAGGGTTTAATCAAAAAACATCCCCAAAACATTAATAAACATTAATTAGTCTACGTATTATGATCCGAATTTGGCTTATTTTGTCATCCTCTCAGTAAATATATTAGTTGCCCACATCAAACAACTTATTAATTGAACATGACGACACCATCAGTATAGCAGCTGATCTTGGCTGCAGAAACATTTCTACACAGATTTTTGAGCACTGCTTCAACAAAGTGATGAAGCCATGGCTCAGTTGGTAGAGCCCAGGCCTTTGAGTTATAAGGTTATATAACTCCAGGACCTGACCACAAAAATCTTGGCTGAAACTCCAGTGCAGTACTAAGGGAGTGCCATCTTTCAGAGGAGATGTTAAACTGAGGCCATGTCTGCCATCTCCAGCGAATATGAAACAAATTCCATGGCGCCATTTCGAAGAAGATCCGGGGCCTTACCACCAGTGTCCTGGCTTATATTCACATAATAAATGCAGATCATCTGGCTATTATCGTATTGCTGTTTATGCAAATTTGCCGTGTACAACATCGAGTAGCTTCTGTCCTAGAACAGCGAGTATATCTCAAGAGTGCTCCATTGTCTGTGAGAGATTTGGGAAGTCCCTGTGAGGTCACAAAAGGTGCTACATAAATATGTCTTTCTTTAATGTGCCTGGAACCTCGGGCACAAAAGGATGCCATTTGGCCCATCATCCGGGTTCTTTGAAAGAACTATCCATTAACGGCCAGTTCCCCCTCTTTCCCTACGTGTTTTTCCTTTTTCACACATATACTCAATTCTCTTTTGAAAGTTGTTACTGAACCTGCTTCCGCAACTTTCTTCCCTCGGATCTTTTGGCAATTGCCTCATGTTTATGGAAACAAACTGACAAATACAATACCATAAAAAAATGTGCATTGGCCCAGCGCCAAATCCATCTTTTTCATTGTGACAATGTGCACTGACTGGAGCTGTACGATTCCATTACCTGAAGGCTGACCCTGTTTCATTGCCAATGCATGACAGGTGCAATGCTTCACCACTGACTGCTACTCTAGTATGTGTCAACAGCTGGGTAAGAATTCCACAACACAAAGAAAAGTTTAAACCTTTCTTTAAATATCCTGCAGGGAGCACCAACACAATCCAGGTGACTAAAGCCTCAATTCACATTCACAGAACAGTAAGATATGGTATACTCCCATTGATGCTCTGCGTGCTGTTGTCTATGTTTTTTTTTTCTTGTCTCTAACTCAGCTCATTTGCTGCTGAAACTTTCATCCATGTCTTTATTTCCGCTTCACTTGACTATTCCATTGCTGTCCTTACTGCCCCCCCCCCCCCCCCCCCCGCCACCTCCGCCCCCACCCAATTTGTACCCTCTGTTAAACTTGACCTCATCCTAGCTCACACCAAATCTCATTCTGTCCTCACTGGCTTCCCGGTATAGCTTCCTGTTAGATTTCAATTTCTGATCCTTGTTTTCGAACCCCTCCTTATCTCCGTAATTTCTTCCAACCCCAATACTCTCCAATGTTTCAGAGCTCCTCCAATTCAGGCTTCTTGCACATCCCCGAGTTCCATTGCTCCATCAGTGATGGATATGTTTTCAGCTGCCTTGGCCCTGTCCTAAGCTGTGGAAATTCCTCTCTAAATCTCTCCACCTCGCTTTCTTCCTTTAGAACACGCTGTACGACCCACCTCTTTGACCTGTCCTGAGATCTCCTTACATGGCTTAAATGTCAAGCCTTGTTTGATAACCCTCATGTGAACATTCTTAAGATGTTTCGCTGCATTAAAGACAATGCAGACAATGTTGTTGCTGCCATCTTTGGGCTGAGCACATCAGATTCCAGCCACTCTCTGTGATATGGGGAAATGAAAAGGATTTTGTGTGTCCCACAATGATTTCAGAACAGCAGTGTTCATGTCAAATCAGCTCTCTTAACTGTGAATGATAGGTTTCAGATTTAGTTATGCAAATTCTGGGAGCTGGCTCACCATGGGGCAGACTGGTGAGGGAGGGGTGGGGAGAGAGAGACAGATACGATGACTAGTGATGATATCACTAGACTGGTAATCCAGAGATCAACGCTAGACAGGGTAGATTCTGAAGAATGTTCCCGATGTTGGGCCAGTCCAGAACTAAGGGTCACAGTTTGAGGATAAGGAGTAAACCTTTTAGGACTGAGGTGAGGAGAAATTTCTTCACCCAGAGAATGGTAAATCTGTGGAATTCACTACCACAAAAAGTAGTTGAGGTGAAAACATTGTGTCATTTCAAAAAAAGAATTAGATATAGCTCTTGGGCTAAAGGAATCAAGGGATATGAGGGACGAAGTTGTGTTTGGCGATCAGCCGGAGAATCCAAGTTTCTAACCAAATCGGGGGCGGTGCTGCTTTCACGATGCACCACCCCCTCCAAAGCGGCGTACTCTAGGAGTCACTGCACCACGCCCCTGATGCTCCACCCCCAACCAGCCGAGTTCACAACGGCGTGGGTCGCGTGTTGTCCCAGCCTGTCGGGAACTCGGCGTGGTGGCTGTCGACTCAGTCCAGCACCACCACAGCTGGGTGAGGGCCGATCCGCGGGCAAGGGGGGGACATTATTCGGGGCTGGGGGCACTGTTGGGGATGGTCCGGGGCGCACAAGCCAGCCAAAGGGTGGGCACTATTTCGCAGGCCGGGTCTGTAAGTGGTCTCCACCATGGAGCATGGCATGGCAGCTGCAGGCCCGCCACAGTGCGCATGCGCGCCCACGGACCGGGCAATTCTCTGGGCATATCGGCAGCTAGAGCAGGGTGCTCTCTGCTGCCGGCATTCCAGCACCCAGCAAAACGGGGAATCGGTGGCCATTTGTTCTGGCGTCAAACGCCATCGTTCCCATGCCCGCATGGAGACATAGGCCCAGAATCGGAGAATCCAGCCCGGGATCAGGGTATTGAACGTGATGATCAGCCATGATCACAGTGAATGGCAGAGCAGGCTCGAAGGGCTGAACGGCCTCCTCCTGCTTCTATTTTCTATGGTTATTTCTAATTTCCTAGGAATATGGATTCAAATCCCACCTTGACAGTTGGTTGAATTTAAAGAAAAGTCAAGTAATAATATGGAATATAAAAGTAAGTTTCAGTAATCGTAATCATAAAGCTATCATTTTGTATTGTTAAAAATTCATCTGGTTCACTATTGCTCTTTAGGGAAGGAAATCTGCCATTGTTACCTGGTCTGGCCAGGCTTGCCTGCTGACTCCAGACCACAGCAACAACTGCGCCCCCACACCCCAAACCCCCCACCCACCCACTCTTCACAATAGTACCAAAAAATGGCATCCGCAACAATGCAGCACTCCTTCTGTATTGCATTGCAGTGTTCTCCTGGTTTATTGTGTTCATCCATGATATGTGGGAGTTGCTGGCTAGGTCAGCATTTATTCTCCCATCCTGACATTGGTAGTGGGGAAAATGCTAAAGTTCATTATAAAAGATTTAATAGCAAAGAACTTGGAAAACAGTGGCAGGATCGGACAGGATTTACGAAAGGGAAATCATGCTTAATAAATGTACTGGAATTGCCCTTGAGTATGTGGTGGCAAGCTGCGACCATAATATGATAGATGAAGTGTGACGTAGATGATTCTGAGGTTAGGGTCCTGAAACTTAATAAAGGAAACTACGATGGTATGAGGCCCGAGTTGGCTCTGATGGATTGGGGAACGCTACTTAAGGGATGATGGTGGATAGGAAATGGCAACTATTCAAAGAGCACATGGGTGAACGACAACAATTGTTAATTCGTGTCTGACGCAAAAGTAAAATGGGAAAGGCAGCAAACCATGGCTTATGAGGGAAATTAAGAGACAGTATTAGATCCAAGGAAGAGGCATACAAATGGGCCAGAAGAACCCCCCGGCAGATCTGAGAATTGGGAGCAGTTTGGAATTCAGCAAAGGAGGACAGTCGGATTGATTAAGAAGGGAAAATAAAGTACGGGAGTAAGCTTGTGGGGAACATAAAAACTGGCTGTAAAAGTTCCTATAGGTATGTGAAGAGAAAAAGATTGGTTAAGACAAATGTAGGACCCTTACAAGGGAATTCATAATGGGCAACAAAGAAATGGCTGACCAACTAAGTACTTACTTTGGTTCTGTTTTGGACACAAATAATTTACCAGAAATCTTGAGGAATACAGAGTTTAGTGAGAGGGGGGAATTGAAGAAAATCAGTATTAGTAGGGAAATGGTGTTGGGAAATTGATGGAATTGAAGGTAATCTACATCCCAGAGTACTTAAGGAAGTGGATCCAGAAATAGTGGATCATCTTCCAAGATTCTATAGACTCTGAAACAGTTCCTACAGATTGGAGGGTAGCTAATGTACTCCCACTATTTAATAATAATCACTTATTGTCACAAGTCGGCTTCAATGAAGTTACTGTGAAAATCTCCTAGTCGCCACATTCCGGCACCTGTTCAGGGAGGCTGGTACGGGAATTGAACCCGCGCTGCTGGCCTTGTTCTGCATTACAAGCCAGCTATTTAGCCCTCTGTGCTAAACCAGCCCCTATTTAAAAAGGGAGGTAGAGAGAAAACAGGGAATTATAGACCAGTCAGCCTGACGTTGGTAGTGGGGAAAATGCTAAAGTCCATTGTAAAAGATTTAATAGTAAAGAACTTGGAAAACAGTGGCAGTATCGGATAGGGTTTACGAAAGGGAAATCATGCTTAATAAATCTACTGGAATTCTTTGAGGATGTAACTAGTTGAGTTGACAAAGGGAGCCAGTGGATGAGTTTTATTTGGACTTTCAGAAGGCTGTTGACCAGGTCCCACATAAGAGATTAATGTGCACAATTAAAGCGCATGGGATTAAGGTAGTAATTAAGATGGATAGAAAACTGGTTGGCAGACAGGAAACAAAGAGCAGGAATAAATGGGTCTTTTTCCAAATGGCATTCAGCGACTAGTAGGATACCGCAGGGATCAATGCTAGGACCCCAGCTATTCACAATATATTAATGATTTAGATAATTAGGGCAGCACGGTAGCATAAGTGGCTAGTACTGTGGCTTCACAGGGCCAGGATCCCAGGTTCGATTCCCCGCTGGGTCACTGTCTGTGTGGAGATTGCGCGTTCTCCCTGTGTCTGCTTGGGTTTCCTCCAGGTGCTCCGGTTTCCTCCCACAAGTCCCGAAAGATGTGCTGTTAGAGAATTCTCCGTGTACCTAAACAGGCGCCAGAATATGGTGACTAGGGGCTTTTCACAGTAACTTCATTGCAGTGTTAATGTAAGCCTACTTGTGACAATAAAGATTATTTTTATTACATGTGAGCCACTGTGCATCGGTAATGGAGAATGAATATTTGTGGATGGGATGACAAGCAAGCGAGCTGTTATGTCCTGAATGGTGTCCAGCTTCTTGAGTGTTGTTGGAACTGCACTCATCCAGGCAAGTGGACAGTATTCCAACACACTCCTGATTTGTGCCGTGTAGATTGTGGGCAGACTTTGGGGAATGAGGAAGCGAGTTGCTATGGGCAGGATTGTGAATCTCTATGTGTTCAAGTCAATGGAACTAGGGTTTGAACCCCAGAACTTTCTCCCCGGGTCAGTATCTGAACTGACCCCATAATTATTTACCTGCTCCCTCTGACCATGACTGGAATAATCCATTCTGCTTCTTCAATTTAAAAAAATCATCCCCTCCTTACTTGTTTCGAATACAATGTTGAGGCACTTGCATCAGACAGACAGAAGTCGGCCTGGGTGTCAATTCTGACACCGGGGATGCTGCACATCCCAGCAGCAATGAGTGAGTTTTGAAATTTTCAGAGTGTGCAGCACGGTTATACTAAGAGGCACTGGGAAGCCCAGGGTGGGAGCAGGAAGAGGCATTTAATGGCAATTCGGGAGATGCCCATCTCTGCATTCCAGTGAGAGACTTAAAGTAACAATTGACAGGAACAGAAACACAGCCCGAGAGCTGAGAACGTCTTCAGACGTGGCAAAGAGGAATTCGCAGCATCATACGTGCCCATCAACAAATAACAGTATCAATATGTACAGAAATCAGCAAGAGTGCTTGATACATTTTATACAACTCAAAAACAGAGTTTGTGTCACTGAAATAAAACCCCAATCCAATTCATCTGAGATTCAGACCTCGTGACCCGTTTGCATCAACGCTGTGAAGTTTTCCCAATGAAACTTGGCTGGAATTTAGTGTGTAAATTTTATCCTCTCACAGTCATGGGTCGGTCAGCTGGGGGGGGGGGGGGGGGGGGGGGCAGAATTAACTTCTCCCTCTCGGCTAAATTTCCAGCTGCAAAAGTCCACCTCACCCATACCCACTACACAGCAACATCTCCCCGGAGGTCCAGCTCGAGGGAGGGGGGAGGGAGAGAGTGAGGGTAGGGAATGGAGGAGAGGGGGGGATGAAGGATGGGGAGAATAGGGAGCGGGATGAGGGGGGATTGAGGGGAGGAGTGGAAGGGGAGAGGAGGGAGTGGAAATGGGGTGGAAGTGATGGGGAGTGGAGGGAATAGAGAGAGGAGAGGGAGAGGAGAGGGAAGGGTAATGGTATGTGGAGGGAGAGGAAGATAAATGAGGGAGGGGAAGAGGAGTGAGGGAGGGAGAGAATGAGGAAGGGGAAGAGGAATGAGGGAGGGACGGGAAGAGGAATGAGGGAGGGGAAGAGGAATGAGGGAGGGGAAGAGGATTGAGGGAGAGACGGGAAGAGGAATGAGGGAGGGGCAGAGGAATGAGGGAGGGGAAGAGGATTGAGGGAGGGACGGGAAGAGGAATGAGGGAGGGGTAGAGGAATGAGGGAGGGGAAGAAGAATGAGGGAGGGAGGGGAAGAGAAATGAGGGAGGGGGGAAGAGGAATGAGGGAGGGAGGGGAAGAGGAATAAGGGAGGGACGGGAAGAGAAATGGGGGAGGGAGGGGACGAGGAATGAGGCATGGAGGGGAAGAGGAATGAGGGAGGGAGGGGAATAGGAATGAGGGTGGGAGGGAGGGGAATAGGAATGAGGGAGGGAGGGAGGGGAATAGGAATGAGGGAGGGAGGGAGGGGAATAGGAATGAGGGAGGGAGGGAGGGGAATAGGAATGAGGGAGGGAGAGGAAGAGGAATGAGGGAGGGAGGGGAAGAGGAATGAGGGAGGGAGGGGAAGAGGAATGAGGGAGGGAGGGGAAGAGGAATGAGGGAGGGAGGGGAAGGGGAATGAGGGAGGGAGGGGAAGAGGAACGAGGGAGGGAGGGGAAGAGGAATGCGGGAGGGAGGGGAAGAGGAATGAGGGAGGGAGGGGAAGAGGAATGAGGGAGAGAGGGGAAGAGGAATGAGGGAGGGAGGGGAAGAGGAATGAGGGAGGGAGGGGAAGAGGAATGAGGGAGGGAGGGGAAGAGGAATGAGGGAGGGGAAGAGGAATGAGGGAGGGGAAGAGGAATGAGGGAGGGGAAGAGGAATGAGGGAGGGGAAGAGGAATGAGGGAGGGGAAGAGGAATGAGGGAGGGAGGGGAAGAGGAATGAGGGAGGGAGGGGAAGAGGAATGAGGGAGGGAGGGGAAGAGGAATGAGGGAGGGAGGGGAATAGGAATGAGGGAGGGAGGGGAATAGGAATGAGGGAGGGGAATAGGAATGAGGGAAGGAGGGGAAGAGGAGTGAGAGAGGGTGAAGAGGAGGGAGGGAGGAAGGGAAGAGGAATGAGGGGGGAGGACATGGAGGGATGAGGGCGAAGGGAAAGGGTAGGGTGTAAAGAGGGAGCTGGAGAAAGGTATGGGAGGGAGAGGATGGGCTGAAGAGAACAAAAGTGGGTGGAGTGGGGATCCAAAGCTCCCCACTGGAGGCGGCTGCCGTTTATTGTGACTCAGTTCAAAGGGAGCAACTCAATCCAGATAACTGGCAGAAAAGTTGTGGGGAAAAGATGTTAGAATCCGCTACGTACAGTTCAGGGCTATCTACATAATAATATCCTTGATGAATGCCCCCTTCCCCTCAAGAACAATCACCATCGACACTAAACTCATGTCAGTTTTCACTCGGACTTGTGTTTAGCGCGCCCTGTGAGGTGCTTTGAACCTGCTCCTCCTCGGCCATGGGCAACAGGAACCCCCTTCTTCACAACATCCTCACACACCGAGAGTTTCAAATCGCTCGTCCCCTTTTGCAAACTTTATCCCCTTGTTTTTAAAAGTTGTGGAAATTGTTGCAAACTGTCCCAATTGTTGCAGTCAAACCGACTATTCGAGTCACGTAAGTCACTTCAATTAAAGATACCTGGGCGAATAAGTTCTTTGAAAAGGTGTGGGGACGGGGCAGGTTACACATATATAAAACAAATATCGTAGATTCATTTCAACAAGGAAATCTTCAAAAAAGTATATACCCAGTAAAAAAAAAGCTGGGCTTCTATCGTTTAAATTGTTGTGGAGTTGTGTTGGTGGGAGAAAAATCTGGTATGTGTGTGCCGTCCTCCGCCCCCCCCCCCCCCCCCCCAACCCCAACATGTTGAGGGGAGACAATTCACTGAGGGAACTATTTGAATCAAAGGGGTTTGGGTGGGTTTTGAAGCACTTCACATCCTCAGCCAGACTGTGCTGGCTGGAGTCCAGTGCAATCTGCCCGGAGAGTCAGTCACAGTCAGTCAGAGTCCCCCGGCCAGTGTCTGGCTGCTGTTAACCTTAAGTTGCAAACTGCCCTCCTTCCTACCTGTCTCGGGGGTCGATCCAGCTCGTTTGCTTGGTGTTGTGATCAATATAAAAGACTTTACCGTCGTAATCTCTCGCCTCTTCCCAACCATCCGGCAAAGGGAGCTCTCCATTGCCCTTCCTATGCATGTTGTAATACTGTAAGAGCCTCCATAAATCCGGGGAGGAGGGGGGATTAAAGAGATGAGAGGAGGGGGGGGGGGATTTTTTTTTAAGGAGTCGCTCTGCGATCATTCACATCCTTCTAACGATCTGGTCCTCCATCTTAACTCCATCCAGGAATCCCCCACACACAAGAAAAAATCCTCTTGGCAGTCGGCTGGATTAGCATATATTCATTTGCATACAAATTCCTCCCCTCAAGTTCTCATCAAATATTAATACGGACGGCGCACAGCCGCCAAATCCAACTTCCTCCCAACAAACAAGATGTGTGATTGTGCTCAACCTTCGCCCGTTTTTTTTTCAAACCTTGGAGAAAACTATTTCTTTTTTTTTGGTTGTGGGCGGGGGGGGGGGGGGGGTCTTTGAGTTATCTGGTTGAAAGGAGGGAATGCCAACACACGCATTTCAGTCACCACTCCACACCTCCCCCCCCCCCCCCCCCCACCACCACCACCACACACACACAACCTTTACTGGTCTGAGGCAATTCTTAAATAGTATCGTTTTGCAGATCAGTATACCCATTACTAATGGATTTTCCCCCTTTTACCTTTTCCACCCAGCATGTGGCAAGGCTGAGGTCAGAGTCTAGCAGGAGTCAGAGACAGTCCAGGCCAAAACAGCCCCAGACTTCTCTGACCTGGAATTTTTTAGGTTTGGCAATGTATGGGATATGTCTGGGAAGGCAGTAGGCTCTTTAAAAAAAGGATAAGGAGATTGGGGAGGGAGGGAGAGTTAGTGATATTGATAACACGAGCAATTAGAGAACAGGACTTCAGTCAGGGTAAGTAAGTGGAAAGCATAAGAATATAAATTTAAACACTTCAGATAAAAGCAAATCGCTGCGGATGCTGGAATCTGAAACAAAAGCAGAAAATGCTGGACAATCTCAGCAGATTTGACAGCATTTGTGAAGAGAGAGACGGAAGCTAACATTTCGAGTCTGGCTAACTCAAATTTAAACAGTTGGGTTTCAGGTTCTGCTCATTTGTGCTAGTTATATTCGTGGAATGCTCTGGGGACCTGGGTTCAAATTCCACCATGGTAGATGGTGAATTTTGAATTCAATAAAAATTTGGAATTAGAAGTCTAAAAGGTAACCGTGAAACAATTGTCGATTGTCACATACAACCCATCTGGTTCACTCATGCCCTTGAGGGAAGGAAATTTGTCGTCCTTACCTGGTCTGGCCTACATATGACTCCAGATCAATAATAATAATCTTTATCAATGTCACAAGTAGGCTTACATTAACACTGAAGTTACTGTGAAAATACCCTAGTCGCCACACTACAGCGCCTGTTCGGGTACACTGAGGGAAAATTCAGAATGCCCAATTCACCTAACAAGTACATCTTTTGATGACTTGTAAGAGGAAACCAGGGCACCCGGAGGAAACCCACGCAGACTCGGGGAGAACGTGCAGACTCTGCACAGGCAGTGACCCAAGCCGGGAATCGAACCTGGGACCTTGGATCTGCGAAGCAACAGTGCTAACCATTATACTACCATGATCCACAGCAATAGGAGCAGCATGGTAGCACAGTGGTTAGCACTGTTGCTTCACAGCTCCAGGGTGCCAGGTTCGATTCCCAGCTTGGGTCACTATCTGTGCAGAGTCTGCACGTTCTCCCCGTTCTGCGTGGGTTTCCTCCGGGTGCTCCGGTTTCTTCCCAAAAGGTGTGCTCGCTAGGCAAATTGGACATTCTGAATTGTCCCTCAGTGTACCCGAACAGGCGCCGTAGTATGGTGACTAGGGGATTGTCGCAGTAACTTCATTGCAGTGTTAATGTAAGCCTGCTTGTGACTCTAATAAAGATTATCATTATTTCGAATCATAGAATTTACAGTGTAGAGGAAGCCATTTGGCCCATTGAATCTGCACCGGCCCTTGGCAAGAGCACCCTACTTAAGCCCACGCCTCCATCCTATCCCAGTAACCCCACCTAACCTTTTGGACATTAAGGGGCAATTTAGCACGGCCAATTCACCTAACCCCCACGTCTTTGGACTGTGGGGAGGAAACCGGAGCATCCGGAGGAAACCCACGCAGACAACGGGGAGAAAGTGCAAACTCCACACAGAGGGTCACCCGAGGCTGGAATCGAACCTGGGTGGTTGACTCTTGAATGTCCTCAGGGATGGGCAATAAATGCTTGCCCAGCCAGCGACGCCCACATCCCATGAACGAATAATAATTTTAAAATTCTGATGGAATCAGCTAAGCCAGGTTGGGGAATTTTACAGTTGCACCCCCAAACCATCCACATTCATGTTTCACACAACCTTTTGCACTGATTCAAGGTTCAATTTGTGAAAATCAGGCCCTGTTCGCCTCACCTCCAGGTCATTGTCAACTTCTTCACTGAAGCATACGAGAAATTGGGCCTTACGCTTAAAACCCCAGAAAACTAACATCCTCTTTCAACCAGCTTCTGCAGCATAATATCCGCTGTACCCCCCCCCCCCATCTGCCCCCCCTCCACCTCGCCCCTCTGCACCCGGTTCCCACCACCACCGCCAAGCACCCCACCACCCCCAATGCTCCCCCTGTGATTTAGATAAAAGGTGAGATCCCATCGCTTCTCAGCCTTTTGGCTAAGATGAGCGTGAGGTCAGGTGTAATGCCTGGATCTGTATGTCTCTCTTGTGGGGCCATGAATTGGATTCAATTTGAATTGGTTTTTGGAGCAGGCGAGGAGCTGGATTAGGGGTTTGCCCCTGTCCACACTCTGAGCTCTGGCTTTGTAACTCTGATAAAATAATGGAAAAAAAAGGTGAGATCCCGGAAAATGTGGGCCACTTTCTATATCTTGGGATCGCTTTCTCGGCGGATTCAAACATAGATCGAAAAATTCATCATTACCACTGATATACCAGCTCATCCTTTGGCTGACTGAGAAAAAGAATATTTGAGGATCAGGATCTTAAATCTCATGGACTCAGGTTCTCATGGTTACCAGGCAAAAATGGGGCCCACACTCCTATATGCTTCAGAGGCTTGGACAACCTACAGAACTAGCAGGATCTTCATAAAATACTCCAAATCTGATAACAGAAAAGTTACCATTGAGCAGTCCAACAGCAGCGTATTCTCCCAAGGCAACAAGTCCTGCATAAGAGATTAGTTTGTAACATTTAAGCGCAGGGATTAGGGCAATGTATTGAGATAGATAGAAAATTGGTTTGGCAGACAGGAAACAAAGAGTAGGAATTAACGGGTCTTTTTCAAATTAGTAGGCAGTGACTAGAGGGGTACCACAGGGATCGGTGCTGGGACCACACTATTCACAATATATATTAATGATTTAGATGAGGGAACAAAATGTAATATCTCCAAATTTGGAGGGAATGTGGGATTAGGCTACTGAGTTGGATGATCAGCCATGATCATAATGAATGGCAGAGCTGGCTTGGAGGGCCTGCTCCTATTTTCTATGTTTTAATGCACAATATCAAGGCACTAATAAATCAAAACCAGTTCCAATGTGTAGGACATGTTATTCATATGTCCAACACCAGACTCCCACTGAGCCACTTGGAACTCGGGTATGGCAGGATACGGCCAGTGGGATGGTGGAAATGCTTTAGGGATGCCCTCAAAGCATTCCTGAAGTTGTCAAAGATCCACGCCAACTCCACGGAATCCGTGGCTTATGATTAACCAAGATGGAGTAGGTTCATTCAGGAAGGCACTGAACACATCAAGGGACTTCCTTGGGAGCATGAATGAGCAAAGCCCAGGCATCGGAGCGATTGTGCAAACTGCCAAACCTGTTGTAGTGATAGTATGGTTGTGTTGTAATTCACCGACTGACCAATAGGAGTCTCATTAGTATCTCAGTGACTGTTAGATTCAGATGACCTCAGACTAACTATGGAGCTGGGAGAGAGATAGTGGTTTGTGCACGTTCATATTGTTATTCATCTGTTATTTTGTATATATTTGACCACAGTTAATGTTTCTAAATCAATTATAGCTTTAGCTACAAGTGTTCTTTTAATTTAAAAAAACATTTTTTTACAGGGGCAGCATTGCGGCACAGTGGTTAGCACAGCTGCCTCACGGCTCCGAGGTCCCAGGTTCAATCCCAGCTCTGGGTCACTGTCTGTGTGGAGTTTACACATTCTCCCCGTGTCTGCGTGGGTTTCTCCCCCCACAACCCAAGATGTGCAGGGTAGGTGGATTGGTCACACTAAATTGCCCCTTAATTGGAAGAAATGAATTGGGTACTCAAATTTTTAAAAAAAATTAATTTACAGGATGTGGGCATTGCTGGTTAGGCCAGCATTTATTGCCCATCCCTAGTTGCCCTTCAGAAGCTGGTGATGAGTTGCCTTCTTGAACCGCTGAAGTCCCTGAGGTGTAGGCATAGGTACACCCACTGTACTGTTAGTGAGGGAGTTCCAGGATGTTGCCCCAGTGACAGTGAAGGAGCGATGATATATTTCCAAGTCAGGATGGTGAGTGACTTCGAGAGGAACCTTAAGGTGGTGGGGTTCCCAGATATTTGCTGCTCTTGTCCTTCTAGATGGTACAGGTCATGGGTTTGGAAGGTTTTGTCCAAAGAACCTCGATGAGTTACTGCAGTGCATCTTGTAGATGGTACACACGGATGACACTGTTCGTCGGTGGTGGAGGATTTGAATATTTGTGGAAGGGGGAGCAATCAAGCGGGCTGCTTTGTTCTGGATGGTGTCGAGCTTCTGAAGTGTTGTTGGTGCTGCACCCATCCAGGCAAGTGGAGAGTATTCCATTATACTCCTGACTTGTGCCTTGTAGATGGTGGATAGAACTTGGGGGGTCAGGAGATGAGTTACTCGCCGCAGGATTCCTAGATTTTGACCTGGCCTGATAGCCACAGTATTAATGTGGCTAGTCCAGTTCGGTTTTTGATCAATGGCAACCCCAGGATGTTGATTGTGGGGGATTCAGCGATGGTAATGCCATTGAATGTCAAGGGGCGGTGGTTAGATCCTCTCTTGGCGGAGATGGTCATTGCATGGAAATTGTGTGGCACGAATGTAACTTGCCACTTGTCAGCCCAAGCATTGATATTGTCCAGGTCTTGCTGCATTTGGACTTGGACAGCTTCATTATCTGAGGAGTCGCGAATGGTGCTGAACATTGTGCAGTCATCTGCAAACATCCCCACTTCTGATCTTATGATGGAAGGGAGGTCATTGATGAAGCAGCTGAAGATGGTTGGGCTTAGGACACAACCCTGAGGAACTCCACAGGCCATTCGACAAGAACATTACACACATCATCCACCTAACTGTCCAAGAATGTGGCAGAGTCTGCAGAAAATGCAGTGTTCTCAGAACACACTAAGACGGAATGGAAGCAAGTCATCCTCAATCCCGAGGGACTATCTAAAAAGATATTTAGTGACTTTTAATCAGGTTACTCAGGTAGAGGACTGGACACCCTTACTATAAATGTTTATTTTTGGCTGGTTTAGCACAGTGGGCTAAATAGCTGGCTTATAAAGCAGACCATGGCCAGCAGCGTGGGCTCAATTCCCATACCAGCCTCCCCGAACAGGCGCCAGAATGTGGCGACTAGGGGCTTTTCACATTAACTTAATTTGAAGCCTACTTGTGACAATAAGTGATTTTCATGTAAGGGCAGCACAGTGGCGCAAGTGGTTAGCACGGTTGCCTTACAGCACCAAGGTCCCAGGTTCGATCGCGGCTCTGGATCACTGTCCGTGTGGAGTTTGCACATTCTCCCTTTGTTTGCGTGGGTTTCGCCCCCACAACCCAAAATATGTGCAGGATAGGTGGATTGGCCACACTAAATTGCCCCTTAATTGGAAAAAATGAATTGGATACTCTAAATTAAAAAAAAACAAATTTTGTAGATGTAACCATTTAATAAAACTGCAATTGGTTACTGCTCTTAAATATATCAAGGTATACTTTCAAAAGTAAGAAAGAAATTCAATGACACCAGTTCATGGCACATCTTGCCTTGATGATTAATGAATTTTACTGAAAATGTGAAGCCGAGCCTAATCAACACAATTTCAAACACACTACAGATATAAATTCCCGATTACATCTGAAGTGGCAACTCTACTCCAGTAAAGAATGTATGACTGGTGGGAGTTGTCTCCAGATCTACTGCCAGTAGGGATATAGTGAGTGGGTGTATAAATTCAGAGGTGGAACCACACAGCAGAAACAATGGGGTTATAATGATTTTAATTTTCACACAGACTGGAAAAATCGGGATAAAAATCAATGGAATGATGACAGCACAGACGGAGGCCATTCAACACAATGTATTCATCCTCTCTCTAGAAGAGCAACTCCCCTCGTCCCACTCACCTGCCTTTTTCCCATGACTTCACAATTTCTTTTTGTTTCAGATAATTAACCAATTCCATACTGAAGGCCGCACTTGAATTTACTTCCATTAACTGCTTAGGCAAATAATTCCAACTCATGGTGACGTGCTGAATAAAGAGTTTTTGCTTCAATGTGTTGCATATTTGGCCAATCACCTTAAATCTGCATCCTTTTGTTCCCAATCCTTTCACCAATTTTTAAAAAAATATATATATTTTATTAAAGTTTTCAAACACAATTTGTTCCCTTACAAATCAACAAAAATGGTAGCATGATACCTGCTATATGACATTGTTTAAATAATATAGTAAACTAACCAAATAACACAAAGTAATGCTCCCCTCCCCCCTCTCCCCATCTCGAACACAAACAATTTAACCCCCCCCCCCCCCCCCCGCCCCCCGGGCAGCTGCTGGCTATCTATCTTCCCCCTAACGTTCCGCTAGATAGTCGAGGAACGGTTGCCACCGCCTGGTGAACCCTTGAGCCGATCCTCTCAGCGCAAACTTCATCCGCTCCAGTTTTATGAACCCCGCCATATCGTTTATCCAGGTCTCCAGGCCGGGGGGTTTCGCTTCCTTCCACATGAGTAAAATCCTACGCCGGGTTACTAGGGACGCAAAGGCCACCACATCAGCCTCTTTCGCCTCCTGCACTCCCGGCTCATCCGCTACTCCAAATATAGCTAACCCCCAGCCTGGCTTGACCCGGACCTTCACCACCTTCGAGATCACTCCCGTCACTCCCCTCCAATACCCCTCCAGTGCCGGACACGACCAAAACATATGTGTGTGGTTCGCCGGGCTTCCCCTGCACCTCCCACACTTGTCCTCCACTCCGAAGAACCTGCTCAACCTTGCTCCTGTTATCTGTGCTCTATGCAGCACCTTAAATTGGATCAGACTAAGCCTGGCACACGAGGAAGAGGAATTTACCCTGCTTAGGGCATCAGCCCACAAACCCTCCTCAATCTCCCCCCCCCCCCTCCCCCCCCGAGCTCTTCTTCCCATTTTCCCTTCAGTTCGTCCACCAGCTCCTCCCCCTCTTCTCTCATCTCCCGGTATATCTCGGACACTTTGCCCTCCCCGACCCACCCCCCCGAAAGCAGCCTGTCCTGGATCCCTTGTGTCGGGAGCAGCGGAAATTCCCTCACCAGTTGTCTCGTGAATGCTCTCACCTGCATATACCTAAAGGTATTTCCCAGGGGCAGCTCATACTTTTCCTCAAGCGCTCCCAAACTCGCTAACGTCCCATCTATAAATAAGTCTCCCACTCTCCTGATTCCTGCCCGGTACCAGCTCTGGAATCTTCCGTCCAGCCTCCCTGGGGCAAACCTATGGTTGTTCCTGATCGGGGACCACACCGAGGCTCCCAGCATACCCCACTGTCGCCTTCATTGCCCCCAGATACTTAATGTTGCCGCCACCACTGGGTTCGTGGTAAACTTTTTCGGGGAGAGCGGTAATGGCGCCGTCACCAGCGCCTTCAAGCTCGTCCCTTTGCAGGACTTCATCTCCAATCTTTTCCACGCCGCTCCCTCTCCCTCATCCATTTACGAATCATCGCCACGTTGGCGGCCCAATAGTAGTCGCCCAAATTCGGCAACGCCAGTCCCCCTCTGTCTCTGCTACGTTGTAGGAACCCCCTCCTTACCCTCGGGGCCTTCCCTGCCCACACAAAGCTCGTGATGCTCCATTCTATTTTTTTAAAGAAGGCCTTAGTGATCAGTATAGGGAGACATTGGAACACAAATAGGAAACTCGGGAGGACCATCATCTTAATTGCCTGCACTCTGCCCGCCAGGGACAGCGGCTGCATGTCCCACCTTTTGAAATCCTCTTCCATTTGTTCCACCAGCCGTGTCAGATTGAGTCTGTGTAAGGTTCCCCAGCTCCTGGCTATCTGAATCCCCAGGTATCGGAAGTTTCTTTCCACTCTCCTTAGCGGTAGGCCATCTATCCCTCTACTCTGGTCCCCAGGGTGTATCACAAAAAGCTCACTCTTTCCCATGTTAAGCCTATATCCCGAGAAATCTCCAAACTCCCTCAATATCTGCATGACCTCTGTCATCCCCCCCACTGGATCCGTCACATACAGCAGTAGGTCATCCGCATAGAGTGACACTCGGTGTTCCTCTCCCCCTCTAACCACCCCTCTCCATTTTCTGGAGTCTCTCAGCGCTATGGCCAGTGGTTCAATTGCCAGCGCGAACAGTAATGGGGACAGCGGGCATCCCTGTCTTGTTCCCCTGTGTAGTCGAAAATACTCCGACCTTTGTCGATTTGTGACCACACTTGCCGTTGGGGCCCCATAGAGAAGTTTAACCCAGCTGACAAACCCCTCCCCGAACCCGAACCTCCTCAGCACCTCCCATAGATACGCCCACTCCACCCTATCAAATGCCTTCTCTGCATCCATTGCCGCCACTATCTCTGCCTCCCCCTCTGCTGGGGGCATCATTATCACCCCTAATAGCCGTCGCACGTTGACGTTCAATTGTCTCCCCTTTACGAACCCTGTCTGGTCTTCGTGCACCAACCCTGGGACACAATCCTCCATCCTCGTTGCCAGCACCTTTGCCAGCAACTTGGCGTCCACATTTAGCAATGATATAGGCCTATAGGACCCGCACTGCAGCGGATCTTTATCTCGCTTCAAGATTAGTGATATCGTCGCCTCCGACATTGTCGGGGGTAGGGTCCCCCCTTCTCTGGCCTCGTTAAAGGTTCTTACCAGCAGCGGGGCCAACAAGTCCACATATTTTCTATAAAATTCCACCGGGAACCCATTTGGTCCCGGGGCCTTCCCTGCCTGCATGTTCCCCAGCCCTTTGGTCACCTCGTCCACCCCAATTGGCGCCCCCAGGCCTGCCACCTCCTGCTTCTCCACCTTCGGGAACCTTAGTTGGTCCAGAAACTGCTGCATCCCCTCTTTTCCCTCCGGGGGTTGGGACCTATATAGCCTCTCGTAAAAGGTCTTAAACACCTTGTTTATCTTCCCTGCTCTCCGCACCGTGGCTCCCGTTTCATCCCTAACTCCCCCTATCTCCTTCGCCGCTGTCCTCTTTCGCAGCTGGTGGGCCAACAGGCGACTCGCCTTTTCCCCATATTCATATCTCATCCCCTGTGCCTTCCTCCACTGTGCCTCTGCCCTCCCTGTGGTGAGCAGATCGAACTCCGCCTGGAGTCGTCGCCTCTCCCTGTATAGTCCTTCATCCGGGGCCTCCGCATATTTTTTATCTACCCTCAAAATCTCCCCCAGTAGTCTTTCCCTTTCTTTGGCCTCCATTTTCCCCTTGTGAGCCCTGATGGAGATCAACTCTCCCCTGACCACCACTTTTAGTGCTTCCCATACTACTCTTACTCGGACCTCCCCGTCGTCGTTGGCCTCCAGGTATCTTTCGATACATCCCCGCACCCTTCCGCAGACTCCCTCATCTGCCAAGAATCCCACATCCAGTCGCCAGAGTGGACGCTGCTCCCTCTCCTCTCCTAGTTCCAGGTCCACCCAGTGTGGGGCATGATCTGAAACAGCTATGGCCGAGTACTCCGTTCCTTCCACCCTCGAAATCAGTGACCTTCCCAAGACAAAGAAATCTATCCGGGAGTACACCTTATGGACATGGGAGAAAAAGGAGAACTCTTTTGCCATCGGCCTAACAAATCGCCACGGATCCACTCCCCCCATTTGGTCCATAAACCCCCTAAGCACCTTGGCCGCTGCCGGTCTTCTTCCGGTCCTAGATCTAGATCTATCTAACCCTGGGTTCAGCACGGTGTTGAAGTCCCCCCCCATTATCAGGTTTCCTACCTCCAGGTCCGGGATGCGTCCCAGCATCCGCTTCATAAATCCAGCATCATCCCAATTCGGGGCATATACATTAACCAACACGACCTCCATTCCCTGCAGTCTGCCGCTCACCATCACATATCTGCCACCGCTGTCCGCTACAATGTTCCTAGCCTCGAATGACACACGTTTCCCCACCAATATGGTCACCCCCCTATTCTTTGTGTCCAGCCCCGAGTGGAACACCTGTCCCACCCATCCTTTCCTTAACCTAACCTGGTCCGCCACCTTCAGGTGCGTCTCCTGAGCATGGCCACGTCTGCCTTCAGTCCTTTTAAGTGCGCGAACACTCGGGCCCTCTTAATCGGCCCATTTAGGTCTCTCACGTTCCACGTGATCAGCCGGACTAGGGGGGGCTGCCCGCCCTCCTCCCCTGTCGACTAGCCATCACCCTCTCTGGGCCAGTCCCACGTCCCAGTTCCGCGGACCCACCCGTCCCCCAGGCGGCGCATTCCCGCCCACCTTTTCTTTTACCAGTTCCTTCTCGATCTCCGCAGCAGCAACCCAGTTATCCCCCCCCCGCTAGACCCCCATCTAGCATGGTTACTCCCCCCATATTGCTTCCGAAAGTCAGCTGACTTCAACTGACCCCGGCTTCTCCCGCTCTCTCCTTGACCCCCCCCGTGTGAGGAACTCCCATCCACCTTGCGCCTATCTTCCCGCCATCATCTTTCTGACGCGGGAACAAGAAAAAGAATCCTTGTGTTCTCTCGAGCCGTCCCGCCCCTCGTGGCGCAGCTCCCTCTGCCGCCCCACTCCCATTCCCCATCCCCCGCCTGAGTCTCTTCTTCCCCCCCACCGGCTCAATGTCCCCCCCTCCCCAATTTACATTTCTATATACATCAGCATTGTCGTTTCCCCTCCAACATCAGTCCTTCAGTTCTGATCCAGTTTCTCGTTTTTAATGAAGGTCCATGCTTCTTCCGCCATTTCGAAGTAGTAATGCCTCTCCTGGTGCGTGACCCACAGTCGCGCCGGCTGCAACATCCCGAACTTCACTTTCTTCTTGTGCAGCACCTCCTTGGCTCAATTGAAGCTCGCCCTCCTTCTCGCCACCTCCGCACTCCAATCCTGATACACTCGTACCACCACATTCTCCCATCTACTACTCCGTACCTTCTTGGCCCATCTCAGAACCGCCTCTCTATCATTGAAGCGGTGAAATCGCACGATCATCGCCCTAGGTGGTTCTCCCGCCTTTGGTCTCCTCGCAGGGACCCGATGGGCCCCTTCCACTTCCAAGGGGCCCGAGGGGGCCTCAGCTCCCATTAGCGAGCGTAGCATCGTACTCACGTAAGCCCCGCCGTCAGCTCCTTCCACTCCCTCGGGGAGACCCAGGATCCGGAGTTTCTTTCTCCGTGATCTGTTTTCTAGGACTTCAATCCTTTCGATGCACTTCTTATGGAGCGCCTCGTGCGTCTGCATTTTGACCGCCAGGCCCAGGATCTCGTCCTCATTGTCAGTCACCTTCTGCTCCACTACACGGAGCTCTATCTCCTGGGTCTTTTGTGTCTCCTTAAGCCCCTCAATTGCTTGTAGCATCAGGGCCAGCACCTCCTTTTTTAGCAGCTCCACACACCGTCTTAAAAATTCATCCTGGTCCGGTCCCCATGTCGCCTGGGCTCCCTCCGCCGCCATCTTGCTCCTTTCTTCCTTCTGCCGCTGCCCTCGAGGATTCTCCGAGATCTGGCCGCCGCCGACGATATTTTTCTTTTTCGCTGTGGGGGGGGACTCCCTGTTGTCTCACCCCACACCGGGTTTTGTCCCGAAAAAATTCCCCGTTGGGGCTCTTAAAAGAGCCCGAAGGTCCGTTCGAGCTGGAGCCGCCGAAACGTGCGGCTTAGCTGGTCATCGCCGCAACCGGAAGTCCAATCCTTTCACCAATGAGAGCAGATTCTTCCTGTCCACTGTCCTGTCATATCCCTCATTATTTTGAAAACCTCTATCAAATCCCCTGTTAATCTTCTCCTCCAATGAGAGCAACCCCAGTTTCCCAGGGAAGGTGAGGATTGCTAGTGATTTAGTGTTTTTTTAAATTTAATGTATTTGTTCATGGAATGTGGGCGTACCTGGCTAAGCCAGCAGGTATTGCCTTCCTTAATTGCCCTTGAGGGTGGTGGTGAGCAGTCATCTTGAACCATTATAGTCCATGTGGCATAAGTACACCCACAGTGCTATGAGGAGGGGATTGGCCTCAATAGAGCTTAGGGGACTGGTGGTGATTGAATGGGGGAGACTGACAGTGGAATGAGCAGTGGAGATTGAGAGCAATTGAGTGCATGGATTGATGGTGTTCAGAGTGACAGTGTAGCAGCAGAGTCCTGCATGCTTCGAACGTGGTCTCAGGAGAGCTTGTCAAAATGATCAATTATTTTCCCTGTCTCTTTCCATTTGACAGCTTTCTATCGCTGCCTAAATTCTGGGAAAATCAGACTATGTGGCTTGGTATCTGAAAGTCACTCGCTTCCCCACCTTTGGGGATCTGTCTCCAGGTTCAATGGACCACAACCCTGCTGTTGACCTCCTCAGCCACTTTCATCTACACCTGCTTAGTTCGAGAGGCACCTTCCACCCTCCTTGGCAAACAATTGTCGAATTTCAGTCCCTCAGATAAATTCCTCTCTCTTCTCCAGCTCTCCTCTCCATTCCTGTGTTTGCTGAAGCCATGGGAACCAATGTTAAGTTCAGCCATTCCAAGGTCTGAAAGATTTTTCGTTCGTACATTTGGCACGCCATCTCACCCACCCGCTCTGATTGGGTGGGAAGCTGGGAAGCGGGAAGTTAAAGATGTCCTTGAGTTGAAGAACCATGGCAAAACAATGCAACTAAACAAACACTCTCAGCTATTGACATCCCCACTCTGTGCAGGTCTGTTTAAGCAATATTTGGCCCAGCACAGTTCACATTTCCAGTAACATATTCGGAACATGAAGTAATGGATTGAGATAGCTGCTGAGTTAGTGCGGTTGATGTAAGTGTATATGAATTTCTAAAAGATATGCATTAAAAGACCACATAACAGATTTGTCAGCAAAATTGAAACCCATGGAATTAACTGTTCGTGGTAGAATGGGTATAAAATTGGCTAAGGTGCAGAAAGCAGAGAGGAATGGGGAACCTTTGCTTTTCAGATTGAAAGAAAGTGTCCAGTGTCTTCTCCAGGGGTTCGTACTGGCCCACAGCAATTTTGTTATCTATTTATGACCTGGACTTTAGTACAGGGCATAATTTTCAATTTGTGTGGATGTCATGAAATTTGGAGATTTAGTAAAAAAGCAGAGGACAGTGACAGTCTCAAAAAGACAAAGTCAGACTAGTGTAATGCATGAACATATGGCAGATAAAAGTTAACACAGCGCAGCATGAAATTATGCATTTTGGAAGGCAGAATGAGGAAAGGGAATATAAACTAAATGGCACAGTTTCAGTGAGAATGCAGGAGCAGAGAGACTTTAAGGTTTATGTACAGAAATCTTTGCAGGTGACCTAGCAAATTGAGATGGCTGGCAAACAGAAACCCTTCCATCGAGCCCCTCAGGGCAAATTTATTTTTCTCAAGCCTGAGAAACGCAGCCATGTCACTCACCCACACTCCCGACTTTGGGGGTTCCGAGTCCCTCCATGCTAGCAAGATCCGTCTCTGGGCCACCAGGGAGGCAAAGGCCAAGACATCAGCCTCTCTCGCCCCCTGGACTCCCGGGTTTTCTGACACACCAAAAATCGCCACCTCTGGACTCGGGACTACCCTAACTTTCAGAACCTCCGACATAACGTCGGCAAGCCCCTGCCAGAATCCCCCAAGCTTCGGAGAGGCCCAAAACATATGGACATGATTCGCGGGACTCCGCGCACACCGCCCACACCTATCCACCGGCCCTTCAAAAACCTGCTCATTGGGGCCACAGTCAAATGTGCCCTGTGGACCACCTTAAATTGTCTTAGGCTAAGCCTGGCGCACGACGAGGATGCATTAACTCTCCTCAGGGCATCCTCCCACAGCCCAGCCTTCAGCTCCCTACCGCACTCTTCCTCCCAATTCCATTTCACCTCCCTTATCTGGGCTCCCTCCCATTCCATCAGCTCCTTCTAGATTTCCGATACTTTCCCCTCCCCTGCTCCCGCTTTCGACACTACCTTCCCTTGTAACCCCTGGTGCGGCAGGTGCGGAAAGGCCGATACCTGCTTCCGCACAAACTCCCTTACCTGTAAATAACGGAATCCATTCCCACCGAATAGCTCAAATTCCTCCTCCAACTCTTCCAAGCCTGGAAACCCCCTGTCTATAGACAGATCCCCAAACTGCTCGGTCCCCGCCCGCTGCCACTCCCGAAAACCCCATCCAGCCCCCCCCCCGGATCAAACCGGTGGTTGCCACATATCGGTGCCCACACCGATGCCCCACCAGTCCCATGTGCTGTCCCCACTATTGCCACACCCTCAGGGACGCCACCACGACCGGGCTTGTGGAGTACCTGGCCGGCGAGAACGGCAGAAGCGCCGTTAACAGTGCACCTTAACCCGTGTCCCCACATGAGGCTGCCTCCATCCCCTCCCATACCTACCCCTCCCCCACTACCCATTTCCTGACCACAGCAATATTCACCACACAGCCGTAGTTTATAAAGTTCGGGAGAGCCAAATCCCCGCCCCTCCAACCCTGTTCCAACAACACCTTCTTCACCCACCCACATAAACCTTGAAATCACCGCGTTCGCCTTCAAGAAAACACCTTGGGAATGAAGATTGGGAGGCTCTGACATGCAAACAAGAACCTCGGGAGGACCGCACCTTTACCATCTGAACCCTCCCCGCCAATGACACCGGGAGCGCATCCCACCTTCTAAAGTCCCCCTTCACCTGCTCTACCAACCGAGCCAAATTTAGCTTATGCAGCTGCTCCCACCCCCGTGCCACCTGAATGCCCAAGTACTGAAAGCTCTCTCCCACCACCTTGAACGGCATTCCTCCCAATCTCTTCTCCTGCCCCATCGCCTGGATCGGAAAGATCTCACTCTTACCCATGTTCAATTTATACCCCGAAAACCGACCAAATTCCTCTAAGAGCCCCATAATCCTCCCAAAACCTCCCAAAGAGTCCGGAATATGCAACAACAAATCGTCCGTATGAAGCGAGACCCTATGTTCCACACCCTCCCCCCCATACTATCCCCTGCCAGTCCCTTGACGCTCTCAACGCCATCGCCAGGGGCTTTGCAGCAAAGAGCAATGGGGAGTGTGGACATCCCTGCCTTGTCCCCCGATACAGTCTAAAATAGTCAAGCTTACCTGGTTCGTCCGCATGCTCACCGGTACAGCAACCAGTGCACAAAACCCTGCCCAAACCCAAACCGCTCCAGAACCTCCCACAGATAGTCCCACTCCACCCAATCGTAGGCCTTTTCTGCATCCATGGCAACCTCCACATCCTGTCCCTCGGAGGGCATCATTATCACATTTAATAATCTCTTAATATTGGCCGCCAGGTGCCTCCCCTTCAGGAACCCTGCCTGGTCCACCCTATCACCCCTGGCACACAGTCCTCAATTCTCGAGGCCAACATCTTGGCCAATAACTTGGCATCAACATTTAACAATGAGATCGGCCTATAAGACCCCCACTGCTCCGGATCCTTACCCCGTTTTAAAATCAGGGAGAACGAGGCCTGCGATAATGTCGGGGGGAGCTCCCTCGCTTAGTTGAACGCCCTCACTAACAAGGGCCCCAGGACCCCATGAACTTTTTATAGAACTCTGCTGAATATCCGTCCGGGCCCGGGGCCTTGCCCGATTGCATCAGCTCCACCCTCTCCACTACTTCAACAGCCCAATGGGGGCTCCCAGCCCCTTCACCAGGTCTTCCATCACCCTCGGGAACTCCAACCCCCCCAAAAACTGCCTCATCCCTTCCACCCCGGCTGGGGGTTCCGACTCATACAGCCTGCTGCATCTGGAGCTTCTGCCGCTCCTTTAACAGTCCCGCGTCGGGGGCCTCCGAACACCTCCAGTCCACCTGCAAGATCGCCTCTACTAACCTCGCTATCTCCGCCCGCTCCATCTTATCCCTGTGTGCCCATATCGAGATAAACTCCCCCCTCACTACCGCCTTCAATGCCTCCCACAATGTGGCCGCCAAAACCTCCGCTGTGTTGTTCAGCTCCACATACCTCCGAACGGCCGCCCTCACCCGCTCACAAACCTCTTCGTCCGACAAAATCCCCACATCCAGCCCCCACTGCAGGCACTGGCCCCCTCTCTTATTTACCCGTAGATCCACCCAATGCGGAGCATGATCCGACACAACAATCGCTGAATACTCCATCTCGACCACCCCCGCCAGCAGCATCTTATCTAGCACAACAAAGTTGATTCGGGAGTACACCCTGTGCTCATGTGAGAACGAAAATTCCTTTGCCCTCAGCCTCCCAAATCTCGATGGATTCACCCCCCCCCCATGTGCTCCATAAACCCCCTCAGCTCCTTCGCTACCGCCAACACCCTCCCTGACCGCAAACTCGACCTAAACAGCCTTGGACCCAGAACCGTATTAAAATCACCCCCCTTTATCAACCAGTGTGAGTCCAAATCAGAGATCTTGCCCAGCACCCACCTAATGAACTCCACATCGTCCCAGTTCGGAGCATAAAAATTCATCAGCTCAACCGGCATCTCCTCCAATTTCCTACTCACCATCACATATCTCCCCCAGAGTCAGCCACTATTGAATCATAGAATCATAGAATTTACAGTGCAGAAGGAGGCCATTCGGCCCATCGAGTCTGCACCGGCTCTTGGAAAGAGCACCCTACCCAAGGTCAACACCTCCACCCCATCCCCATAACCCAGTGACCCCACCCAACACTAAGTGCAATTTTGGACACAAAGGGCAATTTAGCATGGCCAAGCCACCTAACCTGCACATCTTTGGACTGTGGGAGGAAACCAGAGCACCCGGAGGAAACCCACGCACACACAGTGAGAAGGTGCAGACTCCCCACTTCATACGGCATCCCTGTTTGTTGAACAAAATTACCACCGCCCTTGTTTTGGAATCTAATCCTGAACGGAATACCTGTCTTACCTATCCTTTTCTCAGCCTAGTCTGATCCCCAACTTTCAGGTGTGTTTCCTGCAACAGAGCTATGTCCGCCTTCAGACTCTTTAAATGCGCGAACACCCGGGCCCTCTTGACTGGCCCATTCAAGCCTCTCACATTCCATGTGATCAACCTGATCGAGGGGCACTCCCACCCCCCTCCTCACCCCCGATGAATAATAACCCCTCCTGGGCTAGCCTCCAGCTCACGTTCCGCATCCCTCAGGCCCATCCTCAGGTGCCCACCGTCATCGACCGTCCCCATACCACTCCCCTATCAGCAGTTCCCCCCCACAGCAAAATAACAATCCCAACCCCCATCAACAAACTAACCACCTGCTCACACTCCCACTGCATTTTGTGAAATAGCCCACCCAGCTAGTCTGGTAGTCCCCGCCCATGGCATCCAGCATCCTACCCCCCACTGATTCTCCTCCCCCCGCTCAAACATTATGTAACTATAATTATTAAGGACCCCGCTGATGTTTAATGTGAGATTATCCCAAAACCCAGAAGGATAACTTGGAATATTAGTTTATATGGTACATATTTTTAATTTGGTATAATTGTGAGGAAAAATATGTGAACCAGGGAGGAATAGTCCAGTCGCTGTGTGAAAAATTAATAAAGAATATTTATTAACTTTTAAAAAGCACATGACAAGAGGGACTGTAATACACTACAACCCCTAATTACACTGATGGCTGTACACACACATTAGAACATGAAGTTTCCCCCTTGATTCCGAAGTACCCAAGTTCCCTGAACTCTGAGACTCCCTTTGTTCCCAAACAACATAGAACATTATATAAATCTGTGAGCTGAATCCAGCAGGATGTTACCACGCAGAGGGAATTGCTAAGTTTTGGAAAACCCATTTTCAGTTTCAGCGAAGGCGAAATCTGCTACTTTTCGCCACTCTGGTTCTGCAGCTGTGTGTGACTGAGATGATTGTTGTGACTGAGTCTCCTTTCCCCAGTCATTGTGCTATGTATATACAATTTTTCCCTTTGATGTTATCCACCCTGCAGAGTCAGGTTTTAACATATTCGTGACATTGAAACATAAAGAAACATGGGAACATAGAAGATAGAAGCAGGAGGAGGCCATTTGGCCCTTCGAGCCTGCTCCACCATTCATTATGATCATGGCTGATCACCCTGTGTCAATTCCCTTATCTCTGCACTTTGAAGGTATCTCTTCTATACCCCATTGTGCTCCACTAGTCATATAGGTAAACACTTGTTTTTCTAACTGATATGTTAATTCCCACTTAAACTCTCTTCAGACAGATGAGAGTTTATCAACTCCCTGTTTTATTTTATTTTATCCCAATTTCATTTCTTTAATTTTAATTTTCCCCAATACTTAACAACATAAATATACAGTGAAGGGTACAGGCATGGAGTTCTCTCCCTCAATGGCCCTAACACATTTCTGGCTAACACCACACTGACCCTAGATCTAGGACATGTGGGTGCTCCTGTGTTCAGTCCCACATTAACCCTGTATGTACCAGACTCTTCTGCCATCTGTGGGGTTGTAAATAGAGGCATAGAGTGCAAAAGCATGCTGAACCTTTATGAATTTGTGGTTAGTCCTTAGCTGAAGCATTGTGTCTGAAAAACCGCTCACCAATACTCCCTGTTTCTTGTCACTCAGCCAACTTAATAATAATAATAATAATAATAATCTTCATTAGTGTCACAAGTAGGCTTACATTAACATTGCAATGAAGTTACTGTGAAAATCCCCTAGTCTCCACACTCCGGCGCCTAACAAGCACATCTTTCAGGACTTGTGGGAGGAAACTGGAGTGCCCAGAGGTAATCCATGCTGACACAGGGAGAACGTGCAGACTCCACACAGACAGTATCCATGCCACCACTGTCCCTTTTATTCCATGGTCTTCAACTTTACTGGCAAGCCTGTTATGTGACATTTCATCAAATGCTTTTTGGAGCCCATATACTCTACATAAATTTCATTACCCACACCCACCCTTTCTGGCACCACGTCAGAAAAATGCAATCAAGTCAATGAAACACATTTCACAACTCCATACTGAATTTCCTTAATTAATTCACAACTTGTCCAAATTACTGTTAACTTTCTCTCAGATTATCGTAGCTAAAAGCTTCCCCAACATTAAAAAAAAAAATTCCGAGTACCCAATTCATTTTTTCCAATTAAGGGCAATTTAGCGAGGCCAATCCACCTACCCTGCACATCTTTGGGGGCGAAACCCACGCAAACACGGGGAGAATGTGCAAACTCCACATGGATAGTGACCCAAGCCGGGATTGAACCTGGGGCCTTGACGGTGTGGGGCAGCAGTGCTAACCACTGCACCACCGTGCTGCCCCTTCCACCATTAACGTTAGTGGGAGGCAGTGGCATAGTCATATTGTCACTGGATTAGTAATGCAGAGACCCAGGGTAAGAATCCAGGGAACTAGGTTTGAATCCCAACACAGCAGGCTGGTTTAGCACAGTGGGCTAAATAATTGGCTTGTAATGCAGAACAAGGCCAGTAGCACGGGTTCAATTCCTGTACCAGCCTCCCCGAACAGGCACTGGAACGTGGCGACTAGGGGCTTTTCACAGTAACTTTATTGAAGCCTACTTGTGACAATAAGCTGTTATTATTAGGTAGTGGAACTCATTTTTAATAAAAACATTGTTATTGAACATTTTATACAAATTGAAACAAACAGAAAAAAAAATCAATGCCCAAAACGTCAAACTCCTATCAACAACGATAACAACCCCCCCCCCCCCTAGAGAACACCTAGAACACCCACCCTCCTCCATCCCCCCCCTCCCCCCACTAACAGCTAACAGTGACCAGATCCTTAAAGTACAATATGAATGGCCACCATTTCTGATAGAACCCACCTATCGACCTCCTCACATTGAACGTGACCTTCTTGAGGTACAAAGAGTCCATCAAATCACCTAGCCACGATACGACACTAGGTGGTGTCGCCTGCCTCCAACTCAGCAGAATGCGCTGCTGAGCTAGCAACGAGGCGAAAGCGAGAGCGTCCTCCCTCACACCCGCCGCCAATTCCGGCTGGTCCAATACCCCAAATACCGCTACTAATGGACAGGGCTATTAATTGGATTGGATTTGTTTATTATCACTTGTACCGAGGTACAGTGAAAAGTATTTTTCTGCGTGCAGCTCAAACAGATCATTTAGTACATGAAGAAAATACATAACAGGGCAACACAAGGTATACGTACAGTGTAAGTACATAGACACTGACATTGGGTGGAGCATCCAAGAGTGGAATATTAATCAGATTAGTCCATAAGATTGTCATTTAGGAGTAACAGAGGGGAAGAAGCTGTTTTTGAGTCTGTTTGTGCATGTTCTCAGACTTCTGTATCTCCTGCCCGATGGAAGAAGTTGGAAGAGTGAGTAAGCCAGGTGGGTGGGGTCTTTGATTATGCTGCCTGCTTTCCTCAGGCAGCAGGAGGAGTATGGACGGGAAGCAGGTTTGTGTGATGGACTGGGCTATGTTCACGACTCTCTGAAGTTTCTTGCGGTCTTGGGCCGAGCAGTTGCCATACCAGACTGTGATTCAGCCTGATAGGATGCTTTCTATGGTGCATCTGTAAAAGTTGTTAAGAGTCAATGTGGACATGCCGAATTTCCTTAATTTCCTGAGGAAGTATAGGCGCTGTTGTGCTTTCTTGGTGGTAGCGTCGACGTGGGTGAACCAGGACAGATTGGTGATGTACACACCTAGGGGTTTGAAGCTGTCGACCATCTCCACCAGCTGATATGGTCTTAAAAAAAGACCCCAGAAATCCACCAACTTGGGACTGGACCAAAACATGTGTGTATGGTTCACAGGCCCTCTCAAGCATGCCTTTAAAAAAAAAAAAATGTTTATTAAGAATTTTTCAACAAAATTTTCAACCATACAAACCCCCCCCCCCCCCCCCCGTAACAAAGAGAAAAGAAAAGTCGCTTTGCAAGACATAAACATATCAATTCAACATAATACAGAACTTTGTACATTGGATTCCTCCCGCACATATCGACTTTCCCAAACGTTTATGTATTTTCTTGCTCAAGTGCCCCTAGGAAACCCCCCCCCGGTTGCTGCTGACCGAACTTCATCTAACGCTCCGCGAGATAGTCTAGGAACGGTTGCTACTGCCTGTAGAACCCCTGCACAGACCCTCTCAAGGCAAACTTTATCCTCTCCAACTTGATAAACCCTGCCATGTCATTTATCCAGGCTTCCACACTGGGGGGCTTCGCATCTTTCCACACTAACAAGATCCTCCGCTGGGCTACCAGGAACGCAAAGGCCAGAATGCCGGCCTCTTTCGTCTCCTGCACCCCCGGCTCGTCCGCCGCTCCAAATAGTGCTAGCCCCCAACTTGGCTTGATCTGGACTTTCACCACCTTAGATATAGTTCTCGCAACACCCCTCCAGAACCCATCCAGTGCCGGGCACGACCAGAACATATGGGCGTGGTTCGCCGGGCTTCCTGAGCACCTCCCACATCTGTCCTCCACCCCAAAGAACCTACTCAGCCTCGCCCCTGTCATATGCGCTCTGTGAATCACCTTAAACTGTATCAGGCTAAGCCTGGCACACGAGGAAGAGGAATTAACCCTACTTAGGGCATCAGCCCACAGACACTCTTCAATCTCCTCCCCCAACTCCTCCTCCCATTTACCCTTCAGCTCCTCTACCAAAGCCTCCCCCTCTTCTTTCATCTCCTGGTGTATCGCCGACCCCTTTCCCTCTCCGACCCATACACCCAAAATCACCCTGTCTTGAATCCCCTGTGCCGGGAGCAACGGGAATTCCCTCACCTGTCGCCTCACAAATGCCCTCACTTGCATGTACCTGAAAGCGTTTCCCGGGGGTAGCCCAAACTTCTCCTCCAGCGCCCCTAAGCTCGCAAACGTCCCATCAATGAACAGGTCCCCCATTCTTCTAATCCCTGCCCGATGCCAGCTCTGAAACCCCCCGTCCATCCTTCCTGGGACAAACCGATGGTTACCCCTGATTGGGGACCACACCGAGGCTCCCATCGCACCCCTATGTCGTCTCCACTGGCCCCAGATCTTTAGCGTTGCCGCCACCACCGGACTCGTGGTGTACCTTGTCGGCTTCAATGAAGTTACTGTGAAAAGCCCCTAGTCGCCACATTCCGGCGCCTGTTCTTGCAGTAGCTCTAGGGTAATTTGTTAATATTAGTAGTTTGTAATAGATTTCTTCCTGTTATCTTTACCACACATTTGTTTTATAATAAATTGCTTTAACTAGTCAAGAACTAGATGTTCTACTGTGCATCATTCCTACTGCCCATTGCACAAGAACATCACAGACATCAATATCGCTATTCTTGGGTATCTCCTGGCTCACCGACAAAACACATCCAGCAGAGGTGGTGGCAGCACAGTGGTATACGGTCGGGAGGGAGTTGCCCTGGAAGTTCTCAACATCAATTTTAGACCCCATGAAGTCTCATAGCTTCAGGCTAAACATGGGCAAGGAAACCTCCTGCTGATTACCACGTACCGTCCACCAACAGCTGATGAATCAGTACTCCTCCATGTTAAAATCACTTGGAGGAAGCACTGAGCCTCTGCTCCACGGCATCCAGCAGGGTCTCCAGCTTGGCGTCCACAAACCGGGGTGCCGCTCTCCATGCTGCTATCTTGTGGCTGGGATGAGTGTGTGTGGAGAATGGTGTGCTAATATGCGGCTGCAGCTTGTCAGTCTCTCAAGTGACAATCCCGACTCCGGCATATCCAACACAGTTTCTCATTGGAATCGTCAACTTAACACCAGTGCGGAAGAATGCTAGGATCCCAAAGAAGGTCTTACAAAAAATAAAATCAAGGGGAGGGCAAGCCCTCCCAAACCTACAATTCTACCACTGAGCGGCGACGGCTGAGCGAATAAGGGGATGGATCAAGGAGCCAGAAGCCGAGTGGGTGCGCGCGGAAGAGGCCTCCCACCCAAAACACACTCCAGCAGTGTAGCCACCCTCCAGTCCTGGAACCAACTACGGCAGCAATTTGGCCTGACCAAAATGTCGGACAAAGCTCCCATCTGCTGCAACCATAGATTCACACCAGCACTGACTGACGCCACCTTCAAAAGGTGGAGACAGGACGGGGGGACACTGACAGTCAGGGTCCTATACACCGACAGCAGGGTCGCAACACTGGACGAACTGGCAGAAAAATTCCAGCTAGCCAGGGGGAACGAGCTAAGGTACCTGCAACTCAAATACTTCCTACGAAAGGAGATAAGGACTTACCTACAACCGCCACGACAGACATTACTGGAAGAGTTACTGGACGCAAGCATACTAGAGAAAGGAAACTGTAGCGACATGTATGACCGACTGGTAGAAAGGGCCGACACCGTACTGGACGCAACAAGAAAGAAATGGGAGGAGGACCTGGGGACCGAAATAGGGTGGGGACTCTGGAGCGAAGCACTGCATAGGGTCAACTCCACCTCCACGTGCGCAAGGCTCAGCCTGACGCAACTAAAAGTGGTACATAGAGCCCACTTAACAAGAACCCGTATGAGTAGGTTCTTCCCGGAGGTGGAGGATAGATGTGAACGGTGCCAAGGAGGCCTGGCCAACCACGCCCACGTGTTCTGGTCTTGCCCTAGACTTGTGGAGTACTGGACAGCCTTCTTCGAGGCAACGTCAAAAGTGGTGGGGGTGAGGATGGAGCCATGCCCGAAAGTGGCGGTCTTCGGGGTTTCAGACCAGCCAGATCTATTCCTGGAGAGGAGGGCAGACGCACTTGCCTTTGCCACCCTGATCGCCCGCCGTAGTATCCTGGCGGTCAGCAGCACCATCCAAAGCTGCAGACTGGCTGTCCGACCTCTCGGAATCCCTCCAAATGGAGAAAATCAAATTCGCCATCCGAGAGTCAGACGACGGCTTCCACAGAACGTTGGGGAAGGGGGGGGGAAGAGGGAAGAGACAGGGAACAATAGAGGAGAGCCAGGGAGGTAGATGGAGGGGGGGGGGGGGGGGTGGGGAGGCAGGGAAACGTTAACAAACTTGGCATCCACAGGAACAGAGAAAAAGGAGAATCCAGGCGGAAGACGGGAGGGCCGGCTGAAGCGGAAGTGAGCACAAGACGACAACGGCAGCGAAATCCGTCCGGGAGAAGTAAGGGACAACACCAGCACCAGATCCATTCGAGGATTGCCCTCGGAATTGTCTCTCCGGCACCCAATTGTATATCTGTCCCCCCCCTTGCCAACCGGTGCGGCGCGATTCCCACCCCCGCCGAATCTCCGGTGCCGGAGACTTCGGCAACCGATGGGGGCGGGATTCACGCCAGCCCCCGGCGATTCTCCGACCCGGCGGGGGGTCGGAGAATCTCGCCCTAGTCTCTGAAACAGAGAATCCCACCCATGGAGCTGGATTCTCCGATTCTGGGGCTATGTCCCCCCACGCCGGCGTGAGAACGGTGGCGATTTACACCAGAAAAACTGGCAGGAAAATTGCCAGAGAATTGCCGGGTCCTTGGCAGCGTTTGTGCATGGCAGCGGCCTGCAGCGGCCCCACTGTGCTACGTGGCAGCGGCCGCTCGTGGACCTGGCCTGCAAAATAGATCCCCCCTTTGGCCAGTTCGCGCGCCCCGGACTACCCCCCCACAGTGCCCCAGCCCCGAATAATGACCCCCCCTGCCCGCGGATCAGCCCTCCTCCGACTGTGGCGGCGCTGGACTGAATCCACAGCCGCCACGTAGTGTTCCCGACTGATGGGACCATGAGAGACCCACGCCGTCGGGAACTCGGCCGGTTGGGGATTTAGCATCAGTGGCCGGGCCTCAGGCAATGTCCTGAGGCCATCGATACATGGCACCGCGTACTCGGAGAGTATGCCACTTTGGAGGGGCGGCGCATCGCAAAAGTGGCGCCACCCCTGATTTTGTCGAAACTTGGATTCTCCAGCCGGTCGCTGAAAGCGATTTTGGCGTTGGCGACCGGAGAATCTAGCCATTGGTGTTTCCAGCTGAATGTTACAATGTAATTTTTTTTCACTGCCCCTGTCTGGACTGCTCTCTAGCTTCCAGAAAGGGGTCTTTTTCTAGGGGAGGTCCCGTTAGTTAGGTGGTCTCTAGTGGGTCCCTTTAGTTAGGAAGTCCTGGGAGGGGTACCTTTAATTTGGTCCCTGTGGTGGATCCCTTTAGTTAGGGTGTCCCTTTAGTCAGGAGGCTTCTTTGGGGGGCTCTTTAGTTAGGGGGTCCATTTGGGGTCCCTTTAATTAAGGGGTCTCTTTGGAGGATTCCTTTAGTTAGGGGGTCATTTTGTGAGGTCCCTTTAATTAGGAGGTCTCTGTGGGAGGTTTCGCTACTTAGGGGGACTCTGTGGGGCATTCCTTTAGTTTGGGCATCCCTTGGGGGTCTCCCTATTTATGGGATCTCTGGGTGGGGGATTTCCTTTAGTTAGGGGGTTCCTGGGGGGCATATTCCATTTTAGGGGATCTCTGTAGGGTGCCTTCCTATTTAGGGGGTCCCTGGGGGGTATCCCCCTACTTAGGGGGTCTGGGAGTGGTGGTGTAGGGGGTAGGGGGCACCTGGTAGAGGAGGGCGGGACAGGTCATGCATTGTCGGGGAGGGTGGCCCTCAGATGGACTTTGGGGTCAACTCCCTTAAGGAGTTACCCCCTTTGCCCACCGCAAGGACTAGTACATCAGGCTCATGTTTGGTAGTGACTAGGGGGTTTTCACAGTAACTTCATTGCAGTGTTAATGTAAGCCTACTTGTGGCAATAAAGAATATTATTATAATCCCCGCCGACATGATTTCCGACCCAGAGGACCGAAGAATCACGGGGTCCTGGATATTGGGACTCATTTGCATCCATTAGCATCCTCGGCCAAAATCGAGTTTCGTGCCGGGCACCAAACTGGCTCCGGCCTCCCCCACTGGCGGCAGGATCAGGGTTCGTGCCCGCATGCCAGCGGGGGAGGCCGGAGCCAGTTTGGTGCCTGGCACGAAACCCGATTTTGGCCGATTCTCCACCGAATCACATTGCAAGCATGGCGAGGCGAAGAATCCAGCCCACTGTGTTTGCAAGAGCAAGCCAGAGGAGGGAATTCTGTGGTGACTTCCCAAAACCAGTCCACCATCTATAAGGCACAAAACAGGAATACTCCCCATATGCCTGGATTAGTGCAGCTCCAACAACACTAACGAAGTTTAACATCCTCCAGGTCAAAATAATCCCTTTGATCGGTATCCCATCTACTGGCTTAAACATTCACTCCCTCCACCAATGGTGCACAGTGGCAACAGTTTGTACTGGATACAAGATGCACTGCAGCAACCCATCAAGGTTCCTTTGACTGCCTCTTCCAATCCCATGGCCTCTATCTAAACCAACTTCTCTTTAATGGCAGCTCGTTATTGTTCCACCAGAGTACTGCCTGATAAACTCACATTCAAATTTACCCAAGGCAGATGCATTCTCAACCCACTGAATGTATCCCTCCTCCAGTTAAATGCTTTCATTCTAGATTGATCCTTGTCCTTTTGCACAGCTAATCTACATGTTATGATGTTGTGATCACTCTTCCCAAAGGGCCCCTACCTGCACTTGAGCCACTTTGCTGCATCTCATTCCCCACAACCAGATCTAGCAATGTCCCATTTGACTTTGGGTCAAAAATGTACTGAACAAGAAAATTCTCACAAACTCACTTCAGAAACATTTCCCCTTCTCTGCCCCTTACACAATTACAATCTAAATCTGCATTCAAAGATGAGCCCAAAATCAGCAACAGAAAAAAAAAAGAAATGGACTAATTTTGAGATATTTATTTTCCTAATTCTAGCTGAGGGGCCAAGGACGAAGTAATTAAGTTTGTCTGAAGAGCAGTACTTTGGGAGTTTCTGCCTGAGCAGAGATACAATTATTCTCATCTACAATATATTAGCTCCAGATTTTAAAATTGGCATTAGGAACCTGAACTGCGCTGACCGTGGCTGCTACAGCAATAACTGCAACTGGTTAATTCTCCTGACGAGATGGGACAATGGGGAAGATGAAGAGGCACTTCCCAATAGTAGAAGCAGGATGCATTAATTTGTAAGGGTGGCAGCCTTATTTAATATCTGAAGTGTGCAGTGAAGCTAAAAAAGCACAGTGCTATGTTAGATTTCCGAGAATTATGGCAGCGATTAGTTGTTCCAGACTGAAATTGTCAATCAATAAGATGATATACATCGACTGAATAGTCTTTAGCTTCCTTCAGATGTTGGGTCGCAGTGGTGAAAATGTTATCGAAACATGGACCCTTCATCGTTCGATATTCTTCAATGTCTCAATTATTCAAGCACAATGATAGAATTTCAGTTCTGGCTCTTGGAGGCAATGAATATATCTACTACATTCTGACTCACATCGGTCACCTTAAAACATCAACCAAGTGCACCATGTAGCCAGACATATTTTATCATTAAAGCAATATCATGAGATGTTCTAGCATCAGATTTAGCACCCTCCACCCCGCCCTCCACCATAACACCTCCTCCCCAACCAGCCACCACCCACTGGCAGAACATCACATGGCCCGCCCATGAGCAATGCCCACAGTAGTCCCAACAGGGGGATGCCGGACCTGGTTGGGCACGGGGGTATGCACCATGTCTAAAGATGTGCAGGTTAGGTGGATTGGCCATGCTAAAATTGCCCTTAGTGTCCAAAATTGCCTTTAAGTGTTGGGTGGGGTTACTGGGTTATGGGGATAGGGTGGAGGTGCGGACCTTGGGTAGGGTGCTCTTTCCAAGAGCCGGTGCAGACTCTATGGGCCGAATGGCCTCCTTCTACACTGTAAATTCTGTGATCTGTGATGCCAACATGTGGGCCTTTCACCCCCTGCAGACAATGGATATTGGAATTCAGCCCACAATGGTGGCCTTCCTCCTAGTCACCATAGACCTGGGGGAACCACTGCAGCTCTACCATGTTATATTACAATTTGTGGTAATATGTCGTTACTCTTTGCCTTGTGGTCCAGAATGATCTGATGGCGTGATGATAAAGAAAACACCAATCTCTAACTTGAAGCAAAACTGATTTATTGAATAAATTAAACAGACTTTGCACACTCTACAGAGCTATAACTATTAATAAAGTAAGACTGAGTCTATTAAACAATAATCTAATATTAAATATTAACTAATGAAGTCCACATGCTAATTCTCTAACCTAAACTAGTCCTTGAGTTGTGATCTATCTCTCCTCTGCTAACACTACCCAGGATTCCCTGAGCTTTGATATTTATACTGGGAACTGGTGGTGGCCTCTAGTGTTTGAATTTAACTGAGATGTAATAATTACCATGGGCAGCACGGTAGCACAAGTGGCTAGCACTGTGGCTTCACAGCACCAGGGTCCCAGGTTCGCTTCCCCGCTGGGTCACTGTCTGTGCGGAGTCTGCACGTTCTCCCCGTGTCTGCGTGGGTTTCCTCCGGGTGCTCCGGTTTCCTCCCACAGTCCAAAGATGTGCAGGTTAGGTGGATTGGCTACGATAAATTGCCCTTAGAGACCAAAAAGGTTAGGAGGGGTTATTGGGTTATGGGGATAGGGTGGAAGTGATGGGCTTAAGTGGGTCAGTGCAGACTCGATGGGCCGAATGGCCTCCTTCTGCACTGTATGTTCTATGTTCTAATTAACCCTTTACTGTTATGCCTATATACATATCATTACACCCCCACCGTCCCCACCTCTGCCACTCCAGAGAATCATTGGAACCGTGTGATCGAATGGCCAGCTCACATGGAAGGATCACCTCGGTGGAGGGTGGAAAGTGCTGCCATGGGCAGAAGTCAGATGTTTACAAACGATGCAGAGCATCAGAGCTCGGCCCAGAGCAGGTTGTCATTATCCTACATCTCATGGACCAGAACCGCTGTTATTGTCAACCCAGGGCCTGCACTCTGCAGTGCAGCAGCTATGTATCATGGAGGGGGTAGCAGGCAGGGGGTGGTTGGCCGGGTGGGTGTGGGGATGGAATGGGATGTCCGTGCCCCTGTCTGCAGCCCCTCCCACCCCCCCGCCCCTCCAGTCAGTGAACCTGGAGGCTATCAGAGCCTCCTGCGCATGTTGGCCCTGGCGCACACGTTGCACTGCCTCCCGTGCCTGCCTGGGCCCCATATCCTGTCCATCCTTACCCTCCCTTGCATCCTCCTCGTCGGAAGGGGACTGGCGTTCATCCTCCTCCTCCAGGATGTCATCCTCTGCTCTGTGATGTTGTGGAGTACGCAGCAGGCTGCCACGATGTGGGTGACCCTCCCAGCGCTATACTGAAGGGCCCCTCCAGATGCCTCAGCTTTTGATGAAAATTGTCTCAGGTATTAGAGATACTGCTGCATCCTCACCACTTCCTTTTTAATTTCATGACCGTCAAGTTTTGGATATGTCCAAAAGCGTTGTTGATTGCCCTGTATTGACAGGACACCTAGCTTTAGCTCTTGCAGTAGCTCGATTCCGCTGTCTTTTGAGTGATCATGAGCTTCATCCACTAATTTGTCAGATTGTGTACAAGAGATTTTCTGAGCCCACTATGCTCTGGCAATGTGGCCGTTCTTGCCACAGGTCTTGCACGTAATTGATTTACTCCAGCATTCCCCCACTAAGTGTCCAACTGTGTGCAATGGTGACATGGTTGCACCATTGCAGCTTTGTTCCTTGAGCTATCCATTTTGTGGATCTTCACTCCAGCCCCTATTTGTGAATCTTCTCTTGTTACTAGCTCCGTAGACGTGGCAACTTCCACAGTAGCTTTCAGAATTAAATCATTTCCAGTAAGCAGCTTCCTCTGAATAGCTTCACTGTAGAGTCCACAAACCAGACTGTCTCCAAAGTATCATCAAGTGTTGTTTTATTTTTAAAAATAAATTTAGAGTACCCAATTCATTTTTTCCAATTAAAATAATAATAATAATCACTTATTGTCACAAGTAGGCTTCAATGAAGGTACTGTGAAAAGCCCCTAGTCACCACATTCCGGCGCCTATTCGGGGAGGCCACTCTGGGAATTGAACCCACACTGCAGCCTTGTTCTGCATTACAAGCCAGCTGTTTAGCCCACTGTGCTAAACCAGCCCCTGGTTAATTAAAGGGCAGTTTAGCGTGGACACCCACCTGCCCTGCACATCTTTGGCTTGTGGGGGCGAAACCCACGCAAACATGGGGAGAATGTGCAAACTCCACACGGACAGCGACCCAGAGCCAGGGTCGATCCTGGGACCTCGGCGCCGTGAGGCAGCAGTGCTAACCACTGCACCACCGTGCTGCCGTCATCATCAAGTGTTATACCAAATTCACAATATCTAGCCAATCTTCTTAAATACGCAATAAACTGTAAAATTGTTTCACCTGCTTTCTTATTATGGCGGTGGAATCGGAGCCTTTCTGCGATCAGCAATGGTTTATGAGAGCAATGTCCCTCTAAGTTTTTCATTGATTCACTGAAGGACTTGTATCCTGGTTTTTGTGAGTGAACAAGTTTCTGTAGCTGCATAACGTTTTACAGCTAACTAAGCTGACAAGTGTTGCAAACCGTAGGTCCTCCAGAGTCTGATAAACTATTAAAAGAAAATTTGAATCTTATTTCACGAATTCCATTTTCAGAATCCTCATCATATGCAACCATGGCGCCCATTGTCCATCATTTTTAGATCCCAATTCCTAGGGCTTACACTTCCTCCCTTCAGATTGTGTTGGCTGGTATGGCATGTACAATCCCTTGAACAAGCAATGAGGAATTCATTCCCTTTTGTGCCTGAATATTTTGTCTGTTAGGTTCGTGCAGTGTCGGCAGACTTCGAAATCCCCGTTTCCCGCAGCCCGTGTTGCTTGGCTATGTGCGCAGTCGCTGCAGCCAGACCCCACTCAATTCAATGCAAGCAAGTCTTCTTACTCACAGTTGTTGTTGAATACATTTATTAAACCTTCACATCAGCTGCAGAGCCTTGCCCGGCGTCTATGTATGTGTGGCCCTGGTTCCGAGAGTCTGCCATTGTTCCTGACGCTGTCCCACAATTAGTCGGTGAAAATGTTCTTTCCAGCGATTTTGTTGCCTCAATCCACATCGGCAGTGTTCTCTCCGGTTATTATTTTTGTTGCTGTGAAGAGAAAAAGTAGGAGGTGCCCACACTCTGGGGGCGGGATTCTCTGATCCTGAGTCTAAGTGTTGACGCCATCGTAAACGCCGTCGCGATTCTCGACAGCGTCAACATGCCCTCAGGAGCAGCGACTCTGACCCCTACAGGGGGATTTTGGGTTGTGGGGGCGAAACCCATGCAAACACAGGGAGAACGCACAAACCCCACACGGACAGCGACCCAGAGCCGGGACCGAACCTGAGAACCCGGCGCCGCGAGGCAGTAGTGCCAACCACTGGACCACTGTGCTGCCACCCTGTGTTGTTGACTGTACCCCTGCATTGTGCAGATGAATATTACATTCATGTGAAGAACTTGTTGGGTAATTACCCCCAGCTCATCCGACCTTATTTGATTACATGTTGACAATGACTCTTATGTGCTGTACGTATTTTGCACTGCTACCTATGTTTTTTGTTGTCTTTATTATTTCTCTTGTTTTGACCCGGCTTCTGTAGAAAACATGAACATTTCCATAAGATGTGCCATTTTCTCCTCCGAAGGAGTCATGTTGTTTAGGGCAGCACGGTAGCCTTGTGGATAGCACAATTACTTCACAGCTCCAGGGTCCCAGGTTCGATTCCGGCTTGGGTCACTGTCTGTGCGGAGTCTGCACATCCTCCCTGTGTGTGCGTGGGTTTCCTCCGGGTGCTCCAGTTTCCTCCCACAGTCCAAAGATGTGCAGGTTAGGTGGATTGGCCATGATAAATTGCCCTTAGTGTCCAAAATTGCCCTTAGTGTTGGCTGGGGTTACTGGGTTATGGGGATAGGGTGGCGGTGTTGACCTTGGGTAGGGTGCTCTTTCCAAGAGCCGGTGTAGACTCGATGGGCCGAATGGCCTCCTTCTGCACTGTAAATTCTGTAAATGTCTCCGTTTCTGATCTGAAAGGTTGGGCAGAGTTTTACAGCGCCTCCCACTGGCAGGATTTTCTGGTCTTTCTGAGGTGAATGGACTTCTGAATGGCCTGCCACACTTTCTGTCCCTGTCCCCACTGCGACAGGGCCATTAAACTCTGCCCGTTAACTCTATTTCTCTCTTCGGAGATGCTGCCCGAGATGCTAAATATTGCCTGCACTTTCTGCTTTTATTTCAGGTCTTTCTAGTTTGCTGTTCATGACTGGTTATTGAATCCAATACCCGGTTCACAGCATTCAACCGTCTGGAGATATTCTTGTTTTAATTTTTTATTATATGACTTTGACTCCTCTTCCCATTCACGGTGGTCCACTAAGTGTCAGCTGTTCTCCAGCATCTCTATATTCATTCTTCACATTGGAGCGAAATGAAATGAAACTGAGTTCTGCTGTTGAAAAGTTAGCATAGTGTTCTCTTTTGTAACTTTTGAGTTCCTTTCTTTCTCTGTTTGACTCCAAGGTATATGTCCATTAAGCATCCATGAGACTGGCACTTTCAGCAAGCTATTCGACGGTGAAGGGCATCATAGTTGATACTGAGTCCATTCTTTTTTTTCTGACGCCACGCACTTTCCAGCACAGTTGACAGAATCGTGAGCAAGAACTGGAATCTGGTTGATATTTTAGTACATATCTCAGTCTGGGCATATGGTTCTGAGGCTAATTATACCATCTTACTGTTGTCTAGATGGCGACCAGTTCTTAGCCCAATCCAACATTAAAAAGAGAACTGCTCAACCTCACTGAGGCTGCACTGAGTAATTCGTTAAGCAATGGGCCATTCAGCGAACGCTTCCCAGCTTCTTATCATAAGATTGCACTAACCGCTCTTCAATCTTTTCCTCTGTTTATCATTGTGCATTCGGGATGAAAGAATCAAACTAGCTCCAAACATAGAGGGAAACCCCTTTGAAAACTCTTCCGCTATCAATTTAACTTTCTGCTCAATGAACTCCCACTTCCTTACTCCTTCTGATTGAATGCAACATTCTGCTTTATTTAACTGTTGGTACAACCATTTGGGATCGAAAGTCTGATTTCTGGTTGTTAAGTTAATTGTAGGTCATTATTGGAAATGCATTTTTATCTGATGGTTTTGTTTACCATATAATAATGGAGGAAATGGCGTTAAAATGAGCATGGTCACTCCTCTTATTTCTCACAATTGCCATGGAGGCCACACAGCAAGAAAACCTTGCTTCTAAGTAGATTTAATTGGATTTTAGCTCTTATTTAAAGAATTCACTGATTGATCTCAATATTTTTGTGATGCAACAACTGCATTCCAGAAAAAATTAAATTTTACCCGTTATCAATTATGGTCAACCAATTCAGTTTTTAAAAAACCCTCTACCAATGTTGCTCTGCAATTGGTTGGTTAATTACCCCCATCCAGTAACTCATTTTTCAATTCATAGAATCATAGAATTTACAGTGCAGAAGGAGGCCATTCAGCCCATTGAGTCTGCACCGGCCCTTGGAAAGAGCACCCTACTTAAGCCCATGCCTCCACCCTATACCGTAACCCAGTAATCCCATCTAACCTTTTGCATACTAAGGGCAATTTAGCATGACCAATCCACCTAACCTGCACATCTTTGGACTGTGGGAGGAAACCGGAGCACCCGGAGGAAACCCACGCATACACGAGGAGAAAGTGCAAACTCCGCACAGTCAGCCGAGGCTGGAATTGAATCCGGGACCCTGGAGCTGTGATGCCGCAGTGCTAACCACTGTGCCGCCATGCCGCCCCACTCTCACCCACTCTTTAGCCTCCTCTCCAACCATTGCCACTCCATCAATGTATCATACACCCAACTTCCAAGTTTGGATTTTCAGCTCTTACTGTGGCCAGGATTGGAGGTGAGCCGGAACTACCCCAGTGTGTGGCGGATGCCGGGATTTTGAGTAACTTTAAGGAGAAATAGATAGATCTTTAATTAGTAAGGAGTTGAAGGGTTATGGAGACCGGGCAGGTAAGTGGAGTTGAGGCCGATCAGCCATGATCGTGTTGAACGGCGGAGCGGATTCGAGGGGCTGAGTCGCTTAATCCTGCTCCTAGTTCTTATGTTCTAAAAATGGGCCCACGATTGCCAGTGCATGGCTCCACCCTGCCTTCTATACATTTTCCCAGACCTGGGGTGGGGTCGACTGGTTCAACTGCTTCCACGCAGCAGGTAGCCGGAACCCGTACCAGCCTCCCCGAACAGGTGCCGGAATGTGGCGACTAGGGGCTTTTCACAGTAACTTCATTGAAGCCTACTCGTGACAATAAGCGATTTTCATTTCATTTCATTTTTCATTAAGAGACGCTTAAAGCCAATTAATGGAGTCCAACTATACTTTTTTATTGGCCTCTGAGTTCCTGCAGGCAACAGGGGCCTGTTCAGGTGCCTGAATGCAGCCTCATGGTGTCAGTCTGGGGTTCCAGCCCTCCAGGCAGATGCCATGACCCTTCATGCCTTCCTGGGCAAAGGAGGAGCCATAGGGTACCCTGTAGGGGGGATCACCCTCCGAACGCTGGCCCCAGTGGTGGTGGGCTGACTGCAGGATTTAAATTTTTGTTTAGATTATTAAAAATTGGAGAAAGGGCACCTTTATCGTGAAGCTCCATCTCCTTTACTCAACTTTTAATAGATTGTGGTATGGGGAGCACACAGCCCACTCTATAGGTGTGGTACAGCAGAAATGGAAACGTATTTTTTAAAACAAAACAATGTTTATTCTATGAACTCAAGTTAACCTTTTTAAAACATACAGTGAATATCTTAGCAACCATCAATTCAAATACAACCCCCAAAGAATACAACACTAAGTAACCCTTTAAGCTTTTCTTTTAACATCCATAAGACTTAAAAAACTAAACCTTTAACAGAAGCACTTCAGGTTTAACTTCACTACTGAGAACAGTTACCACGTTGAAATCGGCAAATGGACATTCATAAGCTTGCAGAGATTCACACACATCCTGCTGTGATTGCAGCTTCTCCAAAACTAAAATGAAATCAAACCCACCCTGCAGCAAAAAGCCTAAAGCTAAAGTAAAAAGCTGTCAGACAGCCCAGCTCCACCCACTCTCTGAGATCACTGCAGTAATAAACACCCATTTCTTAAAGGTACTCTCACTACAGATATTTAAATACACCCATTTATAAACACCCATTTCTTAAAGGTACTCTCACTACAGATACTTATATACACACCCATTTATAAACACCCATTTATAAACACCCATTTCTTAAAGGTACTCTCACATGACACCTCCCCCAAGAAAAAAGAAATACCCATCAACTTCAAGATGGTTTCATTTTTCACCTTTTCACTATCCTTTAAGAAATGCACACAGTAAATATACATTTTTGTTTCAAAAAAGAACACACGCAAACAGGTATAATAATATAGTCAATTTTTGTTCTTCTTCCTCCAACTGGAATCCTTCTCGATTGACAGTCTCTTTGAACAAGAAGGTCTTTGCATGATCCATTCATTTCTCTACCCCTCGCCATTTCCCTTTAAGTCAGATACTTTAGTTCAATCTGATCACGGAGTCCCTTGTAATTCTCCAACACATGAGCATTGGTTATCAAAGCTTTCTGGCAGTCAAATGTCTGTTGAAAGCCCGCTGCCCACTGAAATTTTTGATGTTTCTTCAGCAAGTCCATCAGTGGAGCAACCACGCTACTAAAACTTTGCACAAATGTTCGATCCACTCATGACAAGAAATCGCATTATTTCACTTCGTCTTGAGGGTATCGGAAACTCCTCAAGGAAAATGACTTGGGCTTTTTCAAATTCACTTTTGGCTAGGCTTACCACCAAACCCGCCTCCTGAAGTCGATCGAATAACTCAGATGTTTTAAATGTTCTTTCCATGTCTGGCTGAAAATTACCAGATCGTCGATGTATACCGCACAATTGGGTAATCCTGAAATGACTTTGTTAGTTAACCGTTGAAATGTGGCCGGGGCGTTTTTCATGCCAAATGGCATAACTTTGAATTGGTATATACCATCTGGAGTCACAAAAGCTGAAATCTCCTTCACCCCTTCGGATAAAGGTACCTGCCAGTAACCTTTAAGTAAATCCAATTTGGAAATAAAAGCTGATTGTCCCATTTTCTCAATGCAATCCTCCAAAAATGGGATAGCATGAGTCCGTTCTTGTAACTACATTAACCTTTCTATAGTCCACACACAACCATTGGGTACCGCCTGGTTTTGGTACCATCACTATGGTGAGCTCAATTGGCTGCAACCCACTTCAATTATGCCATTTTAAAAAATATATATTTTATTGAAAATTTTTGGTCAACCATCACAGTACATTGTGTATTCTTTACACAATGATATAACAGTATAAGTAACAATGACCTGTTTTATAAACAAAGAATAAATAATATATAACAAAAACGAAAACTAAAACTAAATGGCAACTGCCTTGTCTCAGATAAACACTCTCCAAAAATATGATTTAACAGCCCAATATACAATTATTTATAGCAACGACCTATACATATTACACATATATATTAACAACCCTGAGAGTCCTTCTGGTTCCTCCCCCCCCCCCCCCCCCCCCCCCCCCCGGGCTGCTGCTGCCTTCTTCTTTTCCATTCCCTCTATCTTTCTGTGAGGTATTCGACGAACGGTTGCCACCGCCTGGTGAACCCTTGAGCCGATCCCCTTAGGACGAACTTAATCCGTTCCAGCTTTATAAACCCTGCCATGTCATTTATCCAGATCTCCACCCCCGGGGGCTTGGCTTCCTTCCACATCAACAGTATCCTGCGCGGGCTACTAGGGACGCAAAGGCCAAAACATCGGCCTCTCTCTCCTCCTGCACTCCCGGTTCTTGTGCAACCCCAAATATAGCCAACCCCCAGCTTGGTTCGACCTGGACCCCCACTACTTTCGAAAGCACCTTTGTCACCCCCACCCAGAACCCCTGTAGTGCCGGACATGACCAGAACATGTGGGTGTGATTCGCTGGGCTTCTCGAGCATCTCGCACACCTATCCTCTACCCCAAAAAATTTACTGAGCCGTGCTCCAGTCATATGCGCCCTGTGTAACATCTTAAATTGAATCAGGCTTAGCCTGGCACACGAGGACGATGAGTTTACCCTACTTAGGGCATCCGCCCACAGCCCCTCCTCAATCTCCTCCCCCAGCTCTTCTTCCCATTTCCCTTTCAGCTCATCTACCATAATCTCCCCCTCGTCCCTCATTTCCCTATATATATCTGACACCTTACCATCCCCCACCCATGTCTTTGAGATCACTCTGTCCTGCACCTCATGCGTCGGGAGCTGCGGGAAATCCCTCTCACCTGTTGCCTCGCAAAAGCCCTCAGTTGCATAGACCGGAATGCATTCCCTTGGGGCAACCCATATTTCTTGGTCAGCACTCCCAGACTTGCGAACTTCCCATCCACAAACAGATCTTTCAGTTGCGTTACTCCTGCTCTTTGCCATATTCCAAATCCCCCATCCATTCTCACCGGGCAAACCTATGGTTATTTCTTATCGGGGACCCCACCAAGGCTCCCGTCTTTCCCCTATGCCGTCTCCACTGTCCCCAAATTTTCAAAGTCGCCACCACCACCGGGCTTGTGGTGTATTTCTTCGGTGAGAACGGCAATGGGGCCGTCACCATAGCTTGTAGGCTAGTCCCCCTACAGGACGCCCTCTCCAATCTCTTCCACGCCGCTCCCTCCTCTTCTCCCATCCACTTACTCACCATTGAGATATTGGCGGCCCAGTAGTACTCACTTAGGCTCGGTAGTGCCAGCCCCCCCCTATCCCTACTACGCTGTAAGAATCTCTTCCTCACTCTCGGGGTCTTCCCGGCCCACACAAAACTCATGATACTCTTTTCGATCCTTTTGAAAAAAGCCTTCGTGATCACCACCGGGAGGCACTGAAACACAAAGAGGAATCTCGGGAGGACTACCATTTTAACCGCCTGCACCCTCCCTGCCAGTGACAGGGATACCATGTCCCATCTCTTGAAGTCCTCCTCCATTTGTTCCACCAATCGCGTTAAATTTAACCTATGCAATGTACCCCAATTCTTGGCTATCTGGATCCCCAAGTAACGAAAGTCCCTCGTTACCTTCCTCAGCGGAAAGTCCTCTATTTCTCTGCTCTGCTCCCCTGGATGCACCACAAACAACTCACTTTTCCCCATGTTCAGTTTATATCCTGAGAATTCTCCAAACTCCCGAAGTGTCCGCATTATCTCTGGCATCCCCTCCGCCGGGTCCGCTACATATAACAACAAGTCATCCGCATACAGAGATACCCGGTGTTCTTCTCCTCCTCTAAGTACTCCCCTCCACTTCTTGGAACCCCTCAGTGCTATTGCCAGGGGCTCAATCGCCAGTGCAAACAATAATGGGGACAGAGGGCATCCCTGCCTTGTCCCTCTAAGGAGCCGAAAGTATGCAGATCCCCGTCCATTCGTGACCACAATTATGCCATTTTTAAGCATACTCTCAATCTCTTTGTTAACCTGTGCCAATTATAAAGGGTTAAGTCTGTATGAATGTTGTTTGATTGGTGCAGCATTTCCCACATCTACATCACGTATAGCCATTTTAGTACTTCCCACTTTATCTCCAGAAACTTGCCCATGTGATATCAATAACTCTTTCAGGTCTGTTTTTCCTCCGGAAGGTAACTCAACAATTTATCTCAATTTTTAAGAACATCCTCATTTTCCAATTTAATTAGAGGTATGTCAAATTCACAGGCATCTGGATTTGGTTTGTCACTTTGAGTTAGAATCATTAAAACTTCCTCCTTTTCCTCTCCTTCCCTTTCAAAGTACCTTTTAAGCATATTCACATGACACACTCGGTGAGTCTTCCTTCGATCTGGTGTTTTTACCACATAATTCACCTCACTTAATTTCCTTTCAATCTGATAAGGTCCTCAAAACCTAGCTTTTAAAGGCTCACCTACCACTGGTAACAACACTAAAACTATATCTCCACTGGCAAAACTAAGAACTTTGGATTTCTTGTCCGCTACCCGTTTCATCACATTTTGTGCAACTTTTAAATGTTGTCCAGACAATTCACCTGCTCTATTTAATCGTTCCCTAAAATTTGACACGTAATCCAATAATGTAATTTCCGATTTCTCACTCACCAATTTTTCCTTAATCAATTTTTTTAAAAAAATAAACATTTTATTGAGGTATTTTTGGTATAGTAACAACAATAAAATAAACAATATACATGAAACCATAAACATAGTGCAAAAGCGGACCTTTGTACAGGTCCCACCCTTATTGACCCCCTACTCTAATCTAAACTACTCCCCCCCCCCCCCCCCCCCCCCGCAAGAAGTCGACGTACGGTTGCCACCTCCAGGTGAACCCTAACATTGACCCTCTCAAGGCAAACTTGATTTTCTCCAAACAGGGAAAGCTAGCCATGTCCGATAGCCAGGTCTCCGACTTCGGGGGCTTTGAGTCCCTCCATGCAAATAGTATCTGTCTCCAGGCTACCAGGGAAGCAAAGACCAGAACATCTGCCTCTTTCTCCTCCTGGATTCCCGGGTCTTCTGACACCCCGAAAATTGCCACCTCTGGACTCAGCGCCACTCTTGTTTTTAACACCGTGGGCATGACGTCCGCAAACCCCTGCCAAAATCCCCTCAGTTTTGGACATGTCCAAAACATGTGGACATGGTTCAACGGTCCTCCCGAACATTTTGCGCATCTGTCCTCCACCTCAAATAATCTGCTCATCCGAGCCACTGTCATGTGAGCCCAGTGAACAACCTTAAATTGTATCAGGCTGAGCCTGGCACATGTTGCGGACGCGTTGACTCTACTCAATGCGTCTGCCCATAGACCATCCTCAATCTCACCTCCCAGCTCCTCCCATTTGCGCTTCAGCTCCTCGGTCTGCATCTCTTCTGACCCCATAAGCTCCTTATAAATGTCCGAGACGCTCCCTTCTCCTACCCATCCTCTGGAAACTACCCTGGTCCTGAATCCCCCTTAGCGGTAAGAGCGGGAAGGTTGACACCTGTTTATGAAGGAAGTCGCGCACCTGCAGATACCTGAATTTGTTTCCCCTCACCAACCCAAACTCTTCCTCTAACGCCCTCATACTCGGAAAGCTCCCCTCTATGAACATATCCCTCATCCTCTCAATCCCCGCTCTCCGCCATAACCGGAACCCCCCATCCATACTCACTGGGGCAAACCGGTGATTATCACAGATTGGGGCACAGACCGATGCTCCCACTGCTCCCACATGCCTCCTCTATTGGCCCCAAACTCTCAGGGCTGCCACTACGACTGGACTGGTGGAGTACCGTGCCGGCGGGGATGGCAGAGGCGCAGTTACCAACGCCCCCAGACTGGTGCCCTTACATGAAGTCACCTCCATACACACCCATGCCGACACCCCCCTCCCCGCCCCCCCCCCCCCACTTCCTGACCATGGCTATATTAGCCACCCAGTAATAGTTGTTAAAATTTGGCAGAGCCAGCCCGCCCTCTCCCCGACTCCGCTCAAGCATTACCTTCCTTACTTGTGGGGTCTTGCCCGCCCAGACGAAGCCCGTGATCATTCTGTTGACCCGCTTAAAAAAGGACCGCGGAATATAGATGGAGAGACACTGAAATACAAATAGGAATCTGGGGAGGACTGTCATCTTTACCATTTGCACCCTCCAGCCAGAGACAACGAAGCGCGTCCCATCTCCGAAAATTGTCCTTCATTTGGTCCACTAGCCGGGCCAGATTCAATTTTTGCAGCCGGTCCCATTCCCGCGCCTCTTGGATGCCTAGGTACCTAAAGCTTCCCTTCACTAACCTAAACGGCAGCTCTCCCAGTCGCCTCTCCTGTCCCCTCACCTGGACCACAAACATCTCACTGTTTCCCATATTAAACTTATACCCTGAAAACCGGACAAATTCCCCATGAATCCTCATGATTTCTTCCATCCCCTCTATTGGGTCCGAAATGTACAGAAGCAGGTCATCCGCATAGAGCGAAACCCTGTGCTCCACCCCCCCCCGGACCAGTCCCCTCCAGCCCCTCGAGGTTCTCAGAGCAATTGGCAACAGCTCTATAGCCAGCGCAAACAACAGTGGGGAGAGGGGACATCCCTGTCTCGTCTCCCGGTGAATTCTAAAATAGTCCAATGTTGTCCTATTCGTCCGTACACCTGCCACAGGAGCCTGATACAGTAACCTGACTGATGTACCATTAATTCACTGCAAGACGATGAGAGTGAGTGAACATAGGCTTTATTAACCAAGAACGTGCCTGCCTGTGTCTGCTGTACAAATGAGCGCCGTCCCCAGGCGGCCGGTCTATATACCGTCCGAAGGGGGAGGAGCCCACCAGGTTCCAGTACAATATCTGTAAGGAGATCACATTACCATTGGGCCACAGTGCTACACAGACAGCTTATACTATGGTGAATACATTCACCACACTGACCCAGTCAATAAAGCCCCGCCAAAATCTGAACCGTCCCAGTATCTCCCACAGATAATCCCATTCTACCCGATCAAAAGCCTTTTCAGCATCCATTGCGATCACTACCTCCACCTCCCTACCTTCCGGGGGCATCGTGATCACATTTAACAGCCTTCTTACATTGGCCACCAACTGCCTGCCCATAACAAACCCCGTCTGGTCCTCCCCAATAACGTCCGGAACACAATCCTCGATCCTGGAGGACAAGATTTTGGCCAGCAACTTGGCATCTACATTCAACAGGAAGATCGGCCTGGAGGACCCACATAGCTCCGGGTTCTTGTCCCGCTTAAGAATCAGCAAACTCTTTGCCTGTGACATTGTCGGGGGCAGCACCCCTATTTCCCTTGCCTCATTGAACATCCTCAACAACACCGACCCCAATATCCCCAAGAACCTTTTATAAAACTCCACTGGGTACCCCTCCGGACCGGGGGCCTTACCTGCCTGCACAGCCTTCAGGTTCTCCACTATCTCTTCCAGCCCGATTGGGGCCCCCAGCCCTTCTACCCGCTCCCGTCCACCTTTGGGAAATTCAGCCTCTCCAAGAAGTGCCTCATCCCTTCCGGCCCCGTAGGGGGTTCCGACCTGTACAGCCTGCTGTAGAAATCCCTAAACGCCTTATTCACCCCACTGAATCACCAAGGTTCCCATCTCCGTCCTTTACTTTCCCTATCTCCCTAGCTGCCTCCCTCTTCCTAAGCTGCTGTGCAAGCATTCTGCTGGCCTTCTCTCCATGTTCATAGATCGCCCCCCCCCGAGCCTTTCTCAGCTGCTCCACCGCCCTCCCTGTGGTCAGCAAGCTAAACTCCACCTGTAACCTCCGCCGTTCCCTTAAAAGCCCTGCCTCTGGGGTCTCCGCATACCTCCTATCAATTTGCAGTATCTCCTTTACCAGTCGGTCGTCTCTGCCCTGTCCACCTTCTCCCTATGGGCCCGGATCGAGATCAGCTCCCCCCTGACCACCACCTTCAGTGCTTCCCAAACCACTGCTGCTGAACTTTCCCCCGTGTCATTGCCCTGCAGGTAGCTCTGAATACATTTCCTCAGCCGCTCGCACACATCTTCATCCGCCAAAAGTCCCACATCCAACCTCCAGTTCGGGCGCTGGTTACTGTCTTTACTAACCTGCAGGTCAACCCAGTGCGGAGCATGGTCTGAGATTGTGATCGCCGAGTACCCCATGTCCACTATCCCAGCCAGCAAGGCCCTGGTTAAAATAAAGAAATCAATCCGCGGGTACACTTTATGCACGTGAGACTTGAAGGAGAACTTCTTCGCCCTCGGCTGCCCAAATCTCCATGGATCCATCCCCCCCATCAGCTCCATGAACGCTCTTAGTTCCTTTGCCATTGCTGGCACCTTGCCCGTTTTTGAGCTTGACCGGTCCAAGCCAGGGTCCATAACTGTGTTGAAATCCCCTCCCATGACCAACCTGTGCGAGTCCAGGTCCGGTATCTTCCCCAGCATCCACTTTATAAACTCCACATTATCCCAATTTGGCACAAATGCATTTACTCATACCATCTGCATCCTCTCTAGCTTCCTGCTGACCATAATGTACTGACCTCCCACGTCCGATACTATTCTACCCGCCTCAAATACCACCCGCTTATTGATCAGGATTGCGACCCCTCTAGTCTTTGAATTTAGTCCCGAGTGAAAGACCTGACTGACTCAGCCTTTCCTCAGTCTAACCTGGTCCATTACTCTAAGGTGCGTCTCCTGCAACATTACCACGTCTGCCTTCAATCCCTTAAGATGTGCCCTTTTGACCGGCCCATTTAACCCTCGAACATTCCAGGTTATCAGCCTAGTTGGGGGGCTCATTGCCCCCCCCCTCTCCGCCGATCAGCCACCCCCTTTTTTAGGCCCCCCTCCAGCCCGTGCTCCACGCCTCCACCAGTTCAACCCTGGGCAGACCCCGCCCCCAGCCTCCTCTCTGCCCCTCAGCCCAAGTCCCTCCCTCATCAGCAGAACATTCACCCCCACTCCCCCTCCAAGTAACAACACCCTGTAATCCAACCCCTTTACTAAACCAAACATATGCACACCCCCACTGCGCTTCCGAGAGCTAGCTCACCCAGCTAGCTTGGTGGCCCCCATCCCCGGCGCCAGATAGTCTCCCACCTATTGTTCCCTCCCCCCCACTCATACAAACAAACTCCAACATCAAACAATCCCCACACAATTGCCCAACAGAAAAACACCAAGATCAAAACAAGCACACCTCCATCCCCCAACAGTGCAAATGAAACCTTAACTCACTCAGCTCTACCCGTTGGTTCCAAATCAATGCAATCAGCATCATAAACATTTTCCATGAAACGCAAAATCAGAAACCTTTTACAAAAGCAGAGAAACAAAAAGAAAAAACAAAAACATGAACGTTGCAGCCAAGTTAAAAAGTTCTCAATCCATCACCAGCCCTTTCTTTTTCGCAAAGTCTGACGCGTCCTCAGGCGACTCGAAGTAGAAGTGCTGATCCTCATGCGTGACCCAGAGACGGGCTGGGTATAACAGTCCAAACTTCACCTTTTTCTTAAAAAGGATCGACCTGATCTGGTTGAAGCCTGCACTCCTCCTAGCCACCTCTACACTCAGATCCTGGTTAAACACCAATGTGCGGCGGCTCTTAAACGTGGTAATGATGCCATCGGAGGAGGGAGAGGCGGAGATAGTGGCAGCTATGGACGCGGAGAAGGCCTTTGACCGAGTAGAGTGGGAGTACCTCTGGGAGGTGCTGCGTAGGTATGGGTTCGGGGTAGGGTTTATCAATTGGGTTAAGCTCCTTTACAGAGCCCCGATGGCGAGTGTAGTGACGAACCAGCGGAGGTCGGAGTACTTTCGACTGTACCGAGGGACGAGGCAGGGGTGCCCCCTGTCCCCCCTGTTGTTCGCATTGGCGATCGAACCATTGGCCATGTCATTGAGGGAGTCTAATAAATGGAGGGGGGTGGTCCGAGGGGGGGAAGAGCATCGGGTGTCGCTATATGCGGATGACCTGTTGCTGTACGTGGCGGATCCAATGGAGGGGATGGTGGAGGTCATGCAGACTCTAAGGGAGTTTGGGGAGTTTTCGGGCTATAAGCTCAATGTAGGGAAGAGTGAGCTCTTTGTATTACAGGCGGGGGACCAAGAAAGAGGGATAGGGGACCTACCGCTGAGGAGGGCGGAGGGGAGCTTTCGGTATCTGGGGATCCAGATAGCCAGGAGTTGAGGGGCCCTACATAAAATGAATCTGACGAGGTTGGTGGAGCAAATGGAGGAAGACTTCAAAAGATGGGACATGTTACCGCTCTCGCTGGCGGGTAGAGTGCAGTCGGTCAAAATGGTGGTCCTTCCGAGGTTTCTGTTTGTGTTTCAGTGCCTTCCCATCGTGATCACTAAGGCCTTTTTTAAGAGAGTAGGCAGGAGTATTATGGCGTTTGTGTGGGCGAATAAGACCCCGAGAGTAAGGAGAGGGTTCCTGGAACGCAGTAGGGACCGAGGAGGGTTGGCGCTGCCAAACTTGGGGAGCTACTACTGGGCAGCAAATGTGGCGATGATTCAAAGCGGGTTGTGGAGGGAGAGGGGGCGGCATGGAAGAGGATGGAGATGGCGTCCTGTAAAGGAACGAGCCTGGGGGCGTTGGTGACGGTACCGCTGCCGCTCTCGCCGACAAAGTATACCACGAGCCCGGTGGTGGCCGCAACGCTAAGGATCTGGGGCCAGTGGAGACGGCACCGGGGCGCAATGGGAGCATCGGTGTGGTCCCCGATCAGGGGTAACCACCGGTTTGTCCCGGGGAAGATGGACGGGGGGTTCCAGAGCTGGCATCGGGCGGGGATTGGAAGAATGGGGGACCTGTTCATCGATGGGACATTTGCGAGCCTAGGGGCACTGGAGGAGAAGTTCGAGTTACCCCCGGGAAATGCCTTTAGATATATGCAGGTGAGGGCTTTTGTGAGGCGACAGGTGAGGGAATTCCCGTTGCTCCCGGCACAAGAAGTTCAAGATAGGGTGATCTCGGGTGTATGGGTCGGGGAGGGCAAGGTGTCGGAAATACACCAGGAGTTGAAAGAAGAGGGGGAAGCACTGGTAGAAGAGCTGGAGGAGGAGCTGGGGGAGGAGATCGAGGAAGGTCTGTGGGCTGATGCTCTAAATAGGGTTAATTCCTCCTCCTCGTGTGCCAGGCTCAGCCTGATACAATTTAAGGTGGTTCACAGAGCGCATTTGACTGGGGCGAGGTTGAGTAGATTCTTTGGGGTAGAGGACAGATGTGGAAGGTGCTCCGGGAGCCCAGCGAACCATGTCCATATGTTTTGGTCATGCCCGGCACTGGAGGGGTTCTGGAGAGGAGTGGCGGGAGCAATATCTCAGGTGGTGAAAGTCCGGGTCAAGCCAAGCTGGGGGCTAGCAATATTTGGGGTAGTGGACGAACCGGGAGTGCAGGAGGCGAAAGAGGCCGGCATTCTGGCCTTTGCGTCCCTAGTAGCCCGGCGAAGGATCTTGTTATGTGGAAGGAGGCGAAGCCCCCCCAGTCTGGAGGCCTGGATAAACGATATGGCTGGGTTCATAAAGTTGGAGAGGATTAAGTTCGCCTTAAGAGGGTCTGCGCAGGGGTTCTACAGGCGGTGGCAACCGTTCCTAGACTATCTCGCAGAGCGTTAGAGGAAGGTCGGTCAGCAGCAGCAACCTTGTGGGGGGGGGGGGGGGGGGGGCGGGTGGAGGGGACGTCCTGGGAGGGGGGGGGGGGGAGGGGGGGGGGAAAGGGGGGACTGCCTGGGAGGGTGGATGAGCAAGAGATAACATGAAGGGTTGGGGAAACTGACACGTACGGGTGAGGGCCAGTGTACAAAGCTGTGTAAATATATCATTTTGCCATGTATATATCTTGCTCTGCGCGATTTCTATTTTTTTTGTCACGAGGGGGGGGGGTTATTGTTTGTAAGGGAGAAAAATTGTGTTAAAAAACTTTAATAAATATATTTATTAAAAAAAAGATCCTGTTAAAACCCGCTGGATGCTATTGTCCCAATTACAGCTCCATGTCTGCTTGGCCCACTGTAGAATGCGCTCCTTATCCGAAAACCTGTGGAATCTCACCACCATTGCCCTCGGGGGGGGGGGTCTCCCATTCGCAGCTTCCTCGCGAGTGCTCTGTGAGCCCTATCCACCTCCAAGGGCCGGGAGAATGCCTCATGCCCAGCCGCTTCACAAACATGTCTGCGATGTATGCCCCAGCATCCATTCCTTCGGACTCCTCCGGGAGCCCGACGATTCTTAGGTTCTGCCGGCGGGGCCTATTCTCTAGGTCCTCCACCTTCTCCAAGAGCTTCTTCTGCTGGTCCCTCAGCATCCCCACCTCCAGCTCCACTGCAGTCTGATGTTCCTCCTGCTCAGCCAGCGCCTTCTACACCTTCTGGATCGCCCGATCCTGGGCGTGCAATCTATGCTCCAACCGCTCAATCGACTATTTTATCGGGTCCAAGCAGTCCCGTTTCTGCGTAGCAAAGCCTTCCTGAATGACTTGCACCAGCTGCTCCATAGACTGCTGGGTCAACAAGCCAGAGGTCCGAACCTCCACCATGCTGTCTTCTGTTGCAGCTACAGCCCAAGCCTTCTCTATCATAGATTATCATAGATTACAGTTTTGTTTCTTTTTGTTTCTGCCCTTACGAACACTTCCAGTCCTTCTCTCCATGCACCGAAGTGGGAATTCAGTAAACAATTGCCACTAACATCCGTTTTACAATTCAAGTCCGGTAGAAAAACGGGGGAAAGGTCCAAAAGTCTAACCAGAGCGGAGCCACCAAATGTGCGACTTACTACTTCATAGCCGCCACCGGAAGTCGGTCTTCCTTAATCAATTTAAGTGGTCCTCTTACCTCATGACCAAAAATTAGTTCAAAAGGACTGAATTTGGTTGACTCATTAGGTGCATCCCTAATTGCAAACAGTACGAATGGAATTCCTTTATCCCAGTCCTCTGGATAATCGTGACAATAAGCCCTCAACATTGTCTTTAATGTCTGATGCCACCTTTCTAATGCTCCCTATGATTCTGGATGGTACGCAGTTGATTTAAATTGTTTTATTCCTAAGCTATCCATAACTTCTTGAATAACCTTGAGGTAAAATTTGATCCTTGATCCGATTGTATTTCTGTGGGTAGTCCATATTTAGTAAAGAATTTAAGTAACTCCTCCACAATCTTTTTAGCTGTAATATTATGTACTGGAATGGCCTCTGGAAACCTAGTAGACACATCCATTATCGTCAAAAGATATTGATTCCCACTTTTTGTTTTAGGCAGCGGTCCTATGCAATCAATTAGGACCCTTGTAAAAGGTTCCTCAAATGCTGGAATGGGTATTAAGGGCGCTGGTTTTATCACTGCTTGAGGTTTCCCTATCATTTGACATGTGTGACATGATTGATAAAATTTAACTACATCTTTATGTAGTCCAGGCCAATAAAAATGTTTTTGTATTTTAGCTTGAGTTTTCCTTATTCCCAAATGACCTCCCACTGGTACCTCATGTGCAACTCGCAACACCTCCTTTCTATAACTTTCTGGCAATACTACTTGATGAATTTCTGCCCACTTTTCATCCGCCTGCATATGTAAAGGTCTCCATTTTCTCATCAAGACATCACTTTTATGGTAATAACACTCTGGTATGCACTCAGATTCCTCTTCCGTGTGTGCTTTCTGATACATCCGTTTTATTTCTACATCTTTCTGTTGTAACACCGTCAATTTTCCTGAACTAAAAATATACGCCTCAACTTCCGCCTGTTCTTGTTCTTTTTCAACCAACTGATCAAAAATTGTTTCTGATAATTGCACTTCAACTTCATCTTCACTCTTTGATTTCTCCTCTTGTCTTAACATGTGACTTTGCGACCTTGTTACTACACAATCCGGAAAGGTCCCAGGATGTTCGTCCTTCAACACTTCAGTTGTCTGATTTTCCACTGGCTTATCAACACCGTAGGCATCACTCCCACCTGCGATTGTAAAAATTCTTTCTGTGTATGTATAGCACTTAATGAATTCTGCCTTAACTGTTCTAATTCAAAAACAAAATCCCATAAACCAAAAAAAAAACCTTTTCAAGGCGCGGCCCAGCACTGTGCATTCTCACTTGAATAAGACTGGCTTTTCCTGAGATTCTCTCCAGCAGGTTTAAACCCTTCCGGAAAGCAAACTATATCTAAATCCATCACCAAGGTGCTTTTTAGTGGAACAGATATTTAAAATGAAAATAGCAAGAGACAAGCCAAAACACTTCTGTTCACTGTCTGAGTCCACAGCAGTCAAATCTGAAAGTGAAAGCAAAAACAAACCTCACAGCCACGGCTCAGCTCCACCCACAAAATAACATCACTTAAGCTGTGCGGTGAGACAAAAATCTTTCTTAAAGGGACACTCCCATGCCTCCTCCCAAGAAAAAAAATAGACCGTCAACTTCAAAGATGGTTTCATTTTTCACCTTTTCTCCTCCCATTCCGAACACTTAACAATAAACATACATTTTAAAACATTAAAACAGGCAAAAATTTCCAATAATACAGTGCATTTTAGTTCTTGGTCTTCCACCATCAAAACTGCTTCTCTTCATCACATTCGTGACAAAGCATCGACTATCATGTTATCTCATCCTGCCACATGTACAAGTTTTAAAATAAATGGCTATAATAATAAACTCCATCGAAACAGTCTGGCATTTTTATTCTTGAATTTCCCCCAAAATATCAATGGATTATGATCAGTATATATAATTATTTCAGATGAATTGTTGGTAACATAAATGTTAAAATGTTGCAAAGCCAGCACCAAGCTCAAAGTCTCCTTTTCAATTGTTGAATACTTCCTCTGGTGATTATTTAATTTTTTGGAAAAATATCCAATAGGCCGCTCTATTCCTTCGTCATCTGCTTGCAAGAGCACCGCACCTACCACATCACTCACATCAATAGTCACCTTGAATGGTTTTGTGTAATTTGGGGTGGCCAACACAGGAGCAGTGGTTAGCACAGCCTTCAGGCCTTCAAATGCCTGTTGACATTCTGCCATCCACTGAAAGTTGCTACGCCTCTTCAGCAAGGGGATGGGAACCGATGTAGGGAGTCAGTGGGGACGGAAACAAAAAGCAGGAAGGGAGAGTGTGTAAAGCATGACCAGAGAAAGCAGGGCAGAGAGCAAGGAAAGCCTACATTAAACTGCATTTATTTCAATGCAAGGGGCCTGACGGGCAAAGCGGATGAACTCAGGGCATGGATGGGCACATGGGACTGGGATATTATAGCTATGACTGAAACATGGCTAAGGGAGGGGCAGGACTGGCAGCTCAATGTTCCGGGGTACAGATGCTATAGAAAGGGTAGAACAGGAGGTAAGAGAGGAGGGGGAGTGGCGTTTTGATTAGGGAGAACATCACGGCAGTACTTAGAGGGGATATATCCGAGGGTTCGCCCACTGAGTCTATATGGGTGGAACTGAAAAATAAGAAGGGAGAGATCACCTTGATAGGACTGTACTACAGGCCCCCAAATAGTCAGCGGGAAATTGAGGAGCAAATATGTAAGGAGATTACAGATAGCTGCAAGAAAAATAGGGTGGTAATAGTAGGGGACTTTAACTTTCCCAACATTGACTGGGACAGCCATAGCATTAGGGGCTTGGATGGAGGGAAATTTGTTGAGTGTATTCAGGAGGAATTTCTCATTCAGTATGTGGATGGACCGACTAGAGAGGGGGCAAAACTTGACCTCGTCTTGGGAAATAAGGAAGGGCAAGTGACAGAAGTGTTAGTGAGGGATCACTTTGGGACAAGTGACCATAACTCCATTAGTTTTAAGATAGCTATGGAGAATGATAGGTCTGGCCCAAGAGTTAAAATTCTTAATTGGGGCAAGGCCAATTTTGATGGTATCAGACAGGAACTTTCAGAGGTAGATTGGGGGAGACTGTTGGCAGGCAAAGGGACGGCTGGTAAATGGGAGGCTTTTAAAAATGTGTTAACCAGGGTTCAGGGTAAGCACATTCCCTTTAGAGTGAAGGGCAAGGCTGGTAGAAGTAGGGAACCCAGGATGACTCGAGATATTGAGTCTCTGGTCAAAAAGAAGAAGGAGGCACATGACGTACATAAACAACTGGGATCAAGTGGATCCCTTGAAGAGTATAAAGATTGTCGAAATAGAGTTAAGAGGGAAATCAGGAGGGCAAAAAGGGGACATGAAATTGCTTTGGCAAATAATGCAAAGGAGAATCCAAAGAGCTTCTACAGATACATAAAGGGAAAAAGAGTAACTAGGGACAGAGTAGGGCCTCTTAAGGATCAACAAGGACATCTATGTGCAGAGCCACAAGAGTTGGGTGAGATCCTGAATGAATATTTCTCATCGGTGGAGAAAGGCATGGATGTTAGGAAACTAAGGGAAATAAATAGTGATATCTTGAGAAGTGTGCATATTACAGAGGAGGAGGTGCTGGAAGTCTTAAAGCGGATCAAGGTAGATAAATCCCCGGGACCTGATGAAATGTATCCCAGGATGTTGTGGGAGGCTAGGGAGGAAATTGCGGGTCCTCTAACAGAGATATTTGAATCATCGGCAGCCACAGGTGAGGTGCCTGAAGATTGGAGAGTAGCGAATGTTGTGCCCTTGTTTAAGAAGGGCAGCAGGGAAAAGCCTGGGAACTACAGACCAGTGAGCCTAACGTCTGTAGTAGGTAAGTTGCTAGAAGGTATTCTGAGAGACAGGATCTACAAGCATTTAGAGAGGCAAGGACTGATTCGGGGCAGTCAGCATGGCTTTGTGCGTGGAAAATCATGTCTCACAAATTTGATTGAGTTTTTTGAGAGGGTGACCAAAAAGGTAGATGAGGGCAGTGCAGTAGACGTTGTCTACATGGACTTTAGCAAAGCCTTTGACAAGGTACCGCATGGTAGGTTGTTGCAGAAGGTTAAAGCTCACGGGATCCAGGGTGACGTTGCCAATTGGATTCAAAATTGGGTATAGAGGGTTATGGGCCAAGTGCGGGCAACTGGGACTAGCTTAATGGTAAAAACTGGGCGGCATGGACTGGTTGGGCCAAAGGGCCTGTTTCCATGCTGTAAACTTCTATGATTCTATAAGTCTGTCAGTGGAGCAACCACGATGCGAATATTCACAAAAAATTACGGTAAAAACCAATCATGCCAAGAAGTCTCATTATTTCCCTTTGTGGCGAGGGTTTTGGAAACTCCCCCAAAACTTTTTTTTTCCCATCCCACGGGACCATTTGTCCATGTCCAATGGAATGGATAAGGAACGTGACTTGGGCTTTTCCAAACTCACTTTTGGCTAGGTTTACCAGCAAACCCGCCTCCTGAAGTCGATCCAATAACTCCATCAGATGCTTCAAATTTCCATGTCTGACTAAAAACCACCAGATCGTCCACGTATACCGCACAATTGGGAAACCCTGAAATGACTTTGTTAGTTAACCGTTGAAATGTGGCTGGGGCTTCTCTCATGCCAAATGGCATAACTTTGAATTGGTATATACCATCTGAAGTCACAAAAGCTGAAATCACATGCACCTTTTCGGATTAAGGTAACTGTCAATAACCTTTAAGTAAATCCAGTTTGGAGATAAAAGCTGATTGTCCAACCTTCTCTACGCAGTCCTCCAACCGTGGGATAGGATAAGAGTCTGTTGTTGTAACTGCATTAACCTTTCTACAGTCCACACACAGTCGTTGGGTACCGTCCAGTTTCGGTACCATCATTACGGATGAGCTCCATTGGCTGCAACCCACTTCAATTATGACATTTTTAAGCATACTTTCAATTTTGTTTTGAACCTGTGCCAATTTTAGAGGGTTAAGTCTATATGGATGTTGTTTAATTGCAACAGCATTTCCCACATCTACATCATGTGTAACCATTTTAGTACTTCCCAACTTATTTCCACAAACTTGCCCATGTGATATTAATAACTCATTCAGGTCAGTTTGCTTTTCATCTGGAAGGTAACTCAATAATTTATCCTAATTTTTAAAAACATCCTCATTATCCAATTTAATTTGAGGAATGTCAAACTCAGAGTCATCTGGGGCGAAATTCTCCGGAAACGGTGCGATGTCCGCCGACTGGCGCCCAAAATGGCGCAAATCAGACGGGTATCGCGCCGCCACAAAGGTACGGAATGCTCCGCGTCTTTGGGGGCCGAGCCCCAACATTAAGGGACTAGGTCGGCGCCAGACGAATTTCCGCCCCGCCAGCTGGCGGAAAAGGCCTTTGGTGCCCCGCCAGCTGGCGCGGAAATGACATCTCCGGGCGGCGCAAGCGCGGGAGCATCAGCGGCCGCTGACAGCTTCACACGCATGCGCAGTGGAGGGAGTCTCTTCTGCCTCCGCCATGGTGGAGACCGTGGCAGGGGCGGAAGGGAAAGAGTGCCCCCACGGCACAGGTCCGCCCGCGGATCGGTGGGCCCCGATCGCGGGCCAGGCCACTGTGGGGCACCCCCCGGGGCCAGATCGCCCCGCGCCCCCCCCAGGACCCCGCCCGCGCCGCCTTGTCCCGCCGGTAAGGTAGGTGGTTTAATTTACGCCGGTGGGACAGGCATTTTAGCGGCGGGACTTCGGCCCATCCGGGCCAGAGAATCGCGCGGGGGGGCCCGCCAACCGGCGCGGCGCGATTCCCGCCCCCACTGAATCTCTGGTGCCGGAGACTTCGGCAACCGGCGGGGACGGGATTCACGCCAGCCCCCGGCGATTCTCCGACCCGGCGGGGGGTCGGAGAATCTCGCCCCTGGATTCAGTTCTTCACTTTGAGTTAAAATAACTAAAACCTCCTCCTTTTGATCTCCTTCCCTTTTAAAATACCTTTTAGGCATATTCACATGACACACTCAGTGAGTTTTCCTTCTACCTGGGGTTCTTACCAAATAATTCACCTCATTCAATTTCCTTTCAATCTGATAAGATCCACAAAATCTTGCTTTTAAAGGTTCACCTACCACTGGTAACAGTACTAAAACTTGGTACACTTTTTGCATCAACTAGAAAATGTCTGAATGTGATGTGAAGTTATTCATGCCATATAAAAGAAGATGAAAAGAATAATCCGAGTAACATATTTGAAATACAGATTTCCCCAAGGAGTATTTTGCACTGAATGATGCAATAAATTTTCAGTTTTTATTCCAAGCCTATCAGCAGTAACATCTTAAGTACATAAAGCTCCCATCAAAAACAGATGCTATCTGAAGAACTGAAGACAATGGTACTATGTAAGAGAAAATATACAAATGCAAATGGAATTCAGCAATCAACATTCCTATTGCTAATACAACAATAATTATGTCTGTACGATGTTTACGCTCCACTCATTGTTAACTTCATTAAAAATAAGAAATCAGATAGGAAGCATTGTTAATGCTTGTTCAACTTGTAAAAACAAAGATTTATCTTAAACAACAGAATACTTATCAGAGAATCAGAGACATTGCAATGTAGAAAGCGACACTGCACTTGTACAATAACTTTCTTCACTTTTTTCCCCACATTGATTTATATTCTTAATTTTCAAATACTTATCCCACTCCCTTTTAAATCTTTGTAACCAGTGTTTTAACAGCCACTTGTAGTACAGGGTTACATGTCATAATTATACCATTTCTCCAAACATCCAAATGAGCTTGCAAAAAGCATACTGCCATGTCAATTTATTGTTTCTACAAACTTGCGTATGCTCCTAATTCTTTTGACAGTGAAACTAGGAGTTGGATATTTATGATGTTCAACATTTTCACTGGAGTTCATACAATTTTGTGGTTGGGGAGGGATGGTTTCTTCACAGGGAGGAAAAATATTCATGTAGTGTCCGATTTGTGATTTTAAAAATTGTAAGAATTTATGGGTGGCATGGTAGCACAGTGGTTAGCACAGTTGCTTCATAGCTCCAGGGTCCCAAGGTTCCGTTCCCGGCTTGGGTCACTTTCTGTGCGGAGTCTGCACATTCTCCCTGTGTCTGCGTGGGTTTCCTCCGGGTGCTCCGGTTTCCTCCCACATTCCAAAGATGTGCAGGTTAAGTGGATTGGCCATGCTAAATTGCCCTTAGTGTTCAAAAAGGTTGGGTGGGGTTACTGGGTTGCGGGGATAGGGTGGAGGTGTGGACTTATGTAGGGTGCTCTTTCCAAGGGCCGGTGCAGACTCAATGGGCCGAATGACCTCTTTCTATACTGTAAATTATATGATCGTCCTCCGTTGTTTGTATAATAATCCTCATTTCATGACCATTGTTACCATTTGCCAGTCAACTGAAGCAATACACTCCCAAAATCTCTATTGGATCCTCTCTGACCACTTTATATTGCAATGAAGAAAGACACAACTTTTAGCATAATGATAGCTTCTCATTTCTGGGGTATAATCTTTGGTAGACCATTTTCTACTATGTATGTTGACTGTTAGAACCCGCAAGTATCTTATGGGGTGGAAACAATTAACTTCCCCGTGAACTTTGCAGAATAAGAGCTTCTCCATTAAGGGGGAGGGGAGCCTCTAAACAATTTCTAGTTGTATGGTATATAAAGCCGGCCGGTTAGTCACCGACAAGGCAGACCCAGTTGGGATCTACCGTGTGGTGTATATCATAGTTATTGTAAATAAACAAGTTTTCTTTTAATTGCTCGGTATGAACTCCTTCATGGCCTTAGAAAATTGACATTAAGTAAATGGCTTCCACAAGTCCCGAAAGATGTGATGTTAGGTAATTTGGATATTCTGAATTCTCTCTCAGTTTACCCGAACAGGTGCCTGATTGTGATGACTAGGACTAGGGGCTTTTCACAGTAACTTCATTGCAGTGTTAATGTAAGCCTACTTGTGACAATAAGGATTATTATTATTATTATTAGACTCCTCAACGACTCCCCCTCGGACTGATCTGTTCCTTGTAAGAACACTATTCACAATGCCCTATGCTGCTCTTGCTCATGTATTTGCTTTGTTTGGCCCCTTGGGACGATTTCTGCAGATTGGAAGGTAGAAAATGTCACCACACTATTTAATATTGCGACTAATCTGATTTTAATCTCAATTCTACTTTTTTGTCTTCCTCCCACACCCTTTCATTCTCTTGTCAGTGAAGAATTCAGTCCTAACAATGTTCAATGTCCCACCTTCCACTGCTTTCTGAGGAAAATACTTCCACCAATGAACCACCAACTGAGAGAAAAATATTCTCCCCATCTCTGTGGTCAATAGGCGACCCATTATTTTAAACTGTTTTTCCTATCTCTAGTCTAGTACCAGGACATTCAGATTCCTCTATGCCCCCAGAGTTCTGCAATCTCTCTCCTGTAAATGGTACGCTGCTTTTCTATTCTTCCTGCTGAAGTGGAAAGTTCACATTTTCCTGCATTATACTCCATTAGCCAAATTTCTCCTACTCATTTAACCTATCCATATCCCTTTGCAAACTTCTTATGTTATCTTCACAACTGCATAAAGTTAATATACAATTAAGACCAATGTCAATTTTGTTTTGATGATTCTCCTGTGAATCACTTTGGGACATTTTGCTGCTAAGATGCTATACAAATGGTCACTGATGACAGCACAGTATTCAGCACCATTTGCGACTCCTCAGACACTGAAGCAGTCTGTGCCCAAATACAAGACCTGGACAATGTCTTGAACTGACAAGTGGCAAGTAGCATTTGCACCACACAAGTGCCAGGCAAAGGTCATTTCCAACAAGAGATAATCAAACCATTGTCCCTTTGGCATTCAATGGCATTGCCATCACTAAATCATCCTCTATCAATGTCCTGGGGGTTACCACTGACCAGAAACTGAACTCTGGCTACAAAAGCAGGTCAGAGGCTAGGAATTCTGTGGTAAGTAGCTCACCACCTGACTCCCAAAAGCCTTTCCACAATCTACAAGGCACAACTCAGAATTGTGCTGGATTATTCTCCCCTTGCTTGGATTAGTTCAGCTCCAACAACACTCAAGACACTTGGCACCATCCAGAATAAAACAGCCCGCTTGATTGACACTCCTTCCACAAACATTCACTCCCTCCACCACAACGCACAGTGGCAGACGTGTGTACCATCTACAAGATACACTGCTGGAACTCACCAAGGCTCTTTCGACAGCACGTTCCAAACCAATGAGCAATACCATTTAGAAGGACAAAGGCAGCAGATACATCGCCACCTGCAAGTTTCCCTCCAAGCTGCACACCATTCTGTCTTGGAAATATATTGCTGTTCCTTCACTATCACTGGGTCAAAATCCTCGAACTCCCACCCTGTTGATCTATTTGCACCACATGGTCTGCAACGGTTCAAAGAGGCAGCTCACCACCACCTTCTCAAGGGCAATTAGGGATGGCCAATAAATGCTGGCCTAGCCAGCAAAGCCCACATCGCTTGAATGAATAAATAAAACATGCAAGTTTGCTTTTCTAAAGAAGAAAGTCACAACCTGTTCAATCTTTCCTGATATCTGCAAGTTCTCAGTTCTGGTACCATCGCTGTAAATCTCTTGTATTCTGCGTCCTTTTGATAGTTCTCAGTGGAAGATGGTAATTGGTGCGCAAACTAAGTCCCAAATGGGAAATGTTAGCAAACATATTACAACACTTTTTTTTGTATTTTAACCATGAGAAGATACATTTACTGAATTTCCAAGCCACAAATTCCAGTAACACTTTTTGGATTTTAAATATTAAATTAAAATATGTATGAGCAAAAGAAAAGAAAACTTAAACACACAAGAAGATTACATTTAATAGTTCATATTAGTCTCACAGAACATTCCCCCCAAAAGTTTTCCTATTTGGTCAGATTCACAACTTAATACCCTTTAGGCATCATCCCTTATAAATGTTCAACTATGCTGGCCAAGGCAAAACTACTGTCCCTTTAGTGTGGCACACCACACAATACCTCACTCCACCTTCCCATCTGTTGTGGAACTTCAAACTTCAGATACCAGACTGCTGTTTGCAGCCCCAAGACATTTCTGGCTTAATTAGATAGCCGATTTAAATCTTGTTCTGAAAAACAGACACTTCTCTGGCTTGACTGGAAGGCAGCCTCACTTTGCCTCTTCACAGCTCTTTTCCCACCATAGAGCAGCACCCCAGGTGGTCTAATATGACCACTCCAAAAACAGCTCTCAACATATCTCCTGAAGTATTCTTTTGCCACTTTCATGTTTGCTTCCATCGTCCTTAACCCCTCTTTGAAACTCGACTTTCCCAGAATATAAAATGTTTCATGTTTCCCCTATTGGCCTCACTTTCAGGTCAAGTAAAATTTAATAGTCTTACCTTATTTATTTACAAAACTTTTGTAAGCTATAAAAGTATTTTACACCCCCCCCCCCCCCAAATCAAAATAATAAACACCTTACTTGTCTCCTAATGCAAACTTCTACCTGCTACTTGCATTTTTATAAAAAATTCAATTTGGTCCATACTTACTTCAAGTGCATGCCTTTCACACAATTTCTTTGATGTCCGAAACCTAATAGACAATCCCTAGCTTAATTGAATTAGACACACACACGCATGCACACACACACACATACACACACACCTACTTCACAGAGTAACACAATAAATTCCCAATGTATTAAAAATAATAGCATGTTTCAGCACACCAAAATAAAAACATGTACCTGTCTTCTCACTATTACTCCTATTTCTTCGTTAGTATCCTAGTTCTTTCACTATCACCACGGTTACTTCAATATTACAAATATATGGAGTTTGATGTGAGAAAATCTGAAAGTCCATTTTGACAGGAAAAATTAAAAAAAACATATTATCTAAATGGTGAGAGATTGTAAAGCTCTGAGGTGCAGAGGGATCTGGGCATCCGAGTGCATGAATCACAAAAGGCTAGTATGCAGGTACAGGAAATAATTAGTAAAGCTGGTAGAATGTTAACATTTATTGTGAGGGGAATTGAATGCAAAAGTAGGGAAGTTATGTTTCAGCTGCACAGGGCACTAGTGAGACCATATTTGGAGTACTGTCTACAGTATTAGTCACCTTATTTAAGGAAATATGTAAATGCATTGGAAGCAGTTCAGATAAAGTTTACTGGACTAATATCTGGAATGGGTGTGCTGTCTTATGAAGAAAGGTTGGATAGCCTAGGTTTGTATGTGCTCGAGTTTAGAAGAGTAAGAGGCGAAACATATAAACTTCAGAGGGGTCTTGACAGGATGGATATGAAGAGGATGTTTCCTCTTGTGGGAGAATCTAGAACTAGAGGTCTCTGTTTAAAAATAAGTGGTCACCCATTTAAAATGGCGATGAGGCAAAATATTTTCACTCAGAGGGTCGAGAGTCTTTGGAACTCTCTTCCTGAAAAGATTGTGGAAGCAGAGACTGAATATTTTTTAGGCAGAGGTAAACAAGGGGGTGATAGGTTATTGGAGGTTGGGAGGATGTAGATTTAAGGTTACTATCAGATCAGCCATGGTCCTATGAAGTGGTGAAGCAAGCTCGAGGGGCTGAATGGCCCACTCCTGCTGCTTGTTCATGTTTGTACAAGGGGGTATAATGGAATAATCAATGCTCTGATGAGCAGGCATACTGGATTTGCATTTGTTTTACTGACATTTATCTACAGTTAGATCAGTAATAATTGCCCTACATTCCTTACCTCTCGTGATGATATGACTACAACTGCATTGAGCAGGAGAACTGGCAAAGACGCCTTCAAAATCTGGACATGGGCTGGACAAGGCTGTGTTAGAGACACCATACTATTTTAAAACTACCTGTCAGTGGTTATTCTCCTTATAATAGATAACTGCCCTCCGGTATCAGTATAAAATACTAACTACAGGCCCAGACCCTCCAGAGGACGGCCACCAAAGGTATCTCAGCTCAGAGGGCGAGATACGCAGCAGGCCGCCTCCACGTCTGATGTGCTGTCTGGGGTTACATCTAGAAGGAGCAATAGGTCACGTAAGATAAGAAAGTTAGGCACCAGTTAAGTTAGCACAGGTGAAGCACATAGGTTGGAGGTAAGGGCCAGGGCACATTAATGTATATAGTCACAATTAAACACTCTTTCACCAATATTCCAACCTGCCTCTGTCCTCTGTCGGAAGGGTGTTAGGGATGGGCTGGGTGTGGATGGTGAGCCGGGTGGCGGATATGGGACGTTGGCGAGGGTTACGCGGTAGGATGGGGGGGGGGGTTGTTGGAGGATGGTATGGGGCAGGGCCCTTAGGACGCTTGTCCATTCCACCTGGGCAACGTCTACAGTTTGCGGGTGACTGCAATGTCGTTGCCTTTCTTCCCATAATTTGTAAACCGCTCTTGATCTCTTCAGTTCTGCATACAAGAAGGTCCTTGAATGTTGCTAAAGTGATACTCGGATATCAAAGTTAGCTACATTTTCCCCACCCTATATATGTTGAAGGAGAGACTCTAGGATATGTTCAGCATTTCCCATAGTTTAGTCGTCACTTCTTAACTCTCAACACTCAAATGACCAATATGTTCCAGGGAAAGACAAAGAAAAAACTTCAAAGACACTCTGAAGCCTTCCTTGCAGTGCAGCAGCATTGACATTAATGATTAGGAGGAGCTTGCTACCAATCACTGAGAATGGTGACAACTCGTCCATCAAACTACGTCACACTACCTTAACGATGAGGCAGCCTGGCAGGAGAGGAGGAAAGAAAAGGAAGCAAATCTTGAAAGTTTGCACTCCGGATTTCAGTGCCTCCTGGGACATCCTAACCCCATGTTTCTAAAACTGCTTTCTGCAGAATCCTATGGTCTCATGGGAGACATCCAGGGGTTCGGCAGGAGGTCTGGTCATTGCAAATTTGAAAAAAAGCTGCCCTTCCAGCTTGTCCAATCGGAGGCAATTCTCACGCTGCTTTGGCTACTGATACATGTACTAGTCAGCCAATCAGCAGCCAATGCACTGAGACTCTGACCTCCGATTGGACGCGGTGTAAATAACGGCAAAGTCAGCATTCAGGGTGAGAATGAAGGCGAACAGACAGCGGTGCGGGTGGTGGAATGAGGTATGCAGCAGTCACGGAGGGCAGGACTGGAAGCGGCCACAGAGAGGGAGCCAAAGTGGTCACGGAACGAGGGGTGGGAAATGGCCACGGAGGGAGGGCAGGGAAGTGGTCACAGAGGGAGGCGAAGTGGCCATGTAGGACGGGACTGGAAGCAGCCACAGAAGGAGGGTGGGCAGTGGCCACGGAGCAATGGATGAAGAGGTGAGAGGGTGAGTGGTTGTGAAAAAGAGATGTGAGAGTCTGTGTGTGTGAGAGGTGTGAATATGTATGTGTGTGTGTGTGAGAGAGGTGAGAGTGTCAGGTTGTGTGTGTGAGAGAGAGGTGAGAGTGTGTGTGTGAGAGTGTGAATATATATGTGTGCATTTGTGTGTGAGAGAGAAGTGAGAGTGTCAGGTTGTGTGTGTGTGAGAGGTAGAGAGAGGTGAGAGTGTGTGTGAGAGTGTCAGGTTGTGTGTGTGAGAGGTAGAGAGAGGTGAGAGTGTGTGTGAGAGTGTCAGGTTGTGTGTGTGAGAGGTAGAGAGAGAGGTGAGTGTGTGTGTGTGTGTGAGGGTGTGAATATGTATGTGTGAGTTTGTGTGTGAGAGAGGTGAGAGTGTCAGGTTGTGTGTGTGAGAGAGAGGTAGAGAGAGGTGAGAGTGTGTGTGTGTGTGAGAGGTGTGAATATGTATGTGTGAGTTTGTGTGTGGTAGAGAAGTGAGAGTGTGAGGTTTTGTGTGTGTGTGAGAGGTAGAGAGTGGCGAGAGTGTGTGTGTGTGTGTGTGTGTGAGAGGTAGAGACAGTGAGAGTGTGTGGGTGGGATTCTCCAAACGCGCCGCCCAACGACTGGAAATTCCCGCCTGAGGTCATGGTCCGTGTCCCACCCATGGCGATCTTGCGGTGGATGAATCCAGCCCTGTGTGTGAGAGAGGTGTGAACATGTATATGTGTGTGTGAAAGAGAGACAAGTGAGTGTGTTTGTGTGTGTATTTGTGAGAGAGAAAGTGTGAGTGTGTGTGTGTCTGATTTGAGAATCCAGCTTTCCAGCAACACTCCTAATATTAAACAAATCTATGAGCAAAATAATCAGCAGCATCCTCCCATCAAAAATTACATAAAGAAGGTACGACTTTGGAAAATAAGATAATGTTTTAATTATAATAAATGTATATAAATAAGAAATAGAAATTAAAAAAAAAATTGTTTTGTATGTTGGTATCTATTGCGCAAAAACAATCAAATTTTTTGTGGTTTGATTCTTCAACATAATAAGAATATTTTTCAGAGTGTGGTCACGAATGGACGGGGATCGGCATATTTTCGGCTCCATAGAGGGACAAGGCAGGGATGTCCTCTGTCCCCATTACTGTTTGCACTGGCGATTGAGCCCCTGGCGATAGCGCTGAGAGGTTCCAAGAGATGGAGGGGAATACTTAGGGGAGGAGAAGAACACCGGGTATCTTTATATGCGGATGATCTGCTACTATATGTGGCGGATCCGGCGGAGGGGACGCCAGAAATAATGCGGATACTTGGGGAGTTTGGGGATTTTTCAGGGTATAAATTGAACATGGGGAAGAGTGAGCTGTTTGTGGTGCATCCAGGGGAGCAGAGTAGAGAAATAGAAGACCTACCGTTGAGGAAGGTAACAAGAGACTTTCGTTACCTGGGGATCCAGATAGCTAAGAATTGGGGCACATTGCACAGGCTAAATTTAACGCGGTTGGTGGAACAGATGGAGGAAGATTTCAAGAGATGGGATATGGTAGCACTGTCAATGGCAGGGAGGGTGCAGGCGGTTAAGATGGTGGTCCTCCCGAGATTCCTCTTTGTGTTTCAGTGCCTCCTGGTGGTGATCACGAAGGCTTTTTTTAAAAGGATAGAAAAGAGCATCATGGGTTTTGTTTGGGCCGGGAAGACTCCGAGAGTGAGGAAGGGATTCTTACAGCGTAGTAGGGATAGGGGGGGCTGGCATTACCGAGCCTAAGTGAGTATTATTGGGCCGCTAATATTTCAATGGTGAGTAAGTGGATGGGAGAGGAGGAGGGAGCGGCGTGGAAGAGATTAGAGAGGGCGTCCTGTAGGGGGACCAGCCTGCAGGCTATGGTGACAGCCCCATTGCCGTTCTCACCGAGGAACTACACCACGAGCCCGGTGGTGGTAGCTACACTGAAGATTTGGGGACAGTGGAGACGACATAGGGGAAAGACCGGAGCATTGGGGGGGTCCCCGATAAGAAACAACCATAGGTTTGCCCCGGGGGGAATGGATGGGGGATATGGAATGTGGCATAGAGCAGGAATAACGCAACTGAAAGATCTATTTGTGGACGGGAAGTTCGCAAGTCTGGGAGCGCTGACCGAGAAATATGGGTTGCCCCAAGGGAATGCATTCAGGTACATGCAATTGAGGGCTTTTGCGAGGCAACAGGTGAGGGAATTCCCGCAGCTCCCGACACAAGAGGTGCAGGACAGAGTCATCTCAAAGAAATGGGGGGGGATGGTAAGGTGTCGGATATATATAGGGAAATGAGGGACGAAGGGGAGACTATGGTGGACGAACTAAAAGGGAAATGGGAAGAAGAGCTAGGGGAGGAGATCGAGGAGGGGCTGTGGGCAGATGCCCTAAACAGGGTAAACTCGTCGTCCTCGTGCGCCAGGCTAAGCCTGATTCAGTTTAAGGTATTACACAGGGCACATATGACTGGAACACGGCTCAGTAAATTTTTTGGGGTGGAGGATAGGTGTGCGAGGTGCTCGAGAAGCCCAGCGAATCATACCCACATGTTTTGGTCATGCCCGGCACTACAGGGGTTTTGGGTGGGGGTGACAAAGGCGCTTTCAAAAGTAGTAGGAGTCCGGGTCGAACCAAGCTGGGGGTTGGCTATATTTGGGGTTGCACAAGAGCCGGGAGTGCAGGAGGCGAGAGAGGCCGATGTTTTGGCCTTTGCGTCCCTAGTAGCCCGGCGCAGGATATTGCTAATGTGGAAAGAAGCCAAGCCCCCGGGGGTGGAGACCTGGATAAATGATATGGCGGGGTTCATAAAGCTAGAGCGGATTAAGTTCGTCCTAAGGGGGTCGGCTCAAGGGTTCACCAGGCGGTGGCAACCGTTCGTCGAATATCTTGCGGAAAGATAGATGGGGGAAAAAAGAAGGCAGCAGCAGCAGCCCAGGACTTGGGGGGGGGGGTGGGGGGGGGGAGGGATGGGGGTGGGTGGGTGGGGGGGGTATAGCCTGTGACAAGGCAGTTGCCAATTAGGGCTAGTTTTCATTTTTGTTATTTAATATTTATTTATTTGTTGTTTTTTGTTTATATAAAAAAGGTCATTATTATCTGTATTGTTATAATGTTGTGTAAAGGATGCACAATGTACTGTGTTGGTTGACCAAAAATTTTCAATAAAATATTTATTAAAAAAAAAAAAAGAATATTTTTCAGGGGTTCTTTCAGTAATCTTGGGAAGTCAAAATGGTTCCGTAGCTGGAAATGTTTGGGAAAACCTGTCCTAACCCATGTGCTCAATGTTCTGCATAGCGGGAATCGACCTGCCCAAACACATGAAGACCTGTGGCAGAAGCTTGAAACCTTGAGTAGATTTTATGTTTGAATCGAAAGACAACTGGCGACAATATTCCTCCTCTATTTAGAGGTGTTATGACTGTGATCAAAGGACTGACAGTGGTATATAGAAAAAGAATTGAAGCTCTAACTCAAACCTGCCTGAACACAGTGCTTGAATCAACCAGATAGGCGTTTGGAACAAAGTTCTTAGCAACAAATCACAGGAATAGATTCTATACCAGTTACTTCATTGTTACATGAAAATACAGAGGAAAGACCGGGCTTCAAAAATATATGGGGCGGGATTCTCCGTCGGCTGTCGCCAGAAACAGGGGCGAAATTCTCCGTTATCGGCGGAAAGTCCGCCGATCGGCGCAAAAAACGGCGCAAATCCGACTTGCGTCACGTCGGAAAAATGGGTCGATAGTCTCCGGCCCGAAATGGGCTAGCAGCGACGTAACGGGATCCGCGCTTGCGCAGTGGTTCACGCCGTGCAGCGTCATACGCGCTGCACGGCGTGACGGCTCATAAGGCCGCCCCCCTCCCCCATATCCCCCCCTCCCCGATATCCCCCCTCCCCCATATCCCCCCTCCCCCATATCCCCCCTCCCCCATATCCCCCCACTCCCCCATATCCCCCCCTCCCCCATATCCCCCCTCCCCCATATCCCCCCTCCCCATATCCCCCATATCCCCCCTCCCCCATATCCCCCATATCCCCCCTCCCCCATATCCCCATATCCCCCTCCCCCATATCCCCCTCCCCATATCCCCCCTCCCCCATATCCCCCCTCCCCCATATCCCCCCTCCCCCATATCCCCCTACCCCATATCCCCCCTACCCCATATCCCCCCTCCCCATATCCCCCCTCCCCCATATCCCCCCTCCCCATATCCCCCATATCCCCCCTCCCCCATATCCCCCTCCCCCATATCCCCACACTCCCCCATATCCCCCCTCCCCATATCCCCCTCCCCCATATCCCCCCTCCCCATATCCCCCCTCCCCCATATCCCCCATATCCCCCCTCCCCCATATCCCCCATATCCCCCCTCCCCATATCCCCCATATCCCCCCTCCCCCATATCCCCCCTCCCCCATATCCCCCCTCCCCCATATCCCCCCTCCCCCATATCCCCCATATCCCCCCTCCCCCATATCCACCATATCCCCCCTCCCCCATATCCCCCATATCCCCCTCCCTCATATCCCCCATATCCCCCCTCCCCCATATCCCCCCTCCACCATATCCCCCCTCCCCCATATCCCCCATATCCCCCCTCCCCCATGTCCCCCATATCCCCCCTCCCCATATCCCCCATATCCCCCCTCCCCAATATCCCCCCTCCCCCATATCCCCCCTCCCCCATATCCCCCATACCCCCCTCCCCATATACCCCCTCCCCCATACTCCCCCATATCCCCCATATCCCCCTCCCTATATCCCCATATCCCTCCCTCCCCCATATCCCCCCTCCCCCATATCCCCCCTCCCCCATATCCCCCCTCCCCATATCCCCCCTCCCCCATATCCCCCCTCCCACATATCCCCCCTCCCCCATATCCCCCCTCCCCCATATCCCCCCTCCCCCATATCCCCCCTCCCCCATATCCCCCCTACCCCATATCCCCCCTACCCCATATCCCCATATCCCCCCTCCCCATATCCCCCCTCCCCCATATCCCCCCTCCCCATATCCCCCATATCCCCCCTCCCCCATATCCCCCTCCCCCATATCCCCACACTCCCCCATATCCCCCCTCCCCATATCCCCCCTCCCCCATATCCCCCCTCCCCATATCCCCCCTCCCCCATATCCCCCCTCCCCCATATCCCCCATACCCCCCTCCCCCATATCCCCCATATCCCCCCTCCCCCATATCCCCCCTCCCCCATATCCCCCCTCCCCCATATCCCCCCCTACCCCATATCCCCCATATCCCCCCTCCCCCATATCCCCCATATCCCCCCTCCCCATATCCCCCATATCCCCCCTCCCCATATCCACCATATCCCCCCTCCCCCATATCCCCCCTCCCCATATCCCCCCTCCCCCATATCCCCCCTCCCCATATCCCCCCTCCCCCATATCCCCCCTCCCCCATATCCCCCATATCCCCCCTCCCCCATATCCCCCATATCCCCCCTCCCCCATATCCCCCCTCCCCATATCCCCCCTCCCCCATATCCCCCCTACCCCATATCCCCCATATCCCCCCTCCCCCATATCCCCCCTCCCCCATATCCCCCCTCCCCCATATCCCCCATATCCCCCCTCCCCCATATCCACCATATCCCCCCTCCCCCATATCCCCCATATCCCCCCTCTCTCATATCCCCCATATCCCCCCTCCCCCATATCCCCCCTCCCCATATCCCCCCTCCCCCATATCCCCCATATCCCCCCTCCCCCATGTCCCCCATATCCCCCCTCCCCATATCCCCCATATCCCCCTCCCCATATCCCCCCTCCCCCATATCCCCCCTCCCCCATATCCCCCATACCCCCCTCCCTATATACCCCCTCCCCATATCCCCCTCCCCCATATCCCCCATATCCCCCCTCCCTATATCCCCATATCCCTCCCTCCCCCATATCCCCCCTCCCCCATATCCCCCCTCCCCCATATCCCCCCTCCCCCATATCCCCCCTCCCCCATATCTCCCCTCCCCCATATCCCTACCTCCCCCATATCCCCCCTCCCCCATATCCCCCCTCCCCATATCCCTCCCTCCCCCATATCCCCCCCTCCCCCATATCCCCCATATCCCCCCCCACCCCCATATACCCCATATCCCCCATATCCCCAAGTGAATACAGCCCTAACCTTAACCTCTGCAATGCACGCGCAACCGATGGCGAGCATTCATATACCTGCCTAACACTGTTGCCTTTTACCCCTGTCCCCCCCTCCCCACAGGAGAAGCGCGCACACAACAATAGGGAGCATGTGAGGACTGGAGGAGGGCCCGCTGATGAGAGGCCACTGACCGTACACGAGGAAAGGGCCCTGGAACTGGCTGGCGGACCCGAGGACCGGGAGGTTGCTGATGCAGAGGTCGGGGGTGTACTAGCGAGTGAGCCACCGACAGCCAGTCCCCATATCCCCCCTCCCCTATATCCCCCTCCCCCGTATCACCTGATCACTGCCTGATGTCTAACCATGCATGCTTCATTGTGTATCGCTGGACCAAACGTCCAGGCACCCATCCCCGCAGATGCAGACCGCCCGCAGGATGCCCCTCGGAGACCACAGGAGACGGAGAGACCCGCACCCTCCAGCATGCGACGCCGCAGGATGCCCCTCGGAGACCACGGGAGACGGAGAGACCCGGACCCTCCAGCATGCGACGCCCGCAGGATGCCCCTCGGAGACCACGGGAGACGGAGAGACCCGGACCCTCCAGCATGCGACGCCTGCAGGATGCCCCTCGCACACCACGGGAGACGGAGAGACCTGGAGCAACAGGGAGACGACACCCCCGTCACGTGCGGGAGCGACCACCCAGCGACGAGGGGGGCAGCCACAGGCCCCCGTCACATCCGAGCCAGGACACCACTACCCAGGACACCATTACCCAGGACACCACTACCCAGGACACCACTACCCAGGACACCCCTACCCGGGACAGCACTACCCAGGACACCCCTACCCGGGACAGCACTACCCAGGAAGACAAAATACCGGACAGTGACTCAGAGTGGATGGGTGGAGACGAACCCCCACCCCAAAGTGCCATGGACTCAGAGTGGGACGAAGAGCACGACACAACGCCACTGCTGTCACCAACACCCTCCACCATCGCAGAAACACTCACCACGGTTGGGCACTTTAGTGATGAGGCGTCTGGTACACTCACTGGTGCGCACAACACAGCCGTCCCGGTACAGCAGGTGGAGGTAGGAGCAGCAGAGGGACCGGGCGGTCGGAGGGCAGCCCAGCCCAAGCGAACATCTGCCGCCCAGATGGATCCCGGGTTCCTGGAGTTACCACACCCACACATAGATCCGATGCAACCACCGACCCGGAGACGAGCGAAGAAGGTGACGGGCGGCTTGCGGCGGCTGCGGTCGCAGGTGGAGGAGTCCACCCGCGTCCAGGAGCTGGGAGTGGTGCCGGTCATGCGTGCCACCCAGGCTGACACCGCACGGGTGGCGTCCGCGGTGGAGGCAATGGGTGCGATGGTGTCAGACATGGGGAACGGTTTGCGAGGCCTGGGGCCTTCCGTGCAGGCGGCGTCTGTGGCCCAGGAAATGGCTGCCCTCTCACAGGAGGCCATGAGCCAGTGCCAGCGCCAGATGGCAGAGGCGCTCAACGCCATAGCCCAGTCTCTGCAGGCCATGGCCCAGTCTCAGCAGGCCATGGCCCAGTCTCTGCAGGCCATCGCTGAGGGCATCGGCGCCAGTGGCCATGTGCGAGCCGGCGTCGCACTGTCACAGACAGGGTTTGCCAACCCCCTGGGCTCCATGGCTGCAAACCTGCAGACCCCTGTCGATACCAGCACGGGCCTCCAGGACTGGCAGCGCCAGATGTAGGGGGGGGGCGTCGGATGGCCAGTCCGTTCGCATCCCCCACCCATGTAGAGGCCTGGGGGCCATCGGGCACCCCGAGGGAGGAGGAGGTGGTGTGGTCCGTCCCGGCTCCCTCTGTAGGGGAGGTCCCGGTACACCGCGACACCTCGGACTCCCCCCCTTCCGTCCCAGGTGCATCGGGTGGGCAACGGGCAGGACAGGCTGGCAGCTCGCCATCCCAGTCGCCCAGGCCGCAGCCTGGCCCATCTAGGCCAGGACGCCCCAGGAAACGGCCGCCAAAGGGATCCAGTGTCAGAGGGCAGGAATCACAGGAGTCCACCTCCAGTTCTGCTGTACCGTCTGGGGAACCACGTAGACGTAGTCAATGGGCCCGTAAGGCCAAACAATTAGACACTGAGTAAGTTGGCACGGGTGCAGGGCACAGATGAGTTTTAGGGGCTAGGGCACGTGCATGAACTCCTTTGGTTATTAAAGTAAATGTTACACCTACCGAAGCTGCCTTTGTGCTCTGTCCAAAGTGTGCGGGGGTGTCATGTACGTTGAGCGCAAGTGTGTGTGTGAGGGGTGGTCTTACCTCAGCCCCAGGTGAGTCTGCCCCCTTCCCCCTGGGCCGCCATCAACATCCCCCGGGCAGAGGACGGGACCGTGTGCTGCAGTGTCACAGCCGCATGCAGGGATGGTCCAGGTGGATGGTGGTACTGTGGCCATGGGTCAGACATAGTCCAACGATGTAGAGTCAGGAGCTCATCGCAGGGCGGGTTGTCATCATCCTCCATGGCCTGCGATAGACACGCGTCCACCCGCAACTGTGTGAGCCCGGCCCGTTGTGCCGCAGGTGGATCGGCAATGGGGAGGGGGGTGGTGTGCATGCGGGTGGGGTGGGTGGGGTTGGGGAGGGGGGTGAGGGTGCTGGGTGGGTGGATGGGTGGGGGGTGTGGGTGGTCGACTGTTGGCATGGTGTGTGGTCTGTGGCCATACTACCCGATTCCCACGCCCATCTAGTCAGTGAAGCGGGCGTCTATCAGTCTGTCCCGTGCCCGCTGGGCCAGCCGGTAACGGTGGACAGCCACCCGCCTGTGTCTACCCCGTCTGCCCTGACCATTGCCCCCATCCCCCTCATCTGGGGAGGACTGGGCCTCTTCCTGCTGCTCCTCCACTCCGCCCTCCTCTGCCTGCGGCACATCGCCCCTCTGCTGGGCTATGTTGTGCAGGACGCAGCACACCACAATGATGCGGCCGACCCTATCTGACCGATACTGGAGGGCGCCCCCAGAGAGGTCCAGGCACCTGAAACGCATCTTCAGCACACCAAAGCACCTCTCGATCACTCCCCTTGTCTCTACATGGGCATCATTGTAGCGGTTCTACACCTCATTGCGTGGCCTCCGTATAGGCGTCATCAGCCACGATCGCAATGGGTAGCCCCTGTCGCCCAGCAACCAGCCCCTCAGCCGGGGATGGCGTCCCTCGTACATGCCGGGGATGGATGACCGCGACAACACGAATGAGTCGTGTACACTGCCTGGGTGACGGGCGCAGACGTGCAGGATCATCATGCGGTGGTCGCAGACCACCTGTACGTTCATCGAATAGGTCCCCTTCCTATTAGTGAACATGGCCCTGTTATCTGCAGGTGGCCGCACGGCGACGTGCATCCCATCGATCGCGCCCTGGACCATGGGGAACCCGGCAACGGCAGAGAAGCCCACGGCCCGGGCATCTTGGCTGGCCCGGTCCACGGGGAAGCGGATGTAGCGGTGCACCATGGCATATAGGGCATCTGTCACTGCCCGGATGCACCGGTGCACCGATGTCTGCGATATGCCGGACAGGTCCCCACTCGGTGCCTGGAATGACCCCGTTGCATAAAAGTTCAGGACCACCGTAACCTTGACGGACACGGGGAGAGGGTGTCCCCCGCCAGTGCCACGCGGTGACAGGTGTGCCAGCAGGTGGCAGATGTGTGCCACGGTTTCCCGGCTCATCCGGAGTCTCCTCCTGCATTCCCGGTCCGTGAGGTCCTGGTATGACTGCCGGGGCCGGTACACATGGGGCGCCCTCGGGTGCCTCCGTTGCCGTGGGGCCGCGACATCCTCCTCCCCCTCCTCGTCCTGTCGGTCAGGTGTCCCTCCAGCCTGGGCGGCTGCCACCTGCCCCTCTGCGGCAGCCTTCGCCGCCTCTCTGGCACGCTCCTCCACCTCCTCCTCCTCCTCCTCATCCAGGGCAACATAGACATGAGCGGCTGCCACCACGGCGGCCAACATCGCTGGATGATCTGAAAACATGATGGCCTGGTGGGGGGGAGGGGAACGACGACATGTCATCATTGCCCATATCCCCTCCTCCCCCCAGCCAGGTGGCATGGACCGCATGGGTCCAACAGTTGGAGGCTGGGACCTGGCCAGGTGGACCAACTCACTTGCCCTCCCATCCCCCTCCTCGGCACGGACCCCCCCCCCAACCTCCACCCCAGCACGGACCCCCCCCCAACCCCCAACCTCCACCCCGGCACGGACCCCCCCCAACCTCCACCCCAGCACGGACCCCCCCCCCAACCTCCACCCCAGCACGGACCCCCCCCAACCTCCACCACAGCACGGACACCCCCAACCTCCACCCCAGCACGGACCCCCCCCAACCTCCACCCCAGCACGGACCCCCCCCAACCTCCACCCCAGCACGGACCCTCCCCCAACCTCCACCCCAGCATGGACCCCCCCCAACCTCCACCCCAGCACGGACCCCCCCCAACCCCCAACCTCCACCCCGGCACGGCACGGACCCCCCCCCAACCTCCACCACAGCACGGACCCCCCCAACCTCCACCCCAGCACGGACCCCCCCCAACCCCCAACCTCCACCCCGGCACGGCACGGAACCCCCCCCAACCTCCACCCCAGCACGGACCCGCCCCCCAACCTCCACCCCAGCACGGACGCCCCCCAACCCCCAACCTCCAGCCCAGCACGGACCCACCCTCAACCTCCATCCCAGCACGGACCCCCCCCAACCCCCAACCTCCACCCCGGCACGGCACGGACCCCCCCCCAACCTCCACCCCAGCACGGACCCGCCCCCCAACCTCCACCCCAGCACGGACCCCCCCCAACCCCCAACCTCCAGCCCAGCACGGACCCCCCCCCAACCTCCATCCCAGCACGGACCCCCCCCAACCCCCAACCTCCACCACGGCACGGACCTCCCGCCAACCTCCACCCCGGCACGGACCCCCCCCCAACCTCCACCCCAGCACGGACCCCCCCCCAACCCCCAACCTCCACCCCGGCAAGGCACGGACCCCCCCCAACCTCCACCCCAGCACGGACCCCCCCCCCAACCTCCACCCCAGCACGGACCCCCCCCCAGCCCCCAACCTCCACCCCAGCACGGACCCCCCCCAACCTCCACCCCAGCACGGACCCCCCCCCAACCCCCAACCTCCACCCCGGCACGGACCCCCCGCCAACCTCCACCCCGGCACGGAGCCCCCCCCAACCTCCACCCCAGCACGGACCCCCCCAACCTCCACCCCGGCACGGAACCCCCCCAACCTCCACCCCGGCACGGCACGGACCCCCCCCCCAACCTCCACCCCAGCACGGACCCCCCCCAACCTCCACCCCAGCACGGACCCCCCCCCCCCAACCTCCACCCCAGCACGGACCCCCCCCCAGCCCCCAACCTCCACCCCAGCACGGACCCCCCCCAACCTCCACCCCAGCACGGACCCCCCCAAACCCCCAACCTCCACCCCGGCACGGACCCCCCCCCCAACCTCCACCCCGGCACGGAGCCCCCCCCCAACCTCCACCCCAGCACGGACCCCCCCAACCTCCACCCCGGCACGGAACCCCCCCAACCTCCACCCCGGCACGGCACGGACCCCCCCCCCAACCTCCACCCCAGCACGGACCCCCCCCAACCTCCACCCCAGCACGGACCCCCCCCAACCCCCAACCTCCACCCCGGCACGGCACGGACCCCCCCACCCAACCTCCACCCCAGCACGGACCCCCCCCCCCAAACTCCACCCCAGCAGGGACCCCCCCCAACCCCCAACCTCCACCCCAGCACGGACCCCCCCCCCAACCTCCACCCCAGCACGGACCCCCCCCCAACCCCCAACCTCCACCCCGGCACAGCACTGACCCCCCCCCCCAACCTCCACCCCAGCACGGACCCCCCCCCAACCTCCACCCCGGCACGGCACGGACCCCCCCCAACCTCCACCCCGGCATGGCACGGACCCCACCCCCCCAACCTCCACCCCAGCAGGGACCCCCCCCAACCCCCAACCTCCACCCCAGCACGGACACCCCCCCAATCTCCACCCCAGCACGGACCCCCCCCAACCCCCAACCTCCACCCCGGCACGGCACGGACCCCCCCCCCAACATCCACCCCAGCACGGAGCCCCCCAACCTCCACCCCGGCACGGAACCCCCCCAACCTCCACCCCGGCACGGCACGGACCCCCCCCAACCTCCACCCCAGCACGGACCCCCCCCCCAACCTCCACCCCAGCACAGACCCCCCCCAACCTCCACCCCGGCACGGCACGGACCCCCCCACCCAACCTCCACCCCAGCACGGACCCCCCCCCAACCTCCACCCCAGCAGGGACCCCCCCCAACCCCCAACCTCCACCCCAGCATGGACCCCCCCCCAACCTCCACCCCAGCACGGACCCCCCCCAACCCCCAACCTCCACCCCGGCACAGCACGGAACCCCCCCAACCTCCACCCCAGCACGGACCCCCCCCCAACCTCCACCCCGGCACGGCACGGACTCCCCCCAACCTCCACCCCAGCACGGACCCCCCCCCAGCCTCCACCCCAGCACGGACCCCCCCCCAACCCCCAACCTCCACCCCGGCATGGCACGGACCCCACCCCCCCAACCTCCACCCCAGCAGGGACCCCCCCCAACCCCCAACCTCCACCCCAGGACGGACACCCCCCCAACCTCCACCCCAGCACGGAACCCCCCCCCAACTCCCAACCTCCACCCCGGCACGGCACGGACCCCCCTCCAACATCCACCCCGGCACGGCACGGACCCCCCTCCCAACCTCCACCCCAGCACGGACCCCCCCCCCAACCTCCACCCCGGCACGGCACGGACCCCCCCCCCCCAACCTCCACCCCGGCACGGACCCCCCCCAACCTCCACCCCAGCACGGACCCCCCCCCAACCCCCAACCTCCACCCCGGCACGGCACGGACCCCCCACCCAACCTCCACCCCAGCACGGACACCCCCCCAACCTCCACCCCAGCAGGGACCCCCCCCCAACCCCCAACCTCCACCCCAGCACAGACCACCCCCCCCCCCAACCTCCACCCCAGCACGGACCCCCCCCAACCCCCAGCCTCCACCCCGGCACGGCACGGACCCCCCCCCAACCTCCACCCCGGCACGGCACGGACCCCCCCCCAAACTCCACCCCAGCACGGACCCCCCCCCAACCTCCACCCCAGCACGGACCCCCCCCAACCCCCAACCTCCACCCCGGCACGGACCCCCCCCCCAACCTCCACCCCGGCACGGACCCCCTCCCGGCACTCCCCCGGAGCCCAGCCTACTCTAACCACCCCCCCCCCCCCGCCGCACACACACACACACACAACCCGCGACACACCTCTCCTCACGCATTCAGACTGCGGCCACGCCATTGCCTGCCCAGAGCCAACCCCCCAGGCCATCACTCACCTCCACGCTGGTCGGCGTGAGCCTGGAGCACCGGGTCACGCCGATGAAAAGGAGGTTTGATTCACGTCGACGTGAACGGTCATCACGTCGACGGGACTTCGGCCCATCCGGGAGGGAGAATATCGGCAGGGCGAAAATCGGCTGCCTTGCGCAGACCCGTGACATTCTCCGCGGCAGCGGCGACATTAAAGCCCCGCCGACTTTTCTCCCATCGGAGACTTCGGCAACCGGCGGGGGCGGGATTCACGGCGGCCAACGGCCATTCTCCGACCCTCTGGGGGGGTCGGAGAATGACGCCCCAGGATGCCAATTGGGTGGAGAATCAGTATTGACGCCAAAATCGTGGCGGGCACCGGTTTCACGCCAAATCGCAATTCTCTAGTGCCTTGACAGCAGTGTCAATGTGTTCCACTCCGCACGTACAGTAAAAGCCATTGCATATCATTAGTGGGCCTGACCCGGTATTCTCCGGGGCCCTTGCGATTCTCCGCTTCCACTGGGGTGAATTTCCGATGGCGAGGTTCACTTGTGCATTTAAAAATTGTGAAACCGGCATGGCGGCTGCTGAGGGAGAAAGACGGGGTACGGAAAGTGTCCAAAGGTGCCATAGTTTGGTGATAGTTGTTCCGCTGGCCGGGGGGCTTCTGCCAGGGGCGGGGGAAGTAGCGGGTGATGGCCAGGAGGTGGGCTGTGGGGTCGGGGTGGACGGGCACGGAACACCATTGTTGCAGCCTGCAAGGCAGTCATGTAGCTGCACATGCTGCTGTCTGCCCACTGTGAACTTAGGGCCACTGGTCATATGGGTAACCCCAGGCCACCCCCCAAGTGGCCGCTGGCGCAGTCAACCCATCAGTGCGATGGGTGCGGTCCAGCACAACTAGCGCCACCTTGTTGGCTGAGATGAGTGTGTTTTGGGGGTGAAGTGTGTATATGTCGCTGCCGCGTGTCAGCCTCCTGAGTGTCAATCACGGACTGGTAAATCCCGCACCATTTCTCATTGGAATTGATTGTGTTCCACATGGCGCCAGTGCTAGCCCCTCCACGGTTGTTGAATCGGTCCAGGTGCGGCGCCAGTTTTGCTGTTGTAAAAGTCCACGAATCCTGCCCTGGTGTCAGGAGAACCAGAGCTCACATTTATGATTAACCTAAGGAAATAAGTTTAGATTATTGTTAAACTTAGGTGGGTTTAGATGATTCTTTTCCCAGAGAACCCGTGAGACAAGTTGCTGCATTGTACGCTAGGTATTTATTCACTCTACCTTCAAGAGGGGGTTGGACTGGTCCCCTCATAAGGAGAATGCATCATACAAGAGATAGAAAGTAAATAGTCCACAGCATGATTTTAGGAATAATATGAATTGCCTTAGGAATAGTGAGGAATCACCAGAATTTTTTCCCAAATTGGTTCTGGGTTCATGACCGTGTTTTCTTTGCCCAGGAGCTTTTTGACACCCCGGGAGATATGGAATCCCTTGGCATGCTGCATAAAGCATCATACTTGTATGGGACAGGCTAGATGGACCAGTTTTGTGGATATTTTTATATGCTTGAATGTGCCTAGTTCTTTATCTATGATGGCTAATCAAATTCATGTGGAAAATAGCTGCACATTAGAGTGATCAAAAATTCCAAGTATAAGAAAACACAAATAAGAAAACAGAAATCATAAATAAATTTCTGGCATTGTGTAGCCGGGGCGTACATCAGAATGGCCGGCCCATCGGCCAATGGGAAACTGTCAGTGCAGCCAATGGTGATCCTAATGCTGAGAACGAAGGCATAGTTTATTGTACTCTGTTCATTTGTTAATAAACCCTTCGATGTTCGTTAGCCAACTGGTGATCGCCAATCATTGCATTTACTACATTGGCGATGAGGAGAAACAACAGCGACTCCGTTTGCACTGTAAGAAAGAAAATAATTTGAAGGCAAGCTCGGTTGCACGAGTCAAGTCCAATCGAGTCCAGTCCGAAAAAGTAACCATGCCACTTTTTGGAAAATTAGCAGCTTTCAACACTGCTATAGAGGACTGGGGACAGTATGTGGAGCATTTGCAATCTCTTTTCCATGTTAACGAATAAAGGGGAGGATAGGAAGAAAGTCTTTTTAGTGACTGCATGTGGGACCCAAACATATAACTTGATCCGGAGTTTAACACCCCCGGATGCTCCCAACACAAAGACATTTACAGAGCTCATTGAGCTAGCAAATGGACATTACCACACTAAGCCCTCAATAAACTTACAAAGGGACAAATTTAACTCCATGTAAAGAAGCCTGGGGGGATCATTGCAGCCTTTGTAGCAAGATTAAGACAAATTGCAGAGAATTGTTATTTTGGCTGTTGAATGACATGTTAAGGGATCGATTGGTATGTGGTGTAAACCATGCAGCTATGCAGAGAGAATTGCTAGCTGAATCAGAGTTAACTTTTAAGAAAACACTGAAGATGGCATCAGTGATAGAGAATGCTGGGAAAGGCAATCAAGAACTGCAAAGTGCACAGAGCGATGAAGTCCACCAGTTAGGGCAGGAAGCTGCCAGCAGCTAAATTAGAGAGAATAATACAGAAGACGGAAGAGCCACAAGGTATAGATGATTTGAACAGCCGCCCAGGAATTATACAGAGTGCAATCGAAGAGGGGGAAGTCACTCCCCAGAAACGTGTAGATTTACAGAAGCAGTGTGCTTTGCATGTGGAAGAAAAGGACATTTGAGGCACAACTGTAAAGACAAGCAGGGCCTGCCCAATACCAGCAGAGTAAATAATACAGTCCCAGTGCATAATATGGAGCATTGTCCAGTGGGTGAACAGAACGTTTTGTCCATGAATAAAGTGCAAGTGGGCAAGATAGCCTCCATCACAGTGATGTAGTTCGTAAATTGCCAGCCATTGAAGATAATAATAATTATCTTTTATTGTCACAAGTATGAAGTTACTGAAAAAAGCCCCTAGTCACCACATTCCGGCACATGTTCGGGTAGGCTGGTACGGGAATTGAACCCGCGCTGCTGGCCTTGTACTGCATCACAAACCAACTGTCTAGCCCACTGAGCTAAACCAGCTCAAGGTGATGGAAGTAGATACAGAGGCATCAGCTACTGCCGTGAGTGAACAGTCCCGCTGGGCTCTCCAAGAGGGGATTTAACTCCTGGGATTGAAGAGTACTGCAGCTAGACTGGCTACATATACCGGAGAGGCCATTAAAATAGTTGGAGTGACCATGACTCCAGTTAGCTATAGACAGCAGTCTGCGCAGCTACCACTGATAGGGGTATCGGGCCAAGGACCGAGTTTAATGGGAAGTGACTGGCTCCAAGAGATCAAGTTGAATTGGCCGGAAATTTATAAGTGGAAAGAGTGGGTCTGCGCAAAGTCAAAAAAAACAAGACATGTTCCAGGAGGAATTGGGAAGGATCAAAGGATTGCAAGTAAAAATCCATGTGGGCCTGGAGGCCACACCAAGATTTTTTTAGGGCAAGATCAGTGCCTTATGCAGAGAAGGTGGAAACTGAATTAAAATGACATGACGATTTGGGCATCATTGGGCCCACACAATTTGCAGAGTGGGCAGCGCTCATTGTGCCAGTCGTCAAACTAGATAAGACCACCGCATCTGCAGAGATTACAGGCTGACGGTAAATTAGGTTTTGAACCTAGGTAGGTATGCCATCCCCAAAATAGATGGGGCTGGATTCTCTGGTCGCCGACGTCGAAACCAAGTTCGGCGATCGGCCAGAGAATCAAATGTCCAGACCAAATCGGGGGCGGCACCGCTTTCGCGATACTCCACACCCTCCGAAGCGCCGTACTCTAGGAGTACGCCACGCCACGTATCAAAGGCCTCAGGACATTGCCTGCGCAGACTGCTGTCTATAACTAACTGGAGTCATGGTCACTCCAACTATTTTAATGGCCTCTCCGGTATATGTAGCCAGTCTAGCTGCAGTACTCTTCAATCCCAGGAGTTAAATCCCCTCTTGGACAGCCCAGCGGGACTGTTCACTCACGACAGTAGCTGATGCCTCTGTATCTACTTCCATCACCTTGAGCTGGTTTAGCTCAGTGGGCTAGACAGTTGGTTTGTGATGCTCCACCCCCGACCGGCTGAGTTCTCAACGTCGCAGGACATGCGTGGTATCATCCGTCGGGAACTCGGCATGACAGCTGCGGACTCAGTCCAGCGCCGCCACAATTGGGGGAGGGCCAATCTGTGGGCAAGGGGGACTTCATCAGGGGCTGTGGCACTGTGGGAGGGGGTTGTCCAGGGCGCGCGAGCCGGCCAAACGGGAGGACTATTTTGCAGGCCGCGTCCGTGAGTGGCCGCTGCCATATTGCACGGCGCCAATTCTCTGGGCTGTATAGGCAGCTAGAGCCTGGTGCTCTACACTGCTGGCATGCTGGTCCCCAGTATAATGGGGAATCGGTGGGCATTTAACAACATTTTTTCTGGCACAAAACGCAATCGTTCCCCCATCGGCGTGGGAACATAGCCCCAGAATTGGAGAATCCAGCACCAGATCTTTATGCTAGGTTTGCTGGGGTTTGATACATACCAAGTTGGACTTGAGCCACGTATGGCAACAGTTAGAACTGGACAATGCATCATAAGGATATGTCATCATAAATACTCTCAAGGAGTTGTACCAATATACACGTTTACCATCTGGAGTTTCAGCAGTTTGTGCCATCTTCCAGCAGACTATGGAGTATTTGCTGCAGGATTTGCCCAGGGGTGTTGTTTATTTGGATGACGTTATAACAATGGGATCCACTGAAGAGGTTTCAAGAGGTGAGAGTACGCTTAAAAAGAGAGAAGTGAGGTGAGAGTGAATGTCCTTGACATCAAGGCAGCATTTGATTGAGTATGGCATCAAGGAGCCCTAGTTAAATTGGAGTCAATGAGAATCAAGGGGAGAACGCTCCACTGGTTGGAGTCATATCCGGCACAAAGGAAGATGGTTGTGGTTGTTGGAGATTAATCATCTCAGTTCTAGGACATTACTGCAGAAGTTCCTCAGGGTAGTGTCCTAGGGTCAACCATCTTCAGCTGCTTAATCAATTTTCCATCATAAGGTCAGATGTGGGGATGTTCGCTGATGACTGCACAATGTTCAGCACCATTTGCGATTCCTTAGACACTGAGGCAGTACACATGCAAATGCAGCAAGACCTGGACAATATCCAGTCTTGGGACGACAAGTGGCAACTAACATTCATGCCAAGCAATGACCATCCCCAATAAGAGAAAATCAAGCCATCGCCCCTTGACATTCAATGGCATTGCCATCACTGAATCCTCCATTATCAACATCCTGGGAGTTACCATTGACTAGAAACTGAACTGGACTAGCCATATAAATATTGTGCCACGAGAGCAGGTCAGAGGCTAGGAATCCTGCGGCGAGTAGCTCACCTCCTGACCCCCCAAAGCCTGTCCACAATCTACAAGGCACAAGTCAGGGGTGCGATAGAATACTCCCCACTTGCCTGGATGAGTGCAGCACCAACAACACTCAAGAAGCTGGGCACCATCCAGGACAAAGCAGCCCGCTTGATTGCTTCCCTTCCACAAATATTCACTCCCTCCATCAATGACGTACAGTAGCAGCAGAATGTACCATCTGCAGGCGCTCACCAATGCTCCTTAGGGAGGACCTGCCAAACCCATGGACACTACCATCTGGAAGGACAAGGGTAGCAGGCACATGGGAATACCACCACCTGCAAGTTCCCCTCCAAGTCAGTCACCAGCCTGACTTGGAAATGTATCATCCTTCCTTCACTGTCGCTAGGTCAAAATCCTGCAACTCCCTTCCTAATAGCACAGTGGGTGTACCTACACCACATGGACTGCTGCAGGTTCAATAAGGCAGCTCACCACCACCTTCTCAAGTGCAATTAGGGATGGGCAACAAATGTTGGCCTAGCCAGCGAAGCCCAAATCTTGTTGTTATGGGTCAGGGCTTAGAAACTCCAAAGTGTATTATGAAGCTCAGCTGACCTTCCTTGAGAGAGGTGCCATGAATTGGACATAATGCTTCAACTATGTTCTAACCAGTGATTTATAAAGATTTAGCATCAATTTTGTTGTGGGCCAGGGCTGAGAAACTCCAAAGTGTATTATGGAGTTCCCCTGATGTACAAACTTCTTGTTGAATTTGGCTAGGATGAGCAGAAGAGCCTTCACTTCAGGGGCGAGATTCTCCGACCCCCCGCCAGGTCGGAGAATCGCCGGAGGGCTGGCGTGAATCCCGCCCCCGCCGGTTGCCGAATTCTCTGGCACCGGATATTCGGCGGGGGTGGGAATCGCGCCGCGCCGGTTGGCGCCCCCCCCCCCCCCCGCCCCCGGCGATTCTCCGGCCCGGATGGGCTGGAGTCCCGCTGCTAGAATGCCTGTCCCGCCGTCGTGGATTAAACCACCTCTCTTACCGGCGGGACAAGGCAGCGCGGGCGGGCTCCGGGGTCCTGGGGGGGGCGTGGGGTGATCTGGCCCCGGGGGGTGCCCCCACGGTGGCCTGGCCCGCGATCGGGGCCCACCGATCCGCGGGCGGGCCTGTGCCGTGGGGGCACTCTTTTCCTTCCGCCTTCGCCACGGTCTCCACCATGGCGGAGGCGGAAGATACTCCCTCCACTGCGCATGCGCATGCGCCGCCCGGCATTGTCATTTCCGCGCCAGCTGGCGGGGCACCAAAGGCCTTTCCTGCCAGCTGGCGGGGTGGAAATCAGTCCGGCCTAGCCCCTCAGGGTTAGGGCTCGGCCGCTCAAGGGGCGGAGGATTCTAGGCCTAGGCACCTTTATCAAAACAAACTTTATTATAAGAATGTAGTTAACATATATAACATGCTTATCAAGAATTTGATATCAATTACAAACATGAAAAAACACATAACAGCTGCAGTAATCTATGTATAAAGCTCTTTTTTTTGAATAAGTTTAGAGTAACCAATTTTTTTTTCTTTTCCAATTAAGGGGCAATTTAGCATGGCCAATCCACCTAACCTGCACATCATTGGGTTGTGGGGATGAAACCCACGCAGATATGGGGAGAATGTGCAAACTCCACACGGACAGTGACCCAGATCCGGGATTCTTACCCGGGTCCTCAGCGCCGCAGTCCCAGTGCTAACCACTGTGCCACATGCCACCCTATGTATATAACTCTTAATGAATCCCTCTCAGTAGCTGTTCCAATTCAATACAAAACCCAATAAATCAAAATCTCTTTCAAGGGCTTGGCCCAGCACTGTGTAATCTCATTTGAATGTGACTGGTTCTTTCCCTAAGATCCAGTCTCCAACCAACAGATTCAAAACTCCTTCCAGAAAGTAACTCTATCTTTAAAGTTACCATTCAGTTTGCCACACCCAGTGTGCTTTCAGTTCCCTGGAACAGCTTAAAAATGAAAACAGGGAAACACGGATTCTCTTTTGCAGTCCAAAAGCAACAAACCGAAACTGAAACCCAAACACTAAACTTGACAGCCACAGCCCAGCTCCACCCACAAATGGCATCACTGAAGCCGTGCAACAGGTCATGTGGTAAGACCAAACCTTTCTTAAAGGGACACTCCCATGGCACCTCTCCCCAAGAAACAAAAATAAACCATCAACTTCAAAGATGGTTTCATTTTTCAAACCACTTCTCCATTACTAACACTTGGCAATAAACATACATACATTTAAAAAATCAAAGCAGGCAAACATTTACAGTAATATAGTCCATTTCAGTTCTTTGTCTTCCACCATCAAACCTTCTTTTCTTTATCACATTTGTGACAAAGCACCGGCTATCACGTTTTCCCGTCCTGCCACAGGTATAAGTTTAAAATTAAATGGCTGTAATAATATACTCCATCGAAACAGTCTGGCATTTTTATTCTTGAATTCGCCAAAAACGTCAATGGATTATCAGTATATATTATTGTTTCAGACGAATTGGTGGTAACATAAATGTTAAAATGTTGCAAAGGCAGCACCAAGTTCAAAGTCTCCTTTTCAATTGTCGAATACTTCCTCTGGTGATCGTTTAATTTTTTGGAACACTGCCCAATAGGCCGCTCTATGGGTAAGCACGGTAGCACAGTGGTTAGCACTGTTGCTTCACAGTGCCAGGTTCAATTCCTGGATTGGGTCACTGCCTGTGCGGAGTCTGCACGTTCTCCCTGTGTCTGCGTGGGTTTCCTCCGGGTGCTCCGGTTTCCTCCCACAAGTCCCGAAAAACATGTCTGTTAGGTGAATTGGACATTCTGAATTCTCCCTCTGTGTACCTGAACAGGTGCCGGAATGTGGTGACTAGGGGCTTTTCACCGTAACTTCATTGTAATGTTAATGTAAGCCTGCTTGTGACAATAAATATTATTAAAAAGTGAAATTATTCCTTCATCATCTTCTTGCAAGAGCACGGCACCTCGGCCCACATCACTCGCACTTGAATGGTTTTGGGTAATTTGGGGTGGCCAACACTGGAGAGTGGTTAGAACAGCCTTCAGGCCTTCAAATGCCTGTTGACATTCTGCTGTCCACTGAAATTGGCTATGCTTCTTCAGCAAGTCCGTCAGTGGGGCAACCACGCTGCTGAAATTCAGCACACATTTACGGTAAAAAGCACTCAGGGGTTGTGCTGGTGGGTGCCAAGGGTGCTGAGGAACAAGCATGAAGATTGGGATGTGGGGAGGGAGTCTGTCAGTGATTTGTAGGGGGGGGGTTGCTGGTTTGGGAATTTGAGAGGTGGCAAGAGGAACTGATGCCAGGATGCAGCTTGGTGGAGAGGTTGTTGGTCTTTTTCCGACATTGGACAGCAGTCCTCCTGGTCATGCTGTCTGAACTGACAGCCGCTGCCACTGCCTCCCAGGCGGCATTGCTGGCCCTGCTTCTGGTCCTCCCTCCTCCCATGGGGGAGCAGCATCAAGAAGCCTGGTCAGATCGGTATCGGCAAAGTGAGGAGCAGGTCTGCGCACTGCCATGCTTGTGTGTTGACTGGGAGTGAGTGGTGAGGTAGCGTTTCAAAGCAGCTCCCTCCTGTTAGTGGTGAGAAGTTGAGGCGTGAGTCTGGCGAATCAGACAACGAGGGAGTCAGTAATGACGAGAATCTCGTGAGGGCTCAGTTTTGTGCCATTGAATGCGGGCCGCGATCTCGCCAACGCTGCTGTTGGGAAACACCCCGCCAAATGCGCCTAAAATTACACTTTGAAATGCTTCCATTGAATTGCACCCCAGTGTGTAAATGTTAATTGTTGTCGTTGCATTGATGAAGTCAAGAGGGAGGGGTATTATATAACAGAGAATACATCGGATATGCTGGATATCCGTCACGTGATGTGTAGTGACATCAGCAGAGTGCGTGGTCTTTGGGAAACACACTTAACAGACCTCTCATACAAGAATCCAGAGTGTGGGCACCTCCAAACCGTTTCTCTTTGCGGCAACAAAGAAATATGACAACTGCGCACTGGAAAACTGAAACAAACGCAGATGATGGGGTAGACATGAAACATTAACATTTTTTCTTTTTTTTACAGATGGTGCCAGACCTGGAATGATTTTCCCACATTTTCTGTTTTTGTTCTTTATACCAAGGAATATACAGACTTCTGGTAAAACCCAAGAAGGGGAAATTGGATAGCTTTGACTTACCAATTCATTGAGCATTCACCCCTAGCACCAACATCCATTTCTGTACCTTGACCTCTCAGTATCGTCCTGAACTATTCTAGTGTGACACTTTCAGTAACTCATACTAATGACTCCCTGAATCCCCATTTCCACTTTCAGATCAATTGTGATCTCATTCAGCGTGCCCCAGGATGACATCAACTAAATGAAGTTGTCCTTGATTTATGTTGAAGGTTGTCCCAAATAACTGCTGGGGGTATTAAATTACTTACTCAGCCTAGGCTTCAACTTTTGATTTCAACACCAAACCTGCACAATATTCACACTGATTATTTATACGCTGACAGTATGAATTTCTTTCTTTTTAAATGTCAGACAAGTGTGTTTAAAGATGAGAATGCCTACCCTGAAACCTGACTGCGTAAATAACTCCACACCCTTTACCGCTGCCAATTTCCTGTGCCGGTTTTGCAAATCCAAAATAAATGCATTCAGACCAATTAATAGGAAACTTTAGTGCTGTGGACACAGTTGCCTTGGAATTTAAATTGAGGCAGGCAGGCCAAATGTTTTTCATCAGTTGCCTCCTGATAGATCACACAAAATAGATTGGAAGCAGTAGGCATTCAGCTTGGTTGTCCTCACACTGCCTTTGATGTGTGCTGACCTGGGAGAAGGTTGGTTCCCGAGCTCTACCATTCCCTGCCTGTGTTTTGTCCTGCGGCTTGAATTTAATTAAGTTGAAATGTCTTTACGTTAACATTACCCAGTGAACCAAAGGAGATATGCCAACAAACAACAAGCTATGGCAGGAAATGCCATTCGGCGAGGTGATGTTATGTTGCTGTTTGTGGAAGTGTTTAAAATACCTGTGACATTTATGTGCAATGATTTAAGGTCCAATGGAAGTATAAAATTATGTGAGTGCACAGCATGTCTGTCAGCAAACGAGAAAAGAGAAGGGTTAATGTGGCCAGAAAACTGGTGACTGTCTTCCTGATATGTCCCCCTTGCCTTTGCCAGGAGCAATGAAGCAGAAAACCCTGGTCCTGTGATCCAATTGTAGGCATTGGATAAGCAGCAAAGTGTGTAAATTCTGGTTGATGTTTTTCTATGCTTATCTTAAATGACAGCAGTGGCTGCATGATAGCACGAATGCCTCTGACCCATATAGCCATGGGTTCATATCCCACTACATAGACAATATATCGGTTGTAGCAATGAGGGCGCCACTGTGCTGGTGGAAGTGCCATTCTTTTGGATGAGACTAAACCGTGTCTGAGGTGAATGTAAAGGTTTTCATGACACCTCATCCACTACCATAAATATTTACTCCATCCACCGATGCACAGTGGCTGCCATATGTACCATATACAAGATACAGTGCAGGAACTCACCAAGGCTCCTTCAAAAGTACCTGTGGTCTCTACCATCTGGAAGGACAAGGGCAGCAGATGCATGGGAACAGCACCACCTGCCAGTTCCCATCCAAGCCACTAACCAGCCTGACTTGGGACTATATTGCCTTCCTTCATGGTCATGTCATTGGATCAAAATCCTGGCATTCCCTTCCTTAAAGCACTGTGGGTGTAGCGACACCATATGGGCGGGAGTAGTTCAGAAGGAGGCTCAATACCAATTAGAGATGAGCAATAAATTCTGGCCTTGCCAGCGAAGCCGTCCACATCCCATGAATGAACCACAAAAATATTTGGAGAAGAGTGAGTTCTCCTATTCCCCTAATAGGACTGAAACAGATGATTGAGTTTTTTTAATCACATCGCTGTTTGTGGAACCTTGTATTTTCTACATTACAACTTGTGACTGCCATTCATAAACACTTCATTGGCTGTAAAGTACGCAGGAGGCGCCATGCCCGAAAGTGGCAGTCTTTGGGGTTTCACACCAGTCAGATCTATTCCTGGGGAGGAGGGCAGACTCCCTTGCCTTTGCCTCCCTGATCGCCCACCGTAGAATCCTGTTCGGCTGGCAGTCAGCAGCACCACCCAAAGCTGCAGACTGGCTGTCCGACCTCTCGGAATCTCTTCAAATGAAGAACATCAAACTCGCCATCCGAGGGTCAGACGATGGCTTCCACAGAATATGGGAGCCATTCATCCAATTGTTCCGGGACCTGTTTGTGGCCAACAAACAAGCAGAAGAATAGCCAGGTAGCCAGGAATCAGGGGAAACTGGCCAAAGCGTGAGAGGGAGAGATAGACTGGGAGAGGGGGAGGGATGGGGGGAACAGCTAAACCTAAGAGGAAAGAAAGGCGAACCACAGGAGGGGGGGGGGGAGAGGGAAGAGACAGGGAACAAGAGAGGAGAACCAGGGAGGTGGGGGGGAGGCAGGGAAATGAGAGCCGGATGGAAGGCACGGGATACAATAACGAACTTAGCATCTCCAGGAGCAGGGAACGAGGAGAATAAAGATGAAACACAGGAGGAACGGCAGAAGCGGAGGTGAGTGCGAGACAGCAGCGAGATCCGTCCGAGAGAAGCAAGCGACAACACCAACACCAAACCCATTCGAGTATTGCCCACTGTAATTGTTTCTCTAGCACCCGAATGTATATTTACCTCCCCAGTCTCCACCCCCCCTCCCTCCCCCACACAAACAGTCACCTACTTAGGTGTTGTAAATAATTTTGCCAGGTGTACAGAGTTGAGCTGGTGCACAATACCCTATCAGTTATTCTATTTTATTTGTTATTGTATTTTTTTTATTATTTATTATTTTCTTGTCTTTGGTATGTTTGGGTGTGCCCTTCTCTTCTATATATGTGTGTTTCTTATCCTGTGTACATAACGGTAAATATACTTTGTTCAAAAAGCCAATTGTAGTGATCTGTACATCTGTACAACATCTGCACATACACCAGGGACTGCAGACAGATATAACAGCCACAGCATCACTAGAGAATAATATATGATACCAGGAGTGATTTCAGAAAGCTAGCTGGACATCAGCAAGAGAAGAAAAACTTAAACCAGATATTTGACTGTGGAAGACTTCGCAGCAAATGATTCGATGGAACTTGTTGGAACTCCATGGCGGCTGGAAACAACCGGTAATTTAAGTTATAATTGGAAAATGTTTGAACAGATGTTCCAAATATTTATCACAGCTAATGATTTAAGCCATGCCTCTGATGCAACAAAAATAGCCCTACTTCTCTCAATAGGAGGGCATGAAGCTAGAGAAATCTATAATTGTTTTAATTACTTAGAAGATGAAGACAAATCCAAAGTAGAAATCATTCTCAAAATATTTGCTAAATGCTGTAACAGTCAGGCTGGTGAGATGCTGGAAAGATTTAACTCTTGTTAGAGAAACGGAGGGCCCATCTCTGATTTTATTACAAATCTCAAGTTAATACCACAAGGCTGTGATTATGCTGATTTCAGAGACACTGTGATAATGCATCAATTAATTTCTGGACTATCTGATAAAAATTTGAGGGAAGAACGTTCGCAAAATAAGTATCTAACTCTAGAAATCGCTATACAAAAATGCCTTGCTTATGAACAAAAACAAAATCAATACTGTCAGTCGTTACAAACACAGAATCAGTGTCTAGAAAATAAAATCGGAAAAAACGGCACCAAAACTTACCACGCGGCAGAGACAGGATTGAAGGAAGATCTGAACGGCAGCCATCTTGAGGAAGGAGCCGCACATGCGCAGTTGTGCTAAGAGCGCATAGTAAAGGAAACTCGAATTGTGCATGCGCAATTGAGTCCGGCACATGACGTCACTAGCGTCATGATGTCAGATGACCAGAACCACGGCCACTTAAAAGGGAAATGCACGACAATGAACAAAAATAAATTTAAAGCTGCAACACCCAATTTTCTTGCCTCAAAAGACAGAACAATGCCCGAACTTACACCAGCAGTTAAAAATAACTTTCACAACACTCTGGAACAAGCAGTTAGCGCAGGAACAGGCCCTTCGGTCCTCCAAGCCCGTGCCGACCATACTGCCCGACTAAACTACAATCTTCTACGCTTCCTGGGTCCGTATCCTTCTATTCCCATCCTATTCATATATTTGTCAAGATGCCCCTTAAATGTCCCTATCGTCCCTGCTTCCACTACCTCCTCCGGTAGTGAGTTCCAGGCACCCACTACCCTCTGCGTAAAAAACTTGCCTCGTACATCTACTCTAAACTTTGCCCCTCTCACCTTAAACCTATGCCCCCTAGTAATTGACCCCTCTACCCTGGGGAAAAGCCTCTGACTATCCACTCTGTCTATGCCCCTCATAATTTTGTATACCTCTATCAGGTCGCCCCTCAACCTCCTTCGTTCCAGTGAGAACAAACCGAGTTTATTCAATCGCTCCTCATAGCTTATGCCCTCCATACCAGGCAACATTCTGGTAAATCTCTTCTGCACCCTCTCTAAAGCCTCCACATCCTTCTGGTAGTGTGGCGACCAGAATTGAACACTATACTCCAAGTGTGGCCTAACTAAGGTTCTATACAGCTGCAACATGACTTGCCAATTCTTATACTCAATGCCCCGGCCAATGAAGGCAAGCATGCCGTATGCCTTCTTGACTACCTTCTCCACCTGTGTTGCCCCTTTCAATGACCTGTGGACCTGTACTCCTAGATCTCTTTGACTTTCAATACTCTTGAGGGTTCTACCATTCACTGTATATTCCCTACCTGCATTAGACCTTCCAAAATGCATTACCTCACATTTGTCCGGATTAAACTCCATCTGCCATCTCTCCGCCCAAGTCTCCAGACAATCTAAATCCTGCTGTATCCTCAGACAGTCCTCATCGCTATCCGCAATTCCACCAACCTTTGTGTCGTCTGCAAACTTACTAATCAGACCAGTTACATTTTCCTCCAAATCATTTATATATACTACAAAGAGCAAAGGTCCCAGCACTGATCCCTGTGGAACACCACTGGTCACAGCCCTCCAATGAGAAAAGCATCCCTCCATTGCTATCCTCTGCCTTCTATGGCCTAGCCAGTTCTGTATCCACCTTGCCAGTTCACCCCTGATCCCGTGTGACTTCACCTTTTGTACTAGTCTACCATGAGGGACCTTGTCAAAGGCCTTACTGAAGTCCATATAGACAACATCCACTGCCCTACCTGCATCAATCATCTTAGTGACCTCCTCGAAAAACTCTATCAAGTTAGTGAGACACGACCTCCCCTTCACAAAACCGTGCTGCCTCTCACTAATACGTCCATTTGCTTCCAAATGGGAGTAGATCCTGTCTCGAAGAATTCTCTCCAGTAATTTCCCTACCACTGAAGTAAGGCTCACCGGCCTGTAGTTCCCGGGATTATCCTTGCTACCCTTCTTAAACAGAGGAACAACATTGGCTATTCTCCAGTCCTCCGGGACATCCCCTGAAGACAGCGAGGATCCAAAGGTTTCTGTCAAGGCCTCAGCAATTTCCTCTCCAGCCTCCTTCAGTATTCTGGGGTAGATCCCATCCGGCCCTGGGGACTTATCTACCTTAATATTTTTTAAGACACCCAACACCTCGTCTTTTTGGATCACAATGTGACCCAGGCTATCTACACCCCCTTCTCCAGACTCAACATCTACCAATTCCTTCTCTTTGGTGAATACTGATGCAAAGTATTCATTTAGTACCTCGCCCATTTCCTCTGGCTCCACACATAGATTCCCTTGCCTATCCTTCAGTGGGCCAACCCTTTCCCTGGCTACCCTCTTGCTTTTTATGTACGTGTAAAAAGCCTTGGGATTTTCCTTAACCCTATTTGCCAATGACTTTTCATGACCCCTTCTAGCCCTCCTGACTCCTTGCTTAAGTTCCTTCCTACTTTCCTTATATGCCACACAGGCTTCGTCTGTTCCCAGCCTTTTAGCCCTGACAAATGCCTCCTTTTTCTTTTTGACGAGGCCTACAATATCACTCGTCATCCAAGGTTCCCGAAAATTGCCGTATTTATCTTTCTTCCTCACAGGAACATGCCTGTCCTGTATTCCTTTCAACTGACACTTGAAAGCCTCCCACATGTCAGATGTTGATTTGCCCTCAAACATCCGCCCCCAATCTATGTTCTTCAGTTCCCGCCTAATATTGTTATAATTAGCCTTCCCCTAATTTAGCACATTCATCCTCGGACCACTCTTATCCTTGTCCACCAGTACTTTAAAACTTACTGAATTGTGGTCACTGTTACCGAAATGCTCCCCTACTGAAACATCTACCACCTGGCCGGGCTCATTCCCCAATACCAGGTCCAGTACCGCCCCTTCCCTAGTTGGACTGTTTACATATTGTTTTAAGAAGCCCTCCTGGATGCTCCTTACAAACTCCGCCCCGTCTAAGCCCCTGGCACTAAGTGAGTCCCAGTCAATATTGGGGAAGTTGAAGTCTCCCATCACCACAACCCTGTTGTTTTTACTCTTTTCCAAAATCTGTCTACCTATCTGCTCCTCCATCTCCCGCTGGCTGTTGGGAGGCCTGTAGTATACCCCCAACATTGTGACTGCACCCTTCTTATTCCTGATGTCTACCCATATAGCCTCACTGCCCTCGGAGGTGTCCTCTCGCAGTATAGCTGTGATATTCTCCCGAACAAGTAGCGCAACTCCGCCTCCCCTTTTACATCCCCCTCTATCCCGCCTGAAACATCTAAATCCTGGAACGTTTAGCTGCCAATCCTGCCCTTCCCTCAACCAGGTCTCTGTAATGGCAACAACATCATAGTTCCAAGTAGTAATCCAAGCTCTAAGTTCATCTGCCTTACCCGTAATGCTCCTTGCATTAAAACATATGCACTTCAGGCCACCAGACCCGCTGTGTTCAGCAACTTCTCCCCGTCTGCTCTGCCTCAGAGCCACACTGTCCCTATTCCCTAGTTCTCCCTCAATGCTCTCACCTTCTGACCTATTGCTCCCGTGCCCACCCCCCTGCCATACTAGTTTAAACCCTCCCGTGTGACACTAGCAAACCTCGCGGCCAGGATATTTATGCCTCTCCGGTTTAGATGCAACCCGTCCATCTTATACAGGTCACACCTGCCCCGGAAGAGCTCCCAGTGGTCTAGATAACGGAAACCCTCCCTCCTACACCAGCTGTTTAGCCACGTGTTTGTCTGCTCTATCTTCCTATTTCTAGCCTCACTGGCACGTGGCACAGGGAGTAATCCCGAGATTACAACCCTCGAGGTCCTGTCTTTTAACTTTCTGCCTAGCTCCCTGAACTCCTGCTGCAGGACCTCATGCCCCTTCCTGCCTATGTCGTTAGTACCAATATGTACAACGACCTCTGCCTGTTTGCCCTCCCCCTTCAGGATTCCCTCTACCCGTTCGGAGACATCCTGGACCCTGGCACCAGGGAGGCAACATACCATCCTGGAGTCTCTTTCACGTCCACAGAAGCGCCTATCTGTGCCCCTGACTATAGAGTCCCCTATTACTATTACTCTTCTGCGCTTTGACCCTCCCTTCTGAACATCAGAGCCAGCCGTGGTGCCACTGCTCTGGCTGCTGCTGTTTTCCCCTGATAGGCTATCCCCCCCGACAGTATCCAAAGGGGTATATCTGTTCGAGAGGGGGACAACCACAGGGGATTCCTGCACTGACTGCCTGCCCTTTCTGGTGGTCACCCATTTCTCTGCCTGCACCTTGGGTGTGACCACATTTACATAACTGCGATCTATGACGCTTTCCGCCACCTGCATGCTCCTAAGTGCATCCAATTGCTGCTCCAACCGAACCATGCGGTCTGTGAGGAGCTCCAGTTGGGTGCACTTTCTGCAGATGAAGCCATCCGGGACGCTGGAAGCCTCCCGGACCTGCCACATCTCACAGTCAGAGCACAGCACCCCTCTAACTGACATTGCGTCAATTAATTAAAATTTGTCTTTTTTTTTAAATACTTTTTTTAAATTTCAAAGTTACTGTCAACTATCTGTTTCCTAGCACTAGATTTCTAATAGAAATGCGATAGCTAACTATAATATTCTCCGATCTCTGGCTTAGATATCCTCTAAATTATAATTAAGTTATTATGTTTAATTAGTTCCCAAATACTCAAATTTTTTTTTTTTTTTAATTTAGGTTAGAACCCCAACCAGCCACTCAGGTCACAGCTTTTCTGTGATGTCACTTCAGTTTCCCCCCGACACACACAATTTGAAAAAAGGTATAAGTAAAAATCACTTACTTACCTTCTTACCTTCTGAGTGTCTGAGATGTTCTCAGGTTCTCTCGCTGACAGAGACTGCTCCTCCACCTCCGATCCTTGACCTGCACAATGCTAATAATATAATAATATAATATGGCACTTACCTTACACCAATGGGTCTTATTATTAGGTTAGAGGAGGAGGGCGGGTGGGAGACACTACACGTGTAGTGTCTCGGGTTTCCTCTCCACCAGAATTTATTGGTTGGGGGGGGGGACTTGCCAGAGGTCGAACTTCCGGTTCCCGCCTTATATAAAAACAAATAAAACAGAAAAGAAGAACAGACACGGGACCAGGTAAGGCTTTTTAAATACACTACTCACCTCCAAGAAGGCCCCTGCGCACTGCTGCCGCCGAAATCCAAAGGGCTGCTCCTGTAAAGGTAAGTGGTTTTAAAGTCGCTACTCACCTCCCAGAAGGCCCCTGCGCACCGCTGCCGCCGAAATCCAAAGGGCTGCTCCTGTAAAGGTAAGTGGTTTTAAAGTCGCTACTCACCTCCCAGAAGGCCCCTGCGCACCGCTGCCGCCGAAATCCAAAGGGCTGCTCCTGTAAAGGTAAGTGGTTTTAAAGTCGCTACTCACCTCCCAGAAGGCCCCTGCGCACCGCTGCCGCCGAAATCCAAAGGGCTGCTCCTGTAAAGGTAAGTGGTTTTAAAGTCGCTACTCACCTCCCAGAAGGCCCCTGCGCACCGCTGCCGCCGAAATCCAAAGGGCTGCTCCTGTAAAGGTAAGAGCTTTTAAACTCACTACTCACCTCCCAGAAGGCCCCTGCGCACCGCTGCCGCCGAAATCCTGCGGCCTGATGCCAAGAAACAGAGAGTGGTCCACACACCACGAAGGGTTCCAGCCTCCACACAAGAAGATGATTTGTTCATTGAATATGAAGAGAACAATCACAATTCCGAAACAAAAAGCGATGATTTGTCTATCGAACAATACACACAATATTGCTCAGACATGGCTGAGTTATTCGGAGATCCTGATCACAGCATCAGCAACACAGTTGAACAGCTCAATACGACTCTTCTCATGGTAGATGAATCCAACACCATGATGCCTTGGCAGATCGTCGATACATTGGATGACAGCAATACCCAAGATGAAGATGACGCCACACAGAGAGCACAGAACGACTCCGCTGAGAGAGCACAGATCGACTCTACAGCGAGAACACTGCACGACTCCACAAAGAGAGCGATGACAGACTCCACAGAGAGAGCAATGACAAACTCCACAGAGAGAGCAATGAAGGGCTCCACAGAGAGAGTGATGACAAACTCCACAGAGAGAACGATGAAGGACTCCACAGAGAGAGCGATGTAGGACTCCACAAAGAGAGCGACACAAGCCTCCACAAAGAGAGCGACGCAAGCCTCCACAAAGGGCGCGATGCAAGACTCCACAGACAGCTCGGTGACAGACTCAAAAATTGAAGCAAGCAAACACTCCATAGCGAATGCCATGCATGTAGAAGACCATGAAGATCTATCAAGCTTCTTTGAGCCACCAGAAAAAGACACTGAATGTCTACCACTGTATGTGAGACAAGTGATGAAGAAATCACAATTCCCATACAGGATGTGCAGGAGACTGACATATCTCAGCTCGTCTGCACAGAAGCACTCAATAATCAGAGGACGCCACCCATGAGTCCAGAGAGACCATGTCAATTGAAATCTTGAAGATTTTGACTCCAGAAGAGGAGCACCAAGAGTCCAGAGAGACCACGTCAATAGAAATCTTGAAGATTTTGACTCCAGAAAAGGAGCACCACGACCCACAACAAATTGAAATCATGCAGATTTTGACTCCAGAAAAGGAGCACAAAGAGATCACAGATGATTCAAATGAATCTGAAATGACTCCAAAAGATGAGCACTCAGAAGTCAATGATAATTCAAGTGACCCTGAAATGACACCAAAAGAAGAGCACCAAGAACTCAATGATAATTCAAGTGAACCAGAAATGACTCTAGAAGAGGAGTACCAAGTAAGCAAAGAAGAGGAATCAAATCCACCACAAATGACTGATGTCCCCAACATCAATACAACATCAGATCATTCTCACAATTCTCAAGAAGATACGCTCAATGTAACAGGGACCACAAAGGACACGGACACCAATAACTGTGACAATGACTCAAATCATCACATGGCACACTCATTATGCGCAACAAAGTAACAAAAACCGCACAAAGCACAGCAGAAACAAGAACAACAGCAACAACATAAGCAACATGCAGCGCAACAAGAATGACAAAAGCAACAAGAAGCATCCCAGAAACAACAAGCACGACAAGAAAAAGAGCAAGAATAAAAGTTAAAACAACAAAAACAGAATCAACAAGCGTGACAAAAAGAACAACAAGAACGACAACAACAAGAACGCCAACGAAAACAACAAAGACAGAAACGACACAAACAACAACAATGAAAAACGATCTGTACAACATGGTACAACTCTGCATGTGAAGGACAATGCCACCACACACTGCGAAACAATGACAAGACTGCAAACATGCCATGGCATGATAAAGAATCTCACAAATTCACATCTGCTCCAGGTCAAACAAGCAAAACAGCTTTCACGAACGATGACATACAGAATCAATACCACAAACACACAAAAAAGTCGAGGTCAGACAATGGTGCGACACAAAATCGCTACCCGCAATCAAATGGAACAGGGGAAAAAGGTGTCCACATCATTAAACGGCTCATCAGCAAAGCAGCTGAGTCACGTTCCAACACCAACCTAGCTCTGTTATCGTACCGAGCAACCCCATTGAGCTCAGGACTGGCGCCAGCGCAAATGCTCTTCGGCAGAGACATCCGGACAACTCTACCGGCAAAGCAATTCCGAGACCCCGGCAACGCACCAGTTCTCAACGACATGCGGGCACTATGCTCCAAACAAAAAGTATACTACGATCAACATGCGATCCCACTCAAGCCACTGACAATAGGTGACACCATCAGAATCAGGGACCCAGGAGGCGGATGGTCTGAGTCAGCCACGGTGATCAGGCAGGAGGCAGCACAGTCCTACATTGTCAAATTGTCTGCGGGAGTACTTTTTCACCATAACCGCCGAGATCTAGTAGAGATTCGACCTACAACGCCAGTATTTCCCACACTGGACTTGACCGAGTCCATTTGTCCACAGGACGATCCTCGCCACACAATGCCAGACAGTACTCTTGATGACATCGAGCCATCATCCCTACTACCACCGTTAAGACACTCCAGCAGAAGCCATAAGGCACCCGGCCAGCTAGATTAGTGATGACACTTCAACACACGCACAAGACGAATATGGACATTTCTCACGATGGACTCATAACACAGTTAATTGTTTCTGTATTACTTTTATCATTTTCACAGTGTGCAGATTTGCATCTTCTCACCACTTGTTATGTGCAGTTTTCTTGAGGCCATTCTAGAAAACATGTCCAATAAAAGGGGGGGATGTAGTGATCTGTACATACATCTGCACATACACCAGAGACTGCAGACAGATGTAACAGCCACAGCATCACTAGAGGGCATTAGAGATGGTTATAAAGGGTCCAGCCCAAGGTAGGATCTGCCTCTTTCAGAAGCACAGGGCTAGTGAGCAGCAGCAGACAGACACAGCTCAGCATAGGCAGCTTACCTTAGCTTCATGGGTCATACCTCTTGACTGTATTACATCTAGTTAAGCTCTGGAAACAGAATGAACCTACTGAATAAAGTATTTGTGTTAACTGGAAGTCTACAATCTTTATTCAGACTGCGAGAATAATATACCAATAAAAATCATTTATAAAAAACAGTACGCAGGAGGCACCCTGAGGTCATGAAAAGCATGACAGGAACTCTACATGCACTTCATACCTACACCAGAATATTGAATTCTGACTGCCTGTTTAATCTGGGGGATATTTGGGTTGAGTTTTTTGTAACTCCTGCCTCTCCTAAAAGACGGTTATTGGAGAGTGGTATAACCATCTCTTGGGCTGCACATATCGTGGATAATATCTCCCTATTTGTGACAGGGAAGAGTGCGGGGTTTATCTGTCTAACTTGTACACCTCAGCAAATAATATCTGCGTGCACCACATCATTAACCAGGACCACCAAGGTGCCCGCCAACAGACAATAACATGCCTACCATTGAGATCAGCTAAGATCTTAGAGGCAGAAAACTGAACCCTTTTATTTATTAAAATTGCCACACCCCGGGCCCTACCACCAAAGCCTGAATGGAAAACTTGTCCCACCCACCACTTCTGCAACCTTGTCTGGCCTCTGGCCCGCAAATGAGACTCTTGCAGAAACATCACATTGGCTTTAAGCTTTTAAAGTGAGAAAATACTCTCAACCTTTTCACTGGGCCATTCGATCCCCTGACATTCCAGGTGACCAACCGGATTGGGGGCCTCCAACCCCCCCCTCGATCCGGAGTCAACCATTTCCACCAAGAGGGACTGTTCAACAGTTACATAAAAAAGGCATAGCAACCAGGCGCACCCAAGATGACTGCCAAGCCCACTAACAAGATTAAATAAAGAGAAATCTGCAATCACCACCAACAAACTTGCCCCCACTCCCCCACCCTCAGAAACTATTACACCGAAATACGCATACAGAAAATAGTATGCCGAACATAAACCACAAAAACTTACTTCTCATAAACCTAATCCCAAACGGAAAAAAACACAAAGCTCATTATCTAAAATAGAACTAATATGATAAGCTGCAGTCAACCACTCTGCACTGCTCCCATTAACTAACTCTTCAGATAGCAGTGTGGCTTCTGCCTAGTGTGAAGAGAAATGCTTACAGAAAAAGACACAAAGTATAATAACCCCTTAAAATATAGTTCTCCAACAGGCAGCCATATATTTTCACAACAGTGAGAACAAATAGAGAAAAAACACACATAAAATTAAACTCCGTACCAAAGTCCAACTTACAAAACATTCAATCCAAACAATAACAGAAAAATGCAAACATGAATAAGGAACCCCAACATTTCTGGGGGGACTGTATATGTTGATGGTGACTATGGGTGATTCCTGATTCCTTTTTTTAATTTGATGTCTGTGTTGACATGTGTGTTGCTGTTTGAGGGTTGGTGGGAGGATAGGATTGTTGTTGTTTGATGAGGAGATTGACATTGTATTTGTTACCGCTGATTGTTTGTTGGTGGGTGTAAATTTTGAAGAAAATGTGAAAAAGGAGAATAAGAGGAGATTAAAGAGGAGAATACAAATATCTTTTTTTAAAAAGTAACCCCAACATTTCTGCATATCAGTATGCCCAACCTCAATATCCAAAAACCTCAATCAACCTGCGCCCAGCCAATGCTTCTTTACAAAGTGATCCGCTTCCTCCGGCGCATCATTCTGGGGCAGCACTGTAGCATTGTGGATAGCACAAATGCTTCACAGCTCCAGGGTCCCAGGTTCGATTCCGGCTTGGGTCACTGTCTGTGCGGAGTCTGCACATCCTCCCCGTGTGTGCGTGGGTTTCCTCCGGGTGCTCCGGTTTCCTCCCACAGCCCAAAGATGTGCGGGTTAGGTGGATTGGCCATGATAAATTTCCCATATTGTCCAAAAATTGCCCTTAGTGTTGGGTGGGGTTACTGGGTTGTGGGGATAGGGTGGAGGTGTGGACCTTGGGTGGGGTGCTCTTTCCAAGAGCCGGTGCAGACTCGATGGGCCGAATGGGCTCCTTCTGCACTGTAAATTCTATGATCAAAGAAACAATCTTTTCCCTCAAAATTCACTCTTAGCCATGCCGGCTACATCACCCCAAACCAGACTCTGATTTTATACAGAGAGGCATTGGCCTTGTTGAATGCTTCCTGCTTCTTTGCCAGCTCCGCACCCACGTCCTTTAAACATGATGGTGTGGCTTTCCCATTTGTAGTCGCGATGCTCCTTAATTCGACTCAGAACCCGCTCTTTTTCTTGGAAGCTGTGAAACTTCACAATTACTGCTCGCGGTGGTTCAATGGGATGGGGCTTCTGGCGAAATGTCCGGTGCGCTCGGTCCAGCTTGAGAGGGTTCGCAAGTCTACCCTCCCCCACCATTTTCCCAAACATCTTCACAAATTACTCTATGGGAGTTGGGTCTTCCATCCCCTCCGGCAACCCACAATTCAGATATTTTGCCTCCTGGAACGATTCTCCAAATAATTCAATTTGGCCTTCAGCGCTTTCTTCACATTGGCCATCGGCTTCCAGAGAGGCAATGCCTTGAAACGGCCACCTCCGTGCCTTGTATCGTGTCACCATGCACTTTTACCATTTTGTTAGTCCTCTCCAATGGCAAATGATGGGAGCCAAGGCCTCTTCCATCGATTTCCGGAGGTCACCGACACAACCCGCCATGTTTGTCAAATTCTGCCACCAATGTGCTTGTAAGAATCTCGGCCATTAATGGAGTGGCCGGAGTCACAGAGGCTGCCTCCCCCATTTTCTCCATCAACAAGCCCCGAGAAGTTTCTGATTCAGGTGGCAAACCTCTACTTTCAGGCTTTTCCCCACTGGGGTTTCTAGGTATTTCACCTATGTAGGTACCTTATTCCATGAAACAAGGACTAAAAGGACAGCACCCTAGCGGGAGCCACCTCGTGCACTTCTTCCCCCTACACGGGAAGCATGGGTGTTCAATCACTGTATATACTTTGCGCCTCTGTAAATGTAAATATATTTTGCTTACTTCCATCAAAGTCTCAGGTACTGGATGCGCTTCCATGTGATTCAATATTCCGCCGTCATCCAAGTGCAGCAGATGCCCCCCCCGCCCCCCCCCCCCCCCCACCCCGCTCTCAACTATTCCCCATCATGTCCCTCAGTTCTTAATTGCCTCACTCAACATCAGCTCAGTCAGTCACCTTTATGTGCACATAAGCATGATGAACAAAGCCAGTTGCTTTATGAACATTGGATTGTGGTGAATGGAACTACTGTTAATTCACCAGTGCACTGTGATATCATGTTACTGCTGTATCGTGTTACGTTATGTGTTTAACCCTGTGGGCTCCACCTATGGGCCATTGTATGGATTCACCCACAGGGGAATATGTCGGGGCATGTACGGGCTCGCCCATGGCTCCACCCCTTACAGGAAGTATAAAGGCAGCTGACCTGCAGGCCCGCATTCATTGTTGTACTGGTCACAGGCAGGCTCAGTTGTAAGCTGATTAAAACCACGGTTTACTTCTCAACGTGTCTCTCAGTGAATTGATGGTCGCACCATGGATAAAAGCAAATTACTGCGGATGCTGAAATCTGAAACGAAAGAGAAAATGCTGGAAAATCTCAGCAGGTCTGGCAGCATCTGTAGGGAGAGAAAAGAGCTAACGTTTCGAGTCCAATGACTCTTTGTCAAAGCTACCAGTCAGAGGATGTGGGGAATATTTATACTGTCGCGTGAGAATGAAAGATGAGCCATAGCCACCGAAACCCAGGGAAACGGGATGCTGATAGCCACAGAGACCATGGGGAAAGCGTGCTAATGGCAGTCCCCAGAGAGAACAAAAGGTGTGAGAGGCCAAACAGCAGAGAAACTAACATCAGAGGGTGAACTGTGACATGGAGATGTGGGGGTGGGGAAGGGGGAGGCAAAGTGTAGAAGGGGTAAGAAAGGTGGATAAGTTTGGGGGGGGGGTTAAATATATATTCAGAAAAAAAGAAATGGTAAGAGACAGTTGAAATGAAATGGGATGAAAACAAATGGGTCTAGTTGGGGTAGAGCTAATCCTCTGAAGTTCTTGAATTCGATGTTGAGACTGGAAGGCTGCAGTGTGCCTAACCGGAAGATGAGATGTTGTTCCTCCAGTTTGTGTTGAGCTGCGTTTGGTCTCTCCGATATAGAGGTCTCCGGAGAAACAAAACGTAGACTGGGTGATCGCTTTGCTGAGCACCTTCGGTCATTCAGGATCCAGACCTTCCCGTTGCTTGCCATTTCCAGAAAAGACCCTGATCCCATGCCCACATGTCTGTCCTTGGCCTGCTGCAATGTTCCAGTGAAGCTCAACACAAACTGGAGGAACAACATCTCATCTTCTGGTTAGGAGCCTTCCGGTCTCAACTTCGAATTCAACAACTTCAAATGATTAGCTCTACCCCATCTAGACCCATTTGTTTTCATCCCATTTCATTTCAACTGTCTCTTACCATTTCTTTCTTTCTTGTCTTTCTTAATATATATTTAACCCCGCCCCCCCCCCCAATCTTATCCACCTTTCCTTACCCCTTCTCCCCTTTGGTTCCCCCTTCCCCTCTGCCCACATCTCCATCTGTCACAATTCATCCTCTGATGTTAGTTTCCCTGCTGTTTGGCCTCTCACACCTTTTGTTCTCTCTGGGGACTGCCATTAACACTCTTTCCCCTTGGTTTCTATGGCTATCAGCATCCCGTTTCCCTGGGTTTCTGTGGCTGTGACTCATCTTTCATTCTCACTCCACAGTATAAATATTTCCCACTTTCTCTGTCTGTTAGCTTTGACAAAGAGTCATCGGACTCAAAACGTTAGCTCTTTTCTCTCCCTACAGATGCTGCCAGACCTGCTGATATTTTCCAGCATTTTCTCTTTCGTCCTGTATGAACATTGTGGTTGGACAATGCATATCATAGAATTTACAGTGCAGAAGGAGGCCATTTGGCCCATCGAGTCTGCACCGGCTCTTGGAAAGAGCATCCCACCCAAGGTCAACACCTCCACCCTATCCCCATAACCCAGTAACCCCACCCAACACTAAGGGCAATTTTGGACACGAAGGGCAATTTATCATGGCCAATCCACCTAACCTGCACATCTTTGGACTGTGGGAGGAAACCGGAGCACCCGGAGGAAACCCACGCACACACGGGGAGGATGTGCAGACTCCGCACAGACAGTGACCCAAGCCGGAATCGAACCTGGGACCCTGGAGCTGTGAAGCAATTGTGCTATCCACAATGCTACCGTGCTGCCCTGTATGTAAGCCTATGTAAGTCTTGCTTCAGAGGATCATATAATGCGGCTTCATGAGTGGAGCTCCTGGAAGGTTATTGATTATCTTGAAGCGGCTGCACCGAAGTCTGTACTTTTCCGTATATGTTGTGGGTATTTCTCACGCTCTGTATTGCAGTCATTCCAACTAGGTGTACTTTCCAATAGCCTCCATGTAATGACTGTTAGGTTTGGGTTACAGTTTAATTCATTGTAGAGGACCATTGTCTTTATGTCTGTCTGCAACGTTATCTGATTACTATATTTACAGTCAAACAATACTCTTTGATTAGTTCCCACTCTCTACATGCATGACGCTGAGCAATGGAAGTAGTTTGCACTTGTTGACATTTGAAATGTCTGCCAGGCAGCAATGAATCTGTGATGTTATAAGTGTGTGCCTAGCCTCACAGTACTAGTTTAGCTCAGTTGGCTGGACAGCTGGTTCGTGATGCCGAACAAGGCCAGCGGCGCGGGTTCATATTCCCGCACCAGCTGAGGTTATTCATGCAGGCCCTGCCTTCTCAACCTAGCCCTTCGCCTGAGATGTGGTGATTCACAGGTTAGATCACCACCAGTCAGCTCTCCCCTTCCAGGGGGAAGCAGCCTATGGTCACCTGGCACTATGGCGACTTTACATTAAATGTGTTGGAAGCAGTTCATAGAAGGTTTCCAAGACTAATATCAGGAATTGGTGAGTTGTCTTATGACGGAGCATGGGTTCACAAAGGGTAGGTCGTGTCTGACTAATTTGGTAGAATTTTTTGAGGACGTTACCAGTGCAGTAGATAACTGGGAGCCAATGGATGTGGTATATCTGGATTTCCAGAAAGCTTTTGACAAGGTGCCACACAAAAGGTTGCTGCATAAACTAAAGATGCATGGCATTGAGGGTAAAGTGGTAGCATGGGTAGAGGATTGGTTAACTAACAGAAAGCAGAGAGTGGGGATAAATGGGTGTTTCTCTGGTTGGCAACCTGTAACTAGTGGGGTCCCTCAAGGATCAGTGTTGGGCCCGCAGTTGTTCACAATTTACATAGACGATTTGGAGTTGGGGACCAAGTGCAATGTGTCAAAGTTTGCAGATGACACTAAGATGAGTGGTAAAGCAAAAAGGGCAGAGGATACCGGAAGTCTGTAGAAGAATTTGGATAGGTTAGGTGAATGGGCTAGGGTCTGGCAGATGGAATTCAATGTTGCCAAGTGTGAGGCTATCCATTTTGGGAGGAATAACAACAGAATGGATTATTATTTAAACGGTAAGATGTTAAAACATGCTGCTGTGCAGAGGGACCTGGGTGTGCTGGTGCACGAGTCGCAAAGAGTTGGTGTGCAGGTGCAACAGGTGATTAAGAAGGCTAATCGAGTTTTGTCTTTCATTGCTAGAGGGATGGAGTAGACTGCGACTGTACGCATTGGAGTTTAGAAGGATGCGGGGGGATCTTATTGAGACATATAAAATTATGAAGGGAATAGATAGGATAGATGCGGGCAGATTGTTTCCACTGGTCGGGGAAAGCAGAACTAGGGGGCATAGCCTCAAAATAAGGGGAGGTAGATTTAGGACGGAGTGTAGGAGGAACCTCTTCACCCAAAGGGTTGTGAATCTCTGGAATTCCTTGCCCAGTGAAGCAGTTGAGGCTCCTTCTTTAAAAGTTTTTAAGAAAAAGATAGATGCCTTTCTAAAGAATAAAGCGATTCGGGGATATGGTGTAAGGGCCGGAGAATGGAGCTGAGTCCACAAAGATCAGCCATGATCTCATTAAATGGAGGAGCAGGCTCGAGGGGCCAGATGGCCTACTCCTGTTCCTAGTTCTTATGTAATTCTATGATTCTATGATTCTGATCTGCGAAACATCTAAAACACATCTCCAATATTGTGTGCAGTTTTGGTCTTCTTATCTGAGGAAGGATGTTCATCCAATAGAGGGAGTGCAGCAAAGGTTCACCAGACTGATTCCTGGGATGGCAGGACTGACATATGAGGACAGATTGAATCATAGAATCTCTACAGTGCAGAAGGAGGCCATTCAGCCCTTAGAGTCTGCAACGACCCTCCAAAAGAGCAATCCACCAAGGCCCCACACCCCTGCCCTATCCTTGTAACCGCACCTAACCTGCACACCTTTGGACACGAAAGGACAATTTAGCATGGCCAACCTATCTAACTTGCACATCTTTGAACTGTGGGAAGAACCCGGAGGAAACCCACGTAGACATGGAGAGAAGGTACAAACTCCCCACAGACAAGGCCAGAATTGAACCTGGGACCCAGCACTCTGAGGTAGCAATGCTAACCACTGTGCCACCTTGTCGTTCGTTTAGGATTATATTTGCTGGGGTTTAGAAGAATGAGGGGGGATCGCATAGAAATCTATAACATTCAAGCAGGACGAGTGGGGATAGATGTAGGAAATGCCTGTACTGTGCTGTCCAGTTCTATATTCTATGTTCTATCTGTCCACGTGGGTCTCACCCCCACAACCCAAAAGATGTGCAGGGTAGGTGAATTGGCCATGCTAAATTGCACCTTGATTGGAAATGTTATTTAAAAATAGAGCAGCCCATTGACGTGTTGACGATGCAGAAACATAGAAACATAGAAAATAGGAGCAGGAGGAGGCCATTCAGCCCTTCGAGCCTGCTCCACCATTCATTATGATCACGGTTGCTCATCGTGGGAGGGGACTTTAATACAGTTATTGATCCTGGCCTGGATCGGTCATGGTGCCAGCAATGGCAAAGGAGCTGAAAGGGTTCATGGAGCAGATGGGGGGGGGGGGGGGGGGGGGGGGGGGGGGGGGGGGTGGATCCATGGAGATTTATGCAGCCGAGGGTGAAGGAGTTTTCCTTCTACTCCCACGTGCATAAGGTATACTCTCGGATCGATTTCTTTGTCCTGGGTAGGGCCTTGCTGGCAGAGGTGGTGGACACGGGGTACTCGGCGATCACGATCTCGGACCATGCTCCACACTGGGTTGACCTGCAGGTTAGTTCAGATAGCAATCAGTGCCCGCAATGGAGGTTAGATGTAGGGCTATTAGCGGACGAAGCGGCGTGCGAGAGGCTGAGGAAATGCATACAAAATTACCTGCAGGTAAATGATACGGGGGAAGTCTCAGCAGCGGTGGTCTGGGAAGCGCTGAAGGCAGTGGTGAGAGGAGAGCTGATCTTGATCCGGGCTCACGGGGACAGGACGGATAGGGCAGAGACGGACCGACTGGTGAAAGAGATTTTGCAAGTCGACAAGAGGTATGCGGAGACTCGAGAGATAGGGCTTTTAAGGGAACGGCGGAGGCTACAGGCGGAGTTCGGCTTGTTAACCTCAGGGAAGGCTGTGGAACAGCTCAGAAACGCGAGGGGGGGCGATATATGAGCATGGTGAGAAGGCCAGCAGGATGCTTGCACAGCAGCTCAGAAAGAGGGAGGCAGCTAGAGAAATAGGGAAAGTTATTGACGGGGATGGGCACTTAGTTGGGGACTCGGCAGGGGTGAGTAAGGCGTTTCGGGATTTTTACAGCAGGTTTTATGGGTCGGAATCCCCTGCGGGGCCGGAGGGGATGAGGCGCTTCCTGGAGGGGTTGACCTTCCCAAAGGTGGATGGGGAGCTGGTAGAAGGACTGGGGGCCCCAATCAGTTGGAGGAGATAGTGCAGGGCTTGAAGGCCATGCAGTTGGGGAAGGCTCCGGGACCGGATGGGTACCCAGTGAAGTTCCACAAAAGTTCTCAGGGATATTGGGACCGATGCTGATGAAGGTGTTTAATGAGGCAAGGGAAAGGGAGGTTCTGCCCCAGATGGTGTCACAGGCCATGATTTCGCTTATCCTGAAATGGGACAAGAACCCGGTGTTGTGTGGGTCTTATGGCTGATTTCCCTGTTGAACGTGGACGCCAAACTGCTGGTCAAAATTTTGTCCTCCAGGATTGAGGGGCGAAATTCTCTCCCAATGGCGGGATGTCCGCCGACTGGCGCCAAAGATGGCGCCAATCAGACGGGCATCGCGCTGGCCCAAAGGTGCGGAATGCTCCGCATCTTTGGCGGCCTAGCCCCAACATTGAGGGGGTAGGCCGACGCCGGAGGGATTTCCGCCCCGCCAGCTGGCAGAAATGGCGTTTGTTGCCCCACCAGCTGGCGCGGAAATGCGGCGCATGCGCGGGAGCGTCAGCGGCCGCTGTCAGTTTCCCGGCGCATGCGCGGGAGCATCAGCTGCCGCTGTCAGTTTCCCGCGCATGCGCAGTGGGGAGAGTCTCTTCCGCCTCCGCCATGGTGGAGGCCGTAGCGGAGGCGGAAGGGAAAGAGTGCCCCCACGGCACAGGGCCGCCCGCGGATCGGTGGGCCCCGATCGCGGGCCAGGCCGCCGTGGGGGCACCCCCCGGGGTCAGATCGCCCCGCCCCCAGGACCCCGGAGCCCGCCCACGCCCCCTGGTCCCGCCGGTAAATACCAGGTTTGATTTACGTCGGCGGGACAGGCAATTCCTGGGCAGGACTTCGGCCCATCCGGGCCGGAGAATCCAGCGGGGGGTCCCGCCAACCGGCGCGGCCCGATTCCCGCCCCCGCCCAATCTCCGGTACCGGAGACTTCAGCGGGGGCGGGGGCGGGATTCACGGCGGCCAACGGCCATTCTCCGACCCGGCGGGGGGTCGGAGAATGACGCCCGAGGATTGTGTACAGAACGTCATTGTGGAGGATCAGACGGGCTTCGTTAAGGGCAGGCAGCTGGTAGCCAATGTAAGAAGGCTGTTAAACGTGATCATGATACCCCCGGAAAGCAGGGAGGTGGAGGTAGTGGTCGCGATGGATGCGGAAAAAGCTTTTGACCGGGTTGAGTGGGATTATTTATGGGAGGTTCTGGGGTGGTTCGGATTTGGGAGGGGCTTTATTGACTGGGTCAGGTTGTTGTACCGGGCGCCTGTGGCAAGTGTACGGATGAACAGGATGACTTCGGACTATTTTTGACTGCACTGGGGGACGAGACAAGGATACCCCCTCTCCCCACTGCTGTTTGTGCTGGCTATAGAGCCGCTGGCAATTGCTCTGAGGGCCTCAAGGGGCTGGAAGGGGCTGGTCCGGGGTGGTGGGGGGGGGGAGGGGGAGGTGCGGCAGGGGGGCGGGGGGCGGTGGAGCACAGAATCTCGCTGTATGCGGACGACCTGCTTCTGTATGTTTCAGATCCAATTGAGGGGATGGAAGAAATCATGGGAATTTTCGGGGAAATTAGGCCGGTATTCGGGGTATAAGCTTAGCATGGGGAAGAGCGAGATGTTTGCAGTCCAGGTGAGGAGTCAGGAGAGGCAACTGGGGGAACTGCCGTTTAGACTGGTAGGGGACAGTTTCAGGTACCTAGATATCCAAGTGGCGCGGGATTGGGACCGGCTACATAAATTGAACTTGGCCTGGTTGGTGGATCAGATGAAAGATGATTTCCGGAGATGGGATGCGCTCCCGTTGTCTCTAGCTGGGAGAGTCCAAACGGTGAAAATGACGGTCCACCCGAGATTCCTGTTTGTATTTCAATGTCTCCCCATCTTCATTCCACGGTCCATTTTTAAGCGGGTCAATACAGTTATCGCGGGGCAGGACGGTGGCGCAGTGGTTAGCACTGCAGTCTCACGGCGCCGAGGTCCTAGGTTCGATCCCGGCTCTGGGTCACTGTACGTGTGGAGTTTGCACATTCTCCCCGTGTTTGCGTGGGTTTCACCCCCACAACCCAAAGATGTGCAGGCTAGGTGGATTGAACACGCTAAATTGCCTCTTAATTGGAAAAAGTTCATTGGGTACTCTAAATTTATAAGAAAAAAGAAAGAAAATAAAGTTATAGCGGGCTTCGTATGGGGCGGCAGGTCCCCGCAAGTGAGGAGGGTAATGCTGGAGTGGAGTCGGGGAGAGGGAGGGCTGGCGCTGCCGAACTTTAGCAATTATTACTGGGCGGCTAACATAGCCATGATTAGGAAGTGGCTGGTGTGTGTGTATGGGGGGAAATTTCGATATCTGCAGGTGCGGGACTTTCTGCGTAGACAGGTACCAACCTTCCCACTCCTGACGCTGAGGGGGATTCAGGACAGGGTAGTTTCCAGAGGATAGATAGGAGAGGGGAGCGTTTCTGACATTTACAACGAGCTTATGGGATCAGAGAAGATGCAGACCGAGGAGCTGAAGCGAAAGTGGGAGGAGGAGCTGGGGGAACACGTTGAGTAGAGTCAATGCGTCCGCAACATGTGCCAGACTCAGCCTGATTCAATTCTAGGTCGTTCACCAGGCTCAAATGACAGTGGCCCGGATGAGCAGATTCTTTGGGGTGGAGGATAGGTGCGAAAAATGTGCGGGAGGACCAGCGAACCATGTCCACATGTTCTGGGCATGTCCAAAACTGAGGGGATTCTGGCCGAGGTTTGCGGACGTCATGTCCAAGGTATTAAAACAAGGGTGGCGGCGAAAGAGGCCGGAATTCTGGCCTTTGCGTCCCTGGTAGCCCGGCGAAGGATTCTCCTTCAGTGGAAAGATACGAGGCCCCCAAGCGTGGAATCCTGGATCAGCGATGTGGCAGGGTTCATTAAATTGGAGAGGGTGAAATTCGCCTTGAGAGGGTCGGTACAAGGGTTCTTTAGACGGTGGCAACCGTTCTTAGACTTTCTGGCAGAACGATAGACATTGGTCAATGGCAGGAGCAGCTCGGGGGGTGGGGGGGGGGGGGGGGGGGGGGGTTTACTTTATTTTTGTTTATGTTATTTACACTGGAAGGGTCTGAGGGGGTGTATACACCTGGTATCTTAAGTCGGGGTATTAATGTTAATTTATTATTTAGGTACAGGGGGGGAGGGGTTTGGGGGGTTGCTTTTTTAGATTGTGTTTTGTACTTAACCCTGTTGGGTTCTTTTTTTCTTTCTCATTTTGTTCTTGATATTTTATGAAAACCTTTAATTAAAATTATTTTAAAAAAAAAACAAGGGTGGCATTGAGTCCGGAGGTGGCGATTTCCGGGGTGTCACGGGATCCAGGAATCCAGGAGGAGAAAGAGGCAGGCGTCCTGGCCTTTGCTTCCCTGGTAGCCCGGAAGCGGATATTACTAGCATGGAGGGACTCAAGGCCCCTGAAGGTGGCAGACCAGGTCAGGTTAAGAAAGGGATGGGTAGGACAGGTATTCCATTCGGGGCTGGATGCGAAGAATAGAGGGGTGGCAATACTGGTGGGGAAGCGGGTGTCGTTTGAGGGCAAGAACATAGTAGTGGACAATGGAGGTCGATACGTGATGGTGAGCGGTAGGCTGCAGGGGGCGTGGGTGGTATTGGTAAACGTATACGCCCCGAACTTGGATGATGCTGGATTTATGAAGCGTATGTTGGGGCGCATTCCGGACCTGGAGGTAGGAAGCTTGATAATGGGGGGGGATTTCAACACGGTGTTGGACCGAGCATTAGATCGTTCCAGATCTAGGACGGGGAGGAGGCCGGCTGCGGCCAATGTGCTTAGGGGGTTTATGGGTGGAGTAGATCCGTGGAGATTTGCTAGGCCCCTGGCCAGGGAATTTTCTTTTTTTTCCCACGTACACAGAGGCTACTCCCGATAGATTCTTTTGTTTTGATCAGGGCGCTGATCCCGAAGTGGAGGGAACGGAGTACTCGGCCATAGCCATCTCGGACCACGCCCCGCACTGGGTGGAGCTGGAGTTAGGAGAGGAGAGGGACCAACGCCCGCTGTGGCGTCTAGATGTGGGATTACTGGCAGATGAGGAGGTGTACGGGAGGGTACGGGGGTGCATTGAAAGGTATTTGGAGGCCAACGACAACGGGGAGGTGCAGGTGGGGGTAGTATGGGAGGTGCTGAAGGCGGTGGTCAGGGGAGAGTTAATCTCCATCAGGGCTCACAGGGAGAAGAGAGAGGGCAGGGAAAGGGAGAGGTTAGTGGGGGAGATCCTCAGGGTGGACAGGAGCTATGCAGAGGCCCCTGAAGAGGGACTACTTAGGGAGAGGCGAAGTCTCCAGATGGAATTCGACCTTTTGACCACAGGGAAGGCAGAGGCACAGTGGAGGAAAGCACAGGGGGCGACGTACGAGTATGGGGAGAAGGCGAGCCGGATGCTGGCACATCAGCTCCGTAAGAGGTTGACAGTGAGGGAGATAGGTGGAGTCAAGGATGGCAGGGGAACTACGGTGCGGAGTGCGCTGAAAGTAAATGAGGCATTTAAGGCCTTTTATGAGGAGCTGTACAGATCTCAGCCCCCAGCGGGGGAAGAGGGGATGCGACGATTTCTGGATCAACTGAGGTTCCCGAGGGTGGAGGAGCAGGAGGTGGCTGGTTTTGGGGCGCCAATTGGGTTGGAGGAGCTGATTAAAGGACTGGGGAGCATGCAGGCGGGGAAGGCCCCGGGACCAGATGGGTTCCCGGTTGAGTTTTACAGGAAGTATGCGGACCTGTTAGCCCCGTTGCTGGTGAGGACTTTCAATGAGGCAAGTGAGAGGGGGACCCTGCCCCCGACAATGTCCGGGGCGATGATTTCTTTGATCCTGAAGCGGGACAAGGACCCACTGCAATGTGGGTCGTATAGGCCGATTTCGCTCCTTAATGTGGATGCTAAGTTGCTGGCAAAAGTGCTGGCTACGAGGATTGAGGACTGTGTCCCAGGGGTGATTCACGAGGACCAGACGGGGTTTGTAAAGGGCAGGCAGCTATGTGCGGAGGCTCCTAAATGTGATTATGATGCCATCGGTGGAGGGAGAGGCGGAGATAGTGGCAGCTATGGACGCGGAGAAGGCCTATGACCGAGTGGAGTGGGAGTATCTCTGGGAAGTGTTGCGGAGGTTTGGGCATGGGGAGGGGTTTATCAGTTGGGTTAAGCTCCTATATAGAGCCCCGGTGGCGAGTGTGGTTACGAATTGGCGGATGTCGGAGTATTTTCGGCTGTATCGAGGGACGTCGCCCCCTGTCCCCCCTGTTGTTTGCATTAGCAATTGAGCCTTTGGCCATGGCATTAAGGGAGTCCAGGAATTGGAGGGGGGTGGTCCGAGGGGGAGAGGAGCATCGGGTGTCGCTGTATGCGGACGACCTGTTGCTGTATGTGGCAGATCCAGTGGAGGGGATGGTGGAGGTCATGCAGATCCTAAGGGAGTTTGGGGACTTCTCGGGCTTTAAGCTCAATGTAGGGAAAAGTGAGCTCTTTGTGGTGCATCCAGGGGACCAGGGAAGAGGGATAGACGACCTACCGTTGAGGAGGGTGGAAAGGAGCTTTCGGTACTTGGGGATCCAGGTAGCTAGGAGTTGGGGGGCCCTGCACAAACTTAATTTGACGTGGCTGGTGGAGCAGATGGAGGAGGACTTCAAACGATGGGATGTGTTGCCACTCTTGCTAGCGGGCAGGGTACAGTCGATTAAAATGATGGTCCTCCAGAGGTTTCTTTTTGTGTCCCAGTGCCTTCCTATTATGATTACCAAGGCCTTTTTTTAAGCGGGTAGGTAGGAGCATCATGGGTTTTGTGTGGGCAAACAAGACCCCGAGGGTAAGGAGGGGGTTTCTGGAGCGTAGTAGGGCCAGAGGAGGGATGGCGTTGCCGAATCTGGGTGGCTACTACTGGGCAGCCAACGTGGCGATGATCCGTAAGTGGGTAATAGAGGGAGAGGGGGCGGCATGGAAGAGGTTGGAGATGGCGTCCTGCAAAGGAACGAGCCTGAGGGCGCTGGTGACGGCACCGCTGCAGCTCTCGCCGCCAAGGTACACCACGAGTCCGGTGGTGGCGACAACGCTAAGGATCTGGGGGCAGTGGAGACAACACAGGGGTGAGATGGGAGCCTCGGTGTGTTCCCCGATCAGAGATAACCATCAGTTTGTCCCAGGAAGGATGGACGGGGGGGTTCAGAGCTGGCATCGGGCAGGGATCAGAAGGATGGGGGACCTGTTTATAGATGGGACGTTTGCGAGCCTAGGGGCGCTGGAGGAGAAGTTTGGGATACCCCCGGGAAATTAGTTCAGCTACATGCAGGTGAGGGCGTTTGTGAGGCGGCAGGTGAGGGAATTCCCGTTGCTCCCAGTACAGGGGATTCAGGATAGGGTGATTTCGGGTGTATGGGTCGGAGAAGGCAAGGTTTCGGCGATATGTCAGGAGATGAAAGAAGAGGAGGAGGCTTCGGTAGAGGAGCTGAAGGGCAAATGGGAGGAGGAGTTGGGAGAGGAGATTGAAGAGGGTCTGTGGGTTGATGCCCTGAGTAGGGTTAATTCCTCTTCCTCATGTGCCAGGCTTAGCCTGACACAGTTTAAGGTTATTCACAGAGCGCATATGACAGGGGCGAGGCTGAGTAGGTTCTTTGGGGTGGAGGACAGATGTGGGAGGTGCTCAGGAAACCCGGCAAATCACGCCCATATGTTCTGGTCGTGCCCGGCACTGGATGGGTTCTGGAGGGGTTTCGCGAGGACTATGTCTAAGGTGGTGAAAGTCCAGGTCAAGCCAAGTTGGGGGCTGGCACTATTTGGGGTGGCGGACGAGCCGAGAGTGCAGGAGGCGAAAGAGGCCGGTATTCTGGCATTTGCATCCCTAGTAGCCCGGCGAAGGATCTTGCTATTATGGAATAGCCCGGCGAAGGATCTTGCTATTATGGAAAGACGCGAAGCCCCCCAGTGTGGAAGCTTGGATAAATGACATGGCAGGGTTCATCAAGTTGGAGAGGATAAGGTTTGCCTTGAGAGGGTCTGCGCAGGGGTTCTACAGGCGGTGGCAACCGTTCCTAGACTATCTTGCGGAGCGCTAGAAGGAGGTCGGTCAGCAGCAGCAACAACCCAGGGAGGGGGGGGTCTCTTTCGGGGGGGGGTATATGGGTGGGCGGGGAAAAGGGTTTTCCTCGGGGCACTTGTAAAAGGAAAAACATTAACATATGGGAGAGTCAATATGTGCGGGAGGAACCCATTGTACAAGTTCTCTATTATGTTGGATTGATAGGTTTATGTTTTGTTCTGCTCCTTCTCTTTTTCTTTTCTGTTACGGGGGGAGGGGGGGTTTAATTGGTTGAAAATTTTTGTTGGAAAAACTTTGAATAAACATATATTTTTTTTAAAACTTCCTGACCTCCAGCAACGCTATCTCCTGGACTACAAATCAGTTTCCCATCCCCCTGCCAAATTAGTTTAACCCCCCCCCCCGAAGAGCTGTAGCAAATTTCCCTCCCAGGATATTGGTGCCCCTCTGGTTCAGGTGTAATCCGTCCTGTTTGTACAGGTCCCACCTTCCCCAGGATGTGCTTCAATTATCTGAAACCCTCCCTCCTACACCATCCCTGTTGCCACGTGTTTAACTGGACTCTCTCCCTGTTCCTCACCTCGTTAGCACATGGCACTGGCAGCAAACCAGAGATGACAACACGGAGAGAATGTGAAAACCCCACCTGGGCAGTGACCCGGGGCCTGGATCGAACCTGGCTCCTTGGCGTCGTGAGACAGCACTGCAAAACCATGCTGCCCTATGGACTACTCAATTAAGGACTGTGCTGCAGAATGTGTTGCATTGTGGCCACCTGCAGAAAATACGGAAGCGTGGGATTCAGGGAGATTTAGCTGTTTGGATCAGAAATTGGCTAGCTGGAAGAAGACAAAGGGTGGTGGTTGATGGGAAGTGTTCAGACTGGAGTCCAGTTACTAGTGGGTTTTACAATTTACTATTACCCACTAGGATCTGTTTTGGGGCCACTGCTGTTTGTAATTTTTATAAATGATCTGGAGGAGGGCGTAGAAGGATGGGTGAGTAAATTTGCAGGTGACACTAAAGTCGGTGGAGTTGTGGACAGTGTGGAAGGATGTTACAAGTTACAGAGGGACATAGATAAGCTGCAGCGCTGGGCTGAGAGGTGGCAAATGGAGTTTAATGCAGAAAAGTGTGAGGTGATTCATTTTGGAAGGAATAACAGGAAGACAGAGTACTGGGCTAATGGTAAGATTCTTGGCAGTGTGGATGAGCAGAGAGATCTTGGTGTTCATGTACATAGATCCCTGAAAGTTGCCACCCAGGTTGAGAGGGTTGTTAAGAAGGCGTATGGTGTGTTAGCTTTTATTGGTAGAGGGATTGAGTTTCGGAGCCATGAGGTCATGTTGCAGCTGTACAAAACTCTGGTACGGCCGCATTTGGAGTATTGCGTGCAATTCTGGTTGCCGCATTATAGGAAGGGTGTGGAAGCATTGGAAAGGGTGCAGAGGAGATTTACCAGAATGTTGCCTGGTATGGAGGGAAGATCTTATGAGGAAAGGCTGAGGGACTTGAGGCTGTTTTCGTTAGAGAGAAGAAGGTTAAGAGGTGACTTAATTGAGGCATACAAGATGATCAGAGGATTGGATAGGGTGGACAGTGAGAATCTTTTTCCTCGGATGGTGATGTCTAGCACGAGGGGACATAGCTTTAAATTGAGGGGAGATAGATATAAGACAGATGTCAGAGGTAGGTTCTTTACTCAGAGAGTAGTAAGGGTGTGGAATGCCCTGCCTGCAACAGTAGTGGACTCGCCAACACTAAGGGTATTCAAATTGTCATTGGATAGACATATGGACGATAAGGGAATAGTGTAGATGGGCTTTAGAGTGGTTTCACAGGTCGGCGCAACATTGAGGGCCGAAGGGCCTGTACTGCTCTATGTTCTATGTTCTAATCTGATGCTATTAACCATGTCTTCTGGGGTGCATTTGATCACCAAGGAGCCAACCTTGAATGGGCTGAGGCCTGTAAAGATCTGTGGCACCTCCAAGTGACGCGAGGTGTCATGTGATCTCCCAGAGTACCTGGCACAAGCACGCATTACCTGTTTTGATGATCACACATGTGCTGCACGTTTCGAGAATGGAATCTTTCCGATTGATCAGAGAATCATAGAATTCACACTGCAGAAGGAGGCCGCTTGGCCCATCGAGTCTGCACCGGCTCTTAGAAAGGGCACCCGACTTGAGCCCACGCCTCCACCCTATCCCCGTAACCCAGTAACCTACCTCACTTTTTTTTCGACACTAAGGGCAATTCATCATGGCCAATCGACCTAACCTGCATATCTTTGGACTGTGGGAGGAAACCGGAGCACCCAGAGGAAACCCACGCAGACACGGGGAGAACGTGCAGACTCCGCACAGACAGTGACCCAAGCTGGGAATCGAACCTGGGACCCTGGAGCTGTGAAGTAACTGTGCTAACCACTGTGCCACCGTGCTGCCCACGGACTGATATGTCTTAGCTAATGCTGCTAGTGAGCTCTTAAGTCCAAATGTCTGCAGTCGATGGTACCCAGCACTTGTGGGAAGTTGGAGATCGCTATAAATCCCACTGCGCTGGCTTGCTTCATCCAGGGACAACTGGATGTAATTGTGTGCCTTATTGAAAAGACCATCAGTCACATCCCATATGCATTTCTGAGTGGACAATTGTGATATTCTGCAGAGGTCCCCAGTGGAGTCCTGAAATGATCTGCTGGCAAAAAAGTTGATAGCAGCTGTTACCTTCAGTGCGCCTGGCATTGGATGGCCTCCTGACCATGCAGAGTGAGATCCTTATGCAGAACATGGCAGATATGGCGTTGGCTACTCCATTCCTGAGACAAATGGTTGACGCCTGGCATGATTTGTGTACGTTAGCGATAGCAAAACTGGTGCTGAACCAGCGACTTTGGAGGGGCTAGCACCAGTGCCACGTGGAACACAATTGATTCCAATGGAAAACGGTGCGGGATTCACTGGGTTCTTGATTGACACTCGGGAGGCTGACTAGTTGCAGCCGCAGAAACGTGTTACAATCCCCACACACACTCATCGCAGCCAACAAGTTGCACTGGTTGTGCAAGAGTGCTTCCATGCAGCTGATGGGTCAGCTGGGGCCAGAGGGCACCTAGGGCGGAGGCCTGGGAGGACTCCTATATGGCCCATGGCCCTAAGTTCACCGTGGGTTGTCAGCAGCGTGCGCAGCTGCATGGCTGCCTTTCTGGCTGTGGCAATGGTGTTCATTGCCCATCCACCTTGACCTTACAGCCCACCTCCTGGCCACCACCACCCCCGCCGCTACTCCCCTCGGCCCTGGCAGAAGCCCCCCCCCCCCCCCCCCCCACTGGCCAGCGGCACAACTGTCAGCAAACTTAGGCGATTTTGGACATTTTACGTAACCCTCTCTCCCTCAGCAGCCATTATGCTGGTTTCACGATTTTTAAAGCACAAGTGAACCGCGCTGTCGGGAACTCGGTCCATCGGAGGCAGAGAATCATATTGCTCCATCAGACCCCACCCCCGGGCATTTCTTCATACTTCATACTTTTGTGCGTCATTCCAACTCCAAGTTAAGATGGTGGTGCTACAATTTATCTTTGAGACCAACTTCCCGTCTCCACCTCTTACCCTCCAAGTCCCTCCTGTCCTCCTCCGCCCTCACCACATCCGCCCATGACTTACCAATTCCCCAGTTACCAGAGCCAGATGCGTTTCCTGACCATGACTATTTTCTAAATGGGAAGATGCTTAGGACATCAGAAGCACAACGGGACTTTGGAGTCCTTGTTCACGAGTCTCTTAAGGTTAACGTGCAGGTTCAGTCGGCAGTTAGGAAGGCAAATGCAATGTTAGCATTCATGTTGAGAGGGCTGGAATACAAGACCAGGGATGTACTTCTGAGGTTATATAAGGCTCTGGTCAGACCCCATTTGGAGTATTGTGAGCAGCTTTGGGCCCCGTATCTAAGGAAGGATGTGCTGGCCTTGGAAAGGGTCCAGAGGAGGTTCACAAGAATGGTCCTGGAATGAAGAGCTTGTTGTATGAGGAACGGTTGAGGACTCTGGGTCTGTACTCGTTGGAGTTTAGAAGGATGAGGGGGTATCTTATTGAAACTTCCAGGATGCTGCGTGGCCTGGATAGAGTGGACGTGGAGAGAATGTTTCCACTTGTAGGAAAAACTAGAAGCAGAGGACACAATCTCAGACTAAATGGACGAGCCTTTAAAACAGATGAGGAGGAATTTCTTCAGCCAGAGGGTGGTGAATCTGTGGAACTCTTTGCCGCAGAAGGCTGTAGAGGCCAAATCAATGAATGTCTTTGAGACAGAGATGGATAGGTTTTTGATCAATAAGGAGATCAAGGGTTATGGGAAGAAGACAGGAGAATGGAGATGAGAAAAATATCAGCCATGATTGAATGGCGGAGCAGACACAATGTGCCGAGTGGACTAATTCTGCTCTTATGTCTTATGGTCTCATGATCTGTGCCATCTGCTTCCCAATATTAACGTTTCAAACCCCAAGACCAATTTCTGTGGAACACTGATCATTGCCTGCACAGCGCACTTTGCCTGTCTGTCAATGCTCAGGGAGGCCTTCTCACTCCCAGGACTAGGCCCAAGGTGGGTGTGCTATGCAGAGTCTTATAGCATTTCTTCTAGCATAGCCTGTTCAACTCCAGGACTGTCTTCTGATTCTGCCCCAACAGTGTGGCCTCACAGTCTTACAGTGCTTTCCTCTGTACCTTTGACAACAAACCCGAGCCCTCCACTCCAGTCATGTCTCTGCCTCCCCCCCCTCTCCTGCTCACTCTGCTCACTGCCCCCCAATCCTGCTTCTGTCATCCACCTCCCCACTGCAATTGCCTCCCATGCAGCAGCCTTGGCACAACCTCTTAGAAGCACCGAGATATCACAGCAGCGCTCTGAAATGTAGGCGAAATAAGTATCTACAAACCGCAAAGTCATAAGTGAAGTGAAGGTTGCCAGGTATATGCCACTGATATATAGTTGTGAAACAGACCATTCCAGTCATCCGCGAGCAGGGCATTTAAATTTGGAGGTAAAACATGATTCTTTTGCGTTGTAATTTTAATGAGCATTCAAGAGTTACAAAGGGATACAAAGACCGTTCCCAATACAGATCGGTGGGAAACTCAACCCACCGTGAAAGATGGGAGAACAATATTCTAAACTAATACCCCGTTGGCGGGAAACTGACTTTTACCATCACTCCAAATTTTGTGCCCCCGCCCACCATGAGAGTTGTCGGGCTACAGGTGGGATTTTCTGCCATTGCCAGGATCATCCGATCCTGCCGAAAGTCAATACACCTTTGGTTTAACTGCGTAATCTCTCTTGGCGTGTCCACCACAATGGGTCTGGAAAATCCCAGTCTATGGATTCGCCAGTCCCCCAGCCGTGTGTTTCTCGCTGGCGCGCCATTCGCTGGTGGCGGGATTCCCGCCACTAATCAATGGAATTTCCCATTGAAGCCACCCCATGCCGCCGGGAACAAGGAATCCCAATGACTGGAGGTTCCGGCCTATACCTTTTGATCTTCGCCGAGTGCGCTGTGGCTGTGTATGAGCGAGGTTGAATACAGGAATGTCAGTAACTTTGTCTGGGAGCAACTTCCCTACCTGTCACATTGCCAACTGAAACAAGAGAAATCACAATTCTAGTATTTTTAAAAATAGCATTTTCATGGTTTTCAGTCTATGCATCTGAGAATTGAAATGTGCAATGAAAATATACCAGCAAAATTTAAAAAAAACAACTCATTGCTTTTAATGAATCCACATTTAAAATACTGCTTTCGGAATTCCTTTTCCCCGCCCCACGATCGGATAATCAGTGGGAAATCACTCAACAGAACAGCGAGCATGGGCCAGATAGACATTTCTAACGTGAGGCGGTTTTTCTTAATTACAGTAATCCTGTAAGCTGGTTTGAAGCCGATGTAAGAGATTGATTGCAAATGTAGGGCACAGGGGTTGAAAGTGGTTTGAAGAGAGGGAGAGTCACCATATCTGCCTCTGTACTGAAATGTGATAAACCCTTTGTGGGCCAGAATTCTCACCTTTGAAAGTTCGATTGAAAGGAAAATATGTTAAGAGGTTGATTCATGACATATTTCTGAGTCTCAAATGGCTTTGCAACATTGCAATCCTTTTACAAATCTGCTTTAATTTATCTTGTAGGCATGAGAGTAAAACCAATATATTGCCAACAAAGGGAAATTCAATATGGCATCTTCAAATTTCTTGTTCTTTTCTGTTTTTGCCTTTGCTTCTCTACTCTGCTATAGATTGTGTCATGTACTCCAGAGGCAAATACAACTCTTGGATGAATTACTGAGGAGACCATTCTTCATACGTGAGAGTATGGCGTGAATATCAGCAGACGATGTGACAATGGGAAACATCAGACCCAAGCACTGTTTGTCTTTTCATGGAACACAGCATAACAAGTAAGAACACAAACCCTAACTGAACATACCCACCGAGTCTTAGAGGTGCCACGGCCAATTTAAACATCTCAACTGCTCCTCTGGCTGACTCAGCGAACTTAGCACAGACCCAGGGTCAAACCTGAGACTTTCCTGGCCCAGTACCACACCACCAAAACTCCCACCCAATCAAGAAGGTATGATTCATTTACATTTGATCCATTGACCTTGTCTCTTAGCAAATGTCTGCTTCTAACATTTTCTGGTTTTATTACAGTTTCCAGCATCTGCATTTCAAAACCCCAAATCGGTCAACAAAAGGTTCTTCTGTGATCCTGTTTCCAAATACCCTGCAGTAATTAAACACAGAATAGTTTGCGACACTCGTTGTGGCAATGGGATGCTGTTCAATGTTTTAGAATCCATTATGGGAATGTAAGAGCTGGCTATGTGGAATAATTCAGATTCAAGGACAAGTACGAATTGCCCTTTGTTAATACCTTGGGCTGGATTCTCTGATTCTGGGGCTAGGTCCCCACGCCGGCATGGGAACGTGTACGCCAGAAAAAATAACGTAAAACGGCCGCCGCTTCCCCTAGAGCACCCATGCTACATGGCTGCGCCGTGCTACATAGCGGAGGCCGCTCGTGGACCAGGCCCGTGAAATAGTGCCCCCTTTGGCCGGCTCGCGTGCCCCGGACCACCCCCGCACAGTGCCCCAGCCGCTGGCAAATTCCCCCTGCCCGCGGATCGGCGCTCCCCCGACTGTGGCGGCGCTGGACTGAGTCCGTAGCCACCACGCTGAGTTCCCGATGGATGAGACCAAACGCGGGCGCGCTGTCAGGAACTCAGCCGGTCGGGGGCAGATCATCGGGGGGCAGGCCTCAGGCAATGTCCTGAGGCCGTCGATATGTGGAGGGGGCAGAGAATCGCGGTTTGGTCCGGAACTGTGATTCTCCGGCTGATCTCTGAAAACGATTTCGGCGACCGGAGAATCCAGAGCGGGATTCTCCGATCCCCCGCCGGGTCGGAGAATCACTGGGGGGGGGGGGGGGGGGGGGTGGCGTGAATCCGGCTGCCGAATTCTCCGGTGCCGGGGATTTGGCGGGGGCGGGAATCGCGCCGGTCGGCGGCCGCTGACAGCGGCCCCCCCAGCGATTCTCCGGCCCGCGATGGGCCGAGTGGCCACCCATTTTCGGCCAGTCCCGCCGGCGTAAATTAGAGTGGGTACTTACCGGCGGGACCTGGCTGCGCGGACAGCCTCCAAGGTCCTCGGGGGAATCTAGCCCCAGGAGGTGCCCCCACGGTGGCCTGGCCCGCGATTGGGACCCCGATCCGTGGGCGGGCCTGTGCCGTGGGGGCACTCTATTCTTCCGCGTCGGCCACTGTGGTCCTCCGCCATGGCCGACGCGGAGAAGACCCCCCCCGCGCGCATGCACTGGGATGACGCTAGCACATGCTAGGGCTCCTGCGCATGTACCAACTCGCGCCAGCCGGCAGAGGCCCTTCAGCGCCGGTTGGCGTGGCGCCAAAACCCTTCCCCGCCGGCCGGTGCGGCGCAAACCACCCTGGCGCCGGCCTAGCCCCTGAAGGTGCGGATATTTAAAGGCAGTCATCTTCGAACTGTGATTGAGTTCCTTTTCATTTTTAAAAATTTGTTCAACGTGGGCATCGCTGGCTGGGCCAGCATTTATTGCCCATTCCTAAGAGCCAACCACATTGCTGTGGGTCTGGAGTCACATATAGGTCAGACTAGGTAAGGGTGGCAGAATTTCTTCCCTAAAGGACATTAGTGAATCAGATGGATTTTTACGACAATCGACATGGTCATCATTGAACATTTAATCCCAGATTTTTATTGAATTCAAATTTCACCACCTGCAGTGGCAGGATTTGAACCTGGGACCCAGGAGTACTCTGGATTTCTGGATTTCTAGTCCAATGACAATGTCACTACGCCACTGCCTCCCCCTCAAATTTGTTTTGTATCACGTGGACATGTTTTCCTTGATTCATCTTGCCATTTGTTTTATTCGGCGCTTCCTTCCTGCCACTTTTTCCAACAAGTGTGTCCAATGATGCCCTTTCTGTCCCAATTTCTGCACATGATATCTTTGCATCAACAATCTGCTGCTGAGTGCCTAGTTTTTGCACACCTACAGCAAGTATGAGCCTGTGTGTGCGTTTTTGTTTCAGCCAGAAACTTGGGCATTCTTGTGCTTGAACTCAACTGTTGAGCTTCTTTGGACGCTAATTCCACGGATCTAGCAGCTTCCAAAGCTTTCTTTAAGGTCAGGTTGCTTTTGGTTAACAACCGCTTTTGAATAACTTTGCTCCTTAAACCACAGACTAATCTATCTCTAATGGTATCGTTTAACACATCCCCAAATTCGCAGTGTTCAGTCAGTCTTTTCAGGGTAGCTACAAACTGTGTAATCAATTCACCTTTATCCTGGTTGCACTTAGAAAGCTAAACCTTTCTGCGATGACTCAAGGTTTTGGTGAATAGTGACCCCGCAAAATTCCCATTATTTCTTTGTATGACTTTGTGCCCGTCTTTTCTGGTTGCACCAGACACCTAAAAATGTTAAATGTCCACCCCCCCCCCCCGCCGATCATGCTCAGGAATGTTGGGACTTTTATATCTGTTGCTGTCCTGAAGAAAATATTCAAATCATTCTGTGTACGAGCTCCATTGCTGTGTGTTCTCATCAAATGGTTCCACTGTGCGAAAAACTCCTGCCACCTTTCTCTATGGAAGGACCTGTGTGTGTACAATATACCACAAACTTTTCGCACTGCCTTGCTTCCTTTCTCCCAACACAAGGCACAACTTGAGCTCAGCCTGTTTCCCTTTGTGTTTTGAACGCCCCCAGCACTAAATTTGTTGTTGCAGATTACTTGCGACTCATGGTTTCCGAGTTCATTTCAGGTGTAGTGCGCAGTGGACATTTTTCTGAAGTTGTTTCCTTCGGATCTTTTGGTCATTTTTCAGTTCCTCCGGTGGCTGTAACCATTGCTTGGCTCCCCTGTCGCCAACTTTCATGTAGCGACAGTTTCAATTATTTAATATTTCTTGGGTGCCTACAAACGCTGTTGGCCTACCTTGTCGCCAGTTTTTAAGTGGTGGATTCAGTCTTGAGTCTGCAGGCCTTGGAGGTTCAAGCACAATGTAGAGCTTCATTTGGAAGATGTTAACACTACAGGCCGTGATGTTAGACAGCCCATTTGCCCACACAGACAGCTAATGGCACGCAATCGTTCTCTTAAAGTGACCCTGTTCAGCTATAAGGCTGCTTGTGAAGAAACACTACAAACAATATGAATACACAACAAAGGCCTCCACTATGTAACGTCCTGGCACAATTAGGGAATGCTGCCCCACCACATTTCTGGGACTTTCCTATCTTTGCAACGTGACTATATTGAATACTTTATCGCGGGTTTGCCTGGTCTCGCATCAGTTATTTATCCTACTTCATCTCCTAAATCCAAATCTGACAATGCTTTTTCCTTTGGTTGAAAATCCTTACGAATTTTTAAAAATAAATTTAGTGGACCCAATTCATTTTTTCCAATTAAGGGGCAATTTAGCATGGCCAATCCACCTACCCTGCACATCTTTTGGGTTGTGAAGGGCGAAACCCAGCAACGGGGGGAATCTGCAAACTCCACATGGACAGTGACCCAGATCCGGGATTAAACCTGGGACCTTGGTGTTGTGAGGCAGCAGTGCTAACCCCTGCACCACCGTGCTGCCTCCTTACGAATTTAAGAAGAAGTCTTGGATGCATTCTAAATGTCTTCCCGACTTTGACCATCTTTATTTCAGTCTGTTGTGGAATAAATAAAATCACCCAATATTGTTCTAACAATGACTTTCTGAAACGTCTGAGGAGTTCCCTCCTTAAACGTCTCCTCCGCTTTACCTCTCTCATCCCTCCTTTAAGATGCTCAGTAAAACATTTTTCTGCCACGCTTTTGGTCAATGGCACACTCTCTTTCTCTCAAGGTTAGCATACTTTCCATGGGGCCTATAGCAGGATCTTGCACGTGGACGGTTCTGGCTGACCAGGAAACTCTCCCGCTCTTACTGCCTTCCATACAGACATTGGATAGATTTACGGTTTGACAATCAACTGATTGGTTGCTCCACGAATGTCATTTCCATAACCATCAGTACTTGGGGTGGGTCTCAAACGCAGGGTTCCTGGTTCAGAGGCAGAGATACGACCTACTGCACCACAAGACCTCTTGGTCAATTGTCCTGATATATTCTTCTGATTCTCAGCGGCAAATGATGTCTACCAATGCTCCTGTGGGATGATTTACCATGCTACAGCTGTTGTAAAAATGCAGGTTGTTGTTGTGGCATTTTAAAAGTAGTTGTACCATCAGTAACTTGCCATATTTTCCAACTTCTGGGGTTGCTATCTTACTTGTAAATATAAAGGGCTAATAATCAAGTTCAAAGATGCAGAGGTACATCCTACACAAAGAATCAATTGAATAACAGTGACCGTGCATATTTATTATTGCTTTGAACAAGTACAATTAGATTAACACCAAGGACAAAGTGACCTGACTCATCTGGAGATCAAAGAACCTACCTGCATTCTTAAAGACAGCCGGCATCCATTTTGTTGGTTAATCAGCACAAACACAGATTCCTTCTAAACTCTAGCTACTTCTCAACCAGATTTGCCTTGTCTCGCTAAAAAAAACAGACAAAAAAATTTATAAATTTCTTTTCCCGTTTAATCCGGGGTAAACACACTCCTTTTCTCACATACAATGGCGATTTCTTCAGCAGCTACTGGAACTAGTTTATGCCCGAGGGGTTGAACTATAGCCTTATTAAGAATTACAGCTTTAATCCATTAAATGAAACAGTTTTTAATTTTCTACCAGAAAGGTGCATTGATCCATAATTAAGCTCAAGGTCATTTGAACAAGTTAGCTTTTGTTCGCATTCTTTACTTCTTGGCACCAATGTGAGATGTGGGAATACCTGTTTTAAACTTGTCAGTTCATAAAGCGTCGAGCGGAAGGACAGAGGGCTCGATTTTGTGGGGTCAACCACAGGTTGGAGAGATGCCGGGGAACCCTGTGTGTTACATGGGGGGTGGCCTGATGGAATCTAGTGTCCTTTCGGCAATTAAATGGTCGGCATTGGGCCTTCCCCACTGATGCTCTATCAATTACCACAAAGACGAGAGTAGTGGAATAATCAAGGCTTTATTGAGAAAAGATGTTGTGCCAGCAGGCAGGGATTTACCCATGTACCTCTACTATACGGGCAGTGCCATAATACATGTAATATACTACTAGTGGTGACTACCACATTCACCCCATGTTAAAAAAAGAGTCCGGCTTGGGTGGTGGAAAACATTACAAGTTAAGTCTGTCGGGGGCCTTGATCCTCCTTTGCGGTCGCCTCAGTCCTGGTGGTGATGTGGGCACCGACTTGGTCACCTGTGACTCCGGGAGCATGTTGTCCTCGTCTTCGTCACCCCTGAGTGGAACCAGTGGGAGGACGGATCCTACTGGGCGGGGGCTGCGGTGAAGTTCGCTGGAAGGAGGGTGAGTGGCGCAGGGGTGAATGAGGCAACCTGGGGGTTGTAGCTGGTCGTCCTGCTCGAGGCAATGCCCTTGCTGAGCAGGAACTGACACAGCTCATAAAAGAGGATCCCCGATCGCTATGGATGTAGGTGGGGAAACCGAACAGAGTGAAGATGCTGTGAAGGGCTTTAATTACCGTGGCAGAAGTAATATCGGGGCATGGGATGGCGAAAGGGAACCGGGAGTACTCATCAATCATGTTCAGAAAGTACGTGTTGCGGTCGATGGAGGGGAGGGACTCTTTGAAGTCCATGCTGAGGCGCTAAAAGGGTTGCGAGGCCTTCACCAGGTGCGCTCGATCTGGCCGGTAGAAGTGCGGCTTGCACTCAGCGCAGACCTGGCAGTCTCTGGTGACGGTCCTGACCTCCTCAATGGTGAAGGGCAGGTTTCGGGCCTTGATGAAATGGAAGAACCTGATGACCCCTGGGTGGCAGAGGTCATAGTGGAGAGCCCGGAGTCGGTCCACTTGTGCGCTGGCACATGCACCGCGGGTTAGGGCATCAGGGGGCTCGTTGAGCTTTCCCAGGCAAATCAAGATCACATAATTATAGGTGGAGAGCTCAATCCTCCACCTCAAGATCTTTTCATTTTTGATCTTGCCCCGCTGTGTATTATTTTTATTTTTTTTATTTTTTTTAAAATGTTTTTTAAATTCTCCTCCTTTTTCACGTTTTCTCCCACATTTACACCCATCAACAATAAACAATAATCAGCAAGATATGTCAGTCCCCATAATAACAACGATCCCATCCGCCCACCAACCCCCAAACCTCAGCCCACATGTTTACATAAACAAATGACAAAAAGGAATCAGGGATTACCCATAGTCACCCTTAATCTACACAGCCCCCCTCCCCCCCCACCCCACCCCCCCATCCACACCCCCAACTAATGTTCGATGTTATCCAGTTCTTGAAAGTGCATAATAAATAGTACCCATGACTTGTAGAACCCCTCCGAGCTTCCCCTCATTTCGAACTTAACCTTCTCAAGGGTCAAGTATTCCAAAAGGCCCCCCCGCCACGCCAGGGCACTGGGTGGAGAGGCTGCTATCCAACCCAGCAGGATCCGCCTTCGGGCGATCAATGAGGCGAAGGCTATGATATCTGCCTCCGCTCCCGTTTCCAACCCTGGCTGGTCCGGCACCCCGAATATGGCCTCCTGGGGACCCGGGTCCAGTTTCACACGCACCACCTTGGAAATTACCCTAAACACCTCCTTCCAGTACTCCCCTAGCTTTGGACAGGACCAAAACATATGAACGTGATTCACGGGCCCCCCCCCGCAACGCTCACACACATCCTCTACTCCTTCAAAAAATCGGCTCATCCTCGCCCTCGTGAGGTGCACTCTATATACCACCTTCAGCTGTATCAGCCCCAACCTCGCACATCAGGTGGAGGCATTCACTCTCCGGAGCACCTCACACCAGACCCCCTCCTCTATACCCTCTCCCTGCTCTTCCTCCCACTTTGCTTTGATCCCTTCCAGTGGTGCCTTATCCTCTTCCAAAATGGCTCCGTACACCACTGACACTGCCCCCTTCTCCAGTCCCCTTGTCGTCAACACCTCTTCCAGCAATGTGGAGGCCGGTTCCTCTGGGAAGCTCTGTATCTCCTTCCTGGCAAAATCCCGAACCTGCATGTACCTCAACACTTCTCCCTGCTCTAGCCCATACTTCGCTTCCAGCTCCCTCAATCCTGCAAACCGACCCCGAAGAAACAAATCTTTTAGCGTCTTAATCCCCTTCTCTTCCCATTTCCGAAAACTTCCATCCCACCTCCCTGGCTCAAATCTGTGGTTCCCCCGAATCGGCATTTCCCTTGACCCTAACCCCAACCCGAAGTGTTGGCGAAACTGCCTCCAGATTTTCAATGAAGCTATTATTACCGGACTCCCTGAATATTTCCCCGGAGCTATCGGGAGCGACGCTCTTGCAAGTGCCTTCAGCCCCGACACCCTGCACAAACTCTCCTCCATTCTGACCCACTGAGAATCCACCCCTCTGACCCAGCTCCGCACTTTCTCCACATTCGCCTCCCAGTAGTAGTACAACAGGTTCGGGAGACCCAAACCCCCTGCCTGCCTTCCCCTCTGTAGCAGCACCTTTCTCACTCTGGCCACCTTCCCTCCCCATATGAATGAGGTAATCCTTCCCTCAATCTCCCTGAAAAAAGACTTTGGCAGGAAAATCGGTAGGCATTGAAAAATAAACAGGAATCGCGGCAACACATTCATTTTAACCGCCTGTACCAGACCTGCCAGTGACAGAGGAAGGCCGTCCCACCTTGCCAGATCGGCTTTCACTCTCCCCACCAAACTAGTGATGTTGTACCTGCGAAGCCTCCCCCACTCCCGGGCAACCTGCACCCCCAGATACCTAAAATGAGTCCCTGCTCTACGGAATGGCAGCCCCCCCCCCACCCCTGCCCCCACCCCCGGCCGAGACACCACAAAGTACTCACTCTTGTCCAGGTTCAACTTGTACCCCGAGAAAGACCCAAATACCCGCAGTAGCTCCAATATTCCTCCTATCGACGCACTCGGCTCCGACACATACAGCAGCAAGTCGGCGGCATATAAGGACACCCTATGCTCAAACCCCCCCCGCACTATTCTTTTCCATGCTCCCGAACTTCTCAATGCGATGGCCAGCGGCTCAATCGCAAGTGCAAACAGCAGGGGGGACATAGGACATCCCTGTCTCGTCCCACGGTGGAGAGAGAAATATCTCGAACTGATATTGTTTGTGCGGACACTCGCCTTCGGTTCCTTATATAATAGCTTTACCCAGTTCACAAACCTTGGTCCAATCCCAAACCGCTCCAGCACTGCCATCAGGTACCCCCATTCTACCCGATCAAACGCCTTCTCGGCGTCCAATGCCACAACTACCTCTGTTTCCTTTCTTTCCGCCGGCGCCATAACAACGTTCAAAACCCTCCTAATGTTCGAAAACAGCTGCCTCCCTTTCACGAACCCCGTCTGATCCTCCCCTATTACCTTCGGAAGGCACTCCTCCAGCCTACCCGCCAGTACCTTCGCCAACACTTTTACGTCCACATTCAGAAGTGATATGGGTCGATACGACCCACACTCCGTCGGATCCTTACCTTTTTTTAGTAACAGGGAAATTGATGCCTGCCCCAAGGTTTGTGGCAACACCCCCTTCCCTATCGCCTCCTCAAACATCCCCACCATCAGGGGTGCCAACCTATCCTTAAATTTTTTATAATGTTCCACCGGAAACCCATCCGGCCCTGCCACCTTCCCCGACTGCATCCTCCCAATCGCATCCTTTATCTCCTGCTCCACTATTGCTCCTTCTAATGTAGCCCTGTCCCCCTCCCCTAGCCTCGGGTACTCCAACCCATCGAGAAATTCCTGCATCTCACGGTCTCCTCCGAGTGGCTCTGACTTGTACAACCTCTCTTAAAACTCCTCAAAAACCTTGTTAATCAGCACTGGGGCCACCACCAACTTCCCTGCCCTATCCTTCACCTGAAGAATTTCCCTTGCCGCTGTCTCCCTCCGGAGCTGACCTGCTAACATACGCCTTATCTCCATGTTCATAAACTGCACCCCTTGCTCGTCTCAGTTGGCGCACCGCCTTCCTGGTGGACAGTCGGTCGAAGCTCGCCTGTAGTTCCTTCCTCTTTTCCAGCTTCGCCAGGCCCCCATCCTCTGCATACCTCCTATCTACCTCCAACATCTCATCTATTACCCTCTGCCGCTCCAACCTCTCCTCCTTATCCACCCTAGCCTTAAACAAAATTACCTCACCTCTCACCACCGCCTTTAGAGCCTCCCAGACGACTGCCTTCGACACCTCACCCGTACAATTGAAGCCTACATATTCCTTAATTACCTTTTCAATTTTCTCACAGAATACTTGGTTCCCTAAAAGCCCCACATCCAGTTTCCACCCCGGTCTCTGCGCTGCCCCCTTCTCTAGCACCATATCCACCCAATGTGGAGCGTGATCTGACACTGCAATTGCAGAGTATTCCGACCCCTTGACTCCAGCCAGCAAAGTCTTCCCCACCACAAAAAAGACGCTCCGCGAGTATACCTTATGGATCGCTGAGAAAAATGAATACTCCCGTTCCCTTGGGTGCAGGAACCTCCAAGGGTCCGCCCCTCCCATTTCCACCATTAGCCCAGCCAGCGCCTTCACCCACCCTGATGGGACCAGCGAGCGCGGCCGTGATCTGTCCAACCTTGGCTCCTGCACCAGGTTCCAGTCCCCCCCCCCCCCCCCCCCCCCCCCCCCCCACCCCCCCCACCAATCAGCTCATGCATGTCTAAGTCGGGAATAGCCCCAACCACCTTCCTCGCGAATCCCACATCGTCTCAATTGGGACCGTATACACTTAACAGCGCCACTAATCTCCCCTCCAATGCCCCTGTCACAATCACATATCTACCCCCCTGATCTGCCACCACCTTCTCCATCTGGAAGTGTACCCTTTTGCTGACCAGCACCGCTACCCCTCGAGCCCTTCCATCAAATCCGGAGTGAAACACTTGGCTAGCCCAGCCCTTTTTAAGTCTCACCTGGTCCTTCACCCTCAAGTGAGTCTCCTGCAGCATTGCTACATCGGCTTTCAAACTTTTAAGATGTGCAAGCACCCTTGACCTCTTGACCGGACCTCCTAGCCCTCTCACGTTCCACGTGATTATCCTTACTGGGGGTCTCTCACCCTCCCCCACCTTTCTTATCCACCATCACCCTACCATCGGGCCCTGCCCCATAAGCCTGACCCGCCCCTGTCCATTGTTAACATCGAACCCCTTCCCCCCTCCCAAGAACCCCCCTACAAAAATATCCCCCAACATCCCTCCCTCCACCCACTCTTGCTCACCTCATAGGCCCATTGAAGCCTGCTATCCAGGCTCCAATGTCCGCAGTCCTCCTCTCATCTCACCCCCGTTCACTAACTGACTCTAGTTAGCTAGCGCGGGTGGCTCCCCCCGCCAATACCTCTCGCCCCCTTCCACCCAGTCCCAGAGAAACAAACACCAAAACAAGCCCAACAATCCAACCCCTACAATTCACTAACATAACATTTAACCGTCGCAACACAGAACGCCATTAACGTGAACTCTGTAACAATGCAAAGAGAAGTAAATTTCAATACAAATCAGTAAAAAGAAAGTTGTAACATGTGTACATTTGTACATTTTCCAGCCGCTCAAACACAGTCCACAGTCTTTCTTCCAGTTCCGCTCTTCATGTCTGTCCCAAGCCTTCTGCCCTCACGAACGCCTCAGCCGCCTCCGCTGTCTCAAAATAAAAGTCTTTGGCTTTATATGTTACTCTCAATTTCGCCAGGTACACCACACCAAATCGCACCCCCTTCTGCCTTCACTCGCCCAAACTCCACCGTCCAGTCCTGGTAGATCCGAACCGCAGTACCATCCCACAGCACCTCACGCTTCTGCTTCGCCCAGCTTAATACTTTCTCCTTCATGCAAAACTTATGGAAGCAGATAATTACTGCCCTTGGCGGCTCGTTCACTTTGGGCTTCGGCCTTAATGACCGATGAGCTCGGTCTAGCTCGTACAGGGTGGGGTTCTCACCCTCCCCCATCAGCTCCGCCAACTTCTTAGCGAAGTGTTGCGTTGGCCTTGGGCCCTCTGTCCCTTCGGGCAAGCCCACAACTCTCAAATTGTGCCGCCTTGATTGGTTCCAAGTCTTCCAGCTTTGCTCGGAGCCCTCTGTTAACCTCCACCACCCTCCGCAGCTCGTCCCCCATCGAGGTGACCTGGTCGCTGTGTCGTGACATGGCCTCCTCCACCTCCTTCATCTTCTCGCCCTGCTCTCTCACCTCGGCCAATGCCTTTGCCACCTCCACCCTGATCGGGCCGATTGCCTCCTCCAACAATGACCTCACCACGACCACCATCTCTTTCCTCAGGATCTCCATGTGCCTCACCAAACGTTTTTCCAGCTCCACCACCATCACCTCGGTCATCTTCTCCACCGTAAGTAGTGTGGCCCCGCCTTGCAGTTCGGCTTCCGCCATCCTGTCAACACTTTTGCTTTTGCTCGTCTTCTCCTTTGGCGGCGAACCCGCGTTTCCTCCTTTCTTTGACGCTGCTTTTCGCATCTTTTAGCGGCTTATTGTTTTTTATCTTCTTTCCTATCTCCTCTCTCCCCCTTCACCCTCCTGCCCTTCATCAATCTGACATTCCTCTTTTTGAGAAAAAAAAACTTTTACCAAACTTCCATAAATCTTCTTTCTTTCTCCTCTACATTCACCTGGGACCAGGCTTCAACCTTCTTCTTCCTAGGTGGGAGCCATCCGACGTGGATCACCCTCCCTACATGGCGCTCGGGCCTGCCGCCACGGCCTCTCCGTAGCTCCGCCCCCGCTGCTCTGACCTGCCGGGCCCGGCACCTCAGCCCGCGCCGCCCGACACCCGCGCGGGGTTCTTCGCCGGCTTTTAAGCCGGCCCCGCTGGCTGCTCGTGGCGGCTCCAAAGGCCGACGATAGTCGGGGAGTGCGTGGGGTCTTGGGGATTTCCCCGAAATCCCCCCGCTGTGTTATTAAACATAAAGGCGACCGACCGTTGGTCAGTGAGGAGAGTGAATCTCCTGCCGGCCAGGTAATGCCTCCAATGTTGCACAGCTTCCACTATGGCTTGGGCCTCCTTTTCGACAGAGGAGTGCCGAATTTCGGAGGCATGGAGAGTGTGGGAAAAGAAGGCCACGGGCCTGCCCGCCTGGTTGAGGGTGGCGGCCAGAGCTACGTCCGATGCATCGCTCTCACCTGGAAGGGGAGGGACTCGTCGACCGCGTGCATCATGGCCTTGGCGATGTCGGCCTTGATACGGTTGAAGGCCTGGCGGGCCTCAGCCGTCGGTGGAAAAACTGTGGACTGAATGAGTGGGCGGGCCTTGTCCGCATAATTAGGGACCCACTGGGCATAGTAGGAGAAAAATCCCAGGCATCGTTTCAGGGCCTTGAGGCAGTGGGGGAGTGGGAATTCCATGAGGGGGTGCATGCGGTCGGGGTCAGGCCCTAGGACACCATTTTCCACGACATAGCCAAGGATGGCTAAACGGTTGGTGCAGAACACGCATTTCTCCTCATTCTATGTGAGATTATGGTGTTTGGCGGTCCGGAGGAATTTTTGGAGGTTCACGTCGTGGTCCTGCTGATCGTGGCTGCAGATGGTGACGTTATCTAGGTACGGGAAGGTGGCCCGCAGTCCGTACCGGTCAACCATTCGGTCCATCTCTCGCTGGAAGACCGAGACCCCATTAGTGACGCCGAAGGGAACCCTAAAGAAGTGATAGAGACAGCCATCTGCTTCAAACGCAGTGTATTGGCGGTCCTCCAGGCAGATGGGGAGCTGGTGGTAGGCGGACTTCAGGTCCACTGTGGAAAAGACTTGATACTGTGCAATCTGATTGACCATGTGAGATATACGTGGGAGGGGGTACGCGTCGAGCTGCGTGTACCGATTGATGGTCTGACTGTAGTCAATGACCATCCTGTGCTTCTCCCCAGTCTTTACTACTACCACTTGAGCTCTCCAGGGGCTGTTGCTGGCCTCAAAGACCCCTTCCCGCAGAAGCCGTTGGACCTCCGAACTGATGAAGGCCCTATCCTGGGCACTGTACTGTCTGCTCCTAGTGGCGACAGGTTTGCAATCCGGGGTGAGGTTCGCAAACAGGGAAGGTGGATCGACCTTAAGGGTCGAGAGGCCGCATATGGTGAGGGGGGTAGGGGTCCGCCGAATTTTAAGGTTAGGCTTTGGAGATGGCACTGAAAGTCCAGGCCGAGTAACAGGGCAGCGCAGAGGTGGGGGAGGATGTAGAGCCGGAAGTTGCTGAACTCTACGCCTTGGACGGTGAGGGTTGCGATGCAGTACTCCCGGATTTCCATGGAATGAGATCCGGAGGCCAGGGAGGCTTTCTGGGTGACGGGGTGTACCGGGAGGGAGCAGAGCCTTACCGTAGTGGGGTGGATGTTCCTGGAGTAAAAAAGGCAGGTCGTCTCGTGCTCATCGATCTTCACCGTCATCGTCGTGGTCACGAGGCTGCGGGGCCGGGATTGATCCAGGGTGATAGAGGCGAGCTGCGGAAGATGCTGGGAGGTCCCGGGCTGGTCAGCGGTGGTGGAGGTAGTGGCAGGCGATGAACGGCCAGACGAGCAGGGGTCCTGAGACGCCGTCCAAAATGGCGGCGAAGATGGCGGCGCCCTCGGGCCGCACATGGCGGGCGACATCAAAGATGGCGGCGCCCACAGGCCGCACGTGGCTTGCGGTGAAGAAGATGGCGGTGCCCACGGGCCGCACGTGGCTTGCGAAGGGGAAAATGGCGGCGCCCGTGGGTCGCACGTGGGGAGTGTAGGAACGCTGGGCCTGGAAACAGCGGCGACCGACCGGGCCTGGCAAACAGAAACAAAGTGTCCCTTCTTCCCATAGCCATTGCAGGTTGCACTCCGCGTCGGGCAGCGCTGCCTGGGGTGTTTGTTTTGCCCGCAAAAATAACACTTGGGCCCCCCAGAGTTGGCTGGCTGTTGCGCGGCGCAGGCTTGCGGTCGGGGGCGTAGGACTGGACGTTACGGGAGGCCACTTCTAACAAATTAGCGAGCTGCCTAGTTCCCACAAGGTCGAACGTACCCCCTTCCAATAGCCGCTGGCGGACGTACGCAGACCTCATGCCCGTAACGTAAGCATCTCGAATTAAAAGTTCTGTGTGCTGGACTGCCGAAACTGCCTAGCAGTCACAGTTCCTACCTAGGATGTGCAGGGCACGCCATAAATCATTCAGAGACTCCCCGGGGAGTTGCTGTACCGTGGCCAGGAGGTGTCTGGTGTATACTTGATTGACTGGTCGAACGTAATGTCCCTTCAGGAGTAAGTGGGTGCATCCCGGATGAGAGGAAAAATGTCAGGGCTCACCCGTGAATAGAGGACTTGGAGCTTCTGCGAGTCCAAGGGTTCCTCAGCGGATGTTCGGAGGTAGCTTTCGATGCAGGCTAGCCAGTGGTTAAAGGCGGACGTAGCATTGGCTGCTTGAGGGCTCAGCTGCAGGCAATCAGGCTTGATGCGGAGATCCATCGTATATAAAAACTCTGCTCAATAAATTGATACACCATCAATTACCACAAAGACGAGAGTAGTGGAATAATCGAGGCTTTATTGAGCAAAGATGTTGTGCCTCCTGTAGCTGGAACCAGAATGGCTGCAGCACCGGCGAGCACACACATTTATACGCCGCCTACTGGGCGGAGCCAACAGGCAGGGATTTACCCATGTTCCTCTACTATACGGGCAGTGCCATAATACATGTAATATACTACTAGTGGTGACTACCTCACCCACAATTGAGGTCTCTGACGGAGTAAGTCCCACCGGCTGAGAGCTGCTGGCCAATCGGAGGCCAGCTGCTTCTAGTCACCCTCAGCTGATTGCACTACACCCACTAGAGGCCCAGGAAGGTTGTGGGCCCAAGGTGAAAGGTGAAGGGTGAGTTATATAATCTGCTGAAGGAACCAGATGTTGGACGATATAATAAAGCTATATAGTTGTGGGTTCTTGATCGTTTCAGTATTGTGTAACCATGGTATGTAGAACATGCAGAATTAACAATACCTAACCATTGTGTGGACTGTTTGAGAAGACACATTAGACCATAAGACCATGAGACATAGGAGCAGAATTGGGCCACTCGGCCCATCGAGTCTGCTCCACCATTCAGTCATGGCTGATATGTTTCTCATCCCCATTCTCCGACCTTCTTCCAATAACCCCTGATCCCCTTATTAATCAAGAACCTATCTATCTCTGTCTTAAAGGCACTCAGTGATTTGGCCTCCACAGCCTTCTGCGGCAATGAGTTCCACAGATTCACCACCCCCTGGCTGAAGAAATTCCTCCTCATCTCTGTTTTAAAGGAGCTAAAGAGCACTAACTTCAGAGTAACTATCTTAAAGACCCAGACCGAACGCTGCACAGGACACTTTCTCTTACCCCCTGTGGTGAATGTATTACTGCTACCATTCACCATTGTATTGCATTACATTGTATTGTACTATATTGATGCCCTTGTGGGCTCCGCCTATGGCTCCGCCCCCTCGGGGGAGGTATATAGATCTGCAGCCTGTAGGCGGCACTCAGTACAGAGCACTCACAGGCAGGCACAGATCGAGCTGATTAAAACCACTGCTCACTTCTAATCATCGTCTCGTGTGAATTGATGGTCGCATCAATTTAATCAGCTAAGATATCGCTATGGAAGCCGCCCTCAAACCTTATTGACTGGAACTCGACCCAGAGGCAGCTGAAGCCAAAGGAATCTTTTTGCACTGGCTCTGCTGCTTTGAGGCCTACCTCGCTGCCGCCTTCTCGCCCGCCTTCACCGAGGCACAGAAGCTGAGTCTCCTCCACGCCCGGGTGAGCCACAGAATCTCCATACTAATCGAGGAAGCGAACACGTACGCAGATGCGGTCGCGATCCTGAAAAGACATCATTTGAGGCCGGTGAACAAAGTGTTCACGCAGCATCTCCTCATTACTCATCGTCAACGCACCGGGGAATCGCTGGAGGAATACCTATGCGACCTGAGGGTACTCGCTCGAAACTGCAATTACAAGGACGTCACGGCCTCGCAGCATATGGAACACCCATCCGGGACACCCATGTGGCTGGAGTCCGGTCCAACTATGTCAGACAGCGCCTGCTCGAAAAGGGCGCCCTCGACCTAGAAGACACGGTAAAACTATCCACCTGCTTAGAAGTAGCTTTCCAGAGCCTAAATGCTTTCCCCTCCGACCACGCGATTCCCTCGTGGTCACCCGACCCGAGGGTGTCCCAGGCCTGTGCCGTGCGGCTGCCCGCCCAACCGGGGTCCGGCCTGCTATTTCTACGGTCAGAACCAGCACCTCAGGCAGCGTTGCCCGGCTCGGAACGCAACCTGCAGCGACTGCGGCAAGAAAGGACATTTTGCTAAAGTCTGCTTGGCCCGACCCAAAGCTCCTAAATCACAGGCCCAAATCACAGACTCACAGGCCCGCAGACCCCGCAGCGTGGCTGCGTGCCAGCCGGTAACGCCCCCTTCTGATGTGTCATCCGCCTCGTGCTATCCATGTGGGCTGCCATCTTTAACCATACCCGACACGTGCGACTCATGGGGGCTGCCATCTTGGCCACCATCTTCAACGGCGCCCGACAAGTGCAACCGACGGGGGCCGCCATCTTCAACGCCGCCCGACATGTGCGGCCAACGGGGGCCGCCATCTTGGGACATAAGAACATAAGAACTAGGAGCAGGAGTAGGCCATATGGCCCCTCGAGCCTGCTCCACCATTCAATGAGATCATGGCTGATCCTTTGTGGACTCAGCTCCACTTTCCGGCCCGAACACCATAACCCTTAATCCCTTTATTCTTCAAAAATCTATCTATCTTTATCTTAAAAACATTTAATGAAGGAGCCTCTACTGCTTCACTGGGCAAGGAATTCCATAGATTCTCAACCCTTTGGGTGAAGAAGTTCCTCCTAAACTCAGTCCGAAATCTACTTCCCCTTATTTTGAGGCTATGCCCCCTAGTTCTGCTTTCACCCGCCAGTGGAAACAACCTGCCCGCATCTATCCTATCTATTCCCTTCATAATCTTGTTTCTATAAGATCCCCCCTCATCCTTCTAAAACCACCCCCTACCTCCGACCATCCCAGCTACCCGCAGCTCGGCGCTGTCACCCTCAACCAGTCACGGCCCAAGCACTTCAAGAACTCGATGATGACCGTCCGGGTCAATGGGCACAAAACGTCCTGTCTGTTTGACTCTGGGAGCACGGAGAGCTTCATACATCCATTGTTTCCCACTCGGGGGTGGTGTATAGATCTGCAGCCTGTAGACGGCACTCAGTACAGAGCAGTCGCAGGCAGGCACAGATCGAGCTGATTAAAACCACTGTTCACTTCTACTCATCGTCTCGTGTGAATTGATGGTCGCATCACCCCCCACCCCAAGGAGCAGCCCCCTCGCACCCACCCCCAACCATGCAGCTCCCTGGTCTGACCCGACACTGGACACCATCACCCCTGGTCTGTTCTTGCTCTCCCCCCTCACCTGCAGTCTGACTCTGCCCGTGTCTGACTCCTCCCCCAGCCGAACACCACCTGCTTTTCTCCCTTTCAATAGTCCCTTTAAACACCTGCTTTATGGCAGCTAGTGTCGCAAAAAGGAGCCGTGCCTCTCTTTGCTGCACTCCTGTTACACCTCACTGCAGCAGCCAAGGACGTGCTTCGCTGTTCTAGTCTCACCCCTCACCCGGCCTGAGTGAGGAAGGTCGGACGAGACAGGGGCTTTGAAATTCCAGGGAAGGTAAGTCCCTCAAGAGTGGCAATCTGGCGGTGATTGCCCCTCTGATGAAGTTACAGGCCGATATCTAACCAATGTGCATCACACAATGTCGAAGCATCACATATTCTCATGGCAGACCTAAATAAATTCTTGATTAACAACGGGGTGAGAGGTTATGGGGGGCAGGCAGGTATGTGAAGTTGATGTTACAATCAGATCAGCCATGATCTTATTGAATGGCAGAACAGGTTCAAGGGACCGAATGGTCTATTTTTGCTCCTAATTTGTATGTATTGTTGCAAAATGCACATTTTGTAACTACTGGATTATCTGTTGGAGAATGCACAATATGCAACTCCACTGCAAAAGTGCACCACTTAAACATCACAGCTTTGAAATTCCATGCGAGTTCATTTGATCTCTTGCTATAATTGTAAACAGTGACCCTGGAAAATAGCAATAATTGAAGTGGATGGAATAGAGAACCTTCAGTGACAAAGGGCCTAACCTACCTTCTGCTCCTGTAATGGGAGGGTTACGGAGAATTCCCCTTGTATGTACATAGTAGAAGGGGTATTTTCAAAAACTAATCCTGGCGCAAAGCGAAACCTCAGAGATTTTTCACACTTGAAATCTAGAGAACATATTGCAAATGAATTTCACACAGTTTACGCTCACAATATAAACTCACAAGCCCATATTTCAGTATGTTTGCTGTGTATGGGGTAGAGACTAGGAATTCTGACCTACTACATTCCTGTATGTCTTATTTTTAAACAAATGGTTGGTAAATGAGTTAACACCTATTTAAAAACAGCCACACAGGAATGCAGTAGGAGTGCGTTAACCATTCATACATGAACTTGTCAATGATATATCTACCCTTCAGTTTCCAATCAAGCCCATTTTAAAGAGTGAGACAACTTTATTCAGTATTATCTTGAAATCTGCATTGCAAATTGTTTGGGAATTTTCACCAGTTTTTATGTCATGTATATGAGGGGTGTCAGTGCAGAGAAATGGGAGTTTTTACATTGCAGGCGTGGAGTAAAGAATCCTTTCCTCTGTCCCAACAATGCGACAGTACAAGGTACAGTGACTGAGGGGGGCACAGTGAATAGGCCCAGTAATACTAAAAGGAATAAAACGGGAAGTAAAAACATAAATGGTAAGCGACGCGGCAGGTTGTTACATGAAGATATGGGTTCAACGACAAGGAAAATTAGGAGAAAAGTTAAGAGGAAATATAATTTAGGAGAGGTTACTGATCGAGGTGTTAAGATACAAAACAGAGGTATAAAAGCCAACATAAGTGTACTTTACCTGAATGCTCGTTGTATTCGGAATAAGGTAAATGAGTTGATGGCGCAAATCATCGTGAATGACTATGATTTAGTGGCAATTACTGAAACATGGTTAAAGGATGGTCACGACTGGGAGTTAAATATCCAAGGGTATCAAACTATTTGGAAGGACAGAGTGGATGGTAAGGGAGGTGGTGTAGCTCTGTTATTTAAGGATGATATCCGGGCAATAGTAAGGGATGACATCGGTGCTATGGAGGATAAGGTTGAATCCATTTGGGTGGAAATCAGGAATAGTAAGGCGAAAAAGTCACTGATAGGAGTAGTCTACAGGCCACCAAATAGTAACATTATGGTAGGGCAGGCAATAAACAAAGAAATAACTGATGCATGTAGAAATAGTACAGCAGTTATCATGGGGGATATTAATCTACATGTCGATTGGTTTAACCAGGTCGGTCAAGGCAGCCGTGAGGAGGAGTTTATAGAATGTATCCGCAATAGTTTCCTGGAACAGTATGTAATGGAACCTATGAGGGAACAAGCGGTCCTAGATCTGGTCCTGTGTAATGAGACAGGATTGATTCAAGATCTCATAGTTAGGGATCCTCTCGGAAGGAGCGATCACAATATGGAGGAATTTAAAATACAGATGGAGGGTGAGAAGGTCAAATCAAACACGAGTGCTTTGTGCTTAAACAAAGGAGATTACAATGGGATGGGAAAAGAGCTCGCTGAGGTAGACTGGGAGCAAATACTTTATGGTGAAACAGTTGAGGAACAGTGGAGAACCTTCAAAAAGATTTTTCAAAGGGCTCAGCAAAGGTTAAACCAACAAAAAGGAAGGACGGTAGAAAGAGGAAAAATCGACTGTGGATATCTAAGGAAATAAGAGAGAGTATCAAATTGAAGGAAAAAGCATACAAAGTGGCAAAGATTAGTGGGAGACTAGAGGACTGGGAAATCTTTAGGGGGCAACAGAAAGCTACTAAAAAAGCTATAAAGAAGAATAAGATATAATTTGAGAGTAAACTTGCTCAGAATATAAAAACAGATCATAAAAGTTTCTACAAATATATAAAACAAAAAAGAGAGGCTAAGGTAAATATTGGTCCTTTAGAGGATGAGAAGGGAGATTTAATAATGGGAGATGAGGAAATGGCTGAGGAATTGAACAGGTTTTTTGGGTTGGTCTTCACAGTGGAAGACACAAATAACATGCCAGTGATTGATAGAAATGAGGCTATGACAGGTGAGGACCTTGAGATGATTGTTATCACTAAGGAGGTAGTGATGGGCAGGCTAAAGGGGCTAAAGGTAGACAAGTCTCCTGGCCCTGATGGAATTCATCCCAGAGTGCTAAAAGAGGTGGCTAGTGAAATTGCAAATGCACTAGTGATAAATTACCAAAATTCACTAGACTCTGGGGTGGTCCCGGCGGATTGGAAATTAGCAAATGTGACACCATTGTTTAAAAAAGGAGGTAGGCAGAAAGCGGGTAATTCTGGCCAGTGAGCTTAACTTCGGTAGTAGGGAAGATGCTAGAATCTATCATCAAAGAAGAAATAGCGAGGCATCTGGATGGAAATTGTCCCATTGGGCAGAAGCAGCATGAGTTCATAAAGGGCAGGTCGTGACTAACTAATTTAGTGGAATTTTTTGAGGACATTACCAGAGCGGTAAATAACGGGGAGCCAATGGATGTGTTTTATCTGGATTTCCAGAAAGCCTTTGACAAGGTGCCACACAAAAGGTTGCTGCATAAGATAAAGATGCATGGCATTAGGGTAAAGTAGTAGCATGAATAGAGGATTGGTTAATTAATAGAAAGCAAAGAGTGGGGATTAATGGGTGTTTTTCTGGTTGGCAATCAGTACTGAGTGGGGTCCCTCAGGGATCAGTGTTGGGCCCACAATTGTTCACAATTTACATAGATGATTTGGAGTTGGGGACCAAGGGCAATGTGTCCAAGTTTGCAGACGATACTAAGGTGGGTGATAAAGCAAAAAGTGCAGAGGATACCGGAAGTCTGCAGAGGGATTTGGATAGGTTAAGTAAATGGGCTAGGGTCTGGCAGATGGAATACAATGTTGACAAATGTGAGGTTATCCATTTTGGTAGGAATAACAGCAAAAGGGATTATTATTTAAATGATAAAATATTAAAACATGCTGCTGTGCAGAGAGACCTGGGTGTGCTAGTGCATGAGTCGCAGAAAGTTGGTTTACAGGTGCAACAGGTGATTACGAAGGCGAATGGAATTTTGTCCTTCATTGCTAGAGGGATGGAGTTTAAGACTAGGGAGGTTCTGCTGCAATTGTATAAGGTGTTAGTGAGGCCACACCTGGAGTATTGTGTTCAGTTTTGGTCTCCTTACTTGAGAAAGGACGTACTGGCACTGGAGGGTGTGCAGAGGAGATTCACTAGGTTAATCCCAGAGCTGAAGGGGTTGGATTACTAGGAGAGGTTGAGTAGACTGGGACTGTACTCGTTGGAATTTAGAAGGATGAGGGGGGATCTTATAGAAACATATAAAATTATGAAGGGAATAGATAGGATAGATGCGGGCAGGTTGTTTCCATTGACGGATGAAAGCAGAACTAGGGGGCATAGCCTCAAAATAAGGGGACGTAGATTTAGGACTGAGTTTAGGAGGAACTTCTTCACCCAAAGGGTTGTGAATCTATGGAATTCCTTGCCCAGTGAAGCAGTTGAGGCTCTTTCATTAAATATTTTTAAGATAAAGATAGATAGTTTTTTGAAGAGTAAAGGATGTGGAGATGCCGGTGTTGGACTGGAGTGAGCACAGTAAGAAGTTTTACAACACTAGGTTAAAGTCCAACAGGTTTGTTTCGATGTCACTAGCTTTCGGAGCACTGCTCCTTCCTCAGGTGAATGAAGAGGTATGCTCCAGAAACATATATATAGACAAATTCAAAGACGCCAGACAATGCTTGGAATGTGAGCATTAGCAGGTGATTAAATCTTTACAGATCCAGAGATGGGGTAACCCCAGGTTAATGCCGGCGCATTCACAAGACAGCCCCGAATGTCACCCAAGCACAACGCAATGCCATCCGCGCTCTCAAGACCAACCGCAGCATCGTCATCAAACCAGCAGACAAAGGAGGGGCTGTCATACTGAACAGAACGGACTACTGCAAAGAAGTATACTGACAACTGAACAACCAAGAACACTACAGACAGTTACCCGCAGATCCGACCAAGGAACACATACGCCAACTTAACAGACTGATCAAGACCTTGGATCCAGATCTTCAGAGTACCCTACGTGCTCTCATCCCACGTACTCCCCGCATTGGAGATCTCTACTGCCTACCGAAAATACACAAGGCCAACACACCAGGCCGTCCTATCGTTTCAGGCAATGGGACCCTGTGTGAGAACCTCTCTGGCTACATCGAGGGCATCTTGAAACCCATCGTACAAGGTACGCCCAGCTTCTGTCGCGACACGACGGACTTCCTACAGAAACTCAGCACCCATGGACCAGTTGAACTAGGAACATTCCTCGTCACAATGGACGTCTCGGCACTCTATACCAGCATCCCCCATGACGACGGCATTGCTGCAACAGCCTCAGTGCTGAACACCGACAACTCCAATCTCCAGACGCAATTCTGCAACTCATCCACTTCATTCTGGATCACAACGTCTTCACCTTCGACAACAAGTTCTTCATCCAGACGCACGGAACAGCCATGGGGACCAAATTCGCACCCCAATACGCCAACATCTTCATGCAGAAGTTTGAACAAGACCTACTCACCGCACAGGACCTTCAACCAACGTTATACACCAGATACATCGATGACATTTTTTTCCTTTGGACCCACGGCGAAAAATCACTGAAACGACTACACGATGACATCAATAAGTTCCATCCAACCATCAGACTCACCATGGACTACTCTCCAAAATCAGTTGCATTCTCGGACACACTCGTCTCCATCAAGGATGGTCACCTCAGCCCTTCGCTTTACTGCAAACCCACGGATAACCTCACGATGCTCCACTTCTCCAGCTTCCACCCTAAACACATTAAAGAAGCCATCCCCTATGGACAAGCTCTCCGTATACACAGGATCTGCTCAGACGAGGAGGAGCGTAACAGGCATCTACAGACGTTGAAAGATGCCCTCGTACGAACGGGATATGGCGCTCGACTCATCGATCGACAGTTCCAACGCGCCACAGCAAAAAACCGCACCGACCTCCTCAGAAGACAAACATGGGACACAACCGACAGAATACCCTTCGTCGTCCAGTACTTTCCCGGAGCGGAGAAACCACGACATCTTCTTCACAGCCTTCAACACGTCATCGATGAAGATGAACATCTTGCCAAGGTCATCCCCACACCCCCACTACTTGCCTTCAAACAACCGCGCAACCTCAAACAAACCATTGTTTGCAGCAAACTACTCAGCCTGCAGAACAGTGACCACGACACCACACAACCCTGCCATGGCAATCTCTGCAAGATGTGCCAGATCATCGACATGGATACCACCATTACACGTGAGAACACCACCCACCAGGTACGCGGTACATACTTGCGCGACTCGGCCAATGTTGTCTACCTCATACGCTGCAGGAAAGGATGTCCCGAAGCGTGGTACATTGGCGAGACCATGCAGACGCTGCGACAACGAATGAATGGACATCGTGCGACAATCACCAGGCAGGAATGTTCCCTTCCAGTCGGGGAACACTTCAGCAGTCAAGGGCATTCAGCCTCTGATCTCCGGGTAAGCGTTCTCCAAGGCGGCCTTCAGGACGTGCGACAACGCAGAATCGCCGAGCAGAAGCTTATAGCCAAGTTCCGCACACATGAGTGCGGCCTCAACCGGGACCTGGGATTCATGTCGCATTACATTCATCCCCCACCATTTGGCCTGCGAAGTCCTACCAACTGTCCTGGCTTGACACAATTCACACCTCTTTAACCTGGGGTTACCCCATCTCTGGATCTGTAAAGATTTAATCACCTGCTAATGCTCGCATTCCAAGCATTGTCTGGCGTCTTTGAATTTGTCTATATATATGTTTCTGGAGCATACCTCTTCATTCACCTGAGGAAGGAGCAGCGCTCCGAAAGCTAGTGACATCGAAACAAACCTGTTGGACTTTAACCTGGTGTTGTAAAACTTCTTACTGAAGAGTAAAGGGATTAAGGGTAATGGTGTTCGGGCCGGACAGTGGAGCTGAGTCCACAAAAGATCAGCCATGATCTCATTGAATGGCGGAGCAGGCTCGAGGGGCCATATGGCCTACTCCTGCTCCTAATTATTATGTAATGCGCCGGGGGGGGGGGGGGGGGGGGGGGGCTGGTGGTGGAGTTTTAACTGGAGATAACAGGTGGGATTTGGATCGAGGAGAGCGGTTAAAACTTAAAAATAAGATTCCCCAAAACAAATTTGTCTCCACCCCGCTCAATTCCAGTTTTAACCGAAGAAAGTGGGCGATCCCCTTTCTCATCGTTGAACCCCTCCCCCTCTGGTCCCACCATGGGATCCAGCCCATCCAGTCTCCTTTTTTCCCCGACATAAAGTTAACTTGTCCTGTGGAGCTTGCAGGCCGAACATGGAGGGAATCCCTGGCTTTGGGTTCTCCACAACCTTCAGACCCAGCCAATGCTGCAGGGTCTGGGAAGTACAATCCCACACCAACATGTCTTAGCCTCAAGTTCAGAAGAGTATCCCTCGCTACACCAGTTTTCATTGTCCATACTAGCAATCTCGTGATCTGACTCGAGTGGGGGTGGAGTGTTACATTTCACTCAGTGGGTTGGACTTTCACATGTTGCACTCTGGGGCCACGGATAGTGACGGTGGAGTCTACATTATTTTCATCATGTGGCCGTCCAGGATATCTCTCCCGTCCTTATCGCCTGCCATTAGCATACATTGGAAGAATTTGCAGGTTGATAATGAACCTGTTTTGTTGCATTACGAACACACTTCCCTTGTCCATCAGGTTCTGAGATTGAAACCCAGAGTGGCTAATTCAGAAGCAGTGACACTGCCCACTGTGCAGCAAGAACCCCCTGTGCCACTGCGTAGGTTTGTCAAATTAGTGTCTGTTTTGCGCCATTGCCCCACAGGACCATTAGGAACTGGATTGAAACTGTGACTAACCACAGAGGAAACTTTCACAGCATCAGCCATAAATGGCTCCGTATGTTAAAGACCAGTGTTTGAGATCACTTCTATAAATCTGTAGATTGCCATTTGTCAAAGCCGGCTGTTTTTCTGAAAGTCCTTTTGCTCTGCATTTCATTATTTCTGGCTGGCATCTGGGCAGCTGACTATTTAGAGAGAAAAATCTGTTAAGCTCGTTGCCATGACACTCTGTGGAATATTATCCTGCCTGTTTTTAATTTCCCCTGAGTCAGTTGTGGTCACATTCTCAACTCTGAGTCAGAGACTTCACAATGCCCACTCCAGAGGCCTGAGTGCAAAATCTAAATTGACTCTCCTGCGCAGTACTGATGAGGGAGTGCTGCACTGCAGGAACTCTCTACTGATGATGTCTTTGATGTCTCTGTCCAAATATATGCAGGCTAGGTGGATTGGCCATGCTAAATTATCCTTTTGTGTCCAAAGATTAGGTGGGATTACAGGGATAGGGTGAGAGAGTGGGCCTAGGTGAGGGTGGTGGGGGGTTGGAGCAGACTCGATGGGCCGAATGGCCTCCTTCTCCACAGTAGGGATTCTATGATGGGCCACTGTCATATGTTGCCAAATGAATCAGAAATGATGATGTATGGGCAGCACGGTGGCGCAGTGGTTAGCATGCTTCCGAGGGACCAGGTTTGATCCTGGCTCTGTGTCACTGTCCGTGTGGAGTTTGCACATTCTCCCCGTGTTTGCGAGGGTTTCGCCCCCACAACCCAAAGATGGGCAGGGTAGGTGGATTGGCCACGCTAAATTGCCCCTCAAATTGGAAAAAATGAATTGGGTACTCTAAATTTATTTTTAAAAAACAATTTAAAAAAGAAATGATGATGTATGAAATGGTAAAAAGGTTTTCTAAAAATATACATTCTTCGTAAAATTTGTCAAGGTACAGTTCAACCTTAACATTACATAAAGTGCAAAAAAGATCCGTTTCTTTCCATATAGTACGTGGTACTTTGAGGTGCCTTGCTGCACTTGCAGTTACGTTTATATTAACAATATTCATTTGACTTCTGGTGGAGGCCATGAGTCGAACGGTGGCACATAAGGAGATTTGGTTTTAGGCCCTTTTTGCCGGTTTAATGGGTGCTGTTTGGGAAGAAAAGTGGGGATGTAGTTTGAGAGTTTTGGTTCCTTTTCCAGTGTGTGATGTCTGAAGGTTATAACATGAGAAACACGTTCTATAAATGGTCCTCACCTGACTTGTTGCAGGAGGGGAGAAAATGGTGGAGGCCCCTGTGTCGTCATTCCCTCTCAGTGGACGACTGAGAAGCTGGTGGAAATCCTAACAGCGGAGTTTAAGAAAAAGAGAGAAGAGGTCCCTAATGACCTGGTGAAAACGATTGAGGTGGAGATGGCAACGATTCGTGTAACTTTGGACAGGGCGGAACAACGGCTGGAGGCACAGGGCTCGACGATTCAGAAGGTGGAGGAGATGGTCACGAACTGTAGTGATTGAATCGCCTCCTTGGAGGCAGACGTTGCAATGTTGGCAGTGGGGCAGAAGATATTGAAGGCCAAAGCTGACGACCTGGAGAATAGTCCCAGACGCCATAATTTGAGGACCGTTGGACTACCTGAGGGCATAGAAGGTGTAGGTGCCACGGATTATGTAGCGAAAATGCTTGGGAAGCAAGTGGGGGAGGGGGTCTTCGTGAACCCTCCAGAAGTAGCTGGGCCCACTGGCCGTTGTGTCAGACACCCAGATCTGGGGAGCCGCCACGAGTGATCATAGTCCGACTCCACAGGTATTTGGATAAAAAAAAGATCCTGAGGTGGGCGAAGGACACTCGAGAATGTAGATGGGAGGGTCATCTCGTCAGAATCTATCAGGACGTTGGAGCAGAATGCCAAAAAGGCGTGATGGGTTCAATAAGGCCAAGGCTGCTCTGTACAAGAGCCAAGTGTGGTTTGGAGTGGTGTGCCCTGCTCACCATTGGGTCACGTTCAGAGACAGGGCTCAGTATTTCAATGCACTGGAGGAGGAAAATGACTTTGTAAAGAAATGTGGACTGGGGGAGGACTGAATGAAGTTGTTGGCTATCACCTGAGTATTGGCTTTTTAAAAAATGTTTCTGTTATTTCATTGTCTTTTTTCTGGATTATTGGTGTTATGTTTGTTATCGTATTGTTGGAAATTGTTGCGTGGAGGGTGTGTGTGTATGGATATTTTCTTCCTAAATTATTTGTTATTAATGTTGGGGTTGGGTAGGGGGGGCTGTTTGCTGATTCATTGGATGGATAACTTTGATTTCTCCCCAGATGGGGGTCACCGTGCTAGCAGTTATGCTAGTTAGCAGGAGTGAAGTGAGGGAGAGAGCTGCGGCTTGTTATCTGAAGGGGGGGATTTCTTGTTTCTTTTGGGGGGGTTGAGTTTTCTTTGTTTGGGATGGGGGAGGGGGTGGGGGTTGTTGGGAGGAGTGTTTGTTTGTTGCTCGGGGGGCAGGGAAAGTGGAGGGGGAGGAGTCAGGAGGGGGAAGGGCTAGATTGCCGGTGATGACGAGTTTGTTGTTGATGTACTGGTTTGAGGGGAGTGGCGGTGTCCGTCTTGGGTGGGCCTCTGAAGCCGATGCAAATTGGGGCCCTGTCAGAACATAAGAGCATAAGAACTAGGAGCAGGAGTAGGCCATCTGGCCCCTCGAGCCTGCTCTGCCATTCAATGAGATCATGGCTGATCTTTTGTGGACTCAGCTCCAATTTCCGGCCTGAACACCATAACCCTTAATCCCTTTATTCTTCAAAAAACTATCTATCTTTATCTTAAAAACATTTAATGAAGGAGCCTCAACTGCTTCACTGGGCAAGGAATTCCATAGATTCACAACCCTTTGGGTGAAGAAGTTCCTCCTCAACTCAGTCCTAAATCTACTTCCCCTTATTTTGAGGCTATGCCCCCTAGCTCTGCTTTCACCCACCAGTGGAAACAACCTGCCCGCATCTATCCTATTTATTCCCTTCATAATTTTATAAGTTTCTATAAGATCCCCTCTCAACCTTCTAAATTCCAATGAGTACAGTCCCAGCCTACTCAACCTCTCCTCGTAATCCAACCCCTTCAGCTCTGGGATTAACCTAGTGAATCTCCTCTGCACACCCTCCAGCGCCAGTACTTCCTTTCTCAGGCAAGGATACCAAAACTGAACACAATACTCCAGGTGAGGCCTCACTAACACCGAAAACACTTGCAGCATAACCTCCCTAGTCTTAAACTCCATCCCTCCAGCAATGAAGGACAAAATTCCATTTGCCTTCTTAATCACCTGTTGCACCTTTTTACCAATTTTTTGCGACTCATGCACTAGCACACCCAGGTCTCTCTGCACAGCAGCATGTTTTAATATTTTATCATTTAAATAATAATCCCTTTTGCAGTTATTCCTACCAAAATGGATAACCTCACATTTGTCAACATTGTATTCCACCTGCCAGACACTAGCCCATTCACTTAAACTATCCAAATCCCTCTGCAGACTTCCGGTATCCTCTGCACTTTTTGCTTTACGACTCATCTTAGTGTCGTCTGCAAACTTGGACACATTGCCCTTGGTCCCCAACTCCAAATCATCTATGTAAATTGTGAACAATTGTGGGCCCAACACTGATCCCTGAGGGACACCACTAGCTACTGATTGCCAACCAGAAAAACACCCATTAATCCCCACTCTTTGCTTTCTCTTAATTAACACTCCTCTATCCATGCTACTACATTACCCTTAATGCCATGCATCTTTATCTTATGCAGCAACCTTTTGTGTGGCACCTTGTCAAAGGCTTTCTGGAAATCCAGATATACCACATCCATTGGCTCCCCATTATCTACCGCTCTGATAATGTCCTCAAAAAATTCCATTCAATTAGTTAGGCATGACCTGCCCTTTATGAACCCATGCTGCATCTGCCCAATGGGACAATTTCCATCCAGATGCCTCGCTATTTCTTCCTTGATGATAGATTCCAGCATCTTCCCTACTACCGAAGTTAAGCTCACTGGCCTATAATTACCCGTTTTCTGCCTACCTCCTTTTTTAAACAATGGTGTCACGTTTGCTCATTTCCAATCCGCCGGGACCACCCCAGAGCCTAGTGAATTTTGGTAAATTACCACTAGTGCATTTGCAATTTCACTAGCCATCTCTTTTCGCACTCTGGGATGCATTCTATCAGGGCCAGGAGACTTGTGTACCTTTAGCCCCATTAGCTTGCCCATCACTACCTCCTTAGTGATAACAATCATCTCAAGGTCCTCACCTGTCATAGTCTCATTTCTATCAGTCACTGGCATGTTATTTGTGTCTTCCACTGTGAAGACCGACCCAAAAAACCTGTTCAGTTCCTCAGCCATTTCCTCATCTCCCATTATTAAATCTCCCTTCTCATCCTCTAACGGACCAACATTTACCTTAGCCACTCTTTTTTGTTTTATATATTTGTAGAAACTTTTACGCTCTGTTTTTATATTCTGAGCAAATTTACTCTCATAATCTATCTTACTCTCCTTTATAGCTTTTTTAGTAGCTTTCTGTTGCCCCCTAAATATTTCCCAATCCTCTAGTCTCCCACTAATCTTTGCCACTTTTGTATGCTTTTTCCTTCAATTTGATACTCTCCCTTATTTCCTTAGATATCCACGGTCGATTTTTCCTCTTTCTACCATCCTTCCTTTTTGTTGGTTTAACCTTTGCTGAGCACTATGAAAAATCTTTTTGAAGGTTCTCCACTGTTCCTCTACTGATTCACCATAAAGTCTTTGCTCCCAGTCTACGTTAGCTAGCTCCTTTGTTTATGCACAAAACACCAATGTTCGATTTTACTTTCTCACCCTCCATCTGTATTTTAAATTCCACCATATTGTGATCGCTCCTTCCGAGAGGATCCCTAACTATGAGATCCTGAATCAATCCTGTCTCATTGCACAAGACCAGATCTAGGACCGCTTGTTCCCTCATAGGTTCCATTACATACTGTTCTAGGAAACTATCGCAGATACATTCTATAAACTCCTCCTGAAGGAGGTCCTTGCGGGTGGGATATGGTTGATCATAGTACTGGGAGGACCCAGAGGCCCCCAGTCAGGCTGGTTATATAGAATGTGAGGGGGTTAAATGGGCCAGTTAAAAGGTCCTCGGCGTTTGCCTATCTGAAGTGTTTGAAGGTGGATGTGGTCTTTTTACAGGAGACGCACCTGAAATTTCAAGATCAGACTAGGCTACGGAAAGGGTAGGTGGGGCAAGTGTTCCACTCTAGTTTCAACGCGAGGATGAGGGGGACCACAGTGCTGATCAATCGGAGGGTGACCTTCTTGCTGGCTAATATTTTGGTGAGCTCAGGGGGAAGGTATGTAATAGTGACTGAGATGTTGGCAGGCGCTCCAGTGGTCTTGGTGAACATATACATACTTGATGTACCATCAATTCACTACAAGACGATGAGAACGAGTGAACATAGGCTTTATTATCCAAGAACTTGCCTGCCTGTGACTGCTGTAACAATGAGCGCCGCCCACAGGCTGCAGCTCTATATACCGCCCTGGGGAGGGGGTGGAGCCAGAGGCAGAGCCCACCAGGGTTCCAGTACAATACATGGAAGGAGATTATATTACCATTCCCTGGCCATAGGCCACAGTACTATACAGACAACTTATATTATTGTGAATACATTCACCACATTCACCCACTGTTAAAAATGAAGTCCAGCGGGGGTGAAGTGGGGTCATCATACGTTCAGCCTGACTGGAGGCCGGATTGTTCTTTTGGACCTCCTCAGCTCTGGCGGTGGGGCGGGTACGGGCGTTGTAGTTGTTGACTCCGAGAGCGTGTTGTCTGGAGCTTCGGTCTGGTGTCTCGGCGACGGTTGAGGGGTGGGGGTAGGCAGGGTGGTGGTGGATGGCGGCAGCGTAGGCGGGGGACAGTACAGGAGCCTCAGGGGGGTGTTAAGGATTCGGGAGGTGGCGGTAGGCGGTGGGGAGGGGGGCGCATTGACAGGGGAACCAGCGGGCGGCAGGTCCCGGGGGGAGACCATATCTTGCCGTCCGATTTGGTGCGTGACGTAGGCATATTGGGGGTTGGTGTGCAGCAGCTGGACCCTCTCGACCAGGGGGTCGGTCTTCTGGCTCCTCGTATGCTTCCGGAGAAGGACAGGTCCCGGTGTTGTCAGCCAGGATGGAAGCAAAACCCCGGAGCTGGACTTCCTAGGGAAGACAAACAAACGGTCGTGCGGGGTTTCATTCGTGGCTGTGCAGAGGAGCGATCTAATGGAGTGGAGCGCGTCGGGGAGGACCTCCTGCCAGCGGGGAATCTGGAGACTTCTAGACCGAAGGGCAAGACGAACGTCCTTCCATACCGCCGCGTTCTCCCTTTCCACCTGTCTGTTTTCCTGCGGGTTGTAGCTTGTAGTCCTGCTCGAGGCGATGCCCTGACCGAGCAGGTACTGACGCAGCTCATCGCTCACGAAAGAGGTGCCCCGGTCACTGTGGACGTATGAAGGGAAACCGAACAGGGTGAAAATGCTTTATAACAGTGGCCGAGGTCATGTCGGGACATGGGATTGCGAAGGTGAAGCGGGAGTACTCGTCAATGACGGTCAGGGAGTATATATTGCGGTTGGTGGAAGGGAGGGGCCCTTTGAAGTCGATACTGAGGCGCTCAAAGGGCCAGGAGGCCTTTACCAGGTGGGCTTTAGCTGGCCGGTAGAAGTGCGGTTTGCACTCTGCACAGACTTGGCAATCCCTGGTCATGACCCTGACCTCGGTGGAGTAGGGCAGATTGTGGGCCTTAATAAAGTGGATAAGCCGAGTGACCCCCGGGTGACAGAGGTCATTGTGGATAGCCCGAAGGCGGTCATCTTGCGCGCTGGCGCATGTGCCGCGTGACAGGGCATCTGAGGGCTCGTTGAGCTCCCCAGCACGATACTTGATATCGTAAGTATAGGTGGAGAGATTGATCCTCCACCTCAAGATATTGTCGTTTTTAATTTTGCCCCGTTGTGCGTTGTCGAACATAAAGGCTACCGACCGTTGGTCGGTGACGAGGGTGAACCTCCTACCGGCTAGGTAGTGCCTCCAATGCCGCACCACTTCCACAATGGCTTGCGCTTCCTTCTCGACAGAGGAGTGTCGAATCTCGGAGGCGTGGAGGGTTCTAGAAAAGAAGGCTACTGACCAGCCCGCCTGGTTGAGGGTGGTGGCCAGGGTGACGACTGACGCATCGCTCTCTACCTGAAAGGGGACGGACTCGTCCACCAAGTGCATCGCGGCCTTAGTGATATTGGCCTTGATGCGGCTGAAGGCCGAGCGGACCTCAGCCGTCAGGGCGAATATAGTGGCTTTGATAAGTGGGCGGGCTTTGTCCGCATAGTTGGGGACCCACTGGGCATAATAGGAGAATAGCCCCAGGCAGCGTTTGAGGGCATTGAGGAAGGGGAAGTTCCATGAGGGGGCGCATACGGTCGGGGTCGGGCCCTAAGACCTCTTTTTCCATGATATAGCCGAGGATGGCTAGCCGGGTTGTGCGGAAAACGCACTTCTCCTTGTTGTATGTGAGGTTGAGGGAAGGCCGGGTTCTGTGGTGGAGAAAAGTGTTTGAGACCTTTTACGGGGGGCTATAGAAGTCTGAGCTTCTGGAGCAAAACTCAACTATGATACAATTTCTGGATGGGTTGGCTTTTCTAGAGGTGGAAAGGGAAAAAAGGCAAGGGCTGGAGGCACCGTTGAGTTGGAGCAAATTATGAAATGTATTTTTTCAATGCACCTCAGGGAAGGTACCGGGCCCGGACGGATTCCCTGAGGAATTTTATAAATGGTTCGCGACAGTGTTGGGACCAACCATTTTGGACATGTTTAATGATTATCTGTCTCGGGGGGTGTTACCGGCCACACTGGCGCAGGCATCAATCTCCCTGATCTTGAAAAAGGATAAAGATCCCAAGGAGTGTGAGTCATATAGGCTCTGCTCTCTCTGTCAAATGCTGATGCAAAGTTGATGTCTAAGGTGCTGGCAACCTGTTTGGAGGGGTGCCTGCCCAGGTAAATTCTGAAGATCAGACGGGTTTTGCTCAGCTGGCAGTTGTTAGCCAGCATGAGAAGACTGCTGAATGTTGTGTTGTCACCCTCCTCGGAGATTGAGCCAGAGGTAATCATCTCCATGGACACGGATGAAGCATTCGATCGGATGGGGTGGGGGTAACGTTTTGAGGTATTGGGGTGCTTTGGCTTTGGACCTAAATTCATTTTGTGGATTAGGCTTTTGTACAGACCCCCCACTGTGAGGTCCGTATCAATGGACTGAGTTAGGGGTACAAGGCAGGGATGTCCACTTTCCCCGTTACTGTTTACTTTGGCAATTGAGCCATTGCTGGGTGGAAGTGTAAAGAGGGGGAGGTAGGAAGCATAGGGTGTCTCGGTATGCGGACAATCTGTTGTTGTATGTCACTGATCCTCTCTCCAATGTGGGAGGATAATGAAGCTGTTAAGAAGTTTGGTACCTTCTCCGGATACAGATTGAACGTGGGAAGAGTGAGATCTTTAAGGGATGGGAGCGGATATGGAGAGGCTATCCTTTCAGCTGGTAGAGGGGATGAAAGCGGAGTTGAAGAGTTGGGATGTCCTCCCACTGTCTTTGGCAGGAAGTGTGCAGACGGTTAAGATGAACATTCTCCCAAGGTTCTTGCTGTGTTTCAATGTCTCCCAGTCCTCAGTCTTTTTTTTTTGTCAGGTTAACAAGTTAATTTTGACTTGTTTGGGCGGGCAAGATCTCCCCCAGGTTCAAAGGGCTTTCTTGCAGAGGGATAGGCAGTCGGGGGGGTTGACTCTACCTAATTTGTTGTCTTATTAACTGGGTGGCAAATGTTGAGAAAGTGCAGGGGTGTTTAGGGAGTCAGAGTCGGTATATGGGTGGGTGAAGGAGGCTTTTTGTACAGGTTCGAGCTTGAGGGCACTTGTCACTGCTCCTCTTCCATTTTGTTTGGCTAGGTTCTCTTCGAGCCCAGTGGTAATAGACTTTAAATTCGGGTTTATGTCACTACTGGGAACCATAGGTTTGTACTGGCAGGGATGGACTCGACATATAAGATCTGGAAGAGGGAGGGGATTGAGAGGTTTAGGAATTTATTCGTGGAGGGTTGGTTTGCTGAGTTGCTGGAGTTAGTGGAGAAGTTTCAACTCGCAAGAGCGAATGAGTTTAGGTATTTGCAGATGCAAAACTTTACCTGCAAGGAGTTCTCTTCATTTACGGGGTTGCTGGTGCCTTCATTTATGGATAAGGTATTGTCTCTTGACAAAACAGGGGAAGAGAAGATATCAGACATACATGGGCAGATGGTGGCGATGGAGAAGTCTCCGCTGGAGGAAGTAAAGAGGAAATGGGAGGAAGAGTTAGGTTTGGTTTTGGAGGGGGGAATGTGGAGTGAGGCTCTGTATAGGGTTAACTACACCTCCTCTACACCACCTACACCTTACTGCAACAAGATGACACCGGAGCGAGGTGACTCTCTGCGAGCTCTCCCCAACAGATCCACTTTTTACTTAACTTATACTCGTTCTAATCTTTTAAAATTTAATTCTAAGTCTAACATTATTACTAACATCTCTCTTTTATCTTTTCTTGCAGGCTTGAACATCCTCTGAGGCCCGTGGAGACCTATTGACCCGACCCGACCTGACCTCCGCGGGCCCAAAGCAGAAGTGAAGCCCCAACCTCGATTTGGAGCTGACCCGGACCTCGGAGCTCCCAACCCGGCCTAACAACCGACGCCAGCCCCCGGATCGCCCGGCCCAGTCCCCGGAGCTCCCGAAGACGAGACCCGGCCCAAATCGACCCCGAGAGACCCGCCCAGCCACCCAACATGGAGAGACCCGCCCAGCAACCCGGCCTATCTGGAGATGGAAGAAATAAAGCAACCCGACCAGGCCTACTTCAAGACCCAACCCCAGGAGCGCCCAGGGAGGGAACAGACCACGGGACTCAGCCCAACCTGCCTCAGGAAGCCCCTGCCCACGACCCAGGACCCCCGAAATGGTGGAGACACCGCGCAAGGACCCGAACGACGTGCCCGCAGAATGCCGGGACCCATCTGGATCGCAACCATGCCCCTCTACCTCAACCAGCGCCCGGGACCGTGCCAGACGCGACCCTGGAAACGTAACCAGCGCCCTGGTCCCCGCCAGCGCCCTGGACCCCGCCAGACGCAGCCACCTACCTTCCACTTCAGATTTCTCCCATCGGATCCCAGGATCATCCAGCCGCGGCCGCCGACCGAGGAAGCGAGGGAAACGCGGTGGTCTGCAGGTTAGACTGAAGCAACGCGGTTTCAAGACCCTCTCCCCAGCATACTCCTGGCGAACGTCCAAGCGATCGAAAACAAGCTGGATGAACTTAACGCCAGACTTACCTCTCAGAGGGAAGTAAGAGACTGCTGTGCGCTCTGTTTCACAGAGACATGGCTCACCCCCGCCTCACCAGACTGTGCCATACAATCTGAAGGGTTCTCAATTCAGCGGGCGGACCGCACCACGTCATCAGGCAAAGTGAAGGGTGGAGGGGTTTGCCTCCTCATCAACTCCTCCTGGTGCTTTTATGTGGTGACCCTGGCGACCTACTGCTCCTCGGACCTGGAATACCTGACCGTGAAGTGCCGTACATACTATCTTCCACGTGAGTTCACTTCAGCCATTATCACAGTGGTCTACATCCCAACCCAGGCAGAAGTAAGGAAGGCCTTGGACGAACTACACACAGTTATAAACAACTACGAAACAGAACATCCGGAGGCTTTGTCCATCATGGCCGGAGACATCAATAAGGCTGATGCGCGATCAATTACACTCAAGCCGAAGTGATTTCATAACTGAAGGCTTTAATCTACTAGAGCTTGTTCCCCAGCAGCTTCGGTACAGAAAGTGAAGGCTGCTGGGATGTCATTGTTTCTTATACTCCGCCTGTCAGGGCGGAGCTACGTAACAACAGCCAATGGTAGACTCCTGGGTCGAACCAATGGTCATCAGCCTCTTAGGTACTGCAATACCTGGTACTACCACATTCACCCCCTGTTAAAAAAGAGTCCGGCGGGGGTGGTGGCCAGTGGTAACAGTCGCCTTTAACATGGTATGATCAGGTATGGAGGTACCGTGCTGTCGAGGATATTTACAAAGTTCACAGTTAAAGTCACAGCGAAGCAATCTGTCGACCGGGTGGCCTGGTCATCCTTCTGGAGCGTCTGGGCTTCGGTGGTGATTCTGCTGGGGGTCCCGGTAGTTGCGACTCCGGGAGCGTGGTTTCGGCCTACCTGGCAGCTTCGTCACCCCTAGGCGACGCTGTTGGGGCAAAAGGTTGACACGGGTCGGGGGGGGGCACCTGTAGGTGGCGTCGGTGGGTGGGCGGGCCTAGGCAGGAGCGGCGGGAGTACTGACCCTCCAGTAAGGTGCTGTGGGGGGGGGGGGGGGGGTAATAGTTCGGGTGCGCGTGGGGTTCTGACGGGCGCCAGGTCCCGTAGGGAGACCGTATCTTGCTGGCCGTCAGGGAACGCCACATAGGCGTACTGGGGGTTAGCGTGCAGCAGGTGGACCCTCTCGACCAACGGGTCCGACTTGTGCGCCCGCACGTGCTTCCGAAGCAGGATGGGTCCGGGTGTCGCTAGCCAGGTTGGGAGCGAGGTCCCGGAGGAGAACTTCCTGGGGAAAACAAGGAGTCGTTCATGAGGTGTCTGATTTGTGGTTGTACAGAGCAGCGACCAGATGGCGTGGAGGGCCATCGGGAAACTTCTTGCCAGCGGGAGACTGGGAGATTCATAGACCGTAGGGCCAGTAGAACAGTCTTCCAGACCGTTCCGTTCTCCCTCTCTACCTGCCCGTTTCCCCGGGAGTTGTAACTGGTCGTCCTGCTCGAGGCGATGCCCTTGCTGAGCAGGAATTGACGCAGTTCGTCGCTCATAAAGGAGGACCCCCATCACTGTGTATGTACGCGGGGAAACCGAACAGTGTAAAGATACCCTGGAGGGCCTTGATGACGGTGCTTGTGGTCATGTCTGGGCAGGGGATGGCGAAAGGGAACCGGGAGTACTCGTCAATCACGTTCAGGAAATACGTGTTGCGGTCGGTGGAGGTGAGGGGGCCTTTGAAATCCATGCTGAGGTGCTCAAAGGGACGGGAAGCCTTTATCAGGTGCGCCCTCTCTGGCCGGTAGAAGTGCGGTTTGCACTCTGCGCAGATTTGGCAGTCCCGGGTGACTGTCCTGACCTCCTTGATGGAGTAGGGCAGGTTGCGGGTCTTGATGAAGTGGAAGAAACGAGTGACCCCCGGTGGCAGAGGTCCTCGTGGAGGGCTCGGAGGCAGTCCACTTGTGAAATGGCACAAGTGCCGCGGGACAGGGCATCAGGAGGCTCGTTTAGCTTCCCCAGACGTTACAAGATCTCGTAGTTGACGGTGGAGAGTTCTATCTTCCACCGCAAGATCTTGTCGTTTTTAATCTTGCCCCGCTGTGCATTATCGAACATGAAGGCAACCGACCGTTGGTCCATGAGGAGAGTGAATCTCCTGCCGGCCAGGTAATGCCTCCAATATCTCACAGCTTCTACTATGGCTTCCGCCTCTTTTTCGACCGAGGAATGGCGAATTTCGGAAGCATGGAGGGTACGGGAGAAGAAAGCCACGGGCCTGCCCACTTGGTTGAGGGTGGCCACCAGAACTACGTCGGACGCATCGCTCTCGACCTGGAACTCGTCGATGGCGCGCATCGTGGTCTTTGCAATGTCTGCTTTGATGCGGCTGAACACCTGGCGGGCCTCCTTCGACAGGGGGAAGGTTGTGGACTGGATTAGGGGTCGGGCATTGTCTGCGTAGTTGGGGACCCACTGTGCATAATAGCTGAAAAACCCGAGGCAGCGCTTCAGGGCCTTGGGGCAGTGAGGGAGGGGGAACTCCATAAGGGGGCGCATGCGCTCAGGGTCGGGGCCTATAACTCCATTTTGCACTACGTAGCCTAGAATGGCTAGACGGTCGGTGCTAAACACGCATTTATACTTATTGTATGTCAGGTTAAGGATTTGCACGGTCTGGAGAAATTTGCGGAGGTTGGTGTCGTGGTCCTGCTGGTCATAGCCGCAGATGGTGACGTTATCCAGATACGGGAACGTTGCGCGTAAGCCGTACCGGTCAACCATTCGGTCCATCTCTCACTGGAAGACTGAGACCTCATTAGTGACACCAAAGGGAACTCTTAAAAATTGATAGAGCCGGAGACTTCCGGTGACGGCGGGCGGGAGGCGGCCGCACAATGGAGGGCTCCTGTTCGGCAACTGCATTTTCGGGGCTTTGAGCCCAGTCCCAGGGTCCGCGGAGGCGGCAGAAGCAGGGAGAAGGCACGGAGGAGGCACAGTGAAGACACAGGAGAAAAAAAAGAACAAAGAAAAATGTCGAGGGTGAGCAAGAAAACGGCCGGAAAAAAAACAGCTGGAGGTCCGTCGGGGAGTGGAAAGGTCACCGCGGAGTTACCAGCAAAAATGGAGGCTGGAGCACCAGGGAAGGCCGCACTGCTTACGGCTGAAGAAATAACTAAGGTGATGGCTGCGGAATTTGAAAAGCAGTTGGCGCAGATTGCGAAATGCATGGAGACGGTGAGGAAGGAGATGAGGGAGGTTTTGAGTGTGCTGGTGGAGGAGACGGTTTCCCCGGTGAGGACGGAGGTGGCGAGCGCAGTGGCAGAGGTGCGGGAGCAAGGGGAGGCGCTGAAGGAAGTGGAGGAGACGTTTTGCAGCAAGGTGATCAACTTGCCTCGATGGGGAAAGAGATGCGGAAGGTGATGGATACTAACAAGGATCGGCGAGGAAAAATGGAAGACCTGGAAAACAGATCCAGGCAACAGAATTTGAGGATTGTGGGGCTGCCCGAAGGAGTTGAAGGACCGAAGCCGACTGAGTATTTTGCCGCGATGCTGGCAAAACTATTGGGGGAGGGGGAGGATCCCTCCCGATATGAACTGGATCGGGCTCGTCGGTCGTGGAGGCCTGTACCAAAGGCGAGTGAGCCGCCAAGAGCAGTGACTCTGTGCTTCCGTAGATACAGGGTGACGGAGAAGGTCCTGAGCTGGGCCAAGCAGAAGCGGGTGGTGCAGTGGGCTGGAGCTGGTATACGTGTATACCAGGACTTTACGGTGGAGCTGGCAAGGAGGCGGGCTGCCTTCAACTGGGTGAAGAGGGCACTGTACATTAGCAAGGTGCGGTGCGGCATTGTATATCCAGCGAAGCTGAGGGTGACTTACAAGCTCAGAGACTTTTATTTTGGAACGGCGGAAGCAGCGGAGGAGTTTGCGAAAGCAGAAGGACTGTGGCAAAACTGATAAATTGAGGAATGGCCATGTGGGAATGTAACCTCATGACTGTATTTTCTTCTTTTTTGTATCACTGCGCGCGGGTGTAGAGATTAAAGGAGCCAATGTGGTATATATTTGGACAAGGGAAGGGACGGGACTTTCACTCGAAATGAGAGTTCTTTGGGGTGTAGGTGGATATGCGGGGTTTGTGTGCTAAAAGGGGATCTTTGGGCTTTCCTAGGGCCGGGCAAGTGGGAAAGGGACCCGGGCGGGGGCCTCCACGCTGGCCGGTTTAAGCCGGCCAGTGAACGGGAGTGAGGTGGGGGGAGGGGCTGCGGCCATCGGAGCCTGGCAGAACAGGGTCCGAGTGGTCTAGCCGGGGTGGAAAGTTGGGGGGAAGGAACCGAGGTTGGGAGGAAGAGTTTTACAAGAGGCAGTGGACGGGAGGAGCTGGAGACCTGCGGTGGGGGGCTGGGGGGGGGGGGGGTAGCTGTGTAAGATTAAGGGTGACTACGGGTAATCCCTGATTCCTTTTTGTCATTTGTTTATGTAAACATGCGGGTTGAGGTGGGCGGATGGGATCGTTGTTACTATGGGGACTGACATATCTTGCTGATTATTGTTTACTGTTGATGGATGTAAATGTGGGAGAAAATGTGAAAAAGGAGGAGAATAAATTTTTTTTTTTAAATAAAAAAATTGATCGCGCCGTCCATCTGCTTCGAAGGCAGTGTATTTGCGGTCACTATTACAGAGGGGTAGCTGGTGGTAGGCGGACTTGAGATCCACCGTGGAGAAGACCTTGTATTGTGCGATCCTGTTTACCAGGTCGGCTATCCGGGGGAGAGGATACGCGTCCAGCTGCGTAAACCTGTTGATGGTCTGACTGTAGTCAATGACCATCCTATGCTTCTCCCTGGTCTTTACCACCACTACTTGAGCTCTCCAGGTACTGTTGCTCGCTTCGATGACCCCTTCCCCCAGCAGCCTTTGGACCTCTGACCTGATGAAGGTCCGGTCCTGGGCACTGTACCGCCTGCTCCTGGTGGCGACGGGTTTGCAATCCGGGGTGTGGTTCGCAAACAGGGAAGACGGGTCGACCTTAAGGGTCGCGAGGCCGCAGACAGTAAGGGGAGGTATAGGGCCGCCAAATTTAAAGGTCAGGCTTTGCAAATGGCATTGGAAGTCCAGCCCCAGGAGGGTAGCCGCGCAGAGGTGCGGCAGGACATGCAGGCGGAAATTGTCGAATTTCCTGCCTTGGACAGTGAGATTCGCGAGGCAGAACCCCTTTATCTCCACCGAGTGTGACCCGGAGGCCAGGGAGATCCTTTGATTTACAGGGTGGGTTACAAGTGAACAGCACCTTACCGTGTAAGGGTGAATAAAACTTTCCGTGCACCCAGAGTCAATCAGGCAAGACGTCTCGTGGCCATTGATGAAGACCGTCGTTGTAGCTGTTGCGAGTGTCCACGGTCGACTTTGGTCCAGTGTCACCGAGTCCAGGTGAAGCAGTTGCGAGTTCTGATCGGGCAGCATGTAGTCGGCCGTGCTGGGGGCCTGGGGCCCCATCCAAGATGGCATCACCCATGGGTCACACATGGTGTCCGGGGATGAACAAGATGGCGGCGGCGATGGACAAAATGGCGGTGCCCACCCGTCCAGCGTAGGGTCCGGGGGGCAAGATGGCCGCGCCCGTGGATCGCACGTGCCGCTAGGATAGGAGGGTGGCGGTGAGCGCTGGCCGGTCAGGGCCTGAAGGGGGGGTTGCCGCGGCGGTCCGGAGTCGCTGGAGACCGCGGCCATGGCGCGGGCCTGGCAGACCCCCACAAAGTGGCCCTTCTTGCCGCACTCTTTGCAGGTGGCGATGCGGGCTGGGCAGCGCGGGCGGGGATGATTCGCCTGCCCGCAGAAGAAACAGCGGGGCCCGGCGGCGTTAGCGGGTCGTCTCGTAGTGCAGGCCCGCGGGGTCAGGGGGAAGGTCTGTGGGACTGCCACGCAGCCCAGGGGGCCACCGCGTGGTCGGGCGCATAGGACTGCGTGTTTTTGTAGGCAACGTCCATGGACCCTGCCAGGGCCCGTGCCTCGCTAAGTCCCAGGGTGTCCCTTTCTAGGAGTCTTCGGCGGATATCTGAGGAGCTCATACCTGCTACGAAAGCATCCCTGATGAAAAGTTCCGTGTGCTCGCTCCCTGAAACTTGCGGGCAGCTACAGTTTCGGCCCAGCACCAGTAGCGCCCGGTAGAAATCTTCCAACGATTCCCTGGGGCTTTGCCGTCTAGTTGCAAGCAGGTGACGTGCGTAGACCTGATTTACAGGGCAGATATCTAACAGTTCTAACAGTTCGATCGTGGCATCATAGTTCTCCGCCTCCTCATTAAGGGTGTAGATCCCAGGGCTATACCTTGAGCGCAGGAGATGCATTTTCTGTCCTTCTGTGGGGGTGCCTCCGGCCGTCTCGAGGTAGCCTTTAAAGCACGTCAGCCAGTGTTTAAATATTGCAGCCGAGTTCTCCGCGTCGGGGCTGAGTTGAAGGCACTCCGGTTTGATTCGGAGATCCATCCTTCCAGCTAAAGTCTAGTAGATTAAATTGATGCGCGATCAATTACACTCAAGACAAAGTGATTTCATAACTGAAGGCTTTATTTAATCTACTAGAACTTGTTCCTCAGCAGCTTCGGTACAGAAAGTGAAGGCTGCTGGGACGGCACCGTTTCTTATACTCCGCCTGTCAGGGCGGAGCTACGTAACAACAGCCAATGGTAGACTCCTGGGTCTAACCAATGGTCATCAGCCTCTTAGGTACTGCAATACCACAAAGGCCAACCTCAAGAGTGTACTGCCAAAATTTCACCAGCACATCTCCTGTCCCACCAGGGGCGACAACACTCTTGACCACTGCTACTCAAAAATCAAGGGCGCTTACCGTTTCATCCCCCGACCGCACTTTGGGAAATCTGACCATAAGACGGTGCTCCTTCTCCCGGCATACAAGCAGAAACTCAAGCGGGAGAATACAGCTAAGAAGGTTGTGCAGTGCTGGTCCGAGGAAACGGGCAAGCTTTTCCGTGACTGCTTAGAGACAGTGGGCTGGTAAATATTTAAGAACTCAGCAAACAACTTAAATGAGTATGCCACCACCGTCACAGACTTCATCAGCAAATGTGTGGACGACTCCGTGCCAAAGAAAGCAGTACGTATGTTCCCCAACCGGAAACCATGGCTCAATCACGAGATTGACTCCCTACTGAAGGACAGATGTGAGGCGTTCAAGTCAGGTGACCCCGACCTGTACAAGAAATCCAGGTACGACCTCCGCAAAGCCATCCGAGATGCCAAGAGAGAATATCAAACCAAGCTAGAGTGACCAGGCGCGCACGGTCCGGCCGGTAGAAGTGCGGCTTGCACTCCACACAGACCTGGCAGTCCCTGGTGACTGTCCTTACTTCCTCGATGGAGTAGGGCAGATTGCGAGCTTTGACCAATCGAGTGACCCCTGGGTGACAAAGGCTGTCGTGTAGGGCCCGGAGTTGGTCCACTTGTGCGCTGGCACATGTGCCTCGGGAGATGGCGTCTGGGGGCTCGTTGGGTTTACCGGGGCAATACAAGATCTTGTAATTATAGGTGGAGAGCTCGATTCTCCACCGCAAGATTTTATCATTTTTGATCTTGCCCCGTGTGTGTTATTGAACATGAAGGCTACCGACCGTTGGTCCGTAAGGAGAGTGAATCTCTTACCGGCCAGGTAATGCCTCCAATGGCGCACAGCTTCAACGATAGCTTGGGCCTCCTTTTCGACGAATGAGTGTCGAATTTCCGAGGCATGAAGGGTGCGGGAAAAGAATGCCACGGGTCTGCCTGCCTGGTTTAGAGTGGCGGCAAGGGCGACGTCTGAAGCGTCGCTTTCTACTTGGAAAGGCAGTGACTCGTCCACTGCGCGCATCCCGGCCTTGGCGATGTCTGCTCTGATGCGGGCGAAAGCATGTTGTGCCTCAGCCGCAAGGGGGAATTGGGTGGACTGAATGAGTGGGTGGGCCTTGTCCGCATAGTTTGGGACCAATTGAGCGTAGTAGGAAAAGAACCCCAGGCAGCGTTTGAGGGCCTTGGGGCAGTGGGGGAGGGGAGGTTCCATGAGGGGCGCATGCAGTCGGGGTCGGGCCCGAGAAGTCCGTTTTGGACTATATAGCCGGGAATGGCGAACCGGGTCGTACTGAACACACACTTCTCTTTGTTGTAGGTCAGGTTGAGAAGAGTGGCAGTGTGGAGGAATTTATCGAGGTTGGCATAGTGGTCCTGCTGGTCATGGCCACAGATGGTGACATTATCTAAGTACGGAAAGGTGGCCTGCAGACCGTACTGGTCGACCATTCGGCCCATCTCTCTTTGGAAGACCGAGACCCCATTTGTGACACCGAAAGGGACCCTAAGGAAGTGGTAGAGGGGAACGTCTGCCTCGAAGGTAGTGTATGGCCGGTTACGACTTCCGGATGGGGAGCTGGTGGTAGGCGGATTTCAGGTCAATTGTTGAGAAGACCCGGTATTGCGCAATCTGATTGACCATATCAGATATGCGTGGGATGGGGTACGCGTCGAGCTGCGTGTACCGATTGATGGTCTGGCTGTAGTCCACGACCATCCGGTTTTTCTCCCCAGTTTTAACCACTACCACTTGGGCTCTCCAGGGGCTGTTGCTGGCCTCGATAATACCCTCGTTAAGCAGCCGCTGGACTTCGGACCTGATGAAGGTCTTGTCCTGGGTGCTGTACCGTCTGCTCCTAGTGGCAACGGGCTTGCAATCCGCAGTTAGATTGGCAAAAAGGGAGGGGGGATCGACCTTGTGGGTCGCGAAGCCGCAAATGGTAAGAGGGGGTAAGGGCCCGCCGAATTTGAGGGTGAGGCTCTGGAGGTTGCACTGGAAGTCCAGGCCCAATAGGAGTGCAACGCAGAGATTAGGAAGGACATAGAGGCGGAAGTTACTAAATTCTACGCCCTGGACTGTGAGGGTGACTGTCTGTAGCGCACAAAGACTCCATGAGACGAATATAGTGAAGTCGATGAGGCTTTATTAACCGTGTCTGTTCCCCAGCAGCTCGATAGTAAACTGGCCTGCGGGGGAAGACACCGGCTTCTTATACTTCGCCTTCAGGGCGGAGCTTGAGGTCAACGGCCAACCAGGACCCGGGATCTGTCAGCCAATGACATTAGGGCTTCCAGTCCCACATGACCCCCAATACATACTACCACATTCACCCCTTGTCAAAAATGAACCCGGCGGGGTGATGCTTTGTATGGTGGTAAGGGTTTACAGGGCTGGTCCTGGGAGGATAGAACATTCACATGGTAGTACAGTATTGGACAGTTTCGTCCTGTTGCAACCATTTACAGAGGGTATAGGAAAAAAACAAAATGTTCTTTGAACAGTCCATCTTTGTTTTACATCGACGCCACGAGTCGGTCGGGCGGTCTGGTCCGTGTCGATCGCCTCGGCCCCGGCGGTGGTGGTGGTGCTTGTACCAGTGTTGTCGCCTCCAGGAGCCGTACGGTTTCAGCTGTCGGTGCAAAGGGGAGGGGGACTGATCCTCCTGGGAAGGGGGCGGTCGCGGGGTGCGGTGGTGGCAGGAAGGGGGGCGGTTGGGTTGATGGTGTCGGGGGGGTGTGCGTGGTGCCGGCGGGCGCCAGATCCCGCAGGGAGACCGTGTCCTGTCGGCCGTCGGGGTACTCCACGTAGGCGTACTGGGGGTTTGCGTGGAGGAGGTGAACCCTTTCGACCAACGGGTCCGCCTTATGTGCCCGCACATGCTTTCGGAGCAGGATGGGTCCTGGGGCCACCAGCCAGGTCGGCAGCGACGTTCCAGAGGAGGACCTCCTAGGGAAGACAAGGAGACGCTCGTAGGGCGTTTGATTAGTGCTTGTACATAATAACGACCGGATGGAATGGAGAGCGTCCGGGAGGACCTCCTGCCACCGTGAAACTGGGAGATCCCTGGACCGTAGGGCCAGTAGGACGGCCTTCCAGACCGTGCCGTTTTCCCTTTCTACTTGCCCGTTCCCCCGGGGGTTGTAGCTGGTCGTCCTGCTTGAGGCTATGCCCTTGCTGAGCAGGAACTGGCGCAGCTCGTCACTCATGAAAGAGGACCCCCTGTCGCTGTGGACGTATGCGGGGTAACCGAACAGTGTGAAGATGCTGTTCAGGGCTTTAATGACTGTGGCCGTGGTCATGTCGGAGCAGGGAATGGCAAAAGGGAAGCGGGAGTATTCGTCCACCACATTAAGAAAATATGCGTTGCGGTCGGTGGAGGGGAGGGGCCCTTTGAAATCGAGACTGAGGCGTTCAAAGGGGCGGGAAGCCTTAATCAGGTGCGCTCCATCTGGCCTGAAAAAATGCGGCTTGCATTCCGCGCAGATGTGGCAGTCCCTTGTGACTGTACGGATCTCTTCTAAAGAGTATGGGAGATTGCGGGGCTTGATGAAGTGGTAAAACCGAGTGACCCCCGGGTGGCAGAGGTCCTCGTGGAGGGTTTGGAGGCAGTCAATTTGTGCGTTGGCACATGTGCCGCGGGATAGGGCATCGGACGGCTCGTTCAGCTTTCCGGGCCGGTACAAGATCTCATAGTTGAAGGTGGAGAGCTCGATCCTCCACCTTAAGATCTTGTCATTTTTAATTTTGCCCCGCTAATAAAGCCTCATCGACTTCACCATATTCGTCTCATGGAGTCTTTGTGCGCTACAATTTATTAAGCCTGTCTGTTCCCCAGCAGCTCGATAGTAAACTGGCCTGCGGGGGAAGACACCGGCTTCTTATACTTCGCCTTCAGGGCGGAGCTTGAGGTCAACGGCCAACCAGGACCCGGGATCTGTCAGCCAATGACATTAGGGCTTCCAGTCCCACATGACCCCCAATACATACTACCACACTGTCCAAAAGCCTCAGATCGGGACGGAGTGGGATCCAGAGGCTAGGGAGATCCTTTGATTGGCAGGGTGGACTGCGAGGGAGCAGCGCCTTACCGTATCTGGGTGAACAAAGTTTTTGGTGCTCCCGGAGTCCAGCAGGCACAAGGTCGCGTGGCTGTTGATTTTAACCGTCGTCGACGCGGTGGTCAGGTTGTGCGGGCGAAATTGGTCCAGCGTCATCAAAGCGAGCTGCGGGTATCCATCGGATGCTTCGGGTGGCGAGCATGTGCGGTTCCGATGTCGGGATGTCCGGAGACCCTGTGGGGGACAAGATGGCGGCGCCCATGGTGCGCACATTGCGGGGTCGGGACAAGATGGCGGCGCCCATGGTGCGCACATTGCGGGGTCGGGACAAGATGGCGGCGCCCATTGGTCGCATGTGGACCCGGGAGGAGAAGATGGCGGCTCCCATTGTGCGTCTGGCGTGGGGGAGGGGGCGATCACAGCGACTGCATGGGCCTGGCACACCGCCGCGAAGTGGCCCTTTTTACTGCAGGCTTTACAAACTGCAGTGCGGGCCGGGCAGTGTTGGCGGGGGTGCTTCTGCTGACCACAGAAGTAGCAGCGGGGCCCCCCGGGGTGCGCGGATCGGCGTGTGGCGCAGGCGTATTGGGAAGGCAGGGCCCCAGCTGAGGAGGTCGGCGGCGGGGTCCAGGAGGGGTAGGAAGGAGCAGAAGTGTGGGCAGCGCGGCAGGAGGGGTACGATTGTACGTTACCGGATGCGACCGTCATGGAGAGGGCCAAGGTATTCGTCTCCGCCAGTTCAAGCGTGGCCCCTTCCAGTAATCGTTCTCGGAAGCGGTCCGACGCAATCCCCGTCACGAAGGCATCGCGCATGAGGAGATTTGCGTGTTCGGCGGCCGTAACGGCCTGACAGTCACAGTCCCGGACGAGTGGAATTAGGGCCCGCCAGAAGTCTTCGACCTGGTAGTTGCGAGCGGGTGGCGAGTACATGCCTGGCGGAGAGCGTGTTCGCCTTCTGCCCGTAGTGTTCCTTAAGGAGTTCCATTGCTTTTGTGTAATTCGTGGCGTCTTGCATCAACGGGAACACGCTGGAGCTCAGTCTGGAGTACAGGACGTTTATCTTCTGAGCCTCCGTTGGCTCGGGGTCCGCAGCCTTGATGTAGGCCTCAAAACATGCTAGCCAGTGAGTAAAGTCTTTTCTGGTGTCGGGCGAGTGTGGATCCAGCTGCAGGCGACCGGGCTTAATTCTGATATCTATTCTGTGGAAAATCTGACTGTAATAAATTGATGCACAATCAATTGCACAAAGGCTAAAGTTGGGTACAACTGTCGCTTTATTACAATCAGATGCGTGGCCTCCTGCTGCAGCTGGTGAAATGGCAGGGCAATGGAGGTCATGCATATTTATACAGTTCTCCGTGGGCGGAGCCAGCTGGCAGGAGCTACCGGCAAACCTGTAGTGCAGGTCCTACCTTACATCTCCTATTACAGTGGTTCACCACAGGGAGTTAGAGAGGAGCCGTGCCCAATGGTGGCGATCTTTGGAGTGTCGGACTTGCCGGGGCTGCAGGAGGGGAGGAAGCCCGATGTCTTGGCCTTTGCCTCTCTAATTGCCGAGATCGGTGCAGTTGGAGGATTTGTCGGAATTGTTGCATTTGGAAAAAATACGTGTGTCATTAGAGGATCGGAGGAGGGGTTCTACTCGAGGTGGATGTCGTTCATGACCTTCTTTAAGACGTTGGATGTCGCCAGAAAATAAAGGGGGCAGGGGGCTGGTGTGGGTAGGTTTCTGGGTTAATCCGGGTTAGGAGAGGCTGTGTTGGGGGGGGATATTTTTATAAAAGTTGTATCAATTTGTTTGACTATTCTGCACGTGATAATTGTAAAAAATTCTGAATAAATCTTTTTTTTTCAAAACAATAGTCATTTCATATTAATCATACAGTCTAAAGTGCTTTACACCATTTGCAACCGTCCAGGCCTTTGGGCTCAGATCAAGTTTAGGATCAAGCTCGAGATCAGGTGCAATGCCTGTACTTGTCAATTTGGATCTAGAATGTGGGGACCATGAATTGGATTCAATTTCAATTTGAATTGTTTTTTGGAGCAAACAAGGAGATGGATTAAGGGCTTGTCCTGTCCACTCTGTGTATGGGCTTTGTAACTCTGAGGAAGGAGGAACATTTAAAAAAAAACATTTCCAGCTCCTCGGTTTCTGGCAGAAGGGCCTTAGACGCTGGCCTTTCTCTGTTGAGCCTTTGCAATGGATGGCCTGAGCTTTACAGCATGTAGTCTTAGACCTTGAAATATGTCCGTCTGCAACAACCAGTCTTGGACAAGAAGACCAGTAAGTATCGGGCAGCCAAAAGAGCGCCTTTCACTGGGTCGATGGTCCTCAAATAGGGAAATCACTGATTAAATTATGCAGTTTATGTCTAAACACTGTATCCCCAGGACCCTTATATTGATGGTTGCAGCACTTACCGCCCCCCCCCCCCCCCCCCCCCCACCTCCACACCCCTTAAGTACACAACCCTTTCTGCTGCATCTGGTCACTGTGACACTGAACAATCAATACAACATTCCAGCGCTCGCTCACGAGAAAGATAATCTGTGCCACGTAAACTGCTGGTCCAGAGGACACAGGTATAAGAGGTTGTTAAGAAATCATTGCCTTTAAGAAGGCTGTTAAACGTGATCATGATGCCCCCGGAAAGTAGGGAGGTGGAGGTAGTGGTTGCGATGGATGCGGAAAAAGCTTTTGACCGGGTTGAGTGGGATTATTTATGGGAGGTTCTGGGGCGGTTCGGATTTGGGAGGGGCTTTATTGACTGGGTCAGGTTGTTGTACCGGGCTCCTGTGGCAAGTGTATGGACGAACAGGACGACTTCGGACAATTTTAGATTGTCTTTTGAAGTCCAGTGGACCAGTTAGAGACTCATCCGGTCCGGGGACTTGACGTGCCGCTGGGAGCGACGCAGTGGTGGTGGCGATGCCAATGCTGGCCTGGCCTTCGGTGACTCCGGGAGCGTGCCAAAATCCTCTTCATCCTCGAGCGTGGGCAGGGGGAGGACGGATGGTCCTGGGGGGGAGGGAGGGTGGCGCCGGGCCGGAGGGGTGTGTGTGTGGGGAACTTGCTGGTGCCAGGTCCTTGAGGGAGACAGTATCCTGGCGCCATCGGGGTACGCCACGTAGGCATACTGTGGGTTCGCATGGAGCAACTGCACCCTCTCCACCAACGGGTCCGCCTTGTGGATTCGGACATGCCTACGGAGGACGGGTCCTGGAGCTGCAAGCCAGGTCGGGAGTGACACCCCAGACGTGGACTTCCTGGGGAAGGCAAAGAGACGTTCATGGGGTGTGTTATTAGTGGCGGTGCACAGTAGTGACCGAATGGAGTGTAGTGCATCAGGGAGGACCTCCTGCCAGCGGAATGCCGGGAGGTTCTTGGACCGTAGGCCAGGTGGTCGGCCCTCCATACCGTCCAATTCTCCCTCTCTACCTGTCCGTTTCCCCAGGGGTCATAGCTTGTCGTCCTGCTGGTGGCGATACCCCTGCTGAGCAGGAACTGACGCAGCTCATCACTCTGAATGAGGATCCCCTGTCACTGTGGATGTAGGCGGGGAAACCGAACAGAGCGGAGATTGTGTTGAGGGCTTTGATGACGGTGGCAGACGTCATGTCGGGGCATGGGATGGCGAAGGGGAATCTGGAAGACTCATCGACCTCACTGAGAAAATATGTGTTACGGTTGGTGGAGGGGAGGGGCCCTTTGAAATCCACGCTGAGGCGCTCAAAGGAGCGGGAGGCCTTCACCAGGCGCGCACGGTCTGGCTGGTAGAAGTGTGCACAGACCTAGCAGTCCCTGATGATTGTCCGTACTTCCGCGACAGAGTAGGGTAGATTGCGGGCCATTATAAAGTGGTACAACCGTGTGATTCCCGGGTGACAAAGGCTGTCGTGCAGGGCCCGGAGTCGGTCTACTTGTGCGCTGGCACATGTACCTCGGGATAGGATGTCTGGGGGCTCGTTGAGCTTGCCGGGGCGATACAGAATCTCGTAATTGTAGGTGGAGAGCTCGATCCTCCACCTCAAGATCTTATCATTCTTGATCTTGCCTCGCTGTGTGTTATTGAACATGAAGGCTACCGACCATTGGTCAGTGAGGAGAGTGAATCTCCTGCCGGTCAGGTAATGCCGCCAATGCCGCACAGCTTCAACGACAGCTTGGGCCTCTTTTTCAACGGATGAGTGTCGAATTTCTGAGGCATGAAGGGTGCAGGAAAAGAATGTCCCGGGTCTGCCTGCCTGATTGAGGGTGGCAGCTAGGGCGACGCTGATGCGTCGCTCTCCACTTGAAAGGGTAGCGCTCGTCTACTGCGTGCATCCCGGTCTTGGCGATATTGGCTCTGGTACAGGCGAAGGCTTGTTGAGCCTCGGCTGTCAGGGGAAAATGGGTGGACTGTATGAGTGGGCGGGCCTTGTCCGCATAGTTTGGGACCCACTGGGCGTAGTATGAAAAGAACCGCAGGCAGCGTTTGAGGGCCTTGGGGCAGTGGGGGAGGGGGAGCTCCATGAGGGGGTGCTTGCGGTCGGGATCAGGCCCCAGAACTCCGTTCTGGACCACATAGCCGAGGAAGGCTAAGCGGTTCGTGCTGAACACGCACTTCTCCTTGTTGTTGGTGAGATTGAGGAGAGTGGCGGTGTGGAGAAATTTGGCAAGGTTGGTGTCATAATATACACCAGTATATCATGATGCAGACACACACACTGATGGACACACAGCAAGGCCAATCAACACACATAACACCGCAGCCAATCACCAGTTAGAGCACACTCACTATAAAGACAGAGGGCATCAGCTTTCCCGCTCATTCGGGATGCAGCCTCTCAGAAGGACAGAGCTTACAGCTTACAGCACAGATCTTCACCATGTGCTGAGTGCATAGACTGGTTAGGACAGGCATAGGTCTTTAATTTAATCGAACATCGTGTTAACCCACAATGAAAGTATGTTCAACAGTTTCTAGCTTAATAAAGTAGTGTTGTTCTATTTTAAGTGTTGGTGGCCTGGATGTGTTCCACGGATCTAAAGCACCCAACACATCATGGTACCAGTAGTTGAGGGATGTTAGAACTTCTTAAACCTACCTGCAAGTGATCTGCCTTCCACCAGCATACAGCCATCCTGCAAAATGGACAGCGTCCGCCCATCGCCGCCGTTCCGCATCACCGGTAACCGAGGGGCCACCTGGAAGATATTCAAACAACGCTTCCAGCTCTACCTTGAAGCCACAGACCGGGAAGCTGCCTCAGACACCAGGAAGATCGCTCTCTTCCTATCCATGGCCGGGGACCATGTCATCCACATTTTCAATTCTCTCACCTTTGCTGATGGTAAGATAAATCAAAATTCAAGACGGTCCTCCTTAAGTTTGACAGTCACTGCGACATCGAGGTGAATGAAAGTTTCGAGCGCCATGTATTCCAACAGCGTTTGCAGGGTAAGGATGAACCTTTCCAGTCCTTTCTCACCCACCTCCGCATCCTTGCGCAGTCCTGTAATTATGGGTCCACCTCCGATTCCATGATACGCGACCAGATCGTTTTCGGTGTTTAGTCGGACCCCCTACGCCAGCAGCTCCTCAAGGTAAAGCAGCTCACCCGAGCGATTCCCATTGAGACCTGCGTGCGACATGAACACGCCCTTCCCACATCCAAGCGGCTGAAACGGCACGGCAGGGTCCCCACGAGGCAGAACGGGTCCAAGCAATCAAGCAACTCCAGGGCCTCAGCCTGGATGAGGGTGGCCATTTTGCACGCTTTTCGCAGACTCCCGCACTTGTGTGCACCGAACGAGGGGACGGCGACGTCGACAAACAGACTGCGCAGGTGCGCACCACGTACGACCGCATCACGCTTGCACGGTGGCGCAGCGAACGTGCTGACGCTACAACGTGTGGCAACTGTGGCTCCACCCATTTAAAGCGGCAATGTCCTGCCAAATCCCGACGATGCCTGCAATGTGGCAAACTTGGCCACTATGCTGCTCTATGCAGATCAGCTCAGCCTGCCAATTCTCGTCGCTCCAGCCAGCCTCGCAGGGATGTCCGGGCCATTCAACCCACGGTCACCAAGCCCGATTCGGACCTGCTACCCGATATTGACACCGAGGACCAGAAGGCGCCTTTTCGAGTTGGTATCATTACAAAAAACAGGGTGTCCCTGAAGCAAAGAATTCAGCCTCTATCGGACGATGAGTGGTGTGCCACCCTTACGGTCAACCGGTCCCAAATACGATACCACCTGGACACGGGTGCCTCCGCCAATCTCATTGCGCGGTCTGACCTCCAAAGCCTTTGTGTCAAACCAGCCATCCTGCCATCAGCCAGCCAGCTATTAGATTATAATGGCAATGCCATTGCTGCCAGCAGCTCATGCCAACTTGAAGTGACGCACAGGTCACACAAAGCCATCCTTCCCTTTGAAATCGTGAGCTCCTCGAAAGCCTCCCTGATTGGCGCGCAGGCATGCAAGCTGTTGAACCTAGTTCAGAGATTTCACTCTTTCTCTCCTGCTGACGCGTCTGCCTTTCAGGACACTGACTTCAGGGTGCAGCTCGATGCCATTATCAACCAGTACCACGACGTCTTTGAGGGCATGGGCACGCTCCCGGACACCTACAGGATTCTATTAAAACCGAATGCCACGCCTATGGTGCACGCACCTCGCAGGGTCCCAGTACCCCTTAAGGACCGCCTCAAGCAGCAGCTGCAGGACCTCCAGAACCAAGGAGTGATTTCCAAAGTCACAGAACCGACCAACTGGGTCAGTTCCATGGTATGTGTAAAAAAGCCTTCCGGCGAATTGAGACTTTGCATTGATCCCAAGGATCTCAATCGCAATATTATGAGAGAGCACTATCCAATTCCCAAGCGCAAAGAGCTCACATGTGAGATGGCTCGCCCCAAGCTCTTTACCAAACTCGACGCCTCAAAACGATTCTGGCAAATCCAGCTCAATGAATCCAGCAGGAAACTGCACGTTTAACACCCCCTTTGGAAGATATTGTTACAACAGGATGCCGTTTGGCATCATCTCTGCATCAGAAATGTTCCATAGGATTCTGGAACAAATGATGGAAGGTATTAAAGGTGTTCGCGTCATTGCCGATGACATAATCATCTGGTCCACCACCCCGCAGGAGCATGTTAGTCACCTCCAGCGTGTATTCAGACGTATACATGAGCATGGCCTCCGCCTCAACAGGGCCAAATGCTCTTTTGGTCAGACAGAACTTAAGTTCCTCGGGAACCACATCTCCCAATTGGGTGTGCAGCCGGACGCGGACAAGGTAGCTGCCATCACAGCTATGAAAACACCAGAGGACAAGAAGGCGGTCCTCCGATTTCTGGGCATGGTCAATCTTTTAGGGAAATTCATCCCTAACCTCGCCTCTCATACAACGGCTCTCAGGAACCTGGTCAGGAAGACGACAGACTTCCAATGGCCCCCTGCCCACGAGCGCGAATGGAGGGAACTCAAGGCAAAACTGACCACGGCCCCGGTCTTAGCCTTCGTCGATCCAGCAAAGGAGACCAACATTTCGACCGATGCCAGTCAATCCGGCATTGGGGCAGTGCTCCTTCAACGTGATGAGGCCTCATCATGGGCCCCCGTGGCATATGCGTCATGTGCGATGACCCCCACGGAGCAGCACTACCCGCAGATAGAAAAGGAATGCCTGGGCCTTCTGACTGGTGTTGTTAAATTTCACGATTATGTCTACGGACTTCCTCAATTCACCGTCGAGACCGGCCATCACCTGCTGGTCAATATAATACAGAAAGACTTGAACGACATGACGCCTCGCCTCCAGCGTATTCTTCGCAAGCTCCGGCGATACGACTTCCAGCTGGTATACACCCCAGGCAAGGACCTCATCATTGCTGACGCTCTCTCCAGGTCAGTCAACACTCCATGTGACCAAGTGGGATATGCTGCCAGGTTGACGCCCATGTGGCATTCGCGGCCTCCAATCTACCTGCCTCGGATGAACGCCTTGTCCAAATTCGCCGCGAGATGGCAGCTGACCACTTGCTACAGCGTGTCATGCGCCACCTAACAGACGGGTGGCTCAAGGGCCAATGCCCTCAATTCTATAATGTCAAAGGTGATCTGGCGGTAGTAGACGGGGTTCTTCCAAAACTGGACCGCATTGTCATCCCGCATAGCATGCGCCAGCTTGTCCTGGAACAGCTACACAAGGGCCACCTTGGCGTGGAAAAGTGCCGCCGACGGGCCCGAGAGGCAGTGTACTGGCCCGGCATTAATGAGGACATAGCCAACACAGTGCTCAACTGCCCCACTTGTCAGCGCTTCCAGCCGGCCCAACCACGTGAGACCCTGCAGCCCCATGAGTTGGTCACGTCACCATGGACCAAGGTGGGCATCGATCTGTTCCACGCGCTGGGTAGAGACTGTGTCCTGATCGTAGACTACTTTTCGAATTACCCAGAGGTGATACAGTTGCACGACCTCACCTCGTCGGCAGTCATTCGTGCATGTAAAGAAACCTTTGCTCGACATGGCATCCCACTCATGGTTATGTCGGACAATGGCCCCTGCTTCGCCAGCCAAGAATGGTCCAACTTTGCCAGGTGGTACAATTTTGCCCATGTGACGTCCAGTCCCCTGTGCCCCCAATCCAATGGCAAAGCAGAGAAGGGAATATACATCGTCAAACGGCTCCTATGCAAGGGGGCCGATGCTGGTTCTGATTTCTACCTTGCCTTGCTGGCCTATTGCTCTGCCCCACTGTCCACAGGCCAGTCGCCAGCCCAATTACTCATGAATAGCACCCTGAGGACGACGGTGCCATCCATCCATGTCCCAGACCTCAACCACGTTCTGGTCCTTCGCCGGATGCAGCTGTCTCGTGCACAGCACAAGGCAGCTCATGACTCCCGTGCAGCTGATCTCCCTGCTCTGGCTCCAGATGACAATGTCCGAGTCCATCTTTTGGATGGTGGCTGGTTTGCAACCGCTGTTGTCCTTCCGCAGGTGGCCCCCCAGCTCGTTCCTGGTTCGTCTACCGGATGGCTTTATTCTGCGCCGCAATCAACGCGCCCTTCGTCTTGTTCCACGCTCACCACGTGATCCTCCAGTGTCACCTCGTCCTCCTGCTGACCCTGCCACGGACTATGCAGAGCTCCCTGTCACTCTGCCTCCCCCTGACTTTGACGCAGTCCTGCCCGCTCCTGAACCGGCGGCTCTCGACCCACCCTTGAGGCGGTCAACCAGAATTCGTCGCCCACCTCAGAGACTAAATTTATGAACTTTTCGAATTTATGGACTATCTGAATTGTTTCGTTGCTTTGTTTGATCGTTTCCCTAGTTTATATATAGTGTTGATCTCGTTATTCTTGTTGCATACCGCTTCTCTGCACCAGGCACCTTCCTATGTAAATAGCTTAGTTCTCATGTAGATAGTCCTGTAAATATGTCTTCGCACCCCACACGTAGTTAGGAGCATTATCACCACACATTTATTGCCACAAACAGACATTTTTTCATAAAAGGGGGTTGTCATAATATACACCAGTACATCATGGTGCAGACACACACATTGATGGACACACAGCAAGACCAATCAACACACACAGCACCGCAACCAATCACCAGTTAGAGCACACTCACTATCAAGACAGGGGACATCAGAGTTCCCGCTCATTCGGGATGCAGCCTCTCAGAAGGACAGAGCTTACAGCTTACAACACAGATCTTCACCATGTGCTGAGTGCATAGACTGGTTAGGCAGGCATAGGTCTTTAGTTTAATCTAACATCGTGTTAACCCACAGTGAAAGTATGTTCAACAGTTTCTAGCTTAATATAGTAGTGTTGTACTATTACAAGTGTTGGTAGCCTGTCTATGTTACTGCTAAGGTAAACGCAGTCTCCACAGATCCAGAGTACCCAACACATCACCATTCATCGACTTCTTCACAGAGAATTAATCGTCAGCAGAAAGGGGGGGGAGGGGTTCGGTTAGCATAGATTAGGGGGTTAATTAATGATGGGACCTGTGGGGGAGGGAGGTGGTATTTGCACTATGTTTATATTTTTGTGTACATTGTTTATATTGCTGCTGTTTCAATGCCAAAAAAAACCCTCAATAAAATGTTTATTAAAAAAAAAAGAAATCGTTGCCTTGACAGCTAAATGATAGAAAGGCAAAATCTGACTGCTGATAAAATATCCAGATCTCCCCTTATCACTCATTGCAGAGCTCAGCACTCCCATTGCTTGGCAGTCAGGGCACAGAAGCTGAAACGTGCAAGAATTTTCATGGTCTGAGGTGAAGAGGAACGTCAGGAATTTAAATCACTCCCAGTCATGTCTTTGAAATTATTGTCCAGAGAAACGTAAAGACATTAGGTGAATTCTTTGCAGAGATATAGTTACAGTGAAGGATCACTTGTCGTTACCTGATCCTCCGTTTAAAAAAAAATGTTCAACCTAAAATTCTTTGCTGCTACAAGAAATGCACAGCATTCATGACAGGCAAAATGTTCCAGACCAGTACCTCTCGCACAAGTTATTGCTGAACCAGTTTCCTTCACCAACAAATCACAATGAGCATAAGTGCAGACTGAATGTGCCTTTCAAAATTTAAGAACCTCCTTGAACGGTCCCAATGGGCAAATGCAACATTTCATGTGGTGATACGAAAGGAAGAATTTCCATTTGAACATTACCTGTTGGACTTCATAGCCTCCTAAAGCACTTTACAGCTATTGAGCACTTTTTGAAGTGTAGGCACTATTGGGTAATGTAGGAAACAAAGCGGCCAATGTGTGTGCAGTAGGATCCCATAAACTTTAAGGTGATCAGACCACCTGTTTTTAGTGAAGATGATTACGGGATAAATATTGGTCACATCCCCAGGGAGAACTCCCTTGTTCTACACAAGAACAAAAGCAAGAGTAGTCCAATAGGCCCGTCAAACCTACTCCCTACGATTAGGGCTGATCTTGGGCTTCAATTCCACGATCCTGTTGTTCTCAATATTCCTTGATTTTAAAATCTGTCTATCCCAGCCTTAAACATATTAAACAATTCAGTACCTACAACCCTCAGAGGTAGAGAATCCCAAATTTTCACAACCCTTCGAGTGAAGATGTTTTTCCTCATCTCAGTCCTAAATGATCCTCCGCAACATTTGAGACCGCGTGTTTTAGATTCCCCAGCCAGTGGAATAAACCTCTCCGTGTCTAACACTAATAAGCCGTCAGAATCTCAGAAATATTCTTTAATGCGGCGCCACAAGGTCTTTTAGGTCCACCTAGGGAGTGTTGGGGGGGGGGGGGGTAGGAACTCCAGGGGAGGTTGTGAGGTGGGATGATTGGGGGCCAAGCCAGTTGGTGGGGGGTGCAGAGAGGGGTCTGGAGGTGCCAAGTTCTTGAGGTGGATGGTGCCCTCTGTCAGAAAGGGGCTTCCGATGGAGGAACCGCCCCCCCCCTCCGCCGCCCCACCCCCGCCACACTCCCCAGCTTCCTGCCTGAGATCGAAGATCTTTCAATATTCTATTTCTCACTCTGAGTTCCTGTTGCCCATCGGCCTAAATGTTGAGGTTGTGTCAGAAAAACCCTTAAGTGGCCACTTATGGACCTTAATTTAGTATTGCGGTCTCATGGCGCCAAGGTCCCAGGTTTGATCCCGGCTCTGGATCACTGTCCATGTGGGGTTTGCATATTCTCCCCGCGTTTGCGTGGGTTTCGCCCTCACAACCCAAAGATGTGCAGGATAGGTGGATTGACCACTCTAAATTGCCCCTTAATTGGATAAAATTAATTGGCTACACTAAATTTAAAAAAAAACTTATGGACCTTAATTGGGGACAGGGTTGGCTACCCGTCCAAGGCCCTGCCAGCTCCACTGTGAACCTGGGTCGGGTTGGGTGTGATACTGGAGGGAATCCTATCCATGCAAGTTCACACTACACCCCGTCTCCTCCCCACCTCAAAACCTGCCAGGAGAGTGCGTAAAATTCAGCCCATGGAAAATGTGCTGTTGGTTGTTCGGTTTGTCCACAGTGGTTAAGAAACACACACCTCTTCCTTTTCAAAACACACCATGATTACGTAAAGTAAGGGCAGAAACTTTCAGTTCTCTCTATCTGCCTTTATATGGTGGCACAGTGGTTAGCACTGCTGCTTCACAGCGGCAGGGGCCCGGGATCGATTCCGATCTCAAGTGTCTGTCTGTGTGGAGCTTTCACGTTCTCCCCATGTCTGTGTGGGTTTATAATAATCTTTATTGACACAAGTAGGCTTACATTATCACTGAAATGAAGTTACTGTGAAAAGCCCCTAGTCGCCACATTCCGGCGCCTGTTCGGGTACACAGAGGGAGAATTCAGAATGTCCAAATGATCTAACGGCGCGTCTTTCGGGACTTGTGGGAGGAAACTGGAGCACCTGGAGGAAACCCACGCAGATACAAGGAGAACGTGCAGACTCCGCACAGATAGTGACCCCAAGCCGGGAATTGAACCTGGGACCATAACGCTGTGAAGCAACAGTGCTAGCCACTGTGCTACAGTGCCACCTACAGTACTCTCCGAATTTCCTCCGAGTGCTCCGGTTTCCTCCCACAGTCTAAAGATGTGCAGATCAGGTGGATTGGCCATGCCAAAATTGCCTCTTAGTCCAAAGATTAGGTGGGGTTACAGGGTTGTGGGGGAAGTGGACCTATGTAAGGTGCTCTTTCAGAGGGTTGGTATAGATCCAATGGGCCAAACGGCCTCCTTCTGCTCTGTAGTATTCTACACCCAGGTCCTTCTGCTCCTGCACCCCCATTAGAGATCTATCCTTATTTTGTATTGTCTTTCCATGTTCTTCCTACCAAAATGAATCACTTCACGTTTCTCCACATTGGACTTCATCTGCCACCTGTACACCCATTCCACCAACTTTTCTATGTGCTTTTGAAGTTCTAGATTATCCTTTACACAGTTCACCATGTTTCCAAGTTTCCAAGTGTATCATCTGTAAATTTTGAAATTGTACGCTGTACACCAAGGTTTATGTCATTAACAAATATCAGGAAGAGCAAGGTTCCCAATAATGACCCTTGGGGAACACAACTAGAAATCTTCCTCCAGCATGAAAAACATCCATTAACCATGACCTGTTGTTTCCTTTCACTCAGCCAATTTTGAATCCATGTTGTTTCTTTCCCTTTTATTCCAGGAGCTATAACTTTGCTCACAACAATGTAAAAGCAAAATACTGCAGATGTTGGAAATCTAAAATAAAAACAGGAAATGCTGGGGTAACTCAGTCCAAAATGGACTCAAAATGTTAACTCTGTTTCTCTCTCCACAGATGATGCCAGATCTGTTGTGTTTCTCCAGCATTTTCTGTTTTTATTTAACTCTGCCCGGGTGGCACTGCCAAGGTGCATGGCTGGCAGTGCCACAATGCCCGGGTGCCATCAGGGGTGTCAGGGTACCACCCTGCACAGAGCCCAACCATCCAGAGCCCCCAAATGCGTGGAAGAACCTCCCCAAGTGCCAGTACCTGGTCCACATTGTTAGAGACCAGTGCTAAACGGTGCTCTTTCAAGGTCTCCAAGTGTAACTCCGGTAAGAGAAATTCAAGTGAGCCTGACTGCACACTTGAACATGCAAATTTGTGTCCTGCCCATTGTGATCACAACGCCTTGCAAGATCTCATTAGAACTCACAAGGCCGGTAAATCTCTCGAGAAGCCTCTTGCGAAATTTACAGACTTTGTCATGTCCCAAGTCCGGCGTGGCAAGGTCGGTAGATTGTGGCCCATGATTGACAAATTTATTAGAATTTGTTTAAGTGGTAATGAGCAGGATAGATAAAGGCGAACCTGTAGGTGTAATATACTTGGATTTCCAAAAGGCGCTTGTTAAGGTACCACACAAAAGGCTACTTAATAAAATGCCCATTGTTTTGGGGGTAGTATGTTAGCATGGATAAAGGATTGGCTAACCATAGAAGAGAGAGAGTTGGGATAAGAGGGGCATTTTTAGGAAGGAACCTGTAACTGGTGAGAGCCAAAGGGATCAGTGCTGGGACCACAATTATTCACAATACATATTAATGACTTGGACCAGGGAAGTCAAGGTACTATTGCCAACTTTGCAGATTACACAAAAATAGGCAGGAAGGCAAGTGGTGAGGATAGTTTGCATAAGTGGGCAAAAGGTTGGCAGATAGAATATAATGTAGGCAAATGTGAAGTTATGCACTTTGGTCGGAAGGATAAAGGAGCTGAATATTATTTAAATGGAGAAAGACTGCAGAAAGCTGGGATTTGGGTGTCCTCGTGCATAAGTAAGGGGGCAGCACAGTAGCATAGTGGTTAGCACAGTTGCTTCACAGCTCCAGGGTCCCAGGTTCGATTCCTGGCTTGGATCACTGTCTGTGTGCAGTTTGCACGTTCTCCCTGTGTCTGCGTGGGCTTCCTCCGGGTGCTCCGGTTTCCTCCCACAGTCCAAAGATGTGCAGGTAGGTGGATTGGCTATGCTAAATTGCCCTTAGTGTCCAAAAAGATTAATTGGGGTTACTGGGTTAAGGGAATGGAGTGGAGGAGGTGTGTGCTTGAGTGGGGTGCACTTTCCAAGGGCCGGTGCAGACTTGATGGGCCGAATGGCCTCCTTCTGCGCTGTAAATTCTATGATCCTATGAAATCACAAAAGACTAGCATGAAAGTTCAGCAGGTAATAGGGAAGGCAAATGGAACATTGGTCTTTATTTAAAGGGTTGGAGTGTAAAAATAGGGAAGTCTTGCTAAAACTGTACAAGGCACAAGTTAGACCACACTTGGAATACTGTAAACAGTTTGGACCCCTTACCTAAGGAAATATATACCCGCATTGGAGGCAGTCCAGAGAAGGTTCAGTAAGTTGATCCCAGGTATGGAGGGATTTTCTTGTGAGGAGAGGTTGAGTAGGTTGGGCCTGTTCTCATTGGAGTTTAGAAGAATGAGAGGTGACCTTATTGAGACACAAAGGGTTGTCAGGGGCTCAACAGGGTAGATGATGAAACATTTTTTTTCCCCTTGTAGGGGAGTCTAGAACCAGAGGGTATACTCTCAGAGTAAGGAGTCGTGCATTTAAGACAGAGATGAGGAGGAATTTCTTCTCTCAGAGGGTAGTGAATCTGTGGAGTTCTTTGCAGCGGTGGGCTGAAGAGGTCATTAAGTACGTTCATTACAGATTTTTAATCAGTAAGGGAATCAAGGGTTATGGGGAAAAGAAGGGAAAGTGGACTTGAGGATTAGCACACCAGATCAGTCATGATGTCATTAAATTTGGGGAAGACTTAGGGGCAGCACGGTGGTGCATTGGTTAGCACTGCTGTCTCACGGCACCGAGGCACCGGCTTCGATCCGTGTGGAGTTTGCATATTCTCCCAATGCCTGCGTGGGTCTCGCTCCCACAACCCAAAGAAGCCAAGCTAAATTGTCCCTTAATTGGAAAGAAAAGAATTGGGCACTGTAAATTTGTAAGAAAAAGGAAAAGAAAATTTGGAGAAAACTCAATGAGCCGAATGGCCTATTTATGCTCCTATGTCTTTTGGTCTTAATTCTCCCAAGCCCCAGCTGGTGTGTTTGATGGCAGGCGCAGTGGGAAAATAGGGCCGGGGGGCCGAGAAATCAATTTCATGCCAGTCTGAATTTACAGCCGGATCGTCTGCTGATGCCTGCCAAATATACAAAAACAGTACTCTACTCTCACGCAATTAAGATGTATAAATTACCAAACACGCACACAGTTTAATACTTCAGAAAAATACTTTTCAGAAAAATACTTTTCACTGTACCTCGGTACACGTGACAATAAACAAATCCAATCCAATCCAATCCAATTATATAGAATGTAATAGAAGGAAATTACTGCGGATGCTGGAATCTGAAACCAAACGCTTTGACAAAGGGTCATCAAACTCGAAATGTTAGCCCTTTTCTCTCCCTACAGATGCTGCCAGACCTGCTGAGATTTTCCAGCATTTTCTCTTTGGTTATATAGAACGTACTCCTGATTACACAATATAGCGATGATACCTGAACTCCCCTGTCCCCCAAACAACATCCAAATTAAATATTCAACTAGAGTTACCATACAGGGATGATACTCAAATCCGGTAATGGTATTTTTCCTGGTCCAGCGAAGATATTTTAAAACAGCTGTTACGAAGGTTTTCTGCACTGCCTTAGCTCTAAGACCTAGCAGCTCGTTTGTTGTAAACGTGGCCTTCAGGCTTAGTGGCTGTAAACTGGCCCACTGGCTTGTCCGCTTTTCCAGACTGCTAGATGGTAACTGACTTTCTTCCTTCTCAGGGTCTGGTAAATTATACCTTTGTTGTTCATTGATTATGCCTTCCGTGTATTCAGTTGTCTGCCCCGATCAACTTCCTTAACTATACATTAACTAATGTATATCTCAGGTTCCTCCCCAACCATCTATAATTTGTTTATCTTCCATAAGCTTTTCACACTTGATTGTTATCTAAACTTTGTAACCTCATGGGAGAGAAACATACCAATCAGGCCCTATAAATAGAGCCAGCAAAGCCCCCGCCCACGGACCTGAGGAACTACCCACAAGCATCGGGTGCCCCCCCCCCCCCCCAACATGCAAGTATCGGGCCTCCCCTTTCACAAGCGGTGGGCATCCAACACCACCACCAGAAGCATTTGGCCCACCCACCTCCATAAGCATCGGATACCCCCCCCCTCCACACACAAACATCAGAATGCAACCCTCAGCCCCACTACACATACAGGGAACTCCCCAATGAGGCACCCCAGAGGGACTGCCCCTGGCAGTGTGGCAGTGCCAGGTTGGTACTGCCAGGGCACCAGGGGACAGTGGCAAAACACTGCCTGTTCCCTCCCATCACACAGGCATTGGGGTTATACTAACCTTTGCACCCCAGCGGGTTCCCCTCGACTACTTCCACCCGACGTCACCTTGATGAGGTCTGAATGTTCGGGGGCAGGGGGCCATAAATATTGCGGGGGACCCTGTAATGAAATGTAAATGTATCAAAAGGAAGTTCCCGCCCTTTCTGGGCAGATATCTTGTTACTTCATGGGTGCGGGGTGTGGAAAATCGGGAAATAATATCTTGCCAGAATCCCGTTTCCCGAATCTGGTGAGAGTTTGGGCCTGCGCTGCCATTTACTCTGACGGCTAACGCGAGCTCAAAATCGCCCCCACCCTTTCTAAAGTGAACTGAATCTTTCAAAACCCAAGGTGCGTTGAAGCAAAGTTTCAATAATATTTAATTACTCGGCTATCACTGCAGCCTCTCGATACTAAAGAAAGAAAGGAGGAACTCTGCAAATCATTACTTTATTCTAGTAATGGTTTTTGGCCTATGGCAAAGGGATTCTGGGTAATTCTCTACTGGTGTTTTCTGGCAAGACCTGTCATGGGCATAATGGTAGGACTTTCATGCAGAGGCATAGGAGTTCCTTTTGATGTACTCACTTGATCCGGAGGGTCTGGGTGGAAAATTTGCCATTGTCCGAAAACAGGTGTTTAAACTGGGTGGAATCCTGCCCATATTGAGCTCCCACATCAAGAATTTCCAAATAAAAGGTTTTTAAGCAACTATCCGGATGGGACAGCAACTTGTGGCAAATTAATGGAGATGGAAATTAAGTGAATGTTGAAGAAGGCAAGATCTGGTTCAATTTCTCAAAAAAATGGACAGAATCATTGAGATAGATGCCTTGAGATATCTCATGAAAAGGGAACATGCACATGGGTAGAAATATTTACTGCCATTTACTAATTTCAGAAGAAAGGAATGGCCTCACCAAAAATGGTAATGGATGTCAACTTGTAATAGCTACGAAAAGGCAAGCAGGTGAATATTTAGAAAAGATAAAATAAGAGGGCAAGGGGCATGAGACTACAGTGATTGTTGTTAGTGAGATAGCACAGGGATTGTGGACTGAATGGGCTCTTCCTGTATCCCAAAAAATTACATCTACTTGTTTAACCAGACATAGCAAATGGCAGTCATGATATTCACGTGTACTGGAAATATCAGTTCAATTTAGAATAACCTATCTTGCTCAGAGTTACTGATGTATAAAGTCTGCCCCCTAGTGCAGCAAATGCAGACTCATTCAGGAGGGGGATTGGATTTGCCCACGATTCAACCAGGAGTGGAGGGTGCGAATTGGCAGTCGGAAAAATAATTTTTATTTACAAAGCCAACAAAATAGGAGGAACGGAGTGAATAGAGATGAATGAAGTGAACAGGAAGAATTAACTAAGTGGAATGAATGGCCTTTCTTGTTCCTACATTCTTGGCTTCTGATGTAATGCGACGTACACAGCACAACACCTAGGTGTGGTTCGGTTATTTATGAAGTTGGTAAACACACAGCCTGGTATGCCTGGGTTGGACAGTTGACAGGCAGGTTGTCCACCAAAGAAATGAAGGACATGGGCCAATCAGTATGAATGAATATCTCTTAGTACCTTTCACATCCTCAGGAAGTCACAAAGCACTTCAAAACAAAATACTTTCAAAGTGATGGCACCATTATTTTCTTGTCAAACAGGATATAAACAGTAAGGCACTGAGGGATAAATATTAAAATAGAACATGCATATAAATATAGCAACTTTCACAACTCTGATGTTCTTACTCTCCAATTTAACACCTTTGATGTGTAGTCACTGTTGGAATATAGAAAACACAGCAGCCAACTTTAATACTTTTTTTATTTATTCATTTTTGGGATGTGGGCATCATTAACAAGGCCACCATCTTTTGACCACCTTTAATTGCTCTTGAGAAGGCCAATCTCCGCACCTCATGTTTTGTAGATACGCCCACAGTGCTGTTAGGTAAGAAGTTTCAGGATTTTGACCCGGCGACAGTGAAGAAATGGCAATACAGTGTAGGTCAGGATGATGTGTGACTTGGAGAGGAACCTGGAGTTAACAGAGTTACCATGCACTTGGTGGTAGACACCATGAGTTTGGAAGGTGCTGTCAAAAAATGCCTTGGTGAGTTTCTGCAGTAGATAGCACACACTACAACCACAATACACTAGTGATGGAGGGAGTGAATGCTCCAGCTGGTGTTTGGGGCGGTGATCCAGCTTTGTCCTGGATAGTGTCAAGCTGGTTAAGTGTTGTTGGAGCTGGGTTCATCCAGGCAAATGGAGAGTGCCTTGAATATGGTGGAGAAGCTCTTGGGAAATCAGGAAATGAGTCACTCACCACAAAATTCTTAGTCTCTTCCCTTGCAGTCATGGCATTTATGTGGCTACTTCCATTGAGATTCTGGCCAATGTTGACTCCTACGATGTTGGTGGTGGGGGATTTGGCAATAGTAATGCTGTTGACTGTCAAAGGAACATGGTTTGATTATCTCTTGTTGGAGATGGTAATTGCATAGTACCTCTGTCACAATTATTAGTTGCCACATATTTTCACAAGCCAGGATGTATTCAGTCTTGCTGCATGCGGATATAGATTACTTCATTATCCTAGGAATTAAGAATGGAACTGAACACTTTAAAAATAATTATTTCCTGGAATGTGAATGCCACTGGAAAGCCGATCCCTAATTAGCCTTGAGAAGGTGGTGGAGAGCTACCTTCATGAACAACTGCAGTCTATGTGGTATGGAAACCCCCACAGTGCTGTTCATCAGCAAGTTCCAGGATTTTGACCCAGCGACTGTGATATCAGCCAGGTCAGGATGGTGTGTGGTTTGGAGGGAAACGTGCAGTTGGTGGTGTTCCGATGCATCTACTGCCCTTGTCCTTCTAGATGGTAGAGGTCACAGGTTTGGAAGGTGCTGACGAAGGAGGCTTAAGGAATGACTGCATTTTGTACCGGTGGCACAGTGGTTAGCACTGCTGCCTCACAGCACTAGGGACCGGGTTCAATTCTGACATTGGATGACTGTCTATGGAGTTTACACATTCTCCCTAAGTCTGTGTGGGTTTCCTCCGGATGTTCCGGTTTCCTCCCTCAGTCCAAAGATGTGCAGGTTAGGCGTATTGGCCATGCTAAATTGCCCCTTACTGCCCAGGGGCGTGCAGGTTGGGTTAAGGCAGGGTCGATGGGGGAGTGTACATGGGTAGAGTGCTCATTCGAAGGGTCAGTGCAGACTCGATGGGCCGAATGGCCTCCTTCTGCACTGTAGGGGTTCTATAATTTTATCCAGCGGGACATCTGCAGCAATGTCCTGGGACTGAGATGATTGGTCTCTTACAACGACAACCTTTTCAGTAAGTATGACTCTAACCAGTGGAGGTTTTTCCCACAGATTCCCATTTACTTCAATTTCACTCGGCTCCTTGATGCAATACTGGATTAAATGCTACCTAGCCATCAGGGATAGCCACTCTCACCTCACCTCTGGAATTAAACTCTGTTGTCCATATTTGGATGTAGGCTGTAATGAGGTCTGGAGCTGACAGACCTATGCTCGTGAGTGAAACACTGCCTTTGGAGGAATAGGGCAATAGTTTTGCAAGATTCGGAATCTCTGGAACAACATGAAGTTGATGCTGGTGTGGCACTGAGACTAAAAGAGAAAAGATGGCGGTAGAAAGGGAGAGGGATGTGACAGATGCTAACATGAAGTGAGGAAGGACTGGAAAGTTGGAGTGAAAGTGGAAAGTGAAAGGGGCCAACATCACCTGAATGGCAACAGAAATAATAGGGGTAGAGGTTTAATATCAATTGAGAGGAGTGCGAATAGAGAGACTGGGGAGAAGGTTGCTAGCACTGTTGTTTCATAGCGCCAGGGACCTGGGTTCGATTCCCGGCTTGGGTCACTGTCTGTGCGGAGTCTGCACGTTTTACCCGTGTCTGCGTGGGTTTCCTCCGGGTGGCCCAGTTTCCTCCCACAAGTCCCGAAAGACGCGCTTGTTAGGTGAATTGGACATTCTGAATTCTCCCTCAGTGTTCCCGAACAGGCGCCGGAGTGTGGCGACAAGGGGATTTCTATAGTAACTTCATTGCATTGTTAATGTAAGCCTACTTGTGACACTAATAAAGATTATTATTATTAACTTAAACAGGAAGCTCGTGGGATGCAAGGTTGTTGTAATGAGGTGGTGATGGTCAGAAGCAGTAAGCTCTTCTGTGAATGGAAGGAAAATGGACAGAGGGGGAAAGTGCTTCTGAGAAGAAGAGAATGTCTTTGCGAAGGAAAGAGACTGATGGTTAAGGTATTATTTGATGGTTAGGTTGGCCTGTTAAACATGGATATGGCAAATGCCACTCATATTTTTCCTATTACCTTTAAATAAATTAAAAAATTGTTGAAATAAAAACATCTTTAAAATCAAGGAATTGTTTTCAATATAGAAACTTCGGGAACATGGCCTCGACTTATTAAAAATAGAAAGTGCTGGAAAACGTTTGGTTCTGAAGAACAGTCAGATTGGAGGCAAAACAGTAACTCAGTTCCTCTTTTCGCAGATGCTATCAGACATGCTGAGTTTTTCCAGCACTTTCTCTCTTAATTTCAGATTTTCAGCATTCCCAATATTTTGCTTTGATGTTCTTGTCCAATTTGCTTGAATGCAATTTTACATCTGCTGCATATGGCTACTCATTGAACCTGGGGCCATTGTCACCTGGGTAGTAACAGGGTAAATTTAATGAGCCTTATTTGGGGGATTGACCATGCTAAATTGGCCCTTGGTGTCTAATGGTTAGGTGGGATTACGGGGATAGGGCGAGGGGAGTGGGCCTAGGTAGGGTGCTCTTTCAGAGGGTCAGTGTGGACTCGATGGGCCGAATGGCCCCCTTCTGCACTGTAGGGATTCTATGGATTCCGGCTTACTTTAATGAAACTGTGCAATGGTTAAAGAATAGTTGATTCAGCGCCTCATCATCGACAAACTTGTGATTAAATTCCATTAACGGGAAAATCTGTCTCGGTTTGCAGCAAGCCGAAGGTTCTTGGAATCTACTCACCAAACTCACTGACATTGTTTGAGGCAAACATTTCTCTGAGATTCCTTCGGCTTCATACAGACACCCACATGCTTAGAAATTCAGGGCTTCTTAACAAATCTTTCTTAGCCATTCAAAATGTGTGCCGAAGCATCACTAACATGATAGTAGAGGGGTTTTTGTGTTCCGAGGACAAATTCAACCTTTCGACAAAGAGGCCAGTGTTACCAAATGTGAAGTATTCAGGATTGAGTCTAATTCAACTCAATGATGGGGCACCACCTAGTGGCTTCAAGGAGGCTGTTACTCACGATTAAATGTCGCAGTTTACGGCTAATTTCAAGTTGCTTTGGATCTGACGATTTGAGTCAATATTAAATTTTATTCCGCTGCTATTTATATTGTTCAATTTGTATCACTGGATCATTTGAGTTTCTGTCTTAAAAACAGCTCAGGAATAGACCAGTTCGTTCAGAACTTTGAGCTTCAAATTAAAATGCATATCGTCTCATCAGAATGTCTTCATTTTTACATTAATGATACCTAGAACATGAACTCATTCACATGTAATTTAATTAAACGATAACGTCTCAAAATAGTAAGTCTTAATTATGATCAGTTTTCAAAATTAATTCCAGGGATGTTTTAGTTTCTGAAATTAATTGGGTGGGAGGGTTTTCCTCTCCCGTTTTCGAGGGCCGGAAGCGAGGAAACCCGCAGGAATCCCAAGACGCAGTTACGCCGATGAGATTTCCGATTCCGATTGTCCTCCTCGCACCATCTGCCCCACCCACCAATCACGTAATGGAAATCCCACACTAAACGTCGAGTTCCAGGGCAGCACGATGGCACAGTGGTTAGCACTGGTGCCTCACGGCACCGAGGTCCCAGGTTCGGTCCCGGCTCTGGGTCCCTGTCCGTGTGGAGTTTACACATTCTCCCCCAGTTTGTGTGGGTTTCGCCCCCACAGCCCAAAGATGTGAAGGGTAAGTGGATTGGCCACGCTAAATTGCCACTTAATTGGAAAAAAATGATTTGGTACTCAAAATTTAGTCTGTGTGGACTTTGCACGTTCTCCCCGTGTTTGCATGGGTTTCCTCCGGGTGCTCCAGTTTCCTCCCATAGCCCAAAGATGTTCAGGTTTGGTGGATTGGCCACACAAAAATTGCCCCTTAATGTCCAAAGGTGGGGTTACATGGATAGGGTGGGGGAGTGAGCCTAGGTTAGGTGCTCTTTCAGATGGTCGGTGCAGACCCGATGGGCTGAATGGCCTCCTTCTCCGCTGTAAGGATTCCACTCTCCACCCCTCCTGTTAAATTGCCCATTCACACCGGTGAAGAACGACATGTCCCCGAGGTGTGAACCTGCTGGAGGCAGGCAAGTGAGTACATTAGTTAGGGGGAGAGGGCTGTGTCCAAACTATACCCTGTCACTGCCCTGGCTCTGCCCCTGCCCCTTGGCAGTGTTGAGTTTTTGCATCAGGGCACTCTTTAAAATTGGCACCCCAATCTTTTAAAATCGAAGTTGCTGGCAGGGTGGGCTCAATCAGAGCCCGCCTGCCGGTCTGATGTTGTGTGACCCGCCCCTTCACCTTTTTCTGTCAAGTCCCTAACAATCTGGCGGAGGAAACCACCCTTGGGGCCTATGGTTTGCATGCTGCTTTTCCTGCCGGCTCTGATACTCGCAAAAAAATAAGATTCTGCCCATTGTCTATCCCTGATTACCCCTATGAGGCTGGTATTGGTGAGAAGTTTTCTTAAACTGCTGCAGGTTGTGTGGCAAAGGTACGTCTAGAGTGCTGTTAGGACGGGTGTTCCGGGATTCTGACCCAGCACGGATAAAACAACGGTGATATATGTCCACATTGAGATGGGGGATGCAGCTTGCAGCCCCCAGGCTGCCCTTGACCTTCAAGGTGAGAGAGGCCATGGCTTTGGTAGTTAACGTCGATAAATTGGTAACTTGGCGTTCTTTGTGGCAGATAGAATTTCTGCAGAAAGTGTTTCACCACACAAATTGATAAAATGCACAGTCACTTGGCAAATGAAAATTAATGCAGAGAAATGTAATTAGATGCTTTCTGGTAGGAAAACTGAGAGGGAGCAATATTAACTTAATGATATCACGTTAAAGGGGCGCAGGAAGAGAGGGACCTGGGGATGCATGAATATAAATCTTTTAATGTAGCGGGACAAGTTGAAAAGGCTGTAAACATGGAATCCTTGGCTTTGAAAGCAATGAAGTTACGCTAAACTATTATAAAGCACTGGTGAGGTCTCAGCTGGAGGATTGTGTTGACTTCTGGGCACCCCACTTTGAGGAGGATGTGAAGCCCTTTGAGAAGGTGCAGCAGAGATTTACTCGAATGGTACAAGGAACGAGGGACTTCACTTCTGCGGCAGTCTGGAGAAACTTGCATTGTTCTCCTCAGATCAGTGAAGATTAAGGCTGGGTTTGCCCCGGCATGGCGGCTGGCACAAACGGAGAATTTGGCGCTCAGCGAAAACTCCATTCACTGCAGCAGGAATGGAGAATCCCACCGGAGAATCCCGGACAAAGATATTTGCAAGAAGTGTTCAGAATCATGAGTAGTTTTGGATACCTTAATTGAGGAGTTACCACTTCCAATGGTGGAAAGGTTAGTAACCAGGGTACACTGATTTTAAGACAGAGTTATTGGAGGTGGCACGAGAAGAGAAATTACGCAGTGAGCTGTGATCTGAGATGAGGTGCCTGGCAAGGTGGTGGAAGCAGCCTCAGTAATAACTTCCAAAAGGGATAAATACTTGAAGGGGCAACAATCTACCAGGGGTTTGTGGAAAGAGTAGGGGAATGGAATTAATTGGATCACTCCACAGTGCTGGATGAAGTGCCGAACGGACTCCTTCTATGCTGTGTCATTCTATGAATCTGTGTATGGTGATGACTGGGATTTATAAAACTGCTTCATCAAGGAATAAGAAAATACCTCAAGCAAGGGTTCACGTGTTATTTCTCATGGACAGTTGAGCACAGAAAATTCCTTTTTGTATAACTTGGAAGAAAACGTAACGGGTCTGATTAGCAAGTTTGCGGATGATACTAAGATTGCAGGATAGTGATAAAGATTGTCAGAGAAGATAACAGGATATAGATAGGCTGCCAAATTGGGCAGAGAAATGGCAGATGGAATTTAACCCGGACAAATGCAAGGTGATGCATTTTGGTAGATCCAATTCAGGTGGGAGCTATAAAATAAATGGCAGAACCATCAGGAGCATAGAGACACAGAGAGATCTGGGCGTGCAGGTCCACAGATCCTTAAAAGTGGCAGCACTGGGCAACACAATGGCGCAGTGGTAGCACTGCAGTCTCACGGCGCCGAGGTCCCAGGTTCGATCCCGGCTCTGGGTCACTCACTGTCCGTGTGGAATTTGCACATTCTCCCCGTGTTTGCGTGGGTTTCGCTCCCACAACCCAAAGATGTGCAAGGTAGGTGGATTGAACACGCTAAATTGCCCCTTAATTGGAAAAAATGAATTGAGTACTCTAAAAAAAATTTTTTTTTAAGTGGCAGCACAGGTGGAAATGGTGGTAAAGAAAGTGTATGGCATGCTTACCTTCATTGGATTGGATTGGATTTGTTTATTGTCACGTGTACCGAGGTACCGTGAAAAGTATTTTTCTGCGAGCAGCTCAACAGATCATTACGTTCATGGGAAGAAAAAGGAATAAAAGAAAATCCATAATAGGGCAACACAAGGTAGTAAAAAGTGGATCTGTTGGGGAGAGTTCGCAGAGAGTCGCCTCGCTGCGGCGCCATCTTCTGGACATCTTCATAGGACGGGGTACCGAGTATAAAAGCTAGAAAATTATGCTACAGTTATATAGAACGTTGGTTTGGACACATATGGAATACTGTATCCAATTCTGGTCACCGTACTACCAGAAGGACGTGGAGGCTTTGGAGAGAGTACAGAAAAGGGGCTGTTTAGCACAGGGCTAAATTGCTGGCTTTGAAAGCAGACCAAGGCAGGCCAGCAGCACGGTTCAATTCCTGTAACAGCCTCCCTGAACAGGCGCCGGAATGTGGTGACTAGGGGCTTTTCACAGTAACTTCATTTGAAGCCTACTTGTGACAATAAGCGATTTTCTTTTCACTTTTTATTGAATGACAGAGACAACTCAGGGGGCTGTGGCCTTCTCCTAATCCATATATTTGCATGAACAGTTCATATGCATGTAAGTACTGCAAAGTATGAGCCCTGACAACATCCCAGCAATAGTACTGAAGACATGTGCTCCAGAACTAGCTGTGCCCTGAGCTTAGCTGTTCCATGATAATCTATGATAATCTATGATTACAACTGCAAAACTGACATCTACCCAATGCAGTGTTCAATTGTTGGCTTGATGATGTGCACCTGTTGACAGTTCTCTGTGAAGTTAGCTGAGCTGAAGCATGGTGGCTGAGTAACAGAAACTAAATTGGAAGAAAGCAGTAAATAATCACGAGAGCAGATATTTTGGGCAGCATGGTAGCATAGTGGTTAGCATAATTGCTTCACAGCTCCAGGGTCCCAGGTTCGATTCCGCACTGGGTCACTGTCTGTGCGGAGTCTGCACGTTCGTCCTGTGTGTGCGTGGGTTTCCTCCGGGTGCTCCGGTTTCCTCCCACAGTCCAAAAATGTGCAGGTTAGGTGGATTGGCCATGCTAAATTGCCCTTAGTGTCCAAAATTGCCCTTAGTGTTGGGTGGGGTTACTGGGTTATGGGGATGGGGTGGGAGTGTGGGCTTGGGTGGGGTGCTCTTTCCAAGAGCTGGTGCAGACTCGATGGGCCGAATGGCCTCCTTCTGCACTGTAAATTCTATGAAAAAGGTTTACCAGGATGTTGCCTGGTATGGAGGGTATTGGCTATGAGGAGAGATTGAATACACTGGGATTGTTCTCCCTCGAGAGACGGAGGCTGAGGGGTGACTGGATAGAAGTTTGTAAGATTATTAGGGGGTATAGATAGGGTGACAGTTGGAGGCTTTTCCCCACGGCGGAAATTACAATTACAAGGGGGCACAAGTTCAAGGTGAGGGGGGAAAGGTTCAGTGGAGATGTGCGGGAGAAGTTTTTTACACAGAGAGTGGTGGTGGCCTGGAATGCACTGCCAAGTGAGGTGGTTGAAGCAGATATGTTAGCGACCTTTAAAACCTATCTGGATAGGCACATGAATAGACTGGGTATAGAAGGATACAGGCGATTGCTCAAGATAGGACACGTGATCAATGCAGGCTTGGAGAGCTGAAGGGCCTGTTCCTGTGCTGGATTGTTCTTTGTTCTTTGTATGTTGTGGGCTGGATTCTCCGTTCCTGAGACTAAGGCGCCCGAGACTCCCAAAGAATTTCAAAGTTAATTTGTGGTGGGTTCTTCAGGAAGTTTCCCACCAGCTCTACCGCTGAGTTCCCAACCGTTATTCAATGAAACTTTTACACACCCTTCCCGACACACCACCCTCATCCCCACACCACCCTTCTCCCACCTTCATCCCCACACCGCCCACACATCCCTCACACCACCCTCATCCCCACACCGCCCTTCTCCCACCCTTATCCCCACACCGCCCACACCTCCCTCACACCACCCTCACCCCGACACCGCCCACACCTCCACACCACGCTTCTCCCACCCTCATCCCCACACCGCCCAACCCTCCCTCACACCACCCTCACCCCACACCACCCTTCTCCCACCCTCATCCCCACACCTCCCTCACCCCCACACCACCCTTCTCCCACCCTCATCCCCACACTGCCCACTCCTCCCTCACACCACCCTCACCCCCACACCACCCTTCTCCCACCCTCATCACAACACCGCCCACACCTCCCTCACACCACCGTCATCCCCACACCGCCCTCACCACCAATGGACATTCTGAAATGAAATGAAAATTGCTTACTGTCACAAGTAGGCTTCAAATGAAGTTACTGTGAAAAGCCCCTTGTCGCCACATTCTGGCACCTGTTCGGGGAGGCTGGTATGGGAATTGAACCGTGCTGCTGGCCTGCTTTGGTCTGCTTTAAAAGCCAGCTATTTAGCCCTGTGCTAAACCAGGTACTGGCCGAAGCACAGGACAGGCCTGCCCTCACAGGCAGCCATGTGCCAGAGCCACCCTGGACAGTGCAGCTGCCCTCTTGAGCGTGGCCCAGTTACAGCGGGTCATCACTGAGACCGTCATCGGCATTGCCCAGGCACTGGCCGACGTGGCGCAGACACAGAGGGAGGTGGCCCAGTCCCAGAGGGAGGTGGGACAGACATTGGCTGATGTAGCACAGGCTCAGAAAGTGGTGGCACAGTCAATGGGTGATGTGGTGCAGTCCCAGATGGAGGTAGCCCACTCCCTGTGCTCCATAGCTGCGAGCCTGGAGATCCTGGCCGAGATGAGAGCAGGCCTCCAGGACTGACAGCGCCAAATGGCAGGGGAGCCTCAGGGGATAACTTTGCACGCATCCCGTCCCATGGAGTAGCCTGGGGGCCATCAGGCACCCCAAGGGCGGAGGAGGTGATGGGGCCCAAGCCGGTGACTCCTTCAGGGGAGGTGCTGGAACACCCCAGCATTGTGAACTTCCCCTTCCTATTCCTGGTGCATCTGTTGGGCAGTGAGCAGAACAAGGCGGCACCACACCACCTGGACACCCCAGCTGCAGCCAGGCCCATCCAGGTCTGGTCGCCCGCCAATGGGGACTCAGGTTGTAGGGCGGGATCGCAGCAGGGAATCCACTCCTGATGTACCGTCTGGGGATCCGCCTAGATGTAGCGTTAGGGCCCGTATGTCCAAAAAATTAGATATCAGTTAAGTTGGCATGGGTGCAGGGCACAGTTTAGTGATAGGGGCTAGGGTATTAATCTGTATGTATGTTTTCACATTAAATACCTCTGCACAATGTCACAACCAGACCTCGATAGTCTGGGCTGGCTGCAGAGGGGGCATGGGTGAGGGGGGAAGAGCAGCACGGTGGCACAGCGGTTAGCACTGCTGCCTAGGGAGCTGAGGACCCGGGTTCGATCCCAGCCCGGGTCACTGTCTGTGTGGAGTTTACACTTTCTCCCCGTGTCTGCGTGGGTTTCACCCCCACAACCCAAAGATGTGCAGAGTAAATGGAATGGCCACACTAAAAGGGGCAGCACGGTAGCCTTGTGGATAGTACAATTGCTTCACAGCTCCAGGGTCCCAGGTTCGATTCTGGCTTGGGTCACTGTCTGTGCGGAGTCTGCACGTTCTCCCCGTGTGTGCGTGGGTTTCCTCCGGGTGCTCCGGTTTCTTCCCACAGTCCAAAGATGTGCAGGTTAGGTGGATTGGCCAATGATAAATTGCCCTTAATGTCCAAAACTGCCCTTAGTGTTGGGTGGGGTTACTGGGTTATGGGGATAGGGTGGCGGTGTTGACCTTGGGTAGGGTGCTCTTTCCAAGAGCTGGTGCAGACTCGATGGGCCGAATGGCCTCCTTCTGCACTGTAAATTCTATGATAATCTATGAAAATTGCCCCTTAATTGGAAAAAAAATAATTATGTACTCTAAATTTATTTTTTACAAAATGGGTTGCAGGTGGAGGGGTGGAATGGGCAGACGTTGGGGTGGGCTTGGCTCAGGGACCGCAGTTCAGCCAGTGCTCACCACTCCAGTGTCCCACCCCATCCCATCTCCTCCCGCAGCCCCCCCCCCCCCCACCCCGATCATCCCCACCTCCACCACACCAGGGGATTCGATGGGACCGTGGAATGGAATGGTCAGCTATCATGCGGGCATTACCCAGATGGAGTGGGACAATGCTACCGTGTGCAGGAGTCAGATGTTATCGAACGTTGCGGAGCACCAGAGCTCATCGCAGAGCGGGGTCATCATCTTCCATCCCATGGACCAGACCTGCTGTAACTGCCAGCCCAGGGCCCGCACCCCGCAGTGCAGCAGGTATGTTTTGTAATGATATGTAATTGGTGGGGTTACTGGGTTATGGGGATAGGGTGGCGGTGTTGACCTTGGGTAGGGTGCTCTTTCCAAGAGCCGGTGCAGACTCGATGGGCTGAATGGCCTCCTTCTGCACTGTAAATTCTATGATAATAATCTATGTATCGTGCCAGTGTAGTAAAGGGTTAATATCTGCAACTATGTGTAAATCAAACACGAGATGGCGTTCCTAATTCAGTGTATATAAGACAGCATCTCGAGGAATTCTGGGAGAAGCTGATGAGAACATGATGAGAAGCTTAGGAAAACAGAGTGAGAATTGATTGTAGAGATATAGCACGAGATCAAGTCATAGTGTAGTTTATAAGTTAGATAGAATATTGATTCTGTACTCCAGATTCAGTATTATTAGTTTAGTATCTGTTACTCAGTAAAGTGTGTGAACTTAATCAAAGTTATTTGTGTAAAATAAATTAGTTTTGATTCAAATTTCTTATTTTTATATTCTTTGTCAACACTACATATCTGGTTACCTTGGAGGAAAAGGCAAGGATATAACATGTATCACAGAGGAGGTTGCAGACGGGGCAGGCGTGGCCAAGGGGAGAGGGGTTGGGAGGTGTGGGGGTGGGATATGGGTATCCGTGCTCCTGGCCATTTCTCCTCCCCCCAGTCCGGAAACCTGGAGGCATCAGGGTGTCCCGTGCGCGTTGGCCCTGGCGCACACGTTGTGCAGCTTCCTATGCCTGCCTGGGCCCCAGATCCTTTCCATCCTCGCCCTCCCCCGCATCCTCCTCGTCGGATGAGGACTGGCGTTTGTCCTCTTCCGCCTGCAATGAAGTTACTATGAAAATCCAAGAGTCGCCACACTACGGCACCTATTCAGGTACACAGAGGGAGAATTCAGAATGTCCAATTTACCCAATAGCACATCTTTCGGGACTTGGAGGAGGAAACCGGAGCACCCGGAGGAAACCCTCGCAGACACGGGGAGAATGTGCAGACTCCGCACAGACAGTGACCCAAGCCGGGAATCGAACCCGAGTCTAACCACTGTGATACTTCAGCGGGTCTCCGCTTCATCTGTGGCCTCCGGATAGGCGTCATCAACCACGACCGCTGCAGATAACCCCTGTCACCCAGGAGCCAACTCCTCAGCCGGGGGCACGCCTCAAAGAGGCCGGGAATTGTCGAGTGTGCCAGGATGAAGGCATCGTGCACACTGCCCGGGTATCAGGCACAGACGTGCATGATGCGCAGTTGGTGGTCAGACACCAGCTGCACATTCATCGAGTGAAACACCTTTCGGTTTGTGAAGAGCGGCCTGTCATCTGCAGGTGCTTGGATGGCAACATGCATCCCATCAATTACCCCCTGGATCCAGGACTTCTCGGCGATGGCGGCGAATCCAGCTGCCCGGGCATCCTGGTGGGCCTGGCCCACATTGAAATGGATGTATGTGCCGACATTGCATATAGGATCTCCATGACAGTGTGGATGCACCTGTGCACCGAGCTCTGGGAGATCCCGGACGGATGTCCACTCGTTGCCTGGAGGGACTCCGTGGCATAAAGTTTCAGGGCAACTGTCACCTTGATTGCCACCGGGAGCGGTGTCCTCCCCCATTTCCCCACAGTACGAGGTGCGCCATGATATGGCGTCCCGCGTCCGACAGTTCCTCAGATGACAGGCGTTGCCGGTACACGCGAAGCCTCCTGCGGCACCTCCTTTGTACCTCTCGGCCTGTTGGGCGGCTCACTCTCCATCCTCACCAGCTGCCTCCTGTTCCTCAGTGGCATGCTCCGCTGCTGCAGCTTCCTCCTCAAGCAGCACTGGCTCATACAACCACAGTGATTCCCAAAGGCCTGTGGCAACTTGGCGAAAAGCCACCACTGCTGGTTATATTCCAGTATCCATTGTCTGCAGGGGGTGAAAGGCCGACATGTTAGCATGGTGCATACCCTGTGCCCAACCAGGTCCAACAGGCAGCATGGTGGGCCATGTTGGCACTGCGGATCATGCTTCTGCATGTTCCTCCAGCCCCATCCATGGGCACCATCGGTGCCTGGCAACGTGGGGGCATCTGGCCCTGGTGCCCGTCCATGCTGCTAGAGGCATCATCGGCTGGTGCTGCCCTTGCCAGCAGTATGCTCCGCGGGCCCCTCCGGCGTCCCTCTGTAGAGGTTATTGTGGGCGCTGCCGTTGGGTGGGCCGCGTGATGCCCCGCCAGCGGGTGGCGGCCGGCTGTGGGGGGATGATAAGGCAGAGGGTAGGGTGCGGAGTTGGTGGGTGGAGGGTGGGTATAGGGTACCGTAGTGGAGGGTGGGGGCTGGGGTACCGGGCGGTGGGGTGGAGGGTGGGAGGAGCTGGGTGCGGGGGAGGTGGGATGGGGGCACCCATAAATCCGGTGACATGCTGTAGAACCAGGGGACAACGTGGGTGGTCAATGGGGTGCACAGAAAGATGGTGACTTGCTGTCGTGGGCAATGGTGAACCGTGCCTGGACACCGCCTCAGAGCCGTGGGGGTCCCCGGCCCCATCCAAAGTGTCAGGACCAGCAGCCCACGGTCGCGTCTTTCCGTGTCCTATGTCCTCTCTCTCCTTCATCAGCCAGGGCACCAGGGTTCTCAATTTTTTAAAGCACAAGTGAACCTCACCATTGGGAATTTCCCCGGTGCAGGAGGAGAATCGCGGAGGCCCCTGAGAATACCGGGTCCAGCATGCTAATGATACACCAACGGCGTTTACTGTATGCGTTGAGTGGAACGCATTGACGCCACTGTTGAGGCACCGGAGAATTGCGATTTGGCGTGAAACTGGCACCCGCTACGATTTCAGCGTCAGAACCGATTATCCGCCTATTCCGGAATCTGCCAACGGAGAATCCCGTCCCATATCTTTCAGAGACTAACGTGAGAGCCCCTAAACAGGGTTCGCGCTGGGTACCGAATGGAGCACGATGCCCCTGGCTCGCATCGCCGGACGCAAGCTGGCTCATGCCCTCGCTGGGTGTGAAGCAGATCCACACTAAAATGCATATTTAAACTCATTTATTTATGCATTGTTAGATTTTAGCTGGATTCCCTCGGCTCCCGGGATTCACTGCCCCTGCCGGGGGAGCACGAGTATGGCGGGAATCACTACTGGTCTCCATGGACGGAGGACAGACATGATGACCACACCATGGGGCTCAGAGGCCATTGGAGCCCCCAGGTGTTGGCGGGCTGGGCACCTGGCATTCTGGAAACTGGCAGTGCCAATGACTGTGTCAATCTGGCATCCTGGTAGTACCAAACTGTCGTTGGCACTGCCAGGATGCCAGGTTGGCACAATCAGAGTGCAAGGAGCAGTACCAGGGTGCCAAGGGCCACTGCCAAGGGGCAGGGCCTGAGAGGGGGCATGGGAGGGAGGGAGATTGAGGTGGGGATAATGAAGGGGGGCCTTAAAGGATGGAGCTTCGGTGACACCATAGCGGGGTGTCGGTGATTTGGGGTGCCTGATGCCTGTCAGTCGGGGGTGCCCACTGCTGGTGAGTAGGGGGGTGGGGGAAATTTAAAAATAGTGCCCTGATCTCCGAGGAGCTGTCCTGGCCAGTGTCTTTATGTCCTGCAGTTCTCTTTCTTGGCGGGGATATTCCCAGGCTCCAAAAAAATGACTAAGTGTCAGTACATTGCAATGGGAATTGTACCGGAACAGCCAACAGGATTCTCAATATTTTTCTGTCCCAAATGACACTTTGTCGGTTTTTGGGAAAATTCCACTCTGTATTTTTCTTTTCAAATATGGAAAGACATTGCACACTTGGCTGCTGACCTGGCATTTATTTTTTAAAGAAGGATCACAAGTGGACTGGGAGAAAGCCTGTCCTTTTCCAATAAATCACCTGACCAGCATGGTACTTGAGGGGAAAGAGCTGTTTGTTTATTTTTAACTGCAAATACTTTAATTGATGGGGATAAGACCACAAGACATAGGAGCAGAATTAAGCCACTCGGCCCATCGAGTCTGTTCCGCCATTCAATCATGGCTGATATTTTTTTCATCCCCATTCTCCTGCCTTCTCCCCATAACCCCTGATCCCCTTATTAATCAAGAGCCTATCTATTTTTGTCTTAAAGACACTCAGTGATTTGGCCTCCACAGCGTTCTGCGGCAAAGAGTTCCACAGATTCACCACCTTCTGGCTGAAGAAATTCCTCCACATCTCAGTATTAAAGGATCCTCCAAAGGTTGATAATGTACTGGGGATGAGATAAGCTTTATTTTTGAATTCAGTGTGTTTTTCTCACTATCTCCCTGCTTTTGTGGTTATCAATCTGCAGTCAGAGAATCTTTATCCGAATGTAACCTGCATTTGGCACCCTGCAGAGCTGGGAAAAGAAGAATTGATCCAGCTCTCTATTCTCCTCCACACTGAAGCTCTGTTGGTGAGAACCTCCAGACATCTACTGGTCCTCACAGGAGAGAGCTCCAGATCAATAGCATCAGAACCCTGTAAATGTTATCCTTTATGTTATGAAGCCTGTCTTCCAAAACCCAACTCTGCAGAGACCTCATCTGTTTGTCCTTTGTTTGTGTGAGCCCGTGCGGGGGTATTTTTACAAAGGGATAGATAGTTATACTTCCAGAGTATCACTGTGTGTTAACTGTTCTTGAAGCAGCTTTGTTTTATAATAAATCAATCATTCTGAGTTTATTAAAAGAAGCCTGGTTAAATTCTCTTTTATTCTGGGTTTTTCAGCAGCAAAGATTAATAATTGGCCATTTTGGTTAGTGAATTAAACTATTGTGCCACAGTGCTAACACTGTTGCCTCCCAGCGCCTGGGACCCGCGTTCAATTGCGGCCTTGGGTGACTGTGCGGAGTTTGCACTTTCTCCTCATGTCTGTGTGGGTTCCCTCCAGGTGCTCCGTTTCCTCCCGCAGTCCAAAGATGTGCAGGTTAGGGTGATTGGCCATGATCAATGTGCGGGTTTACGGGGATAGGGCCTAGGTAGGGTGCTCTTTCGGAGTGTCGATGCAGACTTGGTCAGCCAAATGGCTGTAGGCATCCCACTGTATGGATTCTATGGATGCAAGAAGATACTTTTATTGGACAGTGTGGTAGTCACCACTGAGTAGTATTACATGTATTACGGTAAGACCGTATAGTAGAGGTACATGGGTAAATCCCTGCCTGTTGGCTCCGCCCAGTAGGCAGCGTATAAATGTGTGTGCTCGCCGGTGCTGCAGCCATTCTGGTTCCAGCTACAGGAGGCACAACATATTTGCTCAATAAAGCCTTGATTATTCCACTACTCTCGTCTTTGTGGTAATTGATAGTGCATCAATTTATTGAGCAAAGATTTTTTTAAACGATGGACCTCTGCAGCAAGCCTGATTGCCTGCAGCTGAGCCCTCAAGCAGCCAACGCTACGTCCACTTTTGAGCACTGGTTAGTGATGTGTTGGGTACTCTGTTACACAGACGAACCAACACGGTTGCGAATGGTACAACTCAGTTTTATTACCAACATTTATTTACAGTGGTAAACTGCTTACTGAGGTTCATCATAACCCTAGAATCTGTGGACCTATTCCTAATACTATCTTGGAGTGGCACTCAGCACATGGTGGATGTCTGAGTGGCTTGCTGTGAGCTCTGTGCCCTGAGCTGTTTCCTGCTGGAATGCCCAGGAAGTGTCGTGTTCCCTGTTTTGTACTGTGTATGCTCTTGCCTGTGATTGGCTGTGGTGTTGTGTGTGCTGATAGGTCCGTTGATCTGTCCATCAATATGTATGTATGTTTGTATCATGATGTTTACCTGAATATCATGACAGTTAGTCTGCTTCGAAAGCTACCTCCGAACTTCCGCTGAGGAACCCTCGGACTCGCAGAAGCTCCAAGTCCTTTATTCACGGGTGAGCCCTGACATTTTTCCTCTTCCACTTACTCCGAAGCGATGGAGCTCCTGAAGGGACATTACGTTCGACCAGTCAATCAACTATACGCCAGGCACCTCCTGGCCACGAAACAGCAACTCCCTGGGGAGTCTCTGGACGACTTCTGGCGTGCCCATCACATCCTAGGTAGGAACTGTGACTGCCAGGCAGTTTCGGCAGTGCAGCATACAGAACTTTTAATTCGAGACGCTTTTGTTACGGGCATGAGATCTGCGTATGTCCGCCTGCGGCTACTGGAAGGAGGTACGCTTGATCTTGCGGGAACTAGGCAGCTCGCTAACTCGTTAGAAGTCGCCTCCCGTAACGTCCAGTCATACGCGCCCGTCCGCGCGGCACCCTCGTGGGCATCGTGGGCCCCACCAGCTCCCAAGTGCTATTTTTGCAGGCAGAACAAACACACCAGGCAGCGCTGCCCGGCACGGAGCGCGACCTGTAACAGATGTGGGAAGAAGGGACACTTTGTTTCTGTTTGCCAGGCCCGGTCGGTCGCCGCTGTTTCCAGGCCCGGCGTTCCTGCACCCTCCACGTGCGACCCGGGGCGCCACCATCTTCCTCATCACCAGCCACGTGCAGCCCGTGGGCCCTGCCATCTTCTCCACCGCAAACCACGTGCGGCCCATAGGCGCTGCCATCTTTGATGGCCCCCGCGGGCGCCATTTTGGACGGCGTCTCAGGACCCCTGCTCGGCTGGCCATTCATCGCCTGCTGCTATCTCCATCCCCTACTCTCGTCTTTGTGGTAATTGATAGTGCAGCAGTCAATCCCCCGTCTCTAAACTTTGCATTGAGCTTTGCCCTTTACACACCATCTCCATTCAGACTTCTCTCCCTTTATTTTATCAGCCATTCCACTTGTTCCTTCTGGATTCTGCCCCCCTGGCTGAGCAGAAATTAAGACGGGTCACAGGGTGCTATTGGAATCAAAGACTGTGGAATTTGCTGTGGCACGTTATAAATGTTCAACTGTCACACAAACCCCACTGGTATCCCCAGCAACAAGCTGCAACCTGGAGGGGCGGGGCTACGATCTGACCACGCCTCCTGGGCGATCCCCTTCGGCCCTGCCCTCTGCACACGCCGCTGTGGCCACGACAATGGCCCCCCACCTCGCACCACTTGATGGAGCCGCTCTGGCCCCGCCCCCTCAGCGAGCCGCTCCAACCCCGCCCCCTGATCGACTCGCTCTGACCACGCTCTGACCTTGTGCGTGCGTGCGGACCGCGCCCTCTGGCCCCGCCCCCTGAGCGTGCGTCTCAGACTCCGCCCTTTGTCCCCGCCCCTTGACTTACTCTCTCAGATCCCGCCCTCTGTTCCGGTCCCCTGAGTGACTCTATCAGACCCCGCCCTCTGACCCTGCTCCCTGAGCGAGCCTATCCGAGCCCGCCCTCTGCCAGTGACGTGCGGATGGGGAGGGGGGAGAAACTCGGTAGGCGCGAAGATGAAGCTACTGATTAAAGTGGATCGCCATTGAATCAACCCACACAGACGAATAAATGTCCATCAGTGAAGGTGAAGCTTCAAGAGGCTTAGTGAATTGACGGGGATACTGTGTATAAAGTGAGGGAGAGTGAAGATACCCAGAGGCACAGGGCAGTCTTCATGATGCTTGGTTCCACTGCTGCAGGGAAGGAAACATCCAGTCAAATCTGTATGGAGAAAGATCCCAACCTACACACACATGACAGGTAAACTACTGCAAATACATTAAACAGCAGGAATTTCTTGTAACTACATTAAATTCCGGTAATGTACATATATATATATAGTCATGATGTGGAGATGTGGCGTTGGACTGGGGTGAGCACAGTAAGAAGTCGTACAACACCAGGTTAAAGTCCAACAGGTTTGTTTCGATGTCACTAGCTTTCGGAGCACTGCTCCTTCCTCAGGTGAATGAAGAGGTATGTTCCAGAAACATATATATAGACAGATTCAAAGATGCCAGACAATGCTTGGAATGCGAGCATTAGCAGGTGATTAAATCTTTACAGATCCAGAGATGGGGTAACCCCAGGTTAAAGAGGTGTGAATTGTGTCAAGCCAGGGCAGTTGGTAGGATTTCGCAGGCCAGATGGTGGGGGATGAATGTAATGTGACATGAATCCCAGGTCCTGGTTGATGCCGCACTCATGTGTGCGGAACTTGGCTACAAGCTTCTGCTCGGTGATATATATAGTGTTATGGGCCAGGGTTTAGAGAACCCCAAAGTGTATCATGGAGTTCACCTGATCCACAACTTTTAATAGATTGTGGTATGGGGAGCACCTGGCCCACTCTACAGGTGTGGTACAGCAGAAATGGAAAAGTATTTTTCAAAGCAAAAACAATGTTTATTCTATGAACTCAAGTTAACCTTTTTAAAACATACAGTGAACATCTTAGCAACCATTAATTCAAATACATAAGAACATAAGAATTAGGAACAGGAGTAGGCCATCTGGCTCCTCGAGCCTGCTCCGCCATTTAATGAGATCATGGCTGATCTTTGTGGACTCAGCTCCACTCTCCGGCCCGTACACCATATCCCCGAATCCCTTTATTCTTTAGAAAGGCATCTATCTTTTTCTTAAAAACGTTTAAAGAAGGAGCCTCAACTGCTTCACTGGGCAAGGAATTCCAGAGATTCACAACCCTTTGGGTGAAGACGTCCCTCCTAAACTCAGTCCTAAATCTACTTCCCCTTATTTTGAGGCTATGTCCCCTAGTTCTGCTTTCCCCGACCAGTGGAAACAACCTGCCCGCATCTATCCTATCTATTCCCTTCATAATTTTATATGTTTCAATAAGATCCCCCCGCATCCTTCTAAACTCCAATGAGTACAGTCCCAATCTACTCAACCTCTCGTCATAATCTAATCGCCTCAACTCTGGGATCAACCTAGTGAATCTCCTCTGCACTCCCTCCAGTGCCAATATGTCCTTTCTCAGGTAAGGAGACCAAAACTGAACACAATACTCCAGATGCGGCCTCACCAACACCCTATACAATTGCAGCATAACCTCACTAGTCTTGAACTCCAGCCCTCTAGCAATGAAAGACAAAACTCGATTAGCCTTCTTAATCACCTGTTGCACCTGCACACCAACTTTTTGTGACTCGTGCACCAGCACACCCAGGTCCCTCTGCACAGCAGCATGTTTTAACATCTTACCGTTTAAATAATAATCCATTCTGCTGTTATTCCTCCCAAAATGGATAGCCTCACAGTTGGCAACATTGAATTCCATCTGCCAGACCCTAACCCATTCACCTAACCTATCCAAATCCTTCTGCAGACTTCCGGTATGCTCTGCCCTTTTTGCTTTACCATTCATCTTAGTGTCGTCTGCAAACTTTGACACATTGCACTTGGTCCCCAACTCCAAATCGTCTATGTAAATTGTGAACAACTGCGGGCCCAACACTGATCCTTGAGGGACCCACTAGTTACAGGTTGCCAACCAGAGAAACACCCATTTATCCCCACTCTCTGCTTTCTGTTAGTTAACCAATCCTCTACCCATGCTACCACTTTACCCTCAATGCCATGCATCTTTAGTTTATGCAGCAACCTTTTGTGTGGCACCTTGTCAAAAGCTTTCTGGAAATCCAGATATACCACATCCATTGGCTCCCTGTTATCTACTGCACTGGTAACGGCCTCAAAAAATTCTACCAAATTAGTCAGACTCGACCTACCCTTTGTGAACCCATGCTGCGTCTGCCCAATGGGACAATTTCCCTCCAGGCGCCCCGCTATTTCCTCCTTAATGATAGATTCCAGCATTTTCCCTACAACCGAAGTTAAGCTTACCGGCCTATAATTACCCGCTTTCTGCCGACCCCCAAAGAATACAACATTAAGTAATCCTTTAAGCTTTCCTTTTAACATCCATACGACTCAAAAACACAATCTTTATCAGAAACACATCAGGTTAAAGTCACTACTGAAAACATTTATAATTCTGAATTCACCAAATGATCAAGAGATAGTCTTTTGATGGCAGAGAGAACAGCAGTACACCTGCTTTGTCTGGCTTCAGCTCCAACACTGAAAACAAAACTAAAACACCCTGCAACAAACAGCTTAAAACGAAAGTAAAACGCTGACAGACAGCCCAGCTCCACCCACACTCTGACATCACTGCAGTAGTAAACACCCATTTCTTACAGGTACTCTCACATGACAATAGCAAAGATGCTAAATCAATATTTTGCCTCAGTTTTCATGGTGGAGGACACTTGGTGCCATTCTTATAAGAACTGCCAATTCAGAGGTAATAGAAAGTGAGGAACCTGGAACAATCAACATCAATAGGGAAACAGAACTCAACAAACTATTGGGATTGAGGGCCGACATCTCCCCTGGGCCTGATGGCCTGCATCCGAGGATCTTAAAGGAAGTGACAGTGGAGATAATGGATCTATTGGTTTTAATATTCCAAAACTCCGTGGACATGGAAATGGCTTCAGTGGATTGGAAAAATGCTAATGTAACTCCCTTATTCAAAAAGGGAGGGAGGCAGAATGTGGGAAATTACAGACCATTTAGTTTAACATCTGTTGCTGGGAAATTGTGAGAATCAATTATCAAGTGAGTAATATCAGGACATTTGGAAAGTCAAAACTCAATCGAGTCGGCATGGTTTTATGAAGGACAAATCATGTCTGACTAATTTGCCAGAGTTCTTCGACGATGTAACAAGCAAAGTGGATAATGGGTATCCAGTAGATGTAGTATATGCAGACAACACAAAAATAGGTGGGAAAGTAAATTTTAAAAATAAATTTAGAGTACCCAATTCATTTTTTCCAATTGAGGTCAAATTTAGCATGGCCAGTCCACCTACCTTGCATATCTTTGTGTTGCGGGGGAGAATGTGTGAACTCCATGCGGACAGTGACCCAGAGCCGGGATCGAACCTGGGACCTCGGCGCCGTGAGACTGCAGTGCTAACCACTACAACACCGATCTGCCCAGGTGGAACAGTAAGTTGCCATTAGGAAATAAGAACCTTACAAATAAATATAAATAGATTAGAAGAATGGGCTAAAATGTGGCGTTTAACGTGAATAAGTGTGAGGTCATGAATTTTGGTTGGACAAATGGAGGGAAACTTATCTAAATGAGGAGATACTTTGGGTTGCTTTATTGCTGAGGGACCTGGGGGGGGTCCTCGTTCATGAGTCAGCGAAAAGAAGCATGCAGGCACAGCAGATAATAAAGAGAGCAAATGGAATATTTTTTCATAGATTATCATAGAATTTACAGTACAGAAGGAGGCCATTCGTCCCATCGAGTCTGCACCAGCTCTTGGAAGAGCACCCTACCCAAGGTCAACACCTCCACCCTATCCCCATAACCCAGTAACCTCACCCAACACTAAGGGCAATTTTGAACACAAATGCTTTCCCCGGGCTCATGTGTTTTACTATTCCAGAGGATGTCTGAGCGCTCAGAATCATAGACTTTACAGTGCAGAAGGAGGCCATTCGGCCCATGGAGTCTGCACCGGCTCTTGGAAAGAGCACCCTACCCAAGCCCACCTACACCCTATCCCTATAACTCAGTAACGCCACCTAACACTAAGGGCAATTTTGGACACTAAGGGCAATTTAGCATGGCTAATCCACCTAACCTGCACATCTTTGGACTGTGGGAGGAAACCGGAGCACCCGGAGGAAACCCACGCACACACGGGGAGGATGTGCAGACTCCTCACAGACAGTGTCCCAAGCTGGAATCGAACCTGGGACCCTGGAGCTGTGAAGCACTTGTGCTATCCACAATGCTACCATGCTGCCCGTTGAATGTTGGCATTTATAGCTAAAAGAATAGTGTATAAAGGTAAGGAATTGTTGTTGCAACTGTACAAGGCATTGGTGATTGGATATGTTTATTGTCACGTGTACTGAGGTACAGTGAAAAGTATTAGAACATCGAACAATACAGCGCAGTACAGGCCCTTCGGCCCACGATGTTGCACCGAAACAAAAGCCATCTAACCTACACTATGCCATTATCATCCATATGTTTATCCAATAAACTTTTAAATGCCCTATTGTTCTGTGTACAGTCCAGACAGATCATTCCATACATGAAAGAAAACATAGGACATACCGGCCAGCACGGTAGCGCAGTGGTTAGCACAGTTGCATCACAGCTCCAGGGTCCCAGGTTCGATACCCGGCTTGGGTCAGTGTCTGTGCGGAGTCTGCACGTTTTCCCTGTATCTGCGTGGGTTTCCTCCGGGTGCTCCGGTTTCCTCCCACAGTCCAAAGATGTGCAGGTTAGGTGGATTGGCCGTGCTAAATTCCCCTTAGTATCAAATGGTTCGGTGAGGTTATTGGGTTACGGGAATAGGGTGGAGGTGTGGGCATAGGAAGGGTGCTCTTTGCAAGTGCTGGTGCAGAATTGATGGGTCTAATGGCTTCCTTCTGCACTGTAAATTCTATACATAAATACACAATGTAAATTCATAGGGGCTGGTTTAGCACCATGGGCTAAACAGCTGACTTGTAATGCAGAACAAGGGCAGCAGCGCGGGTTAAATTCCCTTGCCAGCCTCCCCGAACAGGCGCCGTAATGTGGCGACTAGGGGATTTTCACAGTAACTTAATTGAAGCCTACTTGTGAAAATAAGCGATTATTATTATTAGACATGGGCATCGGGTGAAGCATACAGGAGTGCAGTACTACTCAGTAGAGAAGATGTGTGAAGAGATCAGATCAGTCCATAAGGGGTCATTAGGAGTCTGGTAACAGTGGGGAAGGACTGTTTATGAATCTTAGTGCATATTCTCAGACTTTTGTATCAACTGTGTGATGGAAAATGTTGGAAGAGTGAATATGCCAGTGGGAGGGGTCTTTGATTATGCTGCCTGCTTTCCTAAGGCAGCGGGAGGTGTAGACAGAGTCAGTGGATCCGAGGCGGATTTGTGTGATGGACTGGGGTGTGTTCATGACTCTCTGTACTTTCTTACGGTCTTGGGCCGAACAGTTGCCATACCAGGCTGTGATGCAGCTAGATAGTATGCTTTCTATGGTGTATCTGTAAAAGATGGTAAGAGTCAATGTTGACATGCCGAATGTCCTTAGTTTCCTGTGAAAGTATAGGCGCTGTTGTGCTTTCTTGGTTGTAGCGTTGACGTGGGTGGACTAGGACAGATTGTTGATGATGTGCACACCTAGGAATTTGAAGCTCGGCACCTCGGCACCATTGATGCGGGTGTGTACAATACTTTGCTTCTTGAAGTCAACGACCAGCTCTTTAATTTTGCTGACATCGAGGGCAAGATTGTTGTTGTTACACCACTCCACTAGGTTCTCTGTCTCCCTCCTATACTCTGACTTATCGTTGTTCGAGATCCGACCCATTACGGTTGTGTCTTCAGCAAAATTGTAGATTGAGATGTAGCCAAATTTTACCACACAGTCGTGTGTGTGTAGGGAGTATAAGAGGGGGCTAAGTATGCAGCCTTGCGGGGCCCCGGTATTGAGGATTATTGTGGAGAAGGTGTTGTTGTTTATCCTTACTGATTGTGGTCTATGGGTCAGGAAGTCGAGAATCCAGTTGGCAGAGGTAGTGCTGCCAACTCACAAGGATTTTCCGTATCTCATACGGAAAATCTGCTTGGATACGGCAATACGATTTCTCGCGTTGAAATACACAATCCACTGCAGCCCTCAGTCAAATCCAACTTAACACCGTATTGACGGAGAGTAATTTAAGTGAGAAAAGTTTTTTGGGGAAGGAAGAAAAAAAGTATTAAGAGTGAACTCGCTGAAGGGCTGGCTGGCTTTGTGGGGGCGGAGGTGGGAAGAGGAGCTGATTGACACGCAAATGCATTCCTCCCAAAACGTTTCCTTGGTGACGGCTGCTGGAAGACAGGGCCCTTTCACATCTCCGCCCCCACATTATACAGTGCATGCGTGTCACATGGTCCTAGTAGATATGTTCATTCTTGGATGTCCATGCCACCTTCTTCATCTGACTGCAGAGAAAGCAGCAAGTCAGTTGCCATTATCTACAGTGGACCTGCTTGTACCAGTCTATTACTACCTTGAGAAATCTCGCAAGCACCACAAAGAGTTCAAGGAAATACAAACATTGTGTAATCTAGAAAATCACAAAATACTCAAACATGTCTGCATGAGATGGTTGTCCTTGGAAAGAGCACTGGACAGATTTCTGGAACAATGGTCTGTGTCACAAGAGCACTTCTCCCAAGAATCAGAGAAAGGAAAAAGAAAGAATGAAGGGGGCTTGAGAAATGCTAAGTGACTGAAGGTTGACACTTCTGGAAATACCTCTACCAAGCCTCCAGTGGCAGTGACCTCCACACACAGGGTAGTGTTACATGTAGCACATCATCTACAACAAGAGCATTGTTTGCAGGAACAAAAAACAGCATTCATGTTGTGAAAGCAAAGAGTAGTTGCCTGGTTTCAGCTACTGTCAAGAAACAGGCCCCTACAACAGTGCGACCCAAACAGATCAGTAGGATTTGTTCTTGTGCATGGTAGTAAGACTGACAATATTAAGAAAGATGGAAAAAGCAGCAGTTCAAGTGTTGGAAGCAAGAAGAAGCTAGCAACCCTGTTGCTAATACAACAGTACAGCCATCTCAAGGCAAAGCTGCCAGGATTTATGCAAAGCTTTGTGACAGAAACAAGCTGTATTGTATCTTTCTTCAATATACACTTCCTGTGTTCAACAGGCTCAATCTAGAACTCCAAAATGAAACTCCCAAGATACAGATTCTACATCAGAAGTTGCTTGACTTTCTTCAGGACTTGTTGCTTCGCTTTGTGAAACCTGCTGCAGTTGCCAGTGTTCCATTGTCTGTGAGCTGCATGTACAAGGACAAATGCAATTAAAAGTCCGATGAAGACCTTGTCGTTGGTGAACAAGTCAGGCAGTTTCTCAAGACGGGACACTTCACCTCGCAAGATAGGAGTAACTTCTACTCATCAGTACGAAAGTACCATGTTGCAGCGTGTGACTATGTCACCACCAAATTTCCCCTTCAGGACGAATTGCTGCTACATGCAAGATTGGCAAATCCAAGGGAGAGGATGGCGGGAAACTTCACATCAGTTTGTTACTTTGCAAAGCGATTCCATATCATGGAAGATGTTCTGGATGATTTAGAAGTGGAATTTGTTCAATTCCAGATTGATCCATTGGGTGGTATTGCATTAGACGGGCGATCAGATGAAGTTTGGGTGGATATCTCCCAGCTGAGGGGAAAATCAACTGGTGATCTGAAGTATCATCATCTTCCAAAAATCATGCTGGCAGTCTTGTCAATCACACATAGTAACGCTGAAGATGAACGAATCTTCAGTCTGCTCCGGAAGAACTCCACTGAGTTTTGGGCCAGTTTAGGAACCGGGACACTTTCTGACTTCTTAACCCAGAAAGTCTACGCTCAAGCCAAAGGACAGTGCTGTCATAAAATGCAATTCAATGCAAAACTGTTTGATAAGTGTAAAAGAACTACATGTACATCCCTAAGTAAGCCCGAGGTAACCTCTGAAATTAAGATGAAAGCAGGTGAGTGCAACACAGTCTGACAAATGCAAAAGAGCTGCATCAGTAAGGTTGAACTGAGCTCTGATGCTGGTATAAGGACAATTTTGAACTTCATGTAAAAAGGTGAATGGTTTGTTCACATTTTTCATTCTTAGATTTACTGAATGTTTGAAACTTAAGTTCAAAACACCCACTCATGATGTAAAAGCATTGGATTTGCATTTTCCATTTGTGTTTTAGATTTGTGCAATGAAAGGTGTAAAGCTGTACATCAGATTGGTGGGCACTTTTTCTTTGAAACGGAAATATCGATTTTACTGCCAAAATACTGGTTCTTGGTATCTGGAATACTGACTTCTGTCGAGAAAGGTTGGCAGCTCTGCAGAGGGAAGAGCCAAGGCCTAAGTTTTAGAACTTTGATATGAGCTTGGCTGGGATTATGGTGTTGAAGGCGGAGCTGTAGTCTGACGCAGGAGTCCTTGTTGTCAAGATGCTCCAGGGATGAGTGTAGGGCCAGGGAGATGGTGTCTGCTGTGGTTGTGGCGATATGCTAATTGCAGTGGATCAAGGCATTCTGGGAACCTCTCGAAGCACTTCATAATAACCACCGTCAAGGCCACTGGACGGTAGTCGTTGAGGCACATTGCCTGGTTCCTCTTTGGCACCATTATTATGGTGGTCTTGAAAGGAGGTGGGAACGTCAGAACGGAGGGGAGAGATTGAAGATGTCCGCGAACACCTCTGCCAGCTGGTCCGCGCAGGATCTGAGTGCACGACCAGGAACCTCGTCAGGACCAGTCGCTTTTCGACGGTTCAGTTTCAAGGAGGCCAATCTGACTTTGGAAGCTGTGACGGTAGGTATGGGGGTGTCCGAGGCTGCTGGGGAAATTGACAACGGTTTGACGGCTTCCTGCTCAAACGGAGTATAGAATGCATTGAGTTCATCGGGGAGGGGTGTGCTGCTGCCGGAGATTCTACTCGGCTTTGCTTTGTAGCCCGTTATGTTGTTTAAGCCTCGCCACAACCGAGGAGAGCCCGTGTCGTTAGTCTATGACTCTAGCTTAGTCTGATATTGTCTCTTGGCATCTCTGAATTTGTCGTACCTGGATTTCTTGTATAGGTCAGTGTCGCCTGTCTTGAACACCTCCGACCTGGCCTTCAGTAGGGAGTGTGGTGAGAGCACACCTGGAGTATTAGGCAGAGCTTTGGTCCCCTGATTTGAGGAAAGATGTAGTGGCATTGGAGGCTGTTCAGAGGATATTCACGAGATTGATTCCAGAGATGAGGAATTTGTCATATGAAGACAGTTTAGGCCTATACTCTGGAGTTTAGAAGAATGAGGGGAGATCATATTGAGGTATGTAAGATGCTAAAAGGTATGGGTAAATTGCGCATCCCTAATTGCCCCTGAGGGGCAGTTAAAAATCAACCACATTGCTGTGGATCTGGAGACCAGGTAAGGATGGCAGTTTTCCTTCCCTAAAGGACATTAGTGAACCAGAACCCGACAATGGACCCGACATGGTCATCACTAGACTTTCAATTTCAGATTTTTATTGAAATCAAATTTCACCATCTGCAGTGACGGGATTTGAACCTGGGACCCCAGAACAGCACTCTGGATCTCTGGATTACTAGTCCAGTGACAATACCACTATGCCAACACCTCCCCAAGGACAATGAACTACAGGTAACATAACTACTGGATCTAAACTACAAATCATGCTCAGGAGGATGGTAAACCATGGTTAATTTTCCTCGGCAGTTCCAAGGGATTGATTCCACTCTAATACGATAGGGTCCTGAGATGGCTGATAATGGGTGTTTTGCGGACTCTGCCACACTCGGCCTGGTTGTGCACAGAGCCTCCACAACTATCCACTGTGTTCTCTATGGGAGAATCTCAGGAACCATGGACGGGATTCTCCATTTCAGCGACTAAGTTTGATGCCAACGGAGCATGTGTGGTCTTTTACGACCAAACATCCTGCGTGAAACCCTCACTGATTCTGGGACCAATGAGGGGCTAGCAGTGGTGCTGGGTGAAACTTCCGGCTCCCGCGCCGAAAATGGCCGTGCGCAGACCCGACTCCCATCCGCGACCCCACAAGCCACTCCTCAGCCCTCGTGGAAGCCCCCACCCCGGCCAGCAGCATTGATCCCGGCCAAGTGTGGCGGCGCTGGACACTGTCCGCAGCCACCACGCCGGGTTCCCGCACGGCTGAGACCACATGTGTCCCACGCGTCGGGAACACGGGCCATCGGGGGTGGAGCATTGTGGGAGGGCCGGCCGATGATGTGCCAATGGCTTTGCGATGATGCCATTTCTCTGGGGGTGGAGCATGGCTGACCGGAGTTGGCCCTGAATTGGACTTCGGAGTCGATTCTCCGCCCGATCACCGATTACTATTTCGGCTTTGGGCAATGGAGAATCCAGCCCCATGTCTTTGAAATGGAAATGAAAACATATTAAGCTTCTAACAATCTAATGGAACTGTCACTCAAACACTATTCAGCCTGAAAATAACTAATTCAAAAAACCCATTCAAAAAAATGGAAATGTACTCAAATGGTCAATTTGTTGTTAAAATAACCTATTTCACTTACCACATCAAAGTCAGACAATTCTCTTTTATAACTCCTTAAAACCTTCAATCTAAATATCTACACGTCCACCTGCTGAGATAAGTAGTTATACTCCTTTTGAAATTCAGCCAAGCATTCATGAAATGCTCAGCTGTCCACATTCTACCTTGTAAACGTAAGGTAATTCAAAACTTCTGCCCATGCCCAAATGCCTACCTAATCTTGTTTCCCCTATCATCCCTGTGCGTTCTGACCCATGCTGGCCCGCAGTCAAGCAACATCTTGACTTTCATTTCTCATCCTTGTTTCCAAATTCCTCCATGGCCTCATCCCTTCCTAGCTCTGTAATCTCCGGCCACTCAAATCTCCGAGATATCCGTCCTCATCTTATTCTGACATCTTGGGTTGCCTCAATGTTAATTAATATTGATAATCTTTATTAGTGTCACAAATAGGCTTACATTAACACTGCAGTGAAGTTACTATGAAAATGCCCTAGTCGCCACACCCCGGCGCCTGTTCGGGTACACTGAGGGAGAATTCAGAATGTTAAATTTACCTAACAAGCACGTCAGGGGGAGGGTTTCAGATTCCTGGGGCATTGGGACCGGTTCTGGGGGAGGTGGGACCTGTACAAACTGGACGGGTTACACCTGGGCAGGACTGGAACTGATGCCTGAGGCAGGCTATTTGCTAGAGCGGTTGGGGAGTGTTTAATCTGATGTGGCAGGGAGATGGGAACTGATGCAGGAAGTCGGAAGGTAGTAAAATAGGGACAGAAAGAAAAGGCAGTAAGGGGGAAAGTGTAAGGCAGAGAAACCATAGTCAAAAATCAAAAAGGGCGACAGTACAAAGTACAGTGACTAAGGGGAGCTCAGTGAATAGGCCCAGTATTACTAAAAGGAATAAAACAGGAAGTAAAAACATAAATGGAAAGCGACGCGGCAGGTTGTTACATGAAGATATAGGTTCAATGACAAGGAAAATTAGGAGAAAAGTTAAGAGAAAAAATAACTCAGGAGAGGTTACTGATCGAGGCTCAAAACAGAGGTGTAAAAGCCCACATAAGTGTACTTTCCCTGAATGCTCGTAGTATTCGGAATAAGGTAAATGAGTTGATGGCGCAAATCATCGTGAATGACTATGATTTAGTGGTCATTACTGAAGCCTGGTGAAAGGATGGTCACGACTGGGAGTTAAATATCCACGGGTATCCAACTATTCGGAAGGACAGAGTGGATGATAAGGGAGGTGGTGTAGCTCAGTTATTTAAGGATGACTTCCGGGCAATAGTAAGGGATGACATCGGTGCTCTGGAGGATAAAGTTGAATCCATTTGGGTGGAAATCAGGAACAATAAGGCAAAAAAGTCACTGATAGGAGTAGTCTATTGGCCACCAAATAGTAACCAACAAATAGTAACATTATGGTGGGGCAGGCAATAAACAAAAAAATAACTGATGCATGCAGAAATGGTACAGCAGTTACCATGGGGGATTTTAATCTGCATGTCGATTGGTTTAACCAGGTCGGTCAAGGCAGCCTTGAGGAGGAGTTTATAGAATGTATCCGCGATAGTTTCCAAGCACAATATGTAATGGAACCTACGAGGGAACAAGCGGTCCTAGATCTGGTCCTGTGTAATGAGACAGGATTGATTAATGATCTCATAGTTAGGGATCCTCTCGGAAGGAGCGATCATAATATGGTGGAATTTAAAATACAGATGGAGGGTGAGAAGGTGAAATCAAACACTAGTGTTTTGTGCTTAAACAAAGGGGCTAGCTAAGGTAGACTGGAGCAAAGACTTTATGGTGAAACAGTTGAGGAACAGTGGAGAACCTTCCGAGCGATTTTTCACAGTGCTCAGTAAAGGTTTATACCAGCAAAAAGGAAGGACAGTAGAACGAGGGAAAATTGATGGTGGATATCTAAGGAAATAAGGGAGAGTAACAAATTGAAGGAAAAAGCATACAAAGTGGCAAAGATTAGTGGGAGACTAGAGGACTAGGAAATCTTTAGGGGGCAACAGAAAGCTACTAAAAAAGCTGTAAAGAAGAGTAAGATAGATTATGAGAGTAAACTTGCTCAGAATATAAAAACAGATAGTAAAAGTTTCTACAAATATATAAAACAAAAAAGAGTTGCTAAGGTAAATATTGGTCCTTTAGAAGATGAGAAGGCAGATTTAATAATGGGAGATGAGGAAATGGCTGAGGACCTGAACAGGTTTTTTGGGTCGGTCTTCACAGTGGAAGACACTATTAACATGCCAGTGACTGATAGAAATGAGGCTATGACAGGTGATGAGCTTGAGATGATTGTTATCACTAAGGAGGTAGTGATGGGCAAGCTAATGGGGCTAAAGATAGACAAGTCTCCTGGCCCTGATGGAATGCATCCCAGAGTGCTAAAAGAGATGGCTCTTTACATAGATGATTTGGAGTTGGGGACCAAGTGCAATGTGTCCAAGTTTGCAGACGACACTAAGATGAGTTGTAAAGCAATAAGTGCAGAGGATACCGGAATTCTGCAGAGGGATTTGGATAGGTTAAGTGAATGGGCTAGGGTCTAGCAGATGGAATACAATGTTGACAAATGTGAGGTTATCCATTTTTGGTAGGAATAACAACAAAAGGGATTATTAATTAAATGATAAAATATTAAAACATGCTGCTGTGCAGAGGGACCTGGGTGTGCGAGTGCATGAGTCGCAAAAAAGTTGGTTTACAGGTGCAACAGGTGATTAAGAAGGCAAATGGAGTTTTGTCCTTCATTGCTAGAGGGATGGAGTTTAAGACTAGGGAGGTTATGCTGCAATTGCATAAGGTGTTTGTGCGGCCACACCCAGAGTATTGTGTTCAGTTTTGGTCTCCTTACCTGAGAAAGGACGTACTGGCGCTGGAGGGTGTGCAGAGGAGATTCACTACGTTAACCCCAGGGCTGAAAGGGTTGGATTACGAGGAGAGGTTGAGTAGACTGGGACTGGACTCGTTGGAATTTAGAAGGATGCTGGGGATCTTATAGAAAAATATAAAATTATGAAGGGAATAGATAGGATAGGCAGGTTGTTTCCACTGGCGGGTGGCTAGGGGGCACAGCCTCAAAATAAGGGGAAGTAGATTTAGGACTGAGCTTCGGAGGAACTTCTTCACCCAAAGGGTTGTGAATCTATGGGAATTCTTTGCCCAGTGAAGCAGTTCAGGCTCCTCCATTGAATGTTTTAAGATAAAGATAGATAGTTTATTGAAGAATAATGGGATTAAGGGTTATGGTGTTCGGGCTGTAAAGTGGAGCTGAGTCCACAAAAGATCAGCCATGATCAAGAGGCCAGATGGCCTACTCCTGCTCCTAGTTCTTATGTTCTTATGTTCGGGACTTGTGGGAGGAAACCGGAGCACCCAGAGGAAACCCACGCAGACACGGTGAGAACGTGCAGACTCCACACAGACGTGGCCCAAGCCAGGAATCGAACCCAGTACCCTGGCGCTGTGAAGCAGAAGTGCTAACCACTGTGCTACTGTTTGCTCCACCATTGAAATAAACCCAGATGGTTTTGAGGCAGCGACTGACAGGCATCCAAAACAGTCATTGACTCATTAGGGAACAAAGAGGCCATTCTGCCCTTCGAGACCCTTGCCAAGAGCAAGCAAATTCAGGCATACTGTATTTGTATGCACAACACACTTTATCTGAATGTCTCTAGGTATTAATACACAGGAGATCCCACCTTAATGTGTGTCTGGTCCAGTTTTTGTCAAGTCTGGAAACAATTGCATGCACAAGGATTCGGAAAATCTCCCTAAAATTCAGTATAAATAGGATAATTTGACACGGTTGCCGTTGACTTGAAGGGGATGGGAGTATGCAAATTAATTTCAAACCAATTTTAGCTAGGTCTACTCAAGCAGGCAAATCGGCATCTGAAAGAACATGCGTAATTAAATTAATCTAAAGCTTTCTTGTTAATATATTGCTTAAGATTCTTCAGGGCTGAACCTGCAGTCTAAACGTTCCTGTACCTTTCAAGATAGTGATGAGCCAGATCTGTGTTTCCAACTTTCTTTGTTTTATTTCTGATTTCTTCAAAGCTGGGGTGGCACAGTGGCTAGCACTGCTGCCTCAATGCGCCAGAGACCCGGGTTCAATTCAAGCCTCGGGTGACAGTCTGTGTGGAGTTTGCACTTTCTCCCGTGTCTGCGTGGGTTTCCTCCGGGTGCTCCGGTTTCCTCCCACAGTCCAGAGATGTTCAGGTTAGGTGGATTGGCCATGATAAATTGCCCCTTCGTGTCCAAAAGGTTAGGTGGGGTTACATGGGGAGTGGGCCTTGGTAGGGTGCTTGTTCAGAGGGTCAGTGTAGACTCGATGGGCCAAATGGCCTCCTTCAGCACTGTAGGTATTTTTTGATAGACGTGGATCTGATTTTCTCGCCTTGTAGAAAGCTAAACATAGAATCTTGTCAATGGCACGCTATTCCGGTGGCGGAACCGGAAGTACGCGCCACTGTCACTGGTTCCCACAACACTACAAATTAAAATTTAAAGTGCTTGTTGCGTGTACGTGGAGACACATGCAATCACAGGGCAGGAGTGCTTTGCAGTGTTGAGGTCTGCCGTCAGTTGACAATACAGCAGATGTGGGGCAAGCTATAAATGAGACTCCTGGTCAACATCACAGTCAAAACGTCCCTGCCCAACTCCATTGATGTGAACATGAGACTTTTTCAAAATTCAATTTCACTTGTAAGTATTTCACATGACATTGGCTTCACTTTATTGATGATTGCATCATCGTTATTTATTGATACTAACTGGCACACCACATGTTGGCATGGATTGATGGTTACAAAGGAGTTCGGGCCATGCCCTTTCTTGTGGACGAAACAATGTTGTGTTTTCAGTTGTTCACTCTTCATTGAATGTTAATATTCGTGCCAGGTGTTGTACTCGCCACTCTGTGGGAAATGGCTGAACTTGCAGGCTCAGCTGGAGCTGCCTTCTTTGTATTAGGCAGGACATTGACTGAGATCGCAGTCAGCGGGGATAATTGAAATGTTGCAGGTGAACCCAAAGCCCTGTAAGCACTCTGTCAGCCAACACCTGGAGATTGGCCCACGTTTGGACAGCACTCACCCTGCCCTTTAGGCCCCTCAATTTCTTGGCTGACTCTCCCAAGGTGCCAGGCCCTTCCCACTTCATTCTCCAGGCCTCCAGCCCCACCCTCTGATCTCCCTTGGAGCCCTCTTCCACACTTTCAAGCCCTCGACCCTCCCTCTGCGCCCCTCCCTCACCACTGACCCACTGTTGTCAGTCCAGAGCCGCCATTCAACCTTTCAACCTCCTGCTCCTCTCCCTTGTGCCACAGAGGTCAGCAAGGAAGACCGCTTACCTCGGGCTCGCTGACCTCGGGCACAACAGCACAAAGCCAATTGGTACATGTCACCGTTAAGCAAATGTGAATGCGCTGCTGACTATCAACATCTCATCCAGTCTAATTCACCCCAGTCCAACGCCGGCATCTCCACATCAGTCTAATTCAGTCACCTCAATTTCAGATTTCCAGCATCCACGGTATTTTGCTTTCATTTTAATGTTTGATTTATTGCCACTTCTCTCCCAGGAATGCCTTCCCTGCAGAGGTTCTGCTCTTCCCTCTGACAGGATTTCCAATTTTATCTTTCACCGTGTTTGCCTTCCTGGTGTTTGATAAGGTGTATATATCCCTGTTAAATTTCCCCTGAGCTCCCACCTATCCCCGACCTTCCATATTGCTTCACCTGCCCCAACTCATTTTCAACAGTAGGTTCTCCCTCTCTTTAACTCTGAAGAAGTCACACGGACCCAAAACGTTAACTCTGTTTCTTTCTCCACAGGTGCTGCCAGACCTGCTGAGTTTATCCAGCAATTTCTGTTTCCATTTCAGCCACCCCACGAACTACATTTCCCACCTTTTGAGGGCTCCATAAAATCCACCCCCTTGGGGCTGATTGCAGTGACCTCCTCCAGCATATTCTCCGGATCTCAAAACATATTGTACTCATTTCCACGGTATCACCTTGCTCTCGCATTCCATTTGTGGGTTTTTTTCTCCATCCCTTCCGTCTCTTCTACCAAGTATAAACTATTGAAGACTCATTGATCTTTAATTCAATCCGCTCATTGTGTACCAGCACAATAACACATGAATAAAGTCATGCGTGTAATCTAACAAAACCACGGCATTTGCTGAGAGCTGAAGTGAACAGTCCCTAACTGAAATTTTAGAATTTATATTATTTTTCTCTCCACAGGTGTTCTGTGCAGTCCCAGCATTTGTAGTTTTTTATTCTTGTTTCATCTCTGAAATGACTGACTAATGTTGGAATTTCACAGCTCCTACAGAGAATGCAGAACTTTAGGGGGCTGATTTTCAACTGCTTGTCATTGCTCACCAGTATAGAAGGAATCCCCTGTGAGGCTTCCTGTGATTTATGCACGGTTGTCAAAATAGCTCTTGTATTGAATAATGCAAAATCAAATTTGAACAGTGCTGCAAACAGTGCCTGTATGATGAAATTGTCTTTAATTTTACAGGGGTGATGTAGTACCATGCAAAAAACGAGAGGATTATCTTGAGTGGTCGGAATATTTCATGGCAGTTGCTTTTCTATCAGCTCAGAGGAGCAAGGACCCCAACTCCCAGGTAAAAGTCCCCTCCCTTTTCCTTCAACCCCAATTTAAGCAGCCAAACACAAGATTGACCAATAAAGTATTTGAGGTTCAAATCGCCAGTTACAATTGCAAAAGCCTGCCATTTTCAGCCCTCACACGTGAAATTCAAAATGGTAATAACGTCCTTTTTGCGAGCCACTGCAGCATATTCTGCAGACTGCTAAAGAATCAGGACAAGATGAGGTGACTTTTTTTGCGCAGCGAGTTATGACCTGGGATACACTGTCTGAATTTAGAACTTGTGTCGTTCATTAGTGATACAGTAAAGTCTGCTTTATTGTGCCTGGAAGGAAATGAAGTGATGGCGTCAGACGGAACTATTTTACTGGAAGTAAGATTTGTGTTATTGCTTCCGAAAGAGAAAGATTGTCTTGCTGAATGCTGATAAACACTTTGTTATAACATTATAAATATAATTGTATAAATAGCCTGGGTTTTGAAACCCCTACAGTGCATCTGAAATGTGAAGACACGTCGTATTGACAAACTCTCTACTCCTGTGAATAATGGTGATCAATATTTGATCCAAATGCAGGTTGGTGCTTGCATCGTGAACCCTGAAAACAAGATAGTCGGCATAGGGTACAATGGAATGCCAAATGGATGTAGCGATGATAGGTTACCGTGGGCCAGAGATGCCAAAAATAAATTGGACACAAAATACATGTATGGTAAGAATTGTGAAGACTGATGTGATTATCTGGGATTGTTTCTTCATAGTATAGCTTCATTGTATATCATTGTAAATAATGGCAATGGTTGAATAAAGGTCGGCTTGTGCTGGTGAAGATTTGGGCTTGTACTGGTGAAGATTTAGGGCTGTCAAAATACTGTGGGATTTTATTAATCACCACGTGATACTGTTGTCCTGAGACCAGATGGTGTTTAAGGGCTTAAGGTTCATAATGGGAAATATCATGGTGCAACACTATAGAACGGATTCTTTGACCAAGGCAGGTTGCCAGATTCACCTGTGGGAGGGGGGACCGCTGGTAGAGATTACTGAGGGTAGTGGGCTAGAATGCCTGCCTTGGTTCTCTGCGGCTTTGTCCCAGTTGTTTTAGGAGATGTTAGGCTCTCTATCCATCATACCCCATGGCCACTCGTACCCTGCATACCAATTTAGGGGCTGGTTTAGCACACTGGGCTAAATCGCTGGCTTTTAAAGCAGACCAAGGCAGGCCAGCAGCACGGTTCAATTCCCGTACCAGCCTCCCCGAACAGGCGCCGGAATGTGGCGACTAGGGGCTTTTCACAGTAACTTCATTGAAGCCTACTCGTGACAATAAGCGATTTTCATTTTCATTTCATTTCAACTCAATGCCACCTTATAGCTCCCATGCCAACTAAATGCCAATTCATGCTCCCAACCACTCTCATTGCCACCTCCATAACTACTCACCCATTATTGACCAGGATGGACCTCAAGAGCTGTGACGATTTAATAACTGGGGCTGGTTTAGCACAGTGGGCTAAACAGTTGACTTGTAATGCAGAACAATGCCAGCAGTGTGGATTAAATTCCTGTACAGGCCTCCCCGAACAGGCCCGGAATGTGGTGACTAGGGGCTTTTCACAGTAACTTCATTGAAGCCTACTTGTGACAATAAGTGATTATTATTCTTATTATTATTATTAACGTAAGCTCTCACTCATACACACTTGGTAGTGAAAAAGCTCCCATCCATGAAACCCAAACCAAGCTTTTAAATTATCTCAAGTGTATAATCTCTTATTAAAAACTCAAACTTTTATTCAGACCCCATGTCAAATACAGCAAATTCTTTACTAGCCTCTTTAAACTGTCAAACTATGAGCTTGGAACCTTCTGCTGAGACGATTGTACCTTTTGAAATTCAGCCAAGTATTCATAATGAGATAATACCCTTTGCGGAAGTGTCATCAAAGAGCTTTATTGAAACTTCGTGAACAGAAGCTATTTTTTTCTTTTAAAAAAACAAACATTTTGAGTACCCAATTCTTTTCTAATAAAGGGGAAACCTAGCGTGGCCAATCCACCTACCCTGCACATATTTGTGTTGTGGGGGTTTGCAAGTTGATTCTGATTGGCTAGGGTGTTGCCATGGAGAAAGTAATGGAGAACTAAGCTAAGCTCCTGGGTAATTCAAAAAAGATACAATGCTCAAACTTGTTCCTTTGCCTGCAGTGATCTGGGGCTGGATTCTCCGATTCTGGGGCTATGCCCCCACACCGGCGGGGGACCGGAGAATCCGGCCCGAGAGTCTAATGGGAAGGAGGAATTGAAAGAAATTGGTATTGATAAAGAATAGTGCTGGAGAAATTAATGATACAGAAAACCAATACATCCCCAGGGCCTGATAATAGACGTCCCAGTGCAGTAAACCAGGTGCCCATGGAAGTAGTAGATGTGTTTGTTCTCATCTACAAAAATTGGACGATGGCAAATGTCACCCCGCCATTTAAAAATTAAGCGAGGGGATAACGGGGAATTACAGGGAGCGAGATAACGGGGAATTACAGGGAACGAGATAACGGGGAATTACATGGAGCGAGATAACGGGGAATTACAGGGAGGGAGATAACGGGGAATTACATGGAATGAGATAACGGGGAATAACAGGGAGGGTGATAACAGGGAATTACGGAGATAACGGGGAATTACAGGGGGGGGATAACGGGGAATTACAGGGAGGGTGATACGGGGAATTACAGGGAGCGAGATAACGGGGAATTACAGGGAGGGTGATAACAGGGAATTACAGGGAGCGAGATAACGGGGAATTACAGGGAGGGGGATAACGGGGAATTACAGGGAGGGGGATAACGGGGAATTACAGGGAGCGAGATAACGGGGAATTACAGGGAGGGTGATAACAGGGAATTACAGGGAGCGAGATTACAGGGAGGGGGATAACGGGGAATTACAGGGAGCGAGATAACGGGGAATTACAGGGAGGGTGATAACGGAATTACGGAGATAACGGGGAATTACAGGGAGGGGGCTAACGGGGAATTACAGGGAGGGTGATATGGGGAATTACAGGGAGGGTGATACGGGGAAATGCAGGGTGGGAGATAACAGGGAATTACAGGGAGGGGGCTAACGGGGAATTACAGGGAGGGTGATAATGGGGAATTACAGGGAGGGTGATAACGGGGAAACAGGGAGGGTGATAACGGAATTACAGGGAGGGTGATAAGGGGGAATTACAGGGAGCGAGATAACGGGGAATTACAGAGAGGGTGATAATGGGGAATCCAGGGAGGGTGATAATGGAGAATTACAGGAGCACTGTGTTGGCGATGTCTTCATTGATGCTGGGCCAGTACACAGCCTCTCGAGCCCTCCGTCGGCACTTCTCCACGCCAAGATAGCCCTCGTGTAGCTGTTCCAAAACAAGCTGGCGCATGCTGTGCAGGATCACGATGCGGTCCAGCTTCAGGAGGACACCATCGACTACTGCCAGATCATCTCTGACAGTGTAGAACTGCGGGCATTGGCCCTTGAGCCACCCGTCCGTCATGTGGCGCATGACACGCTGTAGTAGGGGGCCAGCCGCAGTCTCGTGGCGAATGTGGATAAGGCATTCATCCGTGGCCGGCAGATTGGAGGCCGTGAAGGCCACATGGGCGTCAACCTAGCAGACGAACCCCTCTGGGTCACACGGGGTGTTGACTGCCCTGGACAGAGCGTCGTCTATGATCAGGTCCTTGCCTGGGGTGTATAGGAGTTGGAAATCGTACCTCCGGAGTTTAAGCAGAATGCGCTGGAGGCGAGGGGTCATATCATTCAGGTCTTTTTGTATAATGTTGACCAGCGGGCGGTCTCGACAGTGAATTGAGGGAGGCCGAACACATAATCATGACATTTGTCGACCCCAGTCATCAGGCCCAGGCACTCCTTTTCGATTTGCGCGTAGCGCTGTTCCATGGGGGTCATGGCACGTGACGCATATGCAACGGGATTCCATGATGAGGCCTCATCGCGTTGCAGGAGCACCACCCCAATGCCGGATTGGCTGGCATCTGTTTAAATTTTTGTTTCCTTCGTGGGATCAAAAATGCCAATAACGGGGCCGTGGTAAGCTTGGTCTTAAGCTCCTCCCATTCGCGCTCGTGGGCGGGAAGCCATTGGGAGTCTGTCGTCTTCCTGACCAGGTTCCGGAGAGCTGTGGTATGGAAGGCGAGGCTGGGGATGAACTTCCCCAGGAAGTTGACCATGCCCAAAAATCGGAGGACCACCTTCTTATCCGCTGGCTTCTGCATGGCCGTGATGGCTGCCACCTTGTCCGCATCCGGCCGCACACCCAACCGGGAGATATGGTCCCCTAGGAACTTGAGTTCCGTCTTGCCGAAGGAACTTTTGGCTCTGTTGAGGCGAAGGCCTTGGTCCCATATTCGTTTGAAAACGCGCTGGAGGCGACTGAAAGTTGCCACCCAGGTTGATAGGGTTGTGAAGAAGGCCTATGGAGTGTTGGCCTTTATTGGTAGAGGGATTGAGTTCCGGAGTCGGGAGGTCATGTTGCAGCTGTACAGAACTCTGGTACGGCCGCATTTGGAGTATTGCGTACAGTTCTGGTCACCGCATTATAGGAAGGACGTGGAGGCTTTGGAGCGGGTGCAGAGGAGATTTACCAGGATGTTGCCTGGTATGGAGGGAAAATCTTATGAGGAAAGGCTGATGGACTTGAGGTTGTTTTCGTTGGAGAGAAGAAGGTTAAGAGGAGACTTAATAGAGGCATACAAAATGATCAGGGGGTTGGATAGGGTGGACAGTGAGAGCCTTCTCCCGCGGATGGAAATGGCTGGCACGAGGGGACATAACTTTAAACTGAGGGGTAATAGATATAGGATAGAGGCCAGAGGTAGGTTCTTTACGCAAAGAGTAGTGAGGCCGTGGAATGCCCTACCTGCTGCAGTAGTGAACTCGCCAACATTGAGGGCATTTAAAAGTTTATTGGATAAACATATGGATGATAATGGCATAGTGTATGTTAGATGGCTTTTGTTTCGGTGCAACATCGTGGGCCGAAGGGCCTGTACTGCGCTGTATCGTTCTATGTTGTATGATATGCTCCTGCGGGGTGGTGGACCAAATGATGATGTCGTCAACATAGACGCGCACACCCTCAAAGCCCTCCATCATTTGCTCCATGATCCGGTGGAATACTTCTGATGCTGATATAATCCCAAATGGCATCCTGTTGTAGCAGTATCTGCCAAACGGGGTATTAAAGGTACACCGCTTTCTGCTGGACCTGTCTAGTTGAATTTGCCAGAATCCTTTCGAGGCGTCAAGTTTGGTGAATATGTTGGCCCGAACCATCTCGCACGTGATGTCCTCGCGCTTGGGGATAGGGTAATGCTTCCTCGTTATGTTGCGATTCAGATCCTTTGGGTCAATGCAAATCCGGAGCTCGCCTGAGGGCTTCTTTACGCACACCATGGAACTGACCCAGTCGGTTGGTTCCGTCACTCTGGAGAGCACTCCTTGGTCCTGGAGGCACTGCAGCTGTTGCTTGAGGCGGTCCTTGAGGGGTGCTGGGACTCTGCGAGGTGCATGAACCACAGGCGTGGCGTCGTGTTTGAGCAGGATTTTGTAAGTGTATGGAAGCGTACCCATGCCTTCGAAAACATTGCGGTACTGGTCGATGATGGCATTGAGTTGCGCCCTGAAGTCCGCATCCTGGAAGGCAGATGTGTCCTCTGGAGAGAGAGTGTGTACTCGTTGAACAAGGTTTAGGAGTTTGCACGCCTGTGCGCCTAGCACAGAGTTCTTCGAGGAGCCCATGATCTCGAAGGGAAGGATGGCTTTTTGCGAGTTCTGCGTCACTTCGAGTTGGCATGAACTGGTAGCAGGAATGACGTTGCCATTGTAGTCCAGTAGTTGGCAGGTCAACGGAAGAATGGTTGGTTTAACCCCAAGGGTCTGAAAGGCTGACCACGCTAGGAGATTAGCGGAAGCACCAGTGTCCAGGCGGAATCGTATCTGGGATCGGTTGACCGTCAGGGTGGCACACCACTCGTCATCTGGATCAATGCTGTGCACCATCAGCGGCTGGTGGTTTTGATTCGGGGACAGCCTGTTCCTACGCGTGACGTAGCACGTAAGAGGCGTTTGCACATGCGCAGATCGCGGTTCCTTTACTGATGGCCGTTTTCGTGATTGCGCATGCGCGGCGTCGCGCAACTGCGCAAGTGCAGTCCCTTTAGAAAGATGGCCGCCGACCAAAATTGTTCTCTGCTCCAGGATTTCGGCTTCGAGGTGAGTACTGGCGCTTCTCTTACCTTTCCTTGCTGGTTGGAGTGTGTTTTCCTCACAGTATTTGCCGAATTTGTCCAGGACTGCCTGGAAGTCGCTCCTGTTTTGCCCCTTGGAGAACTTACATTTTTAAAAGATTTCTTCTGCTCTGGCACCAGCGACGGTGAGGAGAAGCTCTGTTTTTTCAGGATCGGCCAGGTCTTCTAGTTCGGCTGCCAGCAGGAAGATTTCAAACTTTTGCCGGAATGCCCGCCAGCTTTCGCGGAGATCGCCGTGGCACTGGAACTGCTGCGGAACCCGGATCTTGAACATCTTGCCTGGGTATCGTTGCTGGTTGTCACTGTACGCTGAGGTATGGCTATCTGGACTGAACCAGTTCACTCCTTGTACCATGATGTGTTGGGTGTTCTGGATCACAAACAGGTCACCAACACTGGAAGTGGTTGCCTAGTCCTAACCAGGTGATGCACTCAGCACATGGTGAATGCCTGTGTTGCAGGCTGTGAGCTCTGTGCTCCGAGCTGGCTGCTACTAGAATGAGCGGGAACTCTCCTGACCTCTGTCTTTATAGTGCGTGTGCTCTCACTGGTGATTGGCTGCGGTGTTGTGTATGCTGATTGGTCCCACTGCATGTCCATCAGTGTGTGTGTGTGTGTGTGCCTGCACCATGATATACTGGTGTATATTATGACGGGTCTACCCCTCAGCATTCTCACTGACATGGTCTCCAACTTTGTAAAATTGTTCTGATAGCTGAAGATAGCCCTCCATCTATTTATCACCAGACGTTCAGCTTCGACGCAAGTAGCAGCACATTGTCTGCAGGAAGCATAATCTTGTGCTGCTTACTCTCACACTCCAGTACCTATATTAGGAGGTCCTGCCAAATAGCCTCTGCCAATGACACTATGGCCAGAACAAATAACAAATGGGATAGGGGGCAGCCCTGCCTGGTCCCCCTCTGGAGCCCAGAATTCCCAGACCAAAAGCTAGTCGTGAGCGTCACCACCACAGGCCTATGGTAGAACACCTGAATCCATTTCACATCATCCTTACCCAGCCCAAATCTCCGCAACGTGTACACCAAATAGTTCCATTCAACTCGACTAAAGGCTTTCTCTGCATCCAAGGGGATCACCAGTTCATCCAGTACCCACTTCTGAAAGGCCTGGATCACATTCAACAATCTCCTCACATGATTACTGGAGAACCTGCCTTTAATAAACCAGTCTCATCTTCCCAAATAATCGTCGGGAAGATAACATCCAGCCTTTTCGCCAATACCTTAGACAACAATTTCAAGTCAATATTCAAAAGGGAGATTGGCCTAAAAGAGGCACACTCCTCCGATCTATACCCATCTTTAAAATCAGGGAGGTGTTGGCCTGTGGCAACAGCCCTGCCTTAAAAGAGTGATGATGTGAAGATGCACCCGGTGCTGGACTGGGGTGGGCAGTCCAACAGGTTATTTTAAATCACAAGCTTTCGAAGCATTGCTCCTTCATCAGGTGAAGTGGAGGCAGATTCACAATCCCAGCATATAAAGGAGAGACACAATTGCAAGATAATTACAGATTAAAATGTGAAGAATGGTTGGAATGTGATTCTTTTTAAAAATATATATATTTATTAAAGTTTTTTAACAACACAATTTTTCTCCCTTACAAACAATAATCCCCCCCCCCCGGTAACAAAATAACAAGAAATTACACTGAACAAGATATATACATGGCAAAATGGTATATTTACATAGCTTTATACACTGGCTCTCTCCCGCACTTGCCAGTTTCCCCCACCCTTCATGTTATCTCTTGCTCATCCATCCCCCCCCAAGCAATCCCCCATTTCCCCCCCCGCCCCCCCCCCCCCCCCCCCCCCCCCCCCCCCCCCCAGCTTTATGAACCCTCTCCAGCTTTATGAACCCAGCCATGTCGTTTATCCAGGCCTCCACGCTGGGGGGCTTCGCCTCCTTCCACATTAGCAAGATCCTTCGCCGGGCTACTAGGGACGCAAAGGCCAGAATGCCGGCCTCTTTCGCCTCCTGCACTCCCGGCTCGTTCACTACTCCAAATATTGCTAGCCCCCAGCTTGGCTTGACCTGGACTTTCACCACCTGAGATATTGCTCCCACCACTCCTCTCCAGAACCCCTCCAGTGCCAGGCATGACCAAAACATATGGACATGGTTCGCCGGGCTTCCTGAGCACCTTCCACATCTGTCCTCTCCCCAAAGAACCTGCTCAACCTCGCCCCCGTCAAGTGAGCTCTGTGAACCACCTTAAATTGTATCAGGCTGAGCCTGGCACACGAGGAGGAGGAATTAACCCTACCTAGGGCATCAGCCCACAGACCTTCCTCGATCTCCTCCCCCAGCTCCTCCTCCCATTTACCCTTCAACTCTTCTACTAGCGCTTCCCCCTCTTCTTTCATCTCCTGGTGTGTTGCCGACACCTTGCCCTCCCCGACCCATACACCCGAGATCACCCTGTCTTGAATTTCATGTGCCGGGAGCAATGGGAATTCCCTGAGCTGTCGCCTCACAAAAGCACTCACCTGCATACATCTAAAGGCATTTCCCGGGGGTAACTCAAACTTCTCCTCCAGTGCCCCTAGGCTCGCAAATGTCCCGTCAATGAACAGGCCCCCCATTCTTCTAATCCCCGCCCGATGCCAGCTCTGGAACCCCCTGTCCATCTTCCCCGGGACAAACTGGTGGTTACCCCTGATCGGGGACCACACCGAGGCTCCCACTGCACCCCTGTGCCGTCTCCACTGGCCCCAGATCCTTAGCGTTGCCGCCACCACCGGGCTCGTGGTATACTTTGACGGCGAGAACGGCAGCGGTGACATCACCAACGCCCCCAGGCTCGTTCCTTTACAGGATGCCATCTCCATCCTCTTCCATGCCGCCCCCTCTCCCTCCATAACCCACTTGCGGGTCATCGCCACATTTGCTGCCCAGTAGTAGCTCCCTAGGTTTGGCAGCGCCAACCCTGCTCGGTCCCTACTGCGTTCCAGGAACCCTCTCCTTACCCTCGGGTCTTATTCGCCCACACAAACCCCATAATACTCCTACCTCCTCTCTTAAAAAATCCCCTGGTGATCACGATGGGAAGGCACTGAAACACAAACAGAAACCTAGGAAGGACCACCATTTTGACCGACTGCACTCTACCCGCCAGCGAGAGCAGTAACATGTCCCATCTTTTGAAGTCTTCCTCCAGTTGCTCCACCAACCTCGTCAGATTCATTTTATGTAGGGCCCCTCAACTCCTGGCTATCTGGATCCCCAGATACCGAAAACTCCCCACCGCCCTCCTCAGCGGTAGGTCCCCTATCCCTCTTTCTTGGTCCCCTGCCTGTAATACAAAGAGCTCAGTCTTCCCTACATTGAGCTTATAGCCCAAAAACTCCCCAAACTCCCTTAAAGTCTGCATGACCTCCCCTCCATCGGATCCGCCACGTACAGCAACAGGTCATCCGCATATAGCGACACCCGATGCTCTTCTCCCCCTCGGACCACCCCCCTCCATTTATTAGACTCCCTCAATGACATGGCCAAGGGTTCGATCGCCAATGCAAACAACAGGGGGGACGGGGGCACCCCTGCCTCGTTCCTCGGTACAGCCGAAAGTACTCCGACCTCCGCTGGTTCGTCAGTACACTCGCCACTGGGGCGCTGTAAAGGAGCTTAACCCAACTGATAAACCCTCCCCCGAACCCAAACCTACGCAGCACCTCCCAGAGGTACTCCCACTCTACTCGGTCAAAGGCCTTTTCTGCGTCCATAGCTGCCACTATTTCCGCCTCTCCCTCCTCCGATGGCATCATTATCACGTTTAAGAGCCGCCGTACATTAGTGTTTAATTGCCTGCCCTTTACGAATCCCGTCTGGTCCTCATGGATCACCCCCGGGACACAGTCCTCAATCCTCGTGGCCAGCACTTTTGCCAACAACTTAGCATCCACATTGAGGAGCGAGATTGGCCTGTACGATCCACATTGCAGTGGGTCCTTGTCCCGCTTTAGGATCAAAGAAATTGTCGCCTCCGACATTGTCGGGGGCAGGGTCCCCTCCTCTCTTGCCTCATTAAAGGTCCTCACTAGTAGAGGGGCCAACAGGTCTGCGTACGTTCTGTAGAACTCCACCGGGAACCCGTCCGGCCCCGGGGCCTTCCCCGCCTGCATACTCCCCAAACCCTTGCTCAGCTCCTCCAACCCGATTGGTGCCCCCAAACCAGCCACCTCTTGCTCCTCCACCCTCGGGAATCTCAGTTGGTCTAGGAATCGTCTCATCCCCTCTTCCCCCGCTGGGGGCTGGGATCTGTACAGCTCTTCATAAAAGGCCTTGAATACCTCGTTTATTTTCGTCGCACTCCGAACCGTGGCTCCCCTTCCATCTTTGATTCCCCCTATTTCCCTCGCTGCCGTCCTCTTACGGAGCTGGTGTGCTAGCATCCGACTAGCCTTTTCCCCATACTTGTAGGTCGCCCCCTGCGCCTTCCTCCACTGTGCCTCCGCCTTCCCTGTGGTCAACAGGTCAAGCTCCGCCTGGAGCCGTCGTCTTTCCCCAAGTAATCTTTCCGCCGGGGCCTCTGCGTATCTCCTGTCCACTCTCAAAATCTCCCCCACTAACCTCTCACTTTCCATGCCCTCTGTCTTCTCCCTATGAGCCCTGATGGAGATTAGCTCTCCCCTGATCACCGCCTCCCATACCACCCCCATTCGCACCTCCCCGTTGTCGTTGGCCTCCAAGTACCTTTCGATACACCCCCTCACCTTCCCACACAACACCTCATCTCATCTGCCAGCAGTCCCACATCCAGCTGCCACAGCGGACATTGGTCCCTCTCCTCTCCCAGCCCCATTTCCACCCAGTGCGGGGCGTGGTCCGAAACGGCTATGGCCGAATACTCCGTCCCCTCCACCCTCGGGATGAGCACCCTGCCCAGAACAAAAAAATCTATCCCGGAGTAGGCTTTGTGCACGTGGGAAAAGAAAGAAAATTTCCTGGCCTGCGGTCTTGCAAACCTCCATGGGCCCACTCCCCCCATCTGATCCATAAACCCCCTAAGCACCTTGGCCGCCACCGGTCCCTTTCCAGTCCTTGATCTGGAGCGGTCCAGTGCTGGGTCCAGCACTGTATTGAAGTCCCCTCCCATTATCAGGCCTCCTACCTCCAGGTCCGGAATGCGCCCCAACATACGCTTCATGAATCCAGCATCATCCCAGTTCGGGGCGTATACATTCACCAACACCACCCACGTCCCTTGCAACCTACCACTCTCCATCACATATCTCCCTCCATTATCCACTACGATAGTCTTGGCCTCAAATGACACATGCTTTCCCACCAGAATTGCCACCCCTATATCCTTCGCCTCCAGTCCCGAGTGGAATACCTGTCCTACCCATCCCCTTCTTAACCTGACCTGGCTCGCCACCTTCAGCCCTCCCCCCACCCCCCCGCCGACTAGCCATCTCCTTTTCGCGTCTCCCTCACCCTCCAGTCCCCCAGCCGGGGGACCTCCGTCCCGACCACCTCTTCTGTGTCCCATTCCCTTTCGGCCAGTGCAGCAGCAACCCTTTTCCCACCCGCTAGACCCCTGTCTAGCTTTTTTGCTCCCCCCATATCACTCCCGTAAGTCAGCTGACCCTGGCTCCCCCCCGCCGTCCCTTTGACCTCCCCGTGTGGGAGTCTCCCAATCAATATGCGTTCCTTCGTTCCCCTTCCCGCCTTTCTTCCCGCGTGTGGGAAAAAACCCACGCTTTCCAAAGCCTGCCCCGCCCCTCTGGCACAGCTCCAGTCGCGGCTTGTCTCTCTCCCCCAGCCCATGTAACATTTCCTGCGCGTGATTGACCCCCTATATGCAACAACCATCACACATCAAACATCCCCCCCCACCCTCTCAAACCCTCAGTTAGAGTCCAACTTTTCAGTTTGTATGAAGGTCCACGCCTCTTCAGGCGTTTCGAAGTCCTAGTGTTGGTCCTTGTATGTGACCCACAATCGCGCTGGCTGCAGCATTCCAAATTTCACTCCTTTCCGGTGCAGCACCGCTTTGGCCCGGTTGAAACCCGCTCTCCGCTTTGCAACCTCCGTGCTCCAGTCCGGGTATATTCGGATCTCTGCAATGTCCCACTTGCTGCTCCGGTCCTCCTTGGCCCATTTCAGGACCCTTTCTCTGTCCGTGAACCGGTGAAATTTCACCACCATCGCCCTTGGCGGCCCATTTGCCTTGGGCTTCCTCGCCAGCACCCGGTGTGCCCCGTCCAGCTCCAGCGATCTCGAAGGGGCCTCCGCGCCCATCATCGCCCCGATCATCGTGCCCGCGTATGCCACGGCATCGGCCCCCTCCACTCCTTCTGGGAGACCCAGGATCCACAGATTCTTTCTCCTCGACCTGTTCTCCAGGTCTTCGAGACTTCCCGCCCACCTCTTGTGTAGCGCCTCGTGCCGCTCCACTCTCACCGCCAGGCCCAAGAGCTCGTCCTCATTCTCACTGACTCTTTTCTGTACCTCCTGGATCTTCACCTCGTGGGCCTTCTGGGTTATCCCTAGTCCTTCAATTACCGCCAGCATAGGCGCCAGCATCTCCTTGCGCAGCTCCTCGAAGCAGCACTTGAATCCCTGCAGCTCCGGCCCGCACTCCGCTTTGTCCCCGGCCGCCGCCATTTTGATTTTGTTCCCTCGCTTCTCCCGCTGCTCCAATGCCGCTTTTTTGGCCGTGGCACTTCTGGTCCGGTCCATAAAAGTTGGAGGGGGACCTCTCTCTTCACTTCCCCACGGGTTGTCTTCAAATAAATTCCGTTGGGGCTCCTCCAATGAGCCCGAAAGTCCGTAATAGCGGGAGCTGCCGAATCGTGCGGCTTAGCTCCGCATAGCCGCAACCGGAAGTCGGAATGTGATTCTTTAGGTAAACAAATCTTTACCTGTGATTATCATTCACTCCACTCACACTGTCGGTTCCTGTAAAGAAAAGAGAGTCGGCTGGATTCTCCGTTTCTGAGACTAAGTGTTGACGATGGGGCAGGATTTATGGACTTCCTCAACCGCAAAACTAGAGTAGAAGCTGGAACGATTCAGCAACTGCTGAGGGGCTAGCACCGGCGGCATGTGGAACATGATCGATTCCAATGAGTACCAGTGCAGGATTCGCTGGCTTCTTGATTGACACTCAAGAGGCTGACTACCTGCAGCCGCATATACACACTTCACTCCCCACACTCACATTCCAGCCAACGTGATGGCACCGGAGGGTGCCCATCCCGCTGTTGGCTCAGCTAGGGACAGAGGGCACCTTGGGGGGAGGGGGAGTGGGGGGGGGGGGGGGGGGGGGGGGGGGGGGGGGGGGTCCTCCCATACGACCTGTGGCCCTAAGTTCACAGTGGATAGTCAGCGGCTTGCAAAGTTGCATGGCTGCCTTGCGACTGCATAAATGGTGTTCCGTGCCCGTCCACCCCGACCCCACAACCCACCACCTGGCCACCCTCCCTACAGCCCTCCCGGCCCTGACAGAAGTCCCCAGCCAGCGGCATGACTGTCAGAAAACTATGGCAATGTTGGACTCTTTCCGTACTCCCTTTCTCTCCCTCAGTAGCCACAATTTCTTTTTTAAATTCTCAATTTTTAAATGAACAAGTGAACCTTGCTCTTGGGAATTTTCCCCAGTGGAGGCCCTGGAGAATATTGGATGGGGCCCGCTAATGATATGCCAATGGCGTTTACTGTATGTGCGACTTGGAATGCATTGATGCCGCTGTCGAGGCGACGGAGAATTGCGATTTGGCATGAAATTGGTGCCCGCCACAATTTTGGCGTCTGAACCAATTCTCCATCCAATCGCGTTTCCCGATTCCGGCGTTGGCCATGGAGAATCCTGCCCAGTATCCTTTTGATACAATGATGAATTCTCCGTACATTCCATGAGCAAAGTTTAAAATTAGTCACTGTCATTGTATAGGCCACCAGTAGTAAAGTAGGACAGGACTTTAAGCGACATTTTCAAGCATGTGCTATGACACCGCTCCCCCATCTCGATTTACACCAGAGGCACCAAAATGTCCCCAACATGTTTCTTTAACGTACATAAGATCTGTCTGCACTGATGCAAGACTTAGTCAACAACATAGAGACCCCAATATAAGAATAATACAAAAGAAATCCCGACTACAATAGTTCTAAAAGAATGTTCCTCAACCAAAGTGAGGACCCTTAGGACTAACCCTACAGTCATACCGTCATATCAACAGGATACAACCTCCTCAACAAGAAGGAAAAGAAGCGAGCCAAGGAAATGGGAGTCAAATCCCTCCCGCATTTTAAACCCAACCATGAAGATCTCTATCCGGCATTCGGCATTGGCGCCACTTGATTCTGCCATGATTAGTACATGGATAATTAGAAAAGACGACAGATAACTAGTGGACACTAAGGGCAATTTAGCATGGCCAATCCACCTAACCTGCACATCTTTGGACTGTGGGAGGAAACCGGAGCACCCGGAGGAAACCCACGCACACACAACAAGAATGTGCAGACTCCGCACAGGCAGTGACCCAAGCCGGGAATCGAACCTGGGATACTGGAGCTGTGAAGCAATTGTGCTAATCACTATGCTACCGTGCTGCCCAAGAATAAGAATACATAATGCTGGTCCAGTTCCAAAACCACTAGATGACCTTTGAAGGGCAGTTTCAATCAGGTTACCGATAGGTGCGAGGTGATTCAAGGGAAATGGGAAAAAAAGAGGAGGTTTGGAGTGAAGGAAAGCCAAGTGACTAAATTATGTACACTTTCTGCACAAAGACACTTTCAAAAAATATTCACAGCTATTGTTACACAGGAATATGTTGAAGAAAACCACACGGAGACTCTCTGGAAAATGGATATCCAACATAACCTTCATGTGGCTGTTAAATTGACATCCCATTCAGCTTGAACCTTGCATAAAATGAATTATTAAGACATTTTAATTTGCTTTGGTGGTGCAATCTAATAAAGAGCAAGGCTCGTTAAATCAGACCATGCAAATGGTTATTTTATACAGTGTGCTACAACCTCATTGCACTTTATCTGAATCCTTTGAAAACTTCAACAGCCACTTAAGCAAAATCAAAGTATGAATGACTGCTGTTTTTATTACGAGAATGGGCCCCATTCCCAACCTCCAAAGAATACCCGATTATTGTAACACTTGTCCGTTTCCCCCCATCAGTCCTTCTGTGTGCCTTCCTTAGTGAATGATTCTTGGGCGCAAATCCCCGTCTTGTGCAATGCTTGCGTCTACTGGGGAAGGGAGTCTGTGATCTTGTGCGTCTGAGCAGGATTTGCCCCCCCAAGCCCCAGGCCTGTACCTTTCCTGCTTTCGGCTATCCGTTCCAACCAATTTGAGGAGGCTCTGCAGCTTTGCCCCTTCTCCGCGGCAAAATACACCTGTGACGATTCTACATCTGCAAGGATTTGTTTTGCTCGCAATTTGGCACCCTCGCTTGTCTGGTGGATTTTGCTTTTCCTCTTGCCCAGTGCCTAATTCAGATTCCCCCAGTAGAGGCCACTGCTGCATCAGATTTTACGTCAGGTTGGCTTTTTAACTGCACATCTCTCGACCTACTGTGTGTTAGAAGGGTGGAATTCAGGTCAGCGTTTGGGGGGGGGGGCTGCCGCATGGTTTACTGCAGCCATGGCAAATCAGCGGGGATTTTGTGTTTGTTGACAGTTTAGAAATCTTGTCGATCGCCGCCACTGTTCTCACTCAGCAGCACACCTGGATTAAAGGTTTTGGTCAGGTGTGAAATGTGGCCAGTTCGCCTTTCTGATTATTTTTTTTCAAAAAAACACGAAAATGCTTATACTGTTGGGAGGTTCCCATGATCTAACATCTGAGAATAAATTCTCAGTTTGCTTGATTATTGTTCAACTCAGTAAAAGGATCAGTGCAGAATAAATTGCCCCTTTATCCGCTCGGTTGAAATGAAGGTAGAGGACCAGGATTTGCTGGCAGAGTAACAGGAGTTTACCGGCCATTATCCGTGTGTAAATTGTCCCAAGATTTTGTGGCGAGGAAGAAATGGGGCACGAGTTGTTGAACACCACAAATTGATGGACAGATTGTGCCTTCTGAAGTAGATGCTCATCCTTAACGCACCCACCCGCCACAACTGTTAGCTTCAAGGAATTGCTGTATTTGCATATTAATTACCAATTAAGGTCTGTTTTTTTTTTAAGCAATTTATGTGTACCTTTTGAATAACAAGCTTTATGTTCGTTTAATGTCAGTGAATTTCTTCGGCCTAGAAAATGAACAGTTGTCACAGTGAAATCTCATTCCTGCTGGCAGTAACATTTTCAGCAATTATGTACATTTAAAATTTAACACGACTTTTTTTCCCTTCTTTCTCTTTTTTTGCTATTTCTTAATCCAGTCATTCTTGGGTTCTTTTTATTTTTATTTCTCATTTGATTTCAATTGCTCCACAATGGTGGTCAGACCTTCAGTTACCCAAATCCTAAACTCTGAAATTTCCTCCTTTACACCCCTCCGCCTGTTTTTCCTTCTTCAGGATGCTCCTTAAAACCTACCTTTGTCCAAGCTTTTGGATATCTCTCCTTGTGTGGCTTGGTGTCGGTATTTTGTTTCATGGTACACCTAGAAAGTGCCTCTGGATGTTAACGGTGCTATCTAAATAAATGTTGGTGCTGACACGGATTCATCCTTTTTCCTTCCCTGTCATTTATCTGGTTCTTTCTTACTCCCTAAATCTGATTGGCTAAAGAGACAACCAAACGCTATTGGTCCCTTTGTCCAAGGTCTCAGATGCACTGTTAACCTCATTGCATTTTTATCAGCTCATAATCCAAGCAATTTACTGAGCAAAACATTTTCAAGGTGAACAGAGAACATTACAGCACATGAACAGGCCCATTGGCCCACCAAGCCTCTGTTGATCCAGATTCCTTATTTATACCTACTACTTATTGCACAAACAATCTGTACCTCTCCATTCCCCGCCCGTTCATGTGTCTATCAAGATGCATCTTAATTGTTGCTATCGTGTCTGCCTCCACCACTTTCACTGGAAATGTTTTCCAAGCACCCACCACCCTCTGTGTGGAAAAACGTTCCCCGCCCACCTCCCCTACACTTTCCCCCTTTCACCTTGAACCTTGTAATTGAGTCTTCCACCCTGGGAAAATGCTTCTGACGTTTCACATTGACTATACCTCTCGTAATTTTGTAGATCTCAATCAGGTCTTCCCTCCGCCCCCACCTTTCCAACGAACACAATCTTGAGTTTATTCAACCTCTCCTCATAGCTAACACCCTCCAGACAAGGCAACATCCTGGTAAACCTTCTTTGCACTCTCTCCAAAACATCCATGTCCTTCTGGTAGTGTGGCAACCAGAACTGCGCACAGTATTCTAAATGTGGCCTAACTAAAATTTTATACAACTATAACATGACCTGCCAACTCTTGTACTCAATGCCTCGGCCACCAAACTCCGGTGAAGTGTAGAAACTTACTAACCAGCTGCACCACAAGGTTTTTAAAAATTGTTTGATGGGATATGGGCGTTGCTGACTAGACCAGCATTTATTGCCCATCCCTAATTGACCTTGAGAAGTTGGTGGTGAGCCGCCTTCTTGAACCGCTGTAGCCCATGTGCTGTAGCTCCACCCACAGTGCAACGAAGAAGGATGCCCCATTCCAACAAATTCTGGAATAGTGATTTTGGTATCTTTGAGGCCCGCTTCCACAGCCATTGGTTTTTAAAATTTAATTGTGGGATGTGCGTATCATCGGCAAGGCCAACATTTGTTGCCCATTCCTAATTTCCTTTTCAAAGATGATGAAGAGCTGCTGTCTTAAACCAGTGCAATCTATGTGGTGTTAGGAAATTCTACTGTGTTGTCAGGAAGTTCCAGGATTTTGAACCAGCAACAGTGAAGGGAACAGGGATATAGTTTCAAGCTGGCATGGTGTGTGACTTGGAGGAGACTTTGAAGGTGGTTATTTTCCCATGCGTCTGCTGCTTTTCACCTTGTAGATGCTTGAGGTGGTTTTGGAAAGTTCTTTTGAAAGAGCAAGTTGTTGCAGTGCATCTTATAGATGTTGCACATTGTTCCACTGTGTATAAGCGGTGAAGGAAGTGTCATGTGAGAATCCCTTTAAGAAATGAGTGTTTATTAAATAGCTGTAGTGGATATACCTTTAAAAAATGAGTATTTATCGAATAGCTGCAGTGATGTCAAGAGTGTGGGTGCAGCTGGGCTGGCTGACTTTCACTTTCACTTTGAACAAAAGCTGGTGTGTGTCTGCGGGTTTTTAGTTTTGTTTTGAGAGCTGGATAACTGCAGGGAAAGCAAGCAGCTGTATAAGGATCTCTCTGCAATCTAAAGACTGCCTCCAGATCATTTGGGTGATTTCAAAGTGATAACTGCTCTCACTAGAGAATTTAAACCTGATCTCTGTTAAAAAGGTTCTTTTGTCTTATGGATGTTGCAAGGAAAGATTAAGGGTTACTTATAGAATATTGTATCTGTGGGGATGATTGGTGTTGATAGTTGTTAAGATGTTTACTGTGGGTTTTTAAAGTGTTAACTGGTTTCAAAAATAAACATTGTTTTAATTTAAAAGTACCGTAACTCTCTGTTGCACCACACCTGTAAAGTAGGCCCGTGTGCTCCCCATAACCACAATCTATTAAACGTTGTGGGTCAGGTGAACTCCATCTTACACTTTGGGGTTCTCTAAACCCTGGCCCATAACAGAAGTGAATGTTTAAGGTGGTGGAGTGGGGGAGGAAGTGAATGTTTAAGGTGGTGGATGAGATGCCAATGAAGAGAGCTGCTTTGTCCTGAATGGTGTCGAGCTTCTTGAGTATTGGAGCTGCACTTGTCCAGACAGTTAAGATTATTCCATCACACTTCTGACTTGTGCTTTATAGATGGTGAACAGACTCGAGGGAGGCAGGAGTTGAATTACTGCCACCGAATTCCAAGACTCTCTAACCCCACGTTTTTATATGGCTGGTCCAGTTACGTTTCTGGCCAATTGTAAGCCCACTCCTCCAGGATGCTGATTGTGGGATGTTAATGCCCTTAATGTCATAGAAAGATTGTTGGATTCTCTTGTTGGACAAGGTCATTGTCTGGAACATGTGTGAGACAAATGCAACTTGCCACGTATCAGCCCTAACCTGAATGTTGTCCAACTCCTGCTGAGAATAAATACTGACTTCATCAGTCCTTGCGGAGTTGCAAATGGTGCTGAACATTGTGCAATCATCAGTGAAAATCCCCACTTCTGACATTATGATGGAGGGGAGGTCATTGATGAAGCAACTGAAGATGGTTGTGCCTGGGGAACTCCTGCAGCACTGTGCTGGCATTGTAATGATTTGCCCCAAACAACCATTTTTCTTTGTGCTGGGTTTAACTCTAACCCATGGAGGATTTACCCCGATTCCTGTTGGTTTCATTTTTGCTCCGGCTCTTTGATGTCACACTCGGTCAAGCGCTGCCCTGATGTCGAGGGCCATCGTTCGCATCTCGCCTCTTTGAGTTCAGCTCCCTTGTCCAAGTTGAAACCAAGGCTGTGGCAAGATCGATCACCTGATGGAACCCAAACTGAACATCGGTGAGCAGGTTATTACTGACTAAGTATTTTTCACAGCACCGTGGACAACACCTTCCATCACAATGATGATTGCGAATAGAAACAGCTGTCTTTTGTTTTAGTTTTGCATATCTAATCTATAAATGATTACAGAAGAAAAGGAAATAATTTTATTTTCCATTGTTCCCCTCTTAATGTGAAAGTAGGGCATATAAACCAATTGCCCTGTGATGCTCAGAGTACCTGGTTAGGGATTGCAGTATTATCTCCATGTCCCCCTCCCACGAGCTTTAGAAATAGAGAAACCCTAGTTACTGACATGAAACCCAGTTAAGTTTTCCTCCTCCTCCTCCCCAGTTACAATTTCAAATTGTAAGTTTGTGGGAAAGGCAATTAGAGAAAATCCAGAAAGTGCTCTTAATTTTGAGCACTTACTTAACATCTCATTGGAATAAAATGTTTTCAATTGCAGCTGCTTCATAGTTTTCACTCTCTCCTATCATCCTCCAGCTGTTTACCTGCGACATGTCATTGTTAAGTTGCTCTTGCTTTACTTTTCAAACTGGTGCACCATGCAATGAGGTTTAGCTGCCTCACACAGTCCTTTTAGAATCTCTGGTGGAATAAAGCTGCAGAGATAGATGGAGCTACCATCTCTGTTGGAAATCACTTGGGATATTTTCCCGTGAAGAGATAAAACTGCGTTAATGTTAATGGCTTGGTATAAATGCTGCAAGACATTGAAAAATGATACCTACTTTTTCTAGGCTGCCTTAAAATGTCATTAGTAGTTGCTTTTACAATGAGAGTCAGTGCCTTCATATATTCTGAGGTGGGTGTGTGTGTATTTGTATTTTTTTTATTGTTGCTTTCTTCACAGCCACAATCCTCAGGGGGTTTCGGTGGTTGTAGCACTCCACTGCTGACAAAGGCGTTCTGAATCTATCGGAGCTGACACTCCGATATCCCCAGCATGTGTTGGCATGTCTGAGGGAAGCTGAGTGAATTTTGGGGAGGAGGGGAAAGAAAGATTAAATACTGCACGTTGAAGGCTTTAACAGGCAATGTGTTTAAAAAAAACAAAATGCCGCTGTATTTTGGGTAAAATGGAAGCCAGAGATAGTGGGGAGGGAAACCTATGCATCCAGGTGGTAACCCTAATGTTATCTAGAAAAGTAAGGCGTGTCAGGAAAGAGTGTTTTCATCCGAGCTCCATCTTACTTTCTGCATTCAAACTACAGCACAGACAGTGGAAATCCATTTTTGGACTGTACTTTTCGAGTTCATGATTCCTGCCACACAATGCAACATGCAACACCAATGGCAGACAATTAATGGAACATTGAGCAGATCTATAAACGCCAGCTGTATAATAAAAGGGAAATACTGTGGATGCTGGAAATCTGAAATAAAAACAAATTTCTGGATAAACTCAGATCTGGCAGCATCACTGAAAGATGATGAAACAGAGTTAAAGAGAGAAACAGAGTTAATGTTTTGAGTTGAATACAACCCTTCTTCATAACAATAAACATCAGTGTGCCCAGTCTTCCCTGTTAAGTGTATCACTGAGTTCAAGCCACACTTCAGAGGCTGACACTCTTGTCACACTGAGGGAGCTTACCAGGAAAAAAAAGAGGAGTTTTAGTCAAAGGATGAACCATAAGACATTAAAACGCAAGAGCAGAATTAGGCCATTCGGCCTGTCAAGCCTGCTCCGCCATTCAATGAGGTCATGATTGATCTGATATGTTGGGTGCAATTTAACGGGAGGGAAAAGAGAGTCCCATTTTGGGCTAGTATAGCGGGATGCAGCGCCGAGAATGACCCCGCTATTTAATGGAACTCTGCCTTTTTCTTTAGGCCTCTGTGGGGAATGTCCCGCTGAGGCCTCACTTATCCCAGTTCTTGCACCGATGTGCTCAGCTCGTCAGTGCAGCGAGATGACGCGCGGGTCAGGGCGCCAATTTTTAATGCAGCCTCGATATTTCAAACCCCCCCCCCCCCCCCCACCCCACTTGTGGCGAATTGAGAATTTTAGGAATATAGGGTTCTAAGTATTGGGACAAGTTAAGGGTTACAAGCCTGGGGTTATGGTGTGTTTGACTGCAGTAGTCATGCTTTTAGAAAATAAAAATAGTTTTGTAAAGGCCTGGGAGCTGTTACGAACCAGAAAGTGAAATTAACCAAAGGAATGTGGTTTGACTGGGGACGTTCCTGGGGAGATTATGTGCTTTGCTGCTTGCTGAAGTAATTGGTTTTTCAACTTAGAGAGATGAGGTCATTGCTGGGTGAGCTAAGGAATGCAGAGAGACAGTTCGTTTTGGAGAAGGCTTTGTGTGAGAGAGAGGAGCTTAATTCTGATCTGCCTGACCCTGAGTCTACAATTCTCTCACAGTAGGATGGTTATAAAAGAGCAATAATGTGTAAAGCAGAGCAGTCTTGTCTGGGGACAAGGAAGAAACTGAAACATGCCAGGTGAACCAGCTTTTTGAAGTTATTCAGCCAGAGTCTGAACGGGTCCTAACAGGAGCCAAATCTGTTTCATAAAGCAAGTATTACTCAATGCCCTGCTGATTTTAAGATAGATTGAGAGCTGTATGTTTCTTTTCTTGTTTAATGGGAAATTGAGTAGCAGTGTTATGGGATAATTGTGAGCTGTTCTTTTTGGGTGTGAAGTTACAAAGTTTAATATTATATTTATAATGACGTTTTGTTTTAGAAATACCAAAGCCATATTTCTTCACACAATCACTCTTGGAGCGAATCATTCTTTCCGCACAGATTTACAAATAAACTAAAATATTTGGGTTTCGGTCCCGTATCCTAGCGACTGTTGGGGTCTGGTCTGGGACTGTAATATTTGATATCCCCACTGCCCCAACTTACCTCTTAGGGGGTCCTTTGTGCCCCCCCCCTCCCTGCCTTCATCCCACCTGTCAAGGGCAGCGAACCCCTGGGCCCAATCCTTGGCATGGGCAACCGGGCACCTTGGCACTGCCAGCCTAGCACCCTGGCAGTGCCCCACCAGCCTGACAATACCACCAGGGCACTCTGGCACTGTCAGGGTACCGGGTGGCACAGCCAAGGTGCCTGGGTGCTGTGGTGATATACATCACTAAGTACACAAAGGGTTAATGTACATACACTACACCTAGCTAGACACTAGAGGGAGCACCAGAGACATGACACACAGACAGTCAACCAATAGGTCAGTAAGATAGGACACGACCAATGGGCATTCACGATACACACAGAGGTGACACTACCACAGGAGGGCATTACACCAACCCATATAAAAGGACACATCACACATGCTCAGTCTCTTTCCAGTGGAGACACTCTGTGAGTACAGACACAGGGTTGATTGAACATCATACCCACCACGTGGATTGTAGCAGACTGGTTTGTCAGTCTGAGTGGCTATAGCAGGATTAACAGTAGCGTTCAATCCAAGTAGGACAATTGTTAATAGTTTAATAAACATGTTAAAGCTATCTCCAAGTCTGAACCTTCCTTTGTCAGAGTGCACATCAAGGAAGCAGCTTATGCTACGTCAAGAGCATAACAAAACATGGTACCCAGGAGTGGCTGTTTAAATCCATATAGTTACAACTCAGCAAATGGTGACAACACCCAGGGAAGGTGATCGAGATTCCGGTTTCACAGCGGCTCAGGTGCCACGGCAATCTCAGTGCAAACTGGCGGGCATTCAGGCAAAGGTTTGAGATCTTCCTGGTAGCAGCCGACCTACAAGACGTGGCCGATTCTGAAAAGACAGAGCTTCTGCTCACCATCGGTGCCAAGCAGAAGAAATCTTCAAAACATTCAAGTTCTCCAAAGGGCTAAACAGGAGCGACTTCCAGGCAGTCCTGGACAAATTCGAACAATACTGCGAGAAAAACACAAACAAACCAACAGAAAACGGTAAAAGAGCCGCCAAAACTCACCACGAGGTAGGCTTGCAGCAACGAACGACAGTTTTAAATTGCAACCATCTTGGGAAAGGTGCTGCACATGCGCTATTGCGCGAAGAGCGCACAGAACAGGAAGGTCTGTTTGCGCATGCGTGAGAAGCCGCGCATGCGCAATTGAGAACAAGGCCCCAAGTAAAGGCACAGCGATATGCGCATGCGCAATCGCTTCCTACGCATATATCACACGTCTTGTGACGTCAGAGGCCCCGACCACGCCCACTTAAAGGGAAAATGCCCCAAAACACGGGGTGGGGGGGGGGATTTAAAGCCGTCAAAACCAGATTCTTTCACCTGGAACGACAGCACAATGCCTGAAATTCAACCAGTAGTTGAAAGTAACCTCCGCAGAACCCTGCAACAAGCAGTTAGCACCGCCCAAAGAGATGATACAGTCCTTGAAGTCTATGACTCAGACCTTGAATTCTTCTTTGGACATCGCGAGCCCAATGCCAGCTCCGACACAAAACGTGATGATATGGTCTTGGAAGACAACGACTCAGACAAAGCTTTCACCTTGGGAACCAAATCTGAACCGCAGCTAGACGTATTGTACATTGACGACCCCGACGACGAGTTCTTTGGATTGGGGAATCTTCAGCCCAGCACATATGACATCCCGAATTGTGAGTGCAGGATTATGCTGTGGCCTGACACCAAGAGACAGAGAGTGGTACAAGCCCACAGAGAGCGGCCTGCTGCCACACAGAGAGTGGTCCAAGCATCGCAAAGGGTTCCCGACTCCACACAGAAAGCGATGAAAGACTCCACAGAGGGAGTTACACAAGCCTCCACAGTGAGCTCGTGGACAGCCTCCACGATAGAAGCAATGCAAGACTCCAAAGCGCAGTCCTTGCATGAACAAGACCACGAGGGTCTCGCAACCTTCTTTGAGCAACCAGCAGCAGACGATGCAAGTCTGCCACGCTCAAGTGAACAACAGAAAGACTATGACGGTCTGCCACGTTTACGTGAACAACAAAGCGACTGTGACAGTCCACCCAGATTATTTGAGCCACCAGAAGGATACTCTGACAGTCTACCCAGCTCAAGTGAACGACAAGAAGCTACTGAGGCTCTACCCACTGTATGTGCAACAAGTGACGACGGCATCCCACTTCCCATACCAGATGTGCAACGTGACAGACCTCAGCTAGAATGTACAGAGGCACTCGACAATCACAGTGAGACTACTGCTGACTCCGGTGACACCATGTTACTTCAAACCTCATTCGCTCAAGCCGCTCCACAAGCAAATGCATTCCTGACTGTTTTGACTCCGGACGGGGAGCATCACGAAACTTCAGAAGATTCAAGTGAACCTGAAATGACTCCGGACGTGGAGCATCAAGAGACCTCAGAAGATGCAAGTGAACCTGAAATGACTCCAGACGGGGAACATCGACAAGCCAAAACTGACTCAGGTGAAACAGACCGGACTCCAGACAGGGAGAATCGATGAGCCAAAGCTGATTCACGTAAATGACTCCAGACGGGGAGCGCCGCGAACTCAGTGACGGCACTCTCAAGGAAACAGAAGATGCCACAAAGCACGCTGGCATGAGTAACTGTGCGAAGGACTCGTATTATCCACAGAGTGTGGTCCTTGAGCGCAGCAAACATGACAACAAAACCAACCAACACAACAACAACATCAAAGACAATAGCAAGAAGCGTACCAAAGGCAACAATGTCGACAACAAGCACGACAGAGACAACAACAATGGAACTACGACTGGTACGACATGGTACAACTCTGCAAATGAGGGACACTTACTGTTCAGCTCAGTACAATGACATACCATGGCAGGACGATGCATCTTACCAATTCACGTTTGCTGACTACCAACAGGCAACCTGGCTTTCAGGACAGATGCCATCAAGAATTGCTACCATAAGCATCGAAAAACAAAAAAGACACAGACTCCAAATCAGTCAATGAAGTGATTTGAACACTTGAACGCCTCTTGATGACCAAACACCAGGACACTGACGACATTCACAGGGGAATGACAACATCACCATTGACACTTCTATACCAGACCATATAAATTCATGAACTTTGGACTCGTAAGTTTAATTTTGTATTGTCTTATCCTCAAAGTCATCGCAACTATGATTTGGTCTTGTCTCATATTGGATAGTCATCGCAGTTATCATAACTTGTACATAGCATCACTTATCTACCGAGTTTGTTCAATTTTCTTTAACACTGTACAGAAAATATGTAACACGGGGATGTGGTGATATACATCACTGTAAGTACACAAAGGGTTAATATACATACACTACACCTAGCTCGACACTCGAGGGAGCACCAGAGACATGACACACAGACAGTCAACCAATAGGTCAGTAAGATAGGACACGACCAATGGGCATTCACGATACACACAAGAGGTGACACGGCCACCGGACGGCATTACACCAACCCATATAAAAGGACACATCACACATGCTCAGTCTCTTTCCAGTGGAGACTCTCAGTGAGTACAGACACAGGGTTGATTGAACATCACACCCACCACGTGGATTGTAGCAGACTGGTTCGTCAGTCTGAGTAGCTATAGCAGGATTAACAGTAACGTTGAATCCAAGTAGGAGAATTGTTAATAGTTTAATAAACGTGTTAAAGCTATCTCCAAGTCTGAACCTTCCTTTGTCAGAGTGCACATCAAGGAAGCAGCTTATGCTACGTCAAGAGCATAACAAAACAGGTGCCAACAGGAGTGCCAGGGTACTAGTGGCTCAATTAAATTTGTTAATCTGGATCTCGTCTAGTGAGGGCGAGATCCAGATCGCGAGATCCCGTTCGATCTTAACGTTTGATTATCTTACTGATTACAAATATGTCTATCACAGCCTTGAACATACTTAACGTACCAGTGCATAAATATTTTGCTTTGTGCAGCACTTTGGAGTGAGTAGACCTAGGTGCCTTGGTTGAACCTTGGTTGAGTTCTTGATCCTACCAAGCCAAAGAGGCAGTGGAAGGCAGCCTCTTGCTGAGAAACCTTTTGCTGTAGAAGGACCATTGACCATTAATTCAATCCAGACCCCGGGTCACTGTCCGTGTGCAGTTTGCACATTCTCCCGTTGTCTACTTGGGTTTCATCCGCATAACCTAAAGATGTGCAGGGTAGATGGATTGACCACGCTAAATTGCCCCTTAATTGGAAAAAAAATGAATTGGATACTTTAAATTTTTTTAAAAAGGAAAAAGATGCTGTCCAGTCCAAGCTGAGAGAGGAGCTAATTGGTACACCAGAAAAATTTGCAGTTGAAATAGGGGAGATATGAGAAAGGTTATCTTTATTTGAAATTGATAAGGTACCAGGACTGGATAAACATAGAACATACAGTGCAGAAGGAGGCCATTCGGCCCATCGAGTCTGCACCGACCCACATAAGCCCTCACTTCCACCCTATCCCCGTAACCCAATAACCCCATATAACCTTTTTTGGACACTAAGGGCAATTTAGCATAGCCAGTCCACCTAACCCGCACATCTTTGGACTGTGGGAGGAAACCGCAGCACCCGGAGGAAACCCACGCTGATACGGGGAGAACGTGCAGACTCCGCACAGACAGTGACCCAGCGGGGAATCAAACCTGGGACCCTGGTGCTGTGAAGCCACAGTGCTATCCACTTGTGCTACCGTGCTGCCCAAAGATGTATTCAAGACTACTGAGGGAAGTGTGAGTGGAAATTGCAGAGGCAGTAGTGATAATCTTCCAGTCTTCCTTCGACACAGAGGTGGTGCCAGAGCACTGGAGAATTGGGAATAGAACATAGAACATAGAACGATACAGCGCAGTACAGGCCCTTTGGCCCACGATGTTGCACCGAAACAAAAGCCATCTAACCTACACTATGCCATTATCATCCATATGCTTATCCAATAAACTTTTAAATGCCCTCAATGTTGGCGAGTTCACTCCTGTTGCAGGTAGGGCATTCCACGGCCTCACCACTCTTTGCGTAAAGAACCTACCTCTGACCTCTGTCCTATATCTATTACCCCTCAGTTTAAAGCTATGTCCCCTCGTGCCAGCCATTTCCATCCGCGGGAGAAGGCTCTCACTGTCCACCCTATCTAACCCCCTGATCATTTTGTATGCCTCTATTAAGTCTCCTCTTAACCTTCTTCTCTCCAACGAAAACAACCTCAAGTCCATCAGCCTTTCCTCATAAGATTTTCCCACCATACCAGGCAACATCCTGGTAAATCTCCTCTGCACCCTCTCCAAAGCCTCCTTCCGATAATGCGGTGACCAGAACTGTACGCAATATTCCAAATGAGGCCGTACCAGAGTTTTGTACAGCTGCAACATGACCTCATGACTCCGGAACTCAATCCCTCTACCAATAAAGGCCAACACTCCATAGGCCTTCTTCACAACCCTATCAACCTGGGTGGTAACTTTCAGGGATCTATGTACATGGACACCTAGATCCCTCTGCTCATCCACACTTCCAAGAACTTTACCATTAGCCAAATATTCCACATTCCTGTTATTCCTTCCAAAGTGAATCACCTCACACTTACTCCATTTGCCACCTCTCAGCCCAGCTCTGCAGCTTATCTATGTCCCTCTGTAACCTGCTACTTCCTTCCACACTGTCGACAACACCACCGACTTTAGTGTCGTCTGCAAATTTACTCACCCACCCTTCTGCGCCCTCTAGGTCATTGATAAAAATGACAAACAGCAACGGCCCCAGAATGTTACACCCTTGTTCAAAAAGGGATGAAAGGATAAAGCAGCAACTGCAAACTAGTCAGTTTCTTTTTATTCATTTACAGGATGTGGGGATCACTGGCTAGACCAGCATTTATTGCTAATCCCTGGTTGCCTTTGAGAAGGTGGTCCTGAATTACCTTCTTGAACCGATGCAGTCCCTGAATTTTGTCTTCAGTGGTAGGGAAACTTCTGGAAACTTTAGTTCAGGACAGAATCAATAGTCACTTAGACAAGTGCAAGATAAATAACGAAAGCCAGCATGGATTCATTTGGGAAAATCAAGTTTAACTAACTTGCTGGAGCTTTTTGAGGAGGCAACAGAGAAGGTTAATAAGGGCAACACTGATATAGAACATAGAACATAGAAAAATACAGCACAGAACAGGCCCTTTGGCCCACGATGTTGTGCCGAACCTTTGTCCTAGATTAATCATAGATTATCATTGAATTTACAGTGCAGAAGGAGGCCATTCGGCCCATCGAGTCTGCACCGGCCCTTGGAAAGAGCACCCTTCCCATAGTCAACACCTCCACCCAACACTAAGAGCAATTTTGGACACTAAGGGCAATTCATCATGGCCAATCCACCTAACCTGCACATCTTTGGACTGTGGAAGGAAACCGGAGCACCCGGAGGAAACCCACGCAGACATGGGGAGGACGTGCAGACTCTGCACAGACAGTGACCCAAGCCGGAATCGAACCTGGGACCCTGGAGCTGTGAAGCAATTGTGCTATCCACAATGCTACAGTGCTGCCCTTAAGAACAAATAAATCTACACTATATCATTTTACCGTAATCCATGTACCTATCCAATAGCTGCTTGAAGGTCCCTAATGTTTCCGACTCAACTACTTCCACAGGCAGTGCATTCCATGCCCACACTACTCTCTGGGTAAAGAACCTACCTCTGACATCCCCCCTATATCTTCCACCATTCACCTTAAATTGATGTCCCCTTGTAATGGTTTGTTCCACCCGGGGAAAAAGTCTCTGACTGTCTACTCTATCTATTCCCCTGATCATCTTATAAACCTCTATCAAGTCGCCCCTCATCCTTCTCCGTTCTAATGAGAAAAGGCTTAGCACCCTCAACCTTTCCTTGTAAGACCTACTCTCCATTCCAGGCAACATCCTGGTAAATCTTCTTTGCACCTTTTCCAGAGCTTCCACATCCTTCCTAAAATGAGGCGACCAGAACTGTACACAGTACTCCAAATGTGGCCTTACCAAAGTTTTGTACAGCTGCATCATCACCTCACGGCTCTTAAATTCAATCCCTCTGTTAATGAACGCTAGCACACCATAGGCCTTCTTCACAGCTCTATCCACTTGAGTGGCAACTTTCAAAGATGTATGAACATAGACTCCAAGATCTCTCTGCTCCTCCACATTGCCAAGAACTCTACCGTTAACCCTGTATTCCGCATTCATATTTGTCCTTCCAAAATGGACAACCTCACACTTTTCAGGATTAAACTCCATCTGCCACTTTTCAGCCCAGCTCTGCATCCTATCTATGTCTCTTTGCAGCTGCCAACAGCCCTCCTCACTATCCACAACTCCACCAATCTTCGTATCGTCTGCAAATTTACTGACCCACCCTTCAACTCCCTCATCCAAGTCATTAATGAAAAGCACAAACAGCAGAGGACCCAGAACTGATAAAGATAGATAGTTTTTTGAAGAATAAAGGGATTAAGGGTTATGGTGTTCGGGCCGGAAAGTGGAGCTGAGTCCACAAAAGATCAGCCATGATCTCATTGAATGGTGGAGCAGGCTCGAGGGGCCAGGTGGCCTACTCCTGCTCCTAGTTCTTATGTTCTTATGATCCCTGCGGTACGCCACTGGTAACTGGGATCCAGGCTGAATATTTGCCATCCACCACCACTCTCTGACTTCTATCAGTTAGCCAGTTCGTTATCCAACTGGCCAAATTTCCCACTATCCCATGCCTCCTTACTTTCTGCATAAGCCTACCATGGGGAACCTTATCAAATGCCTTACTAAAATCCATGTACACTACATCCACTGCTTTACTTTCATCCACATGCTTGGTCACCTCCTCAAAGAATTAAAGATAATTTGGATATTCCAAAAGCATTATATACAGTGCCATATAACAGGCTTGCAAGCAAAATTCTAGCTCATGGAATAAAAGGGAAAGTAGGCACTTGGATAAGAAATTGGCTGAGTGATAGGAAGCAAAGTAGTGATGAATAATTGTTTTTCAAATTGGAGGAAGGTTCGTAGTGGAATTCCCCGGGGGACAGTGTTGGGACCCCTGCTCTTCCGGATATATATTAATGACTAAGACTATGGTGTTTAGGCCACGATTTCAAAATTTATGGATGATATGAAGATTGGAAACATTGTCAACTGTGATTTTGCAACGTCAGAAGTACGCAGACCTGTTGATGGATTGGGCAGGGAATGGCAGATGAAGTTAAATGTAAAGAAGTGTGAGATAATATGGAGAGACAGTATAAAATAAAGGGAGAAACTCTAAAGCAGATCCAGGAACGGAGGGACCTCAGTGTAGATGTCCAAAGTAATTGAAGATGGCAGAGCATATTGAGAGAGCAGTTAATAAAGCATGTTTTATCTGAGACTTTATTAACGGGGGCACAGTACAGCCGTAAGGAGGTCAGGTTGAACTTGTATATGACACTATTTAGGCCTCACCTGGAGTACTGCGTCCAGCTCTGGGTGCCTCACCTGTAATACTGCGTCCAGTTCTGGGCACCTCACCTGGAGTACTGCGTCCAGTTCTGGGCGACTCACCTGGAGTACTGCGTCCAGTTCTGGGCGCCTCACCTGGAGTACAGCGTCCAGTTCTGGGCGCCTCACCTGGAGTACAGCGTCCAGTTCTGGGCACCTCACCTGGAGTACTGCGTCCAGTTCTGGGCACCTCACCTGGAGTACTGCGTCCAGTTCTGGGCACCTCACCTGGAGTACTGCGTCCAGTTCTGGGCACCTCACCTGGAGTACTGCGTCCAGTTCTGGGCACCTCACCTGGAGTACTGCGTCCAGTTCTGGGCACCTCACCTGGAGTATTGTGTCCAGTTCTGGGCACCTCACCTGGAGTACTGCGTCCAGTTCTGGGCACCTCAGCTGGAGTACTGCATCCAGTTCTGGGCGCCTCACCTGGAGTATTGTGTCCAGTTCTGGGCGCCTCACCTGGAGTACTGCGTCCAGTTCTGGGCACCTCACCTGGAGTACTGCGTCCAGTTCTGGGCACCTCACCTGGAGTACTGCGTCCAGTTCTGGGCACCTCACCTGGAGTACTGCGTCCAGTTCTGGGCACCTCACCTGGAGTACTGCGTCCAGTTCTGGGCGCCTCACCTGGATTACTGTGTCCATTTCTGGGCGCCTCACCTGGAGTACTGCGTCCAATTCTGGATGCCTCACCTGGAGTACTGCGTCCAGTTCTGGGCACCTCATCTGGAGTACTGCGTCCAGTTCTGGGCACCTCATCTGGAGTACTGCGTCCAATTCTGGATGCCTCACCTGGAGTACTGCGTCCAGTTCAGGGTACCTCATCTGGAGTACTGCGTCCAGTTCTGGGCACCTCATCTGGAGTACTGCGTCCAGTTCTGGGCACCTCATCTGGAGTACTGCGTCCAGTTCTGGGCACCTCATCTGGAGTACTGCGTCCAGTTCTGGGCACCTCACTTGGAGTACTGCGTCCAGTTCTGGGTACCATGCTTGAGGAAGGACGTGAAGGCATTGGCGAGAGTGCAGAGGAGATTCACAAGAATGATTCCAGGGATAAAGAACTGTAGCTATGAGGATGGATTGGAGGGACTGGGACTTTTTCCTTGCAGTAAAGCAGTCGGAGAGGAGACTTGATAGAGGTATTCAAGAACCTGCGGGGTATGGACAGGGTAAACAGTAAGAAACTATTCCCGCTCCAGAGAGCATCACGAACTAGACGGCACAAAAATATTTGATAAAAGGAGGAAAGTGAAGTGAGGAAACATTTTTCCACTCAGTGGGTGGCTGGAGTCTGGAACAAAGGTCCTGAGAGGACGGTGGAGGCAGGTTTGATTGACGCATTCAAAAAGGAATTGGATTGTTGTCTGAAAAGAGAATGTGCAAGGTCACGGGGATAAGGCAAGATAGAACCCGTTCCTCTCATCACATGCACTTTCCAGCATGTGGTCCCCAGATACTGGGGAGTCCAGTCCTGACTGACTCTTACTTTCAACCCAAGATTTAAGGCACTGTGGTTGATTGTATTGTGTACCTAGTGTCAGAGAGCCAGTGCAGATTTGATGGCCCGAATGGTCTCCTTCTGCATTGTAGAAATTCTGTGATTCATGAATACTTTTGGCTGATCATGCGTTTTGCTAGTTGCCCGTGTGGTAACAATGTGTTTTGTCCATCATAAGGAAGGACAAGCAGCCTGCTGAAAAATATGTTTTAAGACATAAACTGAGATGATAAAGCGTTCATACACTGGGACCAATAGTCCCAAATGTCCGGAAGAAACTTTTGGCGACCACATCGAATTGTTTCCAAGCAGTTGCCTTGCTACGTAAATGATGGAACAAATCATCTGCTCACTGAAAAGCAGGATGGAAAATGGGATTTTGTTTTCAAGTTGTCTTCTTTTGCAGTTTATACTGTTATCTGAGCCCCTTGCTCTCTAGCAAGAATGTAAGGAGCTGGTTGTTTAATCCCAGCTCTGACAGAAATCCCTCCCCTTCAAAGGTTGTGTGGAAGCACAAGGCCAGCTGAGGATTAATTGGAGTTCTGGCTGCTTTGCTTATGCATCTTATTTTTAATTCTCTCATGACTTTTTATTCTCTCCTCTAGTTTGTCATGCAGAATTAAATGCGATTCTGAACAAGAACTCTGCTGACGTTAAGGGATGCACGATGTATGTGGCCTTGTTCCCCTGTAATGAATGTGCTAAACTCATCATCCAGTCAGGTAAGGCTTTGCAATTGCTCCACTTTCAATTTGCTGCGTTTATATACCAGCGTGTAGCTCAGTTTCTCATTACAGAGCAAGTATTTTTTTAAACTGGTACCCTTTGGTCAAAATTAATCATACAATCAGTTGCGCAAAAATTATCCCTTGCTGTCACTGAGCAATGTCGGGTTCCCAGTGACTAATTGCTCCTTGCGCAATTCTTAACATGGTTTTAATTTAAATCAGCAACCTTCTAAACCATGGACTGCCAAAATAAGAACTCAAGCCGTGCGCATAATTAGTGTCAGGTACTTGTCCTTCAAAGATCCTGAGCACACGTTCGAAAGATTAATGGAGAAACTATATTTGGAAACTGATTCCATTGGCAGATTACCATTTTCTGCTCCATTAAGGATGTTTAGTGAAGCAGCTAAGATATGGTCACTTACCCCACCCCATCCATTATCATCACCTCATCCTGAAAGTGTTGGGTTGTTGTTGGGGTTGGACTTACCTTGGTCACTGACCCAACCAGCCATTCGTAACACATGAACCTTGACTTGTGATTGATCCAGGGTTATTAAATTATGGTGCACATCAACAGTTGAGCCTGATCCTCTTGTCGCATGCACTTTCCAGCACCTGGTCACAAGATAGTGGGGACGGAACCCTGACTGACCCCATTTCTTTTAATCCATGGTTTAAGGGCACTGTGCTTCATTCTCCTGCACCTACTGTCAGCCTGGCTATGGTTGGCTGAGTGGTTTGCAGTCCAGGCATCAAAGCAGCAGCTTCCCTGGTTTGAAATGGCCTTGTGTTTTGCCAGGTGGCGCAGTTCACCCACTGTACCATTTGGAACTAAATTGTGGGCATTCAAAAGTACAACCCATGTGTCGGATGTTATCCATTTTTTCATTCACTGGGTAAATTATGGCCCACTACACTTCCAGTGGGGAGCCGCACTTGAAGGATAAAGAATAGGCCCTCTGGCCTTACAGCCTTATCTCCATTCAAACCTTCGAAACTTTCTGTCTGCAGGGAGTGCGGCATCAGTGAATCTGAACGTGCTCTGCAGTTCCGAAGCTAATTTATTGAGATGAAATGGTATTAGAAGTTTGAAGGATCCGTGGCATTTACAGATGGCTGTGAACTGATGTTGGATCAGGATTTGCAGAGATAATGATTGAGGCTATTAATCTACTGCCGCATCCACATTGTTCAGCTATATGCCCAAGTGTCAGAGCAATTTACATCTAACAAGCAGGCTTCCATAAAAGTAAACGGCTAATATATTTGCTTAAATGTCTCTTGCAATGTCTTAACTGTTAAGGATATAAGTAGCTGAACCATAAAAGCAATGAGCTCAATCCCCAGTCTGTGCTGTCTTAGTTCATCTCAATAGGGGGTAGTGCCAGGGATATTTTAATTAGCATCGGCCTCGGAATTAGGAGACTGTTAATCAGGGTTCCCTTTCTCAGTTTGTTGTGCAGAAAATCTGTTTGCGAGTATGTGTGTGGATATTGGCTTAGACAGGGTTAGGTTATGACATCCTGCATGGTCTGATGAAGACAGGTGGACTGGAGAGAGATTTTCTAAAATTCATTTTTACAAGATGCGAGCTTCGCTGGTTAGGCCAGAATGTGTTGCCCATCCTTAATTGCCATTGAGAGGTGGTGGTGAGCTACCTTCTTGAACCTGTGTCCTTGTGGTGTAGGCACACCCATTGTGCTGTTAGGGGGGAAGTTCCAGGATTCTGACCCGGCGACAGTAAAGGAACGGCACTGTATTTCCAAGTCAGGATGGTGAGTGACTTGCAGGTGGTGGTGTTCCCATGTATCTGCTGCCCTTGTCCTCCTAGATCGTACTGGTCGTGGGTTTGGAACTAAGGAGTTGCCGAAGGGGCCTTGGTAAGTTCCTGCCGTGCATCTTAGTAGATGGTGCGCACTGCAGTTACTGTGTGCCGTGGTGGAGGGAGTGAATGTTTGTGGAAGGACTGACAATCAAGCAGGCAACTTTGTCCTGGAAGGTGTCGAGCTTCTTGAGTGTTGTTGGAGCTGCACTCATCCAGGCAAGTGGGGAATATTCCATCACAATCCTGTCTTGTGCCTTGTAGGTAGTGGACTGGCTTAGTGGAGTCTGGAGGGGAGTTACTCATCACAGGGTTCCGATCTAATTATTCGTATCTATTTATTCTGTTTACCTATGAGATGTTATCCTCTTAATACTTAGATTAATGACAAGTTAACCACTTACCTCTCAAATTGTTTTTAAAAAAATATATTTATTAAAGTTTTTCAACACAATTTTTCTCCCTTACAAATAATAATCCCCCCCCCCCCCCTCGTAACAAAAAAAAATGAGAAATCGCGCAGAGCAAGATATATACATGGCAAAATGATATATTTACACCGCTTTGTACACTGGCCCTCACTCGTACGTGCCAGTTTCCCCAACCCTTCATGTTATCTCTTGCTCATCCACTCTCCCAGGCAGTCCCCCCTTTCTCTCTCTCTCTCTCTCTCTCTCTCTCTCTCTCTTTCCCCCCCCCCCCACCAAGGTTGCTGCTGCTGCTGACCGACCTTCCTCTAACGCTCTGCGAGATAGTCTAGGAACGGTTGCCACTGCCTGTAGAACCCCTGCGCAGACCCTCTCAAGGCGAACTTAATCCTCTCCAACTTTATGAACCCAGCCATATCATTTAACCAGGCTGGGGGGCTTCGCCTCCTTCCACATTAGCACCCCAGTCTTGACCCCGACTTTCACTCTCCAGAACCCCTCCAGTGCCGGGCATGACCAAAACATATGGACATGGTTCGCCGGGCTCCCTGAGCACCTTCCACATCTGTCCTCTACCCCAAAGAACCTACTCAACCTCGCCCCTGTCAAGTGCGCTCTGTGGACCACCTTAAATTGTATCAGGCTGAGCCTGGCACACGAGGAGGAGGAATTAACCCTACCTAGGGCATCAGCCCACAGACCTTCCTGGATCTCCTCCCCCAGCTCCTCCTCCCATTTACCCTTCAACTCTTCTACCCTTCTACCAGCGCTTCCCCCTCTTCTTTCAACTCCTGGTGTATTTCCAACACCTTGCCCTCCCCGACCCATACAGCCGAGATCACCCTATCTTGAACTTCTTGTGCCGGGAGCAACGGGAATTCCCTCACCTGTCGCCTCACAAAGGCCCTCACCTGCATATATCTAAAGGCATTTTCCGGGGGTAACTCGAACTTCTCCTCCAGTGCCCCTAGGCTCGCAAACGTCCCGTCGATGAACAGGTCCCCCATTCTTCCAATCCCCGCCCGATGCCTGCTCTGCTCGTCCATCTTCCCCGGGACAAACCGGTGGTTACCCCTGATCGGGGACCACACCGATGCTCCCATTGCACCCCGGTGCCGTCTCCACTGGCCCCAGATCCTTAGCGTTGCCGCCACCACCCGGCTCGTGGTATACTCTGTCGGCGAGAGCGGCAGCAGTGCCGTCACCAACGCCCCCAGGCTCGTTCCTTTACAGGACGCCATCTCCATCCTCTTCCATGCCGCCCCCTCTCCCTCCATAACCCACTTGCGGATTATCGCCACATTTGCTGCCCAGTAGTCGCTCCCCAGGTTTGGCAGCGCCAACCCTCCTCGGTCCCTACTGCGTTCCAGGAACCCTCTCCTTACTCTCGGGGTCTTATTCGCCCACACAAACCCCATAATACGCCTGCCTACTCTCTTAAAAAAGGCCTTAGTGATCACGATGGGAAGGCACTGAAACACAAACAGAAACCTCGGAAGGACCACCATTTTGACCGACTGCACTCTACCTGCCAGCGAGAGCGGTAACATGTCCCATCTTTTGAAATCCTCCTCCATTTGCTCCACCAACCTCGTCAGATTCAGTTTATGTAGGGTCTCCTGGCTATCTGGATCCCCAGATACCGAAAGCTCCCCTCCGCCCTCCTCAGCGGTAGGTCCCCTTTCCCTCTTTCTTGGTCCCCCGCCTGTAATACAAAGAGCTCACTCTTCCCTACATTGAGCTTATAGCCCGAAAACTCCCTTAGAGTCTGCATGACCTCCACCATCCCCTCCATTGGATCCGTCACGTACAGCAACAGGTCATCCGCATATAGCGACACCCGATGCTCTTCTCCCCCTCGGACCACCCCCCTCCATTTATTAGACTCCCTCAATGACATGGCCAAGGGTTCGATCGCCAATGCAAACAACAGGGGGGACAGGGGGCACCCCTGCCTCGTCCCTCGGTACAGTCGAAAGTACTCCGACCTCCGTCGGTTCGTCACTACACTCGCCATCGGGGCTCTGTAAAGGAGCTTAACCCAATTGATAAACCCTACCCCGAACCCAAACCTACGCAGCACCTCCCAGAGGTACTCCCACTCTACTCGGTCAAAGGCCTTCTCAGCGTCCATAGTTGCCACTATCTCCGCCTCTCCCTCCTCCGATGGCATCATTATCACGTTTAAGAGCCGCCGCACATTGGTGTTTAGTTGCCTGCCCTTTACAAATCCCGTCTGGTCCTCGTGGATTACCCCCGGGACACAGTCCTCGATCCTCGTGGCCAGCACTTTTGCCAGCAACTTTGCATCCACATTGAGGAGCGGGATCGGCCTGTACGATCCACATTGCAGTGGGTCCTTGTCCCGCTTTAGGATCTAAGAAATTGTCCCTTCCGACATTGTCGGGGGCAGGGTCCCCTCCTCTCTTGCTTCATTAAAGGTCCTCACCAGTAGCGGGGCCAACAGGTCTGCGTACTTCCTGTAAAACTCCACCGGGTATCCGTCCGGTCCTGGGGTCTTCCCCGCCTGCATGCTCCCCAAACCTTTGCTTAGTTCCTCCAACCCAATTGGTGCCCCCAAACCAGCCACCTCTTGCTCCTCCACCATCGGGAATCTCAGTTGGTCTAGGAATCGTCTCATCCCTTCTTCCCCCGCTGGGGGCTGGGATCTGTACAGCTCTTCATAAAAGGCCTTGAATACCTCGTTTATTTTCGTCGCACTCCGAACCGTGGCTCCCCTTCCATCTTTGACTCCCCCTATTTCCCTCGCTGCCATCCTCTTACGGAGCTGGTGTGCCAGCATCCGACTAGCCTTTTCCCCATACTCGCAGGTCGCCCCCTGCGCTTTCCTCCACTTGGCCTCCGCCTTCCCTGTGGTCAACAGGTCAAACTCCGTCTGGAGCCGTCATCTTTCCCCAAGTAATTTTTCCTCCGGGACTTCTGCGTATCTCCTGTCCACTCTCAAAATCTCCCCCACTGACCTCTCCCTTTCCATACCCTCTGTCTTCTCCCTATGAGCCCTAATGGAAATTAGCTCCCCCCTGATCACCGCCTTCAACGCCTCCCATACCACCCCCACCCGCACCTCCCCGTTGTCGTTGGCCTCCAAGTACCTTTCGATACACCCCTTCAACTTCCCACACACCACCTCGTCCGCCAGCAGTCCCACATCCAGCCGCCACAATGGGCGTTGGTCCCTCTCCTCTCCCAGCTCCAGTTCCATGCAGTGCGGGGCATGGTCCGAAACGGCTATAGCCGAATACTCCGTCCCCTCCACCCTCGGGATGAGCGTCCTACCCAGAACAAAGAAATCTATCCGGGAGTAGGCTTTGTGTACATGGGAGAAGAAAGAAAATTCCCTGGCCTGCGGCCTTGCAACCGCCATGGGTCCACTCCCCCCATCTGATCCATAAACCCCCTAAGCACCTTGGCCGCCGCCGGCCTCTTTCCAGTCCTTGATTTGGAGCGGTCCAGTGCTGGATCCAACACGGTATTGAAGTCCCCTCCCATTATCAGGCCTCCTATCTCCAGGTCCGGAATGCGCCCCAACATGCGCTTCATGAATCCTGCATCATCCCAGTTCGGGGCGTATACGTTTACCACCACCACCCACGTCCCTTGCAGCCTACCGCTCACCATTACATATCGCCCTCCATTGTCCGCTACAATAGTCTTGGCCTCAAATGACACCCGCTTTCCCACCAATATTGCCACCCCTCTATTCTTCGCGTCCAGTCCCGAGTGGAATACCTGTCCTACCCATCCCTTTCTTAACCTGACCTGGTCCGCCACCTTCAGGTGTGTCTCTTGGAGCATGGCCACGTCCGCCTTCAGTCCCTTTAAGTGCGCGAACACTCGAGCCCTCTTCACCGGCCCATTCAGGCCCCTCACATTCCACGTTATCAGCCGGATTGGAGGGGCTCTCACCCCCACCCCCCACGCCCTGCCGACTAGCCATCTCCTTTTCTGGGCCAGTCCCGTGTCCACGCCTCCCTCACCCTCCAGTCCCCCAGACGGGGACCCCCGACCACCTCTTCTGTGACCCATTCCCTTTCGGCCAGTGCAGCAGCAACCCCCCCCCACCTTCCCCCCCCTCCCCTCCCCCCGCTAGACCCCTGTCTAGCTTTTTTGCTCCCCCCATGTCACTCCCGTAAGTCAGCTGACGCCTGCTGACCCCGGCTTCCCCCGCCATCCCATTGACCTCCCCGCGTGGGAGTCTCCCAATCCATATGCATTCCTTCGTTCCCCTTCCCGCCTTTCCAAAGCCCGCTCCGCCCCCTCTGGCGCAGCTCATGTCGCAGCCTTGTCTCTCTCCCCCAGCCCATGTAACATTTCCTGCGCGTGATTGACCCCCTATATACAACAACCATCACACATCAAACCCCAAAACATCCCCCCCCACCCTCACAAACCCTCAGTTAGAGTCAACTTTTCGGCTTGTACAAAGGTCCACGCCTCTTCAGGCGTTTCAAAGTAATAGTGTTGGCCCTTGTATGTGACCCACAGTCGCGCTGGCTGCAGTATTCCGAATTTCACTTCTTTCCGGTACAACGCCGCTTTGGCCCGGTTGAAACCCACTCTCCGCTTTGCAACCTCCGTGCTCCAGTCCAGGTATATTCGGATCTCTGCATTGTCCCACTTACTGCTCCGCTCCTTCTTGGCCCATCTCAGGACCCACTCTCTGTCCGTGAACCGGTGGAACCTCACCACCATCGCCCTTGGCGGCTCATTTGCCTGGGGCTTCTTCGCCAGCACCCGATGTGCCCTGTCCAACTCCAGCGGCCTCGAAGGGGCCTTCGTGCCCATCATCGCCTCGAGCAGCGTGCTCTCGTATGCCCCGGCATCAGCCCCCTCCACTCCCTCAGGGAGACCCACGATTCGCAGATTCTTTCTCCTCGACTGTTCTCCAGGTCGTCGAGTCTTCCCGCCCACCTCTTGTGTAGCGCCTCGTTCTGCTCCACTCTCACTGCCAGGCCCACGAGCTTGTCCTCATTCTGACTGACTCTTTTCTGTACCTCCTGGATCTTAGCTTCGTGGGCCTTCTAGGTGATCCCGAGTCCTTCAATTGCCGAAAGCATAGGCGGCAACATCTCCTTGCGCATCTCCTCGCGCTGCTCCTCGAAGCAGCGCTTGATGAACTCCTGCAGCTCCCCTTTGTCCCTGGCCGCCACCATTTTGTTTTCTTTCCCTCGCTTCTCCCGTTGCTCCAGTGCCGCTCCTTTGGCCGTTACACTTCTGGTCCGTTTCATAGATGTTGGCGGGGGACCTCTCTCTTCCCTTCCCCACGGGCTGCGTCAATAAAAAAAAGTTCCGTTGGGGCTCCTCTAACGAGCCCGAAAGTCCGTGGTAGCGGGAGCTGCCGAATCGTGTGGCTTAGCTCCGCATAGCCGCAACCGGAAGTCGAAAAGGAATCCTTTTGGCAGTGTTCTCTTCACCAGTCTGCCCCAAAAAGTCTATGGAAACTCCTGAAAAAGGTCTGAGAGTCGGTTCCAGACGGGAGCTGCCGAATGCGCGACCTACTCCTCCATGGCCGCCACCGGAAGCCTCGTCCCTGCTTCTTCAATGGTCTTGGTAGATCTTTTCACAGTTGTTCCCTCTGCTGCTAGAATTCACCTTTGATAGAGTCAAGTCAGATTGCAGCTTTAAGCTTGCCCTTCCCCCGCCTGCATGCTGGAAGAGGCCTTTGTCTATTCCTGCAGCTGAAGCCAAATCTTTTACTGTTTCTGCCGGGTCTGGTAGCCAAAAGACATAACATTCCTGGGGGACACTGTCAGGGGAATGCTGCAGTCTTCTTCCCACTCCGGGAAATGTCAAACAAATGCCGTGGGGGCCCTGTAAAAGAGCCCAAAAGTCCGTTCCAAGCGCGAGCTACCGAATATGCGACCTAGCTCTGCATAGCCGCACCCGGAAGTCACCTCTCAAATTGTTTAAATACCGCTGTGGACCTCCCAGTAAGTTCTGCTGAAGTGGAGGCTAAACTCCAGATATATTCAGGAGGCATTTAGTTCCTGTGATGGAGCTGGCGACCAGGAATATTGTGGATGTCTATGGATGGATGAATGAGACAAATGGGGTGACTGGCTTCTCTCATTTGCCCTGGTTGTGCATCTGAGGCTGGCGGGCTGTGGGTGAAACCTTGCGTAGTGAAAATATCTAACCACTACCACAGTTGGTTAGGCAGCTGGGAACATGCCAAGGGTCTGATACATTCCTGCCTAGGAGCAGGGATGGAATCCTGTTGGGAGACATTAACAGGCAACGTAGTTCCGGTCAGGGCACAGAGTGAACAGCAGCCCGTAGGGAGCAGATGGAGCGGAGGGCCGTCTCCATGCAGCTGAAGGTCTGCCGTTTGCTCCGAGCTGCTAAGCGTTGGGACTCACTGAGGCCCGGACCGAGCAGTTGCTGGCAGCAGCGTGGCTGAAAAGCTGGGACCGTGCCTGTGTTTAAACTCTGGAGTGTGGCCTGGCCAATACGGGGGGTGGGGGGAAGGGGGAGCGCAAGTCTCCGTAGGAGAAGCTAATCTGAAAAAGAAGATTAAGCCAGAGCTTGGAGCAAATTCGCGAGTGAGCTGGAATAGTGTGCCTTTCGAGTTAAGATTGTACCTGTGGAACCCGGGTGGAGTAGAGCTGCTGTCGACTAGCTGTTTGAAAGAGAAATCCCTTTATCGGGAGTAATTTTTGTGACTCTGACATTGGTTGGATTGCCGGGATAATTGGCTGACCTGTCTTGGTTGTGTCAGCTATTGAATGTGCAGTTTGTGGTGTGTTTGACCACAGTTGGCCTGCTAATTACCTCAAGTAAATATATGTCTGTGTATAGGATAGAGCATAGAATGTTTGCTTTGTTGACTTTTGTACAGTAAAATTTTTTCAGTTCGTTTGAAACATGGAATCTTGAAGCTTTATTCTTTTAGTGAGTAACTGAGCATTCAAATTTCACCTGCTTTAGCAAAAACAATTATTGGCCCCCTAACTGGATTGTAGCAAATTTTTGAGGTCCCATCTGGAGCCCTAACCAGATTTAGAAGTCTGGTCTGGGATTTTAACATTCGGCCTAGTTAAGTTTCAATTGGGAAGCAAACAAATGATTGCAATGGACACACGCTAGTGCAGTTTCCCAGCCCCTAATCCCAGTTCAGATGCTGCTTTATTTGATACTTTCCATGATTCTTTTGGATTTAGTCGCATGCCTTTCATTTCTGTATACCTTGTTTTGAAAAAAGAAACAGAAGATGGAACACTGTCTGTGGACAGTGAAAGGTCACGAGGAAGCCATCGGATATTATTGCATGTGCGCTGCTGAAAGATGGGAGATAGAGTGTGAATCAATAAATAACACAGGCGTTGAGATGCTTGCTCTGACCCTGTGTATTCAGGGGAGTGTGAAGTGAGCAGCATTTCCACTGCTCAGCCACTGTACCTGTGATCAGCACAGTTGTCTCTCGGGGAGAGATGCCAAGAACAGTGAATGTAGTTTTAAAAAGCAATTGCACATCAACTGTGTGAGGCAAAACTGTATTTGTCAGCAAAATATTTTCTTTCTCGCGTAACAGTTATAGGATCAAAAATAAACGAGTACATTTAAAAGCAATTCTTTTTAACCAGCCATTTCACATAATATGTGGGCCGGGATTCCCGCTCCCATTTTCATTCGCCGGGTTAACCGACGGGAGCAGAACATCTCACGAGGTGAAGTTAAAGCATGACGCCATGGTCCATACATTAACATCACCGGTCTCTGCGCCCGAATCGTCATCACCACCACCCTCCGCCCAACCCTGTAAGAAAGCCCCTCGAGTTCCGTGTGAGGGCAGACCGGCATAAAATCCATCTGGTCTCCCAAGGTGTGAACCTGGCGACCTGACCTCCCAGAAGAGCTCAGGGAAGTGCATTGCTCAGTGGAGATCCCCTAGCTGCCACACTCCGGCACCTGTTCGGGTACACTGAGGAAGTATTCAGAATGTCCAATTCACCTAACAAGCACGTCTTTTGGGACTTGTGGGAGAAAAGCGGAGCACCCAGAGGAAACCCAAGCAGACACTGGAGAACGTGCAGACTCCACACAGACAGTGACATAAACCGGGAATCGAACCCGGGTCCCTGACGCTGTGAAGCATCAGTGTTACCCATCTTTAAAGCCATCTTTGAAGGCCACCCCAATGCACAAAGGTCTTTGCTGCTTTTTATTTTTTACTGTGTCCCAAACGACACAGTGGAAAAAGCCGTCATTAGTGGTGGTGGCTTCAACGCCACTTTTCTCACCTGCTGTCTGCCTTTGCTAAATTAAGGAAAAATTGTACCCGTGGGAGGGTTTCTCCGCTCTTGCCCACTAAAATCGGGTATCCCAATCAAGCGCAGAATCCTGCGTGACCCAAAAACGGGATTGCACCGGGTGGCTGATCCATCCCCAATCATCGGTCCCGCCTCTGGCCATAGAATTCTTGCAGTGCAGAAGGAGACCATTCAGCTCAACAAGTTGAGTCGGAAACATTAGGGACCTTCAAGCAGCTATTGGATAGGTACATGGATTACGGTAAAATTATATAGTGTAGATTTATTTGTTCTTAAGGGCAGCACTGTAGCATTGTGGATAGCACAATTTCTTCACGGCGCCAGGGTCCCAGGCTCGATTCCGGCTTGGGTCACTGTCTGTGCGGAGTCTGCATATCCTCCCCGTGTCTGCGTGCGTTTCCTCCGGGTGCTCCGGTTCCCTCCCACAGTCCAAAGATGTGCAGGTTAGGTGGATTGGCCATGATAAATTGCCCTTAGTGTCCAAAATTGCCCTTGGTGTTGGGTGGAGGTGTTGAGTTTGGGTTGGGTGCTCTTTACAAGAGCTGGTGCAGACTCAAAGGGCCGAATGGCCTCCTTCTGCACTGTAAATTCAATGATAATCTATGATTAATCTAGGACAAAGGTTCGGCACAACATCGTGGGCCGAAGGGCCTGTTCTGTGCTGTATTTTCTATGTTCTATGTCCCTCTTGATAGAGCACCCTGTTCAAGCCTATTGGCCCGCCCAATCCCCGTAACCCATAACCCCACCTAACCTACCCGTCTTTGGATTCTTAAGGGGCAATTTAGCATGGCCATCCACTAACCAGCACTTCTTTGGACTGTGGGAGGAAACTGGAGCACCTGGAGGAAGTGCAAACTCCACACAAACAGTCACCCAAGGCCGGAATTGAACCCGGGTTCCTGCCGCTGTGAGGCAGCAGTGCTAGCCGCTATGCCACCAGTGCGGGCTTCCCGCTCCGCGCTGGCGGAAACATGCAAACAGTTCATATGCATTCATATGAATGTGCTTAACCTATTGGAAGCGCAAGTGCAATCCTGGGGTGCTGGTCTCAGAAAGGGGTCAAGGAGGTAAATCCATTGCTCATGTGCTCCTCTGCCGCTGCCAGGCTGCAGAGGAAGGGACCCCAAGAGTACTGGGTGACGGGTGAGCTCCTGCTGGAGGTAAGAGGTTGACCTGGGGACTTTTCCCCCGGGGGGGGGGGGGGGGGGCGGTCCTGTGTCTGAACTGCCCTTTCTAGCCCTGGGCAATCTGAAGATCACTCTTGACAGGTGATCTCAGGCAACCCTCTGTTCAAAACTTCTATCCTTGTCTGTGAACTGTTAAAAATTTGAAGTGACCTTCTCGCTTTAAACTGCTCTGCTTGACGGCTGATGAGCAATTCAGACAGTCCATTGAAGGTTCAAGTCAGGAAGCTGCAAGGATTTTCCTTTTCTCACATCTACTCCCTCAGCCCTATACTTTTAACACAGCTGCTTTTTGAAGAGTCTGAGCCTTCCTAAAAAGCCCACCGCACGTTCATTCAATTCCACAGCGCAGCACCTTTAACTAACCTTTGATTGACAATTTAATAGTTTAAACTCAGCTGCCAGGATATTTGTTTATTTATCTTTTCTTTCATCCTTGAATGCATCTGGAGTACACCCCATTGATCCTAACCTCTGGACTCTGGGATCATGGGGCCCATTCAAAATGATGGCCCGGGATCGAGCAGGGAGATTGGCCTGTTTTCCACTATGGGTAATTTAGCATAGCAGAGGGATGAGATTCCCACCTCAGCAAAGTTTCTAGTGTCAGCGGGACACAGTCCAGATTTTCTGCTGGCAGGAGCACTTTGTTCCAAAACCAGAGATTCGCACCCATGGTGTTGCCTTGGATAACACATATTACACAAATTGGATAGGAAGGACGCAGTTTGCTGCACACCCTATCCCCTTCCAATTCTCTTCCACGCTTTTCCTGAAGGTATTGTTTCAAGTTGGATTGTAAACACATAAAATGATGAGCAGAAGACCAGCTGGTCCATTAAACGTGCCCTACATTTATAATGACTGGAGCATCATGACCAGATCTTCCTCACCAACAGCCATGTAATCGACTGAGAGCTTTTTTAAAAGAAACTGCCAATAAAAGTGGGTGGAAAACTGTGACTGGTTCCACAGATGCCCACCTCCGATACCTGTTGCAGCAGAGTGTTGTCCATACTGGAGCCATGACAGTGACTGGCCACAGAGGTTTCCAGTCCTCTGAGCCAACTATGATTCAGTTGGTAGCAGCCTCACTTATCAAAGGTTGTTGGTTCAGGTCGCACTCTGATGACTTGAGCAGAAATTTAGGCTGGCATTCCAGCACAGTACTGAGGGAGTAGTGCTGCACTGCCTTCAGTGCCATCTTTCGATAGACGTTAGTTAAACTATATAAAAGATTCCATTGCATTACCACAAAGAGCAGTAGAGTTTCATAGATTATCATAGAATTTACAGTGCAGAAGGAGGCCATTCGGCCCATCGAGACTGCACCGGCTCTTGGTAAGAGCACCCTACCCAAAGTCAACACCTCCACCCTATCCACATAACCCAGTAACCCCACCCAATACTAAGGGCAATTTTGGACACTAAGGGCAATTTATCACGGCCAATCCACCTAACCTGCACATCTTTGGACTGTGGGAGGAAACCGGAGCACCCGGAGGAAACCCACGCACACACGGGGAGAATGTGCAGACTCCGCACAGACAGTGACCCAAGCCAGAATTGAACCTGGGACCCTGGAGCTGTGAAGCAATTGTGCTATCCACAATGCTACCGTGCTGCCCTAAAGTTATCCCAGGTGTCCTGGCCAACATCTCTTCCTCAGTTGACATCGCAATGCAGATGAGCTGGTCATTATTATATTGCCTTTAATGACTACTTGCTGTGTGCAAACTGTTTTCTGCCTTTCCTACATTGCCACAGTGACCACACCTCAAAAGTATTTCATTGGCTGTAATCCATCTTGGGGCGCACTGAGGTTATGAAAGGGTCTTTATCAATGCAAGTCTTTTTTCTTTATTATCACCACGCAAGTTTTCTATCAGGTGAAGGATAGTAACGAGAATTCGAAACCATGACTGGTCCTCACCCACTTTCACCCCTCCTCCCCTCAGCCCAGCTGAGACCAGCTAACTTTTAAAAAATAAATTTAGAGTACCGAATTAATTTTTTCCAATTAAGGGGCAATTTAGCTGGTTCAACGATTTCTCCCTGGGGATTCTCCTCCAGGCCATCCAGGAATGGTGGGATGTCCTCTTTCTTCAGGATGGAATCACCTGCCACCTGATCTTGACCGGCTAGGCGAACATCGCAAGGGAGGTCAGCGCCCAAGCCAAACAAAGAGGACTGCCCTGCAGTGCAGGAAAAGAATGCATGATCTGTTCACCTCCTGCAGGGTAACTTCTACTCACTCTACTCACACTCTCTTAAGGGCATCAGGAAGTCTAAGGGTTAGAGTCCACAGGGATGTCACACACGACCAGCAAATGAGACAGCAGCACTGATTGTCAGCCAGCTATTTTAACATAACTATCTCATGTAAGGTCTACACAAGCAACGTCTTCAGCCCTGACTAGGGAGGGCTCAGCACACATAGCAGGCATGCATACTTCTGAACTGCAGGATAAGATAGCCTGATAAAAGAGCGAGAGACAGCACTAGAGGGTGGGACCCTGAAGTTGTGGGACATCGCCACCTTGAGGAGGAGCCCGCTGAATTGGCTAGTGAGGACAGAGATCGATCCTGCACAGAAGGCGAGATCGGCCTATCCAACAATCCAGTAAGGATGCATCCAGCATACATCAGCAACATGCAGACACTGACTGTGAGTGATTGCCTAGTCAATCACTAATTTTCTCTTTATTCCAGGTAAGAGCAAGAAAAGGCGGAGGAAGAGGTCCAGCTAGCACCTCAACCCCCAAACCATCTTGGATGAAGTGGCTGAGATACATTTGCAGAACAGCCCTCACTGCATTTACCTGTACCGTCCACCAATGCAGGTACACACACCTCTGTGGCTCCTAGTTCTAGAGTAGGCATGGATTCACAATCTGGTGCTCATCGCACAGACCCGTGTCCACAGCAGGCAGAGGAAATGGAAGCCAAGGTCTCCGACGCTCAGAGGACTGCTGGAGACCAGGCTCCTGCAGAGTCCAAGTCCAATGATCAACCTCTGCAATTGACCCCCCAGAGAAATATTGGAGATGTAAAGATAGGCAGGGGAACTGCTGCCCAAATGATTCTGGGCAGCACTGCTCCAATGATTCTATGTCCTGTGTTCCAATCAAACAGAGTTGTCAGAGGCTGTCGCCAGACTCAAACGAAGGATGGAGGAATCTGTGCACGCTCTGTCTGATGTGGCTCAGCATGTGAGACACATTGAAGTCTCCATTGGAAGAGTGATGGTCGCATTGGAGATCCAGGTCCAACAGAGCACACAGTTTCTGCTGGAGATGCGCTCAGATTTACATTCCATTGCTCTAGCCATGGGTGCGTTCCAGTAGCGGCTAATCGAGAGGGGGCAGGAGCTCACTCCAGGTGCCCTTTCTCCTCAAGGAGTTAGCGAGGGGCACCCAAAGAGATGAGTGTCACCTGTACACCCCAGTGCCATCCACCCAAGGGTGCCCTGCTGCTCCAAATCTCCTCTGCCTGTGATGCCATCAATTCCAGAAGGTCAGATTGAGAAGGGTGCACTTGCCCTGGTACAGGGGACCCTGAGCAGGCTTGAATCCTCCAGACATGAGGCTTTCAGAGTAATCTCAGGCAACAGGCCAGAGCAGTGAGCAAGCTGTCGCCACCACTATCGCGGATGTTGGGCTGCACCAAAAGGTCGTGGTAGAGTTAGAAAGATTAAGAAGTTCTGAAAGCACAACGGTGGCATGGGTGTTCAATCCATGTGTATAAATATTACCTCGTATATATTTCACTTTTATCTCTCAAAGTCTCAATTGCTGAACGACTGATGCGATGCAATGTCCTGCATCGATGTCCTTCAGCTCCATGTAGTCTCACTCAGTCTCATCTCAATCCAGATCTGCGCTTCCAAGAAGGTGCTTCCAACGTGTGAATGTGCATGTAAGTCTTAGTGTGTGATTATCGTGATCCTGAAGTCCGTTCTCTGCATGTCGGCAGTCTAGTGAGCCACATTGTAATCTTTTCTCCCAGATGCACTTTGCAATTGGTCTTCATGTTATAACTTTAATTCCTTCCTGCCGTCTTATTTCATTGACACTTTTAAGGCTGAACAGTACTCCTTCATCAATTCCCATAAGGGGATCAGGGCTTATGGGGAGAAGGCAGGAGAATGGGAATGAGAAAATATCAACCATGATTGAATAGCGGAGCAGACTCGATGGGCCGAGTGGCCTAATTCTGCTCCTATGTCTTATGGTCTTATAATCACCATGCATGACAAGTTCCCATACTCGCCATGCATGACAAGTTCCCATACTCGCCATGCATGACTGGTTCCCATACTCGCCATGCATGACAATGAGCAATGGAAGTTGTCTTCGGTCATTGACATTTGAAATGTCTGCTCGATGGGAATGAGTGTGTGATGTCAGTGGTGTGTGCTCATCCTGATGATGCTGGCCAATGACCTCTGAGGATGCTGCTTTGCAATTGAATGGCTGCCTGTCACTGCTCGACAGAATCCCTATCTTAGGTTACATAACGCCAATCAATATTGATTTCATGACATGACTGTGCAATCAGTGTCTTGGGCTTCAGAGCAAATATTGACCTTTGTGATACAGGCAATGTGGAGGATTGTAATGGTATGAAAGTGATGCTCCGATACCTCTTCTGAGTGCTCATCAGTACCTATGAGGGGAATAATAAGTCATCATTGAATGCTGTGTCAAAACTGATTGGGCTGCGCCTCTCCAGATGCTTTGGCAATGGATTATGTAAACTTTGACAAAAAAAAAAAATTTAAAGTACCCAATTATTTTTTTCCAATTAAAGGGAAATTTAGCGTGGCCAATCCACCTACCCCACATATCTTCGGGTTGTGGGGGTGAGATCCAACCAGACATGGGAAGAATGCGTAAACTCCACACGGACAGTGACCCAGGGCCATGATCGAACTCAGGACCTCAGCGCTGTGAGGCAGCAGTGTTAACCACTGCATCACCGTGCCACCCTGAATTACGTAAACTTGGTAGACTTCTGACAACGGCGGAATGTGTTATTAATAATCACACGGTTTTACTGAATCATTCTGTGAGTATGATGCTCACGTCACTTGCAGGTTTGCGCGTTGCTGTAGTGTCACAGACCACTGCGTCCTGATGTTCATTGGCATCCTGGGGCTCAGTATCAAGAGGCTGCCTCTGTATTAATCATGCATGAGAGCTGCTGTTTGGAGAGATGGTGCTGTCCGGAAGTAGCTCTGTCTTCAGAAGAGCAAGCGATAACAAATGACAGATGCTGTCTCTTAGAGCTGCCTAGCTAAGTCCCTTTCACACTGGCATGAGTGCTTCAATGTGTGCAATAGCATTTCTGCCTCTTGAAGGCTGCCATGGCTAAAAGGATTGCACTGTGTGTAGTTACTTAAGGATGTGCGCTAGTCGAGTGCCTACCCCATTATACTCCCTATGGTGCTGCATCTTCCAAGGATAACCCCATCGTTAGGGTTTCAGGTGACTTATATTTCCATTGTTCCCATTTTGAGATTAATGATCTTTAGTGGGATGTTCAGGGTGAAATTCTTATTGTCTTCCCTGTATTGAGACATCAGGAGAACTGCGCTTGTAGCGGCTTGTCTTCACCTTATTCCTCCTGGAATCTTGTCGCTATAAGGTTACCACGATCACACCTTCTTCATCGTGCCTGTGCAATGGCATTCTCATTTAGCTTGTCTGAACCCTGACCTCCTCCAAATCATCTCCTTTAATATTCTCGTCTGAGGAAACGTACAACTCCTCCATGTGACAACTTATCCCCCCCCCCCCCCCCCCCCCCCCCCCCCCCCCCCCCCTCCCTCTACAGCATTAGAATCTGCAGGGCACAGCAAACTAAAATTATGTAATACACCCTCTTGTGTTGAGCACGGAACAGCCCTCCCTGATCGGTCCAAACATCTAAAATGTAATGTGCAACAGTGTATCTCTTCTCAGATGCACTCTGTGGAAGTATTAGCCACATCTTTGGGGGGTAGCCCTCATCATCGAAGAGCCAAGCGTCTGTGCCTAGAGCCCTCATAGATCTCTGGCACTGGCAAGTGACTCAAGATGTGAGTTCTGGGAGCTCCCAGGGTACCTAGCACAAATATGCATGCTCTTTTTGATGTGCAGAGTCAGAAGTCTTATAACACCAGGTTAAAGTCCAACAGGTTTGTTTCGAATCACTAGCTTTCGGAGCTCAGCTCCTTCCTCAGGTGAATCTTGGTGTGATCACAGATCAGCAGGACATGGAGAGAGTCAAATCTTTTTCTATTAATGAATTGCCCTGACTGTTGCCAGGCAGCGCTCATGGGCACGTGTGCAGTTGATGGTGCCCTGAACTTGCAGGAAGCCAGAGGGTGCAGTGAATCCCGCAGCTTGGCTTGCTTCATCCATGTTGAATTACACATAATGGTGAGCTTTATTGAAAAGAGCATCGTCCACCTCCCTTTTACATTTATGTGTGGCCAATTGTGAGATTCCAAAGAGGTCCCTGGTGGAGTCCTGGGAGGATCTGTTTGTTTAAAAAGTGGAGTGCGGGGGTAATCTTGAGAGCAACCAACATTGGATGGCCTTGAAGTCCATGTGGCGTCAGATCCTCTCGGAGAATGTGGCAGATATCAGCCACCACATACTCTTCAAGCGACACTGTCTTTTGGTCACCTCGAGGTATAAGCTGCGTCTTCTGTAGATCCTTGGTTGAGCCAAATGTCTTTGCCGATATGGTCCTCATCAGCATCTGGGTCTTACAGGTGCCCCGCTGGCTCTAGTTCCTAATGTGGCAGTATTCCCTAAGCTATACCAAACAGCAACGGGACCTCCTTTTCCTCACTCGCATCAAAGCTATCAAGAAGGCAGCCTTGACTGCAGCCTGCATTCTCCACTCCTCCTTGTATCTGTGAAGAATAGATTTGAAACATCATTACACCTTCCCCTTGAATCCTATCCGCCATCTCCAAGTCAGGAAACCATTCTGAAGCCTTTGGCCTTCCCTCACTTTAGACATGGCCTATCCAGGCCATCCCTTGCAGCTGAATCACATCCTGAATGTCCACAGGTGCCTGAGCACCTCCCTCTGACATGTTGGCACATTAACAAAGAGGCTCTTGTTCAGAGTGCATGCACCCATGTGCTGCAACCCTCAGCCTGTTGTCAACTTGCTTGCCTTCATTAACCTAAACACAAATCTAACGTTGTTCTAATGCCATGACTGTAAGCTCTATGCCCTGTAAACCAAGACCATTAAAAGGAGAATATTGAGGCTTGTAGTGTGCATGTAGCTGCACATGAGTGCGCACTGAGTAAAAGTGCTAAATTCCTTCAATGGCTAATTGACCCACGTAAACAATCTTGTTCTCCATGTCTAAATGTAATTGCTCCCAATTTTCAGATGACACAAAGTTGGGTAGGAGGGTGAGCTTTGAGGAGGATGCGGACACCTGGGTGTCCTTGTACACTAGTCGCTGACGGCAGTTGCAGCAGGCAGTAAAGAAGGCAAATGGTATGTTGGCCTTTATCGCGAGAGAATTCAAATAAAGGAGCACGGATGTCTTGCTGCAACTATACAGGGCATTGGTGAGACCACCCCTGGGATAGTGTGCGCAGATTTGGTCTCAAATATGCTATAGGGCGAGTGCAGAGAAGGTTTACCAGACTGATTCCTTGGATGGCGGGACTGAGGTATGAAGAGAGATTGTGTTGGTTAGGATTATATTTGCTGGAGTTCAGAAGAATGGGGGAGGATCTTATAGAAAGCTGTGAAATTCTAACAGGACTAGATGGGGTAGATGCAGGAAGGATGTTCCTGATCATAGAATCATAGAATTTCAGAGTCGCGCAGCGGAAGTGTGCTGGATCCATGGAATCATAGAATTTACATTGCAGAAGGAGGCCATTCAGCCCATCAAGTCTGCACCGGCCCTTGGAAAGAGCACCCCACTTAAGTCCTCCACCCTATCTCCATAATCCAGTAACACCACCCAATTCTTTTGGACACTTAAGGGCAACGTATCATGGCCAATCCACCTAACCTGCACATCTTTTGACTGTGGGAGGGAACCGGAGCACCCGGAGGAAACCCACGCAGACACTGGGAGAACGTGCAAACTCCATCCACAGACAGTGACCCAAGCCGGAATCGAACCTGGAGCCCCGGAGCTGTGAAGCAACTGTGCTAACCATTGTGCTACCCTGCTGCTGGTGGAGTGTCCAGAAGCAAAGGTCATAGTCTCAGGATACGGGATAAACTTTTTGGGACTGAGATGAAGGAAATCTCTTCACCCAAAGCCTGTGGAATTCACTGCCACAGAAAGCAGTTGAGGCCAAAACATTGTGGGCGGGATTCTCCGATGCGCCAGCTGCCGTGCGGCGCACCCCCATTGACAGCAGGATTCTCCGTTCTCGCAACCGGCCAATCAGTTTTCCCATTGTGGCCACCCCACACCGTCGGGAAACCCGCAGGTGCACTGCCGGCGAACCAGAGGATCCCGCCGACGGAGAATTCCGCAGTACATATTTTCAAGAAGGAGTTAGCTCTTGGGGCGAAGGGGATCAAAGGATATGGGAGGGAAGGTGGGATCAAGCAATTGAGTTTGCATGTTCAGCCATGATCATATTAAATGTCTTATTTTCTATGTTTCTATGTCTTGAGAACATAGTTATTCGGGTGTCACTTTAATCAGCCTAAAATTAGAGTTAAGAACTCTTTCTACACGCGTGAGGCCCCTCCCCTATCGATTTTATCAAATTTATTTTTCCAACTGCATCATTACTGTCGGTGAATTGGTGCTGCTAACTTTCCTGAGTGCCACCGATACCTTCCAACCTCCCAACTTCCTTTCTTTTTCCTGCTCTTTCCAAGGGCCAGTGCAGACTCAATGGGCCGAATGACCTCATTCTGCACTGTAAATTCTATGATTCTATTCCTCCCATCCTCCTTTCCAGTCATCACCTTATAATTCCCACCCCTCCTCACCATTCACCTCTCCCCACTGTTCCCTTAAATGTGGATGTCCTCAAGCCATTTGTAGATCTCACCCCTCCCTTTCTTAAGGCCACCTCAACCTCACTTTCAGAGATCCACCCCATGAGACCATACCATATGGCATATGGCTCCAAATTTGCTGACCTGCCGAATACAGATGCCTGCCATCACTGTTACTGTGCCTTCTGCCTCCCAGTACTTTGTCTGTCAACCCGGGACCCCGAGTTCACTGAGCCTGCCTTCTCCTGCCCAAGTCCAAGAGTAAGATATGCATGTCATGAAAAGTCTTCTAACTTGGCTCAGAGGACAATCTGTAATAACTGCCCCTGACAGTGTTGCCCCAGCCACAGGACAATCTGCTTTTTCTTCCTCAATCGCATGGCCTCAAGCCCAGGACATTCTCTGATGTCTCCTCGGACAGTCTTATAATTCTGGCCTCTCTGCTCTGTTCCTATACCACAGCTCCCCCATTCCCCCAGTGCTGTCTCTGTCTTCCCTGCCGTCACTCCTGTATTCCAGTAGTCCACCCCAGGTCATGCCTCTGTCACCCCTCTACCCTCTCGTAATTCACTAGCCCACCTCCAGTCATGCCTCTGTCACCCCTCTGCCCTCTCGTAATTCATTAGCCCACTCCCAGCCATTCCTCTGTCACCCCTCTACCCTCTCGTGATTCATTAGCCCACCCCCAGTTATGCCTCTGTTTCCCCTCCTGTGATTCAGTAACCCATCGCCAGTCATGCCTCTGTCTTCCCTCCCGTGTTCCACTAGTCCACCTTCCAGTCATGCCTGTCTTCCTCGCCTTCCCTCTAGTGAGCCCTCTGAACATTAACATTTGGAAGTTTCACGCCTTTTAAAAAAATATTCTGCTTTTCTATCAATACGACCTCACTTTCCCGTGTTATTGGATTGGATTTGTTTATTGTCACGTGTACCGAGGTACAGTGAAAAGTATTTTTCTGCGAGCAGCTCAACAGATCATTAAGTACATGAAATGAAAAGGAAATAAAAGAAAATATATAATAGGGCAACAGAGGGTACACAATGTAACTACATAAGCACCGGCATTGGGTGAAGCATACAGGAGTGGAGTATTAATGAGGTCAGTCCATAAGAGGGTCGTTTAGGAGGCTGGTAACAGCAGGGAAGAAGCTGTTTTTGAGTCTGTTCCTACGTGTTCTCAGACTTCTGTATCTCCTGCCAGATGGAAGAAGTTGGAAGAATGAGTAAGCCGGGTGGGAGGGGTCTTTGATTATGCTGCCCGCTTTCCCCAGGCAGCAGGAGGTGTAGATGGAGTCAATGGATGGGAGGTAGTTTCGTGTGATGGACTGGGCTGTCTGAAGTTTCTTGCGGTCCTGGGTCGAGCAGTTGCCATACCAGGCTGTGATACAGCCAGATAAGATGCTTCTATGGTGCATCTGTAAAAGTTGGTAAAAGTTATGTGGACATGCCAAATTTCCTTAGTTTCCTGAGGAAGTATAGGCGCTGTTGTCATCAACCACCTTATTGCCCACATATTTAATCTGTCTCTATCTCTTTACAATCTCTTTCTGTTTTCCTCACAGCTTGCATTACTATCTAGCTTTGAATCTCCAGCAAATTTAAATGCATTGCGCTATCTTACCTCAGCAGTGATCCTTGCGGCACTCCACCGTTTGTAACCTGCCAATTTGAAAATTCCCCATTTCTCCCGACGCTTTGCTTCGTGTCCCTTAAACCATTGTCTGTCCATGCTAACCTATTACCCCTGACTCCATGAGTCCTTATCTTATGTATTCACCTTTTATATGGCACCTTATTGAATGGCTTTTAGAAATCCAAGTATACTACATCCACAGGTTCCCTTATATCTATCCACTCAAAAAGATCTAATAAATGTGTTAAACACAATTTCCCTTTTATAAGAAACCTGTTTGACTTGGATCCTACTATGATTTGTAGGTGCTTTGTTAAGACTTACTTGATTATAGATTCCAGTACTTTCCGGACTGATGTCAGGTTAACTGGTCTGCAGTTTCTTTTTCTGTCTCCCCCTCCTTTCTTGAATTGCGGTGTTACAGTTACAAATTTCTGGGACCATTCTAGAATCTAGGGAACTATGGAAAGTCATAACCAGCCCATCCACTGAAGCAGTGGCTCCAAACTATTCCTTTATGTCATGATGCATTTATATGTCTGTGTCAGCTGTTGTAAGTGGAGCTGGTAAGCATACTCCGCAGCACACCAATCGTTGGCTGCTTGACCCTAATGTTCCAATTGACACTGAGCCAAGAGGTTTGCAAGCATGGCACCAATTTATACAATTGTATTTATTCTCTCTATGTTGACATTTCTGTTGCAGATGAGACATTCAATGATGTTTATAGACCAACAAAGCTAATGCTGGGGATACAATTTCCAATGATCTTGATTCAGTGCACACAAAATGCATGGGACAAGCACGGGAACTCCTGCTGTTAAATCTTTGCATGTGAAACAATTGAGATCTGAGGCCAGAAAACTGCCTTTGAACATAAAATGTGTGAATGCCTATTTTGCGCACTGCTTAATTCCACGCTGCATTGAAACGTGAGCTTTCATTACCCGGTCATTAATTACAAAGAAAAAGGCATTCTTTTTAAAAAGAAATATCCCCCGCGCCCCCCTTCCCCCGGCCTGGGCCCTCTCCCCAAAAGGCTGATGCTTTAAGCCATCTGCTAAAAGACAAAGAGTTGTTTTCTTTTTGCAGCTCAACACCAGAAAGTTTACATGAATAGAATATTACAGCCATTGCTGGGTGATTTAAAGGGAGTTATCTTACTTGTCTGATGGACCTCATAAATAATTAACACTGTTTTTCAAGTGAGTGATGAGCTCTCTGCAGTATTGACAACTCAAGACCACTTTTCTTGCTAGTGCTTTGATCTTTTCATAATTCCAAAATGAAACCGCAACTGTGGCTTGGAGGGGAGGCGGAGAGGGAGGGAGGTGGTTGTGCAAGGCTTTGCCCAGCTTAGTGGAGTGCAATCCGACTGAAAGGTGGTCTCTTATTTATCAGATGATTTTTGCATTCCCTTCTCTGCGCAGCTCGCCCTCTGCACCGCACCCTACCCCACTAAAACTGATATTCACTTCCACTCCTAGCGCCCCTTGATTCAGTGGCTCTGACGTTTTAGTTTCTGATCGGACCATGATCTCTATATCTCCCGCGATGTATTTGGAATCAGCGGCTACAGATGATAGCATTTTCCTTTAAGCTGTCTCTTTGTAGCCTTATTTAGCTCAACAAAATGTATAAGTAGCGTACGTGAATAAGCAAGTGAGATGTCACCTATTGAAAATGTTATCCGGTAATGTCCAGACTCGTGTTTAGGAACTACCTCTGAGGGAGCTGAGCTGCCATTTGGGTTTCAAAGTGTGCTGTAGTTAAATTAGCTTTGCTACGTAACAAACACAGTCTCTTTTGAGTTCAGAAGACTGGGTTTGAAAATCCAACGTAAGAGCACAGAATCGAGGCTGACATTTTAGTGCAGCACTGAAGCACTGTTTTATCAAAAGGCTGCACAGTAATTGAGCTTTTAAACTGAAGCCCTGCCTGCCTGTTGTGCTAGCGTATATGGATAGTACCGGTCCAATCTTTGAAGAAAAAGCAGGGAGTTTGCCTAGTGTCCTGTTCAACACTACAATGACTGATTACGTTCATTTAGCATAATAAAATGTCCAAAAGCACATTGCATGAGCATTATCAAACAAAATTTAACATTGAAGCACAAGGAGATATCAGGAGAGGTTGGTCCAAGAGGTAGGTTAGAGGGGTTTATTATTGTCTTTATTATTATTGTCACAAGTAGGCTCACATTAACACTGCAAAGAAGTTACTGGGAAAATCCCATAGCTGCCACATTCTGGCGCCTGTTCAGGTACACAGAGGGAGAATTCAGAATGTCCAATTCACTGAACAAGCACGTCTTTCGGGACTTGTGGGAGGAAACCAGAATACCCGGAGGAAACCCACGCAGACATGGAGAGAACTCCCGTTTAGGGAGCGATTTCTAAAATCTGGGTCTAAACAGCTAAAAGCATAGCAGCCAATAGTGGCTGGCTGGCTGGGTGGGGGAGGGCAGGCAGGCAGAGGGGGAGGGGGTTGAAATTGGGATGCGCAAGAGTCCTGAATTGGAAGATCTCAAGGTTGTAGGGCTGGGGGAGGTTGCAGAGATAGGGAGACAGGTCAACTCGTTTTTGCTGGATAAGGCTGCCATGTTTGTCCGCATAACAGTAGTCACTGACCATGTCCAAAAGGTCAGTCGTTGTATGTCCTCTGCATTGAGATGCAAGGCAAGATGTAGAATTAGAAGTCTTTCTTTATATTTTATTTTGGTAACTCAGGTTATCAGGGACGGGATTCTCTGTAATCGGCGTGATGTACGCCGACCAGCGCCAAAAACGGCGCGAATCAGTCCGGCATCGCGCCGCCCCAAAGGTGCGGAATTCTCCACATCTTGAGGGGCCGAGCCCTTACCTTGAGGGGCTAGGCCCGCGCAGGACTGATTTCCGCCCCGCCAGCCGGCGCGGAAATTACTTTGCCGGGCGGCGCATGCGCGGGAGCGTCAGCGGCCGCTCACGGCATCCCCACGCATTCGCAGTGGAGGGGGTCTCTTCCGCCTCCGCCATAGTGGAGACCATGGCGAAGGCGGAAGGAAAAGAGTGCCCCCATGGCACAGGCCCGCCCGCGGATCGGTGGGCCCCGATCGCGGGCCAGGCCACCCTGGGGGCACACCCCGGGGCCAGATCGCCCCTTGCTCCCCCCCAGGACCCCGGAGCCCACCCGCGCCGCCGTGTCCCGCCGTCCCAAAGGTGGTTCAATCCACGCCGGCTGGCGTGGGTTGGCAGCGGCGGGACTTCGGCCCATCGCGGACCGGAGAATCGCCAGGGGATTCCCGCCGACCGGCGCGGCGCGATTCCCGCCCCGCCGAATATCCGGTGGCGGAGAATTCACGACACGGCGGGGGCGGGATTCACGCCTCCTGCCGATTCTCCGACCCGGTGGAGGGTCGGAGAATAGCACCCCAGATTTCTATCTTAACAATTTACAGCTTCATCCAAAAGATCATTCTGGGAAAAGTTAGAAATACGCAAATAGTGGGCGGCATGTGGCGCAGTGGTTAGCACTGGGACTGTGGTGCTGAGGACCTGGGTTCGAAACCCAGCCCTGGGTCACTGTCCGTGTGGAGTTTGCACATTCTCCCCATGTCTGCGTGGGTTTCACCCCCATAACCCAAAGATGTGTAGGTTAGGTGGATTGGCCACGCTAAATTGCCCCTTAATTGGAAAAAACAATAATTGGGTACTCCAAATTTAATTTAAAAAAGAGAAATAAGCAAATAGAATGTTTATTTGATAAGGAAGCAAATCTGACTTGACAATGCATATTCCAAAGGCAGTGAATACTGCAAAGCAGTGGACATCTGAACAAACGGCCTATGGCATTTTTCTCTTCCAAATGGTGACTGGATATTTCCAGTACCTTTAATTAAAATAACACCATCAGGACGATGGTCACTTCCTGAAGTAGCATTGCCTGTCCTGTTTCCTGTGATCTGCTTCACGTTCAGTGCTGTGGGCCCCACAGGGCACCTTCTTGAGAACCACTCTCACAATAAAACGTGATCTTGCGGTGAGTATGTTGTCACCTTCACAGAAGCAGTCCAGATTTCCTTGGCTAGAGTTAAGAAAACTCACAGTATGTTTTGAATACTTAACTTGGATTCATTGAATCATTCGGAAGGGGAGATTGTTCGACTCATTATGCATTTATTAATTTTCTTTTCAAAGTTACTTTTGACTCTGCTTCCACCACCATTCCAGATCATCATAATTTGCTGTGCAAAATATATTATCACCTAGGGCAGCACGGTGGCGCAGTGGTTAGCATTGCTACCTCACACGCCGAGGTCCCAGGTTCGATCCCGGCTCTGGGTCACTGTCCGTGTGGAGTTTGCACATTCTCCCCGTGTTTGCGTGTGTTTTGCCCCCACAACCCAAAGATGTGCAGGCTAGGTGGATTGGCCACGCTAAATTGTCCCTTAATTGGAAAAAAAATGAATTGGGTACTCTAAATTTATTTAGAAAAAAAAATGTTCTCATCTCTGCCATGTTGCAAGGTGTTGAGCATAGTTCACCTTTGCCAATATGCACTGAGCTCGGGTAATAATCACGAAATTATTACCTTTGAGGTTCTGCTTTTTAATTTGGTGCCTATATCCTCATACTGACTGTGCAGAACCTCCTTCCTTGCCCTGCCTATGTCGTCGGCACATACATAGACTGCAGCCACTGGATCATCCCCCTGCCACTGCAAGTTCCTTTCCAGCCCGGAGCAGATGTCCCGAGAGCTATTTTGACAAATGTGCGTAAATCACAGGGGGTCCTCCTATACTGGTGAGCACTGACAAGCAATCGAAAATCAGCCCCTAAAGTTCTGCATTCTCTGTAGGAGCTGGGGAAATCCAACCGTCAAGTCAGTCAATTCAGAGATAAAACAGGAAAAAAACTACAAACGCTGGAACTTCACAGAACACCTGTGGAGAGAAAAATAATATAAATTCTAAAATTTCAGTTAGGGACTGTTCACTTCAGCTCTCCGCAAATGCCGTGGTTTTGTTAGATTACACGCATGACTTTATTCATGTGTTATTGTGTTGGTACACAATGAGTGGATTGATTTAAAGATCAATGAGTCTTCAATAGTTTCAATAATTTATACTTTGTAGAAGAGACGGAAGGGATGGAGAAAAAAACACAAAGGGAATGCGAGAGCAAGGTGATACCGTGGAAACGAGTACAATATGTTTTGAGATCCGGAGATTATGCTGGAGGAGGTCACTGCAATCAGTCCCAAGGGGGTGGATTTTATGGAGCCCTCAAATGCGGAAAATGTAGTTTGTGAGGTGGCTGAAATGGAAACAGAAATTGCTTGAAAAACTCAGCAGGTCTGGCAGCAGCTGTGGAGAAAGAAACAGAGTTAACGTTTCGAGTCCGTGTGACTCTTCTTCAGAGTTAAAGCGAGGGAGAAGCGTGATGGATTTTCTACTGTTGAAGAGGAGTTGGGGCAGATGAAGCAATATAGAAGGTTGGGGATAGGTGGGAGCTCAGGGGAAATTTAACGAGGATATCTACACTTTATCAAACACCAGGAAGGAAAGGGAAAGCAATGAAGGCAAACATGGTGAAAGATAAAATTGGAAATCCTGTCAGAGGAAAGAGCAGAACCTCTGAAGGGAAGGCATTCTTGGGAGAGAAGTGGCAATAAATCAAGCATTAAAATAAAAGCAAAATACTGCAGATGCTGGAAATTTGAAATTGAGATGACTGAATTAGACTGGATGAGAAATTTTGATTTCCTGACGGCAGGTTGAGATGCAGAGATTAAGTTCGGGGTGTGTTTGAGGCTACAAGCCTTGTGCTGCCCAGTGGCAGGTTCCTACTTGTGGTATATTTGAGTAATAAATACTCATTACCATAAAACCTTTTTTTATAAAAATAAAGTCTCAACTGCACGATAAAGTTTGTTCAACGTTAGCTTTGTGCCCGAGGTCAACATTTTTCCTTGCTAAACTCTGCAGCATGACTGACAACAGACAGTCAGTGGTTGAGGGCTGTTTGGGCGTGGTGGGGGTTGGAGGAGTCGGAGAGGGTTCCAAGGTCGGACAGAAGGTTGAGTTTGGGTCATGGAGGAGTGAAGTGGGGAGGAGTGAAGTGGGAAGGAGCTGGTGTCCTAGTATGTTATTCACCCTTATTTTCTCTGCCCTAGTTTGGAATTCTACTTGGTATCTTGAATGTTTTTTGTTTTTTTTATCTGCAGGCATATGTAAAGTTATTTATATGTCAAATAAGTACCAAGACAAACCAGAAATGCAAGCTTCTGTGCGCATGTTGGACATGGCCGGTGTAGAATGCAGGTAAGTAGATGCTGTGCATGCCCGTAATCTAAGATCTACATACAATTGCAGAACTAAGTCAAACAAGAATTATCCACAGGAACGTCTCACTGTGCTAAAATTATATATAACCTTTTTCCTAATGAAGTGCTGCTAAGTGACAGATTTAATAGTCGCAAAAATGGTTGTGGTTAGTGATTTTAATGAGGTGTTGCTCTGTTTCATGGACACTATCTAGCGATGTGAACGATTAATCACCTGACTCAGTATTGTCCATCTGTCTCCCCATCCCCTCCCCAACCACTCTTGACGGCATCCTGGCAGTTCTGAGACCGCAAAATAAATCAGTTCATTCATTTAACTGACTTGAGGCGCAGCACTCCAGGCCAAGCAATTGTCTCCTTTAAAGTGTCTGGGAGAATTTCCGTCAGATGATCTCCTGACATTAATTTGACCCAATTCGTTTTTAGCCTGTTGCATTTACTCGATCAAACCATAATTTCAAAATACCTTCCAGCTGTATCACTAATTCTCTGTGGAGTTTTCTGCAACTTCCGAGTTCTTTTGCCTGTAGCTTTGGGTGATATGAGCAGTGAGAAACGCACATTGTGCAGACCGCAGCTCTCTCTCCATGTGAGGATGCAGTTGTTTTACAACCCAGTGAAGGAGGCATCGCACTGCCATTGGCCAACTTGTGAAAAATTCAAAGACCCCCCCAAGAAGCCACTTGCATTGCCCCTTCTTTAAAATATAATCAAACTATTCCACACAAGCTGGATTGACTTTACTCTTGGCACATTCCCCATGGATCTGCCTTTTCTCTGTCAGTTCAAGTATGTTGCTGCTGCTTTTCTTCTGCCTTGGAATGTGCACAGAGTCCTCCTGCTGGTATTGATGCTCCTTTCCTTTACCCTTGTATCTATACTGATTCTTTTTACCATCCCTGTTCTGCTTGAATTAAACCTTCATTTATTTATTTTGGGCCTCCCTGCTTTCGTGCTTTCGCCTTGTGTTTCTGGCTAATATGCATCTATTACATTATGTAGTGTTTACAGATCACAAATAGGCCATTTGGCCTGTGGTCCGCATCACTATTCACCCAGCACAAACAACATATCCTTCCATTTCTTTCTCGTATACTTAACTAGTTTCCCCTGAATCCATTTTATGCTATTCCCCTTAGCTACTCCTAGTAGTAGCAAATTCCACATATTAACCACTTTCTGGGTAAAGGATTTTCTGCTGAATTCCGTGGTGCATTTTTTAGCAGCTGCCTTATATTTCTGTGCCCTAATTTTGTAAAGAAGCAATGCAATGCTATTGTTGTAGAGTGTTATGATTATGCATTTTATTTAAATCCATTGCTGATGGAGCTAAGTGCTGTGACATCATTAGTTGTTATTGCTACCTGTGTATATTATTTAACTACAGTTAGTTCTAATTTTATTCAGTTATTGTTATTTCAATTTTTAGCTGGTTGCTCCCTTTTGCGAGTCCATTCTGTATTTTAGACATTGCTATTTTTATATATTAAAGAAGATTGACATGTTTTCGACTACATTCTTGTGGTCAAGTTGCCACATATTTTTGGCGACGAGGATTTAAAACAATTCGAGGTTCAGCAAGAAGGTTTGCTAAATTTACTGACGGAAAACAAGTTAACAGCACCATGGCTATGTTTGGGCTAATCAATGAGTTTGTGAAAGAAAATGAGTACTGGACTGAGTATGTGGAGCTGTTGGAACACTTTTTTTCTTGGTAAATGAGATCGCAGACAATGCTAGAAAGCACTCGATTATCCTCAGAGTGTGGGGCGAAGACTTACAAGCTGGCGAGAACCATGGAAACCGGGGGACATTTCATTTACAGATTTAGTTACACTCATTCAGAACCACACAATTTTAAGCCCTCAGTAATTGTACAATGTTTCAAGTTCCATAGCCATAATCGGGATAGTCCGTAGCTAACGTTTTTGCTGAATTGGGTCATCTCTCTGATTTGACTGACATGCAAAGAAGGATTTCATTTTGTCCTCCAAATCCTGGCTCCTATTAGGCCACCAAACATATATCTGGATGAGCCTCATGAATTTCATCTATTACTTGCGAATGTAAGTAAGTAAAGTCGCCATAGCCCCAGAGGGTTGTACACCTTATCTAGGCCCACTCCCCTGCTCTATCCCCGTAATCCTACCTAACCTACACATCTTTAGACACTAAGGGACAATTTTAACATAGACAATCCAGCTAACCTGCACATCTTTGGACTGTCGGAGGAAACCCACACAGACACGGGGAGAGCGTGCAAAGTTCACACAGTCAATCACCCAAAGCCGGAATCGAACCCGAGTCCCTGGCGCTGTGAGGTGGCCGTGCTAGCCACTGGGCCACCCTGCTGTACTGTATTTTAAACTTTGTTATTTTTATACATTAAATAAGATTAACTTTCACAACGTTTCGACTACCTTTTTTGTGGTCAAGTTACCCCAGCTATACTTTCCTATACTAGCCTTTATCCCAGGTACACAACTCTCAACATTAAGAACATGGCAGTGGCGTGCTTGATGATTGGAAAAGTTAACCGGAGATTGTAGCATATGAAGGTGGATTTATTAAGTGTGAGATACATCAACCGAGGCGACATCAAATGGTTGCGTATCATTCCAAATGAATAGGAATTGATGGGCTTGTAAATTATTTGATTAACTTGCTGCTTTGGATTGGCATCACTAACAGTGGAAATGTGTAATATCTCAACGCTGCACATTCACAGCAAGGTTGTGTGTTTGAAATTCGGCCCGGGCTCAAGAGAATCTGCCTGTCCATTGGTGATCCGTCCATTTGATGGTTCCTCAAGTCTTACCTACGAGCTGAAAATCAACCCGTCCACAGTGTCCTACTTCCTGAAAGGAGCAGCTGGCATTGAGAAAGGCATTGGAAGGACAGGTCATGAGGTTGCCTGCATGGTGACGGTGAAACATGTTTATGGAACTGTAAGGATGAAGTCGCAGGATGAGAATGTTTTTTGCGCCGGCCATGTCGCTGGAGAATGTGTGTAAAAGTTTGATTGGCTGTGCCAAATCGCTCAGGATCAAGGTGGTTCAAGATGCCCTTTCTGATGTGTCCTGTGCTGGATCTGTGAGGCTTGGTGCAATGTGTTGCACCACATAATCAGTACTTCATCTTTTGATTTTGCACACATGAGAAGATGAAGTATCCCAATGTGTACAGAAGATTGTTTTCCCCCGGCACCAATGCGAGTCCAGTTGATGAGATTAAACACAAAAGGTAGCTCCATATAAGTAATGTCAGGCACTAAGATGCTTTTCTCAGATCACAGTTCCCTACTTTAAGGTGTTAGTGTGAGATAAGCATGGAACAGAAAATAGCCTCACTGCACAGAAAGCTGATGTCGCCATTTCAGTTTTTTCCTGAGGCCCCTCTCTGAATGGGGGACAGAAAGCGCCAAGTCAAATGGTCAAAACATTGGACTAAAATTGCTTTCTCCATCGTAGATTTTGCAGATATTTTTTGCAAACCAAACTGTCTGCATTTCAGTTGGCTCACAATCCCTCACTTCCAACGCTGCTCATTGCCAAATTCACATCAGCTGAACAATGTGTTTTAATGGGCGGCACGGTAGCAGTGGTTAGCACTGTTGCTTCACAGCGCCAGGATCCCAGGTTCGATCCCGGCTTGGGTCACTGTCTGTGTGGAGTCTGCACGTTCTCACCGTGTCTGCGAGGGGTTTCCTCCCACAAGAACAAAGAAAAGTACAACACAGGAACAGGCCCTTCATCTCTCCAAGCCTGCGCCAACCACGCTGCCTGTCTAAACTAAAATTTTCTTCACTTCCGGGGTCCGTATCCCTCTAGTCCCATCCTATTCATGTATTTGTCATGATGCCCCTTAAACGTCACTATCGTCCCACCTCCTCCGGCAGCGAGTTCCAGGCACCCACTACCCTCTGTTTAAAAAAAAAACTTGCCTCGTACATCTCCTCTAAACCTTGTCCCTCGCACCTTAAACCTATGCCCCCTAGTAATTGAAATGAAATGAAATTAAAATCGCTTATTTTCGCAAGTAGGCTTCAAATGAAGTTACTGTGAAAAGCCCCTTGTCGCCACATTCCGGCGCCTGTTCGGGGAGGCTGGTACGGGAATTGAACCGTGCTGCTGGCTTGCCTTGGTCTGCTGTAAAAGCCAGCTCTTTAGCCCTGTGCTAAACCAGCCTCCCCTCTACCCTGGAAAAAAGTATCTGACTATCCACTCTGTCTATACCCCTCATAATTTTGTAGACCTCTATCAGGTCGCCCCTCAACCTCCTTTGTTCCAGTGAGAACAACCAAGTTTATTCAACCTCACCTCATAGCTAATGCCCTCCATACCAGGCAACATTCTGGTAAATCTCTTCTGCACCCTCTCTAAAGCCTCCACATCTTTCTGGTAGTGTGGCGACCAGAATTGAACACTATACTCCAAGTGTGGCCTAACTAAGGTTCTATACAGCTGCAACATGACTTGCCAATTGTTATACTCAATGCCCCGGCCAATGAAGGCAAGCATGCCGTATGCCTTCTTGACTACCTTCTCCACCTGTGTTGCCCCTTTCAGTGACCTGTGGACCTGTACACCTAGATCTCTCTGACTGTCAATACTCTTGAGGGTTCTACCACTGTATATTCCCTACCTGTATTAGACCTTCCAAAATGCATTACCTCACATTTGTCCGGATTAAATTCCATCTGCCATCTCTCCGCCCAAGTCTCCAAACGATCTGAATCCTGCTGTATCCTTTGACAGTTCTCATCGCTATCCACTATTCCACTAACCTTTGTATCGTCCGCAAACTTACCAATCAAAAATTGATGGATTGTTTGTAAGGAAGTGTCACTGCCAGTGTTACACATGGCAGTTTCCAAAGCTGCTATCAAGTCCCGAAAGATGTGCTGTTAGGTGAATTGGATACTCTGAATTCTCATTCAGTGTACCCGAGCAGGCGTTGGGATGTGGCGACTAGGGGCTTTTCACAGTAACTTCATTGCAGTGTTAATGTAAGCCTACTTGTGACAATAAAGATTATTATTATAATTTCAGTTTGCAGGGCGGTACGTGTCACAGTGGTTAGCACTGGGACTGCGGCGCTGAGGACTCTGGTCCGAATCCCGGCCCTGGGTCCCTGTCCGTGTGGAGTTTGCACATTCTCCCCATGTCTGCGTGGTTTTCACCCCCACAACCCAAAGATGTGCAGGGTGGGTGGATTGGCCACGCTAAATTGCCTCCTAATTGGGAAATAAATTATTGGGTATAATAAATAAATAAATAATTTTTGTTTGTTAGGGCACATTGACGCTTTCACTTTCAGATTGGCAAGAGCTTTTGGATTTCCCAAATGCACATTAAAATTGAGCTATCAGGCTCATTGTACAAAATTCCACAATGCCTCTTTTTTAAAACTAATTTCAGTGTTTTTTATTTGGTTGAGTCTTCGATATCAGACCTTGGAAGTATTAATCGAGCGGATGCGGGTTCCGCGTTCGAAAGGAATGAAGAGCCGTCCAACTTGGACTGGTGCAAATAAACAAAGATCTGATAGTCTGCCCAGGCTGCGGCCCCCTCCCAGAGGTACTAACGGATTGTTGTGGCCTTTTATTGTCAGGGTTGACATTTCATTCTGGCCTGGGGAAGAGTTCTTCATCTGCTTGCAAAGGCTGGAGAAGACAGTTTTAATGTTTGCCTATTGGCCGGGGAGAGGGGGGTGGGGGTCTTTATATTATGCCAAAGAATGGTAAAGTCTCACGGAGATTTAGACAGCTGTTTGCATCTTTATGAATCCAACCTGCAGTATTAATGCAGATTTGACAAGCTGCAGACTGCTAGACGACACTGTGATCGCGCTTCCACTGGAATTAGTCCCGTGATGTATGATGTGTTGGGTACTCTGGATCTGTGGAGACTGCGTTTACCTTAGCAGTAACATAGACAGGCTACCAACACTTGTAATAGTACAACTCTATTTTATTTAACTAAGAGCTGTTAAACATACTTACACTGTGGGTCGACACTATGCTAGATTGACTGAAGACCTATGCCTAACCTGACCAGCCTATACTGCTAGCACATGGTGGATGTTTGTGCTACTGACTGCCGGCTCTGTCTGTCTCAGAGGCTGCATCCCGAACGAGCGGGAAAATTAGTGCCCTCTGTCTTTATAGTGACCGTGCCCTAACTGGTGATTGGCTGCTGTGTTGTGTGTGTTGATTGGTCTTGCAGTGTGTCAGTCAGTGTGTGTCTCTGCACCATCATATACTGATGTGTATATTATGACAATGTAGACTCGCAAAGGGCTGCCATTGTAATTCAGTGAGGTGGTTAAGCCAATGTGAATCCAAATTCACCGGAGTTGTTTATGGTATAAATGAATTCCCCTGTGGCAAATCCTTTCCACAAATCAAGTGCCAGTTCAGTTGGTAGGCAGCGTTGTTAGGTTACTTGTCAAAATGGAAGAAGCAGGGAGTGCTGATAAGTGGTAATTTTTATGTGCCTATATTTCATGGCTGGGTAAACAGAAATGTTGAAAATACAAACAAGACTTGCAGCATCTGTGGAGAGAGAAACTGGAATCTTGTGCCCTCCCCAGTGGCGGGTTTGGGTGGCGAGGGACATTCAATCAAGAGGGAGACTGATGGGTGGGGACCCCACCATCTTTCTGCCTGCAATCTGTTGTCCGTGGTGGGAAGGTCTGTTTGGCGGTCTTCACTGCTGGCATTAACTTGGAGGGGGGTCATGCCATGTAAACCTGTGTGTGTATGTTCGTGGGCTCCTGGGGTTGTGTGTGGGGGGGGGGGGGGGGGGAGACTTAGTTCAAAGGCAGAGAGCCTGATCGAGAGATCTGGCATCAGATCTGTTGAGAGCCACCTCTTTGCCCATGCTGCTGACTTCCCTCCCCAGCGATTCATTCTCTGTACCTCTCTCCCTCTTCTCCCCTCCTGTGTCTTGGGCGGGTGCCTTGCCAGCAGCTGCCACTACCTCCCCAAATGCCAGCTCTGACTGACTGGCAGCTCTTGGTGGGCTGGACTTCTACCCCCAGGGATCTCTGATCTCAGGGGAAGGCCCAGCACTGGCCTACCAAGTGCCTGAGTGGAACACAATGCAGAAAGCCTTCCCAAAAAGAGGCAATGTTGGATTCTTGCCAGCTCTCTAGCCAGCAGCCAATGCCCCCATCATCAGAACATCACAAATTTGAAACATTAATGGGCAATGAACCAAAGATCTGTTTTTAGACACAGCACTCATGAACAAGCAAATAGTATGCATAATGTAAGTATCAGTGTGCATTGGTTTGTAAACTAAAGCCATATATTTGTACTAATATACTTCTTTCTTTTGTTTTGTAGCAAATTTACTCCAAAGAATAAAACAATTACCATAGATTTTGATTTGATAAACAAAAGTGGAAGTTGTTTAGAAATGTGCCAGCCTGCCTCAACAGCATCGCCATGAAGCTGCATCCTCGGAATCACATTTTCTACTTCCATACTTTCCAAGTCAATTTTTTTGCACTCGCTCTTTCAAGCAGATGTCCTGTAAACACGAGTCTGCCGACAGCCTATATTCTAAACGGTTCAGCTGGATCAGTGAATGTATCTCACTGTCATTAACACTGAGCTGCTATTGTGCTTTGGCTTGTTCTGAATGTGCATTTATTTTGTTTTCTGTATTTACACAAATAAATCTTGGGTAAGTCATTAGTCGCTAGAAACCTTACTTCTGACGGGAGGGCAGGAATAAGACAAGAGTCCTGGCTTTTCCTAGGAGTTTAATTTAGACCTCCAAATTTAGTCTGGACTCCTGGACGCCCTCAAATGTTCCTTTCTGCCCCTTGATAAACAGGGCTGATGGGTGCATGGGGAAAAGAGCGTCATTTCCCCCCTGTCCTGCCCTGCCTGTAACTAGCATGCTTTGCAGCCTCCTGGGCAAGGTGTACCCCTCATGGTGGGTACCAACCCAAAACTTTTTAAATGATTCCTCCTCTGGATGGGCTGTTTATTCTGTATCCCTGGGTTTTATACTGGCTTCCTGGCTAGAAATGTGGCGAAGAACTCCTGTGGGACTTCGGAGCCGATAAGTCATCATCCCAGATAGCCATTGCCTGCAACCATCTTGGATTTAAAGATACGATTTAACTTTATGACAGAATTTTTAAAGACCACAAATACAAATCATTAGCAGGCGTATTTTCTGTTTTTCTTTTGCCAATTCTTCCAGTCAAAGAACTTGTGATTCTATAACATCCGTTAAAGCGAAATTGTTAGTGGAAACGGTTGACTATCATTCCACGCTCCTCCCCCCACCTCCATGTTGAACCAGCACTATTTGCAGAGATCAGCCTTTCTTGTTCAGATATGAACAGTTTTCCTTCTAACTTAGAATTATACACAACAGAAAGGGGCCATTCAGCCCGGTGTTCCAGCGCCATGTCTTTGACAGGACTATCTTGTTCATCATACTCCCCTGCTCTTTCCCCATTACTCTGCAAATTACTCCTTTGACAAGTGCTTATTCAATTCCCTTTTGAGAATTTTTATTTCAACTGCTTTCAGCACCCTTTCAGACATTGCACTCCAAATTGATAATGGGTTGAGTTAAGGCCAGGATGAGATCAGCCATGCTCGAATGGCAGAGCAGACTCGATGGGCCACCTATACCTTATGAACTTGTGAACCATAATGCCTTGCCTAAAATCAATTCTCATTTCCTCCTCCCCAGTTATTTTGCCAGTTATCTTAAAGCGGTCCTCTTCTGCTAGTGGAAATAATTTATCTTTATCCACTCTTATCAAAACTCCTCATGCCTATCAAATGGGTTTAGAACGGCAGCTTAGATAATAATCAAGTATGAAAAGCGTATAGAGGAGATATGGATTATAGACGATTGGGAAGGTCACTGGGAGATGTTAATGAAGAGTCAGGGAAATTGATAGGGGCAGACAGCCAAACATACAAAAAGCATAATCAAAGAACAACAAAGGTATAAGTGTCCAGACACTGAAAAGCCAGGAGAAGCTGTTACCATCTAGCAGTCTTAGAAAGCAAACAGGCCAGTTTCCAGCCACCAAGCCATAAGGTCAAGTTTACAGCAAGCAAGCTTCTAAGTCTTAAGAGCCAAGACAGTGCAGAAAACCTTCGTAACAGCAGTTATAAAATATCTTCGCTAGACCAGGGAAATGATGATTCCCAGATTTCAGCATCATCCCTGTGTTGTGTGGTAACTCTAGCTGGTTATTCAATTTGGGGAAAAGGGGAAGTCTTGTTCAGGTATTGTAGAGATACTTTGTAACAAGGCGTACGTCCTATAGAAACTGTGTTTAATATTTCATACATCTTAAATTGCATGAAAGTAGAGTAGTCTGGTTTGTGTGTATTTGTCTTTTCTTTACTTGAATAAATAGTCTTTAACAATTGTTACACGACGACTGGTCTACTTATTCTCACTGGGGTTTCACTCATCTCACACCAGAAAAAACAAAACTATACACCCTCACAAACCAGTGTTCCAAGTTGAGATACCTTTGCAGATAACACCAGCGTGGTTCGTGACAACACTTAGTGCCTTGAGTTTACTTAGACCTTTTGAAACTGCTGGACATTTTGCACAAAGGCATTACAAGCACCTTACATTTCTGGTTAGGAGTGAATATTTTCCCAGGTTTCAAAGGGAGTTACCTTCATTCTGAGGGGCACTGAAGTTCCTTGAAATAATTGTACCACAGTCCTGATCAATGTCGATGGTCTGGATGTCGGTTTATATTATCGTTTAAATGTTCCTTGTTTTAAAATTAATTTATTACGTGTTAGTCCCTATTCAGTGGTCAAACTCCTGCCTCCAAGTCAGTGGTCATTGACTTTGAGCACCACTCCAGGGCTCATGATTTTGGTGCAATATTGAAGGTGTGCTACATTATCAGAGATTTTCAGATGCAATGTTCGCCAGTTGAGGGCCATGCAACTCTGAATGGAAGAATAGTGTCTTGGCCAATGTTTAGCCCTCGAACAAGAACAGTAAACTAAGGTGAAGTGGTCATTGCTGTCTGCGGGATCTTGCCGTGTACAATTCAGCCATGATTCATGATTATGCTTCACATGTAATCAGTTATTTCTTTCGAACATCCTGATGACAGGAAAGGTGCTACATAAATGCAAGTTGTTTTGATTTTAAAATGTCTTTTTCTTTGTATCTTTGGGTTCATCATCAAGCAGTGCAGCAGCAAGGCTTGATAATGACAGGGTCACAAATTTATGCTTAAATCCTATTGAACAATATTGCCCACTGCACTTACCGAGGCAGAGTCTAGTTCCACTGGGCACACTTATCTGAAATGCTGTCTGGAACAGCTTTCAAAAGATCTTTGAGTCAGGTCAAGCCTTAAAAATGGGACTGAATGGACAAATTCAAAAGGCCTATTGAGGGTTATAGAATGATTACACATAGATCATTTCCTTGCTCTCAATTTTCTTAATAGCTTAACATCACAGGAAGATAGACACAGGAGCAGAGCTTTCAAATAGATTGTGAATAATTTGTAAATCACCACTTTTTACTGGCTTTGCTCCATATTCCTTAATACAGGAAATCAATCCATACGGCCCTTTGAACTAATATAATAATATATTATTTTAGCCAAGAAGTTTCAATTATCCCAGCATCCACAGCCTTCCAGGAGACGTGCGTTCCAGATCTCTCCTACTGTGTGAAGCCGCGCTTCCTCATTTTACTGCTAAATGGTCTGGCTCTGATTTGAAGATTATGCCCCCTGTTCTGGATTCCTCCACCTGCGTACATAGTTTCTCTCTGTCGAATCCTTTCAGCATTTTAAACATCACAGTTAGACACCCACCTCGATCTTCTATGCCGTAGGGAATGCAAGTCAGGTTTACGCAACCTCCCTTCATAGCTTAACCCTTATCTCATTCTGGATCCCACCGTGCTCCCGTCTGTCCATTTTGTTTCCTAATCTGTTTCGTATTTTTCTCTCTCTGGTTCTAAGAACATGCCTATTCTTCGAGAGAATGAATCTCTTTGGATAGGATGGGTTTGCAGCGATTCTGTGCCCATTGGGCAGAACAATTAAGCAATTTATTGATTAATCATTGTCTCCCTTTTACTTCAAATGTTTTAATGGATTGTCCTTCAAACTAAATTCAGCTTAATAAATTATTTGTTTCTGGACGTGTGGGCATTGGCGTGTCTAAATTGCATTGCTTCCACCACATATCAAACTTGTCTCTGTGTGAAGTTTAAGAATAGTAAAATGCTAAATCCTTTCCCCGTATCTGAAAAGTAAGCTTTCAGTGGTGAGTGCAACATGGGAACAGGCCAGGTCCACCTGCATTCAGTCCAAAAACAGGCCAAACATTGTGCTTGGCACTTAATGCACCTCAATGAGCACTTCCTGTCTGCTACAAAACAAGTGAAATTTTAATCTCTTATGTATTTGTGTTTGGCAATGTACTGCTGTAAAAGGTTCATAAACTGCTGATCAGAACTATAACATTTAAAGTTGCATTTAAGGATTTCAGTACTTCAGTAATGCAGCTGCCTCTTATTTTAGAGGGCTGGTGTATATTCCAAATACAAAATGAGCAATTATTGGAAAGAGATCAATTCCAAATAACCCTTTGTTTCCGAGAAGTTTAAAAAAAATCCTCTTAAAGCTTGATAGCTAAAGTTAATACATTTAAATAGCATGCATCAATCCAGATAGACGTCATAACCTGACACCCTCAGAAAGGCTAAATGACAAGATAATCATTTTACTCTCACCATGAAGCCAAGCCATTAGATCCTGAAGAAGGAAATGAGCTCTCTAGGGAAATAAACATGTTTCACTTCTAGCTTTTGTTTACCGTTTCATTATAATCTGAGTGATGCGCGACCAGGGCCAAGTCTTTGCAACTTCAGCAATCTGTTAACAACACTGGATAATCATCTCCCTTTTTGTTTTCAATGTAACGAGTGCAGGCAAAATGGAAGCTCTTTGCATATTTTGTCTAATCTACTCAGATTGCCTTCTGGCCTGTTGGGGGCTTTCATTATATACGGCAATTGGCATCTAAACTGTTAATAATAGCTTTCATATTCCATCTAATCTGTGGATTGCAAAACAGCTTTCAATTCATTTTTGAGTCTTGGTCTCGGGTGCATTTCCTTTGGACCAATGTCAGCTTATTAATGTGTAACTTTTCCAATGACAGATGAAATGCCAGCAAAGATCAGGCTCAGGCAATCAAAGTGCTTTTGCTTTTCAGTATTTCAATTTACAAGTTTTAAAATGCACATTCCCTGAATCCTTAGAATTCCAATAAATACGGTATGGTTCTCAGATGCTCGATGAAGCCTTGTGTAGTAATTAGTCTGAATTTAAGTTGTCAGTACTTCACTTACTTATTTGCCTTTGAGGCTGTTTTTGTAATTTATGCAAACCTTAAGAAGTGTTAGCAGTGTCTTGTGGGAGTTTTGTACCCAAAGACACTTGCAAACATTGATAATGGTGCTTATTCTTCATGTGAATCCTTCACTCGATTCAATTGTAGTGTTGGTTATGTTAAATTTCAGATCCAAGTCGGATGTGGTGTTGGTGGAGGCAACAGATCTTCATTGTTAAAATATAAAGGAAGATTTGTATTTATATTGTGCCTTTCATTATGCATTTTTGTGTAGTTGCTAGTGTAGGTAGGAAATCAGGCCACACAGTGGTAAACATTGCTATCTCACAACGCCTGGGACCCGGGTTTGATTTGGCCGTCAGTGATTGTGTGGAGTTTGCACGTTCTCCCCGTGTCTTCGTGGGATTCCTCCGGGTGCTCCAGTTTCCTCCCACAGTCCAATGATGTGCAGGTGGATTGGCCGTGTTAAATTGCCCTTTAGTGCCCAGGGATATGCAGGTTAGGTGTTTTGGCCTTGATCAATGCACGAGACTACGGGGATAGGGTGAAAGAGTGGACCTAGGTAGAGTGCTCTTTCAGAGGGCCAGTGCAGACGTGATGGGCCAAATCGCCTCTGCACTGTAGGGATACTATGAAATACAGCACCCAATTTGCTGTGAACTCCCACAATCAGCAATGGAATGATGACCAAATCTGCTTGACGTCTCATCTGAAAGACAGTGCCTCTAACAGTGCAGCACGTCCTCTGTAACAAAGGATGTTTTGTGCTAAGGCCTTTGGACCAGGATTTTAACCCACAACCTTCTGACTCCAAAGTGAATGAACTACTCTTCCTGTCCACTCCCGACTGAGTTATCAGCGCCATTTGGTCTTTGGGGGTGGGATTAGATGGAGTGGCCAAAGGCTTGCTCGAGGACATTTAAAAAAAAAAAAAATCTTTATTGTCACAAGTAGGCTTATATTAACACTGCAATGAAGTTACTGTGAAAAGCCCCTAGCCACCACATTCGAGCACCTTTTCGGGTAAACGGAGGGAGAATTCAGAATGTCCAAATTACCGAGCAGCGCGTCTTTTGTGACTTGTGGGAGGAAACCGGAGCACCCGGAAGAAACCCACACAGACACAAGGAGAAGATGCAGACTCCGCACACACAGTGACCCAAGCCGGGAATCGAATCTGGGACCCTGGCGTTGTGAAGCAACAGTGCTAACCACTGTGCTACCGTTCCGCCCATAAAGTGAAGGATGTCAAATATTTCATATTCAAAGAAGCGCATGGGGTGTTCTACCGGTATTGATTCACTTGCATTCCACAACCAGTCCCACTGGAGACACAGATAATCTGGTTGTCTATCCCATTGCTGTCTGTGGGAACCCCCCCCCCCCCCCCCCCATACAGAAATCAGCACATTTACTTACATTACCACATGGCTATGCTTCAAAGACAATAGGTTGTGAAGCCGAGGAAAAGTTCTTGCTTTCTAATGCACTTTATTTGTAATAAGCAAGTTGGCACAAAGTTTGAGTGACAAAGTAGTAAGTCTTTTCTGTTGATGTAGTAATGTGTTCTTAACTTTCATTATGGAAATTATATCAATTGGTGAAAATAACTTTCTGTAGGGCAGCACAGTGGCGCAGTGGTTAGCATTGCTGCCCACGGCGCTGAGGACCTGGGTTCGAATCCCGGCCCTGGGTCACTGGCCGTGTGGAGTTTGCACGTCCTCCCCGTGTCTGCGTGGGTTTCACCCCCACAACCCAAAGATGTGCAGGATAGGCGGATTGGCCACGCTAAATTGCCCCTTAATTGGAAAAAATAATTGAGTACTCTAAATTTTTTTTTAAAACTTTCTGTAAAAGACGAATTTGCCAGTAGATGACCGTTTACAAGAACGGTTGTTGGATTGTCTTGCTTTTTATGTATTTCAGCAGTAATGGAATAATGTTAAATACTTTAATTTTTGCAAAAGCAATTCTGAACAAGGCAAAAGCTGCTAACAAATGTGGGGTATAATGAAATACTTTGCAAAAAAATGTTAATATTTAAAATCTCCTGCTCCATGATTTAAGAAATAATTATAATTTTTAACTTGCCGTCTATTTTTTACTCTTCCTATTTTGTTGGATCAGAGCCGGCATGAATATTAAAAAAAGAATAAACACTAGCTGGTGCCGGCCCCACAGAGACGACAGCCAAATAGACTTTTATCATGTCTTGCACTCGATTATTCTTTCATTATATCAGCAGAAGATAAAGCATCTGCCCAAAATCCAGAGGGAAAGAGTAACTGTCTCCTATAATGTCTGTGGCATAAAAGCTGAGGGCCTTTAGTGAGCTTTACTGTCATTGATGGCGAATGGCAAGTAGTTAGTTTCTGTGCAAGTGAGTGGAGAATAGATAGGACACCTCAGTCAAAAGTCAGCTCAGTTCTTTACAAACTGTCTCTTGGCCATGCCCATGTAGCGGGCTTTGTTGCAGCAAATCATATTGTTAGAGGTCATTCCTGCTGAAAGCTTTCAACCTCCTGTGCCCCACAACTGCAGACTGGCTGGCAAAGCTGGCGGAATTTCTCCACCTGGAGAAGATTAAGTACACCATCCGAGGGTCGGACGAGATCTTCCACAAAATATGGGGGCCATTTGTCAGCCGGTTTCAAGACCTGTTCAAGGCCAACAGCGATTAGGGAAAGAGGGAGAGCACACAACATCACATACAACGAGGCGGTACAAAGGAAGGGGGGAAGGAGATGAGGGAACCCAGGGGAGCCACAGAGAAAAACATGGGTGGAGGGGAGGGGGCAGGAAGCCCCCCCCCCCCCCCCCCCACCCCTCCAAACCCACGAGGTCAACAATAAAAGACACAGAAAAGAGGAGAAGAGCTCAGCAGTAGGACATCCAGGGCGGAAGAGGGGGCTACCAAAGAGGGGCATGTGGGGGGGGGAGGGGGGGGGAGAGAATGTACGTTAAGAAATATGCATGTTGTCGCTTTATGCGGACGACCTGCTGCTGTATGTGGCGGACCCGGTGGGAGGAATGCCAGAGGTAATGAGGATCCTTAGGGAATTCGGGGACTTTTCGGGGTACAAGCTCAATATGGGGAAGAGCGAGCTGTTCGTAGTTCAGCTAGGGGACCAGGAGAAGGGGATTGGCGAGCTCCCACTAAAAAGGGCAGAGAGGAGCTTCAGATATTTGGGGGTCCAGGTGGCCAGGAGCTGGGAGGCCCTGCATAGGCTTAACTTTACAAGGCTGGTGGAGCAAATGGAGGAGGAGTTCAAGAGGTGAGACGCGTTGCCGCTGTCCTTGGCGGGTAGGGTGCAGTCAAACAAAATGACGGTGCTCCCAAGGTTTTTGTTCCTGTTCCAGTGCCTCCCCGTGTTTACCCCGAAGGCTTGTTTCAGGCGGGTTAACAGGAGTATAATGGGGTTTGTGTGGGCGCGAGGGACTCCGAGGGTGAGAAGGGTGTTCCTGGAGCGGAGTAGAGATAGGGGGGGGCTGGCACTGCCCAACCTCTGTGGGTACTACTGGGCCGCCAATGCGACAATTGTGCGCAAGTGGGTGATGGATGGGGAGGCGGCTGCATGGAAGAGGCTGGAGACGGCGTCCTGTGTGGGTACGAGTCTGGGGGCGCTGGAAACGGCGCCGCTGCCACTCCCTCCAAGGAGGTATACCACGAGCCCGGTGGTGGTGGCGGCCCTCAAAATTTGGGGGCAGTGGAGGTGGCATAGGGGGGAAGTTGGGGCCTCGGCCTTCAGGTACTTACAGGTAAGGGCGTTTGCCAGACGGCAGGTGGTGAAATTCCCGTGGCTACTGCCACACACAGTACAGGACAGGGTGCTCTCGGGGGGGGGGGGGGGGGGGGGGGGGCGGGGTGGTAAGATCTCGGAAACTTACCAGGTGATGCAGGAGGAGGAGGCCTCGGTGGTGGAGTTGAAAGGTAAGTGGGAGGAGGAGTTGGGAGAGGAGATCGAAGAGGGGACGTGGGCAGATGCCCTAGGGAGGGTGAATTCTTCCTCTTCGTGCGTGAGGCTCAGCCTCATATAGTTTAAGGTGCTGCACAGGGCACACATGACCGGGACAAGGATGAGCCGGTTCTTTGGGGGTGAGGACAGGTGTGTTAGGTGCTCAGGGAGCCCAGCAAATCACACCCATATGTTCTGGGCATGCCCAGCGCTGGAGGAATTTTGGAAGGGCGCAGCGAGGGTGGTATCGAGGGTGGTAGGATCCAGGGTCAGACCGGGCTGGGGGCTCGCAATATTTGGGGTGGCAGAGGAGTCGGGAGTGCAGGAGGTGAAAGAGGCTGGAATTCTGGCCTTTGTGTCCCTGGTAGCCCGGCGAAGGATTCTCCTTCAGTGGAAAGATGCAAGGCCCCCAAGCGTGGAATCCTGGATCAGCGATATGGCAGGGTTCATTAAATTGGAGAGGGTGAAATTCGCCTTGAGAGGGTCGGTACAAGGGTTCTTTAGGCGGTGGCAACCGTTCTTAGACTTTCTGGCAGAACGATAGACATTGGTCAATGGCAGCAGCAGCTCGGGGGGGGGGGGGGGGGGGGGGGGGGTTTACTTTATTTTTGTTTATGTTATTTACACTGGAGGGTCTGAGGGGGTGTCTATACTTGTGTTAAGTCGGGGTGTTAATGTTAATTTATTTTTTTATGTACGGAGGGGGGTTGCTTTTTTAGAGTGCGTTTTGTACTTAACCCTGTTGGGTTCTTTTTTCTTTCTCATTTTGTTATTGATATTTTATGAAAATCTTTTCATAAAGATTTTTATAATTTTAATAAAAATTATTTTAAAAAAAAGAAATATACATGTAAATAAGAAACTGTACAACATGTAAATACCAAATACACCATCCGTTAAAAGTATCATTCTGTAAAATTGAAAAACGTCAATAAAAACATTTTTTCAAAAACCTCCTGTGCCCCTTTATGTTCCCAGACTGCCCTCTCTTTTCTGACCGAGTGATCCACCACCCATTCATGCAGAAAATACTGGATCCTATGGTATTGTCACTGGACTAGTAATCCAGAGACCCGGCTAATGCTCTGAGTTCCCGGGTTTGAATCCCAGCAAGGCAGATAGTGGAATTTGAATTCAATAAAAATCTGGAATTAAAATCCTAATGGTGGCCATGAAATGATTGCTGATGGTCGTAAAACCCCATCTGATTCACTAATGTTCCTAAGGGAAGGAAATAGGCCATCCTTACCAGGTCTGGCCTACTTATGACTCCAGACCCACAGCAATATGGTTGGCTTTTAAATGCCCTCAAGAATGGGCAATAAATGCTGGCCCAGCCAACATCCCATGAATGAATAAAGAACAAATTCTCACTTCTGAGGCAATATTGCAACATTCATTTTCATTTTCAGTGAAGACAAAATAAAAATGAGCATTGGACTAGGAGGGTGTGGTCAACTGTGTCCTAAATCTGCAGATGAGTTAGGAAGAGTGGGGAATGCTGGTGCAACCTGATCACAGTCACTTGGGGCCAAATCCTCTGAGGAGTGATAATCGGCATCAGATTTCCCACTCCGCTCAACTATTTTCTTACCCAATGCCATAGCTCGCATTCCTGGCCCCAACCTCTGAACTGGGCCTCTTCAGAAATGCAGAGTGTACCTGTTCTCGGAGTCTTTCCTCATAGTGCAGGATCATTGCAGAAAGTCAAGGCACACCCCCCATATACCTCACCTGTTGCATTCTGATAAATCTTCATTCACTAACTGAAACTCTTTGGGATATTTAAATAGCTTTTCAGTGTGTTAATGAATGAGTGTGAAGTAAGTAGGCAGGGTGGGTAGGTGACAGTGTGGATTGGGTGCCAACTGGATAGAGTTGGGAGAGTGGTAGGGTAGGTAGATGGTAAGTGGCAGGGGGGTAGATAGTATGGCGGCAGAATGGATCATTGGTGGGGTGGGTAGATGGTGGTATAAGTGGCAGGCTGGGTAGATTGCAGGATGGTAGGTGTTGTCATATTGCCTATAATCCATTGTAATGTAAAGGTGCTTAGCAGAGCAAAGGTTATGGGACTGGAGAATAGTACCAACCACAGTATGATGTATAGAGTCACATGGTAAGATCCTCTGAGAACAATGTCTAAAAATGCAATAATAAGTAAGCAGCCTCCATATGAAGACAGCATCATGCATGACCATACCTTGGATCTGTGAATAGTTCAAAACTAGCAATAAATAATTCATGTTTAAACATACAAGACTCAAGATTTCCTCACTAAGACACCTCTGCAGCAGTGAAACACAATGGGTTGGATTCTCCGTTATTGGGACTATGTCCCCACGCCTGCATCAAAACTGTGGGGTTTCACGCCAGAAAAACTGACATGAAAGGGTCACAAATTCCTGGCCCTGCAGGGGGTTAGCAGGGACCCGGCGTAGATCTAGCAGCTTTTGCTGCAGGTACGGGCTCCCGCACTTCCAGGTCAGAGGGCGCGCATGTGCACGGCGGCAGCCTCGAGCGCCGCGCCGTGCTCCTTAACGGACTTGGACCGCGGAGCTGGATCAGCCGCGCGCCCCACCCTCAACGTCCGCGCAAACATTTCACAGCCGCCGAAAAGGACCCCCCTGCCCTCCGATCAGCCCGCCCCGACCAGGGCGGTCGTGAACTGAGTCCGCAGCCGCCACGCGAGTTTCCCGACCCACGACCATATTAAATCCATGCCGTCGGGACTTCAGCCGGTCGGGGGCAGAGCGAGCCTCTGGCAATGGCCCCTGGTAGGTCCTAGGCAGCGCGGCATACGCCCCTAGAATGCCGCTTTTCAGGACCCGCAGAATCGAACCAGCGCCGTTCCCGATTCCTTGCGGGAAAATGGACTCCACGTCGGGGTGCGGAGAATCCAGCCCAATATTAGAAAATTAGGTAGCAGAGTTGTCGGGCTGGGAGGGTGACCTGGAGGGTTACGGAGAATGAAGAGGAGTCGGTGGGCAGTTGGAGGGTCAGGAGTGTGTCGGAGGGATAGGAGGTCAGAGGGTTCAGGAAGATTTGTTGGTCAAAGGGAGAGCAGGAGGGTGGGAGGATGTTTGAGATTCGGGGAAGCCAGTGGACAACTGGGGGTGTCAGTTGTCTAGTTACCCAGGAGTTAGTCTTTTTTTCCAGTCTAACATTTCCTGGATACCTATCGAAGTGAGTCAGAACCCGCCGAAGTTTCCGACTCTAACTCAGTTGGAGATATTTCTGGAGGGAGTTAGGGAATTGCACTTTGGAAGTTGAAACTTCCCAAGCAAATCCTGCGGAATCCTTGTATGGCGATTCCCGAGGGGTCCTCTAGTACTTTGTCCGGGGTTTGGTCTCCAACCATCCTGAGACCGGATGATCTGGGCCATAGAACGTTATTTGTGACTTTGACAATGGCCATTTCAGTGCTGTCAGCAGAGGATAAACTGTACAAAATATCAACAACAATATGCTGAAAGGGTTCAGCAGCTGTGGAGAGAAGCAGAGTTAGCGTTTCCGATTGATGACCTTAGATCAAAACATCGAATTCCGATGAAAGTTCGTCGACCAGGAATGTTTTATTCAGTTTCTCTCCACAGACGCAGCCTGACCGGCTGGGTTTTTCCAGCACTTTTTCTTCTTGTTGAAAATTTCTGGCATCTGCAGTATTTTGTCTTTTTTCTAAAATAGCAAATATAATATAAATTGTAATTGTTTTATGCAAGATTAGTGACAAATACATTGACAGAGTCAGAGGGAAGTTCTTTTACAATTTAAACAATCTTATTGTAAATGTCTTATATCAGTTGAACAGAGGGAATTTTAGATAAACTCTTTATCTAAAGGGCTTGTTTCTGAAATTGAACCATCCCAATGTCACTGACGGTCCCGTCTCCTGCTCAAGAGCTTTGCAAAGTTTGATTTGAATGGTGAACTGATGATCATTTGGAATCAAATGAACGGACGGTGGCACAGTGGTCAGCACTGCTGCCTCACAACGCCAGGGACCCGGGTTCAATTCCAGCATTGGGTGACTATATGTGTTTGTATGTTTTTCCCGTGTCTGCATGAGTTTCCTCCGGGTGCTCCGGTTTCCTCCCACAGTCCAAAGATGTGCAGGTTAGGTGGATTGGCCATGATCAATTGTGGAAAAGTGTCCAAAAAGATGTGTCGGTTAGATTAGGGGTTAATGGGTTAAGGCTGAAGAGTGAGCTTTGATGAAGTAATGGGTCAAATGGCCTCCTTCTGCACTGTAGGGGTTCTATGAACCCCAGTGTTTCTGCAGACTTGCTGTTGAAACAGCCCCTTCTCTGCAAGGCTATTTTTGGAACATGTCAGTAGTAGTGTCGTAACACTATCAAAGGTTGTGACAGGCTGGAGAGCGCGAGAGTGAAATGTCCTGTGGGATACTGCTTCTAGTAAACAACGTTTTGCATCACATCATCCTGCCTATCTAGGGTTACTGCGGCAGCAGGAAGCTGTGTTTCTTAACACTACATAATGGAATAGGACAAACATACACAAAGCACGGCGTGTGTCAGCATGGCAGAACACATAGACTCAAGTATGACAAATGGTTGTTAGTGCAGTAAGCCACAAGTTCAGTAGGAGCTATGAGAGGTGATAATAAATATCCTGATTATTACCGGAGCAGAGAGCTGAGATGCTTCACGTCCTTTGTGAGCAGTGTTCATATTTCCACCTAATGTTTTCAATTTCCCATTTGGCCCAATTCCATGAACATCATCCCATCAACAGTAAAAAAAAGTATAAATAATGTTGCGCCCTCTCGTTCTCCATTAGCCTCTGTTGTCAGTTAATTCACATGCCTGATGTTCAGTTCCATCAGCAGCAAGTTATCCCGCAGAAAGAGTGACATAATTGACTCAGACAACACATCTGTTATTTCCCGTTTATGAACAAATGTGCTGCAAAAAAACACTTCAGATCGTGACAGATACATATGGGGCAATAAAATTCTCTTGCTGCAGCTCTGCTAACATCTTTTCAGTTCACAATGGAGTGCATTACTTACACCCATTGTCAACAATGAATGCCAGCTTTACTGGCTGCCATTTTGAATTCAACGATCTCACCCATAATGCAACCGCGTCACAATTGATATCCTGGCTTCATGGAATCCCTACAGTGCAGAAGGAGGCCATTTGACTCATTGAGCCTGCACCGACCCTCTAAAAGAGCACTCCACTCCCCCACCCTATCCCTGTAACCCCACGTATGAGCAATTTAGCACAGCCAATCCACCTAACCTAACTTCTCTTACCTCCCCACTCCGCCTTGCTTGCTGGCAGGCATTCAACATTAAATGGTCTTTGTGTAAGATTAAATTAAGATTTGCATCTAACTCGCATTTGTCAAGGCCAAGAGATTGCAGCGAAATATCCAACAATCCTGATCACATTTAAATTTAATTGACAGAAATTATTTTTTAAGCACTTAAGTTACTCTGCTTTCACAGCACCTCAGAATCAATTACTTATTTAGGATGAGTAACTGTAATACTGTCTAGTTCATAGAATCACAGAATCCCTACAGTGCAGAAGGAGGCCATTTGGTCCATCGAGTGTGCACCGACCTTCTGAAAGAGAACCTTACCCAGACCCACACCCTACCACCTGCAACCCCACCATTCCTGCACATCTTTGGGCACTAAGGGGCAATTTAACATGACCAATCCCCCTAACCTGCACATCTTTGGACACTAAGGGGCAATTTAACATGTCCAATCCCCCTAATCTGCACATCTTTGGAAACTAAGGGGCAATTTAACATGGCCAAACCCCCTAACCTGCACACCTTTGGGCCGTGGGAGGAAACCGGAGCAGCCAGAGGAAACCCACGCAGACATGGGAAGAACGTACAAATTCCACATAGACAGTCACCCAAGGCCGGAATTGAAGGCAGGTCCTTGTCGTTGTGAGACAGCAGTGCTACACCGTGGTACCCTCTGCTAATTAGGATGGTGGAAGCAGAGGCAATCAATGATATCAAAGGGAATTGAATGGACGCTTGAAGGAAATAAACCTGCAATGCTGTGGGGATAGACCAGGGGAATAGGCTGATTAGTTTGTTCGACAGGCAGCTGGCATGAGGCCGGATGGATTGAATGGCCTCCTTCTGTATCATAAATGACTCTACGACATTAAGAATATCAAAAATGAAAAAGACTGCCAGGCGATCATTTCTTATTTGGTATCATAGCAATTCAGGCAGTGAAGGTGAACCGAGAACTAGAGGGCACCCAGCTTAAGGTAATTGGCAAGAGAAGCAATGGCGGATGACGAAAAGTCCTCTTCCGCAGAGAGTGGTTAGGACACAACAAACTGAAATCCTCCCTTTTGTGACTGTTCTATGCTCCCACTCCATCGAGTGAAGTTGGTTTTACAGCTCTCACCTGAGTTCAATTTGCATAACCATGCACCCAAATTACCTGTGAAAACAGAAGGGAAATTCTGCAGATGCTGGAAATCTGACCTAAGAAAGGAAAATGCTCGAAAACACTCAGCAGGTCAGCACCAGCTGTGGAGAGAAAGAGGCAGAGTTCGCATTCAAAGTGAATGACCTTTCATTTGAAATGTGTTTGCTAAATTATACTATAGTCCTCGATTCCTTATTTAACCCGGGTGTGAGTGTTAAACTCCATATCTGTTTGTCACCAAGACTGTTTTCTTCTCCATCCAACAAAATACCCACTAATGCCTCTACTTCAGACCCAGGGCTGCTCATTTTCTCAGACACTGGCCTTCCCGGCCTCTTCTTATTAAAGCTGCACAGGATTTATTTTCAAGTCGCTGCCTGGCTGTAGAATCTGGCATTTCAGATTACCAAACTTTTGTGGAGATTTCCCAACTCTCCTTTCCCCGCTATGCCCGAGAACTGTAAATACTCTGTCCTCTTGGAAATGATTCACCTCTTTCCATGATCTTACTGTGCCGCAACAAATTCATTTCAAGGTCTTGGTCCTTATCCTAAAATCACTCCACCCTCATCTGAAGAAACCTCCCGTCGTTCACTGTGGTAGACACCACTGTTGTACATATCACATACGAGATGTAATACGGTAAGGCTCCTGTACTACAGGTACAGGGGTAGATCCCTGCCTGCTGGCTCCGCCCAGTAGGCGGAGTATAAATGTGTGTGCTCACCGAGCTGCAGCCATTTCGGCAGCAGCTGCAGGAGGCTACACATCTCTGCTTAATAAAGCCTCGATTACACTCTACTCTCGTCTTGTCGTAATTGATAGTGCATCATTGACCCCAATATTGCATCCGCCATTCTTCCGGGTGCAGATGACCTTTGTTCCCTTCCCTCTCTGTTTCACTGCCACCATTCACTTGCCCTTCCAGATGCACTTAACCCTGTTCCTCTAGTATAAGTGGGCTATCAGCTTGATTTGCATTTTCTCTGTACACCTCCTGAAATATAGGTGACCTAAAGCCTTGGCTGTCAGGGAAATGGATGCCTGAGATAGACAGATAGCTCTCTTCAACCAGAAAAGAGAAGCAAGCTCCTCCGACAATTACTCTCCTCCAACTCCTGATGAAATGGACCGAAGAGACACATATACAGGATTATCATGGGAACAGATGCATAGCCAGTAGGCCACTATGTAAATCAGACAGATTGGATGCACACATCAAAGGAAGCGAAAAAGAAAAGAAACAATCCCACGTACCGATCACGATACTGGGAGCCCTTAAAACATTGAGCCACTGAAACTTTTGTCACAATTGCTGCATGGTATCTTTGATGTACAGATGGGGTAACTGGAAAAATGCCCACTGCTTATGTGACAATTTGACTTTTCTTAAGAAAAAAGCACACAAATCATTGGCACTGAACCAAATATTTCGGAAGAAATCTGAATCACCCAACTCATGTCAACCAGGTTTAGAATTGTTTTGAACGTTACCTGAAGGCACAGTTGCAGATGTGTTGTTCAGAATAGAATTGGACATGCAGTCCACCCGCCCCCCTCCCTCAGATGATAAATCGATACTCCTCCATGGTAAACACCACGTGGAGGAAGCACTGAGGGTGGCAAGGGCACTGAATGTACGCTAATTGGGAGACTCAAAGTCCATCACCAAGATTGGCTCTGGAGAACCACGACTGACCCATTTGGCTGCGTCCTGAGAGACATACCAGCCAGACTAGGCAGGTGAGAGAACCAATGGAAAACATACTTGGCCTCGCCCTTGCCAACCTACCTGTCACAGATGCATCTATCCATGCCAGTATTGGTAGCAGTGATCGCTGCACATTTCTTGTGGACATAAAGCACTATGGGCATGCTCCAAGGTATTGTGTGGTACTACCACTGTGCAACATGGGATAGACCCAGTACAGATCCAGCAGCTCAAATATGGACATGCATGAGGTGCTGTTGGCTATCAGCAACAGCAGAATAGTATTCAACCACATGGTCCAGCTTGTCCCACGCTCTACTATAAATCCTGTGCACCAATCATGGTTCAAGGAGGAGAGCAGGAGAGCAGCATGAGGCACGCTTAAAAATGAGGTACCAGCCTGGTGAAGCTACAACACAGGACCACATGCATGCTTTATAGTGGAAACAATATGCTATGGACAAAGCTAAGCAATTCCACAACTAGTCCTGTCAATTTCAAGTCATCAGTGGTGATGGGCTGTTAAACAACCAACTGGAGGAGGAGGAGGCTCCAAAAAGGCTTTTGGAGCCTCATCCTCAATAATGGTGGAGACCAAAACACCAGTGCAAGAGGCAAGGCTGAAGCATTTGCTCCAATCTTCAGCCAGACATGTTGGGTGGATGATCCATCTTCAGCAACCTCTGGAGTCCCCAACATCATAGATGCTAGCCTTCAGCCAAATTTGATTTACTCTACATGATATCACGAAATGGCTGACAGCACAGGATACTGCAAAGACTACAGGCATTGAAAGCATTCTGTCAATATGACTGAAGATTTGTGCTTCTGAGCTAGCTCAGCCATCACCAATCTGTTCCAGTACATCTACAACACTGGCATCTGCCCGACAGTGTGGAAAATTGTCCAAGTATTTCCAATGCACAGAAAGCAGGATAGATCCAGACCGGCCAATTACTGCCCCATCAGTCTACTCTCACGCATCAACAATGAGATGAAAGTTGTCGTTGAAGGGCTATTCGGTGTCACTTGCGCAGCAATAACTTGCTCATCGATACTCAGTTTGGGTTCCGCCAGGACCACTCAGCTCTTGACCTCATTACAACCTTGGTCCAAATATGGACAAAAAGAGTTGAATTCAAGAGATGAAATGAGACTAACTGCCCTTGACATCAAGGTTGCATTTGAGATTGTAGCATCAAGGAGCCCAAGAAAAACTCAAGTCAGTGGGAATCAGGGGGCAAATCGCTGCGCTGCTTGGAGTCACAAAGGAAGATGGTTGTTGGAGGTCAATTATCTCAGTTACAGGATACCACTGCAGGCATTCCTCAGGCTAGTGTCCTAGGCCCAAACGTTTTCAACTGCTTCATCAATGACTTTCCCTCCATCGTAAGGTCAGAAGTGGGGATGTTCTAATAGGATTAGACAGGGTAGATTCAGAAAGAATGTTCCCGATGGTAGGGGTCATAGTTTGCGGATAAGGGGTAAACCTTTTAGGACTGAAGTGAGGAGAAATTTCTTCACCCAGAGAGTGGTGAGTCTGTGGAATTCACGACCTCAAAAGGTAGTTGAGGCCAAAACGTGTAATTTCAAGAAGGAATTAGGTATATCTCTTGGGGCCAAAGGGATATGGGGGGGAAGGCAGGATCGGGGTATTGAACTTGATGAGTAGCCATGATCAAAATGAATGGCGGAGCAGGATTGAAGGGCAGATTGGCCTCCTCCTGCTTCTATCTTCTATGTATGTTTCATTGATGATTGCATAATGTTCAGAACTATTCGCAACTCATCAGATACTGTAGAAGTCCCTGCCCACATTCAGCAAAATAGGGACAACATTCAGACTTAGCCTGATAAGTGGCAAATAACAAGTGCCACGTAATGACCATCTCCAACAAGAGAGAATCTAACCATGTTCCCTTGATATTCCATCACTGAATCTCCCACCATCAACATCCTTGGAGTTACCATTGACTAGAAACTGAACTGGACAGCGTATAAATACTCTGGGTACAAAGGCAGGTCAGAAGCTGCAAATTCTTTGCTGAGTGAATCATCTGACTCCCAAAAGCCTGTACACCATCTACAAGCACAAGTTAGGAGTGTGATGGGTTGGCGACACAGTGGTGCAGTGGTTAGCACTACTGCCTCACAGCACTGAGGACTGGGTTCGATCCCGGCCCCGGATCACTGTCCGTGTGAAGTTTGCACATTCGCCCCATGTTTGCGTGGATCTCACCCCCACAACCCAAAGAAGGGTAGTTGGTTTGACAACGCTAAATTGACCATTAATTGGAAAAAAAAAGAATTAGGTACTTTAAATTTATTTTAGAAAAGGAGTGTGATGGGATGCTCTCCACTTGCCTGGATGTGAAGGAGAGTGCAGCTCCAACAACACTAAAGAAGCTCAACAGCATCCAATAAAAGCAGCCCGCTTAATCAAAAACCCTACGACCATTCAGCTCCTGACCTCAAAGCAACTGTGTTTCAAATATGGGCAAAAAGAGCTGAATTCAACAGGAGAGGTGAGAGTGGCTGCCCTTGAAAACCCCTCCATTACCTGAACACCATAGTAAGGGGATCAGGGATTATGAGGAGAAGGCAGGAGAATGGGGATGAGAAAATATCAGCCATGATTGAATGGAGGAGCAGACTCGATGGGCTGAGTGGCCTACTTCTGCTCCTGTGACTCATGGTCTTATGGTAACAGTGTGCAATATCTACAAAATGCACGGCAGCAACTCTCCATGATTGCGTCAACAGCACCTTCCAAACCTGCAACTTCTACCTCAAGAAGTGTAAGGGCAGTAGTTGATATGGGTACACCGCCTGCTGCAAGTTCCCTCCGAGCTACATATTTCTACTGTGCTACTGGAAGGGGAGTTCCAGGATTTTGACACAGAGACAATGGAAGAATGGCAACATATTTCCAAGTCAGGATGGCAGGTAACTTGGAGGGGAACCTCCAGGTGGTGGGGTTCCCACGTATCTGCTGTGCTTGTCCTTCTAGATGGTAGTGGTCATTTATTTGGAAGGTAGTACTGCCTAAGGAGCCTTGGTGACTTACTGCAGTGAATCTTGTCAATGATGCACATGGCTGCCACTGTACGTCGGTGGAGGGTTTGAATGTTTGTGGAAAGGGTGCCAATCAAGCGGTTGCTTTGTCCTTGGTGGTGTCAAGCTTCTTGAGTGTTGTTAGAGCTGCACTCATCCTGCAAGTGGAGAGTATTCCATCACACTCCTGATTTGTGCCTTGTACATCGTGGACAGGCTTTGATGAGTCAGGAGGTGAGTTACTCACCATAGGATTCCTAGCCTCTGACCTGCTCTTGTAGCCACAATACTTATATGACCAGTCCAATTCGGTTTCTGGTCAACGGTAACCCCCAGAATGTTGATTGTGGGGGATTCAGTGATGGAAATTACACTTAATGTGAAGGGACGATGGTTTGATTCTCTATTATTAGAGATGGTCATTGTCTGGCATTTGTGTAGCGCGAATGTAACTTGCCACTTGTTTGCCCAACCCAGGTCTTTTTGCACTTGGACACGGACTGCTTCATTATCTGAGGAGTGGCGATGGTGCTGATCATGATGCAGTAATCAGCGAACATGCCCATATCTGACCTTATGTGGAAAGGAAGGTCATTGATTAAGCAGCTGAAGGTACTTGGGCCGAGGACACTAACCTGAGGAACACCTGCAGCGATGTCCCCGGACTGAGATGACTGCCGTCCAACAACCATAACAATCTTTCTTTGTGCCAGGTATGACTCCAACCAATGGAGAACTTTACCCCTGATTCCGAATTAACTCCAGTTTAGCTAGGGCTCCTTGATCCTAAACTCAATCAAATGCTGCCTTGATGTCAAGGGCAGTCACTTTCCCCTCACCTCTGGAGTTCAGCACTTTTGTCCATGTTTGAACCAAGGCTGTAATGAGCTCAGGAACTGAGTGACCCTGGTGGAACCCATACTGCACGTCAACGAGTAGGTTATTGCTAAGTAAGTGCCACTTCTAACAGGACTGTGTATGTATCTACACCAGAAAGACTGCAGCGGTTTAAGAAAACGGCTCACTATCACCTTCTCAAGGGAAATTAGGGATGTGCAACAAATACATGTCTCTGTTATTGTTGCGTTGTCTCGGAAGTCATTGCTCAGGGTATTGCTCACGGATGATATGAAAATTGGTGGGGTGGTAAATAGTGAAGAGGAATAGTGAAGAGAAATAGTGAAGAGTAGCACAGTGGTTAGCACAGTTGCTTCACAGCTCCAGGGTCTTGGGTTCGATTCCCGGATTGGGTCACTATCTGTGCGGAGTCTGCACGTTCTCCCCGTGTCTGCGTGGGTTCACTCCGGGTGCTCCGGCTTCCTCCAGTCTAAAGATGTGCAGGTTAGGTGAATTGGCCATGCTAAATTGTCCTTAGTGTCCAAAAAGGTTAGGTGGGCTGGGCTTAAGTGAAGTGCTCTTTCAAAGTGCCAGTGCAGACACGATGGGCCGAATGGCCTCCTTCTGCACTGTAAATCCTATGATTCTACGATAGCCTTAGATTACAGGAGAATATTGATGGGCTGGTCAGATGGGCTGATCAGTGGAAATTGGAATTCAATCCAGATAAGTGTGAGGAGATGCACTTGGGCAGGACAAGCAAGGCAAGTGAATACATGTTAAACAGCAGGACCCTGGGAAGCACCGAGGATCAGAGGAACCTTGGGGTGCATGTGTAACAGTCTCTTAAGGTAGCAGGGCAGGTGGAGACAGTAGTTAAGAAGGCAAATGGTATACTTGCCTTTATTAGCCGAGGCATAGAGTTTAAGAGCAAAAAGGTGATGCTGGAACTGTATAAAACGTTGCGTCGGCTCCAGCTGGAATATTGTGTTCAGTTCCGGAATCCACATTATAGGAGGGATGTGACAGCATTGGAAAGGGTGCAGAGGAAATTTACCAGGATTTTGCCTGGAGAGGCAGGAAATGTAAACAACAATATGCAACAAAGAGCAAATCTAGAGTTGTAAACAATTGTAAAAAATCAACGCCATATGTTCTTTATCTGAATGCATGGAACTTTCTGTTGCATTCCTGTTGCAACAGGATAGTTGAGTTTGATAGCACAGCCATATGAGTATGATGTATTAGCTATTACTGAAACCTGGTTGCAGGGTGACCAGGACTGGATGCTCAACATTCCGAGATATACAATGTTCCAGTACAACAGGTCAAAGGGGAAAGAAGGTGGAGTAGTTTTATCAATCAAGGAAGGTTTCAGAGCACTGCTGAGCTGTTACATAAAGGCAGTGGGTAGTGATGTAGAATCGGTTTGCGTTGAAATAATGAATAAGCAGGGAAAGGAAGGCAAGGGTGGGAGTAGTCAAAGGACCCCCAAAATGTGACCTCTCAAGAAGTCAGAGCATAAATGGGGAAATGTCAAGGGCATGTTTGAGGGAACTGCAATTAACATGGGAGATTTTTCATAGAATTTACAGTGCAGAAGGAGGCCACTCGGCCCATCGAGTCTGCACCGGCTCTTTGAAAGAGCACTCTACCCAAGGTCCACACCTCCACACCCTATCCCCATAACCCAGTAAACCCCACCCTACACTAAGGGGAATTTTAGACACTAAGGGCAATTTAGCATGGCACATCCACCTAACCAGCACATCTTTGGACTGTGGGAGGAAACCGGAGCACCCGGAGGAAACCCACGCACACACGGGGAGAACGTGCAGACTCCGCACAGACAGTGACCCACGCCGGGAATCGAACCTGGGACCCTGGAGCTGTGAAGCAATTGTGCTAACCACCATTTTAATCCAAATCTTAATCATTCTCACAAGTGGGCTTACATTAACACTGCAATGAAGTTACTGTGAAAATCCCCTAGTCGCCACACTCCAGCGCCTGTTTGGGTACAGTGAGGGAGAATTCAGAATGTCCAATTCATCTGCACATTGATTTGACAAACCAAACTAGCAAGGGTAGCACAGAAGAATAATTTGTGGAATGCATTAGGGATTGCTTTTTAGAGCAGTATGCTGCTGACCTATCCGGGTACAGGCTATTTTAGATTTTGTTTTGTGTAATGAAGAAGGATTACTGAGGGGTCTTGTGGTTAAGGATTGGGGGTAGTGACCACAATATGCTAAAATTCCAGATACAGTTTGAGGGTGAATTCTATCGGTCCATAACCAGTATCTTCAATTTAAATAAGGCCAATTATAATGATAGAGGATAAGGCATCACGGTGGCGAGTCTGTAAGGAAGGATAAACAGTTGATAGGGCAAAGTTGCACTCAGTGTGATGGTTTAAAGTGTGTCTGTTTCAATGCAAGGTGTGTCAGGAATAAGGGAGATGAACTTAGAGCGTGGATCAGTATTTGGAACTACGATGTTTTCGCCATTACGGAGACATGGATTTCACAGGGGCAGGAATGGTTGTTAGATGTTCCGGGGTTTAGTTGTTTTAAGAAGAATAGGGAGGGAGGTAAAAGAGGAAGGGGAGTGACACTATTAATTAGAGAGTGCATCACAGCTGCAGAAAAGGAGGTAGGTGAGGAGGGGTTGTCCACTGAGTCAGTATGGGTAGAAGTCAGAAATAAGAAAGGAGCAGTCACTTTATTGGGAGTTTTCTATAGACCCCCCAATAGCAGCAGAGAAATGGAGGAACAGATTGGACGGCAGATCTTGGAAAGGTGCAGAAGTAACAGAGTTGTTGTCATGGGTGACTTCAACTTCCCTAATATTGACTGGAACATCCTTAGTGCAAATGGTTTGGATGGAGCAGATTTTGTCCGGTGTGTCCAGGAAGGATTCCTGACTCAATATGTAGATAGCTCGACTAGGGGGTACCCATATTGGATTTGGTGCTTGGCAACGAACCAGGCCAGGTGTCAGATGTCTCTGTGGGAGAGCATTTCAGTGACAGTGACCACAACTCCTTGACCTTTACCACAGTCATGGAGAGGGATAGGAACACACAGTATGGGAAGGTATTTAACTGGGGGAGGGGAAATTATACTGCTATTAGACAGGAGCTGGGGAGCATAAATTGGGAACAGATGTTCTCAGGGAAATGCACAACAGTAATGTGGGGTTGTTTAAGGAGCACCTGCTGCGAGTGCTGAATAGTTTTGTCCCACGCGACAAGGAAGGAATGGTAAGGTGAAGGAGCCAGTAAGGCATTTGATAAGGTTCCCCATGGTAGGCTCATTCAGAAAGTTAGGGGGCATGGAATACAGGGAAATCTAGCTGTCTGGATACAGAATTGGCTGGCCGAAAGAAGACAGCAAGTGGTAGTGGATGGAAAGTATTCCACCTGGAAGTCGGTGACAAGTGGTGTCCTGCAGGGATCTGTTCTTAGACCTCTGCTCTTTGTAGTTTTTATAAATCACTTGGATGAGGAAGTGAAAGGGTGGGTTAGTAAGTTTGCCGATGACACAAAGGTTGGTGGCGGCTTAGATAGTGTTGAGGGCTGGTGCAGGTTACAACAGGACATTGACAGGATGCAGAGCTGGGCTGAGAAGTGGCACATGGAGTTCAACCTTGATAAATGTGAAGTGATTCATTTTGGAAGGTCGAATTTGAATGCTGAATACAGGGTAAAAGGCAGGATTCCTAGGTGCGGAGGAACAGAGGGACCTTGGGGTCCACGTGCATAGATCCCTCAACGTTGCCACCTAGGTTGATAGGGTTGTTAAGAAGGCGCATGGTGTGTTGGCTTTCATTAACAGGGGGATTGAGTTCAAGAGCCACAAGGTTCTGCTGCAGCTTTATAAAATCCTGGTTAGACCAAACTTGGAATATTGTGTCCACTTCTGGTCGCCTCATTATAGGAATCATGTGGATGCTTTGGTGAGGGTGCAGAAGAGATTTACCAGGATGCTGCCTGGACTGGAGAGTATGTCTTATGAAGAAAGGTTGAGGGAGTTAGGGCTTTTCTCACTGGAGCGAAAAAGGCAGAGAGGTGACTTGATAGAGGTGTACAAGGTGATGAGAGGCATGGATAAAGTGGATAGCCAGAGACTTTTCCCCAGGCGGAAATGGCTGCCACGAGGGGATATAATTTTAAGGGATTCATAGAATTTACAGTGCAGAAGGAGGCCATTCGGCCCATCGAGTCTGCACCGGCTCTTGGAAAGAGCACCCTACCCAAGGTCAACACCTCCACCCTATCCCCATAACCCAGTAACCAAACCCAACACTAAGGCCAATTTTGGACACTAAGGGCAATTTATCATGGCCAATCCACCTAAGCTGCACACCTTTGGACTGTGGGAGGAAACCGGAGCACCCGGAGGAAACCCACGCACACACGGGGAGGGTGTGCAGACTCCGCACAGACATTGACCCAAGCCGGAATCGAACCTGCGACCCTGGAGCTGTGAAGCAATTGTGCTATCCACAATGCTACCGTGCTGCCCCAATTAGAGGAAGGTATAGGGGAGATGTCAGAGGTCGGTTCTTTACACAGAGAGTGGTGGTTGTGTGGAATGCACTGCCAGTGGAGGTGGTGGAGTCAGAGTCATTAGGCACATTTAAGAGACTTTTGGGCAGGCACATGGACAGCAGTAAATTGAAGGGGTGCAGGTTAGGTTGATCTTAGATTAGGATAAGTGGCCAGCACAACATTGTGGGCTGAAGGGCCTGTTCTGTGCTGTACAGTTCTATGTTCTATGTAAAAGGCAGATTATTACCTAAATAGAAAGACACTTGTCATGTGAGAGTACCTTTATGAAATGGGTGTTTATAAATGGGTGTGTATATAAATATCTGTAGTGAGAGTAACTTTATGAAATGGGTGTTTATAAATGGGTGTGTATATAAATATCTGTAGTGAGAGTACCTTTAAGAAATGGGTGTTTACTATTGCAGTGATGTCAGAGTGGGTGGAGCTGGGCTGTCTGTCAGCTTTTTACTTGCGTTTAAGGCTGATTGCTGCAGGTTATGTTTTGGTTTCGTTTTAAGTGTTGGAGCTTAAGCCAGACAGAGCACGTGTACTGTTGATCTCTCTGCCATCAAAAGATTATCTCTTGATCATTTGGTGAATTCAGAATTATAAATGTTCTCAGTAGTGAATGTAAACCTAATGTGCTTCTGTTAAAAGGTGTTTCTTTTGTCTTCTGGATGTTGTTTGGGAAGTTATTAAGCATTACTTAGTGTTGTATTCTTTGGGGGTTGTATTTGAATTAATGGTTGCTAAGATGGTTGCTAAGGGGCAGCACGGTAGCCTTGTGGATAGCACAATTGCTTCACAGCTCCAGGGTCCCAGGTTCGATTCTGGCTTGGGTCACTGTCTGTGCGGAGTCTGTACATCCTCCCCGTGTGTGCGTGGGTTTCCTCCGGGTGCTCCGGTTTCCTCCCACAGTCCAAAGATGTGCAGGTTAGGTGGATTGGCCATGATAAATTGCCCTTAGTGTCCAAAATTGCCCTTAGTGTTGGATGGGGTTACTGGGTTATGGGGATAGGGTGGCGGTGTTGACCTTGGGTAGGGTGCTCTTTCCAAGAGCCGGTGCAGAGTCGATGGGCTGAATGGCCTCCTCCTGCACTGTAAATTCTATGATCTATGATCTATGATCGCTGTATGTTTTAAAAAGGTTAACTTGAGTTCATAGAATAAACATTATTTTGCTTTAAAAAATACTTTTCCATTTCTGCTGTACCACACCTGTAGAGTGGGCCATGTGCTGCCCATACCACAATCTATTAAAAGTTGTGGGTCAGGTGAACTCCATGATACACTTTGGGGTTCTCTAAACCCTGGCCCATAACACACTGCAGATGCGTGAAATGCAGAGGGATCTAGGTGTTCCAGTGCATGAATCACAAAAAGCTAGCAAGCAGGTGCAACAAGGTAAACAGCATTTTGGCCTTTATTTCGAAGGGGTTGGAGTTTAAAAATAGGGAGGTTTTGTTGCAATTGTACATGGTGTTAGTGAGACCTCACCTGGAATACTACGTACAGTTTTGGTCCCCTTACCTAAGGAAGGATATTGTAACATAGGAGGCAGTCCAAAGGAGATTCATCAGGTTAATCTTTGGGCTAGAATTCAATCCTGATTGATGTGAATGGCCAACGTTAGATGTACATTTGCTTTTCTAACTCCGATTCAATGCTGACCCTTTGACTGACCTGAAATGCCACCCATGATCAATTGTAGAATCAGTTGTAAAATCTTTTTAATTATATGAGGAGAGAAAAAGTTGTTTTTAAATATGTGGGCACTAAAAGCTCAAGAAACAAGAACGATTTGCTGCATTTGTAAAGAAAAGTTTTTAATGGCTTGTCGGGAGTTTTTTTAAAATTAGATAAGAACTCACAGTCAATAAAATTTTACACTGTGTTTATCTTCTCTGCTGAAATAAATCTTCCATTGTTAATTTATCCCTCTTGCTGTGAGTGCTTTTACTAAAGATGTGCGACATGCAGTTGAGATAATGAGCGCCAAAGTGGCAAACACTTTGTGTTTGTGACTGAAGCAAATTCATTTGTTAACAAACTCACTTGATTACTTACAGTGATGTTGGACCTTCTAAGGATAGGAGGGACACGAGGAAAATGTAGCAAGATTAACAAACTGGATTCATTTGTAAGGACTCTCTATTCAAAAATGACTAGCTGTGAGCTGTAATCTGTTGCCAATCTTAGATGTGATCGTACCTGCAATTTAGTGCCAGAGGGTCACAGAGTCATACAGCACAGAAAAGCCCCTTCGGCCCATCAGGTCTGTGCCAGTCAAAAGCAACCACCTAACTATTCTAATCCCATTTCCCAGCACTTTGCCCATAGCCTTGTATGCCTCGGGATTGCAAGTGTACATCTAACTCCACCAACTGAGAAGTCGAATGCTCCTCAAAAAGCAATTTAATTTGCACCACATTTTACCAAGCTGCTCTCTGATCCAATGGTAGGAGTAGGGATTGATCCATAGAATCCCTAGAGTGAACAAGGAGGCCATGTGGCCATCGAATTTGCACTGACTTACCGAAAGAGCACTTTACCTAGGCCCACTTCCCTGCACTACCCCTGTAGCCTTACAGAGTGCTCATGGCCAATCTACCTAGCCTGCACATCTTTGGACTATGGGAAGAAACCGGGTCACCTAGAGGAAACCCACACAGACACGGGGAGAATGTGCAAACTCCATACAGTCACCCAAGGCCACAAATAACCTGGGTCCCTGGGGTTGTAAGGCAGCAATGTTAACCACTATGCCACCATGCTTCAGATCTGCAAGGAGATTGGAAAAGCCAGCAGGGTGTGTTTTGTGCAGCCTTAACTGTCCAATTCACCAAACTAAGACGAATGCGGTATAGATGGTAATTATACTCAAGTTTTGTAATTTGTTCTGTTGTGGTGGGAAGGGGATAACGCACAAACTGCTATATGAATGATAATTGTGAACTTCCGGTGACGGCGGGCGGGAGGCGGCCGCACAATGGAGGGCTCCTGTTCGGGAACACGTTTTCGGGGCTTTAAGCCTGGTCCCAGGGTCCACGGAGGCGGAAAAAGCAGGGAGAAGGCACAGAGGCGGCAGAGTGAAGGCACAGTGAAGAAAAATGTCGAGGGTGAGCAAAAGAACGTCCGTAAGGAAAACAGCTGAAGGTCCGTCGGAGAGTGGAAAGGTCACCGCGGGGTCACCAAGGAAAATGGAAGCTGGAGCACCAGGGGAGGCCGCATTGCCTACGGCTGAAGAACTAACTAAGGTGATGGCTGCGGAATTCGAAAGGCAGTTTACCAAATACATGGAGACAATGAGGAAGGAGATGAGAGAGGTTTTGAGTGTGCTGGTGGAGGAGGCGATTTCCCCGGTGACGAAGGCGGTGGCGAGCGCAGTGGCGGAGGTGCGAGAGCAAGGGGAGGCGCTGAAGGAAGTGGAGGAGACGGTATTGCAGCACGGTGATCAACTTACCTCGATGGGGAAGGAGATGCGGAAGGTGATGGACATTAACAAGGATCTGTGAGGAAAAATGGAAGACCTGGAAAACAGATCCAGGCAACAGAATTTGAGGATTGTGGGGCTGCCCGAAGGAGTTGAAGGACCGAGGCCGACTGAGTATTTTGCCGCGATGCTATCGAAACTATTGGGGGAGGGGGAGGATCCCTCCCGATATGAACTGGATCGGGCTCATCGGTCGTGGAGGCCAGTACCAAAGGCGAGTGAGCCGCAAAGGGTAGTGACTCTGTGCTTCCGTAGGTACAGTGTGAAGGAGAAGGTCCTGAGCTGGGCCAAGCAGAAGCGGGTGGTGCAGTGGGCTGGAGCTGGTATACGTGTATACCAGGACTTTACGGTGGAGCTGGCGAGGAGGCGGGTTGCCTTCAACTGGGTGAAGAGGGCACTGTACATTAGCAAAGTGCAGTGCGGCATTGCATATCCAGCGAAGCTGAGGGTGACTTACAAGCTCAGGGACTTTTATTTTGGAACGGCGGAAGCAGCGGAGGAGTTTGCGAAGGCAGAAGGACTGTGGCAGAACTGACAAATTGAGAAATGGCCATGTGCCGATGTAACCTCATGACTGTATTTTCTTCTTTTTTGTTTCACTGCGCGCGGGTGTACGGGCTAAAGGAGCCAATGTTGTATATATTTGGACAAGGGAAGTGATGGGACTTTCACTCGAAATGAGGGCTCTTTGGGGTGTAGGTGGATATGCGGGGTTTGTGTGCTAAAAGGGGATCTCTGGGCTTTCCTAGGGCCAGGCAAGGGGGAAAGGGACCCAGGCGGGGGCCTTCACGCTGGCCGGTTTAAGCCGGCCAGTGAACGGGAGTGAGGTGGGGTGAGGGGATGCGGCCATCGGAGCCTGGCAGAACAGGGTCCGAGTGGTCTAGCCGGGGTGGAAAGTTGGGGGGAAAGTAACCCAGGTTGGGGGGAGGAGTTTTACAAGAGGCAGTGGACGGGAGGAGTTGGAGACTTGAGGGGGGGGGGTGTACAACTCTTGGGTATCATGTACGGTACTCTTTCAGAGGCTGGAGGGCGTTGAGTGTAGGGGGGGAGGGGGAGTGGACTCTATAGGTCAATGGTGACCATAGGCAGTCCTGGACTCCTTTTTCTTTTTCTCCTTTGTTTTTTTGTTGCCACCGTGGGAGGGTTTGTTTTATTGGATGCATATATTGACAGTTGGACCGTTGTTTGGGGTGGTGGGAGGATGGGATCGTTGGTATTGTTAAGGGGATTGATTTTGTATTTGTTACCGTTTACTGTTTGTGGGTGGGGTGTAAATTTTGAAGGAAAATGTGAAAATGGAGAATAAAAACATTAAAAAAAAAATGAACGATAATTGTGCACTGCATATGAGGGCACTGCTGAATTGCAAAAATCAATAATTTACACATTAATACCTGCAAAGTCCAGATCGAGAAGTTCAAAGCCTGACGACTTCAGGAAGTAGAGAAAATTGCTGATAAATGTGAGAGAAGGAATTCCACAATCTAGGGAAATGAAACGATTTAGAGTATGAAGACAGGGCAATGTGTCTGGCTTGCCATAGAGTGGATGTGGGAAATGAGAGGAAGTGCATTGACAAGTGTTTGTGAAATCTTGATGGCGGACAATTGTCTGCAAAATTATTGATGAAATCAGAGCAGCTGATATTTATTTAGTGCCTTTTATATCGCGGAATGTCCCAAGGTGCTTCACAAGAGAATTATAAAACAAAGTTTGACACCAAGCCGCAAAAGGAGGTGCTTCGGTCAGTTGACCAAAAAACCTGGTCAGAGGTAACTTTTAAGGCCTGTCTTACAGAAAGAAATCAAGGTCGAGAGTTGGAAAGGTGCAGGGAGGGAATTCCAGAGCTTGGGGCCGAGGCAACTGAAGCCACAGCCATCAATGGTCGAAGGATTTAAATTTGGGGAGGCTCAAGGGGCTAGAATTTGAAGAACGCAGTTTGCTCTGGGGGATGTGGGGCCGGAGGAGATTACAGAGTTGAGAAGGGATGAGGGCCATGGATGGATTTGAAAACAACGATGAGACTTTTAAAATAACAATGTTGTTGTCCCAGGAGCCAAAGTAGGTCAGTGAGCACAGGAGTGATGGTGGAACAGGACCTGCTGTGAGTTAAGGTTAATGGTCAGCAGGATTTTTGATGCTGGATAGATTGTGGAAGACCAGGTTGGAATGCATTGGAATAATTAAGTCTCGATGTAATGAAGCCATGATTTCGAGTGCTGAGATAGGGGTGAAGACAGACAAGTTAGAGAGATGGAAATAGGCGGTCTTAGTGATGGGACGAATATGGTGAGTTCAGGAGCTCAGTTTGGGATCAAATGCAACACGAGAGTTGCGAGTAGACTGGCTTAATCTCAAACAGTTTTCAGAAAGCGAGCTGATGGGAGCTCGGGAATTTGGAGTGGGGACCAAAAACAATGGCTTCAGTCTCCCCAGTATTTAATTGGAGGAAATGTCTGTTCATCCAACACTGGATGTTGGATAAGCAGTCTGATAATTTAGCACCATTCAAGAGAGGTGAGGGTGAGGTTGAGCTGGCTGTCATCAGCACACATGTGTAAACTAATGCTGTGCCTTTGGATAATATCGTCAAGGGGCAACATGTAGATGAGAAATAGTGGGTGGTGGGGGAGGGCAAAGAACGATCCCTGAGGGGCAGCAGAGGGAACAGCACACGAGCAGGAGGAGAAACCATTGCAAGCGATCTTCGCTTCAATCCGGTTGATAAAAACGGAACCAGGTCAGAGCAATCCCAGTCGGCTGGATAACAGTGGAAAGGTGCTGAGGAGGATGACATAGTCAACTGTGTCAAAGGTTGCGAAAACATTAAGGGTGAGGAGGGAAATATTCTCATTGGATTTCATTTGTGACTTTATTACGATTGGAACAATTCAAACGTGGAGTTTCGGGAACGTACCTGGGAAGTGACAACATGTTCAAGAACTTTGGGGAGGAAATGGAAGCTAGAAATGGAATGGTGGTTTGCAAGGATGGTGGAGTCAAAGGTTATTTTTTTTGAGGAGTGGGGTGAAGCCAGCAGATTTAAAGGAGAGATGGACAACACCTGAAAAGAGAGAATCATTCAAAAATCAGTAGTTGAAAGGAAATAAGATCAAGGGGGAGGTAGGCCTCAGGGTCAAGATGAGCTCAGGGAGGGCATTGAGAGAGACAGGAGAGAAACCAGAGAAAGGTGTAGTTCAGGGTTAGGTCAGGTGAAGCATTAAAGGAAGTTTGGTCAAGCGGGATAGTAGGAAGGAGGAACGTGGCAGAGTAGTTGATCAAATTGTCTCGATCTTAGTGCAAAGATGTCCATGAGTTTCGTGCACATTGGTGGAGGTGAGAGTGGAGGGGACATGTGAAACAGTTTAACAAGATTGTTTGTAGCAGAGAAAAGAAGGTAAGGTTTATCTTTGCATTCCAGAATGATCCTGGAATAGTGAGCAGAGTTAGCAGATGAGAGCAGGACCCTATTCAACAACTAATGGGTTAAGTCTAAGCTCTGCAGTGTTGCACATCCAGTCTTGAGTGGCGGTGGACAATTAAACAATTCACTGCAGGAGGAGTCTCCACAAATATCCCTATCCTCAATGATGGGGATGCCCACCATATCGGTGCAAAAGCTATGCTTGAAGATTTGCAGCCATCTTCAGCCAGATGTGCTAAGTGGATGATCCATCTTCACCAGCCCTGAGGTCCCCAGCCTCACAGATGCCAGTCTTCAATCAATTCGATTCACTTCCCTAAACAGCTGAAGACACTGTGGACTGCAAAGGCTATGAGCCCTGAAAACAAACCCTGTAATAGTACTGAAGATTTGTGTTCAGAACTAGATGCACCCCTAGCTTAGTTGTTCCAGTACGGCTACAAAACTGACCAGCATCTAACAAAGTGGAACATTGCCCAAGTACGTCCAGTCCACAAAAAAAACACAAATCTGATTCAGCCAATTATCCAATCAGGTTCCTTTCAATTATCTGTAATGTGATGGAAGGTTTTGTTAACAGTGCTATAAAGCAGTACTTACTCAGCAATAACCTGCTCATTGATGCTCAGCTTAGGTTCTACCAGGGCCTCTTCTCTCCAGACCTCAGTGCAGCCTTGGTAAAAACAGGCAAAAGAGAAATAGCTTTGCAGTTAACCGTTACAATAGTTCTGAAGAGAAAAAAATATACTTTAACCGATTTCCTAAAACTGCCATTATATTCCAATTAAGCAAACCAATAACCCAAATACCACTCATTAATAAAGTTAACAACCAGGTTTTTGCTTGCTTTTTCTTTGTGCAAGACCTTTGAGAGAGAACCTTTCAGGATCAAAACGAAAACCCCTCTGTTCAGATTAAAATCCAAGGAAAAACTAACTTTTTAAGACAGATCTGGCTCCTCCCCTTAATTACATCATCTATATCCAAAGCATAAGGCATTCTTCTGCCTCCTCCTGCAAGATGTCCCATGACATGTTTATCCACACAATACCCCATATAAATTATCTGCACCCTAGTTGTCTTTTAAACATAAACAATATTCCATTAGCAAGCTGGCTATAAATAAGTAAATGGTTCCCAGATCTATTAGCAGAACACTTCACCTGAAAAATCAATGATTAACTCTATTTTATGACACCTTAATCATAGCTTTAACAGACATACTGGCTGTATCCATCTTAACCCAGGTTTTAATAACTGCAACAAAAAAAAATAAATCTGACAATTCTCTCATTCATCACACTATGGAAATTACTCCGGAGAGACTTTGTTGAGAATGTTCAATATTTTATGCAGGATAGATAAATTGAACTGAATAGGCTCTTTGACATAGCCATCAGAATTAACACAGGTGAGAGCACAATTACAGGTCAAAGTTTTAAAAATGCGGAGCTGCAACTTAACTCTACACTCGGTGTTTCCAGTGGAACTGATGAAAAAGATTAGAAAGCAATCTTGGTTCAAAGAAAACTGGACTTTCAGCCTCAAATCCACTTTCCACCTGCTACCTATATCCTTTGATTCCCTGAGGGATCCAAAAATCTGTCTATCTCAGCCTTGAATATATGCAGCAATAGAGAATGTGTTACCCTCTAGGCGAGAGAATTCCAAAGATTTGCAACCCTCTCAGCGAAGACATCTAGAACATAGAAAACATAGAAAAATACAGCACAGAACAGGCCCTTCGGCCCACGATGTTGTGCCAAACCTTTGTCCTAGATTAATCATAGATTATCATTGAATTTACAGTGCAGAAGGAGGCCATTCGGCCCATTGAGTCTGCACCGGCTCTTGGAAAGAGCACCCTACCCAAAGTCAACACCTCCACCCAACACTAAGGGCAATTTTGGACACTAAGGGCAATTTATCATGGCCAATCCACCCAACCTGCACATCTTTGGACTGTGGGAGGAAACCGGAGCACCCGGAGGAAACCCACGCAGACACGGGGAGGATGTGCAGACTCCGCACAGACAGTGACCCAAGCCGGAATCGAACCTGGGACCCTGGAGCTGTGAAGCAATTGTGCTAACCACAATGCTACCGTGCTGCCCTTAAGAACAAATAAATCTACACTATATCATTTTACCGTAATCCATGTACCTATCCAATAGCTGCTGGAAGGTCCCTAATGTTTCCGACTCAACTACTTCCACAGGCAGTGCATTCCATGCCCCCACTACTCTCTGGGTAAAGAACCTACCTCTGACATCCCCCCTATATCTTCCACCATTCACCTTAAATTTATGACCCCTTGTAATGGTTTGTTCCACCCGGGGGAAAAGTATCTGACTGTCTACTCTATCTATTCCCCTGATCATCTTATAAACCTCTATCAAGTCGCCCCTCATCCTTCTCCGTTCTAATGAGAAATGGCTTAGCACCCTCAACCTTTCCTCGTAAGACCTACTCTCCATTCCAGGCAACATCCTGGTAAATCTCCTTTGCACCTTTTCCAAAGCTTCCACATCCTTCCTAAAATGAGGCGACCAGAACTGTATACAGTACTCCAAATGTGGCCTTACCAAAGTTTTGTACAGCTGCATCATCACCTCATGGCTCTTAAATTCAATCCCTCTGTTAATGAACGCTAGCACACCATAGGCCTTCTTCACAGCTCTATCCACTTGAGTGGCAACTTTCAAAGATGTATGAACATAGACCCCAAGATCTCTCTGCTCCTCCACATTGCCAAGAACTCTACCGTTAACCCTGAATTCCGCATTCATATTTGTCCTTCCAAATTGGACAACCTCACACTTTTCAGCGTTAAACTCCATCTGCCACTTCTCAGCCCAGCTCTGCATCCTATCTATGTCTCTTTGCAGCCGACAACAGCCCTCCTCACTATCCACAACTCCACCAATCTTCGTATCGTCTGCAAATTTACTGACCCATCCTTCATCTCCCTCATCCAAGTCATTAATGAAAATCACAAACAGCAGAGGACCCAGAACTGATCCCTGCGGTACGCCACTGGTAACTGGGATCCAGGCTGAATATTTGCCATTCACCACCACTCTCTGACTTCTATCGGTTAGCCAGTTCGTTATCCAACTGGCCAAATTTCCCACTATCCCATGCCTCCTTACTTTCTGCAGAAGCCTACCATGGGGAACCTTATCAAATGCCTTACTAAAATCCATGTACACTACATCCACTGCTTTACCTTCATCCACATGCTTGGTCACCTCCTCATAGAATTCAATAAGACTTGTAAGGCAAGACATACCCCTCACAAATCCGTGCTCAGAAATCCTATCCTTCAGTACCCTTTCCATGACTTTGCCTACCACCAATGTAAGACTAACTGGCCTGTAATTCCCAGGGTTATCCCTAGTCCCTTTTTTGAACAGGGGCACGACATTCGCCACTCTCCAATCCCCTGGTACCACCCCTGTTGACAATGAGGACGAAAAGATCATTGCCAACGGCTCTGCAATTTCATCTCTTGCTTCCCATAGAATCCTTGGATATATCCCCTCAGGCCTGGGGGACTTGTCTATCCTCAGGTTTTTCAAAATGCCCAACACATCTTCCTTCCTAACAAGTATTTCCTCGAGCTTACCAGTCTGTTTCACACTGTCCTCTCCAACAATATGGTCCCTCTCATTTGTAAATACAGAAGAAAAGTACTCGTTCAAGACCTCTCCTATCTCTTCAGACGCAATACACAATCTCCCGCTACTGTCCTTGATCGGACCTACCCTCGCTCTAGTCATTCTCATATTTCTCACATATGTGTAAAAGGCCTTGGGGTTTTCCTTGATCCTACCCGCCAAAGATTGTTCATGCCCTCTCTTAGCTCTCCTAATCCCTTTCTTCAGTTCCCTCCTGGCTATCTTGTATTCCTCCAAATCCCTGTCTGAACCTTGTTTCCTCAGCCTTACATAAGTCTCCTTTTTCCTCTTAACCAGACATTCAACCTCTCTTGTCAACCATGGTTCCCTCACTCGACCATCTCGTCCCTGCCTGACAGGGACATACATATCAAGGACACGTAGTACCTGTTTCTTGAACAAGTTCCACATTTCACTTGTGTCCTTCCCTGACAGCCTATGTTCCCAACTTATGCACTTCAATTCTTGTCTGACAACATCGTATTTACCCTTCCCCCAATTGTAAACCTTGCCCTGTTGCACGCACCTGTCCCTCTCCATTACTAAAGTGAAAGTCACAGAATTGTGGTCACTATCTCCAAAATGCTCCCCCACTAACAAATCTATCACTTGCCCTGGTTCATTACCAAGTACTAAATCCAATATTGCCCCTCCTCTGGTCGGACAATCTACATACTGTGTTAGAAAAGCTTCCTGGACACACTGCACAAACACCACCCCATCCAAACTATTTGATTTAAAGAGTTTCCACTCAATGTTTGGGAAGTTAAAGTCACCCATGACTACTACCCTGTGACTTCTGCACCTTTCCAAAATCTGTTTCCCAATCCGTTCCTCCACATCTCTGCTGCTATTGGGGGGCCTATAGAAAACTCCTAACAAGGTGACTGCTCCTTTCCTATTTCTGACTTCAACCCATACTACCTCAGTAGGCTGATACTCCTCGAACTGCCTTTCTGCAGCTGTTATACTATCTCTAATTAACAATGCCACCCCCCCCCCCCCCCACCTCTTTTACCACCCTCCCTAATCTTATTGAAACATCTATAACCAGGGACCTCCAACAACCATTTCTGCCCCTCTTCTATCCAAGTTTCCGTGATGGCCACCGCATCGTAGTCCCAAGTACCGATCCATGCCTTAAGTTCACCCACCTTATTCCTGATGCTTCTTGCGTTGAAGTATACACACTTCAACACATCTCCGTGCCTGCAAGTACTCTCCTTTGTCAGTGTTCCCTTCCCCACTGCCTCATTACACGCTTTGGCGTCCTGAATATCGGCTACCTTAGTTGTTGGACTACAAATCCGGTTCCCATTCCCCTGCCAAATTAGTTTAAACCCTCCCGAAGAGTACTAGAAAACCTCCCTCCCAGGATATTGGTGCCCCTCTGGTTCAGATGCAACCCGTCCTGCTTGTACAGGTCCCACCTTCCCCAGAATACGCTCCAATTATCCAAATACCTGAAGCCCTCCCTCCTACACCATTCCTGCAGCCACATGTTCAGCTGCACTCTCTCCCTATTCCTAGTCTCGCTATCACGTGGCACCGGCAACAAACCAGAGATGACAACTCTGTCTGTCCTGGCTTTTAACTTCCAGCCTAACTCCCTAAACTCATTTATTACCTCCACACCCCTTTTCCTACCTACGTCGTTGGTACCAATTTGCACCACGACTTCTGGCTGCTCCGCCTCCCCCTTAAGGATCCTGAAGACACGATCCGAGACATCCCTGGCCCTGGCACCCGGGAGGCAACATACCTTCCGGGAGTCTCGCTCGCGACCACAGAATCTCCTATCTATTCCCCTATCCATTGAATCTCCTACAACTATTGCTTTTCTATTCTCCCCCCTTCCCTTCTGAGCCCCAGAGCCAGACTCAGTGCCAGAGACCTGGCCGCTAGGGCCTTCCCCCGGTAGGTCACCCCCCCCAACAGCATCCAAAACGGTATACTTGTTTTGAAGGGAAACGGCCACGAGGGATCCCTGCACTGTCTGCCTGTTTTTTATTTTTCCCCTGACTGTAACCCAGCTATTTTTGTCCTGTACCTTGGGTGTGGTTACCTCCCTGTAACTCTTCTCTATCACCCCCTCTGCCTCCCGGATGATCCGAAGTTCATCCAGCTTCAGCTCCAGTTCCCTAACACGGTCTTTGAGGAGCTGGAGTTGGGTGCACTTCCCGCAGGTATAGTCAGCGGGGACACCGGTGGTATCCCTCACCACCCACATACTACAGGAGGACCATGCAACTGGCCTAGCCTCCATTCCCTCTTACCTTACCGAATATCGCTGCCCTGTGGACCAACTGGATCTCCGCCCTCCGACTCTGCTCCCAGTCAGCTGCACTCTCTGTAAACTCTTGGCTCTCTTCTCACTCTTTGCAGAAATGTAGGAAACAAAATGAAAGGAGCACCTTACTCCCTCCACACCTAACTCCCTCAGTCACCAAACTCTCACTATAGCACTCAAATGCACCAAATTCAGCACTCAGTGCAAACAAAGTCTACACTGTATACACTTTTATACTGTGAATCTAGCCTCTGAAAACTGGCCTAATCCAATTAACTAATTAACAAGCTCAAGCTGCAAGTGCCTACAAGTAGAAGCTTTGTTTAAAGCTGATTGAAAAGTCACCTTCTTCTAAACCAAACGGCAACTTTTAAGTTAATTAACTAAATAAAAGAAAGACAAGACTTTAGATAAAAATGATGCTTATACTCCCTCAGTCACCAAACTCTCACTATGCACTCAAATGCACCAAATTCAGCACTCAGCCCTAAATGATCAACACCTTATCCTGAAACTGCCCCCCCTCCCATGGTCTAGATTCCCGATGCAGGGCAAACAACCATTCAGTGTCCAGCCTGTCAAACTCTATTTAGAACATTGTGTGCTTCAATGAGATTAATGCACATTCTTCTAATCCCCAGGTGGTATATGTGACAATAGGGATATTTATGGTAAATGAAGGGTTAACAATTTTATGTAAATGTATCTAACCACCAGGTGGCAATCAAGAGCAGTCACGTAGATCACGTGACACTCTCGATTCTGGGAGTAGGTGATTAGGCGGGATAGAGAGTAGTCGTGTGTTCAGGAGATCTGCAGATAGAATTATAGTTTCGTTTATTTAGCAACCTTTGTATCTTTGTAAGATGGCACTACACATCAAAGCCATCCTTATCTAGAAAACAAAGAATATCACAGTATAGACCAAATTTACTCAGACTCTCATCATAGAGCAACCGCCTCATCCCAGGAAGCAACCTACACTGTACCATCTCCAGGTCAAGTGTATCCTTCCTTAGAAATGGCGATGAGAATTGTGCACAGACTTCAGGCATTGTCCCACCAAAACCCTTTACAATTCTAGCAAGAATTCCAGAACCGAGGGAATTCTAGAAGATCAAAATCAATGCATCAACTTCTTTTAAAACCCTTGGATGTCGGTTCTCAGATCCATGGGCGCTGTCACCATTTAGTCCCATTAATTTCTCCAGTAATATTTCTTTACTTGTAACGATTTCTTTAAGTTCCCCATTATATCCAGAATTTTCTTCGCACCTTCTACCATGAATAAAATGTTTGTTCAATGCCTCTACCATTTCCTTATTCCCTAATATAATTTCATCACTCTATGTTTCTGATGGGCCCACATTTACTACACTAATATCTTCCTATTTACATAGCTTTTGTAATAATTAAAATCTTTTCTCTGTCTTTTTCCTCGTCTACTGTCATATTCTCTTTCCTTTTTCGTTATCAATTTCTTGGTCCCCTTTTGCTAAATTTTTAATTTCTCCCAATCCTCAAGCAATATAAGCCTCTTCATTTGATCTAATGCTATCTTTTTAATTCTTCCTGTTAACCAAAAGTAGATTGCTTCTTCTGTGGGAGTTTTGAGACTTAACAGAATTGGAGCTGGTGGAGTTTGTGACAGGGACTGGGGATTTGAGAAGACTTTGGCCTTCCTAGTATTTAATTGGAGGAAGTTTCTGCCCATCCTCAACTGGACGTCAGACAAGCAATCTAACAAATGAGAGATAAATATTCTGCCGAGGTTCTTGTTTATCTTTCAAGCTCTCCCGATCTTTATACCAAAGGCCTTTTTTCGGAATGTGCACACGACCATTTCTGACTTTATATGGGCGGGGAAGGTGCCGAGGGTGGGGAGCACTCTGCTACAGAGGCAGAGGCAGCAGGGAGGGTTGGCGTTGCTGAACTTGCTCCATTATTATTGTGCGGCGAATGTGGACAAGGTGCGGCGGTGGTGGGAAGGAGAAGGGGTGGAGTGGGTTAGGATGGAGGAGGAATCTTGTAAGGGGTCTAGTTTGAGGGCTACGGTGATGGCAGCGTTGCCAATGGCTCTGAGTAAGTATTCAAGGAGCCCGGTGGTGCAGTCCACAGTGAAGATATGGAATCAGTTGAGGAGGCATTTTAGGGTGGAAGGAATGTCAGTGCTAACGTCGCTGTGTGAGAATCATGAGTTTGAGCCGGGGGGGATGGATAGTGTATACAGGAGGTGGAGGGAAGTGGGGCTGGTCAAGGTGAGGGATCTGTATTTGGAGGAAGGGTTCGCCAGTCTGGAGGAGCTAAGGGAGAGGGTAGAGCTGCCGAGGGGGAGTGAGTTCAGATATATGCAGGTTAGGGACTTTGCACAAAAGGTCTGGAGGGGGTTCCTTAGGTGGCCGGGATACACCCTGCTGGAGCGACTGCTGCTCCCAGATGTGGAAGGGGAGGGAAGAATTAAGGATATGTACAAGTGGCTGGGGGAGCAGGGAGGCGCGTGGGTGGTGAAGATCAAGGAGAAATGGGAAGTGGAGTTGGGATGGGAGATCAATTGGGGAGTATGGAGTGTGGCACTGCGTGGGTAAACGGGACTTCCTCATGTGCAAGGCTGAGCCTGATACAGTTTAAGATGGTACACAGGGTTGTAGCCACTTAAAATAGCTAACTCCCGATTAAAATGGCTAACTCCTGATTAGAATGGCCAAACCCCGATTTAAAATGGCGAACGTAAGAGGCTGATGGGAAAATCAGCCAACAGGACAACAGCCAACCAGACAAGAACCGATACCTGCAGCCATCAACATGACAACACACCAGCCATCTGCATATTAATCAGCAATCCCCGGGAACAATTGATACAAATTGGACACACAAAGCCAACCGAGACCTTTCGGCGCCAGCAGGAGCTGACACAAAGAGAGGTGGGTGACCACCCCTCGATCAAGGGATCGCTCCAGCATTGGAGAATATCGAACCAAGTGATTGGGACCAAGTACAATCACTTGGAACCAGGTACAGGGTCCGCCCCGAAAGGCGGGAAGCCCCTGGGGACTATAAAAATAGAGTCCAAGGTCAAATCGCTCTCTTCTCTCTCTCCATCCTCTCCGCACCCTTCGAGACCCTTCTGCTGACCTTCTACAACAGCCAAAAGAAATCGTAAGTCTTACTCCTACGCTCGTAATGAGATAGACACTCCTGACTATCGACCTGTATCAGCTTGGAATCCCGCAGGCTCAGAACCTATACGAAAAGTTAAGTATTGGCCTGTTAGTTGTAGGAAGTAGCTTAGAAGTAGAATTAATGTATAAGTATTAATTGCTGTATATAATAAATGAGCGTTGATTTAACTCTTACTAAGCGGTGTGTTGGATTATTAATCATTACTCGGACTTGAACCATGTGGCGGTATCAGAAAGATACCTGGCGACTCAAGAGCAAAGGTGACAAAACAAGAGCAATTAAACTAAGGCTCAAACGAGCAACAGGGTGCATATGACTCGGGCGAGAATGAGTGGGTTCTTTCAGGGGGTAGCCGATGATTGTGAGAGGTGTGGGCAGGGGCCAGCGAATCATGAGCACATGTTTTGGGGTTGTGAAAAATTGGGAAGATTCTGGGCGGGAGTGTTCGCGGTCTTAGCCAGGATAGTGGAGAAGGAGGTGGACACGGACCCTTTGGTGGCGATATTTGGGTTCTCAGAGAAGCCAGAGGTCATGCAGAGGAGGAAGGCCGATGTCTTGGCCTTCGCCTCTGTGATTGCACGGCGGCGAATTTTGCTGGAGTGGCGGTCGGCATCGCCACCGGGGGTAGCGGCTTGATTGGGTGACCTGTACGACTTCCTGCGATTAGAGAAGATAAAGTATGAGTTAAGGGGCTCTTCAGGGGGGTTGAGGGAAGGTGGGTAATATGTTTTCCGGGGTGTTTGTTCGCTGTAACCTGTTTTAATACATGTGTGTAATAAAATACATTTAAAAATAAAACAAATGAGAGATTATTGAGGGGCTGGGAGAGAGGTAGCGGTGAGGTTGAGTATACATTTGGAAACTATTGTAGTCACCTAGGGGCAGCTTATGCAGATGGAAGAGGCCAAGGATAAATCATTGGTGGACCCACGATGTAATGGTACAGGGAGTGGGATGTGGGCAATGCTGGCAAGGCCAACATTGTTGTTCCTCGCTAATTTCTGTTGAGCTGAGTGGCTTACTAGGGCAATTAAAAACCAATCATATTGCTGTGGATCTGGTGTCATGTGTAGGCCAGATCAAGTAAAGTTAAACCTGATGGGTGTTTACAACATTCAGTGACAGTTGTCATGGTGACCATTATCGAGACGAGCTTTCAATTCCAGAATTCCACAGGATGCCATGGTGAGATTTGAACCCACGTACTCGGGTCCAGGGGATTTTAGCCTGGACCTGTGAATTACCCGTTCAATGACATTACCGTGAAAAGTGAAAGTTGCCATAACCCCCTGAGGACCAAAGGCTGTTCTCCCCTTTTTAGAGAGAGGTGACTGGTGGTGACTTAACCTGAGGTTCACCACACCCCAGGCAAGTGGCCTTCATGGATATCCTCAGACTGTGCATGAATTGAACCCGTGCTGTTGGCGTGGCTCTGCATCATGAACCAGCTGTCCAGCCTGATCGATTCGCTCAGTTGGATGGATGGCCAGAATGTGATGTGGAGTGATGCCAAAGGCGTGTGTTCAATTCCCGTATTGGCTGAGGGTATCTATGAATGACATTACCACTACACCACTGTGCTGGTATTTACCCAGCTGTAGCTATATAGGCGGCAAGGAAGCACAGTGGTTAGCACTGTTGCTTCACAGCCAGAGACCCGGATTCGACTCTCGGCTTGGGTCACTGTCTGCGTGGGTTTCCTCCGAGCGCTCCAGTTTCCTCCCACAAGTCCCGAAAGGCATGCTTATTAGGTGAATTGGCAGTTCTGAATTCTCCCTCAGTGTACCCGAACAGTACGGCGACGAGGGGATTTTCACAATAACTGTTAGTGTTAATGTAAGCCTACTTGTGCCACTAATAAAGATTATTATTATTATATAGGCAGAATAGGACAGGTTATAGGTCACCATTATAATGGTGCAAGTTTCCATCAAGTTTTTGCCAAAGAAGCAACTATCGAGAGATTAATTTTATTAGATAGGTTAGCAAGGACTAAAGGCAGAACTGGGTTGAATTATTCTTTTTCTGGGGATGATTGACTGGTGGAACAAATTGCCAGCTCATGTGGTCAGTGCGGATTCACAGCATTCGTTCTAAAGAGAACTGGATCAGTTTCAAGGCTGGGCTGGAATATTACAAGATATAAAAGATCGAAAGACTACTAAATAATATAAATCTCGATCAATGTGATCTCCAGATTCAGCATGGGGAGGCATTTTCCAAGTTTTATTCTCCCTAAATTGGCATTGCCTATTTCGTGCATTGTTTTAAAATGTTCCTTCTCCAAGGGGTTTTCAAGGCTTGCTGATAGTTGGGGATGAGAGTCCTGATGCTTGAGGCATCCGTATTATGTGCAGCCAGCTTCAATGGACCAGCGACTCTTTTCCTGTCTGTTATTTATTCATGTGTGCATGAGTGCATTGGGTGGAAACAATGTAGATGCAAAAATACAATGAGTCACTCAAACAGGAAGGTGAGAAATCATCCGCACACTGAGGCATAAACATACAGGTTGGAGCTACCATTGTGCGAGCACCAATAGACAATGTTCCAAAGAGTAGTAACATAATAGGGCTTGAGGACGCTTGAGGGCTTTCAAGCAATGTCAGAAACTACCAGATAAAAGTTTGAACACTTTATAATTATAATATTGAACACACTCACAGACATGTTTTCATTTTACCTCGATCTAATATGCAGTATGTTTTTCGGCATTAATAAGCTATCTTTGTTCAGTACGACTCGGAGTGCTCATCATTTTCTGTTAACGTCATCATTTTTTCTATATTGCCACTTCTTCATTTTTTGTTCAAAGACAAAAAGAAACATTTTATTGCAAAATTATGCACTTTTTTCCCTGGGTCAGGATGTTTATATATCTGTAGATACAGACACACACACAATACGTATAAAACCGCGCATTTAATAGGAATTAGCTGTCATAATCTGTTTCAATTTAAAGAACACCTTTGCTGTTTCTCCTTTTCTCGTTATTGCCAGTGGAGAACTTAGCCATGACTGTCCAATTTTGTTTCATTTTACAAAAGATACGTGGCTGGATTCTCTGTCCCTGAGACTAAGTGTCGACGCCGGGGCAGGATTCGTGGACTTCCACTGCAGCAAAACTGGCGCTGCACCCGGACCAATTCAGCGGCTGTGGAGGGGTTAGAACTGACGCCACGTGGAACACAATTGATTCCAATGAGAAACAGTGCGGGATTCGCTGTGTCCGTGATTGACACTCGGGAGGCTGACAAGCTGCAGCCGCATATACACATTACAATCCCCACACCACTCATCCCAGCCAACAAGATGGCACTGGTTGCGCTGGAGCGCGCCCAGCCCATTGATGGGTCGGTTGAGACCAAAGGGCACTGTCATAATATACACGCAGGCGCGCACCACGCAGGACCGCACCGTGCATGCGCGGTGGTGCAACGAGCGTACTGACGTCACGACGTGCGACAACTGTGGCTCCGCCCATTTAAAGTGCCAATGTCCTGCAAAATCGCGACAATGCCTACGATGTGGCAGACTTGGCCACTATGATGCCAGCTGTCGAGCAGCTCAGCCTGCCAATTCGCATCACTTCAGCCAGCCTCGTAGGAACGTTCGGGCAATTCAACCCACGTTCACCGAGTCCGATTCCGACTTCCCGCAGATCAGTGACACCGAGGACCCGAGAGAGCCTTTTCGAGTCACTGTTATAACAAAGAACTGGTTGTACCCGAATCAAAACCACCAGCAGCTGTCGGTGCACAGCATTGATCCAGATGACGAGTGGTGTGCCATCCTGACAGTTAACCAGAATTCGTCGTCCACCTCAGAGACTCGACTTATGAGTTTTACGATGTTGGACTCTTTGATCTTTTCTGTTATCCTGTTTCATCGTTCCAGTAGTTTGTATATAATCTTCATTTCGTTGTTGGTGTGACACCCTATTTCTCTGCACCAGGCACCTTCCCGTGTAAATAGATTAGCCTCATGTACATAGTCATGTAAATAACACGCACACACATAGTCAAGTACATTCACTACATGATATTTATTGTCACGCAGGCACATGTTCTTTATATAAAAGGGGGGATGTCATAATATACACCAGTATATTATGGTGCAGACACACACACACACACACTGATGGACATGCAGTGGGACCAATCAGCATACACAACACCGCAGCCAATCACCAGTGAGAGCACACGCACTATAAAGACAGGAGACAGGAGAGTTCCCGCTCATTCTAGTAGCAGCCAGCTCAGAGCACAGAGCTCACAGCCTGCAACACAGACATTCACCATGTGCTGAGTGCATCATCTGGTTAGGACTAGGCACGGGTCAACAGTTAAAGCTGGTATTGCATTTACCCACAGTTCAAGTATGTTAATATAGTTAACCTTATAATAAAATAGAGTTGCACCACTTCCAGTGTTGGTGACCTGTTTGTGATCCAGAACACCCAACACATCAGGCACCTAAGGGGGTGGCCTGCGGGGACACCCATATGACCTATGGCCCTAAGTACACAGTGGGCAGTCAGCAGCGTGCGTCGCTGCATGGCTGCCTTGCAGGCTGCAGGAATTTTTTTTTTAGAGAATATTTAATTCCGGCATTTATAATTTTAACAAATTTAAACATCAGGGGCTTCATTCTCCGACCCCCCGCTGGGTTGGAGAATCGCTGGGGGCTGGCGTGAATCCCGCCCCCGCCGGTGGCCAAAGTCTCCGGTACCGGATATTCGGCGGGGGCGGGAATCGGGCCCCGCCGGTTGGCGGGCCACCCCCGCTGGATTCTCCGGCCCGGATGGGCCGAAGTCCCGCCGATAAATTGCCTGTCCCGCCGGCTTGGATTAAACCACCATTTGAACGGCGGGACAAGGCGGCGTGGGCGGGCTCCGGGGTCCTGGGGGGGGCGCGGGGCGATCTGGCCCCGGGGGGGTGCCCCCACAGTAGCCTGGCCTGCGATCGGGGCCCACCGATCCGCGGGCGGGCCTGTGTCATGGGGGGCACTCTTTCCCTTCCGCCTCCGCCACGGTCTCCACTATGGCGGAGACGGAAGAGACTCCCTCCACTGCGCATGCGTGGGAAACTGTCAGCGGCCGCTGACGCTCCCGCGCATGCGCCGCCCCGAGATGTCATTTCCGCGCCAGCTGGCGGGGCGGAAATTCCTCCGGCGTCGGCCTAGCCCCTCAATGTTGGGGCTCGGCCCCCAAAGATGCGGAGCATTCCGCACCTTTGGGGCGGCGCGATGCCCGTCTGATTGGCACCGTTTTGGGCGCCAGTCGGCGGACATCGCGCCGTTTCGGGAGAATTTCGCCCCTGGTTTCAACAAGAACAAAACAATATAACCAACACCATCCCCTCCCAGTAACAAACCCCATCCAACATGGCTTACACAAACCGGACCACCTCCCCTGCCCCCTTTCCACTGGTTCTCCTGCTCTTACTTGCACCCCGCCATGCCGCCTCCACCCCCCCCCCCCTCCATTTACTGACACCTTAATTTTTCTCGGAGAAGTCGATGAACGGCTGCCACCTCCGGGCAAGCCCCTGCAGCGATCCCCTCAAGGCGAATTTAATTTTCTCGAGTCTGATAAACCCCGCCATGTCACTAACCCACACCCCCGACTTCAGGGTTTCCGAGTCCCTCCAACCTAGCAAGATCCGTCTCTGGGCCACCAGGGACGCAAAGGCCAGGACATCAGCCTCTCTCACCCCCTGGGCTCCCACGTCTCCGACACACCAAAGGTCGGCACTTCTGGACTCGGCACCACCCTCACCTTAAAAACTTCTGACATGACGTTAGCAAACCCCCGCCAGAAACCTCTCCGCCTCGGGCATGCCCAAAACATATAGACATGGTTTGCAGGCCCCCCCGCACAGCACCACATCTATCCTCCATCACCTCAAAGAACCTGCTCATCCGTGTGCCCTGTGGACTACCTTAAATTGTGTCAGGCTGAGCTTGGCATACGATGAGGATGCATTGACACACCTCAGGGCCTCCTCCCATTATCTGGCCTGCAACTCACGGGGGAGGTGCCGGAACACCCCAGCACCTCGCACTCCCATCTCCTGTCCCTGGCACATCAAATAATAATCTTTATTAGTGTCACAAGTGGGCTTACATTAACACTGCAATGAAGTTACTGTAAAAATCCCCAAGTCGCCATACTCCGGCGCCAGTTCAGGTGCACTGAGGAAGAATTCGGGTACACTGAGGGACTTGTGGCAGGAAACCGGAGCGCCCGGAGAAAACCTATAGACACGGGGAGAACATGCAGACTCCACACAGACAGTGGTCCAAGCGGGAATCGAACCTGGGACATTGGCGCTGTGAAGCAACACTACCAACCACTGTGCTACTGTGCCACCCATGACCCAGTGCCAGGGTCAGTCTAGCGATGGACTAAGGTTTGTAAAGTTCTAGGCTGGAGTCAGCTCTATATGTGCATCCTCTACTGTATTTATGTGCATGGTTATGAGTTGTTAATAAAGACTTGCTGTTGATACATTGAGGCACGATCAATTTGGCTGGAGACGAAGTTGAATTCAAACTGAGGCTTTATTAGTATCTGAAGTGTGGCCTCCTACAGCAGCTGACGAAATGACTGCTGGCTGAAGGCCACGCATATTTATAACCCGGCTCCGGGGCGGAGCTGGCATGCAGGGGCCCAGGTGAACCTGTAGTGCAGGTTCTACCGTACAACCCTTAATATAAGAACACAGTGGTTTAACCACATCAAGATTGCGAAGCCTACTGCATGGTGTCTGAAACAGGATTCTTCAAGGAGACAGCATCCGGATCAAAAACTCTCATCCTCACAAGAATGCAGAAAACTAAGGAAAAGGGAACCTTCAATGGTTTATTTTAAATTCCGGGCCAGCCAGTCCTGAGAAACCTCTTTTCAGTCATAAGCCCTCTTTTGAAAGAAGCTTGTTTCTAAACCCGACCCCTGACTCCAAGTCTGGCTCCTGAGTTTAGCAAAAAAAATAAAGAATCAATTTTGCCTTCTTTGTGTACCTCATCCACTATCCAATTTCCTAAACAGCAAGCCTATGGTTCTTTTCTTTTAAAAAAAAAATTTAGAGTATCCAATTCATTTTTTCCAATTATGGGGCAATTTAGCGTGGCCAATTCACCTATGCTGCACATAAGACATAAAAGCAGAATTAGGCCACTCGGCCCAGCGAGTCTGCTCCGTCATTCAATCCTTTTTCTCATCCCCATTCTCCTGCCTTCTCCCCATAACCCCTGATCCCCTTATTAATCAAGAACCTATCTATCTCTATCTTAAAGACACTCAGTGATTTGGCCTCCACAGCCTTCTGCGGCAAAGAGTTCCACAGATCCACCACCCTTTGACTGAAGATATTCCTCCTCATCTCTGTTTTTAAGGATCAGGGGCGTCATTCTCTGACCCCCAACGTGGAGGTGGGTGACGGCCTGGGGGGTTGGCCGCTGGGCAGGCGATGGCGTGGCCGCAGTCTGAATGTGTGGGGAGAGGTGTGTGTAGGGTTGTGTGTGTGTGTGTGCGGCGGGGGGGGGGGGGGGTGGTTAGAGTGGGCTGGGCTCCGGGGGAGTGCCGGGAGGGGGGGGTCAGTGCCAGGGAGCGCTGGGGAGGAGGATGGGGGGTCCGTGCCGGGGAGGAGGATGGGGTCCGTGCTGGGGAGGAGGATGGGGCCCGTGCTGGGGAGGAGGATGGGGCGGGTCCCTGCCAGGGAGGAGGATGGGGGGTCCGTGCTGGGGAGGAGGATGGGGGGGTCCGTGCCGGGGAGGAGGATGGGGTCCGTGCCAGGGAGGAGGATGGGGGGGTCAGTGCCGGGGAGGAGGATGGGGGGTCCGTGCCGGGGAGGAGGATGGGGGGGTTCGTGCCGGGGAGGAGGATGGGGTCCGTGCCAGGGAGGAGGATGGGGGGGTCAGTGCCGGGGAGGAGGATGGGGGGTCCGTGCCGGGGAGGAGGATGGGGTCCGTGCCAGGGAGGAGGATGGGGGGGTCAGTGTCGGGGAGGAGGATGGGGGGTCCGTGCCGGGGAGGAGGATGGGGGGGTCTGTGCCGGGGAGGAGGATGGGGTCCGTGCTGGGGAGGAGGATGGGGGGTCTGTGCCGGGGAGGAGGATGGGGGGGGGGGTCCGTGCCGGGGAGGAAGATGGGGGGTTCCGTGCCGGGGAGGAGGATGGGGGGTCCGTGCCGGGGAGGGCCGGGGAGGACGATGGGTCGTCCGTGCCGGGGAGGGGGACGGGGGGTCCGTGCCGGGGAGGAGGATGGGGGGGTCCGTGCCGGGGAGGAGGATGGGGTCCGTGCCGGGGAGGAGGATAGGGGGGTCCGTGCCGGGGAGGAGGATGGGGGTCCGTGCCGGGGAGGAGGGTGGGGGGTCCGTGCCGGGGAGGGCCGGGGAGGACGATGGGGGGTCCGTGCCGGGGAGGGGGACGGGGGGTCCGTGCCGGGGAGGACCGGGGAGGAGGATGGGGGGGGGTCCGTGCCGGGGAGGAGGATGGGGGGGTCCGTGCCGGGGAGGAGGATGGGGTCCGTGCCGGGGAGGAGGATGGGGGGGTCCGTGCTTTGGCGTGCTGAAGATGCGTTTCAGGTGCCTGGACCTCTCTGGGGGCGCCCTCCAGTATCGGTCAGATAGGTTCGGCCGCATCATTGTGGTGTGTTGTGTCCTGCACAACATAGCCCAGCAGAGGGGCGATGTGCCACAGGCAGAGGAGGGCGGAGTGGAGGAGCAGCAGGAAGAGGCGCAGTCCTCCCCAGATGAGGGGGATGGGGGCAATGGTCAGGGCAGACGGGCTAGACACAGGCGGGTGGCTGTCCACCGTTATCGGCTGGCCCAGTGGGCACGGGACAGGCTGATAGATGGGCGTGGGTAGTATGGCCACAGACCGCACACCATGGCAACAGCCGACCACCCACACCCCCCACCCATCCATCCACCCAGCACCCTCACCCCCCTCCCCAAACCCACCCACCCCACCCGCATGCACACCACCCCCCCCATTGCCGATCCACCTGCGGCACAACGGCCGGGCTCACACACTTGCCGGTGGACGCGTGTCTATCACAAGCCATGGAGGATGATGACAACCGGTCCTGCGATGAGCTCCTGGCTCCACATCGTTGGACTATGTCTGACCCATGGCCACAGTACCACCATCCACCCGGACCATCCCTGCATGCGGCTGTGACACTGCAGCGCACGGTCCCGTCCTCTGCCCGGGGGGATGTTGATGGCGGCCCAGGGGGAAGGGGGCAGACTCACCTGGGGCTGAGGTAAGACCACCCCTCACACACACACTTGCGCTCAACGTACATGACACCCCCGCACGCTTTGGACAGAGCACAAAGGCAGCTTCTGTAGGTGTAACATTGACTTTAATAACCAAAGGAGTTCATGCACGCGCCCTAGCCCCTAAAACTCATCTGTGCCCTGCACCCATGCCAACTTACTCAGTGTCTAATTGTTTGGCCTTACGGGCCCTTTGACTACGTCTACGTGGTTCCCCAGACGGCACAGCAGAACTGGAGGTGGACTCCTGTGATTCCTGCCCTCTGACACGGGATCCCTTTGGCGGCCGTTTCCTGGGGCGTCCTGGCCTAGATGGGCCAGGCTGCGGCCCGGGCGACTGGGATGGCGAGCTGCCAGCCTGTCCTGCCCGTGGCCCACCCGATGCACCTGGGACGGAAGGGGGGGAGTCCGAGGTGTTGCGGTGTTCCGGGACCTCCCCTACAGGGGGACCCGGCACGGACCACAGCACCTCCTCCTCCCTCGGGGTGCCCGATGGCCCCCAGGCCTCTACATGGGTGGGGGATGCGAACGGACTGGCCATCCAAAGCCCCCCCGACATCTGGTGCTGCCAATCCTGGAGGCCCGTGCTGGTATCGACAGGGGTCTGCAGGTTTGCAGCCATGGAGCTCAGGGGATTGGCAAACCCTGTCTGTGACTGTGCGACGCCGGCTCGCACATGGCCAATGGCGCCGATGCCCTCAGCGATGGCCTGCAGAGACTGGGCCATGGCCTGCTGAGACTGGGCCATGGCCTGCTGAGACTGGGCCATAGCCTGCTGAGACTGGGCCATGGCCTGCAGAGACTGGGCTATGGACTGCTGAGACTGGGCCATGGCGTTGAGCGCCTCTGCCATCTGCCGCTGGCGCTGGCTCATGGCCCCCTGTGAGAGGGCAGCCACGTCCTGGGCCACAGTCGCCGCCTGCACGGAAAGCCCCAGGCCTCGCAAACCGTTCCCCATGTCTGACACCGTCGCACCCATTGCCTCCACCGCGGACGCCACCCGTGCGGTGTCGGCCTGGGTGGCACGCATGACCGGCACCACTCCCAGCTCCTGGACGCGGGTGGACTCCTCCACCTGCGACAGCAGCCGCCGCAAGCCAGCCGTCACCCTCTTCGCTCGTCTCCGGTTCGGTGGTTGCATCATAGAACATAGAACATAGAAAATACAGCACAGAACAGGCCCTTTGGCCCACGATGTTGTGCCGAACCTTTGTCCTAGATTAATCATAGATTATCATTGAATTTACAGTGCAGAAGGAGGCCATTCGGCCCTTTGAGTCTGCACCGGCTCCTGGAAAGAGCACCCTACCCAAATTCAACACCTCCACCCAACACCAAGGGCAATTTTGGACATTAAGGGCAATTTATCATTGGCCAATTCACCTAACCTGCACATCTTTGGACTGTGGGAGGAAACCGGAGCACCCGGAGGAAACCCACGCAGACACGGGGAGGACGTGCAGACTCCGCACAGACAGTGACCCAAGCCGGAATCGAACCTGGGACCCTGGAGCTGTGAAGCATTGTGCTATCCACAATGCTACCGTGCTGCCCTTAAGAACAAATAAAACTACACTATATCATTTTACCGTAATCCATGTACCTATCCAATAGCTGCTTGAAGGTCCCTAATGTTTCCGACTCAACTACTTCCACAGGCAGTGCATTCCATGCCCCCACTACTCTCTGGGTAAAGAACCTACCTCTGATATCCCTCCTATATCTTCCACCTTTCACCTTAAATTTATGTCCCTTGTAATGGTTTGTTCCACCCGGGGAAAAAGTCTCTGGCTGTCTACTCTATCTATTCCCCTGATCATCTTATAAACCTCTATCAAGTCGCCCCTCATCCTTCTCCGTTCTAATGAGAAAAGGCCTAGCACCCTCAACCTTTCCTCGTAAGACCTACTCTCCATTCCAGGCAACATCCTGGTAAATCTTCTTTGCACCTTTTCCAAAGCTTCCACATCCTTCCTAAAATGAGGTGACCAGAACTGTACACAGTACTCCAAATGTGGCCTTACCAAAGTTTTGTACAGCTGCATCATCACCTCACGGCTCTTAAATTCAATCCCTCTGTTAATGAACGCGAGCACACCATAGGCCTTCTTCACAGCTCTATCCACTTGAGTGGCAACTTTCAAAGATGTATGAACATAGACCCCAAGATCTCTCTGCTCCTCCACATTGCCAAGAACTCTACCGTTAACCCTGTATTCCGCATTCATATTTGTCCTTCCAAAATGGACAACCTCACACTTTTCAGGGTTAAACTTCATCTGCCACTTCTCAGCCCAGCTCTGCATCCTATCTATGTCTCTTTGCAGCCGACAACAGCCCTCCTCACTATCCACAACTCCACCAATCTTCGTATCGTCTGCAAATTTACTGACCCACCCTTCAACTCCCTCACCCAAGTCATTAATGAAAATCACAAACAGCAGAGGACCCAAAACTGATCCCTGCGGTACGCCACTGGTGACTGGGATCCAGGCTGAATATTTACCATCCACCACCACTCTCTGACTTCTATCGGTTAGCCAGTTCGTTATCCAACTGGCCAAATTTCCCACTATCCCATGCCTCCTTACTTTCTGCAGAAGCCTACCATGGGGAACCTTATCAAATGCCTTACTAAAATCCATGTACACTACATCCACTGCTTTACCTTCATCCGCATGCTTGGTCACCTCCTCAAAGAATTCAATAAGACTTGTAAGGCAAGACCTACCCCTCACAAATCCGTGCTGACTATCCCTAATCAAGCAGTGTCTTTCCAGATGCTCAGAAATCCTATTCTTCAGTACCCTTTCCATTACTTTGCCTACCACCGAAGTAAGACTAACTGGCCTGTAATTCCCAGGGTTATCCCTAGTCCCTTTTTTGAACAGGGGCACGACATTCGCCACTCTCCAATCCCCTGGTACCACCCCTGTTGACAGTGAGGACGAAAAGATCATTGCCAACGGCTCGGCAACTTCATCTCTTGCTTCCCATAGAATCCTTGGATATATCCCATCAGGCCCGGGGGACTTGTCTATCCTCAAGTTTTTCAAAATGCCCAACACATCTTCCTTCCTAACAAGTATTTCCTCGAGCTTACCAATCTGTTTCACACGGTCCTCTCCAACAATATCGCCCCTCTCATTTGTAAATACAGAAGAAAAGTACTCGTTCAAGACCTCTCCTATCTCTTCAGACTCAATACACAATCTCCCGCTACTGTCCTTGATCGGACCTACCCTCGCTCTAGTCATTCTCATATATCTCACATATGTGTAAAAGGCCTTGGGGTTTTCCTTGATCCTACCCGCCAAAGATTGTTCATGCCCTCTCTTAGCTCTCCTAATCTCTTTCTTCAGTTCCCTCCTGGCTATCTTGTATCCCTCCAATGCCCTGTCTGAACCTTGTTTCCTCAGCCTTACATAAGTCTCCTTTTTCCTCTTAACAAGACATTCAACCTCTCTTGTCAACCATGGTTCCCTCACTCGACCATCTCTTCCCTGCCTGACAGGGACATACATATCAAGGACACGTAGCACCTGTTCCTTGAACAAGTTCCACATTTCACTTGTGTCCTTCCCTGACAGCCTATGTTCCCAACTTATGCACTTCAATTCTTGTCTGACAACATCGTATTTACCCTTCCCCCAATTGTAAACCTTGCCCTGTTGCACGTACCTATCCATCTCCATTACTAAAGTGAAAGTCACAGAATTGTGGTCACTATCTCCAAAATGCTCCCCCACTAACAAATCTATCACTTGCCCTGGTTCATTACCCAGTACTAAATCCAATATTGCCCCTCCTCTGGTCGGACAATCTACATACTGTGTTAGAAAAGCTTCCTGGACACACTGCACAAACACCACTCCATCCAAACTATTTGATCTAACGAGTTTCCACTTAATATTTGGGAAGTTAAAGTCGCCCATGACTACTACCCTATGACTTCTGCACCTTTCCAAAATCTGTTTCCCAATCTGTTCCTCCACATCTCTGCTACTATTGGGGGGCCTATAGAAAACTCCTAACAAGGTGACTGCTCCTTTCCTATTTCTGACTTCAACCCATACTACCTCAATAGGGTGATACTCCTCGAACTGCCTTTCTGCAGCTGTTATACTATCTCTAATTAATAATGCCAACCCCCCACCTCTTTTACCACCCTCCCTAATCTTATTGAAACATCTATAACCAGGGACCTCCAACAACCATTTCTGCCCCTCTTCTATCCAAGTTTCCGTGATGGCCACCGCATCGTAGTCCCAAGTACCGATCCATGCCTTAAGTTCACCCATCTTATTCCTGATGCTTCTTGCGTTGAAGTATACACACTTCAACCCATCTCCGTGCCTGCAAGTACTCTCCTTTGTCAGTGTTCCCTTCCCCACTGCCTCATTACACGCTTTGGCGTCCTGAATATCGGCTACCTTAGTTGCTGGACTACAAATCCGGTTCCCATTCCCCTGCCAAATTAGTTTAAACCCTCCCGAAGAGTACTAGAAAACCTCCCTCCCAGGATATTGGTGCCCCTCTGGTTCAGATGCAACCCGTCCTGCTTGTACAGGTCCCACCTTCCCCAGAATGCGCTCCAATTATCCAAATACCTGAAGCCCTCCCTCCTACACCATCGGATCTATGGGTGGGTGTGGTAACTCCAGGAACCCGGGATCCATCTGGGCGGCAGATGTTCGCTTGGGCTGGGCTGTTCCCCAACCGCCCGGCCCCTCTGCTGCTCCTACCTCCACCTGCTGTACCGGGACGGCTGTGTTGTGCGCACCAGTGAGTGTACCAGACGCCTCATCACTAAAGTGCCCAACTGAGGTGAGTGTTTCTGTGATGGTGGAGGGTGTTGGTGACAGCAGTGGCGTTGTGTCGTGCTCTTCGTTCCACTCTGAGTCCATGGCACTTTGGGGTGGGGGTTCGTCTCCACCCATCCACTCTGTGTCACTGTCCGGTACTTCGTTTTCCTGGGTAGTGCTGTCCCGGGTAGGGGTGTCCTGGGTAGTGGTGTCCTGAGTAGTGGTGTCCTGGGTAGTGGTGGCCTGGGTAGTGGTGTCCTGGCTCGGCTGTGACGGGGGCCTGTGGCTGCCCCTCTCGTCGCTGGGTGGCACACGCCTGCGTCGTCGCACCCGCACGAGACGGGGGCGTCGTCTCCCTGTTGCTCCAGGTCTCTCCGTCTCCCGTGGTCTCCAAGGGACATCCTGCGGGCATCGCATGCCGGAGGGTCCGGGTCTCTCCGTCTCCTGTGGTGTGCGAGGGGCAACCTGCGGGCGTCGCATGTCGGAGGGTCTGGGTCTCTCCGTCTCCCGTGGCCTCCGAGGGGCATCCTGCGGGCGTCGCATGCCGGAAGGTCCGGGTCTCTCCGTCTGCCGTGGCCTCCGAGGGGCATCCTGCGGGCGTCGCATGTCGGAGGGTCTGGGTCTCTCCGTCTCCCGTGGCCTCCGAGGGGCATCCTGCGGGCGTCGCATGCCGGAAGGTCCGGGTCTCTCCGTCTGCCGTGGCCTCCGAGGGGCATCCTGCGGGCGTCGCATGTCGGAGGGCCCGGGTCTCTCCGTCTCCTGTGGTGTGCGAGGGGCAACCTGCGGGCGTCGCATGTCGGAGGGTCCGGGTCTCTCCGTCTCCCGTGGCCTCCGAGGGGCATCCTGCGGGCGTCGCATGCCGGAGGGTCTGGGTCTCTCCGTCTCCCGTGGTCTCCAAGGGACATCATGCGGGCGTCGCATGCCGGAGGGTCCGGGTCTCTCCGTCTCCCGTGGTGTGCGAGGGGCAACCTGCGGGCGTCGCATGTCGGAGGGTCCGGGTCTCTCCGTCTCCCGTGGCCTCCGAGGGGCATCCTGCGGGCGTCGCATGCCGGAAGGTCCGGGTCTCTCCGTCTGCCGTGGCCTCCGAGGGGCATCCTGCGGGCGTCGCATGCCGGAGGGTCCGGGTCTCTCTGTCTCCCGTGGCCTCCGAGGGGCATCCTGCGGGCGTCGCATGCCGGAGGGTCCGGGTCTCTCTGTCTCCCGTGGCCTCCGAGGGGCATCCTGCGGGCGTCGCATGTCGGAGGGTCTGGGTCTCTCCGTCTCCCGTGGCCTCCGAGGGGCATCCTGCGGGCGTCGCATGCCGGAGGGTCTGGGTCTCTCCGTCTCCCGTGGCCTCCGAGGGGCATCCTGCGGGCGTCGCATGCCGGAGGGTCCGGGTCTCTCCGTCTCCCGTGGTGTGCGAGGGGCAATCTGCGGGCGTCGCATGCCAGAGGGTCCGGGTCTCTCCGTCTCCCGTGGCCTCCGAGGGGCATCCTGCGGGCGTCGCATGCCGGAGGGTCCGGGTCTCTCCGTCTGCCGTGGCCTCCGAGGGGCATCCTGCGGGCGTCGCATGCCGGAGGGTCCGGGTCTCTCCGTCTCCCGTGGCCTCCGAGGGCCATCCTGCGAGCGGTCTGCATCTGCGGGGATGGGTGCCTCGACGTTTGCTCCTGCGATACACAATGAAGCATGCATGGTTAGACATCAGGCAGTGATCAAGTGATATGGGGGAGGGGGATATAGGGGAGGGGGGATATGGGGCGGGATGTCGGTGGCTCACTTGCTAGGACGCCCCCGACCTCTGCATCAGCAACCTCCCGGTCCTCAGGTCCGCCAGCCAGTTCCAGGGCCCTTTCCTCGTGTTCGGTCACTGGCCTCTCATCAGTGGCCAGTCCTCACATGCTCCCTATTGTTGTGTGCGCGCTTCTCCTGTGGGGGGTGGTGGCAGGGGTAAAAGGCAACAGTGTTAGACAGGTATATGAATGCACGCCATCGTTTGCGCGTGTATTGCAGAGGTTAAGGTTAGGGCTGGATTCACTTGGGATATGGGGGATATGGGGGAGGGGGATATGGGGGAGGGGGATATGGGGGAGAGGGGATATGGGGGAGGGGGGATATGGGGAGGGGGGATATGGGGGAGGGGGGATATGGGGAGGGGGGATATGGGGGAGGGGGGATATGGGGGAGGGGGGATATGGGGGATATGGGGAGGGGGATATGGGGGAGGGGGAATATGGGGGATATGGATATCAGGCGGGGAGGGTGGGGAGGCTCACCCTGCCTGCTCTGACGAGGTCGTTCACCTTCTTGTGGCACTGGGTGCCTGTCTGTGGTGTCAGGGCCACAGCGGTGACGGCCTCTGCCATCTCCCTCCACAGACGCTGGCTGTGGCGTGGGGCAACTCTGCGGCCGTGCCCGGGATACAGGGCCTCCCTCCTCTGCTCCACTGCGTCCAGGAGCGCCTTCACATCCCGTGACTGGAACCTCGGGGCTGAGCGGCGGCCGGCCATCCAGTCGGGTGTTCTGGTCGGGTGTTCCGGTCGGGTGGGGGGGAGCAGCGCGTCCTTATGAGCCGTCACGCCGTGCGGCGTGTATGACGCTGCACGGCGTGAACCACGTGAGCAAGTGCGGATCCCGTCACGTCGCTGCTAGCCCATTTCGGGCCGGAGACTTCGCAACGTTTTTGGCGGCGTGATGCAGGTCGGATTTGCGCCGTTTTTTGCGCCGATCGGCGGACTTTGCGCCGATAACGGAGAATTTCGCCCCTTTAGTCTGACATTGTGCTCTCTGGTTCTAATTTTTCCTACAAGTGGAAACATCCTCTCCGCAACCACTATATCCAGGCTTCGCAGTATCCTGTAAGTTTCAATAAGTTCCCCCCCTTCATCCTTCTAAACTCTAACAAGTACAGACCCAGAGTCCTCAACCATTCCTCATATGACAAACTCATGCCAGGGATCATTCTTGCGAACCTTCTCTGGGCCCTTTCCAAGGCCAGCACATCCTTCCTTAGATACGGGTCCCAAAACTGCTCACAATACTCCAAATGGGGTCTGACCAGAGCCTCACACAACCTCAGAAGTACATCCCTGCTTTCTATTCGAGCCCTCTTGACATGAATGCTAACATTGCATTTGCCTTTCTAACTGCCGACTGAACCTGCAAGTTAACCTTAAGAGAATCGTGAACAAGGACTCCCAAGTCCCTTTGTGCTTCTGATTTCCAAACCATTTCCCCATTTAGAAAATAGCCGATGCCTAAATTCCTCCTTCCAAAGTGCACAACTCACACTTTTCCACATTGTATTCTATTTGCCACTTCATTGCCCACTCTCCTAGCTTGTCCAAATCCTTCTGCAAACCCCCTGCTTCCTCAATACTACCTGTCCCTCTACAGATCTTTGTATCATCTGCAAACTTAGCAACAGTGCTTCAGTTCCTTCTTCCAGATCATTCATTTTTAAAAAAAAATAATTATTTTATTGAGGTATTTTTGGTTTTGCAACAACAACAAAATAAACAATGTACATGAATTATTTACATAGTGCAAAAGCTGTCTTCCTCCCTTACAGGTCCCACCTTTATTAACCCTCTACACTAAACTAAGCTAACCCCCCCCCCCCCCCCCCCCCCCCCTTCTGCTGACGATTAATTTTCCGCGAAGAAGTCCACGAACGGTTGCCACCTCTGGGTGAACCCAAACAGTGACCCTCTCAAGGCGAACTTGATTTTCTCCAACAGAGAAAGCTAGCCACGTCAGATAGCCAGGTCTCCAACTTCGGAGGCTTTGAGTCCCTCCAAGCTAATAATATCCGTCTCCGGGCTACCAGGGAAGCAAAGGCCAGAACGTCTGCCTCTTTCTCCTCCAGGATTCCCGGATCTTCCGACACTCCGAAAATCGCCACCTCTGGACTCGGCGCCACCCTTGTTTTCAACACCGTGGACATGACATCTGCAAACCCCTGCTAAAATCCCTTAAGCTTTGGGCATGTCCAGAACATGTGGACATGGCTCGCTGGTCTTCCCGCACACCTTGCACACCTATCTTCTACACCAAAGAACCTGCTCATCTGGGCCACTGTCACGTGAGCCCGGTGAACAACCTTAAACTGTATCAGGCTGAGCCTGGCACATGTTGTGGACGCGTTGACTCTACTCAGCGCGTCCGCCCAGAGCCATCCTCTATCTCTACGCCCAACTCCTCTTCCCACTTGCGCTTCAGCTCCTCCGTCTGCGTCCCCTCTGACCCCATGAGTTCCCGATAGATGTTGGAGACCATCCCTTCTCCCACCCACCCTCTGGAAACTACCCTGTCCTGTATCTCCCTTGGTGGTAGGAGCGGGAAGGTTGAAACCTGCCTGCGTAGGAAGTCCCGCACCTGCAGGTACCTAACTTTGTTTCTCCTCGCCAATCCAAATTTCTCCTCCAGCTCCCTCAGGCTAGGAAAGCTCCCCTCTATAAACACATCTCCCATCCTCTCAATCCCTGCTCTCTGCCATCTCCAAAACCCCCCATCCAATCTTCCCGGGCAAACCGGTGATTATTACAGATTGGAGACCAGACCGATGCTCCCTCCGCTCCCACATGTCCCCTCCACCGCCCCCAGACTCTCGGGGCCGCCACCGTCACGGGGCTGGTGGAGTACCGTGCCGGCGGGAACGGCAGAGACGCTGTTATCAGCGCCCCCAGACTGGTGCTCTTACATGAAGCCGCCTCTATACGCTCCCATGCCCCCCCCCACTTCCTGATCATGGCTATATTCGCCACCCAGTACTGAAGTTTGGCAGCACCAGCCCGCCCTCTCCCCGGCTCCACTTAAGCATCCCCTTTTTTACTCGCGGGGTCTTGCCCGCCCATACAAAACCAGTGATCACTTTGTTGACCCGTTTAAAAAAGGACCGAGGAATAAAGATGGGGAGACACTGGAACACACGCAGGAATCTCGGGAGGACCGTCATCTTCACCCTCCCAGCCAGTGACAACGGAAGCGCATCCCACCTCCGAAAATCGTCCTTCATTTGGTCTACTAGTCAGGCCAGATTTAGTTTGTGCAGCCTTTCCCATTCCTGCGCCACTTAGATGCCGAGGTACCAAAAGCTTCCCCCCACTAAATGGCAGTTCCCCCAGTCGCCTCTCCTGTCCCCTTGCCTGGACCGCAAACATCTCACTTTTCCCCATATTTAGTTTATACCCTGAAAACCGGCCAAATTCCCCCAAAATCCTCATGATTTTTTTCCATCCCCTCTGCTGCGTTGGATACATACAGGAGCTGGTCGTCTGCGTAAGGCGGGACTCTGTGTTCCACCGCAGCCCCCCCCCCCCACCTCCCCCCCACCCCAGACCAGCCCCTTCCAGCCCCTTGAAACACTCAGCGCAATTGCCAGCAGCTCTATGGCTAACATGAACAACAGTGGGAGAGGGGGCATCCCTGTCTCATCCCCCGATGCAGCCTAAAGTAGTCCGATGTTGTCCTATTGGTCCGTACACTCGCCACAGGAGCCTAATACAGCAACCTGACCCAGTCAATAAAGCCCCGCCCAAATCCAAACCATCCCAGTACCACCCACAGATATTCCCATTCTACTCGATCTAAAGCCTTCTCTGCCTCCATTGCGACCACTACCTCTACCTCCCTACCTTCCAGGGGCATCATGATCACGTTTAACAACCTTCCTACATTGGCCACCAACTGCCTTCCCTCAACAAATCCCGTCTGGTCCTCCCCAATAACGTCCGGCTCACAGTCCTCAATCCTAGAGGACAAAATTTTGGCCAGCAGTTTGTCATCCACATTCAATAGGGATATTATCGGCCTGTAGGACCCACACAGCTCCAGGTCCTTGTCCCGCTTCAGTATCAGCAAAATCGTGGCCTGTAACATCGTCGGGGAAAGCACCCCACGCTCCCTTGCCTCATTGAACGTCCTCATCAACATCGGCCCCAATATCCCAGAGAACCTTTTATAGAACTCCACTGGGTACCTGTCCGGCCCCGGGTCTTTACCAGGCTGCATGGCCTTCAGACCCTCCGCTATCTCTTCCATCCCAATTCTTTACTTTCCCTATCTCCCTGGCTGCCTCCCTCTTTCTAAGCTGCTGTGCAAGCATTCCGCTTGCCTTCTCTCCATGCTCATAAATTGCCCCCCTCGCCTTTCTCAGCTGTTCTACCGCCCTCCCTGTGGTTAACAAGCCGTACTCCGCCTGTAGCCTCCGGCGTTCCCTTAGTAGCCCTGCCTCTGGGGTCTCCGCATACCTCCTGTCAACCTGTAATATTTCCTTTACCAGTTGGTCCATCTCTGCCCAGTCTGCCTTCTCCCTGTGGGCCCGTATCGAGATCAGCTCCCCACTAACCACCGCCTTCAATGACTCCCAGACCACCGCTGCCGAAACTTCCCCTGTGTCGTTGACTTCCAGGTAGTTCTGAATACATTTCCTCAGCCGCCCGCTCACCTCTTCGTCAGCTAAAAGTCCCACGTCTAACCTCCGGTTCGGGCGCTGGTTACTGTCTTTGCTAACCTGTAGTTCAACTCAGTGCGGAGCATGGTCTGAGATTGTGATAGCCGAGTACCCCGTGTCCACCCCGCCCCCGTCAGTAGAGCCCTGCTCAAAATTTAAAAATCAATCCTGGAGTACACTTTATGCACGTGAGAGTAGAAGGAGAACTCCTTCACTCTCGGCTGCCCAAATCTCCATGGCTCCACCCACCCCATCTGCTCCATGAACCCTTTTAGTTCCTTTGCCATTGATGGCAACCTGCCCATTTTTGAGCTTGACCGGTCTAAACCAGGGTCAATAACTGTGTTGAAGTCCTCTCCCATGACCAACTTATGCGAATCCAGGTCCATTATCTTCCCCAGCATCCTCTTTCTAAACTCCACATCGTCCCAATTTGGTGCATACACTTTTACTCGTACCACCTGTACCCCCTCCAATTTCCCACTGACCATAATGTATCGGCCTCCCACATCTGCAACTATTCTTCCCGCCTCAAACACCACTCGCTTATTTATCAGGATCGTGACCCTTTAGTCTTCGAGTCCACTCCCGAGTGAAAAACCTGTCCAACCCATCCCTTCCTTAATCTATTCAGGTCAGCTGCTCTAAGGTGCGTCTCCTGTAGCATTACCATGTCCGCCTTCAGTCCTCTCAAATGCGCGAACATGCGTGCCCTTTTGACCAGCTCATTTAGTCCTCATACATTCCAGATGATCAGCCTAGTTGGGGGGCTCATCGCGCCCCATTTCGCCCATCAGCCATCCCTTTCTTGGGCCAGTCTCCAGCCCGCGCCCCACGCCTCTGCCGGCCTGCCCCCAGGCAGCCTCCGCCCCTGACCTCCTCTCTGTCCCTTAGCAAAAGTCCCTCCCTCATCAGCAGAACGTTTTCCCCACCTCCTCCCCCAGTAACAGCACAAAGTAAATTGACCCCTTTGATAAGCCTAACATCTGCTCACCCCCCACTGTGCTTCCGTGAGCTAGCCTGCCCAGATAGCTTGGTGGCCCCCGACCCTGGCGCCAGACATTCTCCCACCTGTTGTTCCCTCCCCACCTTTTCCCCCGCTCATACACACATGTTCAAATGAAAGACAATCCCAACACAATTGCCCGACAAAAAAAAACACTTAACAAGGAAAAGATCAAGCAAAAGATCCAGCATCTAACAAACACACCTCCATCTCCCAATAATGCAAATGTAAACTTCAACACACTCAACTCTGTAACTGGCCCCAAATCAATACAGAAGGCATTACAAATAACGTCCACAGAACGAAAAACGAGAAACATTTTAAAACATGAACGTTGCAGCAAAGTTCAAAGTTCTCAGTCCGCCACCAGCCCTTTCCTTTTCGCGAAGTCTAGCTCTTCCTCAGGCGGCTTGAGATAGAAATGTTGCTCCTCGTACGTGACCCAGAGGCAGGCCTGATACAGCAGTCCGAACTTCACCTTTTTCCTTAAAAAGGGTCGACCCTATCTGGTTGAACCCCGCTCTTCTCCTGGCCACCGCCCGATAGGTCCGCAGGATACTGTTCTCCCATTTACAGCTTTGTGTCTGCTTGGCCCACTGTAAAATACGCTCCTTGTCCAAATACCTGTGAAATCTCACCACCATTGCCCTCGTGGAGTCTCCCATTCGTGGCTTCCTTGCGAGCGCTCTGTGAGCCCTGTCCACTTCCAAGGAACGGAAGAATGTCCCATCCCCCAGCAGCTCCTCAAACATGCCCGCTATGTATGCCCCAGCGTCCGCTACTTTGGACACCTCCAGGAGCCCAATGATTCTCAAGTTCTACCAGCTGGACCTATTCTCTAGATCCTCCACCTTCTCCGGGAGCCTTTTCTGCTTGTCTCTCAGCAGCCACACTTCCATCTCCACCGCAGTTTGATGATGCTCCTGGTCAGCCAGCGCCTTCTCTACTTTCTGAATCGCCCGATCTTGGCCATCCAATCTGAGCTCCAGGCGCGCAATTGACTATTTAATAGGGTCCAAGCAGTCTGCTTCTGTTTGGCGAAGCCCTCCTGGATAACTTGCATCAGCTGCTCCATTGATTGCTGGGTCGACAAGCCAGAGCTCCAGTCATCCTCCAACGGGGGAGGGGGTAACGGGGGAGGGGGTAACGGGGGAGGGGGTAATGGGGAGGGGGGAAATGGGGGAGGGGATAACGGGGAGGGAGGTAACGGGGAGGGGGTAATGGGGGAGGGGGTAACGGGGAGGGGGTAATGGGGAGGGGGGAAACGGGGGAGGGGGGGTAATGGGGGAGGGGGTAACGGAGGGAGGGGGAGGGGGTAACAGGTGGAGGAGGATAGGGATAACAAGAGGAGGGTAGAGAGGGATAGCGGAGGGGGAGGGGGATAGCGAAGGGGAGGGGGAGAGGGATAGCGAAGGGAGGGGAGAAGGATAGCGATGGAGAGGGGGAGGGGGATAGGGATGGCATGGGGAGGGGGAGAGGGATAGCTAGGGGAGAGGGATAGGGAGGGGGATAGGGATAGCAAGCGGAGGGGGAGAGGGATAGCAAGGGGCAGGGGAGAGGGATAGCAAGGGGAGAGGGATAAGGAGGGGGAGAGGGATAGCAAGGGGCAGGGGAGAGGGATAGCAAGGGGAGAGGGATAGGGAGGGGGAGAGGGATAGCAAGGGGCGGGGGAGAGGGATAGCAAGGGGAGAGGGATAGCGATGGGAGGGGGAGGGGGATAGGGATAGCAAGGGGAGAGGGATAGGGAGGGGGATAGGGATAGGGATAGGGATTTGGGGCAGCACGGTAGCCTTGTGGATAGCACAATTGCTTCACAGCTCCAGGGTCCCAGGTTCGATTCCAGCTTGGGTCACTGTCTGTGCGGAGTCTGCACATCCTCCCCGTGTGTGCGTGGATTTCCTCCGGGTACTCCGGTTTCCTCCCACAGTCCAAAGATGTGCAGGTTAGGTGGATTGGCCATGATAAATTGCCCTTAGTGTCCAAAATTGCCCTTAGTGTTGGTTGGAGTTACTGGGTTATGGGGATAGGGTGGCGGTGTTGGCCTTGGGTAGGGTGCTCTTTCCAAGAGCCGGTGCAGACTCGATGGGCCGAATGGCCTCCTCTGCACTGTAAATTCTATGATGATCTATGATCTAAAGGGAGGGGGAGAGGGATAGCAAGGGGAGGGGAAGAGGGATGGGGAGGGGGGAGGGATAGCAAGGGGAGGGGGAGAGGGATGGGGAGGGGAGAGGTATAGCAAGGGGAGGGGGAGAGGGATAGCAAGGGGAGGGGGAGAGGGATAGCAAGGGGAGGGGGAGAGGGATAGCAAGGGGAGGGAGGGATGAGATTAAATAGCAACAAAAAGGGACAGACAGGAGAGAGACAGCGGTAGTCGGGAGAGAGGGGCAGATCGATAGGAGAGGGAAAGATTTAGCAGAACGGAACAGCGAAAATATGGAGAGGGAGTGGGTGGGACAAAGGACAGGATGGAAGTAGAGAGGGAGCAATAGGCAGAGAGATAGAAAAAAAAGAAGAAGAAAAAAAAAGAATTGGACATTCTGAATTGGATAGAATTTGTTTATAAGAACTAGGAACAGGAGGAGGCCATCTGGCCCCTCGAGCCTGCTCCGCCATTTAATGAGATCATGGCTGATCTTTGTGGACTCAGCTCCACTCTCCGGCCCGTACACCATATCCCCGAATCCCTTTATTCTTTAGAAAGGCATCTATCTTTTTCTTAAAAACATTTAAAGAAGGAGCCTCAACTGCGTCACTGGGCAAGGAATTCCAGAGATTCACAACCCTTTGGGTGAAGAAGTTCCTCCTACACTCCGTCCTAAATCTACCTCCCCTTATTTTGAGGCTATGCCCCCTAGTTCTGCTTTCCCCGACCAGTGGAAACAACCTGCCCGCATCTATCCTATCTATTCCCTTCATAATTTTATATGTCTCATAAGATCCCCCCGCATCCTTCTAAACTCCAATGAGTACAGTCCCAGTCTACTCAACCACTCATCATAATCTAATCCCCTCAACTCTGGGATCAACCTAGTGAATCTCCTCTGCACGCCCACCAGTGCCAATATGTACTTTCTCAGGTAAGGAGACCAAAACTGAACACAATACTCCAGGTGCGGCCTCACCAACACCCTATACAATTGCAGCATAACCTCACTAGTCTTGAACTCCATCCCTCTAGCAATGAAAGACAAAACTCAATTAGCCTTCTTAATCACCTGTTGCATCTGCACACCAACTCTTTGCGACTCATGCACCAGCACACCCAGGTCCCTCTGCACAGCAGCATGTTTTAACATCTTACCGTTTAAATAATAATCCATTCTGCTGTTATTCCTCCCAAAATGGATAGCCTCACACTTGGCAACATTGAATTCCATCTGCCAGACCCTAGCCCATTCCCCTAACCTATCCAAATCCTTCTGCAGACTTCCGGTATCCTCTGCACTTTTTGCTTTACCACTCATCTTAGTGTCGTCTGCAAACTTTGACACATTGCACTTGGTCCGCAACTCCAAATCGTCTATGTAAATTGTGAACAACTGCGGCCCAACACTGATCCTTGAGGGACCTCACTAGTTACAGGTTGCCAACCAGAGAAACACCCATTTATCCCCACTCTCTGCTTTCTGTTAGTTAACCAATCCTCTACCCATGCTACCACTTTACCCTCAATGCCATGCATCTTTAGTTTATGCAGCAACCTTTTGTGTGGCACCTTGTCAAAAGCTTTCTGGAAATCCAGATATACCACATCCATTGGCTCCCCGTTATCAACTGCACTGGTAACGGCCTCAAAAAATTATACCAAATTAGTCAGACACGACCTACCCTTTGTGAACCCATGCTGCGTCTGCCCAATGGGGCAATTTCCCTCCAGGTGCCCCGCTATTTCCTCCTTAATGATAGATTCCAGCACTTTCCCTACAACCGAAGTTAAGCTTACCGGCCTATAATTACCCGCTTTCTGCCGACCTCCTTTTTTAAACAGTGGTGTCACGTTTGCTACTTTCCAATCCTCTGGGAGCACCCCAGAGTCTAGTGAATTTTGACAAATTATCACAAGTGCGTTTACAATTTCCCTAGCCATCTCTTTTAACACTCTGGGATGCATCCCATCAGGGCCAGGAGACTTGTCTACCTTTAGCCCCATTAGCTTGCCCAATACTGCCTCCTTAGTGATTACAATCATCTCAAGGTCCTCACCTATCATATCCTTATTTCCATCAGTCACTGGCATGTTATTTGTGTCTTCCACTGTGAAGACCGACCCAAAAAACCTGTTCAGCTCTTCAGTCATTTCCCCGTCTCCTATTATTAAATCTCCCTTCTCATCTTCCAAAGGACCAATATTTACCTTAGCCACTCTTTTTTGTCTTATATATTTGTAGAAGCTTTTACTATCTGATTTTATGTTCTGAGCCAGTTTACTTTCATAGTCTACCTTACTCTTCTTTATGGCTTTTTTCGTAGCTTTCTGTTGTCCCCTAAAGACTTCCCAGTCCTCTAGTCTCCCACTAATTTTTGCCACTTTGTATGTTTTTTCCTTCAATTTGATACTCTCCCTCACTTCCTTAGATATCCACGGTCGATTTTTCCCCTTTCTACCGTCTTTCTTTTTTGTCGGTATGAACCTTTTCTGAACACTGTCAAAGATCGCTCGGAAGGTTCTCCACTGTTCCTCAACTGCTTCACCATGAAGTCTTTGCTCCCAGTCAACCTTAGCTAGTTCTTCTCTCATCCCATTGTAATCGCCTTTGTTTAAGCACAAGACACTAGTGTTTGATTTTACCTTGTCATCCTCCAACTGTATTTTAAATTCCACCATATTGTGGTCGCTCCTTCCAAGAGGATCCCGAACTATGAGATCATTAATCAATCCTGCCTCATTACACAGGACCAGATCTAGGACCACTTGTTCCCTTGTAGGTTCCATTACATACTGTTCCAGGAAATTATCCCGGGCACATTCTATAAACTCCTCCTCAAGGCTGCCTTTACCAACCTGGTTAAACCAATCGATATGCAGATTAAAATCTCCCATGATAACCGCTGTACCATTTCTACATGCATTCGTTATTTCTTTGCTTATTGCCTGCCCTACCATACTGTTACTATTTGGTGGCCTATAGACTACTCCTATCAGTGACCTTTTCGCCTTACTATTCCTGATTTCCACCCAAATTGATTCAACCTTGTCCTCCATAGCACCAATATCATCCCTTACTATTGCCCAGATGCCATCCTTAAACAACAAAGCTACACCACCGCCCTTACCATCCATTCTATCCTTTCGTATAGTCTGATACCCTTGGATATTTAACTCCCAGTCGTGACCATCTTTTAACCATGTTTCAGTAATGGCCACTAAATCATAGTCATTCATGATGATTTGCGCCATCAACTCATTTACCTTATTTCGTATACTACGAGCATTCAGGTCAAGTACACTTATGCTGTTTTTTATGTCTTTGTTATGAATCCTAACACCTTGATCAGTAACTTTTCGCAAATTATTTTCTCCTAATTTTCCTTGTCTTTGAACCCATATCTCTACATAATAACCTGTCACGTAACCTGCTGCCTTGATCTCCATTAACCATTATACTGTCCATAGCTTTACACTTCCCTTCCCCCCAACTTGCTAGTTTAAAGTCCTTGTGACCAACCTATTTATCCTCTCGATCTGGCTTACAAAGGATGCCATCAATCCCCCTAATTATAGAATCCCCTACAACTACCACTTGTCTTTTTGCTCCCCCCTCATGAATGGCTTCCTGCAGTGGTCAGTCAACGCATCCTCCCTACCGCCCTCTTCCTCATCCACACAGGGAGCAAGTACCTCATACCCATTGGACAAGGTCAAGGGCTGAGGCTCCTCAACTCCTAAACTCAGGATCCCCCTACCTGCCTCCCTTGCAGTCACACCAGTCTGTCCCTGACCACTGCCCGAATTAACAGAACGTATTCTACCGGGTGTGACTGCCTCCTGAAACAAAGCATCCAGGTAATGTTCCCCCTCCCTGATGTGCCGCAGTGTGTGCAGCTCGGTCTCCAGCTCATCAATTCTGAGCCGAAATCCCTCGAGCAGCCAACACTTGCTGCAGATGTGGTCACTGACGGTCTCAATGGGATCCACCAGTTCCATCATCATACAGCAACAGCACATCACCTGTCCAGCCATATTCAACTAGTTAATTAATTTAAATATTTTTTAATTAAATTTTCTTGATAGAACCTCAAGGATAAACCCGAACACCAACAAAAACACAGCCACTCACTCGAACTCAGTCACTCACCTAAACTCAGATGCACTCTGTTCCAATCAGCACTCCGTGACTAAAGGCACTCCTGCCACACCTTTTGTGCACTACCCTCTCCCAGCACTGTCCTGGCTCTCTCCTCCCGCGCTTTTTAAATCTCCCGGCTCCCTCCTCCAGCCTTATTTTCGCTGACCCGGCTCTCTCCTCCCGCGCTTTTTAAATCTCCCGGCTCTCTCCTCCGGCGCTGTTTTCGCTGTCCCGGCTCTCTCCTCCCGCGCTTTTTAAATCTCCCGGCTCTCTCCTCCGGCGCTGTTTTCGCTGTCCCGGCTCTCTCCTCCCGCGCTTTTTAAATCTCCCGGCTCTCTCCTCCGGTGCTGTTTTCGCTGTCGCGGCTCTCTCCTCCCGCGCTTTTTAAATCTCCCGGCTCTCTCCTCCGGTGCTGTTTTTGCTGTCCTGGCTCTCTCCTCCCGCGCTTTTAAAATCTCCCGGCTCTCTCCCCCGGCGCTGTTTTCGCTGTCCCGGCTCTCTCCTCCCGCGCTTTTAAAATCTCCCGGCTCTCTCCCCCAGCGCTGTTTTCGCTGTCCCGGCTCTCTCCTCCCTCGCTTTTTAAATCTCCCGGCTCTCTCCTCCGGCGCTGTTTTCGCTGTCCCGGCTCTCTCCTCCCGCGCTTTTTAAATCTCCCGGCTCCCTCCTCCGGCGCTGTTTTCGCTGACCCGGCTCTCTCCTCCTGCACTTTTTAAATCTTCCGGCTCTCTCCTCCCGCGCTTTTAAAATCTCCCGGCTCTCTCCCCTGGCGCTGTTTTCGCTGTCCTGGCTCTCTTCTCCCGCGCTTTTTAAATCTCCCGGCTCTCTCCTCCGGCGCTGTTTTCGCTGTTATTGTCACATGTACCGAGGTACAGTGAAAAATATTGTTCTGCTTATAATCCAGGCAGATCATTCCATACATGAAAAAACATGGGACAAACGTAAATACACAATGTAAATATATGGACACAGGCATTGAGTGAAGCAAACCGGAGTGCAGTACTACTCAGTAGAGCAGATGTGTGAACAGATCAGCTCAGTCCATAAGTAGGTCACTTAGGAGCCTGGTAACAGTGAGGAAGAAGCTATTTTTGAGTCTATTTGTGCGTGTTCTCACATTTTTGTATCTCCTGCCCGATGTAACAATATGGAAGAGTGAATAAGTCAGGTGGGATGGGTCTTTGATTATGCTGCACGCTTTCCCAAGGCAGTGGGAGATGTAGACAAAGTCACTGGATGGGAGGTGGGTTTGTGTGCTGGATTGGGCTGTGTTCATGACTGTAATTTCTTACGGTCTTGGGCCGAGCAGTTGCCATACAAGGCTCTGATGCAGCCAGATAGGTTGTTTTCTATGGATCTGTAAAAGTTGGAAAGAATCAATGTGGACATGCCAAGTTTCCTTAGTTTCCTGAGACAGTATAGGCTCTGTTGTGCTTTCTTGGTCGTAGCGTCAACGTGGGTGGACCAGATTGTTGGTGATGTGCACATCTAGGAATTTGACGATGTCAATCATCTCCACCTTGGCACCATTGGTGCAGACAGGAGTGTGTACGATACTTTGCTCCCTGAAGTCAATGACCAGCTCTATAGTTTTGCTGATATTGAGGGAGAGATTGTTGTCATTACACCACTCCTCTGAGTTCTCTACCTCCCTCCTGTATTCTCCTGAATCCTCCTTCAATGTAGCCGAACAGGCACCGTTGTGTGGTGACCAAGGGATTTTCACAATAATTACTTGTGACATGATTAAAGATTATTATTATTAGTAGTAGTAGTAGTAGTAGGGTCTGGTACATACCAGGTTAATGTGGGACTGAAAATGGGTGGCACAGTGGCGGAGTGGTTGCACTGCTGCCTCATGGCACTGAGGACCCGAGTTCGATCCCAGCCCCGGGTCACTATCAACAAAGACCGAAGAAAAGTACAGCACAGGAACAGGCCCTTCGGCCCTCCAAGCCCGTGCCGACCATGCTGTCCTACTAAACTACAATCTTCTACACTTCCTGGGTCCGTATCCCTCTATTCCCATCCTATTCATGTATTTGTCAAGATGCCCCTTAAATGTCACTATCGTCCCTGCTTCCACCACCTCCTCTGGTAGCGAGTTCCAGGCACCCACTACCCTCTGTGTAAAAAACTTGCCTCGTACATCTACTCTAAACCTTGCCCCTCGCACCTTAAACCTATGCCCCCTTGTAATTGACCCCTCTACCCTGGGGAAAAGCCTCTGACTATCCACTCTGTCTATGCCCCTCATAATTTTGTAGACCTCTATCAGGTCGCCCCTCAATCCTTCCTCGTTCCAGTGAGAACAAACTGAGTTTATTCAACCGCTCCTCATAGCTAATGCCCTCCATACCAGGCAACATTCTGGTAAATCTCTTCTGCACCCTCCCTAAAGCCTCCACATCCTTCTGGTAGTGTGGCGACCAGAATTGAACACTATACTCCAAGTGTGGCCTAACTAAAGTTCTATACAGCTGCAACATGATTTGCCAATTCTTATACTCAATGCCCTGGCCAATGAAGGCAAGCATGCCGTATGCCTTCTTGACTACCTTCTCCACCTGTGTTGCCCCTTTCACTGACCTGTGGACCTGTATACCTAGATCCCTCTGACTTTCAATACTCTTGAGGGTTCTACCATTCACTGTATATTCCCTACCTGCATTAGACCTTCCAAAATGCATTACCTCACATTTGTCCGGATTAAACTCCATCTGCCATCTCTCCGCCCAAGTCTCCAAACAATCTAAATCCTGCTGTATCCTCTGACAGTCCTCATCGCTATCCACAATTCCACCAACCTTTGTGTCGTCTGCAAACTTACTAATCAGACCAGTTACATTTTCCTCCAAATCATTTATATATACTACAAAGAGCAAAGGTCCCAGCACTGATCCCTGTGGAACACCACTGGTCACAGCCCTCCAATTAGAAAAGCATCCTTCCATTGCTACTCTCTGCCTTCTATGACCTAGCCAGTTCTGTATCCACCTTGCCAGCTCACCCTTGATCCCGTGTGACTTCACCTTTTGTACTAGTCTACCATGAGGGACCTTGTCAAAGGCCTTACTGAAGTCCATATAGACAACATCCACTGCCCTACCTGCATCAATCATCTTAGTGACCTCCTCGAAAAACTCTATCAAGTTAGTGAGACACAACCTCTCCTTCACAAAACCATGCTGCCTCTCACTAATACGTCCATTTGCTTCCAAATGGGAGTAGATCCTGTCTCGAAGAATTCTCTCCAGTAATTTCCCTACCACTGACGTAAGGCTCACCGGCCTGTAGTTCCCTGGATTATCCTTGCTACCCTTCTTAAACAGAGGAACAACATTGGCTATTCTCCAGTCCTCCGGGACATCACCTGAAGACAGTGAGGATGCAAAGATTTCTGTCAAGGCCTCAGCAATTTCCTCTCTAGCCTCCTTCAGTATTCTGGGGTAGATCCCATCAGGCCCTGGGAACTTATCTACCTTAATATTTTTCAAGACGCCCAACACCTCGTCTTTTTGGATCTCAATGTGACCCAGGCTATCTACACACCCTTCTCCAGACTCAACATCTACCAATTCCTTCTCTTTGGTGAATACTGATGCAAAGTATTCATTTAGTACCTCGCCCATTTCCTCTGGCTCCCCACATAGATTCCCTTGCCTATCCTTCAGTGGGCCAACCCTTTCCCTGGCTACCCTCTTGCTTTTTATGTACGTGTAAAAAGCCTTGGGATTTTCCTTGACCCTATTTGCCAATGACTTTCTGTGGCCCCTTCTAGCCCTCCTGACTCCTTGCTTAAGTTCCTTCCTACTTTCCTTATATTCCACACAGGCTTCGTCTGTTCTCAGCCTTTTAGCCCTGACAAATTCCTCATTTTTCTTTTTGACGAGGCCTACAATATCTCTCGTTATCCAAGGTTCCTGAAAATTGCCGTATTTATCCTTCTTCCTCACAGGAACATGCCGGTCCTGAATTCCTTTCAACTGACACATGAAAGCCTCCCACATGTCAGATGTTGATTTACCCTCAAACATCCGCCCCCAATCTAGGTTCTTCAGTTCCTGCCTAATATTGTTATAATTAGCCTTCCCCCAATTTAGCACATTCACCCTAGGACCACTCTTATCCTTGTCCACCAGTACTTTAAAACTTACTGAATTGTGGTCACTGTTCCCGAAATGCTCCCCTACTGAAACTTCTACCACCTGGCCGGGCTCATTCTCCAATACCAGGTCCAGTACCGCCCCTTCCCTAGTTGGACTGTCTACATATTGTTTTAAGAAGCACTCCTGGATGCTCCTTACAAACTCTGCCCCGTCTAAGCCCCTGGCACTAAGTGAGTCCCAGTCAATATTGGGGAAGTTGAAGTCTCCCATCACAACAACCCTGTTGTTCTTACTCTTTTCCAAAATCTGCCAACCTATCTGCTCCTCTATCTCCCGCTGGCTGTTGGGAGGCCTGTAGTAAACCCCCAACATTGTGACTGCACCCTTTTTATTCCTGATCTCTACCCATATAGCCTCACTGCCCTCTGAGGTGTCCTCCCGTAGTACAGCTGTGATATTCTCCCTAACCAGTAGCGCAACTCCGCCACCCCTTTTACATCCCCCTCTATCCCGCCTGAAACATCTAAATCCTGGAACGTTTAGCTGCCAATCCTGCCCTTCCCTCAACCAGGTCTCTGTAATGGCAACAACATCATAGTTCCAAGTACTAAGCCAACGTCTAAGTTCATCTGCCTTACCCGTAATACTTCTTGCATTAAAACATATGCACTTCAGGCCACCAGACCCGCTGTGTTCAGCAACTTCACCCTGTCTGCTCTGCCTCAGAGCCATACTGTCCCTATTCCCTAGTTCTCCCTCAATGCTCTCATCTTCTGACCTATTGCTCCCGTGCCCACCCCCCTGCCATACGAGTTTAAACCCTCCCGTGTGACACTAGCAAACCTCGCGGCCACGATATTTATGCCTCTCCAGTTTAAATGCAACCCGTCCTTCTTATATAGGTCACACCTGCCCCGGAAGAGCTCCCAGTGGTCCAGATAACGGAAACCCTCCCTCCTACACCAGCTGTTTAGCCACGTGTTTAGCTGCTCTATCTTCTTATTTCTAGCCTCACTGGCACGTGGCACAGGGAGTAATCCCGAGATTACAACCCTAGAGGTCCTGTCTTTGAACTTTCTGCCTAGCTCCCTTAACTCCTGCTGCAGGACCTCATGCCCCTTCCTGCCTATGTCGTTAGTACCAATATGTACAACGACCTCTGCCTGTTTGCCCTCCCCCTTCAGGATGCCCTCTACCCATTCAGAGACATCCTGGACCCTGGCACCAGGGAGGCAACATACCATCCTGGAGTCTCTTTTCACGTCCACAGAAGCGCCTATCTGTGCCCTTGACTATAGAGTCCCCTATGACTATTGCTCTTCTGCGCTTTGACCCTCCCAATGGATGCCTTGGTCAATTTCAGTTTCCAGAAGATTGAAAACATCATTTATTTTAATGATAAACTTTTCCTCAGCAAGAGCAGTCCTTCCACTGGTTAGTGATGAATTTGACAGAGTTTTTGGAGGTCATCTATCGTCAAACTGTGTTTTCCAGAGTGCAATCTGGAAACAACCTTTTCAACTGTCCAATGAATTGTCTTACACTTAATGCTGCATGAAGACTTCTGCTTTTAAATGTATTACATCCAGAAGTTACATGCATGCATACTTGCAAAGAGGCCACACTTTGCACTGAGAAAGTGTCCTGTTAGCAGAATACTCTCAGTTGTCTGAAAATTGATACTCCTTGACATGCTGTTGTGGAGTTTGCACATTCTCCCTGTGTCTGCGTGCGTCTCATCCCCACAACCCAAAGATGTGCAGGGTAGGTGAATTGGCCACGCTAAATTGCCCTTTAATTGGAAAAAAAATTAGAGACTCTGAATTTATCAAAACAAATGTGGGACTGAGTACTGTACCGCCCATGTAGTGATGTAAGAAGGCGCATGCATGGCCCAGAGCCAGGGTCAGTGTAGAGATGGACAGAGATGTGTGAAGGCCTAGGATAGAGTCAGTCCATGCCTGTACTATCTACTCTATTTATATATACATGTATGAGTTGTTAATAAAGACTTGCCATTTATATTCTCAAGACCATGAAACCTACTTCATGGTGTCTGAAGCAGGGTTTTTCAGTCACTGCTTTGGTTTGATAAGTATAGCTCTTGTTTCTTAATAAATTGCCCTGATTTTCTCAATTGAAATATCTCACTGCTGCCTTCTTCGTTTTAGTTTTATCGCACTAAATCTTGAGTGGGGCAAAAACCTTCAGGAGGAAGGCTGCCTTCTGTGCACCATGAGTAGCATGAACACAACTATAAAGAGTAGAATTAAATTTCATTCCACATAACGTGCAGAGGTATTCTTTCCTCAACCTACTTTTGAAGCTGAATTGCATAGTTCTCCAGTAAATAAGCATTCCCTGTGGCTTCGAATTTAATTTTGTTTTGATGATGTGGACAGGATACAAATTAAAATGGTTAAATATGCTGCAGGTAAAAGACCAGGGACGTCATTCTCCGACCCCCCGCCGGGTCGGAGAATGGCCGTTGGCCGCCGTGAATCCCGCCCCCGCCCCCGCCGAAGTCTCCGGTACCGGAGATTGGGCGGGGGCGGGAATCGGGCCAGTTGGCGGGACCCCCAGCTCAATTCTCCGGCCCGGATGGGCCGAAGTCCCGCCCAGAAATTGCCTGTCCCGCCGGCGTAAATCAAAGCTGGTATTTACCGGCGGGACCAGGCGGCGTGGGCGGGCTCCGGGGTCCTGGGGAGGGGGGGGGGGCGCGGGGCGATCTGACCCCGGGGGGTGCCCCCACGGTGGCCTGGCCCGCGATCGGGGCCCACCGATCCGCGGGCGGGCCTGTGACGTGGGGGCACTCTTTCCCTTCCGCCTCCGCCACGGTCCCCACCATGGCGGAGGCGGAAGAGACTCTCCCCACTGCACATGCGCGGGAAGCTGTCGGCGGCCGCTGACGCTCCCGCGCATGCGCCGCATTTCCGCGCCAGCTGGCGGGGCACCAAACGCCATTTCCGCCAGCTGGCGGGGCGGAAATCCCTCCGGCGTCAGCCTAGCCCCTCAATGTTGGGGCTCGGCCCCCAAAGATGCGGAGCATTCCGCACCTTTGGGCCGGCGCGATGCCCTTCTGATTGGCGCAGTTTTTGGCGCCAGTCGACGGACATCGCGCCGTTGGGAGAGAATTTCGCCCCAGAGTCTGTACTTTGAGTATAAGAATTGGCAAGTCATGTTGCAGCTGTATAGAACCTTAGTTAAGCCACACTTGGAGTATAGTGTTCAATTCTGGTCGCCACACTACCAGAAGGATTAGGAGGCTTTAGAGAGGGTGCAGAAGAGATTTACCAGGATGTTGCCTGGTATGGAGGGCATTAGCTATGAGGAGCGGTTGAATAAACTCGGTTTGTTCTCACTGGAACGATGGAAGTTGAGGGGCGACCTGATAGAGGTCTACAAAATTATGAGGGGCATAGACAGAGTGGATAGTCAGAGGCTTTTAACCAGGGTAGAGGGGTCAATTACTAGGGGGCATAGGTTTAAGGTGCGAGGGGCAAGGTTTAGCGGTCATTGCTGCTAAAGGGAGTTTGCTGTGGACAAAGTGACTGTCAATTTTCCTATTACTCTTCAAAAAGGACGTCAATGGTCGTAAAGCACCTTGGGACATACTGAGGTTCTGAAAAACTCTATATTAATGAAACTTTTAGTTTCTTTTACTTCCGGTTTCAGCATTTGTGTGCAACGTAGCGGCAAATCAACCAGGGTCGGGCTTCTTGGTCACTTGACCTCCTGCCACAACCACACAAAAGTAGATGCATGATGGAATGGAGGAGAAAGACACCGGGCGGGATTCTGTGATCCTGAGGCTAAGTGTTGACGCCGTCGGAAACGCTGTCACGTTTCTCGACGGCGTCAACACGGCCTCAGGATCAACAATTCTGGCCCCTCCAGGGGGCCAGCAGGGCACTGGAGCGGTTCACGCTGCTCCAGCTGCTGATCCCGGCATCAAATGGGCGCCGCGGGATCCGCACATGCGCAGTGGCACCGGCACCAACGCATGCATGCACAGTGGCTTCCTTCAACGCGCTGGCCCCGACGCAACATGGCGCAGGACTACAGAGGCCGGTGCGGAAGAAGCGAGGCCCCCCAGCCAGAGAGGCCGGCCCGCCGATTGGTGGGCCCCGATCGCGGGCCAGGCCACATCGGAGCCCCCCCCCCGGGGTCGGATCCTCCCTCCCCCCCCACAGGCCGCCCCCGACCCTACAATACCGAGTTCCAGCCGGCTGAGAGCAGGTGTGGACGGCGCCGGCGGGACTCGGCGTATTTACAAAACGGCTGGCCGGCCGTGTAGAGTGGCCCCCGACTGGCGGCGCGCCAACCACACCGGCGCCAATGCCACCGATTCTCCGCTCTGTGGAAAATCGCGTGCCGGTGTTGGGGCGGTGTGGTGCAATTTGCGCCGGTCACGGGGATTCTCCGGCCCGGCCCCAGGCTGAGAGAATCCCGCCCACCATTCCGCAGACAAGATAGGATGTTCAGACTGCGAGACAGAGCAATCCCCTATTTTCTAAAACTCAAAAGTAGTGTGTAAATGATTGAGAATTTTGTAAACTCAACTTGGCAAATATGACTTTGATACAACTTGGCAACTATGACTTTAAAGCAAAATGCAGGGCGCCATGGACCTTATTCTGTAAGTTAAGGAGATCTGCATTTACTTGTGGACTGAAATCTTCATAATTCTTCAATCCTTTTATTATTTCATACTTTATTTCTATGAATGCCGATAATTACGTAATGAATTATGATTACTTGTTTCATTTGCATCATCATCACAATTTGGCACATGCTGCCGTGATGATTTTTCAATAAACCAATTATTTCATCTCTCACTATCCAGTGAACCAGAAAAAAATGACACACATTTTTATAAAAAGGCTAGAAGTACGTCACTGGGAGATCTGCCAGCATCTGGAATTAAAACAAAATAGGTTGATGTTTCTAGCCGAGTGTATCTCCGCATTGCCAATCTGTGTGTTTTGTGCATGTATGTTCATTAGTGGAGGTGGGAATTGGCTCAGTTGTGATGTCCCCTCCTGCTTTACCCGTCCCAAACTGGATAACGTAGCAATGCTTCCCTAAACGCACAATTGCAGTAGAGTCATTGGGATGAGTTGCCAGAGGACTGCCAGTAACAGTGCAAGCATCCGTCGCTACTAATGTAGAGAAAACTGGAGTTAAAGAATGAGAAGAGAATGGTCGGGGGAAATAGGTGTTGAGCTGAATTGCTTCTAGACAGCATTGTACTCGTAAGCTGTTAGTGCGAGCGAGGCGGGGAGAAAAATAGCCCAGACACTCTGCTTGACTGTCTGTATCAAAGGTGGAGGTCAGTCAGGGAACATCTGTCTCCAAACAGGATGGCTGAATTTTTCCATTTTGGGGGTTGCATCTTGCTGCCGGGACCGAAGGTGGAAGCCAACTCCATTCTGGTGAGCGGTGGGACCATCGGACAACTTTTTTTGGTGGCAGCACAATAATAGGTCCCCTGAATGAGCGGGCAGTTGAGCAGCCTTGGCAGTGGCATTGTTAGCTGAGGCTACTTTGGCAAGGTTAGGTGGCCACAAAGTGCCCTCAAAGACATGTACATTTTCATGAGGATGCTGGGACCAGGTGAGCAGGCCCCACTGATTGTTGGGGCTTGGATGAAAATGATGGGCAGTGGGAGATTATTCCACAGTTGGCAGGTTAGGTGTTGGAGCAGCCATTGTTGCCAGGGCGCACCTCCTTGGGCCATGGAGCTCCCATCAAGAAGAGGCCCAACTCCAGGAACTCGCTGGGAGGCTATCACGGTTGGCCAGTCACCCAATGTGGTGGCAGGCCCTCCCAATGTGGGTAAAATGGCCCCAGGATGAGAAGTGGTCTTTAATTAGGCCCATGAAAGGTTCAATTTAAAAAAAAAAAATTATTAAAGGTTTTCATAAAATATCAATAACAAAATGAGAAAGAAAAAAGAACCCAACAGGGTTAAGTACAAGACACAATCTAAAATAACCCCCCCCCCTTCCCCCGAGCTGCTGCTGCCATTGACCAATGTCTATCATTCTACCAGAAAGTCTAAGAACGGTTGCCACCGCCTAAAGAACCCTTGTACCGACCCTCTCAAGGCGAATTTCACCCTCTCCAATTTAATGAACCCTGCCATATCGCTGATCCAGGATTCCACGCTTGGGGGCCTCGCATCTTTCCACTGAAGGAGAATCCTTCGCCGGGCTACCAGGGATGCAAAGGCCAGAATTCCGGCCTCTTTCGCCTCCTGCACTCCCAGCTCCTCTGCCACCCCAAATATTGCAAGCCCCCAGCCCGGTTTGACCCTGGATCCTACCACCCTCGACACCGTCCTCGCTACACCCTTCCAAAATCCCTCCACGCTGGGCATGCCCAGAACATATGGGTGTGATTTGCTGGGCTCCCTGAGCACCTAACACACCTGTCCTCACCCCCAAAGAACCGGCTCATCCTTGTCCCGGTCATGTGTGCCCTGTGCAGCACCTTAAACTGTATGAGGCTGAGCCTCGCGCACAAAGAGGAAGAGTTCACCCTCCCTAGGGCATCTGCCCACGTCCCCTCTTCGATCTCCTCTCCCAACTCCTCCTCCCACTTACATTTCAACTCCACCACCGAGGCCTCCTCCTCCTCCTGCATCACCTGGTAAGTTTCCGAGATCTTCCCCACTCCCACCCACCCCCCCGAGAGCACCCTGTCCTGTGCTGTGTGTGGCAGTAGCCGCGGGAATTCTACCACCTGCTGTCTGGCAAACACCCTTACCTGTAAGTACCTGAAGGTGTTCCCGGGGGGGGAGCCCGTACTTCTCCCCCAGCTTACCCAAGCTCGCGAACTTCCCGTCCACAAACAGGTCCCCCAACATTCGTCTCCCTGCCCTGTGCCACCCCGAAAACCCTCCACCTGTTCTTCCTGGGACAAACCGGTGGTTCCCCCGTAATGGGGTCCACGCCGAGGCCCCAACTTCCCCCCTATGCCACCTCCACTGCCCTCACATTTTGAGGGCCGCCACCACCACCGGGCTCATGGTATACCTCCTTGGTGGGAGTGGCAGCGGCGCCGTTGCCAGCGCCCTCAGACTCGTACCCACACAGGACGCTGTCTCCAGCCTCTTCAATGCAGCCCCCTCCCCCTCCATCACCCACCTGCGCACCATCTGTTGGGCAGCGCCAGCCCCCCCCTATCTCTACTCCGCTCCAGGAACACCCTTCTCACCCTCGGAGTCCCTCGCGCCCACACAAACCCCATTATACTCCTGTTAACCCGCCTGAAAAAAGCCTTCGGGATAAACACGGGGAGGCACTGGAACAGGAACACAAACCTTGGGAGCACCGTCGTTTTGATTGACTGCACCCTACCCGCCAAGGACAGCGGCAACGCGTCTCACCTCTTGAACTCCTCCTCCATTTGCTCCACCAGCCTTGTAAAGTTAAGCCTATGCAGGGCCCCCCAGCTGCTGGCCACCTGGACCCCCAAATATCTGAAGCTCCTCTCCGCCCTTTTTAGTGGGAGCTCGCCAATCCCCCTCTCCTGCTCCCCTAGCTGAACTATGAACAACTCGCTCTTCCCCATATTGAGCCTGTACCCCGAAAAGTCCCCGAATTTCCTAAGGATCCTCATTACCTCTGGCATTCCTCCCACCGGGTCCGCCACATACAGCAGCAGGTCGTCCGCATAAAGCGACACCCTATGCTCCTCCCCACCCCGCACCAACCCCCTCAAGTTCCTCGACTCTCTCAGTGCCATAGCCAGGGGTTCAATCGCCAGTGCGAAGAGCAGGGGACACCCCTGTCTCGTCCCTCGGTGCAACCGAAAGTACTCGGACCTCCTCCTATTTGTGGCCACACTCGCCATCGGGACCTCATACAACAGCCTAACCCGCCTGACAAACCCCTCCCCAAACCCGAAACTCTTCAGCACCTCCCACAGGTACCCCCACTCTACCCTATCGGAGGCTTTCTCAGCGTCCATCGCCACCACTATCTCCGCCTCCACCTCCCTCGCCGGCATCATGATAACGTTCAAAAGCCTCCGCACATTCGCATTCAACTGTCTCCCCTTCACAACCCCCGTCTGGTCTTCATGGATGATCTGCGGCACACAATCCTCAATCCTCGTGGCTAAGACCTTCGCCAACACCTTGGCATCTACATTTAGCAAGGAAATTGGTCTGTAAGACCCACATTGCAGGGGATCCTTGTCCCGCTTCAGGATCAAGGAGATCAGTGCCCGGGACATCGTCGGGGGTAAAGCCCCCCCACCCCCCACTCCCTTGCCTCATTAAAGGTCCTAACTAACAGCGGGCCCAACAGGTCCATATATTTTTTATAGAACTCGACCGGAAAACCGTCCGGCCCCGGTGCCTTCCCCGCCTGCATGCTTCCTATCCCTTTGATCAGCTCCTCCAGCCCAATCGGGGCCCCCAGTCCCGCCACCAGTCCCTCTTCCACCTTTGGAAACCTCAATTGGTCCAGGAAACGGCCCATCCCTCCCTCCGTCGTGGGGGCTCTGATTGGTACAATTCCTCGTAGAAGTCCCTGAAGACCCCATTGATGCCAACCCCACTCTGCACCACGCTCCCTCCCCTGTCCTTAACTCCCCCGATCTCCCGAGTTGCGTCCCGCTTCCGAAGCTGTTGCGCCAGCATCTGGCTTGCCTTTTCTCCATACTCGTAGACCGCCCCCTGGGCCTTCCTCCACTGTACCTCCGCCTTCCTGGAGGTCACCAGGTTGAATTCGGCCTGGAGGCTGCGCCTCTTCCTCAACAATCCTTCCTCAGGCTCTTCCGCATACCTCCTGTCTACCCTCACCATCTCCCCCACCAGCCCCTCCCTCTCCCCCCGCTCCCTCCGCTCCTTGTGGGCCCTAATGGAGATCAGCTCTCCCCTCACCACCGCATTCAGTGCCCCCCATACCATCCCCACTCGGACCTCCCCGTTGTCGATTCGAGAATAAGCCTTGTGGACATGTGAGAAGAATGAAAATTCCCTAGCCCCTGGCCTTGCAAATCTCCAAGTGTCCAGCCCTCCCATTTGGTCCATACATCCCCTCAGCACTCGAGCCGCCGCCGGCTTCCTACCCGTCCTAGACCTGGAGCGATCCAGTGCCAGATCCAGCACCGTGTTAATGTCTCCCCCCTTTATCAGGCCCCCCCCTTCCAAGTCTGGGATCCGACCCAACATACGCCGCATAAAACCCGCATCGTCCCAGTTCGGAGCATACACATTGACCAGTACCCCCCTCTCTCCCTGCAACTTACCACTTACCATAATGCTCGACGCCTCGAATGACACCTTCTTTCCCACCAAGATCGCCACCCCTCGATTTTTGGCATCTAGCCCCGAGTGAAACACCTGACCTACCCACCCTTTCCTCAGTCTTACCTGGTCTGCCTCCTTCAGGTGTGTCTCCTGGAGCATAACCACATCCGCCTTAAGCCCCTTCAGATGCGCGAACACACGGGCCCGCTTAACCGGCCCATTCAGTCCCCTTACATTCCAGGTTATCAGCCGGATCAGGGGGCCACCCGCCCCCTTCCCCCGCCGACTAGCCCCGTGGCTAGGACCCATCCTAGCTGTTTTACTCCCCCCATTGCACTTCCGCAAGTCAGCTGACTCCTGCTGACCCCAGCCACTCCCGCCTCCCCTTCGACTCCTTCTATTGTGTGGCACACCTTCCTCTCCCCCTCCCCATCCACAGGCTCTCCCCCTCCCCCTCCCTTCTAAGCGCGGGAAACAATCCTCGCTCCCCCCCCCCCCCCCCCAGGTCTTCGGCATGGGAAAAAAGCCCGTGCTCTCCACCTTCCAGGCCCCACTACCAACCAAAACAGTGCCCAACCCGCACCATCCACCCTCCCCAACCCGAAAGAGAAAAACACAGAGAAAAAGAAACCCAAAACAATGCAAAGGCCCCCCCGCCCCCCCCCCGCGAACAGAAAATAGGCATAACATATCCACCGCAGTCCCCAATCGCCCATCCCGACCCTCAGTCTGTGTCCAGCTTCTCGGCCTTAACAAAGGCCCACGCCTCCTCCGGAGACTCAAAATAATGGTGCCGGTCCTTGTAGGTGACCCACAGTTGCGCCGGCTGCAACATGCCAAACTTCACCCCCTTCCTGTGCAGCACCGCCTTCACTCGATTGTACCCGGCCCTCCTCTTCACCACATCCGCACTCCAGTCCTGGTATATTCGAACTTCCGCGTTCTCCCACCTACTGCTCCTCTCCTTCTTGGCCCACCTGAGCACACACTCCCGATCGACAAACCGATGGAACCGCACCAGCACCGCCCGCGGAGGCGCGTTAGCCTTGGACCTTCTCGCCAACACTCTATGGGCCCCTTCCAGCTCCAGGGGCCCCTGGAAGGACCCCGCTCCCATCAGCGAGTTCAACATGGTGACCACATAGGCCTCCACGTCCGGCCCTTCCAGCCCCTCCGGGAGGCCCAGAATCCGTAGATTCTTCCGCCTCGACCGATTCTCCATCTTCTCGAACCGCTCCTGCCATTTCTTGTGGAGCGCTTCTAGCGCCTCCATCTTTACCGCCATGCCTAAGATCTCGTCCTCATTGTCAGAGATCTTTTGTCGAGCCTCTCGGATCGCCACCCCCTGGGCCGTCTGTGTCTCCAGCAGCTTATCAATAGAAGCCTTTATCGGCTCTAGCAGGTCCATTTTAATCTCTCTGAGGCAGTGCTGGATACCCTCCTGTTGCTCCTCCGCCCACTGCATCCACGCTGCCTGGTCTCCGCCCGCCGCCATTTTGTCCTTCTTCCCTCCCTTCTTCGGGTCCACCACCATCTTTTTTGTCGCCCCGCTCCTAGTTAAAGCCATATACTGACGGGGAGCTGTTATTAACTCGTTCCCACACCGGGAAACGTCGAAAAAGTGCCGTTGGGGCCCCTGAAAAGAATCTAAAAGTCAGTTTTCGCGGGAGCCGCCGAATGTGCAACTTAGCTCCGCATAGTGTTGCTCTTTATAGCTTTATTCTATTTGCTCTGTTTCGGTCACCTTTGCTCATGAGTCGCCAGGTATCTTTATGATACCGCCACGTGGTTCAAGTTTAGGTTATGATTAATAACACAGCACACCGCTTAGTAAGGATTAAAACAACGGTCATTTATTATATACAACAAGCAATATTAATACACTAATACTACTATTTATATAATAAACCTATCACTACTGGCCAATACTTAACTTAGGAAGAGCCCACCAGGTCAGGGAAACGAATGGCTTGTCCAATCAAATCTGGCCCGCGGGATTCAAAAGGCTGCTACAGGTCGGTGGCTAGGTGTCTCTACCGGATAGCGATCGTTGGATTCAAACTTACTGCTATCGGTGGCTGGTCTTCTGAAGGTCTCGAGCAGGTGAAGATGAGAGAGAGAGAGATCTGAACTTGGACCTTTACTTTTATAGGGCCCAGGGGCTTCCCGCCTCCCGGGGCGGCCCTTGACCCTGAGTCCCAAATGATTGGATTCTGTCCCCAGTCTCTGGGGTCGATGTGTCCAATGGTGAGGTGATTCCTTGATCGGGGGGTGGTCGCTCACCTGTCTTTGTTTCGGCCACTGAAGGCGCCGACAGGTCTGGCCCAGTATTCAATTGCTAATATGTTGCAATTGTTCCCGGGGATAGCCGATTTAACTGTGGATGTCTGAGTTGATTAGGTGTAAACAGTCCTGAATAAAACTGCGGATACCTGGGTTGAAGGGCTGTTGATAGCCCTGAGTATCGATCTGGGCTACGTTCCCAGAGCTGAATATGCGAACCTGTCTGCAGCTGCCTGCTTGTGTCTTCTTGGCTGCTTTTCCCAGCAGTCTTTCGGGTTAGCCATTTTAAACTGGGTTTTGGCCAGATTAATCGGAACGCAGCCATTTTACATGGCTACAATAGCCGCAACCGGAAGTCTGAAAGGTTCAATTGGCTGTCTCATGGGCACCAACAATGCTGAGGCTCCTACTGCTGGTACTATGCCATGGGGATGGGGAGACACTTGGACTCCCCTCCCAATGCCTGACTAATTTCCAGGATGACTATCATTTCTGTAGTTTTGTTTTATTCATTCCTGTGGTGTGGACATCACTGGCAGCCATGTCCAGCCTCCTCCCTGAGGCTCACATTTGATCACATAAAGTCATATTTCAGGGCGTTGCTAGTTCAAGTTGACAAAACAGTGGCTGTTTTTATTAATTAGGGGGCCTCAAGGTGTTTGTTGATCATTTGAATTTTGAAATTGCCCTCTTAGAAAATAGTCTATGCCTCTATTCCTCCTTCCAAAGTGCATAACCTCACACATTTGTTAAAGGCGCTTTGTAAACGCTAGCTGTTGTTGCTAATTATGAGTAACTCTCCTCATCTTCCTGCTGTTTTTGTTAGTGGTATAAAGGAGGAAAAGAAAATGGATTGACGTAGTGAAATACCAGTGATGATTCAACGTTGTCTGGAATGCATCTACACACCTCTATCTCCAGACCCATCACAGTATCAGAGCGAATGACACCCAGTTCATTGCATGGAATGTCCCCAATCTGAACCTTTTGGGATACATCTGCCCTTTAAGAGAGCATTGTGGGGAAGGCGCATCAAAAATCACTTCCAGGAAAGATTCAATGCTACTTTATATTGCACAAGCAGCTGTCTTTTCCGCTGGGACAGCAGCAGATAATACAATTAGACAGGGATGTGTGGCACTTTGGACCAGGTGCAAATCTGAAATAAAATTTGATTGCACCACTATATTTATTACCTTCCGAGCTGATGGCCTCTCTGCATTTTTCATCTCTTCAAAAAATGTCTAATGGGTGCAATCATTCGAAGCCATAGGAGAGCTATTTGTAAATTAGAAACAAAAAGATCACAGAGAGGTAAGTTTCAACTTCATTTTCTTTAAGCTATGGGGCTGGTAGATTTTACTGGAAGGATTACAAGTGCTATTTTTGTGAGCCATCCCTGGGGTATTGCTTTAATTGCCTTGATTGTAGCATAGTATCTGCCGCGTATAAAAACACTATAAAATCTTCACATAATTACTTCTGTACTATTGGGTTCCTTCACAATTACCATTAAGCTACTGCTGCATTACCATTTAATTACCCAGTTTTGACTATTCAAGCTGTAGAAAATTGTTGTGGAATCTCTACATAATTACTTTTGGTTCATCATTTACTTTATTCATAATTGCCGGAGTCAATGATGAATATTGATTCAGTCACCACGTTTTCCTCACTCAGCCACCTTGTTTAATATACTTCAATCATTTTTCAATTTGTGATGAATCCCAATATTTGTTGCATTTATAGAACTATTGGCCATCGTTTTTGTTTTTTTTTACCCTCCATTCTCTCCCTTCCTCCATTCTCTCCCTCCCTCCCTCCATTCTCTCCCTCCCTCCCTCCATTCTCTCCCTCCATTCTCTCCCTCCCTCCCTCCATTCTCTCGCTCCCTCCATTCTCTCCCTCCCTCCCTCCATTCTCTCACTCCCTCCCTCCATTCTCTCCCTCCCTCCATTCTCTCCCTCCATCCCTCTATTCTCTCCCTCCCTCCTTCCATTCTCTCATTCCCTCCCTCCCTCCATTCTCTCCCTCCCTCCTCTCCCTCCCTCCCTCCCTCCTCTCCCTCCCTCCATTCTCTCCCTCCCTCCCTCCATTCTCTCCCTCCCTCCATTCTCTCCCTCCCTCGCTCCATTCTCTCCCTCCCTCCCCCAATTCTCTCCCTCCCTCCCTCCATTCTCTCCCTCCCTCCATTCTCTCCTTCCCTCCCTCCATTCTCTCCCTCCCTCCATTCTCTCCCCCCCATTCTCTCCCTCCCTCCATTCTCTTCCTCCCTCCCTCCATTCTCTCCCTCCCCCCATTCTCTCCCTCCCTCCCTTCTCTCCCTCCCTCCCTCCCTCCTCTCCCTCCCTCCATTCTCTCCCTCCCTCCCTCCATTCACTCCCTCCCTCCATTCTCTCCCTCCCTCCCTCCATTCTCTCATTCCCTCCCTCGATTCTCTCCCTCCCTCCATTCTCTCCCTCCCTCCATTCTCCCCCTCCCTCCCTCCCTCCATTCTCTCCCTCCCTCCCTACATTCTCTCTCTCCCTCCCTCCATTCTCTCCCTCCCTCCAATCTCTCCCTCCCACCCTCCATTCTCTCCCTCGCTCCCTCCATACTCTCCCTCCCTCCCTCCATTTTCTCCCTCCCTCCCTCTATTCTCTCCCTCCCTCCTTCCATTTTCTCCTTCCCTCCCTCCCTCCATTCCCTCCCTCCCTCCATTCTCTCCCTCCATTCTCTCCCTCCCTCCCTCCATTCTCTCGCTCCCTCCATTCTCTCCCTCCCTCCCTCCATTCTCTCACTCCCTCCCTCCATTCTCTCCCTCCCTCCATTCTCTCCCTCCATCCCTCTATTCTCTCCCTCCCTCCTTCCATTCTCTCATTCCCTCCCTCCCTCCATTCTCTCCCTCCCTCCTCTCCCTCCCTCCCTCCCTCCTCTCCCTCCCTCCATTCTCTCCCTCCCTCCCTCCATTCTCTCCCTCCCTCCATTCTCTCCCTCCCTCGCTCCATTCTCTCCCTCCCTCCCCCAATTCTCTCCCTCCCTCCCTCCATTCTCTCCCTCCCTCCATTCTCTCCTTCCCTCCCTCCATTCTCTCCCTCCCTCCCTCCATTCTCTCCCCCCCATTCTCTCCCTCCCTCCATTCTCTTCCTCCCTCCCTCCATTCTCTCCCTCCCCCCATTCTCTCCCTCCCTCCCTTCTCTCCCTCCCTCCCTCCCTCCTCTCCCTCCCTCCATTCTCTCCCTCCCTCCCTCCATTCACTCCCTCCCTCCATTCTCTCCCTCCCTCCCTCCATTCTCTCATTCCCTCCCTCGATTCTCTCCCTCCCTCCATTCTCTCCCTCCCTCCATTCTCCCCCTCCCTCCCTCCCTCCATTCCCTCCCTCCCTCCCTACATTCTCTCTCTCCCTCCCTCCATTCTCTCCCTCCCTCCAATCTCTCCCTCCCACCCTCCATTCTCTCCCTCGCTCCCTCCATACTCTCCCTCCCTCCCTCCATTTTCTCCCTCCCTCCCTCTATTCTCTCCCTCCCTCCTTCCATTTTCTCCTTCCCTCCCTCCCTCCATTCTCTCCCTCCCTCCTCTCCCTCCCTCCCTCCCTCCTCTCCCACCCTCCATTCTCTCCCTCCCTCCCTCCATTCACTCCCTACCTCCATTCTCTCCCTCCCTCCGTCCATTCTCTCCCTCCCACCCTCCATTCTCTCCCTCCTCCCTCCATTCTCTCCCTCCCTCCATTCTCTCCTTCCCCCCCTCCATTCTCTCCCTCCCACCCTCCATTCTCTCCCTCCCTCCATTCTCTCCCTCCCTCCATTCTCTCCCTCCCTCCATTCTCTCCCTCCCTCCCTTCTCTCCCTCCCTCTATTCTCTCCCTCCCTCCCTCCCTCCATTGTCTCCCTCTCCCCATTCTCTCCCTCCCTCCCTTCTCTCCCTCCCTCCCTCCCTCCTCTCCCTCCCTCCATTCTCTCCCTCCCTCCCTCCATTCACTCCCTCCCTCTATTCTCTCCCTCCCTCCCTCCATTCTCTCATTCCCTCCCTCGATTCTCTCCCTCCCTCCATTCTCTCCCTCCCTCCATTCTCCCCCTCCCTCCCTCCCTCCATTCTCTCCCTCCCTCCCTACATTCTCTCTCTCCCACCCTCCATTCTCTCCCTCGCTCCCTCCATACTCTCCCTCCCTCCCTCCATTTTCTCCCTCCCTCCCTCTATTCTCTCCCTCCCTCCTTCCATTTTCTCCTTCCCTCCCTCCCTCCATTCTCTCCCTCCCTCCTCTCCCTCCCTCCCTCCCTCCTCTCCCACCCTCCATTCTCTCCCTCCCTCCCTCCATTCACTCCCTACCTCCATTCTCTCCCTCCCTCCGTCCATTCTCTCCCTCCCACCCTCCATTCTCTCCCTCCTCCTCCATTCTCTCCCTCCCTCCATTCTCTCCTTCCCCCCCTCCATTCTCTCCCTCCCACCCTCCATTCTCTCCCTCCCTCCATTCTCTCCCTCCCTCCATTCTCTCCCTCCCTCCATTCTCTCCCTCCCTCCCTTCTCTCCCTCCCTCTATTCTCTCCCTCCCTCCCTCCCTCCATTCTCTCCCTCCCTCCCTCCATTCTCTCATTCCCTCCCTCCATTCTCTCCCTCCCTCCATTCTCTCCCTCCCTCCATTCTCCCCCTCCCTCCCTCCATTCTCTCCCTCCCTCCCTCCATTCTCTCTCTCACTCCCTCCTTTCTCTCCTTCCCTCCAATCTCTCCCTCCCACCCTCCATTCTCTCCCTCGCTCCCTCCATACTCTCCCTCCCTCCCTCCATTCTCTCCCTCCATCCCTCTATTCTCTCCCTCCCTCCTTCCATTCTCTCCTTCTCTCCCTCCCTCCATTCTCTCCCTCCCTCCTCTCCCTCCCTCCCTCCTCTGCCACCCTCCATTCTCTCCCTCCCTCCCTCCATTCTCTCCCTACCTCCATTCTCTCCCTCCCTCCCTCCATTCTCTCCCTCCCTTCCTCCATTCTCTCCCTCCCTCCATTCTCTCCTTCCCTCCCTCCATTCTCTCCCTCCCTCCCTCCATTCTCTCCCCACTCCATTCTCTCCCTCCCTCCATTCTCTCCCTCCCTCCATTCTCTCCCTCCCTCCATTCTCTCCCTCCCTCCCTTCTCTCCCTCCCTCCCTTCCTCCTCTCCCTCCCTCCATTCTCTCCCTCCCTCCATTCTCTCCCTCCCTCCCTCCATTCTCTCCCTCCCTCCCACCATTCTCTCCCTCCATCCATTCTCTCCCTCCCTCCATTCTCTCCCTCCCTCCCTCCCTCCATTCTCTCCCTCCCTCCCTCCATTCTCTCTCTCCCTCCCTCCATTCTCTCCCTCCCTCCAATCTCTCCCTCCCTCCCTCCATTCTCTCCCTCCCTCCCTCCATACTCTCCCTCCCCCCCTCCATTCTCTCCCTCCGTCCCTCCATTCTCTCCCTCCCTCCCTCCATTCTCTCCCTCCCTCCCTCCATTCTCTCCCTCCCTCCCTCCATTCTCTCTCTCCCTCCCTCCATTCTCTCCCTCCCTCCAATCTCTCCCTCCCTCCCTCCATTCTCTCCCTCCCTCCATTCTCTCCCTTCCTCCATTCTCTCCCTCCCTCCTCGATTCTCTCCCTCCCTCCTTCCATTCTCTCCTTCCCTCCCTCCCTCCATTCTCTCCCTCCCTCCTCTCCCTCCCTCCCTCCCTCCCTCCATTCTCTCCCTCCCTCCATTCTCTCCCTCCCTCGCTCCATTCTCTCCCTACCTCCCTCCATTCTCTCCCTCCCTCCCTCCATTCTCTCCCTCCCTCCATTCTCTCCTTCCCTCCCTCCATTCTCTCCCTCCCTCCCTCCCTCCTCTCCCTCCCTCCATTCTCTCCCTCCCTCCCACCATTCTCTCCCTCCCTCCATTCTCTCCCTCCATTCTCTCCCTCCCTCCCTCAATTCTCTCCCTCCCTCCCTCCATTCTCTCCCTCCCTCCATTCTCTCCCTCCCTCCATTCTCTCCCTCCCTCCATTCTCTCCCTCCCTCCATTCTCTCCGTCCCTCCCTCCCTCCATTCTCTCCCTCCCTCCCTCCTCTCCCTCCCTCCCTCCATTCTCTCCCTCCCTCCATTCCCTCCCTCCATTCTCTCCCTCCCTCCATTCTCTCCCTCCCTCCCTCCATTCTTTCCCTCCCTCCATTCTCTCCCTCCCTCCCTCCATTCTCTCCCTCCCTCCCTCCATTCTCTCCCTTCCCCCTCCATTCTCTCCCTCCCTCCCTCCATTCTTTCCCTCCCTCCATTCTCTCCCTCCCTCCCACCCTCCATTCCCTTCCTCCATTCTCTCCCTCCCTCCCTCCATTCTCTCCCTCCCTCCCTCCATTCTCTCCCTCCCTCCTTTCTCTCCCTCCCTCCCTCCATTCTCTCCCTCCCTCCCTCCATTTTCTCCCTCCCTCCATTCTCTCCTTCCCCCCTCCATTCTCTCCCTCCCTCCATTCTCTCCCTCCCTCCCTCCATTCTCTCCCTCCCTCCCTCCATTCTCTCCCCCCTCCATTCTCTCCCTCCCTCCATTCTCTCCCTCCCTCCCTCCATTCTCTCCCTCCCTCCCTCCATTCTCTCCCTCCCTCCCTCCATTCTCTCCCTACCTCCCTCCCTCCATTCTCTCCCTCCATCCATTCTCTCCCTCCCTCCCTCCATTCTCTCCCTCCCTCCATTCTCTCCCTCCCTCCATTCTCTCCCTCCCTCCATTCTCTCCCTCCCTCCATACTCTCCCTCCCTCCCTCCATTCTCTCCCTCCCTCCATTCCCTCCCTCCACTCTCTCCCTCCCTCCATTCTCTCCCTCCCTCCCTCCATTCTCTCCCTCCCTCCATTCTTTCCCTCCCTCCCTCCATTCTCTCCCTCCCTCCATTCTCTCCCTCCCTCCCTCCATTCTCTCCCTCCCCATCCATTCTCTCCCTCCCTCCATTCTTTCCCTCCCTCCATTCTCTCCCTACCTCCCTTCATTCTCTCCCTCCATTCTCTCCCTCCCTCCCTTCATTCTCTCCCTCCCTTCATTCTCTCCCTCCCTCGCTCCCTTCATTCTCTCCCTCCCTCCAATCTCTCCCTCCCTCCATTCTCTCCCTCCCTCCATTCTCTCCCTCCCTCCTTTCTCTCCCTCCCTCCCTCCATTCTCTCCCTCCCTCCATTCGCTCTCTCCCTCCCTCTATTCTCTCCCTCCCTCCATTCTCTCCTTCCCTCCCTCCTCCATTCGCTCCCTCCCTCCGTCCCTCCTCTCCCTCCCTCCCTCCATTATCTCCCTTCCTCCATTCTCTCCCTCCCACCCTCCATTCTCTCCCTCCCTCCATTCCCTCTCTCCACTCTCTCCCTCCCTCCATTCTCTCCCTCCCTCCCTCCATTCTCTCCCTCCCTCCATTCTTTCCCTCCCTCCCTCCATTCTCTCCCTCCCTCCATTCTCTCCCTCCCTCCGTCCATTCTCTCCCTCCCCCCTCCATTCTCTCCCTCCCTCCCTTCATTCTCTCCCTCCATTCTCTCCCTCCCTCCCTTCATTCTCTCCCTCCCTTCATTCTCTCCCTCCCTCGCTCCCTTCATTCTCTCCCTCCCTCCATTCTCTCCCTCCCTCCATTCTCTCCCTCCCTCCATTCTCTCCCTCCCTCCCTCCATTCTCTCCTTCCCTCCATTCGCTCTCTCCCTCCCTCTATTCTCCCCCTCCCTCCCTCCATTCTCTCCTTCCCTCCCTCCCTCCATTCTCTCCCTCCCTCCATTCTCTCCCTCCCTCCCTCCATTCTCTCCCTCCCTCCCTCCATACTCTCCCTCCCTCCCTCCATTCTCTCCCTCCCTCCATTCCCTCCCTCCACTCTCTCCCTCCCTCCATTCTCTCCCTCCCTCCCTCCATTCTCTCCCTCCCTCCATTCTTTCCCTCCCTCCCTCCATTCTCTCCCTCCCTCCATTCTCTCCCTCCCTCCATTCTTTCCCTCCCTCCATTCTCTCCCTCCCTCCCTTCATTCTCTCCCTCCATTCTCTCCCTCCCTCCCTTCATTCTCTCCCTCCCTTCATTCTCTCCCTCCCTCGCTCCCTTCATTCTCTCCCTCCCTCCATTCTCTCCCTCCCTCCATTCTCTCCCTCCCTCCATTCTCTCCCTCCCTCCTTTCTCTCCCTCCCTCCCTCTATTCTCTCCCTCCCTCCCTCCATTCTCTCCCTCCCTCCGTCCCTCCCCTCCCTCCCTCCCTCCCTCCCTCCTCTCCCTCCCTCCCTCCATTCTCTCCCTCCCTCCCTCCCTCCATTATCTCCCTTCCTCCATTCTCTCCCTCCCACCCTCCATTCTCTCCCTCCCCCCTCCATTCTCTCCCTCCCTCCTTTCTCTCCCTCCCTCCCTCCCTTCTCTCCCTCCCTCTCATTCCCTCCCTCCATTCTCTCCCTCCCTCCATTCTCTCCCTCCCTCCCTCCATTCTCTCCCTCCCTCCCTCCATTCTCTCCCTCCCTCCCTCCATTCTCTCCCTCCCTCCCTCCCTCCATTCTCTCCCTCCATTCTCTCCCTCCCTCCCTCCATCCCTCCATTCCCTTCCTCCCTCCATTCCCTCCATTCTCTCCCTCCCTCCATTTTCCCCCTCCCTCCTTCCATTCTGTCTCGTCCTCCCTCCTTCCATTCCGTCCCTCCTCTGCCTGTCCCTATTTTCTCCCTCCCAGAGCGGTTATCCTTGGTTACGGTGCCGCCCCATTCCCCTCGAGGCGACAGTTCAGAGTCAACCACATTGCTGTGGGTCTGGGATAACATGCAGGCCAGACCAGGTAAGGACGACAGATTTCCTTCCCTCAAGGCCATTAGTGAACCAGATGGGTTATTGGACAAGGGTCGCTGCCGGTGACCCTTAAGATTCAGTGTCAGCTCGCAGTACACAGGCAGAGGACAAGCAGTGAAGGCTTATTCATAATTTCTTTGGCTTGTGGGACTCACCCAAGTTGTGTCATTGCCTAGAACTCTGGTCACCTTCCACAGGAATAAGAATGGGGAGTCGGCCATTAGCTGATGAAACAAATGTAGGGCAGATGTTTTAGGCTAGATTTTGGTCTTGACATTCTATAGCCATTCAATGCTGTTTTAAATCATTGGAATTGAATACTGCATACACGAGATCGGACTTTGATGTTATTTACTTCCAACTGCACCACAGCAGCAATATAAAGATGATGGGCTGGATTCTCCATTTGGCAGACTTGCTGTCGCCAGCGGCGCATGTCTGGTCTTTTATGACCGAAAAATCAGTGTGAAACCCTCTGGTACCACTGAGGGGCTTGCACCGGGGCCCACTGAGACTCCCACAGCCCGCGCCGAAAACGGCCAGAGAATGGCCAGGTCATAGATTATCATAGAATTTACAGTGCAGAAGGAGGCCATTTTGCCCATCGAGTCTGCACCGGCTCTTGGAAAGAGCACCCTACCCAAGGTTAACACCTCCACCCTATCCCCATAACCCAGTAACCCCACCCAACACTAAGGGCAATTTTGGACATTAAGGGCAATTTTATCATGGCCAATCCACCTATTCTGCACATCTTTGGACTGTGGGAGGAAACCGGAGCACCCGGAGGAAACCCACGCACACACGGGGACTCCGCACAGACAGTGACCCAAGCCGGAATTGAACCTGGGACCCTGGAGCTGTGAAGCAATTGTGCTATCCACAATGCTACCGTGCTGTCCCCGGGACACGCATGCGGACGGGTGGCGACCTGCACCGGTCGCACCGTACAACATAGCGTGGGCCGTGTACGACCCCAACCCGCCAACTGCGACCCCATCGCCCACCCGCTGGCCACCCCCCACCAGTCTTGCCTGCCCTTGCAGGAGACCCCCCAGCCAGCGGTACGGATCTCGGCCGAGTGTGGCGGTGCTGGACACAGTCCGCAGCCGTCACGTTGGGTTCCCGCACGATTGGGACCACACGTGGCCCCATCAGGAACTCAGCCCATCGGAGGTGTAGCTTCGCGGGCGGGACGGCCGATGTTGCGCCAACAGCGTTGAAATGGTGCGCGGCACGATGATGCCAGTTTGGAGGGGACAGAGCATGGCGGACCGGCGTCAAAGCAGTGCTTGCCCCGATTTCGGCGGGAAAATCCAATCTCCGCCCGATCTAAGAACACAATTATGGCGTCGGGCTACGGAGAGACTAGCCCAAATTAGGGTTACTTTGACCGTTCATCATCAGATATGTTTCTACAAGTGAGTGTTAATGATAATAGTTGTCTCTCTGAAGCACAAACACTCAGTGTAAAAGACCCAAAACGCTGGAGTCTTTACATTCACTTGATCACAAAACTGGACTCAGAAATCGCTGTGACGTTTGAATGTATTTGACTCTTTGTCCAATGAAGGAGACACTTGTCTTGGAGATTGTGAAATGAAGGCTGACAGGATTAGTTCCTAGAATGAGAAGGCAACTATATGTGAAGATCTGAGCCTTTACTGTCGTTTAGAATAATGAGAACTGATCTCATCAAGCTTTATGTAATTCTTACAAGGCTTATCAGGGACGATGCTGAGAGGTTTCCTTCCCGCCCTTGGTGGGAATTTGGGGCACAGTCTCAGGATAAGGAGTTGGCCTTTCTTGTGAGTGAGATGGGGATTGAGTCTTAGGAATTCCCTACCCCAGAAAGCTGTCATTGGGCACATCTGAAAATTAAATTGATTTGTAGGAGAGAATCAAGGGATACTGTGATAACTCAGGAAAGTGGAACTCAGGTAGACGATCAGCAGCAGTAAGCAAAGATGGATTTATTTACATGTTTACAGTAGTCTGCATAATGCAGCATCTTACTCACAGTGCAATCCCAGCTGGGAGGATTTGCCTCACCAGGCGTTGAGTTGGGCCTGCTTTTACACCTATGCTCATAAGGAGCCCCAGGTGGTAGGCCTCCATCCCCTACCTGCAGAGCTCATACTCCACGAGTCCCACGGGGAGATCAATGATTGTTTCCCCGTGATCCTCATGGGGGTTATAACAATCTTTATCAAATGGCAGGTCAGGCTCGAGGCAAATGGCCTCCTCCAGCTCCGGTTTCTTATGTTGTTATGCAATTTTTTTATTTGTTCACTGGACGTGGGCATCACAGGCGGCGCCAGCATTTATTGCTCATCCCTAATTGCCCTTGCGGGGGAAGAGTCAACCACAATGCTGTGGGTCTGGAGTAACATGTAGGCCAGACCAGGTAAGGACGACAGGTTTCCTTCCCGAAAGGACATTAGTGAACCAGATGGGTTTTTATGACAATCGACAATGGTTTCTTGGTCATCATTGGACATTTTTAATTCCAGATTTTTATTGAATTCAAATTTCACAAGCTGCAGTGGTGGGATTTGAACCTGGGTCCCCAGAGAATTCATTACTCTGGGTCTCTGGTTTTACTAGTCCAGTGACAATAGCACTATACCACCTCCTCCCCATGTCAGGTATTATCATGATGTGGAGATGCCGGCGTTGGACTGGGGTGAGCACAGTACGAAGTCTTACAACACCAGGTTAAAGTCCAACAGGTTTGTTTCGATGTCAGGTATTATCATGTCAGATATTATTGTGTACAATTAGTGAAAAGTAAGGATTTCTTTGCTCTTATGTTCATTGAGTAGCCTGAAGCTATTAATCTTTGGACTGTCAGCATTTTCAGAGTGGTGTGCTTCAGAAGGTCAGTCACCAAAGGTTAAACTGGGTCGCGCCTTGTTGTTTGTAATTCTGGTATGCGAGTCAAAATACATTCCCATCTGCTGCACAAAGACAAGTAACTGATACCTTCTCGGATAGCAGAGTTGTGCGCCTGCAGAGATAACAAAGGTTCAGCAGTGAAATCTTCAATAGATGGTTTTGAGATCTCACAACACAGTAAAGCTCAGAGATGTATTTCTGGCATATCTTCTTGATTCTTTTACTCAGAGTAAGATGTATGCATGAGATTAAGATGCACCACGTTCAACTGTAAGCAATTATTTTCGTGAGGTGAGCAGATGTTGGGTTGGGGGAAATTCACACCGATATCCACTTCTCCCATTAAAACAATGAAAGAATTGAGTGCTGATGCAGAAGTAATTTTGCCTGGGGCAAGATGCACTCTGTTATTGCTAGGGTATGTAATAAAACATAAATATGTCAGGTATTGTGCCTGACTTTGCTGCTGCGTTGCAGAAAATATTAGTTAATGTTTGGGGAAACCAGCTCTCTGGAGCATTATTCTGTTCCTGACTGTTAAATCAGTGCGGCAAACATGATCGAATGAGACTTAACTTGTGAAACCAAATATTAACCTGCAGTTGACACCAAAAGGCTTCCAGAAGCATGTTACTCTCGGGCAGTAACACCAAGCAGCGAGGCTTGCGTCCTCCTTTGCTAATCATGCAGCTTAAATGTCAAATGAGGTAAGATTCTGGAGCACTTTGGAGCTTACGTTAATTTTTGTGTTCTCATTACAGGCGCGGAATGACTCTCGGGAGATGTGCTTCTGCAAACTGAGAGCGCTTTCTAGACCATAAAGTAGTTTAAAGATAAAGAAAGATATCCCTTGTGGTTTAAAGGCATCATGGAACATTCCCGTTAATATGCCTTTTTGTTGCCCTGCGAAGGCAATTAGGATCTCACCCTTTACAACTTCAAAATGGACTTTTGTGCACAAGATCATCAGCTTGCCCTTATTGTTTCATACCGTTTTTATTTCCTCAAATCAATTGGATACCTTACGTGGTGTGTCTGTTAAATTATTTGTGTCCAGAGAATAAGTACAGCTTGTTACCCGACTTCAAATAGTTTTTTTTTCCTGATGCTTCACAGAATGTTCAATACTTTCAAAGTCACTGTGGGGTTTCTGTACAAAAGCAAAATGCAGCACATGCTGGAAATCTGAAATCAAATGGACAATGTTGGAAACACTCAGCAGGTCTGGTCACGTCTGTGGAGAGAGAAGAGTGGAGTTAATGGCCCGTAACTTCCAACTGGCAGCGGAAAGCCACCGGCCGTCAATTCTGAGATTGGAAACAGCGCACTTACCTGCCCTCGGAAATCGGGGCGAACCTTCCTCTTCCAGCCGCAGCCTTGGGCCTCCAGTGCGACAGTCTGGGCAGGTTCCAGCGCGGCGGAGGAGGCGTGCCGTCTTGCCCCCTTATGACGGGGCCAGGTTGGGAATGTCCATTGAAGGCAGGCATTTAAACTACAGATTTAGATTGAAGACAACAGGCAGCGTGCTTAACAAGTGTTTTAAGATAAGTAGATGTTTTTTAAACAGTTTTTGGTTTGCTCTTACAGGCATTGCTGCTGTTATTGGTTCTTTTAAAGTTCTTTTGTTAGGAATTAAAGGTGATTATTTATAAGTGAACATAAGTTTTATTATTTATTTTGTGAAACTATTTAAATCTGCACTATATTAGTATTTTATTTTACGTGTGGCATGCTTAAAAATGTTTGTATGATTTAATTTCGATTATGGTCATAAGGGGCGGGATTCTCCGACCCCCCTGCCGGGTGGGAGAATCGCCGGGGGTCGGCGTGAATCCCGCCCCCGCCGTCCTCCGAATTCTCCAGCCCCCCCAAAATTGCCCCGGCGTGAATCGCGCCGCCCGCCTCGGAGAATGGCGGGGACCAGCACGACTCAATGGGCCCCGCGGCCGCCCGAATTCTCCGGGCCGCGATGGGCCGAAGTCCCACCCGTTTAACGAGGGTCCCGCCACCGTAAATCAAGGTAGGTCCCTACTGGTGGGACCCAGCTCCGTGGGCGGCCTCCGGGGTTCTCGGGGGGGGGGGGGGCGCGGGGGATCTGGCCCTGGGAGGTGCCCCCACGGTGGCCTGGCCCGCGATCGGGGCCCACCGATCCGCGGGTGAGCCTATGCCGTGGGGGCACTCTATTCCTCCGCATCGACCACTGTGGTCCTCCGTGATAGCCGATGCGGAGACGAACCCTCCCGCGCATGCGCTGGGATGACGCCAGGACACGCTGGCCCTCCCGTGCATGCGCCAACTCGCGCCGGCCGGCGGAGGCCCTTCGGTGCCGGTTGGCGTGGCGCCAAGCCCCTTCCCCGCCGGCTGGCGGGGCGCATACCACTCCGGGGTGGGCCTAGCCCCTGAAGGGATTCCGCACCTTTGGGGCGGCCCGATGCCGGAGTGGTTCACGCCACTCCTCGGCGCCGGGATCCCCCGCCCCGCCGGGTATGGGAGAATCCCACTTTTGCTGTCACTGTTCTTGTAACATTTGATTTTTTTTTGATTTGCGTTGATAAATGGTGGCACGGTAGCACAGTGGTTAGCACTGTTGTCGATCAGTGTCAGGATCCCAGGTTCGATTCCCGGCTTGGGTCACAGTCTGTGCGGAGTCTGCATGTTCTCCCCGTTTGTTTCCTCCGAGTGCTCCCATTTCCTCCTACAAGCTTCGAAAGACGTGCCTGTTAGGTGAATTGGGCATTCTGAATTCTCGCTCTTGTGTACCAGAACAGGCGCTGGAGTGTGGTGACTAGGGGCTTATCACAGTGACTTCATTGCAGTGTTAATGTAAGCCTACTTGTGACAATAATAAAGATTATTATTATAAAATCATAGAATCATCACAGTGCAGAAAGCCAATCAGCCACTGAGTCTGCAACAACGCTCCAAAAGAGGTCCCTGCCCTGCCCTATCTCTGTAAACCCACTTAACATTTGGGCACTAAGGGCAAATTATCATAGCCAATCCACCTAACCTGTACACCTTTGGACTCTGGGAGGAAATCAAAGCTCCCGGAAGAAACGGCTACAGCATGGTGGAACAGTAGTTCGAGATTTCAGAGGTGGGTTCACTGCACAGAGAGTAGTGGGTTCGTGGAATGCACTGCAGCGGAGGTGATGGAGTCAGAGTCATTAGAGACTTTTAAGCGACTCTTGGACAGGCTCATGGACAGCAGTAAATTAAAGGGGTGCAGGTTAGGTTGATCTTAGATTAGGATAAATGGTTGGCACAACATTGTGGGCCAAAGGGCCTCTACTTTGCTGTACTGTTCTATGTTCTATTGTTGCCCCACAGTGCCAGGGGCAACAATATTTGTTACATTGTCTGCGTGGGTTAATTGAGCTCGTAAAATTGTTAATTTTACAAGCTCAATGTCCAAACGTAGCAGCTGCCAGGTGATTTCTAATGGCCCTTGCATCATCTGGAGTCTGGGCTTGAACACCTGTACTAGGAGGTATGTCTGCATCAAGTTCCATTTTACCTTTCTCCAGAACATCCACTTCTGGAATGATGAATGATAACTGTATAACTGTACCTTTAATGTAATGATCCCTTTAAGACCGGGTTTGGAACCCTGGGGCACTCCGCCTCTGGCTCCGCCCCCCCCCGGGGAACTGTATATAAGGTAGTGTTCAGTGGGCAGCGTGCAGTGAGCACACTTCTCAGCAGCTGTCTGGTTCTCTGCTAATTAAAGCCTTTGAATTAGCAATCTTCTCTCTCGAGTCATAATTGAGGGTGTCTCAGGTGGCAAGACATCTTCCGGGCGGCCCACAAAAATAGAGAGCGGGAGGACCAAAGGGGACTTGCCAGACCTGTGTGTCCTCACCGCTGTAGAGCAGAGGGCGATGGACCTGGTCGGTGAGAGTGGGAGAGCGGGCAGTTGCCGAAGCGGTCGGCATGGGACAGTCAAGTGAGACCCCTATGAATTACAATGTCCCTATGGCACGTGAGTTGCCCCACCTCCCCATACCACACCTACCTGCAATCTCGCCATGTGTCTTGTCTTTTGTCTTTCAGGATCACCTTCGCCCCCAGCCACAACTCCGCAACTCACCTGCTGACAAGGCGGGGCCATCCAGGAACCCCCTCCCCAGACGAAACCCCGCAACACCCTCCGGAGCACCTGTCCAGTCATGACACTGATGTCTCGCCACTGCTGTCACTGGCACCCTCCACCATCCCAGAGACTCTCACCTCGGTGGGTCATTTTAGTGAAGAGGCTACTGGGACACTATCTGATGCGCATGACACACATGCTGAGGTAGATCAGGTGGAGGTAGGAATTCCCAAGTGGGCAGACAGTCGGAGGGCGGCCCAACCCCAGAACTAGCTGCCATCCAGACGGGTCACGTGCTTCTGGGCAATGCGGTCCCATCAATGTTGGAGATAGAGGCGCAGAGCCGGGGAGTACAGGAGGGGGTGATCAGCAACCATCCAGCTCCTGCAGGTGCAGTTGGAGGAGTCCAGCTGCCTGCAGGAGCAGGAGGCGGTGCTGGTAATGAACGCCACTCAGGCCAACATCGAATGGGTGTCGCAGTGGAAGCCTTGGGTGCGAGGATCATGGCCATGGGTCAGGATTCCCAAGGCCTGGGGCACACTGTGTGGGCAGTGGCTGAGGTGCAGGATAGGGTCGCCCTGTCACATGAAACCATGTACCAGGGCAACGTGGACATTGCTGCGGCACTCCTGGTCAAGATGAGAGCAAATCTCCAGGACTGGCAGTGTCGAGTGGCGGTGGAGCCCCCGGAGCTCACTCCGGCCACACCCTCGTCCCAAGGAGTAGATCGGGGGGCATCCAGCACCTTGAGGGGGTGACAGAGCCTGTGCTGGTGACTCCCGCAGTCAGTTGCTGGAACACCGCAGCACCTTTGAATCCCCCCTACCTGTCCCTGGAGCATCAATTGGGCAACGGGCAGAACAGGGTGGCACCATGCCACTAAACCATCTGTGACACCCAGAAAACTGCCGGGCCCACCCCGACCTGGTCACTCCAGAGGACGACCCCCAAAGGAGACACGCAGCAGGTCACCTCCACATCTGATGTACTGCCTGGGCAACCATCTAGACGGAGCATTAGGGGTGTTCCTTTAGCTAGGGGGGGTCTCTGTGGAGGGTTCCTTCAGTTAGGGCGGTCACCATATTAAGGGGATGCCTGGAGGGAGGTTGGTCTCCCTGTTAAGGGGTCTCTTGGGGGGTTCTCCTGTTTTGGGGGTCTCTGTGGCAGTAGGGTTGTTAGTGGAGAGGTGGGCAGTGTAGCCACCTAAAATGGCTGATTCCTTATTAATTTGGCCAAAACCCGATTTAAAATGGCTAACCGAAAAGGCCGATGGGAAAAGCAGCCAACAGGACACAAACGGACAGAATAGCGTATTCGGCTCTGGGGAAGTGGCCCAGATCGATACTCAAGACTATTAGCAGCACATCAACCCAGACATCTGCAGTTTAATCGGCTATCCCCGGGAACAATTGCAACATATTAGCAATTGAATGCCGGACCAGACCTGTCGGCGCCTGCAGTGGCCGAAACAAAGACAGGTGAACGACCACCCCCCGATCGAGGAATCGCCCCATTATTGGAGCATATCGAACCCAGTGATTGGGAACAAGTCCAATCACTTGGGACTCCGGGTCAAGGGCCGCCCCGAGAGGCGGGAAACCCCTGGGCCCTATAAAGTGAGGTGCCAAGTTCAGATCTCGCTCTCTCTCCCTTCTTCTCCTGCTCGCGACCTCCGCAAGAACATCGACCAGAAACTGTTTGACTCCAGCGATCACTACCAGAGATTCCTAGCCATCGACCCGTATCAGCCTTTTGAATCCCGCGGGCCAGATCCGATTTGATAAGCCATTCGTTTCCCTGACCTGGTGGGCCCTTCCTAAAGTTAAGTATTGGCCAGTAGTGATAGGTTTCTATATAGATAGTAGGATTATTGTGTAAGCATTAATTGTTGTATATAATAAATGACCGTTGATTGCCATCTTACTAAGCGGTGTGCTGACTTATTAATCATAACTCGAGCTTGAACCACGTGGCGGTATCAGAAGGATACCTGGCGACTCGTGAGCAAAGGTGACATAATCAGAGGTAATAAAATTAAGGCTAAAAAGAGCAACAGCAGTTAGTGCATTGTGGGGGGTGGGTGGCACTCGGATGGACTTTGGGGGCAACTCCCTTAAGGAGTTACGTCCGCGTGGTCCACAATGTCAGGCTGACGTTTGGAGAGACCTGTAGTTATCCACGCCCATGAGATTCCTGCCCACGAGATTCCCGCCCACGTGATTCCCGGCCCAAACTTTAGTTAGCTGTCTAAGTTGGCACCTTGTAATTTTCGGGTTAATGTCCCTATTGATCAAATTTTGTAACTGCTTTTTCATAATCCATGTTGGCACTAATCCTTTACTCACTTCTATCGTCCAATTTCCACAAATGCTGCAAAGAATGTGGTCAGGCTGCTCCATTTGGGAGACTAGGGGCTAGATTCTGCGATTCTGGGACTATGCCCAGAAAAACTGGCGTAAAACGGCCACCGATTCCCCGTTTTGCTGGGGGCTAACACGAAGGCAGCGTAGAGCACCCGGCGTTAGCTGCCAATTTGGCCCGGAGAATTGCCGGGTCCGTGGCCATGCAGGAGCACGGCGGCAGCCTGCAACGGACACACCGTGCAACATGGCGGCAGCCACTCGTGGACCTGACTCGTGAAATAGTCCCCCCCTTTGGCTGGCCCGCGCGCCCATGACGACCCCCCCAACAGTGCCCGCAGCCCCTGATGAAGTCCCCCCTTGCCCCGCGGATCAGCCCTCCCCTGACTGTGGCGGCACTGGGCTGAGTCCGCAGCCACCACGCCAAGTTCCTGACGGATGAGACCACACGTATCCCATGCCGTCGGGAACTAAGCCGGTCGGGGGGGGAGCATCGAGGGGCGGGCTTCGGGCAATGTCCTGAGGCCATCGATTCATGGCGCGGTGTACTCCACTTTGGAGGGGGCGGAGGGTCGCGAAAGCAGCGCCCCCCCCCCGATTTGGTCGGGAACTTTGATTCTCCGGCTGATCGCCGGATGCGATTTCGGCATCGGAGACCGGAGAATCCAGCCCTCTGTTCTCCTGCTGGAGCAGAATTTTTAATAATAATCTTTATTGTCATAAGTAGGCTTACAGTAACACTGCAATAAAGCTACGGTGAAAAGTTCCACGTAGACACGGAGAACGTGCACACTCAACACAGACAGTGACCCAAGCCGGGAATCGAACCTGGGACCCTGGAGCTGTGACGCCACTGTGCTAACCACTGTGCTACCCTGCTGCCCTAGTTTGCACTAGTTTTACGATCCATTTGTGATCGTAAAGCAGGATGCAATTCCGTATTCTTTACCACCCCTCATCTACCGGGGAAGCCGAATATTGGGCTGCTAGCTTGAGCGGACGACCTGATAGTGGAGACCCGGGGTCGGCACCCCCACCACCGCAAATCGGCCACCACCACCTCCCTGCACCGCAAATCGGCCATCACTACCTCACGCGCAGCGCAGACTGCCACGCACTCCCCCCGCACCGCAAATCGGCCATCACTACCTCACCCGCAACGCAGACTGCCACGCACCCCCCCCCGCACCGCAAATTGGCCACCACTACCTCCCCCGCAATGCAGACTTCCACGCGCCCCCCCCCCCCCGCACTGCAAGGCAGCCCCCCACACCTGTATTGCCTTGGTGCCCCCATCCCCAAGTACGGGGGTAACCCAACCCACCCACCCCCTTCTCCATAATAGGAGGACCCCTGCCAAAAGGGACTCCCACACACAGAACCTCCCCACACAGCCCCCCACCACCACGCAGACCCCACCACAGAAGCACCCCCCCCCACATATTGACCCTGTCCCACAAAGAGACCCCCCCTCAGAAAAAGATTCCTGTCTGGAAGCTAGAGAGCAGTCCAAACAAGGGCTGCGGGATGCATTATAGCTGTACTACCTTCCTTGCAGCTCCACATGCCCAATCCTCGAAGGAGAGCAGCTGTGCCTGTGACGTGTTCCCACTGGTTCACGATCTGCAATCCATTCATGGCTTTTAAGAAGTGGTTTGTGATTGACAGCTCGTAAAAAACACCTGCCGCTTTAATCCATTCATATTGTTTCATGTTTCAGTGGCCTAAGTGGTGAAAGCCCAACATTTGTAAACATTGGCCACATCAAAGAGAGTTAAGTGCAGTGAAATCACATGCTTGACTGATTAGAATGCACTTTGTGCAACTTGCATCCATTACTCGAAAGGCATGAATGGATTTCAGACGTTAATGGTTGTACATTAGTTCAAGAAGTAAGAATTTCTCTGGCGGCACAGTGGTTAGCACTGCTGCCTATGGCGCGAAGGACCCGGGTTTGATCCCGGCCCTGGGTCACTGTCCATGTGGAGTTTGCACATTCTCTCTGTGTTTGCGTGGGCTTCATCCCCCACAACCCAAAGATGTGCACATTAGGTGGATTAGCCACATTAAATTGCCTCTTAATTGGTAAAAAATAATTTCCCAGGGTTCATTTACATTTATGTGCGCTGTCTGTAATGGAGAGAGAGGGCAGTCGCCAAAGTGGAGCTCGGCATCGGGTAGGCGAGTGAGCCCGGCTGAGTTGCCCACCACCCCACCATCACCCCCCACACCACCCCCTCACCACCCATTCATCACCCCCACACCGCCCCCTCACTAGCCCTTCATCACCCCCACCCTACACCACCCCTAACCCTAATCACCCCACACCACCCCCTTACCATCCCTTCATCACCCCCTCACTATCCCCACACCACCCCTTCATCACCCCCACACTACCCCTTCATCATCTCCACACCACCCCACTCCACACACACCCTCACCACCCCTTCAGCACCCTTTCATCACCCGCTCACTACCCCCTCACCACCCACCACCCCTTCATCACCCCCTCTCTACCCGATCATCACCCCACACCACCCCCTCTACCCCCTTACCACCCCTTCATCACTGCCTCACCACTCCTCACTACCCCCACACCACCCCCTCACCACCCCCATGCCACCCCCTCACTGCCCCCACACCATCCACTACCCCAACAGCGATCCAATCATGCATCACGTCTTGTGTCTTGCAGAATCACCCGGTGATGAAGCGGGGCCATCTGGTGTCACCCGCCCTCGACCCTAACCCCAAATGGGTACTTGCTACAATGAGGCAATGGACAGCGTCGAGAGCTCCCAAACTGCAACGACGGAGGTTGAGTGGCGACCTGATAGAGGTCTACAAAATTATGAGGGGCATAGACAGAGTGGATAATCAGAGGCTTTTTCCCAGGGTAGAGGGGTCAAATACTAGGGGGCATAGGTTTAAGGTGCGAGGGGCAAGGTTTAGAGGAGATGTACAAGGCAAGTTTTTTTACACAGAGGGTAGTGGGTGCCTGGAGCTCGCTGCCGGAGGAGGTGATGGAAGCAGGGACGATGGTGACATTTAAGGGGCATCTTGACAAATACATGAATAGGATAGGAATAGAGGGATACGGACCCCGGAAGTGTAGAACATTTTAGTTTAGACGGGCAGCATGGTCGGCGCAGGCTTGGAGGGCCGAAGGGCCTCTTCCTGTGCTGTACTTTTCTTTGTTCTTTGCAGCCCGAGACACCCCAAGATACCAGTCCGGGGACGACACTGACTTCCCATCACAGCTGTCTCCAACATCCTTCACCATCCCAGAGACACTTACCTCAGTTGGGCGAGTTGGTGAAAAGGTTCCTCCTGTAAAGGGCAACATTGGGAGGTTGTTAAATGTGGTTAAGACACCGTTAGTGGCGTGGGTGCCGGAGGTCATTGTCTCTGTGGATGCAGAGAAGGTTTTTGATCGGGTGGAGTGTCAGTATTTATTTGAGATCTTGGGTTTGAACCGAAGTTCGTGGCATAGGTACGCTTGTTGTATGTAGCTCCGATGGCAAGTATAGCTACGAATGGGATGAGTTTGTGGAGTTTTGGGCTGCACAGAGGTACGAGACAGGAGTGTCCACTGTCGCTGTTGTTGTTCGCCCTATCGATAGAGCCATTGGCGATGGCCCTCAGAAGGTCAGTGAAGTGGAAAGGTGTTGTGAGGGTGAGTAGGGAGCACCCGGTTTTACTGTATGTGGTCTATCTGTTGTGTTTGTGTCGTACCCGCTGGAGAGTATGGGTAGGATCATGGGAATATTGGAGAGGTTCGGGGCCTTCTGGTTTGTGGGCAGCACGGTAGCACAAGTGGATAGCACTGTGGCTTCACAGCGCCAGGGTCACAGGTTCGATTCCCCGCTGGGTCTGTGCGGAGTCTGCAGGTTCTCCCTGTGTCTGCGTGGGTTTCCTCCGGGTGCTCCGGTTTCCTCCCTCAGTCCAAAGACGTGCAGGTTCGGTGGATTGGCCATGCTAAATTGCCCTTAGTGTCCAATAAAGGTTAGGAGGGGTTATTGGGTTACGGGGATAGGGTGGAAGTGAGGGCTTAAGTGGGTCGGTGCAGACTCGATGTGCCGAATGGCCTCCTTCTGCACTGTATGGTCTATGTTCTCTGGGGATAAGTTAAACATTGGGAAGAGCGAGGTGTTTCCGGTGAATGCGGCGGGACTGGGGGCCAACTTAGAGGTGTTGCCATTTAAGCTGGCGAGGGAAAGATTCAGGTATCTGGGGATCCAAGTGATAAGGGAATGGGCTACGATGCACAAGTGGAATTTGACAACGTTGGTGGCGATCAGGGGGAATTTTAAGAGATGGGATACATTACACCTGACACTGGCAGGGAGGGTGCAAGTTGTGAAAATGAATGTGCTGCCGAGGTTCCGGTTTGTTTTTCAGACCCTCCCGATCTTTCTCCCGAAGGCCTTCTTTCGGAAACTGGAGACGATGGTCTCAGCGGTGTTTGGGACGTTGTCTAAAATTGTGGGGGTGGAGGTCAGGCCGGATCCAATGGTGGTGGTCATTGGGGTATAGGAAAATGCCGGAGCTGATGGAGGGGAAGGGGGCCGATGTTTTGGCCTTCGCCTCGGCGAAGGATCTTGCTGAATTGGAGGTCAGATACGCCGCCGGGGGAGGCAGCCTGGCTGGGGGACCTGTGTGACTTTGTCCAGTTGGAAAAGATCAAATGTGAGTTACGGGGATTGGAGGAGGACTTCGAGACACAGTGGGGGCTGTTCATGACAATGTTTGAGGAACCGCTCGGCACAGGGGATGGAGAGGGGGGAGGGTAAAAAGGGTAAAAATTGTACAAACTGTGGATTGCGAAGTTGTGGACTGTGTTGTTGCATATATTACTGTTTTTACACATGTTTGGAATAAAATACATTCAGAAAAAGTGATGAAGCTTCTGGCAGTATCTGGTGCGCACCCCACACATGCAGAGGTACATCAGGTAGAGGTAGGAACCCCCCGAGGGGGTGGATGGTAATCAGTCACAACCGCAATAGGTAACCCCTGTCGTCCAATAGCCAACCTCTCACCCAGGGGTGTGTTCGAAGGTGTCAGGAACCAGTGTGTGTGCCAGAATGAAGGCGTTATGCACTCTGCCCAGTTATCGGGCGCAGACGTGCATAGTGTGCAGCTCATGGTCACACACCAGTTGCACGTTCCTCGAGTGGAACCCCTTTTGGTTTGTGAAGACCGGCCTGTCATAGGCCGATGTTCGTAAGGGGACATCGATTACGCCCTGGACCTGGCATCCTGGCAATGATGGTGAAATCTGCTGCCCGGGCATTCTGGTGGGCTTGGTCCACATTGAATTTCAGATATTGTGCTGACCGGGCACACAGGGCCTCAGCGATGCCACGGATGCACCCGTGCACCAAGGTCTGAGAGATCCCAGACAGTCCCGCACTCGGTGCCAGAAAGGACCCTGTGGCATAAAAGATAAGGATGACCGTCACCATGACGGCCACCAGGAGCGGGTGCCCTCCCCCATACCCCTGCGGTTACAGATGCGTCATGATCCTGCAGATACTCCGGACGGTCCCCCTGCCCAGCCGAAGTCTTTGACGGCATGCCCGCTCCGACAGATCCTCGAATGACAGGCGCTGCCGGTACACGTGAGGTCTCATGCAGCATCTCCTTTGCACCTCCTCCTCCTCCTGGGCCTGTTGGGCAGCTGGCTCTCCATCCTGGGTGGCTGGCTCGTGTTCCTCTGGGGCACGCTCCTCTGCTGCAGCTTCCTCCTCCTGAGCAGCTCGAACCTGTACAGCCGCAGTGCATCCCCCAGGGCTGCGGCGACTAGGAGCAAGGGTACCATGGCTACTTGGATTCCAATATCCATAGTCTGCAGTGGGTGAAAGGCCAACATGTTAGCATGGTACGTACCCTCGTACCGAACCAGGTGCAAAGGGCTACAGTGGGCATGATTCTTACCGGCTCCTCTCTACTCTATCCCACTGCCGTTCGGATGGGCATTTTCATTTCCTCGAGGGTTCCACCTGGACCTGGTAAGGCTGAACCTAAACACATTAACAAGAGTTTCCTTGTCTCATCTGCATCTAAACCGTGAATGGACATAATTGAAGACCTCGTGAGGATCGGCATAAACCGGGATCTTTTTTGCTATTTCTGCTAAACTGGGTCACTGTATGAAACGTGTCATACTCCATGCCCCCGGTGTGTGATGTTGTGATGGGGTTTATGGGATTGGTAGCAGAGTGGAGGGAATGGGTCCAGGATGTTCAGACCAAGGAGGCGGGAGGCCAGGCCTCTCGGCTTCCTCCCAATCACTGTATTCATGAGCAGCTTCACCCAGTTCACCCCCATCCACCTCACCCTACTCCACATTCTTTGATTCTCCAGCTCCAAAAGTGCACATCAGATCCCTCTGGATCTGGGGGTACGACTACAACTTAGCTATCTCATGCTGACATCAGTGGTTGGTGCTTTGATATCGAAAGGTTTTACTCATTTGATGCAACCTTTTTACGGTTGCTTGTAAATTAGCACATCTCTTACTCAACCTTTGCATTTTTTTCTGATGAGCTTCGTTTACTAACAGCTCTCTCTTTTTCCAGAAAAGCTTTCTCAGTTTCCATTTGGAATCTGCTCGTATGGATCTAATTCATCTGATTCTTTTGCACCCCTGTGGGAAAATCTGATTTTGTAGGTCGTAACTCTTGTTTAAAATTTTCTACCTCCGTGTCTTTATTATGTCTTAAATTTTCTATCTCCGTTTCTTTTAACCCTCGTATGCAACTAGGTATTGCAATTGGTGTGTCACATTTAACCGTGCGTTTTCCTCACTCTGAGTGAACTTCTTCCCACTGTCTCTGTCCGACGGGTATTGAAACTATCGATCCACTTGGGCCATTGATGGTTTAGGTGCTCCCAGAGTGCCTTTTCCCATTTTGTCTGAGATTCAACCATTTCTCAGAACTCAGTTAATCAACACCGTAATAGTGAGGGGAAGTGATGGAAGGATTCCTGAGCTGATTATCAGCCCATTGAACTGCGTTATGAATGCTCCTTCCACAGCTGAAGGTGGTATATAGAGCACGCCTCACAAGGGCGAGGATGAGCTGGCTCTTTGAGAGGGTAGAAGATGTGTGTGAACGTTGCGGGTCAGGCCCCGCAAACCACGTTCATATGTTTTGGTCCTGCCCAAAGCTGCAGGATTACTGGAAGGAGGTTTTCAGGGTAATCTCCGAGTGGTGCACGTGAAACTGGACCCGGGCCCTCAGGAGGCCATATTCGGGGTGTCGGACCAGCCGGGGTTGGAAACGGGTGCGGAGGCAGATGTTGTAGCCTTCGCCTCGCTGATCGCCCGAAGGCGGATCCTGTTAGGGTGGAGATCAACCTATGCCCTGGCGAGGCGGGGGGACCTGCTGGAATTCTTGACTCTTGAGAAGGTTAAGTTTGAACTGAGGGGAAGGATGGAGGGGTTCGACAATTCATGGGCGTTATTCATTATACACTTTCCAGAATTGGATAACCGAACATTAGGGGGGGGGGGCGGGGAGGGGAATTTATGTGTTAATGGTGACTATGGGTGATTCCTTTTTGTTATTTGTCTATGTTAACATGCGAGCAGTTGTTTGGGGGTTGGTGGGAGGATGGGATTGTATTAAAAAATATATATTTTTTTATTCTACATTTTCACATTTTCCTTCAGAAATTTACACCCCACCCACAAACAGTAAATGGTAACAAATACAAAATCAATCCCCTTAACAATACCAATGATCCCATCCTTCCACCACCCCAAACAACGGCCCACCTGTTAATATATGCATCCAATAAACCAAACCCTCCCACGATGGAAACAAAAAACAAAGGAGAAAAAGAAAAAGGAGTCCGGGACCGCCCATGGTCACCATTGACCTATAGAGTCCACTCCCCCTCCCCCCTACACTCAACGCCATCCAGCCTCTGAAAGAGTACCGTACATGATACCCAAGAGTTGTATCCCCCCCACCCCTCCCTCCCCCCAGTCTCAAACTCCTCCCGTCCACTGCCTCTTGTAAAACTCCTCCTCCCAACCTCGGTTCCTTCCCCCCAACTTTCCACCCCGGCTAGACCACTCGAACCCTGTTCTGCCAGGCTCCGATGGCCGCAGCCCCTCCCCCCACCTCACTCCCGTTCACTGGCCGGCTTAAACCGGCCAGCGCGGAGGCCCCCGCCCCCGCCAGGGTCCCTTTCCCACTTGCCCGGCCCTAGGAAAGCCCAGAGATCCCCTTTTAGCACACACACCCGGCATATCCACCGACACCCCAAAGAGCCCTCATTTCGAGTGAAAGTCCCATCCCTTCCCTTGTCCAAATATATACAACATTGGCTCCTTTAGCCCGTACACCCGCGCGCAGTGAAACAAAAAAGAAGAAAATACAGTCTTGAGGTTACATTGGCACATGGCCATTTCTCAATTTGTCAGTTCTGCCACAGTCCTTCTGCCTTCGCAAACTCCTCCGCCGCTTCTGCCGTTCCAAAATAAAAGTCCCTGAGCTTATAAGTCACCCTCAGCTTCGCTGGATATACAATGCCGCACTGCACCTTGCTAATGTACAGTGCCTTCTTCACCCGGTTGAAGGCAGCCCGCCTCTTCGCCAGCTCCACCGTAAAGTCCTGGTATACACGTAGACCAGCTCCAGCCCACTGCACCACCCGCTTCTGCTTGGCCCAGCTCAGGACCTTCTCCTTCACCCTGTACCTACGGAAGCACAGAGTCACTGCCCTTGGCGGCTCACTCGCCTTTGGCACAGGCCTCCACGACCAATGAGCCCAATTGGGAGGATGGGATTGGTGATACGGGGATTTACATTATATTCGTTCCTGCTTATTGTTTATTGTTGGTGGGTGTAAGCTTGGGAGAAAATCTGAAAAAGGAGAACAAAAATATTTTTTAAAAAATAAAATAAAAATGAATGCTCCTTCTGTGCCCAACAAGTCCTGGCCTTGGACTTGAACCTGAAGCTTCTGGCCCAGAGGCACAGGCACTACCACTGGACCACAAGAACTCTCAACCTGGCTCAATAATCTCGATAGCTGAAATAAGTGGCAGTTACTGCAGAATAATATGGATTAGGCAGAATAGAAACTCTTTATGCAGTAAAGAAACAACTGGTACTTGCCACAATCTCAGGACATCCAAAAGCACATTACAGCCAATGAAGCACTGTTTATGGGGCTCACTATTGTCGGGCAGAAAACCCTGCAGCAAAGTGGGGCACAACAAGGTTCCGCAATCAGCAAAGGTAAAACTGCTTTTGTGGCATTGAGTGAGGCAGAAATATTGACCAGGAAACCTGGAGAATCCCCCCCCGCTCCTTTATCGAAAGAATGTTTGTGGATTATTTTACACCCACCTGAGAGGGCAGACCAGACCTTGGTTTCAAGTCTCATTCAATGGACGGCACCTCCAACTGTGCAGCACTCATACCCAGCTGGCTTGATATGAAACGGAATATAAGATAGGTCACGCAATCAGCGATTTCTTTCTAAGCTACTCAAAACAGGGGCCGACAAAAATTGAACTCAGTTTTGTCTCCCTTCTTTTGCAATTCCTCTGAACGAGTTGAGGAAAATGCTCTGCAATTTTTCGATGACACAAACGCTGCATTCGGGTCTGGTTTAGCACAGTGGGCTAAACAGCTGGCTTGTAATGCAGAACAAGACCAGCAGCGCTGGTTCAATTCCCGTACCAGCCTCCCGTACAGGCGCCGGAATGTGGCGACGAGGGTCTTTTCAAAGTAACTTCATTGAAGCCTACTTCTGACAATAAGTGATTATTATTATTATTATTATTATTAATACGAGTTCCTTTCACACTCAAAAACTCACACCAAGATTTTCATTAACATCAGTGAAAACATACCTCAGGCAGTCTATTTAACTTAGCCATGGACTTTCCTCTCTATTTGATTTTCCTAATAAATCAAGGTAAAAGGGGAGGCACGGTGGCACAGTGGTTAGCACTGCTGCCTCACGGCACCGAGGTCCCAGGTTCGATGCCGGCCCCAGGTCACTGTTCGTGTGGAGTTTGCACATTCTCCCCATGTCTGCGTGGGTCCCACCCCCTCAACCCAAAGATGTGCAGGGTAGGTGGATTGGCCACGCTAAATTGCCCAGTAATTGAAAAAAAAAGAATTGGGTATTCTAAATTTATTGAAAAAAAGTCAAGGTATGTACTGGCTTTAAGAGCTAATAAAGGGTGACAGATTTGAACTTGAGAAACTAGTGAAAAGGATGGCCTCACACCATCTCACCACCCCCCCCCCCCCCCCCCCGCCTTCCACCCAATTAAAAAGCAGGTTACAAGACAGCCACTGTATTTTAAAGATTTTATTTTCAAGTATAAACTTCTTTGAAACACTTTACATAAATTAACATCTTCTGAGACTAGTATCTGATGAACAGTAAATTGGAATTCATATAAAAACTCCATAAGGTACTGGCCTCGCACACTTTACAAAAAAGAAAAAAGGTATTCCTTCGCTTTGCTGTTGAGGGTGATCTTGACAAAGCCCATGGCATTGCAAAAATTGAAAAGAGTAGTTTTCTGTTGATGCCACAGTCAATACTACTTTGCACAAAACGTCATTGTATAAAGCAGCACAGTTGAAAGCAGAGGGCAGACCCTCCACTCCACAGTACAGTGGGAAAACTGCATTGATTCTGTTCTGTGCCACAGGTCCAATGTGTTACATTGCTTACTGTGAGGAAAGATTAAGACTACTTCTGGTAAGCAAAGGTTACTCATCTCATAATACACAGTTAGTTTCTGTATCTGGGCGCTGATTCTAATGCTTAATACAGTGTTTCTTAAACAACAGAAAACAGTCAACAGATTTGGCCAAGTACAAAACAGTTAAGCTTTTTTTTACATGTTAGTCTAACCTTGGGTCTGAGTGTAGTGGCATTCAACTGTAAACAATTATTTTTTGAAGCAGTTGACAATCCTGTTTTTAATCGAGGGTGATTTGAAGATTCCTTTTTGCAGTAACCAACTTGCTAGGCTCCAGCTGAGCAGAAAAAGAGTTCCACCAGTTCCAACAGCTCTAGGAAAGAACTTGTGCTACAAATAGATTTGAACAGAGGTCTAGCTCAAGCTTCAGTTATATTTCAGTTTCCTCAGTTTACCATGTGGTAACAAAGGGCAGCAAATCTAATATTCTGTTCTTCCAGAAAGAGAAGACAAGTGTTAAGTTTATTTCTTTGGCAGCCACCAACTAGCCTGTGTGTTACCTCTTCCCTATTTCGTTCTGTCTTAAGAACTGAATATTGTTCGCACTGTCTGCTAGCTCTGGGTATTGCTCCACAGAGAGTACATAGTACCCATCATATCCTTGCACTTTGGCAGCGCTCAGCAGCTGTCGCTTTTCTCCTTCTGTCCATAACCTGATCCCTTCCTCGCCGTCTCTCACTCGCTGCTGCTCCCTGGTCCAAGCGCTCACCAGTGCCCTCTGCCTGGCCTGTTCCAGTATGCGAGCCTTCTCCTCATCCAGAGTCGTCCCGTAGCGAACGTGGAGGGACAAAGCACTGTACTGCATTTCGACGTCGGCAAACCTTCGAGTCCTGCCATTCACCACAGTGGTGGACTGGGAAACAGTGACGTTGATGCCGTTTTCTAACGCCTTGCGCCCGCTGGTCAGCCTCAGAGTGCCAAGGTCACTTTCGGGCGAGGCAGCTTTGATGAAGTAGTGTGTGTCTTTGCCTTCGATCGTATAATGTAAATTGTCCAAGTAGTACGCTCCATTTAGCACTGCTGCAACTTTTATGCAGTCTTCGTTGGCGATGTTGAGCACGTTGGTCGTCACTTTTCCTTGCCGGACTGCAAGCATAACACCCTTGCCAACCAGAGACTTGACCGTTCCAAACCAGAGCCACGGCTTCTCTCCGCTGGCCTGGTGCTTGCCAGTCTGAATTTCTGGCATTTTCCCCAGGCCCATAAAAGCCTTTGCTTGTCTTGCTACGGTTTGTTGCACTCCAGACAAAAACTAGAAACAAGACCAAAAAGAATAATTTAAGAATTACTTTCTGAGTGCGTGCAGAAAATGACACCTTTGTGTTCCGAAACAAAACACAATAAACAAGCTACCATTTGAAAATTAAATGTAGTATTTCTTATTTAACTTACAAGGGAACCATAATGGTAAGATACCTTTCCAAATAGGATCATAGAATCATGAATTTACAGTGTAGAAGGAGGTCATTCGGCCCATTGGGTCTGCACTGGCCCTTGGAAATAGCACCCCACTTAAGCCCAGACTTCTAACCTATCCCCATAACCCAGTAACACCAGCTAACCTTTTTGGACACTAAGGGCAATTTAGCATGGCCAATCCACCTAACCTGCACATCTTTGGACTGTTGGAGGAAACTGGAGCACCCGGAAGAAACCCACACAGACACGGGGAGAGCGTGCAGACTCCCCATAGACAGTGACCCAGCTGGGAATTGAACCTGGGACCCTGGAGCTGTGAAGCAACTGTGTTAACCACTGTGCTACCGTGCTGCCCACAAAAGCAGATCTCAAAAAAAAATGTCAACGCAACTTAGGGAATGTAAGTCAGTGTGGGGAGTTGTGAAGTCATCCAGTTTGGTCCTAAGAAAGTTGGATCAGTATTTTCTAAACAGAGAAGCTTGGAAATGTGGCGGAAAGGAGAGATTAGGGGGCTCATATATAGCAATCGCTAAAATCTGAAGGGCAGGTAAAACAAATATAAAAGGCAAATGGAATGCTGGCCTTTGTCTAAAGAGTTGAAGTTGTGCTGTCATTGTATAAAACCCTGCTTGGACCCATCTAGGACACTGTGTTCAGTTCTGGGCTGTGCCCCTCAGGAGTGGCCTTGGAGGGGGCTGAAGTGCAGATTCACCCAAGTGATAACGGGGTTAAAAGATTTAAATTACAAGGATAGGCCAAGTAGGCTAGGCTTGAGTATAGAGGGTTCCGGGTGATTTGAAGGGTGTGATAGAGTAAAGAGTATTTCCTCCGCTGGGGAAAGTTCAGAAAAAGCAGGCTTAACCTTAAAATGCGAGTTCAGCTGTTCAGGGATAATGTCACATCTTCACACAGAAGGTATGTGGGCAGGGTGCAGAGCTCCTGCTCTCCATCAAGTAATACCAATGTCTTGTCGGGTTAGGCCAAGATGTGCTGCTTCCCCATGGCCAAATAGCCCTCTAGCAAAAATCACGCAGTACCCATACGTGAAGAGCTGCCACCATTTGAGAAGGTAATGGAAGGAGATGCCGATTTTCTTTCTGAGAGGAGTGTGAAAATGGCGAGAAGCCACAGGACTCACTTCAATGCCATAGGACAATCAATAAATTAATCACCCATTGCAAAATAACGATGGACAAAATCACTCCTAAATAAGTTGCGTACTTTAAAACCATCAATGGAAACAACTGAACATCTGTTTTGTCAGCTGTGGTGTTGTATTAATTAGCTGAAAAGGAAATGACGATGTTTCAAACTAGTAAAATGTGCCTGTATTATTTTCCCTCGCCGTTTTGCTGAGAAGAGATAAATATTTTGCCCCACTTAGTGCAGGCAGCTAAATTTACCTCTGACCATTGAAGACAGTAATCTCCCACCATAGGGAAACAATTCCACAGTGTGCAAAGATCCTCTTGGCTCAGGCCAGCCTACCTCTGAAGGTAACAGAGAAGCTAACTTGTCTATACGGCTGTGTGTGTGTGTGTGCGTGTGCGTGCGAGTGGGAGGGAAATCCACCATTTGCATGTGGAGGGGAAGCAGCTACCTCCGGTGAAACTGGTGGTGGTCGAGGAGGGAAATCCAGGCCAATGGTAAAGCAAGTCTCACTGTCCCAACCGTCCCTCATTCTGGATGGGACAGAGGATAAGAATCCAGGGTCAGCTTCATGAAAAAGGGACAGGTCTGCTATATCCAGTTGTCTCTTTCTTTCTCCGACAGGTGCTTTATACCACCACTTGAGGCTGCTTCTTTCTGTTAGTTCAGGGCGCCACCTCACAGTAAAGGGAGGTGATGATGACTCCACTTTCCCCCCCCCCCCCCTTCATGCACTGGGTTATCAGCCCATCATCTCCACAACGTCAACTGTGCCCTCAGAAGACAGAAGGCTTGTTCTATATCATTTTGTCATATTGTTGAAAATGTTGATGAATCTTACCGGTACATCATCCCATTCCTGACTCCTTAAAAGCTCATATGAAGGTTCTTCCAGCCCCTGTCTGGGTACAGGAAAACCAGGAATAACATTGTGGAGTTGGAACCCAAACATCAGTAGCCAGCTGTTGACATCTGCGGAGACAAGATAATTTTGAGATACAATGAAGATGTGATACTCTCAGTACTTTCAGTGACAGATGATCATAGAATCATAGAATTTACAGTGCAGAAGGAGGCCATTCGGCCCATCGAGTCTGCACCGGCTCTTGGAAAGAGCACCCTACCAAGGTCCACACGTCCACCCTATCCCCAGAACCCAGTAACCCCACCCAACACTAAGGGCAATTTTGGACACTATGGGCAATTTAGCATGACCAATCCACCTAACCCGCACATCTTTGGACTGTGGGAGGAAACCGGAGCACCCGGAGGAAACCCACGCACACACGGGGAGGATGTGCTGACTCCGCACAGACAGTGACCCAAGCCGGAATCGAACCTGGGACCCTGGAGCTGTGAAGCATTTGTGCTATCCACAATGCTACCGTGCTGCCCTGATCTGCACATTACACACAGAATATACACACTAGTTCAAACTCCTCCATTATTCAGAAGCACGGGTTTTTATTATCTAAAAACATGCACTTTTTGGGAACAATCTTTCCCTTCATGCTTTACACAACTTTTCTTTGGTCTCCTTCTTTTCTCTGTTTCTATGATAGTGGCTGAGCAAAACCATGATAAGTATAATGGTGGTAGGAGATGTGGCAGTAGGGGGTGTGACATTAGGCAGTGCAGCATTAGGGTGTCCAGCATTAAGACATGTGGCAGTAGGACATGTAGTAGTACAGTGTGTGGCAGTAGGAACAGACCATTGGGGTTGTAGCATTAGTTAGGGGGTGTGATATGAAGGAGTACAGTATTAGGCGCATGACATTAACGAGTGTGACCTTGGGAACGTGGCATTAAGGAATGCAGCAGTAGGAGGTGTGGCAGTGGCATTGGGGGTGTGACATTTCTTACGGCTGTGTCATTATGTGGTGTGTCATTGGGGGTGTGGCATTAGGAAGTCTGGCATAAGGAAAGGACCCTGAAATAGCGAAAGAAAGGGGGTGGTGGGGGGACACAGAAAAAGAACAACTTGTAAATTGTAACCATCGCATTTCCCTTGAACGAGTGTACAGTGTATAAAATGTAAAAACCTCAATAAAAATATTTTCTTAAAAAGGAAGTGTGGCATTACACAATAGTGAGGAAGGACATTAGCTCCAACAATGTGGAATCTGTATGGGTAGAACTGAGAAACACCAAGAGCAAAAAACGTTAGTGAGGATTGTATACAGATGATGTTGGGAACTGCATTAAACAGAAAATTAGAGAGCATTGCGATAAAGGAACATCTGTCATTATGGGTGACTTTAATTTACATTTCGATTGGGCAAATCAAATTAGTCATAATTCCATAGAGGAGGAATTCCTGGCGTGTGCGTGGGATAGGAACCAACTAGAGAACAGGCCCTCCTAGAGTGGTTATTGCGTAATGAGAAAAGAATAATTGGAAATCTAGTTGTGCAAGGTCCCTTGGGAATGAGCGACCATAATATGATAGAATTTTTTATCACGGTGGAGGGTGATGTAGTTGTTTCTGATACTAGAGTTCTGAATCTAAAGAAAGGAAACTACGATGGTGTGAAGTGCAAGTTGGCTATGAAGGATTGGAGAACGTTACTTAAAGGGATGACGGTGGATAGACAATGGCAAACATTCAAAGAGAGCATGGATGAACTGAATCAATTCTTGCCTGGCATAAAAATAAAATGGGAAACGTGGCCAAATCATGGCACACATGGGAAATTAAAGATATTAGATCCCAGGAAGAGGCATACAAACTGCCAGAAATTCAGCAAAGGAGGACAAGGGGATTGATTAAGAAGGGGAAAATAGAGTATGAGAATAAGCTTAAGGGGAACATAAAAACTTATTGTAAAAGCTTTCTGTAGGTATGTGAAGAGAAAAAGACAAATGCAGGTCCTGTACAGTCAGAAACAGGGGAATTCATAATGGGAAACAAAGAACTGGCTGACCGACTAAACACATACTTTGGTTGTCTTCAGTAAGGAGGACACAAATAACATTCCATGAATCTTGGGGAACACAGGGCGCGATTCTCCACTCCCACGCCGGTTGGGAGAATTGCCTGGGCCGCCGAAATTTCCGGGGACGCCGGTCCGACGCCCTCCCGCGATTCTCCCAAGCGGCGGGAATGGGCCGGTTGAGTTTCGCGGGCCGCAGGCCGGAGAATTGGCGGAGACACCCAAAATGGCGATTCTCCGGCACCCCCGCGATTCTGAGGCCCGGATGGGCCGAGCGGCCAGGCCAAAACGGCGGGTTCCCCCCAGCGCCGTCCACACCTGGTCGCTACAGTCGTGGGCGGTGCGTGAACGCTGGGGGGGCGGCCTGTGGGGGGGCGAGGGGGGATCCTGCACCGGGCTTCACCTTGAATGTGGGGTGGCCCGCGATCGGTGCCCACCGATCGTCGGGCCGTCCTCTCTGAAGGAGGACCTCCTTCCTTCCGCGGCCCCGCAAGATCCGTCCCCCATCTTCTTGCGGGCGGATTTGGACAGGACGGCAACCACGCATGCGCGGATGACATCCGTTATGCGGCGCCAGCCGCGTCATCTATTCGGCACCGCTTTTATGCGGGCGACAAGGCCTGGTGCGGGTAGATGACGCGGCCCCGATACTGGCCCATTGTCAGTGCCTGAATCGGCCGGGACCGGGGCCGTTCTGCGCCGTCGTGAACCTCGACGGCGCGGCCACTTCGGCGTGGGGGTGGAGAATCCCGCCCACAGTGTTTAGTGAGAGGGAGGAACTGATGGAAATCAGTATTAGTAGGGAAATGGTGCTGGAGAAATTGATGGAACTGAAGGCCGATAAATCCCCAAGGCCTGATATTCTGCATCCCAGGATACCTAAAAAGTGTCCCTGGAAATAGTGGATGCATTGGTGGTCATCTTCCAAGATTCTATAGACTCCGGAACAGTCCCGATAGATTGGAGGGTAGCTAATGTAACCCCACTATTTAAAGAGGGAGGTAGTGAGAAAAGGGAATTATAATATAATAATCTTTATTGTCACAAGTAGGCTTACATTAACACTGCAATCAAGTTACTTTGAAAAGCCCCTAGTCGCCACATTCCTGTTCGGGTACACTGAGGGAGAATTCAGAATGTTTAATTCACCGAACAAGCACGTCTTTCGGGACTTGTGGCAGGAAACTGGAGCACCCGGAGGAAACCCACCCAGACACAGGGAGAATGTGCAGACTCCGCACAGACAGTGACCCAAGCGGGAATCGAACCCGGGTCCCTGGTGCTGTGAAGCAACAGTGCTAACCACTGATGAGGGGAATAAATATAATATTTGCAGATGATACAAAGTTAGGTAGGAGGGTGAGCTGTGAGGAGGATGGAGAGATGCTTAAGTGTGATTTGGACACGTGCATGAGTGGGCAAATGCAGGGGAGTGGGCCTAGGTAGCGGGCTTCTGGAAGGTCAGTGTAGACTCTATGGGCCGAATGGCCTCCTTCTGCACTGTAGGGATTCTATGCTTGATATAGGGAAAAGCAGGAACAGGTATTTGAGTTGGATGATGAGCAAGGATCATAATGAATGGTGAAGCATGTTCGAAGGGCCGAATCGCCTCCTCCTGCTCCAATTTTCTATGTTTCTATTAGGGGTCTGGCATTAGGGGGTGTGGCATTAGTTAGGGACTGTGGCATTAGAGGCTGCGGCATTAGGCAGTGTAGAATTTGTTAAGGGCTGTGGCATTAAGGGGTGTGGCATTTGGATATGTGGCATTAGGGAGTGTGACAATAGGAATATGCCAGTGAAGATGTTGGGATGAGATTTTGCTTCTGATCTAATGCTGTCACTAAGTCCATTTCAGTAGCATTGTTTCTTCTCTCTCCAATTCTCTGTCATCACTCCTCTCTTGAAGCCATTGACTCTCTTACTGATTGTTAACAAATGGGGCTCTTCATCCTAAAGTCCTTCATCCAATTGGCCATATCCCTGTGGGAGTCGATAGTGTGGATCTTCATCACAGCTGAAGCTGTTCCTATCCTCACTCGGTGTATACATATAACTGTAAACACATACTGCAGGATAAATATATACACACTCACACACACAGAAACACACACACCCACATACATACAGAAACACGCACTCACACACACACAGAAACACACACATACAGAAACACGCACTCACACACACACAGAAACACACACACCCACATACATACAGAAACACGCACTCACACACACAGAAACACACACATACAGAAACACACACATACAGAAACACACACATACAGAAACACGCACTCACACACACACACAAACACACACATACAGAAACACACATACAAAAATACACACATACAAAAACACACACATAGACACACACACACATAGAGAAATGCACACACACATGCAGAAACACCCACACTCACACACAGAAACACCCACACACTCACAGAAACACACTCACACACACACAGAAACACCCACACACATACAGAAACACACTGACACACATACAGAAACAGACTCACACAGAAACACACACACATAGAAACACACACTCACACAGAAACACCCACACACTCACACACATACAGAAAGACTCACACAGAAACACACACTCACACACATAGAAACACACACACACATAGAAACACACACTCACACACATACAGAAACACACACTCACACACATACAGAAACACACTCACACACATACAGAAACACACATTTACTCACAAACACATAAACACTCACTGAAACAGAAACATACACACACAAATACAGAAACACACACACACACACACATATGGAAACACGCACACACATATAGAAACATGCACGCACTTACAGAGACACACATTTACAGAAAACATGTAATGGACATGCACGCATGCACGTACAGAAACACGCACATTCACATACATACAGAAACACACACACATGCAGTAACATACTCACACACACGCAGAAATACACATTTGAATACAAAAACACACACATACACACACACAGAAAAACACACATGCATACGCGCAAACACACGCACACATATGCACATACAAACCTGCAAGCACACAGACTAGAGAAGAAATTCAGACCAATTAGCCTCCTCTATTTGAGAGCACTTCAGCCAATTGTGAGGATTAGATTTTTAAAAATATATTTTTACAGTGAAACAAACTGCAGTCAATATTTGCATCATTTTATTTGGACTTCCATACTGATCCATGGCTTAAACAAATCTACTACTGTAAGGGAAACATCGATAAATGCTTTAATGCCGTCAATAAACTATTGCAAATTACCTTGTCTGGATGCACTGCTGCACTCACTGAATCTTTTCTAATGAATAAATTAAAAGAAATATTCTGGGGTGCTCAATGACAAGTTAGTATGGCTGCAGCTTTCTCATCAACTGGTTCAGGAGGCTGCAAGGCGACATGTCTGTCAATGAAAACTGTAACTGATTCAACCTAAAATGAAAGACTTGATAACCCGATAACTGTGCCAGGCAGGACCACATTGAATATAGAGCATGGGGGGACAATTGATCCAACAGCCTGGCTCACTAATGACATCTGTACAAGCAGCCCTGTCACAGGAGGGCAGATAACACTGCCGACCCATACTTTGATAGGTACAATGACGCTGGTTTGGCAAATTGCAGGAAGTGACATGGTCCAGCAGTACCGCCGCATCCCTAAGTCTTAGCAGCTATGGACGTGTGCTGGACCTCTCTGCCCTTAGGCAATTCAGGTGGCTCCTTACAAGGAGAGATTTCAGGAAAGGCGTTCTATTTGTGTGGTGGACACAGGTGATCAGGACAAAAAAAAAACTTTGGCCCTCCCACAGTGCTGAAATCTTTTGGACAACAATAAAATGGGAGGAGACATTGGAACAGTACTCCAGCCCGTCTATCTTTCTCCTCTGAGTAACAGCTCAAACACAAGTAGGATTCATTTCTACGGCATGGTCACCTCAATGCTCCCTGGAAAACTTAGTGGTAGGTTCTCATGATGGGCCAGTGACAGTCTGCAATATGTGCGGTGGTGCTGAGCTGTACAATCCAGGAAAAGCCCAATGTTGGTCAATGCGACAATGGCAGAGGCACAGTAAGTCCCCGTTTTAAAGTTGCCTCATTTTATGTCATTCCACGTTAACACCAGTTAATGGGCCCTCATTCTTGTTTAGCGTCAGAAGTTTCATTTTAAAGTCCTTTCGCGCCAGGTCGGATATAGTGTTGTGTCACCCGATCTGCGCCATATTGGAGCTGTCTCCTGCCCCTGCCCCTCTGTCTTGCCAACACTCTGGCCCATGACCCCGTCCACTTTTTAACCCTCCCTGTCACTGCCGACCCTCTGGTTTCCGGCTTCTGCTCCTCCCTGTGGCTTCCGACCCACCCTGTTGTCACCTCTCCAGCAAGTCAAAGCTGCTCTTCCTCTCTCTCCGCACTCACCTCCAGCGAGGCTTCGGGAGAGGGAAGTGGTGAGATGGACAGCCAGGGAGCAGGATGCGTGGCGAGCAGGAGGTAAGCATACTTCTTTTTATATTTTTAAATTTATTTTATTTTAAACGTTATTTCATTTAAGGATATGGTAATTCAGCAATGCAAAATATTTCAATTTACAGGGTATGTTTTCCTGATTTTTCAAGATGAGAAAGATCCTATGGAAATTAATTGCAGCTCTTACTGTGGCTTAATGGGAAAATCTGATTTGCTTAAAGTTATTTACTTGAAGCCGCACATTTCAAGAAGGCAGCGACAATTTTAAGTGAACACTTAACTGTAATAGGAGTGGTATTGGTGTTTCTCAACTGGGGGCGGAGGGGGGGGGGGGGGGGAGAGAGAGAGAGAGAGAGAGAGTTATCCATCAATCAGAATTTCTACTCCTGACCATCACCTGCGCACAATACTCCCTGCATGTGTGTGCTGCGTACCATGCATGTTTGATGTGTGTTGGATAGCGTGTGCGTGCCACAGAACATTTGCTAGCACATATGACTCTGCACAGCCAACCTTGTTACTCTGGATCGTCCCACCCCCTGCTTCACACACATCTCCAGCACTCAATATCTGAGCACACAAACAGACTCTAGCTGCATACATTCAATCAAATATGGTATGAGATATGACGCTGATGCACATATCCAGCGGTGGGACGAGCAAGCCAGAGTGGGTAACTTCCAGATAAGACGGGACAAAGGAAAATAAAATAGGTGAGTGGTAAACTGCCTGTTTTTCTGCCTTTATAACGATTCATTATATTGTATTATAACAAGTCATACCGACTTGAAACATTAACTCTGTTTCTTTCAGGGGCGGCACGTGGCGCAGTGGTTAGCACTGGGACTACGGCGCTGAGGACCCGGGCTCGAATCCCGGTCCTGGGTCACTGTCTGTGTGGAGCTTGCACATTATCCCCGTGTCTGCGTGTGTTTCACCCCTACAACCCAAAATGTGCTGGTTAGGTGGATTGGCCACGCTAAATTGCCCCTTAAATGGAAAGAAAAATAATTGGATACTTAATTTAAAAAAACAATTTTTTTAAAAAACTGTTTCTTTTTTCACAGATGCTGTCAGAATGGAGTTTTTCCAGCATTTTTTATTTTTATTTCAGATTTCCAGTATCTGCAGTATTTTGCTACTATTAAAAATATGTTGCCAGGAACTTATTTGTCTCAATCGATGTCTGTAATTTAGTGACTTTTTGTGTTATTATAACACCAGTGAAGACTATAATGGCATTTACACTAAATTCACCAGTATAATCATTCAATTTTGTTTTCACCACGTGACATGTGCTGCACATATTTTGACGGTAACCATGGTAATCAGTTCCAACTAAACATGGAGGTCTGCACCCGATTTGTGATCAACTATTTTCTCTGCACAGGATGAATTTCCTTGGCCGCATTTCCAGGTATAACATGCACATCTATCAAACAAGGTCATAGCCTGCTCCAGATTCAGAACTGCGGACTCTAATCTCAGCATCAATGCACTGAACATGCTCTTAGCTCAACCTTCCACTTTATCTCCAAAATTCCAATCGTGCAGTGAGCTCACTGCCGCCTCACATCAGAAAACAAAAACCTTCTCAACATCTAAAAAAACAAAAACAGGACAAGTTTTTGCGTTGATGTAAAGTTGACAGTACAAAACCATTTTAAAATTAAATAAGGTCCATGTGGTTTCAGTCAGCTGCCTACGAGATGTCATTGCCATGCTATTACAGGGGAGAAGAAATGAGAGGTGGAATTTGAGCTTTGCGATTATGAGACGCGCTCCTCATATAGGGAAGAGGATTTTCAAATCAAAAGTTGGGAACCTGGCACCCAGATGAATTCCAGGTCCTGAACGACCTGAACTGCACCATTGCTGCGGCTCTATTTTAAAATAAAGATGCCCTAATTCGGCAGGAGACATCCGAGGTGCCCACTCAATGGCCCGACCTCATCCAGGAAGAGGGAGCTGGCTGCATAGCACCAGTTGCAAAGGCAGATGGAAGCCATGTTGAGACGCTGCCTTTCCCGAAGAGAGCAGCTCGTCAGAGGGCCAGAAAGATAAATTATTGACCTGAAGGTTGACTGGGCCAAAGGCAATGTGCACATTCTGGCTGGGATTACATGAAGGCCCATAACTTTAACCATCAGAAGAAGAATTTTCCTTTGGCTCGGCAGTAATCCCGACAGCTGTGCACTAATGTGCGCCAGACGGTATTTGTGAGCTGAAATCAATATTTTAAAACACCTTCCAGAATGTTCCGACTACTTAACAAGTTTCTAAAGGTGCTTAATGGACCATGAATCAGTGGCGAGCAGATACCCTGTGCTCGTCCTCCTCATTTTGAACATTTTAAACTGTCTCAGAGGCATTGGGATACAGTTTGAAAATCCAGCCCAGAGAGCATGGACAACAGAAGCAGAGGTCTACACAGCCATTCCACACTGCACCAGGCATTTCTGAATGTTATGCCTCAAGAAAGTGAGGCTCCACACTGCAAGTAGAGTCTTGTCATTTCAGATATTTTTCTTCTCTTAGCCAGCATTTTACCTGCAACCCCTCCTTTCTCTCTCTCCCCCCCCCCCCCAAAAAAAAAAACATCCCCCAAGCATGAAACTGCATGGACGGGATTCCTTTCTGCCCGATCTGGGAGAGGTTTTACCTGGGGCAGAGGGGGCCTTGGACAGGATGTCTGCCCTTGCCCCAATTAAGGTCCTTAACTGGCCACTTACGAGCCTTTCCCATCCAGCCTCAATTGTTAAGCTAGCAGGCAGGTGACATATCAGAGGGGGGAGGGCGAGACTATGTGGAAATAAAGATAGTTGCTTCTCTGGTAAGAAGTGGGAATGGGCCTCCATCAGAAGCCCCCTTTAAAGCCTGGCGACCTCCAGACCTCCCTCCCCCTCCCGCCTCTTCACCAAGTCCCCAACACCCTCCTCGAAACTCTCCAGGTGTTCCCTACCCACTCCACCCTCAGATCTTTCCCCTCTCCTCCAGGTCCTGGGACCTCGTTCCAGGTGGCTCTTTGCAGTCACTACGGGGCTGTGCCTGGAGGGATGGAGAGCTCCCGGCTAATCTGATTAGCCAGCAGCTCTTCAAGGTGGAATTTCCTTTCAAGAAAGGGACAGAATTAAGTCCCGCATTATGCCAATCAATGCTCGTTGGAGTGAAATATGGCATCGGGGCTGCTGGAGTTGGCAGGGATGTGTCCCGTCAACCCAGCAGATGAAAATCCAGGCCCTTGACTTTCATTTTAATAGTCATAAAGTACCCTTAAATAACATTAGTTCTCTCTATCAGTTTGATGGTTATCAGGCCACTCACAATGTATAATGCCAGGAGAATTATCACTGCAGGAGCTTTCTTCTCCTCATCAAGACTACCTCATGCCTCCTTTTCATTATAAAATATTGAGAAGTCGGAGAGAGGTAATATGCAATATCAGTGACAACAGCCAAAGTAAAATTAGTCAGTGAAGAATCTCTCTCAGTGGGCTCCAGGATTATTGCACAAAAATGTGGAAATGATTCAGAAACATCCAGAAAGTCACACGTTCTGATCTGGAGGATCTCAACTGGGGTGCCAAGCGGCACTGCTAAGATTAGCTTCAGCTTAGGAATCAAGAATCAGTCAAGGTGCTTACTTTATCAGTCAGGATTATAGAATAGTCCCCACTGGAAAATGTGTTTGTGGGCATCAGAAATGGGCCTGGTTATAACTGCTTATAGTTACACTGACATTTGGAGTATTGCTCACATGCAAAATGTTGATACTGCGTAAACAAAAATAAATTAGCTTTAGGTACAGCCTTTCATGTAATAAGAAGATACCAAGTTACTTCACAGGAACGTTATAAATCAAAATATGCAACTAAGGCACATAGGAGATCTCGGGACAGATGACCAAACGAGGTCAAATGGCTGGATTTTAAGGAGCGTCTTTAAGGTGGAAGGTGAGGTACAGAAGCAGAGAGGTTTAGGCAGGGCATTCGAGAGCAGAGGGCCCAGGCTTCAGGCCAAAATTAGAGAAACACAGAATTTTGGAGGATTGTGGGACCAGAGGAGAAATTTGAAAGCAAAGATGGGAGAATTTTAAAATTGAGGCCTTGCTTGACCAGCTCACAGAAAAATACTTTTCACTGTACCTCGGTACACGTGACAATACACAAATCCAATCCAATCAAATCCAGGAGCCAATGCAGGTCAGCAAGTGTGGGGTTGATGGGTGAAGAGGACTTGATGCAAGTTAAGACAAAGTTAAATATATAAACACAGGGCCACCTAATATTAATTGTACATAAATCGTATGTTAACTCTATTGAGTTGGTGGATATAAACCTGCGGGGCTGGCAAGCTTTGCAAAGCACCGTAGACATCAGCAAGATGGATGATCCTGTGGCGTCCAATGGTGATCTGCCACCGGTAAATACCCCAATGTGTGGGCCGAAAATCCCACCCTCGGTTCAGTTCCATCATGTACTAACGGGCTATCCAAGTTCCATGGGAATTCCCATTGACAGTGGTGGGACCAGAGAATCAAGCCGAGAAACCAGCGGCTGGGAGGCTGGAGAATCCCGCCCCCAACACCCGATTCCAAAATCAGCACCATTTGAGAGGAAGCAAACAAATGGAATGATGCCAACACTGCCGTCAAATGGTTATGTGCACACCAAACTATGCAGTCTGTGGAAGAAAGTGAGCAGCGAAAGCACTTTGTGTTTTAATTTAGGCTGGGTTATGAACAACAGATGGTTTTATTTCCTCTCAGAATTTCAGTGTCAGTTTTCTGCCAACTGTTGCCCTGTCCCTGTCTGGTAAATTATAACTGGTCTTTTGTATGATATACATCAATCCCATCTCACCGCTCAGCAACAATATGCATATCTGTCAACCCCTCTCACAGTATCTGTCAATTATTTCTATCTCGAGAAACACCTTTTATTTAACCCATTTACACCACATGCTCTGATGATCTCCACATTGACATTTATTTTACAACTCCAGTGCTTCTAGGTGGCCATAATTCTGCCGGACCTCCATTTTCACTCAAGTCATTTTTAACTTGTCTCTTCGGCAACCTGAACAATTGGTTTGGAGACCATTTGACAACACCCCATTCAGTAAACACGTGTACTTGGCAGATTTATCCAAATTACTGGTTGACCTTTCTTACCTGTAATGTAATCCTTGATATTCTCGACTTTGCCCACCGGGTTGTTGTTCCTGAACATGTACAGGTTGAACGGCGCAGGGTCATTGGCCACTTTCGTCCAAACGGTGATGTCAGGTGTTGTCCATCGGCCAGCCAGGATATCGTAGTCCCTCTCACCAAAGTGAATCAGCTTAGTTAAAGGATCATAGAGGCCGCCGTGGAACCCTATCACCAGCTGGAAGTCAGGGTTGGAGTCCAAGTATATTTCGCCGTAGGCAGTGTATTGAATTTGCTTGATCATCAGACCATTGCTGCTGAACACAGCTAGTGGCGTGCCGGTGTTGTCCGAAGCAATATAGAACTCCTCCCCGCTGCTAATCTCCATAGCAAAGACGTGGCCCTGAAGGTCATAATAGAGGGAAGTGATCTCAGAGCTGGAGTGATTGTAGACGTGAGTTATTCGGTTTGGGTAGTTCAGATCAGCGTAGAAGAACTGAAGGTGCTGCCCGATGCTGGTCTTGCTAGAGACACGTCGTCCTAGGCCATCATAACGGTACTGTATGTTCCAGCCACCAGCTTTGCTGTAAACTCTAGTCAGAAGCCCCTTGGAATTGTATTCAAAAATGTCACCCCCTCGCTGATGCAAGAAGCCATCTTCGTCCATCCTATACTGGACATCACCTAAGCGAGTGATTCGGTCTCGTAGGTCATAGCGTAGTGGGGTCAGACGGGCACTGCTACCAGGGTTTAGCAAATGCAAGTTGCCGTTCAAGTCATAGTTGTATCGCCACATGATTTTATCATTTAAATAGACAGTTTGTAGCTGCCCGTCAACATCATACTCGTAGCCGTACTTGGTGGTGTTGGCAAAGGGGCCAATCTTCATCTCTCGCTTCGTCACTCGCCCCATGTTGTCGTACTGAATGGTGATCCAGTACATAAGTGACCGGAATATTTCGTACTGGATCTCCTTGATTCGCCCGTGTGCATCAAAATGTTTGGTGTACGTCATCACGGCTGTCGAAATGATCTGGTTGATGTCGTAGTAGATCACGCCAAACTTCCCAAACTGCTCAAATTTGCCCGAGATGTCATCGAATTGGTACAGGTCAATGGGCAAAGGAGTCTCGTTGATCACAGCTTGCATACTGGTCACCCGGAAGTTGTTGTCGTAGCTGTAATCAAAGCGGGCGTTCACCATCCCGTCTTCGCTGAAACGGAAGATCTGCCTGTCGATCAGAGGGCCAATTTGCCGATACCTGATGGTGCAGATAAAGCCCTCGCTCTGCAGGTTGACCGTCTTGAGCACACCGGCAGTCTCATCGTAGGTGAAGCTGACACGCGTGCTGTCGTACAGGAGCTCGGACAATTTGGACATCCGCCTGTACTTGTAGAGAACCCGCCGGCCTGTTCCCAGGTAAGCTGTCTGCAGGAGCAGTCCTTCTTCACTGTAGTCTACAATCATGGAGGCGTTGCTCTCCGGGGGGTTATAAATATTACGGTAATAGCCAATGGAGCGAATGGTCTGCATGGTGTGACGGGCAACACTGGGCATTGTGACTGCAGACAGGCGATCCAGTAAATCATACTCAAAAATGTACTGCCGCTGACTGTGGAGAAGCAGCACCATGGACTGTAAAATAGAACAGAATATAATTGCATACTTAAGAATGAAATGCAAATTAGATGACAAAAGAAATGAACACTCTGAATGATGATGCATTTGTTCAATTAAGTCATCCTTGACCTACAAGTCTTTAGTAAAGCTTGGCATAATCTACTTGGACATGTAAATTTGAAGCTTCATATTATTAGTTTCAACTACATAATGTACAACTACACCAGGCAAGGCTACGCTTCATTTTGTGTCAGATACACTTAAGAGAAATGGCATGCCGTCAAACTCCTCTGCATACAGCAGCCGCTCCCTGCCTCCTCACCTTGTCAAGGTACGTGTAACTCCAGGTTTTTCCGTCATTCAGTACACGGGACACAATTCTCCCCTGCGCGTCGTAATCAATTCTCTCCCCCAATGGGCCCCGCTGAATACCAGAGATTTGGCCGGTAGAGGAATAAGTGATGTTGACAGCAGTCAGCCGGCTGCTCGGCAACCAGAGGGTTGGGTGACCTGATTGATCGTAGAGGATCCTCAGCTGAAATTTACGGTGATCATCGTAGATCCTCTCTGTCCGAGTTGTTCGATCAAAATCAATGGAGAGGAGGTTCCTGCCGTTTACCTTATACAAAAACATCCCAAACCAATCAATTAGGAGTGTTCATGTTCCCACCCCATTATTGCTTTTTAGACAAGCTAGCTACTTTCTAAAGAGTGTTCAGAGTGATTGATTCTTCCTCGGTGCAAATTACTTGACAGAACTCTTGATGTAAATGAAGAGCGAGTTTAGCTGCCTTTCAATATGTTAACAGACAGCTTGGCTACTGCTCAAGCCTGTTCCACATCAAACTGCTGCAAGTTGACTTGCGCATTATTAGCAAAAACATTCACTCACAAAACATCTGAGATTTTCCACTTTCAAGTCTCCCCAAGGCACCAACCTGCCTGAGATCCATTAATATCTTTGAGGTTTGCCCATTTTAGAAAAAGCAGCAAGGTTTTGCCCACTATAATTCACAAATAATAAGGATGTGCCAGTGCACTGAGTAACCACAGCCGAACCTTGCCAAGCATAACCATGAACCAACACATGGAAGTCCATGGTCACCAACGCCCTCTTAGGGCATGGTACCTATAGATAGAGAGAGCGTGCAGAGTAAAGTTGGTCAGTGACAATCCTAATGAATTGTGGTGGTTGTGGGGGCGGGGTGGAGGATGATCAATAATGGTTTCACTATAACGTAGATGTAATGTTAGTGAAACACCACAAATGGGGGAATGATGTTGGAAAATCTCAACCTCATTATGATGGTGTGATCCCAGTGGCTTCAAATATTGTTATAATTCAGCTGCCAAATCCTTGAGCCTTGAAATTGCCTCCCTCAATGTCTATGTCTCTCTATCCTGTTTTAAGATGCTCTCTCAAAAACTCTGAGTCAAGTTTTGGTCATCTGCCCTAAGTTTTCCTTATGTGCCTCAGTCTCAAGCTTTCATTTTATAATGCTTATGTGAAGTGCCTTGTGACAAATTACTACATTGAAGGCACTACGCAAGGACACATTGTTGCTGTAATATGGATCAGTGACAACCCCTTATTCTCTCGACGTTGATGTCTGTGGGTGACACTCCCAGTCTAATATGCATCGAATATGAAGTTATTCAGGACAGTCCCGCCTTCTCAACCTTGCCCCTCACCTGAGGTGTGATGATCCTCAGGGTAAATCACCACCAGTCAGCTTTCCCACCTCAAAGGGGAAAGCAGCCTATGGTCATCTGGGGCTATGGCGACTTTTCTTACTTACTAATATGCAACAAAATGTTCACTGCAACTAACACAGGTGTTGCATGGCAAAGCATTTTTCATTGTCAAAAACAGCCATTGCCTTGAACTTCAGGCAGAGTTCACACCTATGTTACAGTGAAATTGTCACTGACCCAACATTACTCTGTGCACTAACTCTCTCTTCAGGGGTGTATAAAGGATTCTGTAGGGTGGTACCACTGAAGGGTGGTTGTTTAAAATTCAATTTATACGAGTTGCAAAAATCAACCAATAAATATTTATCCAATTACACCCTATTTGGGGCCCATGCGCAATTCACCCATTGCACCCGGCGCGCCTAATGAGTTTACAACAAGAGGAGTTTTCCGTTTGTGGCGTCTAACCCATTTAAAGAAAACAATCCATTAACAGGAGGCTGTTTACCCTCAGTTTGCGGCCAAAGATACTGATTTGTCCTCTGGTTTGTTCCTTTCGGAACCGCCATTCCACCAGGTTCAGACTGTTTTCCACAGGGAGCGTTATGTTGCGCCTGGCTATTATTGGATTCACTGTGCCAGCCAGGATATGGGGCTCCGTCTGGAAGCTGGTATCCATGCCATTGGCATACATTACCCGGAGGGAGCTATCAGAACCAACCTGGTAACTGTTTCGCAATTGATCTAAAATACAAGAGAAAATTAACATTAATCAAAATGTAAACATATATCAAAACATTGATATTCATATCGTAATAACACTGCATGCCCCTGCCACAGGCCTAAATTTCCATTACAAAAGTATCGTAATTCTTTTTAAACCTCCCATAAATCGCAGAGACAACCCACCGACAACATCCCTTCCAAAAATGAGGAGGGCAGTGCCACCAGGAAGGTTGGGCAGACCTATTTTACAAAATTCCGCACCTACATATACCTGAACACCCTCCCACACTGGGTGACCCCATTCTTTGTCTCCGCTCCTCCAAGGAAGCAAATCGAGCCTCTAAAAACAGATCCTTCACTTCCGCCAGCTCTTATTCCTCCCAACCCCAAAACCTCACATCCATCCTCTCAGGCTCAAACCCATAGTTCCCGCAAATCGGCATCATCTTTGACCCCACCCCCAATTTAAAGTGCCACCGAAACTGACTCCAAATTCTCAACGCAGCCACCACCGGGCTTCCCGTATACCTCCCTGGAGTAAACGGGAGTGGCCCCGTTGCCAGTGCCCGCAACCCTGACTCCTTACAGAAACCAACCTCCAACTTCACCCACAACGTCTCCGATTCCCTACTCCAATCCCGCACCTTCTCGGCATTCGCCACCCAATAATAACATAGCAAGTTTGGAAGGCCCAAACCTCCTGACTGTTGCCCTCTCTGGAGCACCATCGTCTTAACTCTTGCCACTTTACGCGCCCATATAAATGACAAAATCAACCTTTCCACCACCATAAAAATGACTTTGGTAAAAAGACACAGAGGCACTGGAACAAGAATAAGAACCATGGCAAAATGTTCATCTTGACCGCCTGTACCCAGACAGCCAACATTAGGGAGAGACTATCCCACCTTAGCAGATCCTCCTTAACGCTGCACACTAAACTTGTAAAGTATCAGAATTCTTAAGGAATACAGCATAAAAATGATTTTTGGTGATGCTATCACTTACTGCCTCGATTGGAGGAACTGGATAGAAGTCCATTAAATATTTGAGTCATATCTATTCTTATATTTTGCTGTAAAACTACACCAGCCCGTGTTCAGTTTAAGTCTGGCTCCTACTCTATCGAATCCATCATGGGAATCCACCATAATTACGTTAGAAACACAATGACTATATTCTTATGGATGCATATTTGCAAATCTTTTTTAAAAATTTCTTTTATAAATTTAGAGTGCCCAATTATTGTTTTCTAATTAAGGGGGAATTTAGTGTGGCCAATCCATCTACCCTGCACATCTTTGAGTTGCAGGGGTGAGATCCACGCAGACACGGGGAGAATGTGCAAACTCCACACGGACAGTGACCTGGGGCCGTGATCGAACCCGGATCCTTGGCGGTGAGGCACCAGTGCTGACCACTGTGCCATTGTGCCACCTGCAACTTGCAATTCTAACTGGGATCTCAATGGCCCTTTAATACTTGATATGTTTTAATACAATGAAGACCCAATCTTCAGAAGCAAAATAGCTGAGGGAAAAGACTAACATGAACTTTCAAGTAAAGACGCACAGAAAACTGGAAATACTGGCTCTTTAGCACCTGTAACTGCTGAACTTGGGGAGGCAGTGACATATTGGACTAGTAATCCAGAGACCCAGGGTGATGCTCTGGGGACCTGGGTTTGAATCCCACCATGGCAATGGCGAAATTTCAATTCAATAAAAACATCTGGAACTAAAAGTCTAATGGTGACCATGAACGATTGTTGTGAAAACTCATCTGGTTTTAAAATGACCCTTTAGGGAAGGAAATCTGCCACCCTTATCTGGTCCGGCCTGAATGAGACTCTAGACGCACAGCAATGTGGTTGGCTCATAACTGCCAAGGCAATTCGGGATGGGCAATAAATGGTGGGTCCGCAACGCCACATCCCATGAAAGAATAAAAATCCCATCATTATTACGCTAATGTGACGGTAAGTCAAAGGTCAGGCGATTTTGAGGCATCTCTTGCGATTTTTAAAAATTCTTTCACCAATGTCGACTTTTCTTTCTCCCTTTCCCACCTTACCAGTGACCAAATAACCGGAAATAGAGAGAGAGAGAGAGAACATGCAGCCATGTTTGAATTCTCGGTTTGCCTATGTGTGACCGATGCAGAGTTTTATAGCTGCCGTAGTTTTGTAACAACTGCCTAATCATAACGCTCCTGCTTGACTGCGGTGAATGAGATCTCCTCTGCATCCAACAACAGAGGGCCCTACGGACTTTGCGGGGGGGCGGGGCGGGGGAGAGATGTAATAACCCTCAGGAGACCCACGGGGATGACCCGATTAATCTCCACGATGGGGTTCATGGAATACAAGCTCCCCCGTTGAGAGACGGAGGTCCATCCACTGGGGTTCTTGAAACAAAGATTTAAATGCCGGCCCAGATTGGGACCGGCATGATTGGCAGTCCCGATTGTGTTGTGTTGCGTCCTTTTCTTTTGACTCCAAAATAAACCTATGTTTGGTTCACCTTCTCGGACCCTCTGATGGCTTTATAGATAATGTCACTGTACTTCTTAAAAATGGGCTCAAACCCAACCCTGACTGAAGGGCTGAAAGTTTCCTTGAGGATTGGGCCTGCATCGCAGATCTGCCCCTAATTTGATAGTAATTGACAATCTCACTCAAACAATCGATAGTGCTTAACTGTAATTTTTGAATAAACACACCCTCCCCACCTGGGTGAGGGTGGGTTTAAAGAATCAGAAACAATCTTTCCTTAATTCTCAAAACATCTGTTGATCTACTTCTTTGCTGCCAAAGAGCTTCTACTTATACACATGGACAGGAAATTCCACATGGTTCTGCCAATCTCCCACAATAACTTCCAGAACCCCAAGGGGTCAATAATTTTTGACTGTCTGCTCTGTATCTCTGGGGATGCTGCTGATCCCACACAAGAGCTACTGCGGGAGGTCTGAAACTCAACCCCCACACCGCCGCCTCAGAATAAGTGCGCAGCCTCTCGCTAAACTATCCACTTGCCAGCTAGAAATTCTGGCCTTGCTTGAATACTGATACGTCCCTTTATGAGCCTGGCGTCTGGAGCATTCGGGGCCTGAGCATGGCGTTTGAAGTGACGTGAGCGGTGTGTCGAGCCATGACTACTGTACCTTGAACAAGGGTGTAGAAGGCATCCACTGAAGAAAGATTAGTGGTAATGGTGACGTCATCCTCCCTGTTGGATGTTTCAATATTCACAGTTATTGCCTTCTCCATCTCCCCATGGAGATTCGAGACCACACCAGTGGGAAACGTCACGTTCGTCAGTCTGCCCTCACTGTCATAGCTGGAGAAAATATTGTGAAGAGTGGTTATTTTAACAGAAAGACTGAAGGATTTATTTTCTGAACACGTTTTCCCTTCAGGCAGATGGCCTTCCAAAAACTTTTGACAGGAAAATTAACGCTGGACTTCAAAAAGTGAATTCTGATATATTTTTCAAAGGCTTTTAAAATCACCCCAAACAGAAATTGTCTTATATAACACTCAGTACACAGAACATTTCCACTGACTGACCTAGAATTTCAGTTCAGACCAGCCCAACCGAGCATGTACAATCTATGCTGTCATGGAATCTTCCTGATTTCTTTAACCTCCTGAGGGAGGTGAATAACCCCAGGCAACACATCCAAGAAAATCAAACCAAAAATTCTCACTGACCTTGAATGCAACTGAGTGAAAAACCCGAGCTGACACATCTCAGCCTGTTCCTCTGCAATAACATACAGGGTGAGGGGGGGTGGGGTGAAATTGGACAGGGTGTACAAACCGTTATCACCTGTTTCGCCCTGCTGCCAAAGAGAACTTTCACCATCAATATCCCGAACAGGGCTGGCACATGACGAGCAGAATTTTGGCTGCCCACCATAAGGCAGCAACGAAGGCTAGCGAACCTGGAATTCACTGCCACCACCAACTGGCTGGCGGGTTTGCCAATGTGGTTCTGCGTCTAGGCCCTTCTTAAGGAGACCAGGTCGGGGGTGCCATGGGAAAGGCCATTAACCGCCGGGCACTGTGGGGTCAATTTTCCAATAGGTCCCCGTGTGGTAGCTGAAACATGGCCAGTGAGAGGTCGTGACTCCTGGCAACAGGTGCCCCTAACACCTCCCGCCGATGCAGAAAAATGGCCATACCCGTGATCACAGGCCGCCTTTCTCTCTCCCTTACCTGCAATGGCAGGCTGCAGCTTTCTCACTGTTGGAGGGCTTCCTAAAGGCCCACCTGTGTCCAGGAGCCTGCCCACCATCCTTAATTGGATGGCAAGCATGTCCCTCTGGCCTTTCGTTGACCAATCAAACAAAAACCGTATAAGGTGTGTATTATGGGAACAGGGAAGGAAACCCTCTGGTCTTTATCAATGCTGCTGGAAAGGGGACTAAAAAGCTGCTGTTTGGAGAGCATGAAATAGAACTCAACCTCCAACTCCCTACGGTTGAAATCTGATGATGGCCAGTTCAGGACAACCTATGTGTGGTAGTCACCACTGTTGTATTATATTGTATATATGGGTATTACGGTAAGGCCCCTGTACTGCAGGTACGGGGGTGGATCCCTGCCTGCTGGCGGAGTATAAATGTGTGTGCTCTCCGAACAGCAGGCATTTTGTAAGCTGCTGTAGGAGGCCACACATCTGTGTAATAAAGCCTCGATTACATTCTACCCTCGTCTCGTCGTAATTGATAGTGCATCAATATGCTTGCCAGTTTGTGATTCGCCACCACGTAAAGGCAGAATATTAAGATCTGATGAGTATTGGTGTGCTGTCCATACTCAGAAGTAATGAAAGGGCAAAGAATCGGGTATCTACCTATTGATCTGGAACTATGTTCCAGCAAAAGCCTCCATCTTCAGGAGGCTAGGGGTCAAAATGGAGGGAGGATGGAGTATAGTAGCATTGTGGGTGTACCTATACCACACCGACTGCAGCGGTTCAAGAAGGCAGCTCACGACCACTTCCCCCAAGGACAATTAAGGATGGGCAATAAAAGCTGGCCTAACCAATGAAGGCCTCACCCTAAAAACCAACACAAATGAATAAAATCGAAGCAGTGAAAACTCAAACAGAATTGAACATCAAAATCCACTTATAAGGCATTAAACTTAGTGATATGGAAAATTCATGCCGAACTACTAAGATCAAACTTTACATTCTACACATCTTATAAAAGTCAGTTTTACAAACTAAAAATAAATTAATGTTCTACTTTTTTATTCAGCTTTACTAGAAGATAAGGAGACTCTTACTCAAAGAAAGTTGTCCAGCCAGTCTTGTCGCTTTTTGTTGCCAAGAGGCCACTGTAACTGTGGTAGGTCAGTAAAACCAGCTCTTGACCCTGGGCTGTCATGCCCTTCAATCCTCCATTGGTCCCAATAGTCAGCCAGATCACTTGGTTGTCGGGCGACACAATTCGCACTGGCATGCGGTTGGGATCCCTTCGGATCCGCAGAGTGTTTCCGTTGTTGTCCGTCACGCCGGTGATGTCGTTTTCGTTGCTGTAGCTGAAGTTGTAGAGGTAGTCGTTGGTGATCAGGCTCTTGGTGTACAGGTGTGTGCCATTGACGTCAAAGATGTACAGCTCTTGCTCTGAAGGGGATGCCACCTTGTACAGGTTCAGCGATGTCAACACTGGCTTGTTCTTGGAGGCCGCTCGGATCCGAATATTACCCATGTCGGCAATGTACAGCGTGCCGTCCGGGGAGACAGCCAGTGAGGATGGAGAGTTGAGCTTGGCATCTTTGGCAAAGCCGTCACCAGTCCGGTAACAGTCGCAGTTGACATCGTTCTTGCAGTCACAGTCTGAGGGCGCACCGGCAAGGAGGGCGATCTCCCCGTCTGTGGTCACCTGTCTCACGCGGTTTATTTTCTTTTCATCCGTTTCCGCGATGTAGAGGACGCCGCTGTAGGACACAGAGATGGCGCTGGCTGATTCGAGCGCCGTGTGGACCGCTTGTATCTCCAGTGTGTACTCAACACCTGGTACCTGGCAGTGCATGGGCCGACCAGCTGCGATGCGCACCTGATGGTTCTCTGTGATCTGCAGCACAATGTTGTTGTCCAGCACGTAGAGGGAGTTATCCATCGGGTTGATAGCGAGATCTGTTGGCCACTCCAGGCGGACCTGACATTGAAAACACACTCATTTTTACAACTGTACATGTCACGGAAAAGATCCTATTTCCTCCCGTTGTTTGTAGCAACATCACAAATACACATTAACGAAGGTCCTTCTATTCCTCAGTAAGGATGAGATTGTTCTCTTAGCAAGTCTATCGTTTTGTTATTGGAAATTTTCACCCATATGGCTGCACATAGTGACTGAAGGCATTGTTGCACCAAGGAGCACCTTTTAGCTCTCTGATATATTCCCCTCCTCTCCTGAGGCACAGACTCATGCTGTGTACAATTTTAAGGATCTCCATGGGAGACCATTTCAGGTCACAGGTACAGAAAGGGAGTATAAGCAGCAAACACTCAGAGCCGTGAACAATTTTGTGGTAATGCGCTGTTCATACAACGTGTCCGATTCGCGAGGAAGGGAGACAGAGAGAGAGAAAAATGTTCTCCCACCTTCTCCTCTCCAACTTGGAGAATCAAGCGCATAAAGCAACGATGCAAAGTTAGCAATTTTTAACAGCGCAGTGAGTGATAGCAATGGAAGAGGCATCAGAGCTTTGCCAAATCCTCTCGCATCTAATGTTCACAACACGCAACAAAGGTCAGCAGAAAGTCTGCGTTTACTTTAACTGCAGCAGAATGGCTGATTTCATTTTATATACCTTGATCTATCAAATTCAAGTTCTAAATGAATCTGAGCAAGTCCTGCTAAACCCACTGCATTTTATTGATCTTCACAATAAACTTTCTTTCAATACACAAGCTTACAAGATAATAATTGCATCTGAACCATAAAAATAACTCACTTCACTTCTGTAATTTATGATGTACAGCAACCGGAAGCATTGTTCGGTCTCCTGAGGAAAGGCATAAACTTATATCTATCATAGGGTCCAAGAGATGTTTGTGGAAGCTCTTGTTACAGTCTGGCGCTAAACGACATTAAATAAAATCTTGTCCCAATATTTGTTTTGAAAAATTCTCCCAATTAAGGGGCAATTTAGCGTGGCCAATCCACCTATGCTGCACATCTTTGGTTAGTTGGGGTGAAACCCACGCAGACAAAGGAAAATGTGCAAATTCCACACGGACAGTGACCCGGAGGCGGTATTAAACCCGGGTCCTCGGTTCCGTGAGCAGTGCTAACCACTGTGCCACCAATATTGTGCACTATTTTGTATTTGACCCAAGGGGGGGGGGGGGGATGTGCAAAGTTAGAACCAAATACCCCCAAATGTGTGTCTCAAATCCCCTCTATTTACCATTTTTGTAAATGTAGTTTGATGCCGCAGGACACACCAAAGGACTTTAATTTACGTTTTATTGATGTCGTGCAGCGCAATTACAATCAGTAGACAGGATGGGCAAGGTGTCCGCATGGTGGGGCAGTACTGTTAAAAAGATTAAGGTGTGGCAACACGGTGGCGCAGTCAGTTAGCCCTGCTGCCTCACGGCGCCGAGGTCCCAGGTTCGATCCCGGCTCTGGGTCACTCTCCGTGTGGAGTTTGCACATTCTCCCCGTGTTTGCGTGGGTTTCGCCCCCACAACCCGAAGATGTGCAGGTTAGGTGGACTGGCCACGCTAAATTGCCCCTTAATTGGAAAAAATGAATTGGGTACTCTAAATTAAAAAAATAATATATATAAAAAGATTAAGGTGAAAACAGTTCTCTTTGTGGCCTGGAGCAGCAGGATCTGGGCAGGGTGAGGGGGGCAGTGCGGATTCACAACTTCATCAACGCTCCGGTAAGTTGTCCTGTCTGGACATGAACAATGATAGGGATCTACAACCACTGACAGGGATGGACAGGAGTATCCCAAACATTATTTAGCATGAGCCCACGGGTCAAATATGAATTCAGCAGCAGATTCCCCTTTTTTGCACATAAAACCATTGATGATTTTGAAGTTCTTTGTGCCTCTCTTTGTTCCCTGTACTGCATCCCATGTTCTCCCCAGGTGACAGCTCCAACGCTGCAGGAGAAAGAGGAAGGAGAAGAAACATAGAAAGTGGAGCAGGTAACAAGGTGAAATGAAACCAGCGAGGCGGCGAAAAAGGGGAAAGAGAAACAAAGGTGGAGACGCGATGGGCCAAATGGCCTCCTTCTGTGCTGAAACAGTCCTGTGATTCTGTGAAGTGAGAGGAAGCATGACACAGAAGTGACGGAGGGAAATATTTTGCTTTCTGGTCACCTGTGCAGCAAGTACGCTTGGCTAAAAGGAGACACAATCTTTTTCAATGAGGCCTACCCAAAATATTTGCGAACCCCTGCATCTGTCAGACTTGTTCAGATGTATTGTCATGAATGACAATTGGTTTGAGGGATCTTTGAGTGAAAGCATTGAAGTAGAACATTCATGTAACCAGATTTACAACATCTACAAAGCTTTTAAAATTTTGTTTAGATTACCCAATTATTATTTTCCACTAAGGGGCAATTTAGCGTGGCCAATCCACCTACCCTGCACATCTTTGGATTGTGGGGATGAAACCCGCACAAACACGGTGTGAACGTGCAGACTCCACACGGACAGTGACCCGGGGCCGGGATCGAGTCAGGGTCCTCAGTGCCGTGAGGCAGCAGTGCTAACCACTGCGCCGCCCACAACATCCACAAAGCTAAGAGATCGGGAAAACCTTGGGAGTCATACACACAAAACCACATCTGAATTTAATTTGCACACAAGAGAGCAAAACGATCCTCTTCTCGCGCAAGCCAGAGAGAAAATATTGGTCAGAAGTTACACTAATCTACCAGAAGGTGGGGCTACAGCTATACATTTGAAAACAAAAGGGGAGCAGAAAATGGACTGGAAGGGACCGAGTTTGATCAGTATTAGAGCAGCAGCAAATAAGGTCTGTGCAAAAAATTGTGTTTCAAAACATAATTAAGGAGTTTATCATGTACGATGAGGTAGATGAACTAATGGCAAAATAGAAATAAATGGAACGAAAACAGAAAACGCTGGACAATCTCAGCAGGTCTGACAGCATTTGGGGAGAGAGAAGGGAGCTGACGCTTTGAGTCTGGATGACTCTTTGTCAAAGATAAATGCGTTTGATCTAATCACCATTACAGAGACATGGGTCTAAGTTGACTAAGGTGAAATAAATATTCCAGGGTACATAACATTCCGAACAGACGGACAGAATAGAAAATAGGGAGGTGTAGCTCCGATAGTTAAGGGTGGTACACAAACAGCAGTAAGAATTGATCTGATTCAGAAGATCAGCAAACAGCATTAGTCTGGCTGGAGGTCAGCAAACATTGGTGGGAGTAGTTCATATGCAGTTATATGAACAGAGCATTGAGCACGAAATAACTCGAGCTTGTAATAATGACAATGTAATGTTCATGGAATTTAATCTTCACACATCCGAAAGGGCAGATCGAATTGGTAAAGGTCGTCTGAAAGATGAGTTCGTAGACTGCTTTCGCTACAGTTTCCTGGAACTCTACGTCGCAGAACCAACTATGAATTACACTATTTTAGGCCTAGAATTGTGTAATGAGGCAGGATTCATTAGTAATCTCATGGTTGAAAAGAAGTTTTGGGAAGAAGTGATAGAATCCCTAAGTAAGTTTGAAAGCAACATACTTGAGCCCAAAAACTGAGCCTTAAACAAAGCCAATTCCAATGATATGAAGGGAGGGCTGCCTAAGATCGATTGGGCAAATAGACTAGATTCTAGAAGGTATAGAGGGTAAACAAACTGTGGAAAATATTTTAAGAGTTTATTAAAAATTTTCAAGAAATATCAATCCATTAGAAAACAAAGGCCGGAATTCTCCGGCCAAGCGATTGGCTTTTCCCGCCGCCAACACACTTTTGTCCGTGGGTTCCCCCGCTGTGTGGGGTGGCTTCAATGGGAAATTCCACTGACAAGCGGTGGGAGTATACAGTCCTGGCATTAGTGAATGGCCCTTCGCCGAGAATATTTTCAAGTTGGCAGACAGTGGAGTCTGGTAGGGGTCAATGCAGGCACCTCTGCTACTTACAATCTGTATTAATAACTTAGACAAAGGGACCAAGAGTGACATATCTAAGTTTGCTGACGAATGAAAGCGGTGAGGATGACACAAAGAGGTTGCAAAAGAGATATTGGATGTGATCTACCGGCCGCATCCCACCAGAACTGGGGTGCATCACAGTCAGTCGATCCCGGGAGAGGCCTTTCCCGAGATTCCCAATGGCCAATATGCCTCGTTGTGATCTGAGTCCTACCCAGTCTCGCATGACTAAGTGAGTTTAGAAACCTATTTAGCAGTACTCGCATCGGGTCTAACACCCACCGTCATTTATCGGCCTCGCTGAGGATTCCCCAGCTGGGCACTGTTCACTACTGGTCCCCACAAATGGGAACCAGGCAGAACAGTACCTGGCGGGATCTCCCAGATGATCGGAGGCCCTCTGGTGGTCGGCCTCCGGGCAGCGTGGCAGCCCGGCACTGCTGGTGCCACCCAGGCACCTTTGCATTTTCAGCCCTGTACCCTGGCAATGCCACACTGGCAGTGTTACCCGGGTGCCATCTGGACACTGTCAAGGTGGCACTGACAAGCTGGCAGGGGCACTGCCAGGCTGCTATTTTGCCTGCTCCAGGATCCGGCCCGGGGGTGCCCTACCCATGGGAAGTGGAGTGCGAGGGTCGATCACCCCCTGAAAGGTGAGTTGGGGCGTTGGGAGGGGTCCGGGGTTGCATCAGGAGGTTGAGCGATTGGGAGCCATTTAAATGTGTGTGTGGGGGGGGGGGGGAGCGTTTCCCGCTGGGACACTAAAATCAAACAAAATGCCATTAGATAGCGGAGTCGATCCCGGCGCGACAAGTGCTGGGAATTACCCCATTAAACCCAGAATGGACTCTATATTTTTCTAGTTAGGTTGCGCCCATAAGAGTGATTCAACAAGACTGCAGTTGCTGTATAATGTTGGAAGGGGCAAGGTTATTCACTTTAGTAGCAAGAATAAAAAGCAGGATAATTATAGAAGGTGTGAAAGTTTTAACCGTCGATGGTCAGAGGGATTTAGGTGCAATTGTACAAGGAACGCGGAAAGTTTGGATGCAGGTACAACATGCAGTTACAGAGGCAAAAAAATATGTTAACCCGTATTACTGCTGCGTATTTCCAGTCTTTCATCCTTCATTTCAAATTTTCAGAATTTTTCTTTTATTTTCCTGATGTGCTGTGTTATTTACACTGTCCAATTCAAATTATCCAAGTTAATTGAATTCTGATGAGTGCTAAAGGTATTTGGAACCTCAGATATTCAAAAATTCATAAGGATTTCAACTTCCATAGAATGACAAATTAGTCACAAATTAAGGGATTCTTTCATTATTCAATTAAATCTATGTAAACTTGGAGGTTCACTTGCATTTCTTTCTTCTCGAACTGACCAATTTTGCAGATTACAATCAAATCCTATTTTGCTATTACATTTAAAAGGTGTCCCAATATGACAAAGATGCTGCTATATTTCCAGGAGACGCTGGGTGGGACTTTCCGGTCCCAACTGTTCCGGAATTGGAAATTGCCACCCAAGGTCAACGGACCTTTTGCTTGTCTGCCAATTCCCCGCCCTGCCTGTGACGATTCTCACAAGTGAGTGGGACAGGAAGATTTAGGTCTTCATTCCTACTGCGTATATGTTGTGAAAGCTCTCAGGAAGATAACTTTAACGGTTATTGCAGCCCATGTCGATCTAGACGTAGTTGGTCGCATTCTCGCCTTTGAGTTAAAAGGTTGTAGGCTTAACCAACACACTGGGTCGGGGCGAGGAGGTCAATTTTAACTTTCGAATAACCCATCAGTGCCGAATACCAACAGTGCACCCATTCTGGCAGTGTGAAGTCCGCCTCATTTTGTGGCCTGGGCCCCATTCAAACAGAATCGGCGAGCTAAAGACACAAAATGGGCGTCCTGCTGCAGCTTGCTGGAGTCGGATGGTGCAAAACTGGTTGTACAGTGGTTGAGTAGAGGAAGTTGGCAAAGGCTAAGAAATTGCTATGGAGCCGGGAACACCATTCGTCCTCGTCCTGGCCCCACAAGAATAATCAAAAACAAACCTTTCCAAGGCCTCGTACACCCTACTGTTATTTGGAGAGTGACTGTCACACACCTGGGTCAGCTCAATTCTCAAGTGACAATGGAGGGAGGAGTCATATGTGTGTCTCAGCACCAAAATTTGCACATTAATAAGGTCATCCCACCGGAAAGAGTGGGAAGCGTTTTGGCCTCCCAGGGTAGGCCCCTGTTAAAATGACAATGGGTTAAACAGTAGCATCACCGGGATGCTAAATTGATCACCTCATTTTGAGGTCTCTTGTGACAATTTTGTCAAGTTAAAATTGACGTTTCGGACCTTGAGCGCACAATCTGGCATAACATTTGAGTTCAGTACTCATAGAACATAGAACATTACAGCGCAGTACAGGCCCTTTGGCCCTCGATGTTGCGTCGACCTGTGAAACCACTCTAAAGCCCATCTACACTATTCCCTTATCGTCCATATGTCTATCCAATGACCATTTGAATACACTTAGTGTTGGCGAGTCCACTACTGTTGCAGGCAGGGCATTCCACACCCTTACTACTCTCTGAGTAAAGAACCTACCTCTGACATCTGTCCTATATCTATCTCCCCTCAATTTAAAGCTATGTCCCCTTGTGCTAGACATCACCATCCGAGGAAAAAGGCTCTCACTGTCCACCCTATCCAATCCTCTGATCATCTTGTATGCCTCAATTAAGTCACCTCTTAACCTTCTTCTCTCTAACGAAAACAGCCTCAAGTCCCTCAGCCTTTCCTCATAAGATCTTCCCTCCATACCAGGCAACATTCTGGTAAATCTCCTATGCACCCTTTCCAATGCTTCCACATCCTTCCTATAATGCGGCGACCAGAATTGCACGCAATACTCCAAATGCGGCCACACCAGAGTTTTGTACAGCTGCAACATGACCTCATGGCTCCGAAACTCAATCCCTCGACCAATAAAAGCTAACACACCATATGCCTTCTTAACAACCCTCTCAACCTGAGTGGCAACTTTCAGGGATCTATGTACATGGACACCGAGATCTCTCTGCTCATCCACACTGCCAAGAATCTTACCATTAGCCCAGTACTCTGTCTTCCTGTTATTCCTTCCAAAATGAATCACCTCACACTTTTCTGCATTAAACTCCATTTGCCACCTCTCAGCCCAGCTCTGCAGCTTATCTATGTCCCTCTGTAACTTGTAACATCCTTCCGCACTGTCCACAACTCCACCGACTTTAGTGTCATCTGCAAATTTGCTCACCCATCCTTCTACGCCCTCCTCCAGGTCATTTATAAAAATGACAAACAGCAGTGGCCCCAAAACAGATCCTTGTGGTACACCACTAGTAACTGGACTCCAGTCTGAACACTTCCCATCATCCACCAACCGTTGTCTTCTTCCAGCTAGCCAATTTCTGATCCAAACTGCTAAATCTCCCTGAATCCCATGCTTCCGTATTTTCTGCAGTAGCCTACCATGGGGAACCTTATCAAACGCTTTACTGAAATCCATATACACCACATCAACTGCTTTACCCTCATCCACCTGTTTGGTCACCTTCTCAAAGAACTCAATAAGGTTTGTGAGGCACGACCTACCCTTCACGAAACCGTGTTGACTATATCGAATCAAATTATTCCTTTCTAGATGATTATACACCCGATCTCTTATAAACCTTTCCAAGATTTTGCCCACCACAGAAGTAAGGCTCAGTGGTCTATAGTTACCGGGGTTGTCTCTACTCCCCTTCTTGAACAAGGGAACAACATTTGCTATCCTCCAGTCTTCTGGCACTATTCCTGTTGACAAAGATGACTGAAAGATCAAAGCCAAAGGCTCAGCAATCTCCTCCCTAGCTTCCCAGAGAATCCTAGGATAAATCCCATCCGGCCCAGGGGACTTATCTATTTTCACCCTTTCCAGAATTGTTAACACCTCCTCCTTATGAACCTCAAGCCCTTCTAGTCTAGTAGCCTGAATCTCAGTATTCTCCTCGACAACATTGTCTTTTTCCTGTGCGAATACTGACGAAAAATATTCATTTAGCACCTCTCCTATCTCCTCGGACTCCAAGCACAACTTCCCACTACTGTCCTTGACTGGCCCTACTCTTACCCTAGTCATTCTTTTATTCCTGACATATCTATAGAAAGCTTTCGGGTTATCCTTGATCCTACCTGCCAAAGACTTCTCATGTCCCCTCCTGGCTATTCCTAGCTCTCTCTTTAGGTCCTTCCTAGCTAACTTGTAACTCTCGAGCGCCCTTACAGAACCTTCATGTCTCATCTTTACATAGGCCTCCTTCTTCCTCTTGACAAGTGTTTCGACTGCCTTAGTAAACCACGATTCCCTTGCTCGACCACTTCCTCCCTGCCTGACAGGTACATACAATATCAAGGACATGCAGTAGCTGTTCCTTGAACAAGCTCCACATTTCCATTGTGCCCATCCCCTGCAGTTTTCCTCTCCATCTGATGCATCCTAAGTCTTGCCTCATTGCATCATAATTGCCTTTCCCTCAGATATAACTCTTGCCCTGGGTATATACCTATCCCTTTCCATCACTAAAGTAAACGTAATCGAATTGTGGTCACTATCACCAAAGTGCTCACCTACCTCCAAATCTAACACCTGTCCTGGTTCATTACCCAGTACCAAATCCAATATGGCCTCGCCTCTCGTTGGCCTATCTACATACTGTGTCAGGAAATCCTCCTGCACACATTGGACAAAAACGGACCCATCTAAAGTACTCGAACTATAGCGTTTCCAGTCAATATTTGGAAAGTTAAAGTCCCCCATAACAACTGCCCTGTTGCTTTCGCTCCTATCCAGAATCTTCTTTGCAGTCCTTTCCTCTACATCTCTGGAACTTTTCGGAGGCCTATAGAAAACCCCTAACAGGGTGACCTCTCCTTTCCTGTTTCTAACCTCAGCCCATACTACCTCAATCGACGAGTCCTCATCAAACGTCCTTTCTGCCACCGTAATACTGTCCTTGACTAACAATGCCACCCCTCCACCTTTTTTACCACCTTCCCTGAGCTTACTGAAATATCTAAACCCCGGCATCTGCAACAACCATTCCTGTCCCTGCTCTATCCATGTCTCCGAAATGGCCACATCATCGAAGTCCCAGGTACCAACCCATGCCGCAAGTTCACCCACCTTATTCCGGATGCTCCTGGCATTGAAGAAGACACACTTTAAATCACCTTCCTGCCTGCCGGTACACTCCTGCAACTTTAAAACCTTACTCATGACCTCACTACTCTCAACCTCCTGTATACTGGAGCTACAATTCAGGTTCCCAAGCCCCTGCTGAACTAGTTTAAACCCTCCCGAAGAGCATTAGCAAATTTCCCCCCCAGGATATTGGTACCCCTCTGGTCCAGGTGTAGACCATCCCGTTTGTAGAGGTCCCACCGACCCCAGAATGAGCCACAATTATCCAGAAATCTGAAACCCTCCCTCCTGCACCATCCCTGTAGCCACGCGTTCAACTCCTCTCTTTCCCTATTCCTCGTCTCGCTATCACGTGGCACGGGTAACTACCCAGAGATAATAACTCTGTTTGTCCTAGATCTAAGTTTCCACCCTAGCTCCCTGAATTCCTGCCTTACATCCCTATCCCTTTTCCTACCCATGTCGTTGGTACCTATGTGGACCACGACTTGGGGCTGCTCCCCCTCCCCCTTAAGGATCCCGAAAACACGATCCGAGACATCACGCACCCTGGCACCTGGGAGGCAACACACCAACCGCGAGTCTCTCTCGTTCCCACAGAATCTCCTATCTATCTCCCTAACTATGGAGTCTCCAATGACTAATGCTCTACTCCTCTCCCCCCTTCCCTTCTGAGCAACAGGGACAGACTCTGTGCCAGAGACCTGCACCCCATGGCTTACCCCTGGTAAGTCCCCCCCCCCAAAGTATACAAAGCGGTATACTTGTTACTAAGGGGAACGACCACAAGGGATCCCTGTACTGACTGCTTCCTCCCAGCCCCTCTCACCGTCACCCATCTATCTTTATTCTTCGGAGTAACTACCTCCCTGAAGCTTCTACCTATGACCACCTCTGCCTCCCGAATGATCCGAAGTTCATCCAGCTCCAGCTCCAGTTCCCTAACATGGTTTCTGAGGAGCTGGAGATGGGTGTACTTCCCACAGATGAAATCAGCAGGGACACTGTTGGCATCTCTCACCTCAAACTCTACTCGGGGAGTAGAACATTGCCATTCGGATGCAAGGTACAAACATTGGCTTTCTTCAGTTAGATTTTATTTTTAAAACACCCAACAACTTCACATCTCAAAGATATATTCCAGTATTTTGATTAAAAATCTGCCAACCAAAGCTGTCACAAAGCGATTAGCTGTTCATCGGACGTATTTGTTGTTGTCACTGCCATTAGTGATGGTTCATGGATGCAAGTTATTTTTTTTTCATTTCCATTCAGGATTCTGTTTTTTGGGAAAAGTCTTTTCAATCCTATTACTGTTTCCTGCGCCTTCTCCTGTTTAAATGCTGAACCATACCTGGCTTATATGCATGGTGGTGTCACAGGTCAAAGGTCGAGCTGACGTGAGGTCATTGGAGCCTAGCAGTGTGGAAATTATTCCATTCTGATCCACTTTTCTGATCATGGTTCCATCCACAAAGTACATCAAACCATTCTTGTCAATGGCAATCCCTGTCAACAAGAAATACAAAATCACTGTGACACTGACAAACCTCGAAACAGGGCAAGGAGGCTGGCCTTTACCTAGCTCTCAATAATCAAGACTTTTATGACTGCTGCATTAAGTATTGATGTTGTTAAATTAGTCAAGTGCCTAATGGCAACAGATCTACTCAGGCTGGAGGAGGATGCGAACAGCAAAGTATTAAAAGGTGGTGTCCACGCAGTGTTCTAACTGGGTTTTAGTTAACAAGAACTTCCAACTATTCTCCATTCAAGATTTCTGAATTACAGACAAACTGGCAAAGAAAGGGTTTGTAATGTGCTGGGTTGTTCCTGGAGTCTCCCGGCCTTCATACACGGTTCATTGTCTGCCACTTCCCTCAGAGTTTGCTGGTCTCGAACTGAACGTCTCCGAGTGCTTTTATGAAAATTCCATCCAATTATAAGACTCACTTGAGTCACTGAGGCTCTCAAGAGTGCTAATGTGGAAATACGCAGTACCCTCATTAGAAAGCTCTCTCATTTATTGCACTGTCTTTGTTCTAAGGCTACTCCCACTGTGACTCCTGACTCTTGCATGTCTGGGATATTCACTACAGCACAGATCTCATTATAGCAGAGCAACAGACTGGTCTGACGGTTTCAGTTTTCAACAGTGAAACTAAAGGCAACAGTGTAAGAAGTGGCATTCGTCATTTTAAGAAATTAACACCCACAATCTGTTACTCTCTTAAATTTCCAAATCGTAACAATCCGGTCCCTGTACTAAGTGATCATGACTCTGACACCTACCTGGGTATAATTCAGTCTCTCACAAACATAATCTCAGTTTGGTTTACGAATGCATAACTTTGCTAGCATACGTGGATGTGTGTATGTTTGTGGTTTTGAGTGTGTGAATGTTTTGGGTGTGTGAATGTTTTGTGTGTGGGTATGTAATTTTGTGTGTGACCATGGGCAAGAGAATGGTCTCCCGCCAGAGGTGACCTGCAACTGATTTGCACTCCCAGCACAGGAAGCAATTCACTATCCTTTGCCATGAAAACCTATGCAAGGTGAGGATTAGGAGGGATTCCTGCTATCGGGCCACCATTTTGAGCATGTGGCCCAATAGCGGTGTCCCGCGGATGGCCACCCCCACTTCCCCCCCTTGCAAATAAGCCCCCCATCACCGGATTTTCCAAGTCCCCCCTTCTCCCACATATGGGGGTGTCCCGTCCCCGATCCGCATCCCCCGCTCCTTCCAGAGACTCTAAAATAGGGGGACTCACCAGAGAGAGCCCCTAAATAGGGAGATGCCCCATAGACACCCCCCAAAAAGAGACCCCTGTCAGGAAGCCCCTCCCCCCAGAAAAGAGAAACCTGCCCGGAAGCCCCCCAGATAATATAAACTTGCCAGGAAGCCCCCCCAGTAAAGAGAAACCTGCCAGGAACCCCCCAAAAAGAGAAACGTGTCTGGAAGCCCACCCCCCCAAAAAAAGAGACCCCTGTCAGGAAGCTCCCCCTGAAAAGAGTTCCATCAGGAAGCCCCCCCCCCATAAAGAGACCCCTGTCAGGAGGTCCCCCAGAAAAAAGAAACCTGTGAGGCAGCCCCCGCCCCCCCCCCCCCCCCCCCCCAATCCCAGAAAATAGAAACCTGTCAGGAAACTCCCCACAAAGGAGGCCCCTATCTGGAAGCTAGAGCAGTCCAGACAGAGGGAGTGCAAAAAATTATTGTTGTAACACAAAGCCGAACAATACACCTGCCGGTTCAGGCAGAGGAAGCATCAGAGAGCTCCAAACACACACAGCTGTTAGCCTTGCTTCCTTCACGGTTGAGTAACTCTAAAGTGCTCTAAACACAATGTTTATAAACCACTTGAAAGAGCGTTAGTGAATACCAATTACCCCCATTCATGCTTGAGTGATTTTGAAGTGCTCAGCTGAAAATTGACAGCACTTAACTCACTTTGATGTGGTTGATGTTTGTAAATATTGTGGTTAGAGAACTTCAGAGACACTCAACCGTGAAGGAAAATGAATGAAGCAAGGCTAACAGTTGTGTGTGTGTGTGTAAGCTGTCAATGACAGCCCACTAAGGGAAAGGAATGAATGGCAGACATCTCAATGAGCGGAGGGGTTTGAACACATGTCACCACTTTCTCTTCCTCTGTCTGGTGTATGCCAGGTGGGTGTTACAATTGTTTTTCACTGCCTCTGGCTGGACTGCTCTCTGGCATCCAGACAAGGATCTTCTTTCAAGTGGGATTCGTGACAGGCTTCTCTTTTCTGGGGGGTGTCCGGACAGGGGTCTCTTTTCTGGGGGGTCTGTGGAGGTGCCTTTATTTAGGGGGTCTCTGTGAAGAGTTCTCCCTATTTAAGGGGCTTCTGAGGGTCTGTTTATCTGGGGGGGTCTCTGGGGGAGCTTTGGGGGGAGGGGGGAGTCCTGTGAGGGTGGGGTAGGCAGGTATTGTATGTTGCGGGTGGTGGCCCTCGGATGGACTTTAGGGGCAACTCCCTTAAGGAATTGCCCCCTTGACCCACAGCAAGGTCTATCACGTCAGGGCCACGCTGGGAAATACTTGCAGTGATCCCCACCCACGGGATCGGAGAATCCGAGGATCCAGAGGATATGGTGCCCAGCCTGCTAAGTGGATGCAAATAGGTCATTAAGACCTGTTTGCATCCTCCCACTGGTGTGTGGGCACGAACTCCCATCCCACCACCAGCAGGGGGCGGAGCCTCGGAAACGGATCGGCGCCTTTTCTTCACAACGCCCGATTCTCCCCTTCATCGTGAACCCCACTAATTAATGGTGACGGAGAATTTCACCCAATGTGTATCTAAATTTGGCTGTGTTTGTGTATGTGCATGCACGGATGTGTGAGTATCTGCAACATACCTTTGGGACCCATCAATGAAGCTTCAACAGCTTTGCCTCCATCTCCACATCGAGCTTCATCAAACGGCAGACATAGTTCTCCAGTCCCAGCTACCACTTCAGAGTTAGCCGTCAGATCTTTCGCACCAATCAGGGATTTTGGATGATAGATCCTCCGTGTGTTGGTATCTGAGATGTATAGATCTCCAGTGACTGGGTCGGTTGCCAGGAAGTATCTATGTGCTGGGTTATTGCTGTAAAAATAAACATTAAAAAAAAATTAAAGGTATCTTTCAAGGTATCAAATTCAAACTAAGCGATGGTCCAGCTGTATTGTTTGCAATGGCCAGAAAAAGCAGTGGCACCTCCTCCGTACTGGAGAACAGATGGTTCACAGTATACTTTGTAATGATTCTGTTAAACATTTTAACACGTTTTTACTGTAATAGAGGGCAGAAAGCTAATTAAGGAAAAAACTAAAACCAGGTTTAATCATCTCAACGCCCAAAATTTTAACATAACATATACCAGAGTGTTCATTACACCATCCATACATAGGATTGCAGCAAGAACTCATTAATAGTAGCGGTTTAAGAAATCCCAAGACTGTTACCCCCACTGAGTGATTTCATTCTAAAAAATCACTCCCCGTCTCCAGACTACTCCTGCTCTGTAAATCTTTCTACTTAAGAGCTTATGTACACCATATCATTGGTATATTCAGTGAGAGGCAGTGGGATACATAGAAAACATAGAAAAATACAGCACAGAATAGGCCCTTCGGCCCACGATGTTGAGCAAACCTTTGTCCTAGATTAATCATAGATTATCATTGAATTTACAGTGCAGAAGGAGGCCATTTGGCCCACTGAGCCTGCACCAGCTCTTGGAAAGAGAGCCCTACCCAAAGTCAACACCTTCACCCAACACTAAGGGCAATTTTGGACACTAAGGGCAATTTATCATGGCCAATCCACCTAACCTGCACATCTTTGGACTGTGGGAGGAAACCGGAGCACCCGGAGGAAACCCACGCACACACGGGGAGGGTGTGCAGACTCCGCACAGACAGTGACACAAGCCGCAATCAAACCTGGGACCCTGGAGCTGTGAAGCAATTGTGCTATCCACAATGCTACCGTGCTGCCCTTAAAAACAAATAAATCTGCACTATATCATTTTACAGTACAGAAGGAGAATAATAATATTATTTTTTTAATTATAAATTTAGAGTACCCAATTATTTTTTCCAATTAAGGGGCAATTTTGCGTGGCCAATCCACCTAACCTGCACATCTTTTGGGTTGTGGGGGTGAAACTCACGCAGACACGGGGAGAATGTGCAAACTCCTCACGGACAGTGACCCAGGGCCGGGATTCGAACCTGGGTCCTCAGCGCCGTAGTCAGCAATGCTAACCACTGTGCCACCATGCGGCCCATCCAATTTACTCATATTGGGGGTGATTCTCCAGCTGTGTTGCGCCTGGTGCAAATCCTGCTGTGTCGGGAGAATTACGGGAGAGGCCCGAATCGGGATTTGTGTCGGGCATAAAACAGTTTCCGAAGCTCCCGGCCCACTCCAGACGGCGTGATCAGGATCTTGCCCATGTTCACAGCTCATTTGCATTCATTCTAATCACATTACTGAGATTAAGGTTGTATGCAGCGGCCTTCCGGTATTCGCCATACGCCGCCCTTGAAACCCAATTCTTCTGGAGTGGATTTTTTTCAACTCTGAATTGCATCTTACAAAGGGCAGATGTCCTGCCTTGGTGCATTTTTTCCACATTGGGTTTACTTCTACTCTGAATTGCGTCCGAGAAAGAGTAGGTGCTCGATCTGCGTGCTTTATTTCATATAGTGTGATTGTTTAAAGTCTGATGTGCTTCCTACAAAGCAGGTGCTCTGTCTGACAGCAATTATTTTTTATTGGATATTTTTCAACCGCTGAAGCCTGAACAACATGCCTGTACTGGAAGAGCTTTTCCACCATAGAAGCAATTGCACCACTCAAATATTAAAGTGCAAGAGTTCCACAAAGTGGGCCTTCTCATAGCCACTGTTGAATTCTCTGGATAGGCATGATGACCATGCCACGGGGTGGCACGGTAGCACAGTTGGTTAGCAGTGTTGCTTCACAGTGGCAGGGACCCAGGTTCAATTCCCGGATTGGGTCACTGTTTGTGTGGAGTCTGCACGTTCTCCCTGTATCCGTGTGGGTTTCCGTGGGATGCTCCGGTTTCCTCCCACGAGTCCCGAAAGATGTGCTTGTTAGGTGAATTGGGCATCCTGAATTCTCCTTCTGTGAACCCGAACAGGCACCAGAGTGTGGCGACTCGGGATTTTCAAAGTAACTTCATTGCATTGTTAATGTAAGCCTATTTGTGACACTAATAAAGATTATTATAATTATTATTATTGTCAGAGGCCATTATAGCCTCCGGGTGGTCAGGAACATGGCTGGACATGTTACACTACACCGAGCATAGCCCCTGCCAGCCTGGCAGTGGCACTGACAGGGCTCAAGGGGGCAATGCCAGATTGGCACTGCCAACAGGTGGGTTCTGAAGGGGGTGGGCGGGAGGGGACCGATGACAGCGATTGGTGGGGAGGAGGTCTTTGCAAATGAGAACGGCGGCTGCTGTAGTGTTATTCTGAGGACCGGCCTTGCTGGCATTTGCAGGTCACACAAATCACATTCTCAGCATGAATCGTCGCCAGCTAAAAAAAGATTCCCAATGTGGGTGGATTGCGATCTGGATCACACCAAACCACCCGGCAGGGATTCCACCTCGTTTCCCGCCGAAGGCCACACATGGCACCTCTTTCACATGTTTCTGCTCGCTATGGGATTTTGGCAATAACAGCTTTTATGTTGAATGAAGACCAGGGCACTGAATGCTGTTTGAGTTTTACTACCAGGTTACGGTTCTAAAAGAATTATTAAAGAATCAACTTAATGGGGAAAGGGTGGTTTCTTTTTCTATTCCTGTTCCTTACTTGTTCAGCAATAAGGTTTGCTCCTAGATACTGGTACTAAGATCACCCCCCCCCACCTCCCAAATAGTTTTGGGGATAAATGTTGTTACTCTTCACTAAAGAAGATAATGATAGCAAAGTGTACCTTAATGGTCTAAATCAGTTTCAATGGCATCAAATAGGCAGAAGGGGTGCCCAGTCGCACAATTCAAACTCACAGCATCTTATTTAATTTTAATTGATTCTATAGAATCCCTACAGTGCAGAAGGAGGCCATTTGGCCCATCGGTCTGCACCGACCCTCCGACAGAGCACCTACCTAGGCCCAATCTGCGCCCTATCCCAGTAACCTCGAAACCCCACATAACCTTTGGACACTAAGGAGAAATTTAGTATGGCCAACCCATCTAAGCTGCACATCTTTGGACTGTGGGAGGGAACAGCACCCGGAGGAAACCCAATTTGCCACAAGCTTGTTTTGCACTACTGTCAGGAATGAGTTTTGTGCCCATAGTAAGATGCCCGGGAAGCAATGCGGGACCAACTCCAACTTACCCTGATACTCATGCTAATCTTAATTTCAGAGAGGGTACATAGAATTCCGAAGGGAATTGAGGACCTTGCTGAGGGCCATGCTCACAGATGCTCCGGTAGTTTGAACAATGACTGGTGGGACATTCGCTGCGATGTGACGGAGCAATGGATTTAATTTGGCTGATGTAAGCAGTTGAGGAGTTGAAGTCACTTCCTTACAAGCAGTGGAAAATCCTCCAGGTGTAACCATAGTTCCTATCATTTTAATACCATGTTTTCACTTGTCCTTTGAATGCTGGGAAGACAAAGATCTTCAGAGCTTTCTGACTCTCACCAGCAAGTGAAAGAAGCTGAACTGAGAGAAAAAAATCTGCTCTGGTAAGATTTCACAGGTGGTTGGAACAAGAAAGGGGGGCCCCAAGACACAAGAATTGAGGCGACCTTCAAAGGCTGTAGGTGAAGGAAGCACCCACTGAACTCCAGATATTAATAAAAGTAACACTGGGCTGGATTTAACAGACTTCTGCCAATGCTTCTGAAGGTGGTGGCGGGCTCATAAAATAAAGTGGGGTGGCCTTCCCACTCCCTGACCTGTAACCCATATTATGGCATCCTGCCTTATTGTGGCCACTTAAGGGATTCAACTCTGCTGCGGTTTTATGTGCGGCAGGGGGAGGCTGGGAGCCTGTAAGTTTTCACTGTGCGTGTTGCTGTCAGGCAGGAAGAGAGAGTTCACCCCTTTGGGGTGATCCCCTATTCCCATTGGAGGCACCAACCTCAAGACCGTTACTCCTCCCCTTTAACCTTCCCCCTGCAAACCTCTCCAATCCAACCACCCACCCCTCTCCCCACCCTGGCTCAAGGGGGCCTTCTAGCCAGGCCCATCCAGCCAAAATCCAGCCTTAATTCTAAGTCTGGGCTACATTGCTTCCTTTCCTTTGGGAATGCCTGCAGTTCTATAAGTGGCCACCGCTTGATTTTGGTGCTGCTGGGACTGCGGAGTTGGTGGCCAATCAGATTGGCTCTCTAGGGCGGGACTTCCTCCCCAGAGAGGTCCCCTTCTGAAACAGCGATCGGGTGGTAGGACTGATGACAGACATTTCAGGGGGTCGGGGGTTAAATCCAATCGACTTTTTCCTACTAATCTCCAGCCACAAACAGAGCTGTGGCTTTGTAGCAAATTGCAAACGACATCAAAATCAGTCAACAGTCACAAGAAAATGAGTATGACAGCAAATTTCCCATTACATTCAAACAAATAACAACATTAACATAATTTATGGAAGGTGGGGTGACCTTTTGCTAGCTAAAACATGGCATACTTCCAACCCACACTACGATGCACCATGCAAGGTTTCAAGTTGAAACTACCACAGCATTCAATGTCGCACATTGTAACACCAAAGTTCACCATATTTAACAAGAAATGCATTTATATAGGGCGTGATTTAACAAGCAAAAAAGGAGTCCCCTTTGGGTGGGTTTGGTGGCGTGTTTCCTGGTGTTTGTAGTGCCGGTAACAACCCCTCTATCAAACGGGACTCTTGTTATTTTTTCAGGACTCGGTGAGGAATGTCCTACCGAGCTCGCACTTACAGGGCGGCACGGTAGAACAGTTGCTTTACAGGGCCAGGGTCCCAGGTTCGATTACCGCTTGGGTCACTGTCTGTGCGGAGTCTGCACCTTCTCCCCGTGTCTGCGTAGATTTCCTCCCGGTGCTCCAGTTTCCTCCCGCAAGTTTCATAGAGTTAGTTTCATAGAATTTACAGTGCAGAAGGAGGCCATTCGGCCCGTCGAGTCTGCACCGGCTCTTGGAAAGAACACCTTACCCAAGATCAATACCTCCACCCTATCCCCGTAACCCAGTAACCCCACCCAACACTAAGGGCAATTTTGGACACTAAGGGCAATTTATCATGGCCAATCCACCTAACCTGTACATCTTTGGACTGTGGGAGGAAATCGGAGCACCTGGAGGAAACCCACGCACACACGGAGAGGATGTGCAGACTCCGCACAGACAGTGACCCAAGCCGGAATCGAACCTGGGACCCTGGAGCTGTGAAGCAATTGTGCTATCCACAATGCTACCGTGCTGCCCCTAAAGTCCCGAGAGATGTTCTTGTTTGGTGAATTGGACATTCTATATTCTCCCTGTGTGCACCTGAACAGGCGCCGGAATGTGACGACTGGGGGCTTTTTACAGTAACTTCATTGCAGTGTTAATGTAAGCCTACTTGTGACAATAAAGATTATTATTATTACCCCCAATGCCCCAACTTACCTGTAGGGGGTCCTTGAGCCCCCTGTACCCCACCTCATAAGGGCACTCCAGGGCTGATCCCCGGTGCGGGTGAAATTCACCTTGGCATCATCAGACTAGCACCCTTGCAGTGCCACCTGGCCATTCCAGGCTGACACCCAGGTAGCACTGCCAGGTGTCCAGGTGGTACTGCAAGGGTGCCTCCCTTCCCAGAGGCCCCGATCACCTGGGAGAAACCCCCCTACCCATTTATGGAGACCAGTTTTAAATAGTGCCAGCTGGGGTCTCCTTTGCAAGGGGATTCAGTCCCAGGCGTTGGTTAGATCTGGCGGAGACATATTTAAGCGTGCCGAACTGCACACTTAAATATGCAAATTTAGGTCCCGTGCACATCCAGATCGCAACATTTTGCGCGGCGTGGCAAGCTGGGTACATCTTGCAAGAGGCCTCTTGCGAGATTTACCGGCCGCGTCGCTTCCGGAGTTCGGCGCGACCCGGCCGTTAGATCGACCCCATCATGTTTTACATGACCACCAGGCATCTCAAAGTTTCTTCCAGGCAATGAGGTATTTTTGAAGAGAGTTGTAGGAAGCGTATAAGCCAATATGTGCACAGTAAACTCCCGAAAGCAGCAATATGCTAATGAACAGGTAATCTGTTTTTGTGATGTTGGTTGAGCGATACATATCGGGCAGGACACCAGGGATAACTTCCGGCTTCTTCAAAAAGATCCATCGGTTCTTCTACGTCCACCCGAACAGCCAGGTGGAACCTTGGTTCAATTACTCATCCTAAAGACAGGGCCTCCAACCGTGCAGCACTCTCTCAGTACCACACTGGAGTTAAACCCTTGATTTTAAGCATAATGTCTGAAATGGGTCTTGAATCTGGAAATTTGTGACTCAGAATCCAGTGACCAAAAAGGCCACGGCTGCCAATCTAAACAATGAAATTTAAGATGAATTTAGCCACGTGAGCTATGGGTACCATTACAGATACCTGCTGGATGTAATGTTAGGGGGTCACAGGGTCCCTTACCTTAACACAATGTCATAGAAAAATAGAACGGATCTCAAGGAGGCTGGCAGGAAATAGTTTTGGTGACAAATAGAATGTAATAAAAAATGACTGAATAGTAATTAAACATGAAGGCGCATTGGTGATAGATTCAAATTTATTGGATCTCATTTGCTTCCGTCATTTATCTTTCAGATTGCTTTACTATCTTATGTTGACAACCAAGTGTAATGTATCGTTTAATGGCTGATACGAATCACTGAGGCTGGCTGACCCTTTTGATTATGAAGCGTCAAGGACTTCCAACTTTTCACTTTAGCATTTTGGCTTGAGAAGAGTCAGCAAATTACAGCGTCCAACGAATGAACTGCAGGTTAGAGATTAGTTTTTTGTCCTGAATTCAGAGCAGGACAGAGAGGCAGGAAAGAAAAAGATAATCATGCAGAATATCCTGAAAATGGAGGTATCACCAGGAGTAAATCATCTACTGATAAGCAATATGGTAGGCAGGTGTCCCAGCATGCAAATAAGGCCACGCTATGGGGGATGACTGTGGTAAAGTGGTGAGGTGCGCTTCAGTCTAACACATGCAGAGCTACCTCGAGGTCACCCAACACTACAACCAATTGCCATAATCTGGTCAGGGATAAAATGGGAAAGAAAAATTAGTATCTCATAGACAGTTCATGAAGTTCAATATAAGGACCATTTCCCCTCTGTGTTCAGAATTTATGAGCAGACGATGACGCAATGATGATGATAGCTGATATTTTATGTGAATGAAGAATTATTGCCAGATTCTTCATAATTTTCTCATCCATTGAGGGAACAATGACAGCGGCGGCAATAGGAATGAATCAAGTAAAGAATGCACGGTGGCATAGTGGTTAGCATTGCTGCCTACGGCGCTGAGGACCTGGGTTCATTCCCGGCCCCGGGTCACTGCCTGTGTGGAGTTTGCACATTCTCCCCGTGACTGCGTGGGTCTCACCACCACAACCCAAAGATGTGCAGCTTAGGTGGATTGGCCACGCTAAATTGGCCCTTAATTGAAAAAAAATAATTAGGTACTCTAAAATTTTTTAAAAAGGAATGAATCAAGTGGATTACACATGGTTTGCAACTTAACAAAGACTTCTTGGAAAGTGATGAAATTTATTGAACTCTACATTGCTAACAGTGTCAGCTCCAGGTAAGTGCATAACTAATCCAATATACTAACCAACTTCCAATTATCCTGATTGAAAAGAAATGCCAATCCCAAAAGAATGGATTGATTTTTTTGTTTTTGTTTATAAATTTAGAGTACCCAATTCTTTTTTTTTCTCAATTAAGGGGCAATTTTAATGTGGCCAATCCACCTACCGTACACATCTTTGTGGGTGAGGCTCGCGCAAACACGGGGCGAATGTGCAAACTCCACATGAACAGTGACTCGTCGCTGGGATCGAACCCGGGTCCTTGGCTCCGTGAGGCAGCAGTGCCAGCCACTGCATCGCCGTGCTGCCCTCAGAATGGATTGATAAAGAAATTGTCTCACTTACAAATGGTCATCTATTGCCGGGGGTTTAATTCTTAATGCATAGAATAGATCTAACCCTAGATCTCACTGTGAGACAGGAGCAAGTTTGATCAGATGGAACTGTGCCTTAAAGTGGGGCCACTGAATAGCAGTAATACTAATGGTTGAATTGAGCGATCCATTTTAGCATTAAAATAAAGCAGCTAAGGAATGGTGTGCAAGTGTCAAAATTTAATTTCAAGGAACAATTCTTCCATTTTTATTTATTTAGACTGCACTATAAGGATTAAATGGACCAGGATGCAAAGGCTGCTGGTTCGCTCCTTTGTCTTTTTAGCATTTAGCAGCACTGTAACCTATCATCTGACTGGTCTTCCAAAGTTTAGGTCAGAGAGTTGTACTTATCTGCCTCTATTTCTGGCCTATGCTGATTTCACTATGAAGTGGATTTATGGAATCATGGTTTCTTTCCTAATTGTTTCATCAACTAGTTAACAGTGAAGGTGGGGAAAGAGGGGAGACACGTGCAGTCACATGTACTCTGCCAGGTATGAATAGCTGAGAGAACATGCTGTTTGATTCGATCAGTCAATCGTTGGGACTTACGGTCCACATCCCTGGTATCACACCTGCACTGAAATTCAATGATTGGCTGATCAAATCAAACAGCATGTGCCTCCAGCTGCTAGTAATAGGCAGTGTACAGACTGTACTCAACCAACCTGTGCTTCCAAAACATCAGTCTGCTGATAGATATATTTCTGCAATTGTGCAGCACTTGCTGGACAATCCTGAGAGCGTTATTAGCTACACTAAAAATCAATTTAAGATAATCAATCGACTTGTAATGTAGATCATTCATGCTTGTGAGAAGCAACATACACTCCGACGCAAGGACCCGTTCTCTGCAAACAAAAGGAATATGTTCAAGCCGTGTGCCTATTCGGGAGCCTATAGTTATTACTGGAGGGTTTATGGTTCCCTGCTGTTTTCCCCAGGGCAATGCCGTGGCCAATCAGAGTCAACTTGCCAACTAATCAGCACCCCTTTTTCCAAGGGATAAATTGTTGCAATCGTTTCAAGATTGGCATTCTTGTGTTTGTCCTGATGATTTCAGGATGAAAAGCAATGGTAAACTATCTCTCTTCTCCAAAATAAAAACTATTTCCAATATAATATTGGTTTGGATTTGTTTATTGTCACATGTACCAAGGTACAGTGAAAAGTATTGTTCTGTGTACAGTTCAGACAGTTCAGTCCATACATCAAAAGAAAATACATAGGGAAAACATAAAATATACTGAACCAGTTTCAATTTCTCAGATTCGACCACAGTTCTCCACTTTTTTCCCTTGTTCTAACTCTAACAATGCCAGCTCAAACGTCACCAACACCCTGTTTCACTTCGCTGTTCTTTTTAAAAATAAATTTAGAGTACCCAATTCATTTTTTCCAATTAAGGGACAATTTAGCGTGGCCAACCAACCTACCCAGCACATCTTTGGGTTGTGGGGGCAAAACCCACGCAAACACTGGGAGAATGTGCAAACTCCACACAGACAGTAACCCAGAGCCGGGATCGAACCTGGGACCTCAGTGCCGTGAGGCAGTAATGCTAACCACTGCGCCACCGTGCTGCCCGCCACTTCACTGTTCTAATGCTAGTCATGCCTGCCTTCATTTTACTGTTCAACTTCTACTGGTGCCCCTTTTCAAACCCTCGTCTAATTCAAGTCACACCCCTCTCCATTTCCTTGTACCAACTCCACCTAAACCCCTCTCCATATCTTTCTGTTTTAATTCTTCACACCTATTTTTAAAAAAATATTTTTATTCTCCTCCTTTTTCACATTTTCTCCCAAATTTACACCCACCAACAATAAACAATTATCAGTAACAAATATGTCAGTCCCCACAACAATAACAACGATCCCATCCTCTCACCAACCCCCAAACATTAGCCCGCATGTTTACATAAACAAATGACAAAAAGGAATCAGGGATTACCCATAGTCACCCGTAATATCTTAGCCCCCCTCCCCCCCAACCCTCCCACCCATCCCCCCCCAACTAATGTTCAATGTTATCCAGTTCTTGAAAGTGCATAATGACTAATGCCCATGACTTGTAGAACCCCTCCGTCCTTCCCCTCAGTTCAAATAACCTTCTCACGAGTTAAGAATTCCAATAGGTCCCCCGCCACGCCAGGGCACAGGTTGGAGAGGTTGCTCTCCAACCTATCAGGGTCCACCTTCGGGCGGTCAATGAGGCGAAGGTTATGATATCTGCCTCCGCACCCGTTTCCAACACTGGCTGATCCGACACCCCGAATATGGCCTCCCGGGGACCCGGGTCCAGTTTCACACGCACCACCTTGGAAATTACCCTTAAAAACCTCCTTCCAGTAATCCCCTAGCTTTGGACAGGACCAAAACATATGAACGTGATTAGCGGGCCCCGCCCCGCAACGCTCACACACATCTTCTACTCCTTCAAAGAATCGGCTCATCCTCGCCCTCGTGAGGTGTGCTCTGTATACCACCTTCAGCTGTATCAGCCCCAACCTTGCACATGAGGTGGAGGCATAGTAAATGGAGCACCTCACACCAGACCCCCTCCTCTATAACCTTTCCCAACTCTTCCTGCCACTTTGCTTTGATCCCTTCCAGTGGTGCCTTATCCTCTTCCAAAATATCTCCGTACACCGCTGATACTACCCCCTTCTCCAGTCCCCTTGTCGTCAGCACCTCCTCCAGCAATGTGGAGGCCGGTTCCTCCGGGAAGCTCTGTATCTCCTTTCTGGCAAAATCTCGAACCTGCATGTATCTAAACATTTCCCCCTGCTCCAGCCCACACTTCGCTTCCAGCTCCTTCAATCCTGCAAACTGACCCCGAAGAAACAAATCTTTTAGTGTCTTAATCCCCTCATCTTCCCATTTCCGGAAATTTCCATCCCACCTCCCTGGCTCAAATCTGTGGTTCCCAAATCGGCATTTCCCTTGACCCTGCCCCCAACCCGAAGTGAATTCTTCACGCCTTGATGCGATTCTTCCTGTTTTCCTCAGCGAGATTCTGGGTTTTAATTTCTCTGATTCAGCCGTCAAATAACTGCTGCTTAATGCAGTCTATAATCTCATTTGCGGATGTTTTTTGATACAAAAATTGGTCTGGTTCCTGAACACAGAAACATTATAAATGCGTCTGTGACAAATTGCACTGTTTGTCAATTCTAGCAAAATCATAATTGCTTCCTTCGGAACGTGTCCATCATTTCACCAGAAATAACAGTGAGGGACAAAAATACTTTCCAATATAACCGCAGAGTGACAATCCTTTTCACCAAACGGAGTTATTTGGTGAAAACGTCCTGTGTTTTTTTTGAAAGGTTCTTGACTATTTGTTTCTGAGTAGGTTGGAAGCGTGATTGTCTTGGATGTGTGTTCGATAGAATTACTCAACATTTGCATGACTTTTAAAAAATCCTGGGCACGTGGCCTACTCCAAAGCAACTGTTATTCCCCCAGTCAGCAAGAGGTGGAGCATGAGAGCAACTCTGGGCGATTACCTTGAATGTTACTTCCTCCATCTGACCTCTGCTCACCGATTCCCTGAAGCTACAGCCCGGTTTTGCATATGGTGCATCTTACACTTCCATGCCGCAGTATATTGCAGCAACGAAGAGCTTTGTCCCTGGCCCTGGAAACTGACAATTCATGATGTGCGGCAGTACCAAGTGCCTAATAAGCTGAGATCATCCAAAAGGATATTTATTCCACAAACAATTTCTTTCCTGAATCACCATTATCTTTTCTGTTAAGTAAGCTCTTTAAAACCATTTGCATTTTTTATCAACACTTATTCTGCAAGTTGATAAAACAATGCCTATTTAAAACTCACTTGATATTTGGAATTATTCCCAGCTCTCTATTCAACACGGGAGCAAAGCAAAGTCTGCCAGTAAAGCAGATTAAATAATGCTGCTGATACAAGCACATGGAGGCTGTGATTCGGATGTTGTTCATCAAAGTTTGATAATTCAGGGGCTCTACAAAATTGAGGGGAATTATATTTTGGGATGGCGTGCTCAGGGATCAGGTAAAAATGCTCCTCATACATCTCAATTTTATTTCAAGGTGTGACATGAAGAGGCAGGCCAGTGTGAGCATGTTCGGCTGCAAACTAGCTTGGGGAGAGTATTGGAAGTTGATGATTGGTGTTAATCTGGCCCAAGTTCATTTCTCTACGTTAATGATAACTAATCACAAGGGCGTGAGATTAAGGAACACGCCTCAAATCATGATTATGTCCAATCTTGTCACAACCGTTCAATTTTGCATCTGGGAAACGGTTTCCAGTGGTGTTCCACCGCGCTCAGGTTTGGATTTAAATGTGGGAGGCATGATCGGGAACTTTGCAGATGACACAGAAAATTGGCAATGTAGTTAATAGTGAAGAGGATAGTTGCCGACCCCAGAATTATATCAATGATTCGGTTGAGTGGACAGCGAAGTAGCAAATTGAATTCAATCCGGAAAAGTATGAGGCAATGCATGTGGGGAGGGTAAACAAAGCAAGGGAACACTCAATAAATGGGAGGATATTGAAATGGGATTGAGGAAATAAAAGAGGACATGCATGTCCATAGGTCCTGTGAGTGGCAGGACAGGTGGATAAGGTGGTAAAGAAAACATCTGGAATGTTTTCCTTTATTGGGTGAGGTAATGAATACAAAAGCAGGGATGTAACGCTGCAACTGTATAAAACGTTGTTAGGCCACAGCTGGAATTTTGTGCACAGTTTTGGGCACCACATTACAGGAAAGACACAATTGCTCTGGAGAGAGAGCAGAGGAGATTTACAAGCAGAACAGAAAACATTATATTTATGACACCTCGGGCGAAATTCTCCGTTATCGGCGGAAACTCCGCCGATCGGCGCAAAAAACGGCGCAAATCCCACTTGCGTCACGTCATAAAAATGGGCCGATAGTCTGCGGCCCGAAATGGGCTAGCAGCGACGTAACGGGATCCGCGCTTGCGCAGTGGTTCACGCCGTGCAGCGTCATACGCGCTGCACGGCGTGACGGCTCATAAGGCCGCGCAGCTCCCCCCCACCCGACCGGAACAGCCGACCGCAACACCCGACTTGATGGCTGGCCGTCGCTCAGCCCCGAGGTTCGAGTCACGCGATGTGGAGGCGCTCCTGGATGCGGTGGAGCAGAGGAGGGACGCCTGTATCCCGGGCACGGCCGCAGAGTTGCCCCATGCCACAGCCGGCGTCTGTGGAGGGAGGTGGCAGAGGCCGTCACCGCTGTGGCCCTAACACCACGGACAGGCACCCAGTGCCACAAGAAGGTGAACGACCTCGTCAGAGCAGGCAGGGTGAGCCTCCCCCATATCCCCTCTCCCCCATATCCCCTCTCCCCCAAATCCCCCTCTCCCCCATATCCCCCTCTCCCCCATATCCCCCCCTCCCCCATATCCCCCCTCCCCCATATCCCCCATACCCCCCATATCCCCCCTCCCCCATATCCCCCCTCCCCCATATCCCCCCTCCCCCATACTCCCCCCTCCCCCATACTCCCCCCTCCCCCATATCCCCCCACCCCCATATCCCCCATATCCCCCGTCCCCCATATTCCCCCCTCCCCATATCCCCCCTCCCCCATATCCCCCATATCCCCCCTCCCCCATATCCCCCCTCCCCCATATCCCCCATATTCCCCCTCCCCCATATCCCCCTCCCCATATCCCCCATATTCCCCCTCCCCCATATCCCCCCTCCCCCATATCCCCCCTCCCCCATATCCCCCATATCCCCCTCCCCATATTCCCCATATCCCCCCCTCCCCCATATCCCCCCTCCCACATATCCCCCCTCCCCCATATCCCCCCCTCCCCCATATCCCCCCTCCCCCATATCCCCCCTCCACCATATCCCCCCCTCCCCCATATCCCCCATATCCCCCCTCCCCCATATCCCCCCTCCCCCATATCCCCCCCTCCCCCATATCCCCAAGTGAATCCAGCCCTAACCTTAACCTCTGCAATGCACGCGCAACCGATGGCGTGCATTCATATACCTGCCTAACACTGTTGCTTTTTACCCCTGCCACCCCCCCCCACAGGAGAAGCGCGCACACAACACCAGGGAGCATGTGAGGACTGGAGGAGGGCCCGCTGGTGAGAGGCCACTGACCGTACACGAGGAAAGGGCCCTGGAACTGGCTGGCGGACCTGAGGACCGGGAGGTTGCTGATGCAGAGGTCGGGGCCCCACGAGCAAGTGAGCCACCAACAGCCCGTCCCCATATCCCCCCTCCCCTATATCCCCCTCTCCCGTATCACCTGATCACTGCCTGATGTCTAACCATGCATGCTTCATTGTGTATCGCAGGACCAAACGTCCAGGCACCCATCCCCGCAGATGCAGACCGCCCGCAGGATGCCCCTCGGAGACCACGGGAGACGGAGAGACCCGCACCCTCCAGCATGCGACGCCCGCAGGATGCCCCTCGGAGACCACGGGAGACGGAGAGACCCGCACCCTCCAGCATGCGACGCCCGCAGGATGCCTCTCGCACACCACGGGAGACGGAGAGACCCGGACCCTCCAGCATGCGACGCCCGCAGGATGCCTCTCGCACACCACGGGAGACGGAGAGACCTGGAGCAACAGGGAGACGACACCCCCGTCACGTGCGGGAGCGACCACCCAGCGATGAGGGGGGCAGCCACAGGCCCCCGTCACATCCGAGCCAGGACACCACTACCCAGGACACCACTATCCAGGACACCCCTACCCGGGACACCACTACCCAGGACACCCCTACCCGGGACACCACTACCCGGGACACCACTACCCGGGACACCACTACCCGGGACAGCACTACCCGGGACAGCACTACCCAGGACACCCCTACCCGGGAAGACGAAATACCGGACAGTGACTCAGAGTGGATGGGTGGAGACGAACCCCCACCCCAAAGTGCCATGGACTCAGAGTGGGACGAAGAGCACGACACAACGCCACTGCTGTCACCAACACCCTCCACCATCGCAGAAACACTCACCACGGTTGGGCACTTTAGTGATGAGGCGTCTGGTACACTCACTGGTGCGCACAACACAGCCGTCCCGGTACAGCAGGTGGAGGTAGGAGCAGCAGAGGGACCGGGCGGTCGGAGGGCAGCCCAGGCCAAGCGAACATCTGCCGCCCAGATGGATCCCGGGTTCCTGCAGTTACCACACCCACACATAGATCCGATGCAACCACCGACACGGAGACGAGCGAATAGGGTGACGGGTGGCTTGCGGCGGCTGCGGTCGCAGGTGGAGGAGTCCACCCGCGTCCAGGAGCTGGGAGTGGTCCCGGTCATGCGTGCCACCCAGGCTGACACCGCACGGGTGGCGTCCGCGGTGGAGGCAATGGGTACGACGGTGTCAGACATGGGGAACGGTTTGCGAGGCCTGGGGCCTTCCGTGCAGGCGGCGTCTGTGGCCCAGGAAATGGCTGCCCTCTCACAGGAGGCCATGAGCCAGTGCCAGCGCCAGATGCGCTCAACGCCATAGCCCAGTCTCAGCAGGCCATGGCCCAGTCTCAGCAGGCCATGGCCCAGTCTCAGCAGGCCATAGCCCAGTCTCTGCAGGCCATGGCCCAGTCTCTGCAGGCCATGGCCCAGTCTCAGCAGGCCATCGCTGAGGGCATCGGCGCCAGTGGCCATGTGCGAGCTGGCGTCGCACTGTCGCAGACAGGGTTCGACAACCCCCTGGGCTCCATGGCTGCAAACCTGCAGACCCCTGTCGATACCAGCACGGGCCTCCAGGATTGGCAGCGCCAGATGTCGGGGGCGCGTCGGATGGCCAGTCCGTTCGCATCCCCCACCCATGTAGAGGCCTGGGGGCCATCGGGCACCCCGAGGGAGGAGGAGGTGGTGTGGTCCGTCCCGGCTCCCTCTGTAGGGGAGGTCCCGGTACACCGCGACACCTCGGACTCCCCCCCTTCCGTCCCAGGTGCATCGGGTGGGCAACGGGCAGGACAGGCTGGCAGCTCGCCATCCCAGTCGCCCGGGCCGCAGCCTGGCCCATCTAGGCCAGGACGCCCCAGGAAACGGCCGCCAAAGGGATCCAGTGTCAGAGGGCAGGAATCACAGGAGTCCACCTCCAGTTCTGCTGTACCGTCTGGGGAACCACGTAGACGTAGTCAAAGGGCCCGTAAGGCCAAACAATTAGACACTGAGTAAGTTGGCACGGGTGCAGGGCACAGATGAGTTTTAGGCGCTAGGGCACGTGCATGAACTCCTTTGGTTATTAAAGTCAATGTTACACCTACCGAAGCTGCCTTTGTGCTCTGTCCAAAGTGTGCGGGGGTGTCATGTACGTTGAGCGCAAGTGTGTGTGTGAGGGGTGGTCTTACCTCAGCCCCAGGTGAGTCTGCCCCCTTCCCCCTGGGCCGCCATCAACATCCCCCGGGCAGAGGACGGGACCGTGCGCTGCAGTGTCACAGCCGCATGCAGGGATGGTCCGGGTGGATGGTGGTACTGTGGCCATGGGTCAGACATAGTCCAACGATGTAGAGCCAGGAGCTCATCGGAGGCGGGTTGTCATCATTCTCCATGGCCTGCGATAGACATGCGTCCACCCGCAACTGGGTGAGCCCGGCCCGTTGTGCCGCCGGTGGATCGGCAATTGGGGGTGGGGGGGTGGTGTGCATGCGGGTGGGGTGTGTGGGGTTGGGGAGGGGGGTGAGGGTGCTGGGTGGGTGGATGGGTGGGGGGTGTGGGTGGTCGGCTGTTGTCATGGTGTGCGGTCTGTGGCCATACTACCCGATTCCCACGCCCATCTAGTCAGTGAAGCGGGCGTCTATCAGTCTGTCCCGTGCCCGCTGGGCCAGCCGGTAACGGTGGACAGCCACCCGTCTGTGTCTACCCCGTCTGCCCTGACCATTGCCCCCATCCCCCTCATCTGGGGAGGACTGGGCCTCTTCCTGCTGCTCCTCCACTCCGCCCTCCTCTGCCTGCGGCACATCGCCCCTCTGCTGGGCTATGTTGTGCAGGACGCAGCACACCACAATGATGCGGCCGACCCTATCTGACCGATACTGGAGGGCGCCCCCAGAGAGGTCCAGGCACCTGAAACGCATCTTCAGCACGCCAAAGCACCTTTCGATCACTCCCCTTGTCGCTACATGGGCATCATTGTAGCGGTTCTCCGCCTCATTGCGTGGCCTCCGTATAGGCGTCATCAGCCACGATCGCAATGGGTAGCCCCTGTCGCCCAGCAACCAGCCCCTCAGCCGGGGATGGCGTCCCTCGTACATGCCGGGGATGGATGACCGCGACAACACGAATGAGTCGTGTACACTGCCTGGGTGACGGGCGCAGACGTGCAGGATCATCATGCGGTGGTCGCAGACCACCTGTACGTTCATCGAATAGGTCCCCTTCCTATTAGTGAACACGGCCCTGTTATCTGCAGGTGGCCGCACGGCGACGTGCATCCCATCGATCGCGCCCTGGACCATGGGGAACCCGGCAATGGCAGAGAAGCCCACGGCCCGGGCACCTTGGCTGGCCCGGTCCACGGGGAAGCGGATGTAGCGGTGCGCCATGGCATAAAGGGCATCTGTCACTGCCCGGATGCACCGATGCACCGATGTCTGCGATATGCCGGACAGGTCCCCACTCGGTGCCTGGAATGACCCCGTTGCATAAAAGTTCAGGGCCACCGTAACCTTGACGGACACGGGGAGAGGGTGTCCCCCGCCAGTGCCACGCGGTGACAGGTGTGCCAGCAGGTGGCAGATGTGTGCCACGGTTTCCCGGCTCATCCGGAGTCTCCTCCTGCATTCCCGGTCCGTGAGGTCCTGGTATGACTGCCGGGGCCGGTACACACGGGGCGCCCTCGGGTGCCTCCGTTGCCGTGGGGCCGCGACGTCCTCCTCCCCCTGTCGGTCAGGTGTCCCTCCAGCCTGGGCGGCTGCCGCCTGCCCCTCTGCGGCAGCCTGCGCCGCCTCTCTGGCACGCTCCTCCTCCTCCTCCTCCTCCTCATCCAGGGCAACATAGACATGAGCGGCTGCCACCACGGCGGCCAACATCGCTGGATGGTCTGAAAACATGACGGCCTGGTGGGGGGGGAGGGGAACGACGACATGTCATCATTGCCCATATCCCCTCCTCCCCCCAGCCAGGTGGCATGGGCCGCATGGGTCCAACTGTTGGAGGCTGGCACCTGGCCAGGTGGACCAACTCATTTGCCCTCCCATCACCCACACCGGCACGGCCCCCTCCCCAACCTCCACCCCAGCACGGACCCCCCCCCCCAACCTCCACCCCGACACGGACCCCCTCCCCAACCTCCACCCCGGCACGGACCCCCTCCCCAACCTCCACCCCGGCACGGACCCACTCCCCAACCTCCACCCCGGCACGGACTCCCTCCCCAACCTCCACCCCAGCACGGACCCCCCCAACCTCCACCCCGGCACGGCCCCCTCCCCAACCCCCAACCTCCACCCCAGCACGGACCCCCCCCAACCTCCACCCCGGCACGGACCCCCTCCACAACCCCCAACCTCCACCCCAGCACGGACCCCCCCCAACCTCCACCCCGGCACGGACCCCCTCCACAACCCCCAACCTCCACCCCAGCACGGACCCCCCCAACCTCCACCCCAGCACGGACCCCCCCCCAACCTCCACCCCGGCACGGACCCCCTCCCCAACACCCAACCTCCACCCCAGCACGGACCCCCCCCAACCTCCACCCCGGCACGGACCCCCCCCCCCCCAACCTCCACCCCGGCACGGACCCCCTCCCCAACCTCCACCCCGGCACGGACCCCCTCCCCAACCTCCACCCCGGCACGGACCCCCTCCACAACCCCCAACCTCCACCCCGGCACGGACCCCCCCCAACCTCCACCCCGGCACGGACCCCCTCCACAACCCCCAACCTCCACCCCAGCACGGACCCCCCCCAACCTCCACCCCGGCACGGACCCCCTCCACAACCCCCAACCTCCACCCCAGCACGGACCCCCCCAACCTCCACCCCAGCACGGACCCCCCCCCAACCTCCTCCCCGGCACGGACCCCCTCCACAACCCCCAACCTCCACCCCAGCACGGACCCCCCCAACCTCCACCCCAGCACGGACCCCCCCAACCTCCACCCCAGCACGGACCCCCCCCCAACCTCCACCCCGGCACGGACCCCCTCCCCAACACCCAACCTCCACCCCAGCACGGACCCCCCCCAACCTCCACCCCGGCACGGACCCCCCCCCCCCAACCTCCACCCCGGCACGGACCCCCTCCCCAACCTCCACCCCGGCACGGACCCCCCCCAACCTCCACCCCGGCACGGACCCCCTCCACAACCCCCAACCTCCACCCCGGCACGGACCCCCTCCCGGCACTCCCCCGGAGCCCAGCCTACTCTAACCCCCACCCCCCCCCCCCCCCCACACACACACACAAGCCGAGACACACCTCTCCTCAGGCAATCAGTCTGCGGCCACGCCATTTCCTGCCCAGAGCCAACCCCCCAGGCCGTCACTCACCTCCTCGCTGGTCGGCGTGAGCCTGGAGCACCGGGTCACGCCGATGAAAAGGAGGTTTGATTCACGTCGACGTGAACGGTCATCACGTCGACGGGACTTCGGCCCATCCGGAAGGGAGAATATCGGCAGGCCGAAAATCGGCTGCCTTGCGCAGACCCGTGACATTCTCCGCGGCAGCGGCGCCATTAACGCCCCGCCGACTTTTCTCCCTTCGGAGACTTCGGCGGGGGCGGGATTCACGGCGGCCAACGGCCATTCTCCGACCCGGCGGGGGGTCGGAGAATGACGCCCCTCATCTCTGACGATCCAGCATTCCCTCAGTGCTGTACTGGAGTGTCAGCCCAGATTAAGTGTTCAAATCAATGGCAGGGATTTGGAGGACTGAGTGGGACCATTAAGCCAAGTTGACATTTAAAAGGTGATGTACAATGAATGCAAGAAACAAAATGATGGGAAACCATGCAGAGTGCCTCAGTCACATTCGTTAATCCGATTGCGCAGGAGGATAGGAAGAGGAAATGAAAGAATTAAGCTGTCTCGATAGTACAACATCTCCAACACCCAGGAATCAGGCTTCAACCCTCCTGACACGAAAGGTTGTAGAAATGATTTAATCGTTCTACTAGGTCCAAATTTAATAATGTTTTCTTTAATGCGGCAATAACCGTTCAGTAACTGGCTGGACTCCCCTGGGAAGGTACGTCTCAAAGCTGAGGGAGGTGAGGGAGGAAAGGAAAAAAGGTAACAGCTCAACAGACATCAAAGGGAGATGCCAAAGATAGTCAAAGCGGTGGTCTATAAAATAGAAAAACAGAGCATCATAAAACAAATAGTTTCTGATGCAGAAACATTCAAAATGCTGGAAGACTTGAAATTCTAAGCTGTACATGAAGGACTTCCATTGTGTGGAGAGACCAAAATTCTCTTTGGAAGAGGGAAGGTGAAAGGCGAGAATTAATAGAGGTGTTTGAAACCATGAAGGCCGTTGTCAAAGTAACTTGAGGAATAACTGCTTCCAGTAGTTGGAGAGTCAGTCACCAGAGAACACAGATTTGGGATCTTTGGTAAAAGAACCAGAGGTAAGATCAAGAGGATTTTTAAAAAATGGAGCGCATTGTTCAGCAATGCAATGCCTGAAAAGACAGACGGAGCAGGTTCGGTGGTTACATTTCAAAAGGAAATTAGACATAAACATGCAGGGGAAACGTTGAATTTCTCATAGGGTAAGTCAAGTTGGTTGATAATAGATAGCTTTTCTCAAGTTCTTGCCCCACAGAATTTAAAATGTTAATCTTAAATAGGCTGTTCCCGCTTCCTGTGTCTATACCAACTAAATCAATTCCAAGGGATTTTCCAGTCCCACGGGCTGGGGAATTCTCACGGACAAGACGGGAAAAGCCGCTCTCCAAGTTTTTCTGTCCCACCCGTGGCGATGCCCGCCACCGGGAGGACTGCAAACCCCCAGCACAAGAATCGGTTTCTGTTGAGGATTATTGGGCAATGGGCAAATAAGCATGATTCATGGAACACCTCTGTCAAAGAGCCAGCACAAATAAGGTGGGACAAATGGCCCCTTTCTATGCTGTACGATTCTGTACGTGAATGTAATAAAACAAACTCGAGTTTAATTCTTTAATATTTCTGGAAAGCAATCAGGTTCTGTTTCTGTGTTTTTAAGATTTTGAAGATGAAGATGTTGACTTACACTGGATGGCTCCTCAGTGGTACACCTACCCCCTAACCCCCCCCCCCCCCCCCAACACCTCTCATCAAGCCCTCAATAAAATATTGAAAGCAAAAGCATATCCAGCAGTCCTGTGGGCAAAGGTGGGACTCAGACATTATAAAGAAAGGACAGTTTATAAAGGAGGGAAAAGTTAATGATAACATAGAAGCTGATGTAAATGTAGTCAAGGACTTAACAATTCCCAAAACTTACCTATGTCTAAAATCTTTATTTCTTAGTACGTAGCAAGAAAGAAAAAGAGAAGAGAAGTGCGAATTAGCTGTGGAACATAAACAAGTGAGTCCAATTTGAATAAAGTGCATCTATATCAGTGTGTCAAAGCGGTTCAAACTGTTTATACTGTATTAGAAGGGGAGCCGTCACATCATTTTAATATCACGCGAACAGAACACGGTTTCCAGGCAAATCAGCTTTGCTTCACTACAAGTGCACGCTAATAGCAATCTGCAACACAGATTGACTTTGACGTGTTCGCCAATTCACTGACCAGACACTTGTTCATTTTATCCTTCATAACAAGGCAGATAGAATTTTTGAATGTGTAACTCCTTCATAGCAACAGCACTGCGTTAACGGTTGCCAGCATTGACCCACATGCAAGCAATGGTAACCTAGATTTCTGTCCGCACAGTGGAAGAGATTCTTATTGAGTCAATGAACTTTCACACCACCTAACATTCCAGGAATGCAAGCAGAAATGCAATTTAATGGGCAGTTGAACAAAGCTGTACAATAATTAGCGCATGGATTATTCAAGTTGTACAAATTAATTTAACCGCATTAGTTATATATTTGCAACTGTTGAGCTTTGGAAGTGGCATCAGTTCTTTAAGGAAACTGCATGCCCAATTGTGTTCGGATGAGTGCACTTCAGGAGTGTGTGCAAGGTTCCTCACTAGAAAGGGGACTTGAAGCTAATTATTGCATTTGGCAATGACTTTATGCTTTAAGTCAACTCTCTTCCTCTCTGCTGCAGTGAGCCATTGCATTCAAATATTTCTCTCAAATTAACAGACACAGGCAACACTAAAAAAGCAGCTTTAAACCAACCCAGATCCAATGTTGTAATAATAGCTTTGTTACTGCCATACTGCTGATTAAGGGGTAGCTAGTCTTTTACTTTCCTCCCCCCACTCCCCATAGAATGCCATATGTTAACCTTTAAGGGATTGAAATGTTTGACTATTCTATTTTTTTGTGTCTATCTGAACAAAATCAACACACGAGTTTGAACAAGGTGTCTGTCCACATTGATGTCGTGTTCCATGGGTGGGTGGTGTGGTGTTCTTTGTGTGGTTTAAATTCAGAACGGTTGGTGTAGTGTTCACAAAGACAACAAAATAGCTCAAACTTAAACAAAGCTATATATGTATTAACACTACTAATTTGGATTCGACACATACTCCTAAAGAACATACAGTTGATTATTAACATTTAAACTACACTCATCTACAGCTAATCTTAATACTGATATAAACTGTGATCTGCTCTCACTCACACTATTTGTACTTCTGACTCTCCCTAGCTAACTCTTGCACACACTCTCCCACAAGGCTTAATGGCTCATCACTGCCTTACATACGTATAACTGTAGCTCAATCTAGTGGTTAAGCTAGACACTTCATTAACCCTTGCAGTTCTTACAGTTATGATATTATCACAGGTGAGGCGAGAGGAGATGGGTTTGGCATTGCTGCAAAATTTGATCATTCAATTTGCACAGCCGCTTAGATTCTGTGTCCTAGTGGGAAAGTAATAGAGAGGGAGAGTTGGAAAGAAAAACATTTTCTATTGTGCGGAAGCTGTAGTACGCAGGACAGGTTTTGTTGCTCTGGACCTACCTTAGCTCTAGGATGCTCGTCACATTCCCGGAAGGGAAGATACGGCGGATGTAGTTGAAATCACCGACATATAAGCTGCCGTCGATGCCACACGCCAGAGCCACGGGCGCCAGGAGTTTGTTGCCATCCGACTGGCCATTGCAGCTCGGGCATGAGATGCTGCGTCTTCGCCCATTGCCCATGATGCTGTTGATCACAGCTGGCTGCTGAGAAATGAACTGATTTTCTCCATTTCCTTTGTACAGGATTCCTAATAGGAGGATGATAAGACTAACTTGATCACTGTCGCAAACAATAAGGCATTTTCCTTGATTGCAAAATCATCATCATAAATCATAAAGCACAATTTAAATTTCACATTAGGCCACACCAATCAAAACAATTGATTAAGACAGGTTGTGCCTCCAGCAATTCTGGAAAGAGAATACAAATTAAATCACTGTTGAATGTCAAGCCTACATCAATCTCTGAAGGTTAGAATCATTTGACATTCACCTGTTGTTTGATCAGCTGAAGTATAAACACAACGATTAGATCTTGGTCATGTCTATCAAGCATTCTGGATGAAGTCCGACTTGTTACTCAGGGGAAAAGAGGTTAGATGAAAACAATGTTTACCTGGTGACTGCTATTTCTTTTTTTTTCTTTATAAATTTAGCGTACCCAATTTATTTTTTTCCAATTAAGGGGCAATTTTGCGTGTTCAATCCACTTAGCTTGCTCATCTTTGGGTTGTAGGGGCGAAACCCACGCAAACACAGGGAGAATGTGCAAACTCCACACGGACAGTGACCCAGAGCCAGGATCGAACCTGGGACCTCAGCGCCGTGAGGCAACAGGGCTAACCCACTGCGCCACCGTGCTGCCCCCGATGACTGCTATTTCTAAACATTTATTTGGATAACTAGTTGTAGAACTAGTTATAAACAGTTTACCCATCTCTCCCCTTCCACTACGTCTTCCTCTACTTCACCTATTTACTTATTCTTCCCTTTAAAAATTCAGCCTCAACTTTTAAGGTTCTTTTCGGGGAGGTGTCAGATTTCGCCAAAATGTATGTGACATTAAAGAATGGAGTTCCCTTCTGTGAGTTCTACAAGAACAGTTTGGCAGGTTTTTCAACAAAAAAAAACGTCATCAAACCAATTTTTCACTGTTCAACGCCAAGGCCATGCTATGCTAGATAGCAGCGCCCTGGATACAGGTAGTCCTCTTGTTCCTCATCCTGCTGGTCAATCTTTAAGCAAAGGCTGAGGATGCCAATGGTGGCTGAGTCTGATCATGTCCTTGTTGGGCTGCAAGTACGGATTATTGGATGGCAACGAGAAGCAGGAGTAATGGTTGGTTCCTTTCTCCCCCGACTATAGATGGACGCACCACGGCCAGCTACGGTTCTCCCACATTGGCTCCAACTGAGATCTGCAGACTCAGCACAGACTGGGGATCAAACCTGTCCAACATCCTCGTGGCTGCACTATCCCCACAAGTTCAGGGCAACAGGGGATGGGCAAAAAGCCTCCAAGAACAGTGTTTAAAAAAAGCTGGTCTGCATCGCCCAGTATCATAGCACATTTATCCACTGCACCTTCGGAGCTGTTTTAACGTAACAGAATGCCTGGAATTATAAATAAACTATTTCAAAATGGCACTGATCTTTAATTTAATTTGATCAGATATCAAGCTAGCTAATGGAAATACAGGAGATAGTTTGTTGAAATACTTTGAAAGAGCCTGTTGAAACAAGTTCGCTGTTCATAATTAATTAATTATGTCTGTTTGGGCCAGTAATTGTCAGTATTCATTTCAGATCTTAATATTTGCGTCAATCCAGGGCTTCGACATTTCAGAAACAATTACAAAGCTCACGCTGCATTACACACCGAAAACGAGTTCATGGGTTTGATTAGAAATGAACAATTTATAGCAACAAGTTTCCATTTCCTGTACTGAATGTCTGTAACTGGGCAGGTGTAGGTGTGACGTACCACGCACAACACTGGACCACCAACATTCCAGGATTCAAATGAAACTGCTTCTTGAACATCAACACCTAGGTCAGGATGCGGAAGTGAATAACCAGCAATGTTGAAAGTGGGAGCTTTAAAAAAATTTTTTTTAGAGTACCCAATTCATTTTTTGCAATTAAGGGGTAATTTAGTGTGTTCAATCCACCTACCCGCACATCTTTGGGTTGTGGGGGCAAAACCCGCACAAACATGGGGAGAATGTGCAAATTCCACACGGACAGTGACCCAGAGCCGGGATTGAACCTGGGACCTCGGCGCCATGAGACTGCAGTGCTACCACTGCACCACCGTGCTGCCCTGAAAGTGGGAGCTTTTAACCAACCAGCATTGAAACATAAACAGTAATTTATGGGAAATATTTACTTGAAAATTCTTTTTCCAGCGTTTTGCTCTTTCTGAGTGCAAAGCCTTTTTGATGCAGTTCTGTATTTATTTATATGTAAAACATTAAAAATCCTTCTGCATTCAAAATGTTGGTTCATCTCCACTAGAGACTGGTGGCCTTTACGAATGAGTAGCGTGGAATCTTGCAGAGGCAACGGGGGTTTTGGCTGCCAGCTGGAAAGCTGGTGAGAGCCCCACCTCACCAGGAAGGCCCACTGCATCATGTTGCACTCGGGCGGTCAATAGGCCATTGGCAGGGTCTTTCCTGGGATCAAGGCCCATAAACCCCATCCATCCAGAGCTTCCAGCCATTCAGACGCTGGCAGCTCCACAAAACGCAAGTCCCACCAGTGAGATGAAGGCTGCCCCAGGTTCCATACCCACCCTAGGCCCACAATGAATGCTGGATTCCAGGGTGGAGGTAAGCACTGGTGAGTGGGAGGGTGTTGCCGGGGGTGGGGGAGGGGGAGAAGGGTGGGTCTCAGCAGCAGCCTCCCTTTCCAGATGCTGGACACTCAAGCAGGCACCAAGTGCCTTTGAATGAGGGACACATTGGGTTTGCTTGTCCCACTCCCCGCTTGGTGAGCCCCCTGCCCACTGTTGATGGGGTGAGGCCCTTAAGTGGACATCAATTTCTTGCAGCCAGCTCGTCGACGTTCCCTTCCTGCCGTGGACTCCTGGGGGAGGGGGAAGGTTCGGGATCCTCACCTGCCTGCCTGATTAAATGCGCCCGCCCCTCCCCGCAACCAAACTCGCCATGGGGAGGACACATGGTTCTTCCCATAGTCTCCTTAAACAGGTTGGAATGGTTGAGTGGCCCGAATTAGGAATAGCTGGGATGGAGTGCCACTGAGCATGTAGTCATGTAGGAAGCTGCGACCTGACCTGAATCAACCCCAAAGTGTTTCAACGAAAGCTGGGGAGGCTTCAGAGTTCAGTACGTTCACATCTATTAGCTTTCCTAGTGGGAAGCAGTTGAGGACCTGTCTCTTTCTTTCATGGGATTGGGGAGGAGAAGTTAATGGGAGGGAACATTTTCAGGCAAGGCGAGTGCTATCACGCAGAGTTGAAGCTGATTACTTTTATGGGCAAAGGTGGGAAGACGTGTGAACTGTTGTGGGCGGTGGGACACAAAATCTGAAGTTAGCACCTTGTTTTCATCTTCAAAGGAGAAGTTCAAAGTCAGAAATACTCTCCTCACACTGTTAAATAATTCATAGTGAACACGGTGTTTGCATCACTGGCCAGCTTGATATTAACGCTGTTATTATTTTATTCTGCAGACAGAACAAGGATTGCACACAGAGTACTACTGTACTGATGGTCCGTTTTAAATGTAGCAGACTCATGCAGCGATGGACAAACTGTATAAAACTAGAAAGGAGCACAGTTACATACCAGACTCTGTGCTCTATTGCAACCGATAAAATAAAGTGCGTTGTAGCCCTGAAGCCATAATTCTCCTGTGCAACTTTCAAATATTGAGAGCATCTATATTGTGCATCGGGACGTCACATGTGAGATGTTACATTCTGGTTACTCCTCAAAGTGGTACATTATCGTTGTAGATGCAAAAATATTTTTTTAAACTAAAAGAAGTTTCATGTCGTACTCCTGCTCCAAACCATATGGTCTTACCATCAAACTAGACTTAGAGGCTTTCTAGTGATGCATGTGGCTGACAAAAAAGCACATTGCTTAGGTTTGCTTTCATGGCTAGTTGTCCATGGAACAGGTCACTAGTCTGTCACCAGGGGCTATAGCTTGAGTGCCGCCACTCCACATCAAGCATGGCTGACCAGTAGTTTCATAAAATCATAAAATCCCTACAGTGCAGAAGGAGGCCACTCGGCCCATCGAGTCTGCACTGACCCTCCAAAAGCGCACCCCACCTAGGTTCACCCCCCCCCCCCCACTCTATCCCCGTAACCCCACCTATCCTTTTGGACACACTAAGGGACAAGTTAACATAGCCAATCCACCTTACCACACATCTTTGGACTGTCGGAGGAACCCGGATCCGCCACCTGGAGGAAACCCACACAGACACGGGGAGAACGTGCAAACTCCGCGCACCCAAGCTCGGAATTGAATTCGGGTCCGTGGGACGATGAGGCAGCACTTTCTCCTGCTTTTACCAACTGCCATAAGTGTGGTGGAAGGATTTTGTAGGGCGATCATCAATCTGCGTTATGAATGCACCTTCCATGGCCATCAGGCCCTGGGGTAGGACTCGAACCTAGAGCGTCTGGCTCAGAAGCAGAATGATGTCCAGTGAACCACAGGACGTCCCTTATCATTCACCAGGAACCCAAAATTAACAAACACCTGCCAATCTACAACTACAACTTCAATTGGCTTCAGCTTCCAGTTACCCAACTACAATTTATACATGGTGGCATTAGCAGGACCCAACACTGCCTTTGCAGCAGCATAAGGCACTGCAGATTATATGGACAAAAACACATTTCATGGCAGGGATTCTCCCCTACCCGGCGGGGCGGGGGAATCCGGCATAATGGAGTGGCGGGAACCACTCCGGCGTCGGGCCGCACCTTTAGGGGCCAAGCCCTCACCTTGAGGGGCTAGGCCCGCGCCGGAGTGATTTCCGCCCCGCCGGCTGGCGGGAAATTCCTTTGGCGCCACGCCAGCCGGCGCCGAAACGACTTCACCGGGCGACGCATGCGCGGGAACGTCAGCGGACACTCACTCATCCCCGCGCATGCGCAGTGGAGGGGGTCTCTTCCACCTCCGCCATAGTGGAGACCATGGCGAAGGCGGAAGAAAAAGAGTGCCCCCACGACACACGCCCACCCGCCGATCGGTGGGCCCCGATCGCGGGCCAGGCCACCTTGGGGGCAACCTGTGGGGCCAGATCGCCCCGCGCCCCCCCGCCCCAGGACCCCGGAGCCCGCCCGCGCCATCTGCCCCCGCCGTAAGGTAGGTGGTTCAATCCACGCCGGCTGGCGAGGGTTGAAAGCGGCGGGACTTCGGCCCATCGCAGGCCGAAGAATCGCCGAGGGGAGCCTGCCGACCGGCACGATTCCCACCCCTGGCTGATTCTCTGGTGGCAGAGAATTTGGGACACGGCGGGGGCGAGATTCACGCTAGCCCCCGGCGATTCTCCGACCCGGCGGGGGGGGTCGGAGAATCACGCCCCTTATATTTTTAGATTTACTGGGAGCAATGCCAGGGGAGGACCGCTGGTTAATTATATATGCAAACATAATAAGCACAACTCGGTGTTTAATTACATCAACATGACAGGTGAAGGGGCAATTCCTTCAGGGTTTCTTCCAACGTGATTGAATGGCGGAGCAGACACGACGGGCCGAATGGCCTAATTCTGCTCCTACCCCTTATGGTGGTGTAACCTCAGGCAGGAATCCTGTTGAAAGGCCCGATGCTGGTTTTAGGATCCCTTTTCCACACTGGTCAAAAGCTAAAGAGCTGCTTTTACATGTGGGCCCCTGGGTCAGTGACTTCAGCAGGGGAGAGGGGAGAAAACGGAAGGAGCAAAATCCATTATTGCGCCATCAACAGGAAAATTACACAAGGCCGTTGACTGTTTTACCGAATCATAATTCAAGTGTACATGAAATTGTCATGCTTCACTCACACCAGGCCGTTATAGATTAATCTATCCCACAGAACAGCTTTAAAAGGAGCTATAACAGCTTTAGTGTACATTTGCAACACCCAGCTGTGACAATTACTTTCCCCAAATAGCTGAGTTCTGTAATGTTCATCAAAGAACCCTTCCATGTCAGCAAGCTTTGTTATTATACCTGATGCACTCTCATTATGGTGAGAAACTGCTTATTCACAATTTTGCTCCATAAAATACAAAGGGAACAATGAACAATATTTTATCTTCATTAGAATATTTATCACCATTTTTCTGGGTGTCCGCACAAACACCTGTCGCTGTCGATATTCTGCTCCAGGATGAATCTCTCCAGCTTACGCAGCTTGTCGTAACGACTAATCACCGCGTTTATTCAATTAGACACAATTCACTCCAGAAAAGTTATTGCCTGTCAACGAACATCCCAGCATAATGCAAAGAATCGATTTGGCAGCACAATGCTTTCTTTTTGAGAATTGACTTGTCCAAATCTTTTTAATTGCTCCAAGCTGTATGTTCCCTAGATCATGATTCAATTAGCCCTTTGTTCCAACTGAACTATCTCTGATGTCGCAAAGTAAAAGCTTTCATTCGGGAAATTGGTAGCCTTGTAAAACAAATGCATTGACCATAGATCTTATCCTCAATAGCATGGAAAGAAATGGGTGACTTTTCCATGTTTTGTTCAATTCAGGCCATGTTAGATTCATCTATCCCATTGAGCAGTGTTAAAAGAAGCTACAACCACTTCAGGGTGTAATGGCAGAATCCAGCTTTGTCATCTGCTTTTCCCAAATACTTATATTCTTAACTGTTCATAATAATAATCTTTATTGTCACAAGTAGGCTTACATTAACACCGCAATGAAGTTACTGCGAAAATCCCCCAGTCGCCACACTCCGGCGCCTGTTCGGGCAGACTGAGGGAGAATTCAGAATGTCCAATTCAACGAACAAGTGCGACTTTCGGGACATGTGGGAGGAAACTAGAGCACCCGGAGGAAACCCACGCAGACACGGGGAGAACGTACAGACTCCGCACAGACAGTGGCCCAAGCGGGAAACAAATCTGGAACCCTGGCACTGTTAAGCAACAGTCCTAACCACTGTGCTGCTCATCCTAAACTGTTCAGAAGGTATTCATTGTGGACTGCAAAAGGCAGTCCAAATTTTCAAGGTCACGCTTTCTCTGGAGTTGGTAATCTGTCCTGATGAGACTTCGCTGTATCTGTCAGGAAGATCTCTGAGAACCTCATGTTACTCAGGGATACAATTGCATATGTACTGGACAGGGAGCAAGGGGTGGGCACTTCATTCATCAGCTTGGGCCAGGAGAAGGCCTTCTGACAGAAGGTTGCACACTTACATGATGTGCGCGCTCTCCAAAATGGAATTTGGAGATGGAATCCTCAATTGGATCCAACAGCTCTGCACAAATGTCAATAGCGCAGTTTCACTCAATGGGTGGGAAACAGAAAGCTTTCTGATCAAACCTGGAGTCAGGCAGGGCTGCCCTCTCTCCTCTTTCCTGTTCGTAGCATGCGCTAAAAACTGGAAGGAACGATAAGCTATGATTAAGCAAAAACTGGGCATGTGGGAGCGATGCTCCCTCTCCATTGCAGGTAAAAACCTGGACACCAGGTGTGAGGCACTCTCTCTGATTTGCTCGCTGTGCCGCAGTTTGGTCCATTCCTCACCCCTGTGCCGTGGCAGTCACTTGAGCCATCTTCCACTTTATCTGGTGGTTATAAATGGGCTGTGTTCACAGGGATTGGGTGTATAAACCTCTAGTTAAAGGGGAAAAGAAACATGCCCCATTTTCTCTCATCCTGATAGCTACCTTTGCCTGGGGCTGCATCAAGCTGTGCATAGATAATCGGTATGCAAACACCAAATGTCACCATGTGCTGAGGCACCAGCTCATCCAGTATCTCGAAGAATGGATCTGGCCATGTTGTTGGACCATGCCATATCACCTTTCCCTCGTGGAAAGGTTTATGCAGAAAAACACCTTTGACCAAAACTCCATGGACTGCACATGATGTCCCAGAGGTACTGCAGGAACAGAAGATAGCAGATCCCGGATGATTTCTTGAGCAGGCTGTCAGTAATTTGGTAGAATGACTCATCACCAGAATTTTTAAATCAGTGCCAAGATGTAGCTTGGCAGGTGATGAGAAAGACTCTCCCCATCAAATCCTTAACACATCCAGAATCTCACCCTCTCTTCCCATTGCCCTTGAGTTGACTGTGGCGGGGGATGAGACCACTGTTCACTCCTTCTGGAACATGCCTTTGCAAAGCAGGTCTGGAGAGAGATTCAGTGGTTATTGTTGAGGTTTATCCCAAGCAGATCCGTGATGCAGGACTCTGTGCTCTATGGGCTGTTTCCAGGGATGGACACCGAGGCAAACATCAACTGTAGCTGGAGGATCATCAACTCGGTGAAAGACGCTCTTTTGTCTGTCTGAAACCTGCTCGTCTTCCAATTAAAAGAGCTGTCCTCAACTGAATGTTGTCAGCTGGCATATTCCAAGGCTATGAGCTGAGAGGTGCACTGAAGCTTGAGGAAGCCACCGCAGAGGCCTCATGTGGATGTGTCGTTGTCTAAGACCTTTGAGCCATGCTATACCAAGGGGCAGGAATATGTGTTAAACCCCTTGGGCTGAATGACTCATATTTGCTGTATTTTGTGAATATCAAGGGTATTGAAATTAAATTGAGGCATCTTGGAGAGGAACGTGCTATATGGAGAAAATATGAATTCTATTGCCCTCTCTGTAGGTTTTCAATGTGAAATGTTTCTTGCCCTCAGACTGCATGCCTGACATGGAATGTATATTGTAAGTATTAACAGTATTATAATTGTAAAGAGACATTTGGAAATGGAGCATACTACATGGAGACAATTTGGTTTTATTGCTCTGTAACTTTCTTTGCATTATTTTTAAATGTACCTTTACTGATTTTTTTGAATAAAGTATATTTGTGGGGTAAAAATATTAAGGGCCAGGGCCATGAGCTAAGGGATCACCAAAGCTTGAGGCAGTTGCCACAGAGGTGAAAAAGGTAAGGCCTGTTTCTAAAGTCCTCCTATCACAGTCCACTGAGGGGTAGGAAATTGTGTAAAACCCCCTTGGGCTGCATGCTTGACATAAAATGAATATTGTAAGTATACACTGCAATTGTAAGTGAGGTGAGGAATATCAGAGTGTCACATACTGTATTGAAAGAAACTGGTTTGCTTTGCATTTCATACAAAGTCAACTTTCCAGTGGCGACATGTATAAGAGCAGCGCACACAAGGTGGCTCCCACTAGAGAACTTCAGCTGAATTCTCCGTCGGTGGGATGCTCCAGTCCACTGGTCGAATACCCACGCCTGCGAGTTTTCCGACGGCGTGGGGTGGCTACAATGGGAAATCCGATTGGCCGGCTGTGGGAACTGAGAATCACACTGCCGGCGGGGCCGTGCCGCGCAGGAAAACGCAACTGGCCGCCCGGAAAATTCTGCCCCTTTTATTTAAGCCCTTTCCACCTGATTTTTGGAGAAGAATTGGGCTGGGGTTTGGGTAGATCGATGGGTTAGGATTCCCACATCAAAGGGCTGCCCAATAAATACAAGACTAGGCAGCAGAGAAATAAGGAAACATCTTTGAACTCTGAAGCCTCGACGGCCCAGTCGGTGAGGAACATGGCGGAGGTTCCTGCAGCATCGGTGGCCACTCCACGAACAGCTGAGATGCTGACAGGCATCCTAGCGGGAGAACTACAGAAATTACCTGCAGGAGGTCTCGGAGGATCATGGAAGAGCGATTGAGGGGGTGATGTCCTCTTTTCGAACAGCCTTGGGAAACGTGGATGAAGTGGTAAAGGCGCAGGGCATGGAGCTGAAAGAGCTGGAAGTGGCTCTTTCAAGGCAAAGTGACCAGATCACCTCTCTGGAAGTGAGGATGGCACGGGTGGCCAGCGTCAACAAGGCATTGAGAGTCAAGGTGGACGATTTGGAAAATCGCTCCAGTAGACAGAACTTGACGGTGGTTGGGTTGCTGGAGAGCTTGGAGGTTCCGAGTCTGACAAAGTTTATGTCGATGTTTTGGTAGAGGGTGGGTGAGGGGGAAATGGTGTCCCCCCCTGAGTTGGATCCCATCCACAGGTCGTTGAGGGAGAAACCCCATCCTGGTGAGCCATCGCGTTCCCAAGACAAAGAAAGCGTTCTGCGGTGGGCAAAAGATCATTGGAACTCCAGGTGGGAGGGCCACGTTGTGAGGATCTATCTAGATGTTGAGGCGGAGCAGGCCAAGAGACGTGCAGCATTCTACAAGGCCAAGATTGCGCTGTATCGGAGCAATGATTTACTCTGCATGCCTCCGAGCGACTTAGCAATTGAAAGATTACTACTTTGAAACTCCGGAGGAGGCTGAGGCATTAGTGCAGAAACATGGACTGGGATAACTGTGAATTATATTGGTTGGGAGTATATGTCTGGGGTGGGAGTGGGAGTTTTGGGATTTTGGTGGAGTGTTTTGGGGCGTATTGGAGCTTTGTACTTGGATTTTTACTGTGGGTTTTGTGGGGTGGGTGTTGTTGTTATTCATGGAGCTTTCTTTTTTTTCCTGGAACGGTTAAAGTTGGATGTGGGCCTGGAGCTGGTTGGCGTTATGGGTTTTTGTTGCTATGCCTTTTTGCTCTGTGTGGAGGCCATCCTACTAGCTAAATAGCTAAGTAGTTAGTTAATGGGAGCGGAGGGATGGGTATCTGCAACTCATACTGTGGGGGGCGGGGGGCGGGTTTAGCATAAGCTTAGGTGTTTTGTTTTTGTTTTTGTTGGGGTTTGGGAGGGTGGGGGAGGATGGGAGCCTTTGTTTGCCTTGTTGTTTACTGGGTTATTTGGGTGTGGCATTGATGGGAGGCAGGGGAGGGGTAGTTCTCTGATGCTGGCTGTAAACATTTCTTTGTTCTGCCTTGATGGGGAATTTGGTGGCCATCTTGGACGGGTCTAGTGTTGGCTCTCTTTGAGTAGCTGCTGGACTGCCCCACAGAGTTGGTGGTGCTGGTGGTGGGGGGATTAGAGGTCCTACAAGCTGAATTTAGGGAGCTAGGAGTTAAACTAAAAAATAGGACCTCAAAGGTAGTAATCTCAGGATTGCTACCAATGCCACGAGCTAGTCAGAGGAGGAATGTCAGGATAGAGAGGATGAATGCGTGGCTCGAGAGATGGTGCAAGAGGGAGGGATTCAAATTCCTGGGACATTGGAACCGGTTCTGGGGGAGGTGGGACCAGTGCAAACCGGACGGTCTGCACCTGGGCAGGACTGGAACCGATGTCCTAGGGGGGGTGTTTGCTAGAGCTGTTGGGGAGAGTTTAAACTAATGTGGCAGGGGGATGGGAACCGATGCAGGAAGTTGGAAGGTAGTAAAACAGGGACAGAAATAAAAGGCAGTAAGGGGGAAAGTGTAAGGCAGAGAAGCCATAGTCAAAAATCAAAAAGGGCGCCAGTACAAGGTACAGTGACTGAGGGGAGCTCAGTGAATAGGACCAGGAAGACGAAAAGAAATAAAACGGGAAGTGAAAACATTAATGGTCAGCGACGCGGCAGGTTGCTACATCAAGATATGGGTTCAACGACAAGGAAAATTAGGAGAAAGGTTAAGAGGAAATATAACTTAGGAGAGGTTACTCATCGAGGTGTTAAGATTCAGAATAGAGGTAAAAAAGCCAACATAAGTGTACTTTACCTGAATGCTCGTAGTATTCGGAATAAGGTAAATGAGTTGATGGCGCAAATCATCGTGAATGACTATGATTTAGTGGCCATTACTGAAACATGGTTAAAGGATGGTCACGACTGGGAGTTAAATATCCGAGGGTATCAAACTTTTCGGAAGGACAGAGTGGATGGTAAGGGAGGTGGTGTAGCTCTGTTATTTAAGGATGACATCCGGGCAACAGTAAGGGATGACATCGGTGCTATGGAGGATAAGGTTGAATCCATTTGAGTGGAAATCAGGAATAGTAAGGCGAAAAAGTCACTGATAGGAGTAATCTATAGGCCACCAAATAGTAACATTATGGTGGGGCAGGCAATAAACAAAGAAATAACTGATGCATGTAGAAATGGTACAGCAGTTATCATGGGGGATTTTAATCTACATGTCGATTGGTTTAACCAGGTCGGTCAAGGCAGCCTTGAGGAGAAGTTTATAGAATGTATCCGCGATAGTTTCCTAGAACAGTATGTAATGGATCCTACAAGGGAACAAGCGGTCCTAGAACTGGTCCTGTGTAATGAGACAGGATTGATTCAGGATCTCATAGTTAGGGATCCTCTCGGAAGGAGCGATCACAATATGGTGGAATTTAAAATACAGATGGAGGGTGAGAAGGTAAAATCAAGCACTAGTGTTTTGTGCTTAAACAAAGGAGATTATAATGGGATGGGAGAAGAACTAGCTAAGGTAGACTGGGAGCAAAGACTTTATGGTGAAACAGTTGAGGAACAGTGGAGAACCTTCCAAGTGATTTTTCACAGTGCTCAGCAAAGGTTTATACCAACAAAAAGGAAGGATGGTAAAAAGAGGGAAAATCAACCGTGGATATCTAAGGAAATAAGGGAGAGTATTAAATTGAAGAAAAAACCATACAAAGTAGCAAAGATCAGTGGGAGACTAGAGGACTGGGAAATCTTTAGGGGGCAACAGAAAGCTACTAATAAAGCTATAAAGAGTAAGATAGATTATGAGAGCAAACTTGCTCAGAATATAAAAACAGATAGTAAAAGTTTCTACAAATACATAAAACAAAAAAGAGTGGCGAAGGTAAATATTGGTCCTTTAGAGGATGAGAAGGGAGATTTAATAATGGGAGATGAGGAAATGGCTGAGGAACTGAACAGGTTTTTTGGGTCGGTCTTCACAGTGGAAGACACAAATAACATGCCAGTGACTGATGGAAATGAGGCTATGACAGGTGAGGACCTTGAGAGGATTGTTATCACCAAGGAGGTAGTGATGGGCAAGCTAATGGGGCTAAAGGTAGACAAGTCTCCTGGCCCTGATGGAATGCAGCTCAGAGTGCTAAAAGAGATGGCTAGGGAAATTGCAAATGCACTAGTGATAATTTACCAAAATTCACTAGACTCTGGGGTGGTCCCGGCGGATTGGAAATTAGCAAACGTGACACCACTGTTTAAAAAATGAGGTAGGCAGAAAGCGGGTAATTATAGGCCAGTGAGCTTAACTTCGGTAGTAGGGAAGATGCTGGAATCTATCATCAAGGAAGAAATAGCGAGGCATCTGGATGGAAATTGTCCCATTGGGCAGACGCAGCATGGGTTCATAAAGGGCAGGTCATGCCTAACTAATTTAGTGGAATTTTTTGAGGACATTAAAAGTGCGGTAGATAACGGGGAGCCAATGGATGTGGTATATCTGGATTTCCAGAAAGCCTTTGACAAGGTGCCACACAAAACGTTGCTGCATAAGATAAAGATGCATGGCATTAAGGGGAAAGTAGTAGCATGGATAGAGGATTGGTTAATTAATAGAAAGCAAAGAGTGGGGATTAATGGGTGTTTCTCTGGTCCCTCAGGGATCAGTGTTGGGGGCCCACAACTGTTCACAATTTACATAGATGATTTGGAATTGGGGACCAAGGGCAATGTGTCCAAGTTTGCAGACGACACTAAGATAAGTGGTAAAGCAAAAAGTGCAGAGGATACTGGAAGTCTGCAGAGGGATTTGGATAGGCTAAGTGAATGGGCTAGGGTCTGGTAGATGGAATACAATGTTGACAAATGTGAGGTTGTCCATTTTGGTAGGAATAACAGCAAAAGGGATTATTATTTAAATGATAAAATATTAAAACATGCTGCTGTGCAGAGAGACTTGGGTGTGCTAGTGCATGAGTCGCAAAATGTTGGTTTACAGGTGCAACAGGTGATTAAGAAGGCAAATGGAATTTTGTCCTTCATTGCTAGAGGGATGGAGTTTAAGACTAGGGAGGTTCTGCTGCTATTGTATAAGGTGTTAGTGAGGCCACACCTGGAGTATTGTGTTCAGTTTTGGTCTCCTTACTTGAGAAAGGACGTACTGGCACTGGAGGGTGTGTAGAGGAGATTTACTAGGTTAATCCCAGAGTTGAAGGGGTTGGATTACGAGGAGAGGTTGAGTAGACTGGGACTGTACTCGTTGGAATTTAGAAGGATGAGGGGGGATCTGATAGAAACATATAAGATTATGAAGGGAATAGGCAGGATAGATGCGGGCAGGTTGTTTCCATTGGCGGGTGAAAGCGGAACTAGGGGGCATAGCCTCAAAATAAGGGGAAGTAGATTTAGGACTGAGTTTAGGAGAAACTTCTTCACCCAAAGGGTTGTGAATCTATGGAATTCCTTGCCCAGTGAAGCAGTAGAGGCTCCTTCATTAAATGTTTTTAAGGTAAAGATAGATAGTTTTTTGAAGAATAAAGGGATTAAGGGTTATGGTGTTCGGGCTGGAAAGTGGAGCTGAGTCCACAAAAGATCAGCCATGATCTCATTGAATGGTGGAGCAGGCTCGAGGGGCCAAATGGCCTACTCCTGCTCCTAGTTCTTATGACTCATCATTTGGTTGGTCACGTTAAATATGAGGGCTTAACTGACCGGCAAAAGGTCCTTGCAAAGTGGACCGTAGGTGTTTGAAGGTTGATGTGTCGCCTTTGCAGGAGACCCATTTGAGGATTAAAGATCAGATAAGGTTACGGAACGGCTGAGCGGGGCAAGTATTTCATTTGGGATTTGACCCGGGAGCTGCGATTTTGATTAATAAGAAAGTAACTTTTCTGGCACCGAAGATTCTGATAGATACGAATGGAAGGTGTGTAATGATCAGTGGGTCATTGGCGGGAACCCTGGTGGTCTTAGTCAACGTATATGCACCAAAGTGGGATGATACATATTTTCTCAACAAGTTGCAGGCTTCTGTGCCCGATCTGGACTCGCACCAGCTAATCCTGGGTGGGGACTTTAACTGTGCACTAGACCCTCAGCTGGATAGATCGAGGCCTCAGTCTTTTGAGTCCTTCTGGGTTGGCAAAGACACTCTTTGCCTTTATGGTGCAAATAGAGGAGGGGCACACCCGTGGAGATTCTTCTCATCCAAATGAGAAGGATATTTCTTTTTTCTCTCAGGTACATAAGGTCTGCTCTCGGATCGACATCTTTGTGGTGGGTAGATCTTTGCTACCGGGAGCGTTGGGATGAGATATTCGGCAATAGTGATTTTGGATCATGTGGATTTGGTGATGGGGCTGGGGCCCGTGCAACCTTGGAGGATGGAAAGGATATTGTTGGCGTGATTTGAATAGGAGTGAGGAGGTAGTTTACCAGTACAAGGGTCTGGTTTAGCACACTGGGCTAAATCGCTGGCTTTGAAAGCAGACCAAGGCAGCATGGTTCAATTCCCGTACCAGCCTCCCCGAACAGGCGCCGGAATGTGGCGACTAGGGGCTTTTCACAGTAACTTCATTTGAAGCCTACTTGTGACAATAAGTGATTTACATTTCATTTTCAGAGTCCAAGTGGGGGCGGATGGAGAGGAGTGCCTGTACAGGCACTCGTTTTCCCTGCAAAGTGGACTTCAAATCCGGTGGCTGTGGCCACTCGAGTACGGAGACAGTTCAGGCAGCATTTCAAGCTGGGTGCAATGTTGTTGTTAGCCCCATTCTGCGGTAACCACCATTTTGTTCCAGTGGCCTTGGACTGGGGCCATGGGGGGGGGGGGGGGGGGGGGAGGGGTTGGAGCGGTTCGGGGACATGTTTATAGTTCGTGGGTTTTGAGGAGTGGTTGGGCAAGTTCCAGCTCCCAAGAACTAATCTGTTTAGGTATTATCAGGTCGGTAACATTTTGCGTAAGGAGATTCCTCGTGTTGATGGGTCGGGGTTCATTTGACGGTTGAGTTGGGGGAAGGGAAGATATTGGATATTTATAGTAGGCTAGCGTCAGTGGAGCAAGCTCCATTGTATGAGTTTAATGGGAGAGGGAGCTGGGTCAGGGTTTTGAGGAGCAGTGTGGAGTGAAGCTCTATGTAGAGTCAACTCCACCTCCTCATGCGCTAGGCTCAGTTTGATTCCGTTCAAGGTGGTGCATAGGGCACATCTGACCAGGGCATGGATGAGTAGGTTTTTTTCCAGAGGTAGGGTATATTTGCGAGCTTTGTTCACGGGGTCCAGTGAATGACACACATATGTTATGGCCTTGCGCTAAACTGGTGTGCTTATGGGTCTCCTTCTTCAGCACGTCAGGAGTTCTTGGGATTGAGGTGGAGCCTTTACCTTCGGTGGCTATCTTTGTGGTCTCGGGTTTGCCCTGGAGCTGCGGACTGGGGCGAAGGCGGATGCTCGCCTCGCTGCTAGTCCGAAAAGACCCCTGTTTGGGTGGAGGACTCCGGTTCCTCCCAATGCTTTGTCCGCTGGAGTTTTTGGACTTAGAAAAGGTCAAGTGTATCACGAGGGGTTCGGCAGGAGGATTCTATGCGAGGTGGCAGCCTTTCATTTCCTGCTTCAGGGAGCTGGTCACCGTCAGATGTTAGGGGAGGCAGTGTGGTGGGGGGCGGTGGGAGTGGTTCAGGATTTGCTTTGGCATTTGTCTTGGTTGTTTTTCTTTGTGGGTGAGAGGGGAGTGGTTGAGTATAGAATTGTAATTGTTCTAGTTGTGTAATATGGTTTTTACGGTGTTATATTGAAAACATTTTCTTCATAAAAATATTTTTATAAAAAACTTCGAACATCTTAATTAAAGTACTTCTATAACTTTTACATATAAAGAATATTTTTCAGAGGACATATTGTTGTTTAGAAATATGAATTGCAATTTCCCTTTGTTTGCTGTCCAGCTTTCTCCTCTCCGCTCTTGGGGACTTCATAGAATTATACTCATAGAATCCCTCTCGTGCAGAAGGAGGCCATTTGACCCATCGAGTCTGCACCTGCCCTTGAAAAGGGCACCCTACTAAAGCCCACGCCTCCACCCTCTCCCCATAATCCAGTAACCCTAGCTAACCTTTTGTACACTAATAGCCAATTTAGCCTGGCCAATCCACCTAACCTTCATATTTTTGGACTGTGGGAGGAAACCAGAGCACCCGGAGGAAACCACGCCGACACAGGGAGAAAGTGCAAACTCCACACAGACAGCCACCTGAGGCTGGAATTGAACCTGGAGCTGTGAGTCAGCAATGCTAACCCCTGTGCCGCTGTGCTGAGAGGCTGGGTTTCGTCCTTTTCCCATCTTCGCTTCTGGCGGTGCACAGGTCCAAGTGACCAACTTGAGAACCGAGCTGTGTTTCCAGCTAATTTAAGCATTCTTGGTGAGGGCTGAGTATGAAACAACAATTTAGCGTGGGGTTGTCATCTTTCATGATATTTGCCCACTTGGCGAAAGAGGAATTTGAGATTAATTTCTAGTAAGATGTTGCCAAAATTAGGTCCACCCACTCTGGGAAGGGGGCTATTGTAAGAGGTGCTCTGGCTACGATCAGAAAATCAAGTATCCTACTCAACTGGACAGGAGATATTGAGGCAAATATTGAGCAAAAGTTTGAATTGTTCACTCATCTTCAATTAAAAAAAAAAAAATTTAGAGTACCCAATTCATTTTTTCCAATTAAGAGGCAATTTAGCAGGGCCTATCAACTAACCTGCACATCTTTGGGTTGTGGGGGTGGAATCCACGCAAACACGGGGAGAATGTGCAAACTCCACACGGACAGTGGCCGAGGGCCGGGATGGAACCTGGGACGTCGGCGTTGTGAGGCAGCAGTGCTAACCACTGCGCCACCGTGCTGCCCGTCACTCATCTTCAATCTTAGCATGTTGTCCTTCAGAGAATATTGCCCTTGGCCTTGGCTTCACAGCTGCCATTCTGTTCTGTGCAATATTTGACCACTTCAATCTATATCCGTCCCGTTACTTACCAGCCATGCTTCCATTCCGATAATTTGATCCAATTACTTTATAAAGTTAATTGTCTCAGCTTCATATGATTTTGCTGGGAATTTGTCCTAAATATCAAAGACTCTGTAGGGGAATGACAACTTTCTTCTGACCTCCAGTCTGACTTGAGCGATGCTAATTTGAAATCTGAGCTATCTGGTTTTGCTCTTTGCAATCCAAGGCTAAAGAATCCGCTTAACTCTACATCAACCTACACCACAACCCCAAAACAATCCAAAAGAAATTCCGCGGTCACCCTTCTCACTGTTTGTGGGAACTCGTGCATAAATTGGTTGCCGCAACTCCTTCCATAACAAGAGAAACACAACACCGCCCACCCCCCCCCACATCTCCATCAATGGCTCCAAAGTGGAAATGGTCGATAGCTTTAGTTCTGGGGGTCAACATCACCAACAGTCTGTCCTGGTCCACTCACGTTGATGCAACAGTCAAGAAAGTCCAATAACGTCTCTACTTACTACGGAAGCTACAAAATTTTGGCATGTCTGCATCGACTCTCACATACTTTTACAGATGTGCCGTAGAGAGCATTCTATCCAGCTGCATCACAGCTTGGTATGGCAACTGCTCTGCCCAAGATCACAAGAAACTGCAGCGTGGTGAACTCAGCCCAACGCATCACACAAGCTTGCCACCCTCCCATTGATTCTGTCTGCACCTCCTGCTGCCTCAGGAAGGCAGACAGCATTGTCAGAGACCCCTCACACCCAGGCTTTACCCTCTTCCAGATCCTTCCATCAGGCAGAAGAAACAGAAATCTGAAGACCCACACATCCAGACAGAGGAACAGCTTCTTCCCCACAACTACTAGACTCCTCAACGACTCCCCCTCAGGCTGATCTGTTCCCTATAAGAACATTATTCATGATGCCCTATGCTGCTCTTGCTCATGTATTTGCTTTGTTTGGCCCTTGTTCCGCACTGTAACCGATCACTATTTATTGGTGTACCATTTGCCAATGTACTCTGTCGATTATTCTTTTGTCTACTATGTATGTACTGTATACGTTCCCTTGGCCGCAGAAAAATACTTTTCACTGTACTTCGGTTCATGTGACAATAAACATCAATCAATCAACACTTAACTGCATTTCAACAAGGCAATTTATTGACTGGAGGCTCTTTGTAAATTCTGACGACATGATAAGGCACCATTTAAATGCAAGCTCTTGCTTTCTTTGTGTTTAAAGAAAGTTGAGTTACATCTCACTTAAAACTTTTCAAGACTGCCACCCATGAGGGTCAGACATGGATTCAAAGGGGATGCATTCAATAAAGCTATAAAAAAAACACAAGAACTGCCATGGATTATCTGGAACAGTTCTTGGGATATCATCATCTTCAAGTTCCTCTCCATTCTGACTTGGGCATGTACATCAGTTCCTTTATCATGACCGCTTAAAAGCCCTGGAAGTTTTTACTTAATGGGACAATGAGAATGCCATCACCAAAATATATCGCAGTGGTTCAAGATGGAGGCCCACCATCACCATTGGCACTTCTGGCCACATCTCAAGAAAAAAGATAACAGATAAAATGTTGACTAATACAAGTATGTTCCTGGCATTGTGGGCAAAATTGCTGCCTCAATTAAAGGCAGCAAAAATAAAACCTGATCAATCGGTATCTTTGCTGTTCGTGGAAATTTCCGACAGTATTCCCACATTTTCCTACAAAAGAGTCAAGAGTTGTTCCAAAGGAATTCAGCATGAAGGACAATTTGATCGGCTGTTATGGAAAGACATTTTTTCCTTCTTTATTCTCCCATTGGTTGTGGACATCGCTGGCTGGGCCATCATTTATTGCCGATCCCTAATTGCCCTTGAATTGAGTGGCTTGCCAGGCCATTGCTAGAGCAAAGTTAAATTGTTGAGGGTCTGGAGTCACATGGAGGCCATGTACAGATGGCAGTTTCCCTTCCCTCAAGGACATCAGTGAACTAGATGGGTTTTTCTAAACAATCGTTGATTGCAGTCGTGGTCACCAAGATTGAGATTACTGAATTCAAATTCTACCAGCTGCCATGGTGGGATTTGAACCCATGTACCTCTGGATTACTAGTCAAGGGATGTTCCTAGTTTGTCACCATCATCCCACCCACCAATACAGTTACCAATTGATCTCTCACATTGTTGCTCATCACAGAATGTGAAGCCTAATGAAAACAGTCCTGAAAATAATGAATCATTTCAGACACAAGTAACATTTATATTTGTTTTGAGGACCAGAAGAAGCTACAAAATGCATTCAATCTAGGGTTTTTTCAAAAGGTACTGAGCAAATCTGTCACATGGAAAGGTTAGAAGCTATTATTAAACATGTTATAACATGACGCTTCAAGGTTATCAGGCAGCGTCAACATGGTTTTGTGAGAGAAAAATCATGTTTAACCAATTTATTGGAGTCCTTTGAAGAATTAATATGTGCTGTGGATAAAGGGAAAACTACTGGATGTGGATAGATTTCCAGAAGGCACTGAATAAGGTACCACAGCAAAGGCTATTGCGGAAAGTAAAAACGCATGGCGTAGAGGGTAACATATTGGCATTCGCAGAGGTTTGGCTAACTAACAGGAAACAGAGTAGGCATAAATGGGTCTTATTCTGGGTGGCAAGGTGTAACGACTGGTGTGCCACAAAGATCAGTGATGGGGCCTCAACTTTTTACAATTGACATAAATAATAATCTGGGACGGTTTGTTTTTCAGCCGGAGTTTATTGGCTGGATTAGGTTGTTGGATTAGGCTGTTGTACAGGGCCCCGGTTGCAAGCATTCGCATTAATACAACACTTCCGGGTTATTTTTGTTTGCACCGGGGAACAAGGCAAGGATGCCCACTTTCCCCATTGCTTTTTCCATTGGCGATTGAACCATTGGCGATGGCGCTTAGGGCATCAACAGAGTGGACGGGTACAGGGGGGGGGTTTGGAACTTTGAGTGTCCCTATATGCAGACGACTTGCTGTAATATGTTATGAACCCAGTTTCTAGTATGAGTAGGATTATGGAGATACTGGCTAAATTTGGCTCATTTTCAGGGTACAAGTTAAATGTGGGGTAAATGCGAGGTGTTCCCGGTAAGTTCCCAGGTATAAGGAAGGGACCTGGAGAAGTTGCCGTTTTACCTGGTGAGGTTGAGTTGTTGGTATCTGGGAATACGAGTGGCGCATAGTTGTCCTCTGTTGCACAAGTTGAATGTGGCTAACTCGGTAGAGGGGTGAAGAAGATTTTAAAGAGATGGCATGTTCTTCCGCTAGCATCACGGATTCAAACAGTAAAAATGATGATCCTCCCGAAGCTTTTATTTATTTTTCAGCATTTCCTGATTTTCCTGCTTTTTGGGAGGTAAATAGGATAATTCCGGCTATTATATGGGCAGGTAAGGTGCCTCGGATTCGGAGAGTATTTTTGCAGAGGGACAGGCGGTCGGGGGGTTGGCATTACCGAAATTAAGGAATTATTATTGGGCGGTGAATGTGGAGAGGGTTCGGAAATTGTTCATGGAGGAAGTGTCGGTTTGGGGGCGGATGGAAGAGGCTTCACGTATGGGGACAAGTTTCAGGACACTGGTGATGGCTGTGTTTCCGTTCCCGCTGACTAAATACTCTGCGAGTCTGCTGGTGGTTGCTTCGTTATGAGTTTGGAATCAGCTGAGGCAACATTTTAAGCTAAAGGGCATGTCACTGTGGGTGTCAATTTGCAGAAATCATTGATTTATCCCAGCAGGGTGGGATTCAATGTATAGAGTTTGGGAACGGGAGGGGAGGGAGAGGTTTCGGGACCTCTTCGTGGAAGGTAGATTTGTAGAGTTGGGGGAGCTGGTAGAGAAGTTTCAGTAGCCATGGGGGAATGGGTTTGGGTATTTGCAGATGAGGAATTTTGTGAGGAAGGAGTTGGCTACGTCTCCCTGGTTACCCCCACTTCGTTGCTGGAAAAGATTGTGCCTGAGGATGTGGTAAGGGAGGGCAAGATTTCTGATACTTATGGGCAGTTAGTGGAGAGGCAGAGGGCCTCAATGGAGGAGATAAAGTGGAAATGGGAGGAGATGCTGGGTGGTGCATTTGAGGGGAGGTTTGGAGAGAGGTATTATATAGGATAAACTCGACCTCTCCATGTGCGAGATCGAGTTTAATTCAATTTGAAGTGGTGCACAGAGCACGTATGACAAAGACGTGCATGGGTGCGTTTTTTCCGGAGGTGGAGGACAGATGCAAGTGGTGTTTACGGGGGCGGCTAACCACACACATAGGTTTTTGTCCTGTCCGAGATTGATGGGATTTTGACAGTCCTTTTCAGGACAATGTTAGAGACCTTGGGGGTGAGGGTGGCCCCAAGCCCATAGGTGGTGGTATTTGGGGTATCGGAAGGTCTGGGAGTGCAGGTGGGGAGAGAAGTTGGCGTGTTGGCCTTTGTCTCGCTGATAGCCCAGAGGAAGATCTTGTTCGGGTGGCGGGCTACAGAAGAGCCAAGCGCAGTGGGGTGGGTGAGAGGCGATTTGATTAACATTTTTAAGGTCCTGAGGAGACTTGAAGGGTTGATGTGGAGAGGGTATTTCCTCTTCTGAGATAATCTAGAACTAGGGGTCATTGTTTAAAAAAATGGGGTAGACCACTTAGGACAGAGATAAGGAGAACTTTTCTCTCTTCGAGGGCTGAGTGTGTTTTGAACACTCTTCCTCAAGAGGCAGAGGAAGAAGTGTCTTTATTTTTAATGCAGAGCCAGATAGATTCTTGATAGACAAGGAGGCGAAAGGTTACCAGGGATACTTGGGAATGTGGATTGATGTTACAATCAGATCAGTCGTGATCTTATTGAATGGCGGAGCAGGACCGAGGGGCCAAGTGGACTATGCCTGCTCCTAATTAATTTTTTAAAAAACGCATTTTATTCAAACTTGCATCAAAGTAGGTTACAGCAAATAAACGCCCCGGTAAACATTCTTCCCAACAGTCAACTATACAGTTTGTGCAGATTTTTCTCCTTTTTTATCCCCCCCTCTCCGTCACCCAGCCCCCCCCCCCCCCCTGCGACGAACAGCTCCTCAAACACGGTCACAAACATCCCCCACCTTTGCTCAAGCTCCCCTGCTGAGCCCCTTTACTCATCCTTTATCTTCTCTAACCGCAGGAAGTCATACAGGTCACCCAGCCATGCTGCTACCCCCGGTGGCGATGCCGACCGCCACTCCAGCAAAATTTGTCGCCGTGCAATCAGAGAGGCGAAGGCCAAGACATCGGCCTTCCTCCTCTCCATGAGCTCTGGCTTCTCTGAAACCCCAAATATCGCCACCAAAGGGTCCGGGTTCATTCCCTCCTCCACTATCCTTTCTAACAATGCAAACACCCCCGCCCAGAATCTTCCCAATTTTTCATAACCACAAAACATGTGCGCATGATTCGCTGGCCCCTGCCCACACCTCTCACACTCATCTGCTACCCACTGAAAGAACCCACTCATTTTTGCCCGAGTCATATGCACCCTGTGCACCACCTTAAAGTGTATCAGGCTCATCCTTGCACAAGAGGTCCTGTTCACCCTTCGCAGTGCCTCACTCCATACTCCCCAATTGATCTCCATTCCCAACTCCGCTTCCCATTTCTCCTTGATCTTCACCACCCACTCGCCTCCCTGCTCCCCCAGCCACTTGTATATATCCCCAATTCTTACCTCCCCTTCCACATCTGGGAGCAGCAGTCGCTCCAGCAGGGTGTGATGTGTTGGGTGTTCTGGATCACAAACAGGTCACCAACACTGGAAGTGGTGCAACTCTATTTTATTATAAGGTTAACTATATTAACATACTAGAACAGTGGGTAAATGCAATACCAGCTTTAACTGTTGACCCTTGCCTAGTCCTAACCAGGTGATGCACTCAGCACATGGTGAATGTCTGTGTTGCAGCCTGTGAGCTCTGTGCTCCGAGCTGGCTGCTACTAGAATGAGTGGGAACTCTCCTGTCCCCTGTCTTTATAGTGCGTGTGCTCTCACTGGTGATTGGCTGCGGTGTTGTGTATGCTGATTGGTCCCACTGCATGTCCATCAGTGTGTGTGTGTGTGTGTGTGTGTGTCTGCACCATGATATACTGGTGTATATTATGACATCCCCCCCTTTTATATAAAGAATATGTGCCTGCGTGACAATAAATATTGTGTCGTGAATGTACCTGACTATGTGTGTGCGTGTTATTTACATGACTGTGTACATGAGGCTAATCTATTTACACGGAAAGGTGCCTGGTGCCGAGAAATAGAGTGTCACATCAACAATGAAATGAACATTATATACAAACTACTGGAATGATGAAACAGGATAACAGAACAGATCAAAGAGTCCAACATCGTAAAACTCATAAGTCAAGTCTCTGAGGTGGGCGACGAATTCTGGTTGACCGCCTCAAGGGTGGTTCAGGGGCCACCGGCTGAGGAATGGGCTGGGCCACGGCAGAGTGTGGGAGATGCAGAGTTTTCGGAAACTCCACATAGTCCAGGTTGGGGACAACAGGAGGGCGTGGCACCGGTGGAGGATCACGTAGCGAGCGTGGAACGAGACGAAGGGCACGCCGATTGCGGCGGCGAATGGAACCATCTGGCAGACGAACCAGGAACGAGCGGGGAGACACCTGCCGAAGAACCACAGCAGTTCCAGACCAGCCACCCTCCAGAAGATGGATGCGGACATTGTCATCCGGCGCCAGAACAGGGAGATCAGTCGCCCGAGCGTCACGTGCGCCTTGTGTTGTGCACGAGACTGTTGCATCCGCTGAAGGACCGGAACGTGGTCGAGGTCTGGGACGTGAATGGACGGCACCGTGGTCCTGAGAGTGCGACCCATGAGCAGCTGGGCTGGCGACAGGCCCATGGAGAGTGGGGCCGAACGATAGGCCAGCAAGGCGAGGTAGAAGTCGGATCCTGCATCGGCAGCCTTGCAGAGGAGCCATTTGACGATGTGGACGCCCTTTTCCGCGTTGCCATTGGATTGGGGGTGCAGGGGACTGCATGTCACATGCACAAAGTTGTACCTGCTGGCAAAGTTGGACCATTCCTGGCTCGCGAAGCAGGGACCATTATCCGACATCACAGTGAGTGGGATGCCGTGACGAGCAAAGGTCTCCTTGCAGGCACGGATGACCGCCGATGATGTGATGCTGTGCAGGCGTAGGACCTCCGGGTAGTTCGAAAAATAGTCTACAATCAGAACATAGTCCCTGCCAAGCGCATGGAACAGGTCAACGCCTACCTTAGACCAAGGGACGTGACCAACTCATGGGGCTGTAGGGTCTCACGTGGTTGGGCCGGCTGGAACCGCTGACAGGTGGTGCAGTTGAGCACTGTGTTGGCAATGTCCTCATTGATGCCGGGCCAGTACACAGCCTCTCGGGCCCTCCGTCGGCACTTCTCCACGCCAAGATGGCCCTCATGTTCCAAAACGAGCTGGAACATGCTGTGCGGGATCACGATGCGGTCCAGCTTCAGGAGGACACCATCGACTACTGCCAGATCGTCTCTGCTATTGTAGAACTGCGGGCATTGGCCCTTGAGCCACCCGTCCGTCATGTGGTGCATGACACGCTGTAGTAGGGGATCAGCTGCAGTCTCGCGGCGAATGTGGATAAGGCGTTCATCCGTGGCCGGCAGATTGGAGGCCGTGAAGGCCACATGGGCGTCAACCTGGCAGACGAACCCCTCTGGGTCACACGGGGTGTTGACTGCCCTGGACATAGCGTCGGCTGTGATCAGGTCCTTGCCCGGGGTGTATAGGAGCTGGAAATCGTACCGCCGGAGTTTAAGCAGAATGCGCTGGAGGCGAGGGGTCATATCATTCAGGTCTTTTTGTATAATATTGACCAGCGGGCGATGGTCGGTCTTGACAGTGAATTTGATGGAGGCCGTACACGTAATCATGAAATTTGTCGATCCCAGTCAACAGGTCCAGGCACTCTTTTTCGATCTGCGCGTAGCGCTGTTCCGTGGGGGTCATGGCACGTGATACATATGCAACGGGGCCCATGATGAGGCCTCATCGCGTTGCAGGAGCACCGCCCCAATGCCGGATTGGCTGGCATCCGTTGAAATTTTTGTTTCCTTCGTGTGATCAAAAAAATGCCAATACCGGGGCCGTGGTAAGCTTGGTCTTCAGCTCCTCCCATTCGCGCTCGTGGGTGGGAAGCCATTGGAAGTCTGTCGTCTTCCTGACCAGGTTCCGGAGAGCTGTGGTATGGGAGGCGAGGTTGGGGATGAACTTCCCCAGGAAGTTGACCATGCCCATAAATCGGAGGACCGCCTTCTTATCCGCTGGCTTCTGCATGGCCGTGATGGCTGCCACCTTGTCCGCATCCGGCCGCACACACGACCGGGAGATGTGGTCCCCTTGGAACTTGAGTTCCGTCTGGCCGAAGGAACATTTGGCTCAGTTGAGGCGAAGGCCTTGGTCCCGTATTCGTTTGAAAACGTGCTGGAGGCGACTAATATGCTCCTGCAGGTTGGTGGACCAAATGATGATGTCGTCAACATAGACGCGCACACCCTCAATGCCCTCCATCATTTGCTCCATGATCCGGTGGAATACTTCTGATGCCGATATAATCCCAAACGGCATCCTGTTGTAGCAGTATCTGCCAAATGGGGTATTAAAGGTACACAGCTTTCTGCTGGACCTGTCTAGTTGAATTTGCCAGAACCCTTTTGAGGCATCAAGTTTGGTGAAGATGTTGTCCCGAGCCATCTCGCACGTGATCGCCTCGCACTTGGGGATAGGGTAATGCTCCCTCATTATGTTGCGATTCAGATCCTTTGGGTCAATGCAGATCCGGAGCTCGCCGGAGGGCTTCTTTACGCACACCATGGAACTGACCTAGTCGGTTGGTTCCATCACTCTGGACAGCACTCCTTGATCCTGGAGGTCCTGCAGCTGCTGCTTGAGGCGGTCCTTGATGGGTGCTGAGACTCTGCGAGGTGCATGAATTACAGGTGTAGCGTCTTGTTTGAGCAGGATTTTGTAAGTGTATGGAAGCGTGCCCATGCCTTCGAAAACGTCGCGGTGCTGGTCGATGATGGCATTGAATTGTGCCCTGAAGTCTGCATCCTGGAAGGCAGACGTGTCCGCTGGAGAGAGGGAGTGTACTCGTTGAACGAGGTTTAGGAGTTTGCACGCCTGTGCGCTCAGCACAGAGTCCTTCGAGGAGCCCGCGATCTCGAAGGGAAGGATGGCTTTTCGCGAGTTGTGCGTCACTTCGAGTTGGCATGAACCGGTAGCAGGAATGACGTTGCCATTGTAGTCCACTAGTTGGCAGATCGACGGAAGAATGGTTGGTTTAACCCCAAGGGTCTGAAAGGCTGACCACGCTAGGAGATTAGCGGAAGCACCAGTGTCCAGGCGGAATCATAGCTGGGATCGATTGACCATCAGGGTGGCACACCACTCGTCGTCTGGATCAATGCTGTGCACCATCAGCGGCTGGTGGTTTTGATTTGGGGACAGCCTGTTCTTTGTTATAATATCGACTCAAAAAGGCTCTCTCGGGTCCTCGGTGTCTCTGGTCTGCGGGAAGTCGGAATCGGACTCGGTTTGGGGGTAGGTAACTGCTTGTTGCAGGGTTCTTCGGAGGTTTATTTCATTTCCTGGTTCAATTTGAGGCATTGTGCTGTCATTCCAGGTGAAGGAAGGTTGTTTTACAGCTTTAAAAGATTTTTTCTTTGATTTGGGACGTTTCCTCTTTAAATGGGCGTGGTCCGGGGCCTCTGACATCATGACGCGCGTGACGCAGCACGTAGGAGGCGTTTGCACATGCGCAGATCGCGGTTCCTTTACTGATGGCCGTTTTCGTGATTGCACATGCGCGGCGTCGCGCAAGTGCAGTCCCTTTAGAAAGATGGCCGCCGACCAAAACCGTTCTCTGCTCCGGGATTTCGACCTCGAGGTGAGTACTGTCGCTTCTCTTACCTTTCCTTGCTGGTTGGAGTGTATTTTCCTCACAGTATTTGCTGAATTTGTCCAGGATTGCCTGGAAGTCGCTCCTGTTTTGCCCCTTGGAGAACTTGAATTTTTAAAAGATTTCTTCTGCTCTGGCACCAGCGACGGTGAGGAGAAGCTCTGTTTTTTCAGGATCGGCCAGGTCTTCTAGTTCGGCTGCCAGCAGGAAGATTTCAAACTTTAGCCGGAATGCCCGCCAGCTTTCGCGGAGATCGCTGTGGCACTGGAGCTGCTGCGGAACCCGGATCTTGAACATCTTGCCTGGGTATCGTTGCTGGTTGTCACTGTACGCTGAGGTGCCGGCGATGCGGAGCTGCGGCGGCGGGTTGCTGTTCTCCATACTTCAGGATGCCGGAATGCTGATTAGTTGCAGGTGGGACTCAGAAGTGCTAGTATGCAACCACTCCTTGTACCATGATGTGTTGGGTGTTCTGGATCACAAACAGGTCACCAACACTGGAAGTGGTGCAACTCTATTTTATTATAAGGTTAACTATATTAACATACTTGAACTGTGGGTAAATGCAATACCAGCTTTAACTGTTGACTCTTACCTAGTCCTAACCAGGTGATGCACTCAGCACATGGTGAATGTCTGTGTTGCAGGCTGTGAGCTCTGTGCTCCGAGCTGGCTGCTACTAGAATGAGCGGGAACTCTCCTGTCCTCTGTCTTTATAGTGCATGTGCTCTCACTGGTGATTGGCTGCGGTGTTGTGTATGCTGATTGGTCCCACTGCATATCCATCAGTGTGTGTGAGTGTGTCTGCACCATGATATACTGGTGTACATTATGACAGGGTTTATCCCGGCAATCTAGGGAACCCCTTCCAGACCTTTCGTGCAAAGTCCCTAACCTGTAGATACCTGAACTCACTAACCCTCGGCAGCTCTACCCTCTCCCTTAGCTCCTCCAGACTGGCGAACCCTTCCTCCAACTACAAATCCCTCACCTTGACCAGCCCCACTTCCCTCCACCTCCTGTATACACTATCCATCTCCCCCCATGGTTCAAACCCATGATTCGCGCACAGCGGCGTTAGCACCGACATCCCTTCCACCCTAAAATGCCTCCTCAGCTGATTCCATATCTTCACTGTGGACTGCACCACTGGGCTCCCTGAATACCTACGCGGAGCCATTGGCAACGCTGCAGTCACCATAGCAATCAAACTAGACCTCTTACAGCCTGCCCTAATTCATATCTCTCTATGTATGTTCATATTGATCATTATTTCATGAACATAGAGCAAAGAACATTACAGCGCAGTACAGGTCCTTCGGCCCTCGATGTTGCGCCGACCTGTGAAACCACTCTAAAGCCCATCTACACTATTCCATTATCTTCCATATGTCTACCCAACGACCATTTGAATGCCCTTAGTGTTGTCGAGTCCACTACTGTTGCAGGCAGGGCATTCCACGCCCTTGCTACTCTCTGAGTAAAGAACCTACCTCTGACATCTGTCCTATATCTATCTCCCCTCAATTTAAAGCTATGTCCCCTCGTGCTAGACATCACCATCCGAGGAAAAAGGCTCTCACTGTCCACCCTATCTAATCCTCTGATCATCTTGTATGCCTCAATTAAGTCACCTCTTAACCTTCTTCTCTCTAACGAAAACAGCCTCAAGTCCCTCAGCCTTTCCTCATAAGATCTTCCCTCCATACCAGGCAACATTCTGTTAAATCTCCTCTGCACCCTTTCCAATGCAAGTTCAGTATTTCAATGAATTCCTTATTTAAATCAGCCAATAAATGCATTCACTTAATATTATTAAATGCAGAAAGTAATTTATTAATTATTAAATGTAGTTATAGGGCAGCATGGTGGCACAGTGGTTAACACTGCTGTCTCCCAGTTCCAGGGACCTAGGTTTAATTCCAATCTTGAGTAACTGTCTGTGCGGAGTCTGCACGTTCTCCCCGTGTCTGCGTGGGTTTCCTCCGGGTGCTCCAGTTTCCTCCCACATTCCAAAGATGTGCAGGTCAGGTGGATTGGCCATGATAAATTGCCCCTTACTTATTGTCCAAAAACAAAAAGGTGTGGGGTTACGGGGATAGGGCGGGGAAGTGGGCCTTGGTAAGAGTGCTTGTTCAGAGGGTCAGTACAGACTCGATGGGCTGAATGGCCTCCTTCTGCACTGCAGGGATTCTATGGATAAATGAACGAAATATGCTCAAATCTGTAAATGTTAAGATGGAAGGTTTAATTTTCTGTAGGATTTCATGAAGTTTGAATATTTACAGTTTCCAGTATTTAAAGTGAAAGATTACTGCGTTTAAGAGAAATCTAATCATCTTGCTTCTGAGAAAAAAAATCTAAAAATACATTTGGTTATTGATTTCGACCCTGAATTTGGACCCTGAGGATGGCTCTGCTTTCCTTCCTCAACTTAATGAGTTATTGGCAAAATGCCATAAATGCCTGTATACACCATTTCTCTGGGAATTTCACCAACATTTTACTCAAGAATGTGGCAACCCATGTGGAAACCCATTATGTGTTCCGATTAATGAATCAGTAATTATGGTACAGACTTTGCAATCAGTGGTGAACTGATGGAGCTCACTGTTGGCTGCAAAAAAAACAGCCTCAAAGTTCTAACAATCTCTGTGGTGTCGATTTAAGAAGATGACAGGTGGCCCAGTGGTTAGCACTGCTGCCTCACAGCACCAGGGACTCTGGTTTGATTCCGACCTTGGACGACTGTCTGTGAGGAGTTTGCACTTTCTCCCCTTGTCGGTGTGGGTTTCCTCTGGGTGCTCCAGTTTCCTCCCACAGTCCAAAGATGCTCAGGTTATGTGGATCGGTCATGATACATTGCCCCTCAGTGTCCAAAGGTGAGCGGGCTTACGGTTTGTGAGGGAGTGGGCCTAGGTAGAGTGCACTTTCAGAGGGTTAGTGCAGACTCGATGGGTCAAATGGCCACCTTCTGCACTGTAGGGATTCTATGAAGTTCCTGACGGATCTTTGCAGAGTTGACATCACAGAAAAGCTGTGGCCAGAGTGGCTGGTTGGGATTCTAACCTAAATTTTAAAAAAATTTGAGTATTTGGGAACTAATTAAACATAATAACTTAACTATAATTTAGAGGATATCTAAGCCAGAGATCGGAGAGTATTATAGTTAGCTATCGCATTTCTATTAGAAATCTAGTGCTAGGAAACAGATAGTTGACAGTAACTTTGAAATTTAAAAAAAGTATTTAAAAAAAAAGACAAATTTTAATTAATTGACGCAATGTCAGTTAGAGAGGTGCTGTGCTCTGACTGTGAGATGTGGCAGGTCCGGGAGGCTTCCAGCGTCCCAGATGGCTTCATCTGCAGAAAGTGCACCCAACTGGAGCTCCTCACAGACCGCATGGTTCGGTTGGAGCAGCAATTGGATGCACTTAGGAGCATGCAGGTGGCGGAAAGCGTCATAGATCGCAGTTATGTAAATGTGGTCACACCCAAGGTGCAGGCAGAGAAATGGGTGACCACCAGAAAGGGCAGGCAGTCAGTGCAGGAATCCCCTGTGGTTGTCCCCCTCTCGAACAGATATACCCCTTTGGATACTGTCGGGGGGGGATAGCCTATCAGGGGAAAACAGCAGCAGCCAGAGCAGTGGCACCACGGCTGGCTCTGATGTTCAGAAGGGAGGGTCAAAGCGCAGAAGAGTAATAGTAATAGGGGACTCTATAGTCAGGGGCACAGATAGGCGCTTCTGTGGACGTGAAAGAGACTCCAGGATGGTATGTTGCCTCCCTGGTGCCAGGGTCCAGGATGTCTCCGAACGGGTAGAGGGAATCCTCAAGGGGGAGGGCAAACAGGCAGAGGTCGTTGTACATATTGGTACTAACGACATAGGCAGGAAGGGGCATGAGGTCCTGCAGCAGGAGTTCAGGGAGCTAGGCAGAAAGTTAAAAGACAGGACCTCGAGGGTTGTAATCTCGGGATTACTCCCTGTGCCACGTGCCAGTGAGGCTAGAAATAGGAAGATAGAGCAGATAAACACGTGGCTAAACAGCTGGTGTAGGAGGGAGGGTTTCCATTATCTGGACCACTGGGAGCTCTTCCGGGGCAGGTGTGACCTGTATAAGAAGGACGGGTTGCATCTAAACCGGAGAGGCATAAATATCCTGGCCGCGAGGTTTGCTAGTGTCACACGGGAGGGTTTAAACTAGTATGGCAGGGGGGTGGGCACGGGAGCAATAGGTCAGAAGGTGAGAGCATTGAGGGAGAACTAGGGAATAGGGACAGTGTGGCTCTGAGGCAGAGCAGACGGGGAGAAGTTGCTGAACACAGCGGGTCTGGTGGCCTGAAGTGCATATGTTTTCATGCAAGGAGCATTACGGGTAAGGCAGATGAACTTAGAGCTTGGATTACTACTTGGAACTATGGGATGTTGTTGCCATTACAGAGACCTGGTTGAGGGAAGGGCAGGATTGGCAGCTAAACGTTCCAGGATTTAGATGTTTCAGGCGGGATAGAGGGGGATGTAAAAGGGGAGGTGGAGTTGCGCTACTTGTTCGGGAGAATATCACAGCTATACTGCGAGAGGACACCTCAGAGGGCAGTGAGGCTATATGGGTAGAGATCAGGAATAAGAAGGGTGCAGTCACAATGTTGGGGGTATACTACAGGCCTCCCAACAGCCAGCGGGAGATAGAGGAGCAGATAGGTAGACAGATTTTGGAAAAGAGTAAAAACAACAGGGTTGTGGTGATGGGAGACTTCAACTTCCCCAATATTGACTGGGACTCACTTAGTGCCAGGGGCTTAGACGGGGCGGAGTTTGTAAGGAGCATCCAGGAGGGCTTCTTAAAACAATATGTAAACAGTCCAACTAGGGAAGGGGCGGTACTGGACCTGGTATTGGGGAATGAGCCCGGCCAGGTGGTAGATGTTTCAGTAGGGGAGCATTTCGGTAACAGTGACCACAATTCAGTAAGTTTTAAAGTACTGGTGGACAAGGATAAGAGTGGTCCGAGGATGAATGTGCTGAATTGGGGGAAGGCTAATTATAACAATATTAGGCGGGAACTGAAGAACATAGATTGGGGGCGGATGTTTGAGGGCAAATCAACATCTGACATGTGGGAGGCTTTCAAGTGTCAGTTGAAAGGAATACAGGACCGGCATGTTCCTGTGAGGAAGAAAGATAAATACGGCAATTTTCGGGAACCTTGGATGACGAGTGATATTGTAGGCCTCGTCAAAAAGAAAAAGGAGGCATTTGTCAGGGCTAAAAGGCTGGGAACAGACGAAGCCTGTGTGGCATATAAGGAAAGTAGGAAGGAACTTAAGCAAGGAGTCAGGAGGGCTAGAAGGGGTCACGAAAAGTCATTAGCAAATAGGGTTAAGGAAAATCCCAAGGCTTTTTACACGTACATAAAAAGCAAGAGGGTAGCCAGGGAAAGGGTTGGCCCACTGAAGGATAGGCAAGGGAATCTATGTGTGGAGCCAGAGGAAATGGGCAAGGTACTAAATGAATACTTTGCATCAGTATTCACCAAAGAGAAGGAATTGGTAGATGTTGAGTCTGGAGAAGGGGGTGTAGATAGCCTGGGTCACATTGTGATCCAAAAAGACGAGGTGTTGGGCGTCTTAAAAAATATTAAGGAGATAAGTCCCCAGGGCCTGATGGGATCTACCCCAGAATACTGATGGAGGCTGGAGAGGAAATTGCTGAGGCCTTGACAGAAATCTTTGGATCCTCGCTGTCTTCAGGGGATGTCCCGGAGGACTGGAGAATAGCCAATGTTGTTCCTCTGTTTAAGAAGGGTAGCAAGGATAATCCCGGGAACTACAGGCCGGTGAGCCTTACGTCAGTGGTAGGGAAATTACTGGAGAGAATTCTTAGAGACAGGATCTACTCCCATTTGGAAGCAAATGGACGTATTAGTGAGAGGCAGCACAGTTTTGTGAAGGGGAGGTCGTGTCTCACTAACTTGATAAGAGTTTTTCGAGGAGGTCACTAAGATGATTGATGCAGGTAGGGCAGTAGATGTTGTCTATATGGACTTCAGTAAGGCCTTTGACAAGGTCCCTCATGGTAGAATAGTACAAAAGGTGAAGTCACACGGGATCAGGGGTGAACTGGCAAGGTGGATACAGAACTGGCTAGGCCATAGAAGGCAGAGGGTAGCAATGGAGGGATGCTTTTCTAATTGGAGGGCTGTGACCAGTGGTGTTCCACAGGGATCAGTGCTGGGACCTTTGCTCTTTGTAGTATATATAAATGATTTGGAGGAAAATGTAACTGGTCTGATTAGTAAGTTTGCAGACGACACAAAGGTTGGTGGAATTGCGGATAGCGATGAGGACTGTCTGAGGATACAGCAGGATTTAGATTGTCTGGAGACTTGGGCGGAGAGATGGCAGATGGAGTTTAATCCGGACAAATGTGAGGTAATGCATTTTGGAAGGTCTAATGCAGGTAGGGAATATACAGTGAATGGTAGAACCCTCAAGAGTATTGAAAGTCAAAGAGATCTAGGAGTACAGGTCCACAGGTCATTGAAAGGGGCAACACAGGTGGAGAAGGTAGTCAAGAAGGCATACGGCATGCTTGCCTTCATTGGCCGGGGCATTGAGTATAAGAATTGGCAAGTCATGTTGCAGCTGTATAGAACCTTAGTTAGGCCACACTTGGAGTATAGTGTTCAATTCTGGTCGCCACACTACCAGAAGGATGTGGAGGCTTTAGAGAGGGTGCAGAAGAGATTTACCAGAATGTTGCCTGGTATGGAGGGCATAAGCTATGAGGAGCGGTTCAATAAACTCGGTTTGTTCTCACTGGAACGAGGGAGGTTGAGGGGCGACCTGATAGAGGTATACAAAATTATGAGGGGCATAGATAGAGTGGATAGTCAGAGGCTTTTCCCCAGGGTAGAGGGGTCAATTACTAGGGGGCATAGGTTTAAGGTCAGAGGGGCAAGGTTTAGAGTAGATGTACGAGGCAAGTTTTTTACGCAGAGGGTAGTGGGTACCTGGAACTCGCTACCGGAGGAGGTAGTGGAAGCAGGGACGATAGGGACATTTAAGGGGCATCTTGACAAATATATGAATAGGATGGGAATAGAAGGATACGGACCCAGGAAGTGTAGAAAATTGTAGTTTAGTCGGGCAGTATGGTCGGCACGGGCTTGGAGGGCCGAAGGGCCTGTTCCTGTGCTGTACATTTCTTTGTTCTTTGTTTGATGTGAAGAGGATGTTTTCTCTTGTCAGAGAATCTAGAATTGGGGGTCACTGTTTAAAAATAAGGGGTCAATCATTTAAGACAGCGATGAGGACAAATCTTTTCCCTCAGGGGGTCGTGAGTCTCTGAAACTCCCTTCCTCAAAATGCAGTGGACGCAGAGGCTTTGAATAATTTTAAAGTTGAGCTAGATAGATTTGTGATTAACATAGGGGTGAACGGTTATCTGGGGTACGCAAGAAAGTGGGTTGAGGTTACAATCAGATCGGCCGTGTTCTTACTGAATGGCAGAGCAGGTCGAGTGGCTGAGTGGCCTACTTCTGCTCCGAATTCGAATGTTTATAAGGATTTTCCCTTATTATTGTGTTAATGTATCAAGTCAAAAGGATCTCCAGATGGCCGGCAACAGTGATGTCCGCAAGCAGTTTCATCAGCCAATTACACTGAAGTATTCTTGCAGACAGCAAATCAGGAAGTAAAATGGACTGTTATCCTCTAATTTAATTAAATTTTACGGAGGCTGAAACAAGTGGTTTGGACATCTGCATGGGATTCAGGTAGAACCTGAAATATTAAAAGCAAACTTTAAAAAAAATTAAAATGCTGATTTTTATCATAATGGCGACATTTGGAATTGCACAAATATAACATTTGTATTTTAAGGGTAGTATAGCTGTCAAGCAATAATGATGAACGTAGTACATCATTGAAAACCCTGTCACACTCCCATTCAGCAGGCTATACAGTTTTCAAGGGCTTTTACATTGAGACTAGTAGCATAAAAGGGAAGTTTTCATCAATTCAGTGACTTCTACTTGATTTCAGACAGGGGAATCTTCAGTGGTGCACCCTGTGTTGGAAAATGCAGAATTATTGCCAGCATCTTCTTGATTCTCATTGTGAATTATGAACAGATTCCAGGAGCTGTCAATTTGAGAGTTGTAACAGTATTGAGTTATGTTGCTATTATCATCTCAGATGTTGACAATGTTGCAATGTGTGGTTTATTATGTACCTTATTCCATTGGCATAACACCCTGACATATTATCTATTGGCATACAGTACTGCGTATTATCTACAGGAGTAAGATTATGAGGCTTCACTGCCAGAAATGGGGTCAGAAACAGAATTGTAACATTAGACCATCAATTTTCAAACCCATGTTGGAGAACTGGGTGGGAATAGAAAGCACCATGCTTCCACAAGAATGATGGACGCTGGGTTTGCACAGGGGCATGGGGGGAACAGAAATTCCACCTGTTCCATACGAGGCAAGGCTGCTCAGAAAGCTTCACCAACTGGATTTTCTGCAGGTCCCTCCTCCGGAGAGCCTTGCGTTGGGGCCTGCTGAAAATCTTTGAAATTAGGTGACGTTGGGAACACCAGAAGTTGAATGAATGATAGTCAGGTTTAAAGTTGGATTCCCAGTCAACTTCCCTTATGTTTGTGCAGAGGGTCTGAGCATTTTTGGGCCCTTTCGAATTTAACTGTGGGCTTTCTGGGGCTTTGGTCAAAAGAGAGCAAAGTTCTCACAGGGGGTGATGCTGGACCTTACAAAGCTCCATCTTGTGTGGAGCTGTAGGTGTGACTGCGGCCGGGATTCTCCCATCCCAGTGCTACCGCTGTTAGCGAGGGCGGAGAATTTGGCGCTCAGCCAAATCTCCCATTCACTGCAGCGGGACTGGAGAATCCCACCGGAGTGAACAAACCGGGAATCCCGCCCTGTGTGTCACAGTCAGGAATCCAAATAAGGAATGTATGACATCTATAGCCATAGATAATAGTTGTGCATTTTTTTTTTCACCATCTGAATGACTTACCGTTTTGAACATCCAAAACGTGGTGCTTGTTCAGTGACCAGCCACCCATGTTTGAAGAGTCCAATTCATACCCTTGCAGCACAGAGGTCCTCTTCTCCCAGAGGATGAGGTCCAGACAGGACTCGTACTCATAACCAACAGAAACTGGACAAAGAGAAAGCCATCATTAATTGACTGGTGGGCATGAGCATGTTCTTTCAAATTTACACAACTGAAAGACAAATTCAAAGCACTCCTTCACATGAGGTATAGCAGACATTTGAATGCTTCTTCTCCAAAAGGCTGCAGATGTCAGGTCGAATGAAACTTTCCAGACTGAGATTGCTGTTTGGTCATGGTATCAAGGAATAGTCAACCAAAGGCATGTAAACAGGGTTGAAATACAAGTAGGCCGTGACCTAACTGAATGGCGGAGGGACCTCGAGGACTGAATGGCCAACTTGTGTTCCTAAGTTCAATGAAGCAAAACTGGACATAGATTTCTCCTAGCTGGGCTTCAGCACATTTCTGGCTCTAGGTTTGCTGGAAAATCAGTAAGAAAAGCTCATTTTCCTCAGTCTTTTTTTCTGTCACTGAGCAGCCTTAGTTAGATAAATTAAAATGATGCAAATCGCCTGCAACTCTGGGAGCGTCTGCCTGCTGTCCTGTTAATGTGGGATTTGGCACACATACATTTTTCCACTTTTCAAAAGTAAATACTTAATTGTTTATTTCTTTCCACAGGGCTATAGATACTTACAACATTGAAGGAGACCACAAGGCATCATCTTGCTCCTGTGCCGTTCTGGTGTTCTCCTTAGAGCAGAGAAGGTTATGGAGATTTATAAAGGTACCCAAAACCCTGAAGGGTTTTGAAAGGGTAAATAACGAAAAACTGTTTCCAGTGGCAGCAGGGTCAGTAACCAGACGACAGACTTGGCACAGAACCAGAAGCCAGTTGAAGAGATTTTGTTTTACACAAGAAGTTGTGATCTGGAATGCACTGCTTGAAGGATTGGTGGAAGCAGATTCAATAATAACTTTTTTAAAGGAAATTGGATAAATACTGAAAGAGGAAAGTATTGTCAAGCTTTGGGGACCAATTAGATTGCTCTGCCAATGGGGAAGGTGGTGACGTAGTGGTATTTTCACTAGACTAGTGATCTGGGTTCAAATCCTCTCAGGGCAGATGGTGAAATTTAAATTCAATGAAAATCTGGAAAACCCATCTGGTTCATTAAGTCCCTCCAGGGAAGGCAATCAGCCATCCTTACCTTCTCTGGCTCAGATCCACAGCAAATGTGTCTGACTCTTAAATGTCCTAGCAAGCCACTCTGTTCAAGGGAAATCAGGGATGGGCAATGAATGTTGGCCCAGCCACCAATACCCACATGCAGTGATTTTAAAAAAGAGCCGATTCTGGTCATGCAGAGGATATGCTCTGCGATTCTAAAACTCTGCATGAAAATGATTCATTTAATCTCTCTCTTCAATCTTTTAGAGCCACTTAACTTGATGGTTCCTCCTCATTGACCAAATGTTGGGCCTATTAAGGACTCAAAGGAAAATCTTCATGTAGAAGACATGGCTAAAGAATTAAATTATTACTTTACATCTGTCTTCACAAAGAAAGCTGATAATAAGAAGGTTAAACTTAAAGACAAGCGGAAGCTCTGGATCAGATAGCAAAAATATGACTGAAATTCAGCTTGTTCAGACAGAATGCATCTAAGGAGTTGCTGCAAAGTTAAAAATAGCACTGGTCATAATTTATCAGTCCAGAGTGATTGGTACGGATACCACTGGAGGAGTGTTAATGTTATAAAGAGGAGAGGGATATACCAGTAAATTATAGGTCCGTCAACCCAACATCGGTGATAGGGAAGTTATTGAAAACCATTATCAACGGGGAAATAAATTTTAATTTGGAATGGCATTGATTAGTCAAGGTGTGCCAGCATGCATTTGTAAAAGGCAATGTCGGACTAACTTGCTTGAATTATTTGATCAGATAACAGAGAAGGTTGGTCAAGGTAATGCCGTAGATGGTGTTATGTACAGACTTTTGATAGAAAAATGCCACAATAGGAGGCTTAAGAAGAAAACGATGGACGGCAGGATGTCACGGTGGTTAGCTCTGCTGCCTCACAGCACCAGGGACCGGCTTCAATTCCGACCTCGGGTGACTGTCTGTGTGGAGTTTGTACAGTCACCCTGTGTTTCTCCGGGTGCTCCGGTTTATTCTCTCAGTCCAACGATGTGCAGGTTAAGTGGATTGGCCATGCAAAATTGCTCCTTCGTGTCCAAGGGTTAGGTGAGGTAACAGAGTTATGGGGATACAGGGTTGTGAGGGAGTGGGCTCAGGTGGTGTGCTCTGTCAGAGGATCTGTGCAGACCCAATCTGCGCAGACCCGATGGGCCAAATGGCCTCCCTGCACTGTAGGATTCTATGATAAAAACTCATGGAATTAAAGGGAAAGTGGTGGTGTGGACACAAAATTGTTTCTTTTAATAATAATCATTATTGTCACAAGTTGGCTTACATTAACATTGCAATGAAGCTACTGTGAAATGGCGCCTGTTCGGGGACACAGAGGGAGAATTCAGAATGTCCAAATTACCTAACAGCATGTCTTTTGGGACTTGTGGGAGGAAACTGGAGCACCCGGAGGAAACCCACGCAGACACCGGGAGAACGTGCAGACAGTGACCCAAGCCGGGAATCGAACCTGGGACCCTGGTGTTGTGAAGCCATAGTGCTAACCACTATGCTACCGTGCTTACCTCAGGAAGCACGGAGTGGAGCTGCGTGGATATTTTTCAAACTGGCAAGTGCTTTGTAGCGGAGTTCCTCATGAATCAGTATTGTGTCCATTGCTCTCTAATTTTTATAAATAACTTATAGTCAGGTGTGGGCAGCAGTATTACAAAATTTTCAGACGATCTGAAAGTTGACAACGTAACATAGTAAACGGTGATGAGGATCGTTATCGGCTTCATGGTGAGGCTGACACGATGGTGAAGTGAGCAGAAGCACAGCAGATGGAGTTCAATATGGGGAAGTGTGAAGAGATGCACTTTGGAGAGACTAATATGGAAAGACAATGTACTGTAAATGATTCCATTTATTGCAGGGCAAGTTGGTAAGGCGTGTACAAAACAACATGTGGTATTCTTTGGGTTTATGAATAGAGGAATAGCATAAGAGATCAGGTTCGAACTTTGTACGTTATTGGTTGGACCTCAGCTGGAGTACTGTGGACAAGCTGGGCATCACACTTCAGGAAAGCCGTAAAGGTTTGGAAAACCTTTCCGCACAGCCACTGGCTGAGGTCTGGAATGCACTGTCTGGACGTATGGTGTTCGTAGGTTCGATTGAGACCTTCAAGATGGCATTGGATGATTATTTGAACAAGCAGGGGTACGGGGAAAAGGCAGGAGAAAGTCATGATGCTCATTCAGAGAGCCAGTACATACATAGAATCATAGAATTTGCAGTGCAGAAGGAGACCATTCGGCCCATCGAGTCTGCATCGGCCATTGGAAAGCGCACCCCACACTTCCAACCTAACCCCATTACCCAGTAATCCCGCCTACCCAGTAATCCCACATGATGGGCCGAATAGCCTCCTTCTGCAGCGTAAAAATTCTCTGGCTTTAGAAAATGTATAGAGGAGGTTTACCAGGATGCTACCAGAGAAGAGGGGCTTCAGTTATGGGGAAAGGTTGGAAAGACTCAATATGGAACAGAAAAGAGGTGACCTAATAGAGGTTTTCAAAATTATGAGAGGTTTTGCAGGAGAAATAATTCCCTGTGGCGATTGGGTCAATAATTAGAGGTCATAGGTTGAAAAAGTTGGCAAAATATCAAGAGGGGGATGAGAATACATTTCTACACATAGAGACCTAGTTGTGATCACAAAGCTCTACCTGAAGAAATGCTGGAATCCACAACTAATTTTAAAAGAGAGTTAAACAGCTACTTGAGGTTGAGGAACTTACAGGGGTAGGGACAAAAAGTGAGCATGGCTACTCTTTCAAGGAGCCTCCACATGCTCGATGGACCAAATGGCCTCTTTCTATGCTGCAAGTTTCCATGATTCTATGGCTCCAGAAAGAGAGAAGACAGTCTGTTCAGCCCATCAAAATCATTTTGGATTTTAGAGTCTCAATTGGACCCCTGCTGCAATGGAAAAAGTCTAATTTTATTGCATTAATAATAATAATAGCTTATTGTCACAAGTAAGCTTCAATTAAGTTACTGTGAAAAGCCCCTAGTCCCCACATTCCGGCACCTGTCCGGTGAGGCTGGTACGGGAATTGAACCCGCGCTGCTGGCCTTGTTCTGCATTACAAGGCAGCTGTGCTAAACCAGCCCCTAAAGCCGAGAGACTCCGCTCCCGGGATCTCACTGGCTCCCAACGCCTCGTGAGATCTAATGCAATCTCGCGAGACGTTGAGATGTAAATCACGCGCATTGCGGGCGGGATCACTTTTAGGCAAATCTGCATATTCAAGCGAGACAGCTAGTCTCACTTTAAGTGTGCAGTTTATGAGGTGTTGGGATATATCTCCTCCGCCTCGGAGACCTCGGGCGAGCACCGTTCAGGAGTGGTCTCCACAAACGGGGACCAGATGGAATGGCGCTTGTGGGGGTCCCCAGGGGATTGGAGGGCCCCCAGATGCATGCCCTTTTGGCAGGGTGGTACTATGGCACTGCTGTTGCCACCTTTGTGCAAGCCTGGCATGGCCAATGTACCCAGCCAACACTGCCAGCTGACAGGGGTGCTGCCAAGATGCTAGATTCCCACTGCCAAGGTACCAAGCTGGCATTTTGTTGCACGGTGGTGATCAGGCCGGTGGTTCTCTGTGTGGGTGTTGCGGAGGGGGGGGGGGGGGGGAGTTGTGGGAGGCGGTGGGGCAGGAACCCTCCCATAGTGCATTGGGGTGGGGGTCAGGGATCGCTTCATAGACGCCAGTGATCGGGACGCCATTTTTAAATGTCGCTACACTGAGGAGTCCCGGCGAACGAATGGAGCTCCTCAGCGCCCAAAACGGGGTTATGTGCGGCCCCGGCTGCACGTTCCCGCTGAGGTCCCCTACCTAACTGGGATGCCGTTTTATAGCGTTGTGTTTCTCCGCACTGCGAGCATCGGGAAACATGTGGCTAAATACGCTCGCTTAGGGACTTTGTTCCCATTTAGTTAAATCCCGCCCATTGTTCTTACTTAGTTGTTCATGGGATGTGGGTGTCACTGGCAATATCAGTATTTGTTGCCCATGCGTAATAACCTTTGAACCAAGAGGTTTATTCGGCCATTTTAGAGGGCAGATAGGAGTCAGCCACATTTCTGAGTCTGGAGTGTCATGTAAGGGAGAATGGGTAAGGATGGCAGCTGTCCTTCCCCATAGGGGGCATTAGAGATGGGTTTTCACAACAACTGATGATGGCACGGTCATTGAGACTAGTTTTCAATTCCAGATGTTTTAAATGATTGAATTTAAATTCCACCAGTGGGATTTGAACCCATGTCTCCGGAGAATTAGCTTGGGCCCCTGGCATGGGTGGCACGTTTGCACAGTGGTTAGCACTGCTGACTCACAGCTCCAAGGACCTGGGTTCAATTCCAGCCTCGGGTGACTGCCGATGTGGAGTTTGCACTTTTTCCCCGTGTCTGCGTGGGCTTCCTCTGGGTGCTCCGATTTCCTCCCACAGTCCAAAGTTAGGTGGATTGGCCATGCTAAATTGTCCCTTAGTGTCCAAAAGGTTAGGTGGTGCTACGGGGATAAGGTGGAGTCGTGGGCTTAAGGAGGGTGTTCTTTCCGAGGGCTGGTACGGACTCGATGGGCCGAATTGGCTCCTTCTGCGCTGTAAATTCCATGAATCTATTATTAGTCCAGAGACATTTCCACTCTAACTCCATCTTCCCACTGAAGTTACCTCATGTCACTCCTTCTCATAACTTACATGAGGCAACTCTCTTGGTAATCGAGTTGAGGGTGAATTCGTGGCAAACATACAGGAACGAAACTTTGTCAATGACTAAATTGCAGTGAACCCACTTCCTATTTCATTGAGCATTGGAAACCATTAGTGGTCAGCAATCTCCAATAGTTTCACTAACATGATAAATCTACAGAGCAGTCTTCAGCGAACCGATGCCTGACCTTTACATTCTACATCAATGCTGGAGTGGGGTTTAACTGGACCTTTGTTGTGGCTGGGAGGGTGATGTCAAGGAGAATGTGACATTAATGGTAAAGTGGCAGAAAACACCACAGCTGCAAACTTGGGAGCGAAAAGAATTGTTTTTATATCGGTGGGAGTTCTTTCACAGCAAAAAAGCTGGAGCTTGTGTTTGTCGATGGAATCTGTACAATTTCTTGCACTCTGTAGTCCAAAACCATTTAATTTGAAAAGGTTTACTCGGTTTAATAATATAAATATTCCCTCAGAGATCCCCGTGCACTCAATTCCTGTAGTTCGTGCCATTCATTAACATGAATGATAAAATCAACCTTTTCACTTAGAATTAGGTATTGCTGCAGGGATCCGGGGACCCTGATTGAAAAAAAAAGCGTCTACTTTGAGCTCCCCTGACTGTGCTGCGTGGAACTGAACCACACGAGACAATCTATGCTGACTTAGTAGGGTTCTGTCAAAACAGCAGCCAGTGCGCAGCAAGTGGACCTGGCACATGGTCGTAAGGGAAAATCAACTGCAGTCAAAGTGCTGTGTCCAGTGCAAAACACCATTTCGATGGTATGATAGCAATTCAGTAAGCACACATCAGGGGCTGAAAGGCTTTAGTTACTGTGGTAATCACCACTGTTGTATATAATAGGAGATGTGTGGTAAGGCCCTGTACTACAGGTACGGGGGTAGTCCCTGCCTGCTGGCTCCGCCCAGGACGCGGAGTATAAATATGTGTGCTCCCCATGAAGCAGCCATTTCGCCAGCTGCTGTAGGAGGCCACACATCTTAGTGTAATAAAGCCTCAGTTGTATTCAACTCTCGTCATTGTGCAAATTGATTGTGCATCAGTTACAAAGAGAGATTAGAGAAATGGAGGAGGGTTTGTTTTATTGGGGGGGGGAGGGGGTTTGATTGAGGTGTTCAACATTATGAAATGTTTTGGTGGGGCGAATAGGGAAACATTCTTTTCACTTTTGACGAGGAGCCACCAATTTAAGATCACGTCAAAGGATCATAGGGAATGGTTGGGGGGATTTTCCTTTAAGCAGTGTGTTGTTAGCCTGCGGAATGTTGTGTCAGAAACAATGGTGGAAATAGAAGCCAAACCAGCTGAAGAAAAAATGGATATGTAGAGAAAGAAAACTGAGGTGGAATGAAGTGACTAGTTCTTTCAGTCACAATGAACCTAATGGTCTCCTTGTAAGATTCTCTATGATTGCAGGCTCTTAGCTTCCCATTGTTATGAAAATTATCTCTACTGAAAGCTCATGAGCAGAGATAGTGGGTGAGGGTAGTATCTGGAACTAAGATAGGGGCATCACGGTGGTGCAGTGGCTAGCACTGCTGCCTCAGAGCGCTGAGGACCCGGGTTCGATCCCAGCGCCGGGTCACTGTGTGGAGTTTGCATATTCTCCCCGCATCTGCATGGGACTCACCCCACAGCCCAAATATGTGCAATGTAGGTGGATTGGCCATAATTGGGTACTTTAAATTTATTTTAAAAAGGAACTAAAATGTTGGAAATACTCGGGAGGTCATGCAGCCTCTGGGGAACGAGTAACAAAGTTAACGGGTGTGATTCAGCCACCGTGTTGCACCTGGCGCGGAGCCGAGCACGACAGGTGAATCCCGAGTGAGCCCCAAACTGGGCTTCGCGTCGATCGTGTGTCACCTGGTACAATCTGGATCAAACCCTTGCATTCACCGGCGCCTGGGTGATTAGCACTGGTTTCCCCAAGCGTGCACCAGGCATGATGGCACCTTGAGGGCCTTGGAGGCCATTAAACCCCCTCGGGTGGTCGGGGACACTGTAGGGTAGTGCCCTGGCACTCCCCCTGCCACCCGGGCAGCAAGAGACAGGGTGTGGGGGCCAAGTCCATTAAAGGGGCAATGGGAGGGGTGGGGTTTGAGAGGCCCATTGAAAGGTTGGGGTGTGTGAAGGGGGGTCCTGAGGTGGTATAGAGATCGGGGCGGCCTTTCAAAATGGCGCCCCGCTTTCCAAGGCGGCGATCCCGCTGGCAAGCTCAATTCCCCAGAGCCAGAAAATGTGGCCTCGGTGGGGAGAAACTCACGAGTGTCCAAATAAAAGCTAAGTGCCATTGAATAGCGGTCTCATTTTCGGCATTGTAGCTGTTGCGAAATACCTCGCCCAACCCGCCTGAAACCGGACATCGAAAGCTTACCGGTGAATCGTGCCCAATGTTTCAGGCCTATGACCTTTCATCATCTGTTCTCATGAAAGGTTGCAGTCCTGGAATGGTAACTCTGCCTCTCTCTTCACAGATGCTGCCTGGCGTGCTGAGGATTTTCAGTCTTTCCCACTTTTAAATCAGATTTCCAGCATTATGCTTTTGTATTGTGTGTGGGCAGTATTGGGTTTGCTTGTACTCTTCAGTGTAGTCGATAATTTGCCCAAGCAATCCCTGGCAATAGGGCCAGAAATCAAGGACGATGACTGCCGTGTGGCTGGGTCCAATATTACCTGTTTGCAGCTACAGATGCAGGATAAAGAAAGCTGGACCCACACGATAAGCAAACACGGCAAGGCAAAATTCTTCTTTCCAACTTACCGACTGCTTCAGACAGGCCATAGACCTTTTGGTTGTAGGCATCGGTTTTGTCCCAGATGAAGGTGTACGCCAAATTTGGTGATGCTGGGAACCATTTCTGGAACAGCCGACCCACCACAGCCACCATCAGGTGAACCTTCATCAAGTTGAACGGCACTGTGCCCTGGGTCAGTGTGACTTTCAGAACCGGCTTATAGCCAGCAGCACGTGAGCTCAGGTAGGTTAGCTTCAGGTTGGTGCCAGGAATCTCGGTTTCTTCATGAAGCACCTGAAGGATATATCAGAGAGAGAGAAGATCAGAGAGAGAACCAGAGAGAGAGAGAGAAGATCAGAGAGCAAGAGAGAGAGACTTTGTCTACAGCTGAAGTAAAGGCAATGATAATGCTTACAATCACTGGGGAGATTTTAAGACCAAAACAAACAAAAAAAAATCACTTATTTCATTTCAACTGTGATTTCTCCTGGGCAAGCATTACCAACACCCCATTAGACAGTACAGATGGAGCCATCAATATGGAACAGGAAATGTGATTGAAGAATGTAATTATGCCTGTACACAGTGCCATGAAGTTTATATTAACACAGACCCCAGGTGTGTGAATGTAAACCTTGCAATGAAACAAAGTCATAATGCTACTGTGACAGAGTGATGTTACATGTTGGGAAATGAATGCGTGGCACCGTGTAGGAGAGGAACCCCCCCCAATCCCCACCCTGTTGTGAAGGCAGCTGGTGTGAACAGATATAAAGTACTCCCCCTGCTGCAGGGCTGCTGAGAGAAGGATGGAAAATTAGCTGTTTTAGAGTTTTTAAAAAATGACCCTAAGGTCACAAAGTTTTACAAACTAGAAATGTCCCCAGTTTTTGTTCTGGTCTGCAATGAGTTAGCTGTTTCAGCTGGCCATGGTGTTTCCATTTGTTTGGGAGCCCAGAACTATGGAAAATAAATCTAAGATAGTCACTATTAAATTCAATAAGGAATTCAGGGGCAAAATCTTTAACTGGAAAGTGGCAGGAATGCGGGGCTTGGTAACCTGAGGTGAATCGGCGCTGAGGACCCAGGTTTGACCGCGGCTCTGGGTCACTGTCCGTGTGGAGCTTGCACATTCTCCCTGTGTTTGCGTGGGTTTCACCCCCACAATCCAAAGATGTGCAAGGTAGGTGGATTGACCACACTAAATTGCCCCTTAATTGGATAAACATAATTGGGTACTCTAAATTTATAATAAAAGACTTGAGGTGAATCGCTTTCACTCATTTAAGGGGAAACTACGTAAATAAATATAAGGAAGAGGGGGGCAGCGCTAGGACACACAAGATTGCACTTCTGAGCGAGCACAGCATGAGTTTCAACGGCTTTTCCTCACCTGTCTTTTCACGTTTTGTCTGACCCCCATGTGCAGCAGGTGGCTGAGGATGGGATCAGGGACAACTATAATGGTTCCCATGTTTGAGAGGAGACAGTGGCGTTGTGGTATTGTCACTGGACTAGTAATCCAGAGCCCCAGAGTAATGATCTGGGGACCCAGGTTCGAATCCTGCCATGGCAGGTGGTGAAATTTGAATCCAATAATAAAAATCTGGAATTAAAAGTCGAGTGATGGCCATGAAACCATTGCCGATTGTCGTAAAAACCCATCTGGTTCACTAATGTCCTTTCAGGAAGGGGATCTGTCGTCATTACCTGGTCTGGCCTACATGTGACTCCAGATCCACAGCAATGTAGTTGACTCTTAAATGCCCTCAGGGATGGGCAATAAATGCTGGCCCAGCCAGCAACGCCCACATCCCATGAATGAATAAAAAAAAACAGCCTGCTGGACATGGTGACGTGTAAATGTTAGCGTACAGTCAGGTGAGTGGACAGCAGCGCCAAGTGTGGAAATGCCTTGAAGGGAGCAAAGGAAAAGAATGGCGAGGATGGGAAATCTGACGGGTGACAGGCCTCAAAGAGGTTGCTGGAAAGCACTGACCAACACTCTAAACATTTGACTTTTCTTTTGGTTTGTCAGAAGAAGGATGTGGAGCAGGAACCATCTACCTGTGTCTCAGGAATAATGGGGCTCTCCGAAGGAGATGACCGGAAGAAGGTGGACAGAGGGGAAGCCAAGATGATGGGATTTGGCCTCACAAATCCGCTCAGGTCGCAGCTGGGAATCTCATTCTCTTCCTTCTTCATGACCATGGTGTCCATTACGTAAAAAACGTTCCAGGGAATCCACACAGTGTGGTGCTGGGTGATGAATGGGACACGTTCAAAGCACAGAGTGAGGGAGGCTCCGCCATTTGCCACCAAGTCAAACCTTGATCAAAAGAAGAGTCACAGAAGGAAAATCAATATCACTCAAGGCTTCAAACAACATAATGGAACTGGACTTTATCTTTAAAATTACTGAGCATGAAATTTGTGCCACTCAATCACATTAAAATCATTCACCATTGTTATCGTGGCTCCTACAGCACAACAGCTTGAATAGAAAATGGCGATTTTCTTTTTGAGAGAATAATTTCTGGTCTTCAGGCAAGGAAATACAATTTGTAGAAACTATTCACGTGATTACGCGACTGATGATAACAGGTAGCAGCGAAGAAATTGGGTTTAATGTAATCGCTGTGTTGTGAATTGTGGAATTGTTTGGCCCACAAATGTCCTGCTTGGTGCAGAGCTGGACCACGGAGATCAGGAAGGTTCAGGATTCCTTTCCTGGCTTCCATGAAGTTAAGCATCCCCAGTAGCATGGTAACAGCATAGCTACATTTGGCCTCAGCACCCGTAGGTCGTCAGCGAGGTAGGGTGGGGGAGGAGAGGATCAGTTAAAGTTCCTCGTTACTCCTGTTTTAAGGCACGCGTCCAGTGCAGACAGTATTGAGCTTGGAAGGTGATTCTCCCTGTGGTCAAAAGCCATCACAACACTTTCTGGCTCCGCTCTCACAGGCACAGTGCCTTCCTACTAAGCATTGTACCTGGAGAGGTCAACACCTGGACAATCACATCCGTTTAAGAAATGCAACATTGGAGAAATGAGGAGAAACCTGGAGGTGGCTAAATGATTTTGCACTTAGTAAAGCGTTAGAACTCCCTCTCAATCTTAAAAATCTTCAAATTAGATTAATTTTAGGCTCTTTAATAAACAGAAGAAGTTTCAATTCATATAATTAACCATTCTTGTCACTCGGGCAGCACGGTGGTTAGCACTGCTGTTTCACGACGCCGAGAACCCAGGCTCGATCCTGACCCCGGGTCACTGTCCGTGTGGAGTTTGCACATTCTCCCCGTGTCTGCGTGGGTCTCACCTTTACAACCCAAAAAGATGTGCAGGGTAGGCGGATTGGCCACGTTAAGTTGCTCCTGCTAAATTGCCCCTTAATTGGAAAAAAAAAGAATTTGGTACTCTAAATTGTTTTTTAAAAGATACTCGATGCCTAGGGTGGTCAAGGCTGCTCATCCTATTGTCTCAGAGGGACAATACAACAACATGCATTTATATACAGCCTCTAACTTAATTAAACACTCTAAGGTACATCAGAGGGACATTATTAAACAAGACATTGAGCCACATAGGATATATTAGGGCAGATAGCTTAAAGCTTGGTTAAAGAGGTGGATTGTATCTTAAAGGAACGAGAAGTAGAGAGGTGAAGATGTTTAGGGGTGGAGTGTAGATTCCAGAACTTAGGCCTTAAGGCAGCTGAAGGTTTGGCCACCGACAGCAATGTGATTAAAATTGGGGATGTTCAAGAGGCAGCACGGTAGCATTGTGGATAGCACAATTGCTTCACAGCTCCAGGATCCCAAGTTCGATTCTGGCTTGGGTCACTGTCTGTGCGGAGTCTGCACATCCTCCCCGTGTGTGCGTGGGTTTCCTCCGGGTGCTCCGGTTTCCTCCCACAGTCCAAAGATGTGCAGGTTAGGTGGATTGGCCATGATAAATTGCCCTTAGTGTCCAAAATTGCCCTTAGCGTTGGGTGGGGTTACTGGGTTGTGGGGATAGGGTGGAGGTGTTGACCTTGGGTTGGGTGCTCTTTCCAAGAGCCGTTGCAGACTCGATGGGCCGAATGGCCTCCTTCTGCACTGTAAATTCTATGAAAAAGGCCAGAATTAGAGAAGCACTAACATATCGGAGGGTTGTAACGCTGGAAAAGATTACAGAAGTAGGGAGGGATGTGGCCATGGAGAGATTTGAAAACAAAGATGAGAATTTTAAATTCAAAACATTGCTTAATTGGGAGCCAATGCAGGTGAGAGAGTACCGGGGTGATAACTGAATACGTACAAGTGGAATGATCTATATTTTACAGAGGGCAGAACTTAGGAAACCCGCCAACAGGGCTTTTGAATAGTCAAATAATAATAATAATAATCGCTTATTGTCACAAATAGGCTTCAATGAAGTTACTGTGAAAAGCCCCTAGTTGCTACATTCCAGCGCCTGTTCGGGGAGGCCGGTACGGGAATTGAACCCGTGCTGCTGACACTGTACTGCATTACAAGCCAGCCGTTTAGCCCACTGTGCTAAAGCCCGCCCCTAGTCGCCACATTCCGGCGCCTGTTCGGGGAGGCCGGTACGGGAATTGAACCCACGCTGCTGGCATTGTTCTGCATTACAAGCCAGCTGTTTAGCCCACTGTGCTAAACCAACCCCGATTGCTAAACCAGACCCAAATGCAGAGATACCAAAAGCATGAGTGAGGTTTTCAACTGCAGATGAATAATAACCTTCCTGTGATGATGGACAGTTCGAGTAGCTTCCTCTAGTGCAACCCAAAACCATTCACTAAAGTTGCAATTTCACATCTCTGGTCGCCTCCTTTTGTTTCCTGCCTTTATTGTGTCAATTGCCTGCGGCTTACAAGCCAAAACGTCAACATGAATCCACAGTATGCATCGGCAATCCAGGACAACAGGCATTGAAGTGACCTTCCACTCTGCACTCCTTGTGAGCATAGTCCGCAGATGGGAACATGGGAGCATGGAATCACTCCTACAATCTTAACAGCTAAATCACAACAGCAAATCTATGTTTGCTGCACTGCTTTTTCCTTGTTCTCTTTATCCGTCCCCAAATCCTCAACGGCACCTTCCAGCTCTGCGCCCTTTGTCACCAAGAAGTACGAGAAATTCGAAACACCATCACCTCCGAGTTCTCTTCGAACACATACAGCTTCGACATATGCAAATGTTCCTTCACCATCACTGGGTCAAAATGCTGGAATTTCCTACCTAGCACCATTACAAATGCACTTCAATGCAAGGAATGCAATAGTTCAAGGAGAAGATTCATGATCACCTTCTTAGAGCAATGAATACAGCTTTGTTAGCTTTATTCAGTGGATCCAGTTTCCTTGGGGGCCAGTAAATAACAGCGTAAACTCACTGTGCCATCAGGGGAACTTCTTCAATCAGATTTTCTCCCTTTTCCAGATGGCCAACACATCTTTGTTTGGCCATTCAGTGCAGACTGGACCTCTGGAAAATTCTGTCCCTGAGAAAGTCCGACTGAGCAAGCCAGTGAATTGTGGGACGTCATTTAGTGGGGCGTGCCTGGTCCTCTGTCCTCATTTTTACTTCAAGAGTCAAGTGGGATCAATATTTTGAGATGGAAAGAAGATTGACAAAGTTACATTTCAGGTGGAGACTCTGTTAGAACACAGGCCCATTTTCCCCATGAAATCTAAACCTTTATTGTTTCTGTGCAGAGGCAGATGGACTGTTTACTGTGGGATCAGCACAGTTATATAGCACCATCTGCAATGATGAAAGCAACAAATTAGATAATATAAATTGTGCTTGAAGGTGATTCAGGAATCTGGCGGGGTAGGGGTGAACTACTTCCTCTGGTGGGAGAGTTTACGACAAAAGGGTCAGTACTTGAGAATGAGATTGAGGTGATCCATGAAACACTTTCGTCACACAAAATATGGAGCTCTCTCTCTTGAAAAGCTGCTGAGGTTGGGCCGATTGGAAAGTTAAAAAAAATGGGATAGATTTTCTTTCTCGAAGGGTATTACAAGATAAGATCAGGTAAACAACATTAAGGTGAAGAAGTGCCATAACATCTGAAGGACAGAACGGGCTCGAGGGACTGAATGGCCTCGCCATGTTGAGATGTTCGATTGTTTAATCACTGGACATTGCATCAGTGGCCTAAAGGGGTCATGTTCTGATCATTACAAGGGAAAAATAACTGCAGACAGCACTGAAACATTAAATAATTGTTTTCATGGCAGGGACTTAAAGGAAAGTCATAAGTGCTGGAATGGAGCAATTACATCAATATAATTGCTATTCATGTTCCTATTGCACATGCGGTTTCAATACCTTTCATCACAAAATTACCTCGCCATAAATATCAGACAGTCACCTGATGGGACAGAATTTGAATGTTGCTGAAAAGAGAGATGTGTTGTCGAAACTTTTCATCTTGCACTCGTCTGGACAAATACAAGAATGCCAAATTTCAAAATGTCACAATAATTTATAACATAAGATAAAAGGCTCCTGATTTGTTGACAAGTTGACTCTGATTGGCTGAGTTGTTGGCATGGAGAAAGCAGCAGGGGAGACGAACCATAAACTCTTACTATTCTTTCAGATATTGAGATTTAATGCAGGCATTCCCCTGACAACTCATCAAGCTCAACATGATCCATGTTTTATTGCTGGAATATAAACAGCTCCATTTTCCTGTGTTAGAACTCAGCAAGATTGTGTCATGTGAAAGTACCTTTAAGAAATTTGTGTTTATAAATGGGTGTGTATATAAATATCTGTAGTGAGAGTACCTTTAAGAAATGGGTGTTTACTACTGCAGTGATGTCAGAGAGTGGGTGGAGCTAGGCTGTCTGTCAGCTTCTTACTTTCGTTTTTGAGCAGGCTGCAGGGTGTGTGTTAGTTTCGTTATCAGTGTTGGAGCTGAAGCCAGATCAAGCAGGTGTACTGCCGTTCTCTCTGCCATCAAAAGACTATCGCTTGATCATTTGGTGAATTCAGAATTATAAATGTTTTCAGTAGTGACTTTAACCTGATGTGCTTCTGATAAAGGTTTTGTTTTTAAGTCGTATGGATGTTAAAAAGGAAAGCTTAAAGGTTTACTTAATGTTGTAGTCTTTGGGGGTTGTATTTGAATTAATGGTTGCTAAGATGTTCACTGTATGTTTTAAAAAGGTTCACTTGAGTTCAGAGAATAAACATTGTTTTGCTTAAAAAAATACTTTTCCATTTCTGCTGTACCACACCTGTAGAGTGGGCCGTGTGCTCCCCATACCACCATCTATTAAAAGTTGTGAGTCAGGTGAACTCCATGATACACTTTGGGGTTCTCTAAACCCTGGCCCATAACAATTGCAACACAGAAAGAGGGCATTCAGCCCATTGGGTCTGAGCCTTTCAAAAAGGGGGGAAAAAGAAACTCATTGATCAATTTAACCCCACTTTCCAGCACCTGGTTCACAGCCTTGCAGATTACAGCACTTCAGGTGCAGATTGAGGTACCTTTTAAATGAGTTGAGTGTTTCAGCCTCAACCACCAACTTAGGCAGTGAATTCCAACACTCTCTGGGTGAAAAGGTTTTTCCTGATGTCCCCTTCAATCTTTCTACCAATCACGTTAAATCTATGCCTCCTGGTAGTTGACCCCTCAGCTACATGTCATTCTTGTCTACCCTATCTAAGTTCTTCATAATATTTTACACCTCAATTAGGTCATCCCTCAGCCTCCTCTGCTCGATGGAACACTACCCCAGCCTATCCAATTTCTCCTCTTCGCACAACTTTTAAGCCCTGGCAACATTCTTGTAAATCTCCTCTGCATGGTGCTCAGGTGGCATCAGGGGTGCCAGGGTAACACACTGCCCAGAGCCCACCCACCCGGGGCCCCGATCGCCTGGGAAACTCCCACAAATGCACACCTGGTCCATGTTTGCGGAAACCAGTGGTAAACGCCACCTGGTCAGGGTTTCCGAGGCGAGGTCATTAGGTCTCGTGCCTTGCGTAACTCCGGCGCAGGCATATTGAAGTGAGACTAACTATTCACTTGTGTCTGCAAATCTGGACCCGCCCACTGAGGGCAGGATAAAGTTTGCAGCGCCTCGCGAATTCTCGTTCGATCTGGCCGAGTTCCCACTGGCATGGTTGTCATGTGGTTCCACCCGGTGGGAGCTCGGCGTCGTGGCTGCGGTGGCCGTCCTGGTGGCGGGCGGAGGGATCAGTCTCTGGGTGGGGGGGGGGGGGCGGGGGCTCCACGACGGCCAGGCCCACGATCGGGCACCACCAATCGGGGGGGCATGCACAATCGGGGGGGGAGGGGGGGCAACCTTTTTCCACGCCGGCCCTCTGTGTGGGTCCACCATGTCGCGCGGTGCATGCGCCGCAAGATGCACGGACCCACGGCCGGAAGTATAGGGCCCCATATCGGCAGCGGGAGCTGCGCGACGCACGCCAGGGCTCTGCAAGCCCCCCTAAAGTCGGAGAATCACTCTAGACTTTTTAGAAAAAAGTCCGGAGTGATTTGCGCCCGTTTTCTGGCGGGCGTGTGGACATCGCCCCATTATTGGAGAATCCCGGCCCACATTTGGGTGTAGTGTGTACAGTTTTGGTCTCGTTCTTTGAAAAAGGATATAAATGTGTTCGAAGACAGAGATTAAAGTTTTATTTCTCTCAGAGGGTTGTTAGTCTATAGAATTATCTTGCCCAGAAAGCAGCAGAGGCTGGGTCATCTAATTTATTCAAGTCTGAGTTCAACAGAGTTTTGACAGAGAAGGGAATCAAAGGGTTATCGGGCGGGTGGTGGGGGGAGGCGGCGGCGGCGGACAAGAAAGTGGAGCGGACACCACAATCAGATCAACCATATTCAAAAGGCCGACAGGCCTAATCCTACTGCTAAATCCTGCATTTCCATGTAACAGGGCAATGCAGAGATGGAACTTCAACTGGTTTCTTCTGTGATACAGACTGTCTCTGTGGGGCAGTAGCACTCTGAAAATCGCAATGGCAGGTTTGAGCTTACCGCCCTGTTCCCATTCCCAGATGAAACACTTGTCCAAGCTGAAATAGCATTTGGTAGAATTGCCCGATTGCACACACGATAGCAGAGCTTAAAGCACACCTGGACCATGGAATAACTACAAGTTGAATACAAAACATGTTGCTGTGCTACTTAGGTTTAATTCCCGATTACCGCCTCCAGGGGTTCAATCACACGCAAGCTGCATTTTTATCTCTCCCCGCATAAACTCACATTCCGTCCTGGCGAGTGATGGTGTGGCCGTATTGTGGGTAATGCAGAAAGGACACGTTTACTCCAATGAGGGGTGTTCCGTCTGCAGTAAGCACCTGCCCTCTGATAACGGAGCTCAGGCTGTGAGGGATGTGTCAGGGAAGAGAAAAAAAGAGAGGGGAATCAAACATCTTTCGAAGGAGTTACCCGCACACAGAAATCTTCAGTCTAAAAAAACACGTGCTCTGTGAAAAGACCATCAGAACAACTGTGATCAAATAATACCAGCAAAGACATTCTAAAATAATTCATCTTCATAAAACACTAATATTATTTCAGATATTGTGATTTAATGCAGGTATTCCCCTGACAACTTATCAAGCTCAACATAATCCACGTTTTATGGTTGGAATATATTCAGCTCCATTTCCCTGTGTTCTTTAATTTCAGATGCTATCTTCCAACTTAGCATGTAAATAAATAATGAATTGATTATTAAAATTTCCAGGATATGGTAAATGGGGTTAGTGGGCGATGGTAGTGGGGGAAGGGGGAATTGGGTAGCCGAGAGGAAATAGGAAACAATCATTCTTCAAGTTTTAATTAAATTCGGTGGCTAAACTACATCAGGGCAATTTAAATAACTGCAGGTTTTGCTGTACATCAGGTGCTCGTGCACCACGGAGCCACCTGCTAGTTTTGTCCGCCCTTTATTTCCAGGTCATTACAAATTCATAAAAAGCGCATTAAATAATTTGTGCCCCCGTTACAGCACTTCGTTAGAGCCTTGATTAAATTTGCACCGTACATCATTAGCCTGCTTTGAAGATTCTAACGGACTTTTAAAGAGTTATCCATTTAGCCGGAAGCAAGGGAATCTACGGTTGAATTTGTGGATTTACAATGGAAATGCTCCCATCAGCCACATGAAGGCAATGCCAATGTCTCAACAAAGATACTTGTGCAGTTTGATAATCGGTGCCTGAAGGTTCTGCTCCTTTGATCATATTCTTAGGCAACTGATATACTTTCTTTCCATTCGATTTTTTTCTTCATGGGGTATATTCTATATTCCAAGTGAAACCTGTTTCCAGGCTCCTGCAATTCTAGCGAAAGACGATTCTGTAATAACGTGGGGTTAGGCAGGCCATGGGACACGAATGAAATCTTAAGCAGGACTTGGGACACTTATGAGACTGGGGGATCGATATTTCCAATGGGGAATACACACTCCCCCATTGAGGGGCGGGGTACATGGGCGGCACAGTAGCACAGTTGGTTCACAGCGCCAGGGACCCGGGTTCGCTTCCCGGCTTGGGTTACTGTCTGTGTGGAGTCTGCATGTTCTCCCCGTGCCTGCGTGGGTTTCCTCCGGGTGCTCTAGTTTCCCCCCACAAGTCCCGAAAGCTGTGCTTGTTAGGTGAATTGGACATTCTGAATTCTCTCTCAATGTACCCAATCAGGTGCCGGAGTATGGCGACTCGGGGATTTTCACAGTAACTTCATTGTGGTGTTTATGTAAGCCTACTTGTGACACTAATAAAGATTATTCTTATTGTTACATCCTGTATAAAACATGAGGGGCATGAACTGTGAGCTGGCTCCTGTAGTAGAGTAACTGCTCTGCACTCTTGTTCTGTTGCATTAAACATTTTTCCTTTGAATCAACCTGTTCAGATTGGTGTGGACTCCTTTCCGGACCTTATAATAGATTCCTTATTCTGGAATCCAGGTGCTGTTGGCTCTGATTTTGTTTCCCACTGTTCCTTGGTAGGGAAGTGTCTAACCTCATTCGGGCTCCTTTGTTCTGTCAGGGTGCAGAACATTTTTGAAAGTCAATGCATGTGGAAAAATAATGCTGTCTTCCAAAATGGCACAGCTGGGAATAGGCCCCTGCCATCTCAATTTGTTCTGTGTGCTACGATCATGTGTAATTAAATTTACGCATCTCTTGTAGCCAGCGTGTGGCCAAGAAAATACATGGCTCTCTCATCTCCTGCTCTAATTCCAACTGAAAGGGCACTGTCTCTAAATGTCCACAGTCACCATGAGTCGTCTGACTGGATTATCACAGGGTAACAGCAGGTAACATGGCCAAGATATAGGACTAGAGAAAAATAACTTCTTATTTTGTTCTCAGCCATCATGAATGGCGTGACCTGCCAATCACACTCAAGCGCCAACTCTCACAGAAGAGGTGACATGTGCTCCCCATTTTGAATTCATGAGATGTAAATGTGCCGTGTACATTCTCCCACACACAGACAATCACAGGGAGAAGCCCACTCAGATTCGAGTGGGGATCTTGCTAAAAGGTCTTTCCTAACATTGCAGTTACATGTTGATTTTATAGTGAGTCCCAGTTTAAATTAACCCTTCAAGCTAATTATATGTACACTGCTGCACTGATCATTGCTTTCATACCAGCTAGTAGGTACTATCATGTAGCTTGCTGATCACTCAATCTATTTTCAAATGTTGCCATGTTTTCCATTATCTGCTAAATCTCTTCCCTCCCTGCTCCAGATTTTCCCCAATGCTGCTTTTAGCCTTCGATTCTGATGAAGGACATAAAACAGCTTTATAGCCACTGACTCACTCTTTATTTCCCATTTTTATTTCAGAAGTTTTCTTTCAGTAAACTGATCACCCAGTTGATCACCCAGTTGCCCCTGTTTGCCAAGGAGTGATTTGTAAAACAAATCAGTGGTGCATTGAATATCCTTTGGTACACTTTGCGGTCAGCTGTGCGCTGCGACTCGGTAGGGGGTGGGGTGGGGGGCATAGCAGGCTGTAGAATGGGATAGTGGGTGGCAGGTATGGATGAACCACCATGACCAAACCAGGAAGTAACTGGTCTTCATTGTATGTGGTGAGACAATAAAAGCTGGAGTTGTTGGGCATGATTCTCCCAAAGGTGAACAAAGTCCCCTACTGAGCGTGTTTAACCACGTGTTTCCAGGTGCTCGCAGTGTCGAAAAACACATGGCCATTCCCAAGGTACCTCGCATCGTGTAAGGGACCTGAATGGGGATTGCCCGGCCCAGGCCGCACATAGCCCCGTTTTGTATGGGAGATCTCCGAGGCCCTCAGACGAATCTACGACCCCCCCCCCAAAAGCATTATGGGAGGGTGCCCAGCAACATCTCCCCCCAATACCCACACGAGCCACTCCCTGCCCCATTACACAGGCACAAAGAATGCCAGCTTGGCACCTTAGCAGTGCCAACATGGTATCCTGCCATTGCCCCTGCCAGTGCCACCTTGGCAGTGCCAGGCTGGCACTGTTAGGGTGCCCAGGTGGCACCAGCAGTGCCAGGGCACCACCCTGCCAAAAGGGCATACAGCTGGGGGCCTCTGATCCCTGGGAGACCACCACGAATGCAGTTCCATTTGGTCCTTATTTGTGGGGACCGGTGCTGAAGGGCACTCACCCAAGTTCTCCAAGGCGAAGGGGATGAATCCTAAAGCCTCAGGTACCTTGAGAACATGCACATTAGAGTAAGGCTAACTGCCTCGTTCTAATATGCAGATTTGCCAAAAACCGATCCCGCCCACAATGCATGGGATTTACAGTGCATCATCTTGCGAGATCACGTTGAATCCCGCGAGGTGCGGCGTGGCGCCTCGGATAGATCCTGGGAGCGGGATCTCCCTGCTTTCATTGGTCACGCTGCGCCACAGCGAACTGTTTTTCACGCACTGCCTGGCCATTGGATCGCGCCCCACTTCTTGACAGCAGAGATGGTTTGGGGGAGATTTAATAGAGGTGCTCCATCAATAGAAGTTTTATAGATCATTGAAACTGTTTGCCTTAGGTTTAAGCAGATATTAGCTAGTCATTGGAATATAATCCTGCTCATGTCCCTATTCCCAAGAATTTCCAAATAGATTTGCATTAAGGCAGAGTTTAAAGCCTTTGAGAGTAGGAAGAAAATTCAGACTTTGAAAGCAAATTAATGTATTTTGCCATTTTCACAGTTCTGACTTGCCATGGATGCTCCTATACTTTGGTTGCCATGTTTAGCTAAACAACAAAAGTGACAAAAATAATTCATTGACTGAAATACTTGAGACATCCTGGGAATATACAACGCCCTATATAAATGCAAATTTTTTTTCATTGTTGCCTCTGACTGCACCTTCTGTCAGATATATTCTGCTGAACAAACATAGTTTATTGATAACAAGGAACAAAGTTACAGAGGCCACCGACCTCACTATCCTGGAGTAGCACAGAACTGCTGCTCCAGCCTTTACATCTTTACGACATGGTTCTCCAATGCATTCTACCCAGGAGGGGACACCACCATCTGAGGTGATCACCCGCTCTGGGTCCCCATTGGTCCCCGGAGCTAGTGACCCTCCTCTGCCTGTGCAAACCTCTTCCCCAGAGAGCAGTGGATGCTGGGTCATTGAATTTATTCAAGGCTGCATTGAATGGATTTTGAGAGGGAAGAGAGACAAGGTTATGGGGCATTGACAGGGGAGTCGAGTTCAGACCATAACCATTGAATGGCGGTGCAGCTTCGAAGGGATCAATTGGCTACTCACTGCTCCCAAGTCCTTCCTAATCAGAGTACCATTGGGCTGTTTCAATGGCACTCTTAAATAGGGTGGTGCCCTGCCATCTGACATATCCTGGCCAATGCCTCTGATGTGCTTCCTGTCCACAGTGCATTCAGTGACAGGCTGGATCAGGTGCTGTGGGTTTGGATCAAAGCTTCGAACCAACGACCATCTGATACACAAGACAAAAGTGCTTACGCTCGCAGCTTTGCTACGGGAGCATTTTTATGTTTTTATGGCATAAAGCAATAATAGAAAATGCACTTGAAGGATGAAAAATAGTGTGGACAAACTCCATTATTACAAAATAGACAACATACTACATCAGTGTGTGCCTGGATTTATCTGCACCATTTCAGCATTGACGGACTAACCTCCTGTTGAAAGGGTATTCCCCAGGGAGGCTGTGACTGCTGTCCGTTCCAATCAGAAACTTGATACGATCGTAGAAGGGCCGGGCAGCTTGCTGAGAGGGAGGCTGTTGGCTTTGACCGATGATGTCCAATGGGTCGGGAGATCCACGGCAATAGGGCTGGTCCTGGCAGGAGCCATGGAGGCAGCAGTCCGGATCCATACAATCGATCAGACCATCTGCAAAATGGAAAAGCAGTCGAGTGAAAAATATCTTCCCGTTGTTCTTCAACTACAGGCGAAGAGCTTGAGCTGTCAGCTCTGTCTTAACTCGAGTTCAAATACAGCAACGCGGAGCTGCAAGCATAGTTATACAAACATCCATTTGTAGACAGCAACAAGGGCTGTCGCTAATGCACATTTAATAGTTCACAAGGAATTCCTTTGTTCGTCATTTGAACTCACTTTGATTTAACGCCTTGGTTCAATGAATGGAAATCATTGCTGACAATATTCACATTTGCACCCTAGCAAGGAGCCAGGCTGTATTTGTAAAGATTCTGACATGAGTTTTTTGCACAGGAAACAGGCCTCTCATTAACATCCCTGTGGGATAGAGTCAAGCATGTGGCAGAATATGAAGTCTTCCCGGAATATTAAAGTCTCTTGCTTTCAGATGTCAATCAATGTGGGGTTGAGGCGTATGTGGACAAAGGAGGGGGGGTAGAGGGCAGGGCAGTGCAGGGGCAGAAACTACATCTGTTGTCAATTATAGAAACACAAAAGCCAGAGAGATTTTCCTGTTGTATTTTCTGCCCAAAGGCAAGTCCATCCCACAGTGCCACCACCTCCATCACGGGTAGGGCAAGGAGGGAGTTCCCAAATGTACCGCAGCTAGAAAGGGCATTGAAACCAGTGCTGTTGGCACAAATCTGATCCACATTGGCCATCCAGCCAACCATCCCCCAAGGAATCAAAGTCACTGTGGCAACATACACTTTTACATGCATGTTGAAGCCTGGAACTATGGATAGTGATGGTAGAGGCTCCAAGAATTTTCTCCATTCTTACAATTGGCATATGTAGGCATAATTTGCAAGTTGACGCTTGACCTGCTTGGTCACATTATGACCTTGGGTCATCAATTCCTGAAGTGGGACTTGAACTCAGAGCTTCTGGATCAGAGGGAGGGACAGTATCCGCTGCACCATAAGACTTCACCCAGAGTGATTACAAAAGAAGAAATCACATTTTGCATTTACATCAACTCTTTTGCCAGATTGTCACCAATTTCAGTCCTCCAGTCTTCCCAGCAGCCATTGTTCATACTTCGAGATTGTGAGCATTATGTTTTTCGTTTTGCTTTGTTGAGCTGTGACTCACAGCCTTTGATTCAAGTGAGGCTGATGGTGCCTTTAGGTTTTTCTCCCCAAAAATTCAAAGTCTTTTGCACATGATGACAAATATTTGACTGGTGTACATACAAATACAATGGATGCCAATAAGAGATTCTAACCCGATTCAATGCTTCAGTTTAAATAACTTTCAGAAGATATGGAGGGAGCTGTGGTGCTTCATGAAATCTTTGTGATATTGCAATGGGAGCGGATATTTGCAGGGGTTCAGATTTGCAAACATCCATCTGTCTTACTTCCTTCATGACCTGAATGTCATGCTGGATGAGATTCCTTGCTTGGGAAATAATATTGGCGCCGATTTTGTGCCCGCATTAGCCATCAGCGAGGATGACGATGCAGACACGAAATAGTGTGGGAGGCGGGAAACGTGATCTCGCCAGCGAGAATCGCATTTCCTGATTTTCCCCATTCCTCACCAATTAAGTGACACGGTTCCCGCCCTTCACTTAAATACATGTGAATAAATTTGAATACTATTAAAATGCCTCTCTGCGATATGATCCCCTTCACAGAATATTGAAAACTCACCAATGTGACGTCACACTGGTGGGGTTCACAACAGCTCTGAGGACGGGAAACAGTCAAGAGGACCGGGGGTGCCAAGGTAAGTATAGCCACTGGAAGGAGAGGAACAGGCTCGGGCAGTGACCTGGCACAGGTTGGCAGTGCTGGGGTGGGCCTTCTGTGCAGCCCAATGGCCGGTGGGGGGAGTCCTGTTATGTGTGGTGGGTGGGAAGAGAATGCCAAGGCCTCTGAAGGCAAAGACTTGCAGTGAGGCACAGTGGGAATTGTAGGGGGTGGAGGTGAGCAGGCAGTGAGGGGGGATACCTGACACTGTAGGGGGGTGGAAGAGAGAGGGGGGGGGGGGAGGGCCGATGATACTGTCCCACTAGTTTGTTGGCCATGTGGTGGGAGGATACCCGAAGATTGTGCCGTGAAGTAGGGCCCCTGGTGATTGTGCCATGATTGGGGTGGGGGTGAGTGGGTGGGGGAAGTAGTCCCTGATGCCTTTGTGGTGGCATGGGGGGGGGGGGGGGGGTGGAAGGAATGACGCCTTGATCTTTGTGGAACTGGCCTTGCAGGTTCTATCAGACCCTGCCCTGCCAGATTGACAATGTAAACCATGCCCCCGATTTCTTTTTTGTCAGAAAATCTGGTCTGAAAACACTGCTGTGCATCTGGAGAGATGCACACCTGATTTCAGTGGACAATTCCACCCATTCGGCGAGGGGAGGAAAATAAATGAACATCGAGCTGATCACAGGTTTCGCCTGAGATGATTTGAAGTTGGAGCAGGAACATTTATCCCAGCCCTAAAACCTCCCTTCCATGAACTATTTTATGACTGAAGACTATTGCAGGAGTGGTGTGAGGGGGGGGGGGGGGGGAGGGGGGGGGGGGTGCAGAACTCCCAGCCCCATTGCTTCCATTTTACCTCGAACTGTGTGCTGAATATCATCTTGAATATCGTTGCGGTTATTAAGAAAGTTCCCCTGATTTTGGCATCCATCTTTCTTTTCCCAAAAAGAAATGTTAGCTGCAATTGCAGCACTGGGAGAGTTAAAGTTCTTTTGCAGCTTGACTGCTCCACAGTCCTCTCCCTCAGGAAATACAGGAGAGAAGGAGAGAAAGAAGCACATTCAAATTTTGTCATTCATCTTTGTTAGTTTATGTAAAGCAAATGTACATCTGGCACGTAGTCTGCAGGTCATAAAACAGCAAGAGATTGACACCCACAGAACTAATCAGCTGGAAATGCATTTTTACAAGCTGCTCTAAAAACATCAATCAGAAACAAGAATCTCATTTTCCGTGACTGGGAAGGAGCCTGAAGTGCTTGGTTATTTTTCGATGGAGTTTATCAACTACTTGCCTGAGTGAGTGACGGATGACCGTGGAACTCTTTTCCCATGACTTGAGAAGTTATTCTTCATTACTTGATACCCTCATACAGCCAGCATTATTTATTGTCACTTACTTGATTCCATCACTGTTTATTGGAAAGACTGGCCGCTACTGCATAACATGGCAATGGCAGGCTTGGGATCTCTCATTTACTGCAAATTGACAGGGTTCCAACTGACCCTGCAACCTGGCCACAACCAACAAAACACCGTCTGCGCTCAAGCATGTCACCCCATGATACGGATCTGCACAACAGCACCTACCGAAATACTGCTTCACAGCGTGTACAATTGTTAGCGTTCAATTTTCTTTCCTGTCCGCAGGATTTCAGCATTTCTGGCAAGGCAGACAGTTGTTGCCCATCCCTAACTGCCCTCGAGAAGGTCATGTGCGCTGCCTTCTTGTACCACTGCAGTCCATGCAGTGTACACACAGTGCTATTAGGAACAGAGTTCCAAGATTTTGACCCAATGATAAAGAAGAATCTGCCATATAGTTCTATGTTAGGATGATGAGTAACTTGGAGGGGAATGTGCAGGTAATGGTGCTCCCAAGGTCTGGTGCCCTTGGTCTTCTGGGTGGTAGTGGTCATAGGTTTGGAAGGTGCTATCAAGGGGCCTTGGTGAATTGCTGCAATGCATCTTGTGGACGGTGCACACAGCTGCCACTGTGCCTCGCTGGTGGAAAAAGTGAATGTTAAGGTGGTAGGTAGGGTGGCGATCATGTGGGCTGCTTTGTCTTGGATGGTGTTGCTTTCATTGAGTGTTATTGGAGCTGCATTCATCCAGGCAAGTGGAAAGTATTCCACCACACTTCTGAGTTATATCCTGTAGATGATGGACAGACTTTGGGAGTCAGAAGGTCAGCTACTTACTGCAGAATTCTCAACTCTTACCTGCTCTTGTAACCACTGTATTTATATGGCCGGTGTAGTAAACTTTTGGATCAATGGTAACTTCCAGATGTTAATGGCGAGGAATTACCGATAGTAATGCCATTGAATGTCAGGCGAAATAGTTAGATTCTTTGGAGATGGTCATTGCCTGGCACTTACGTGGCACAAAGTGGGCCTAACGGTAACACAGTGGTTAGCACAGCGCCAGGGACCCAGGTTCGATTCCCGACTTGGGTCACTATCTGTGCGTAGTCTGCACGTTCTCCCCGTGTCTGTGTGGGTTTCGTCCGGGTGCTCCGGTTTCCTCCCACAAGTCCTAAAAGACGTGCTTGTTAGGTGAATTGGACATTCTGAATTCTCCCTCAGTGTGCCCGAACAGACGCCGGAGTGTGGCGACTAGGGGTTTTTCACACTAACTTCATTGCGGTGTTAACGTAAGCCTACTTGTGGCAATAATAAAGATTATTATTATGTCACTCGCCACTTATCAAGCCATGCCTGAATGTAGTCTAACTTTTGCTGCATGTGGACAAGGACTACTTTATTATCTGAGAAATTGGAATTTCTACTGAGCATTGTGTAATCAGGAGTGAACATCCCCACTTTGATCTTATCATGGAGGAGCAGCTGAAGATGGTTGGGCCTGCGACAATCCCTGGTAGAACTCCTGCACTGGCGCCCTGGGACTGAGATGATAGGCCTCTAACAACCAAAATCATCTGCTTTTGTGCAAAGTATGACTCTACTGACTTCAATTTTGTCAGGGTTCCTGATGCCACATTTGGTCAAATGCTGCATTGATGTCAAGGTCACTCTCATCTTCTCTCTGGAATTCAATTATTTTGTCCGTGTTTAGGTCACGGCCATAATGAAGCTTGGAACGGAGTGGTCCTGGCTGAACCCAAATTGAGCATGAGTGAGCAGATTATTTCTCAGTAAGCGCTACCTGATAACACTGTCAAAGACACAATCCATCGCTTTGCTAATGATCAAGAGGAGGCTGATGGGGGTAGTAATCGACCAGGTTAGATTTATCCTGCTTTTTAGAGACAGGGAATACAAGAACAAAGAAAAATTACAGCACAGGAACAGGCCCTTCGGCCCTCCAAGCCTGCGCCGATCCAGATCCTCTATCTAAAACTGTCGCCTATTTTCTAAGGATCTGTATCCCTCTGCTCCCTGCCCATTCATGTATTTGTCTAGATACCTCTTAAATGACACTATCGTGCCTGCCTCTACCACCTCCGCCGGCAATGCGTTCCAGCACCCACCACCCTCTGCGTAAAGAACTTTCCACGCATATCACCCTTAAACTTTTCCCCTCTCACCTTGAACTCGTGACCCCTAGTAATTGAGTCCCCCACTCTGGGAAAAAGCTTCTTGCTATCCACCCTGTCTATACCTCTCATGATTATGTAGACCTCAATGAGGTCCCCCCTCAACCTCCATCTCTCTAATGAAAATAATCCTAATCTACTCAAAATCTCTTCATAGCTAGCGCCCTCCACACCAGGCAACATCCTGATGAACCTCCTCTGTACCTTCTCCAAAGCATCCACATCCTTTTGGTAATGTGGCGACCAGAACTGTACGCAGTATTCCAAATGTGGCCGAACCAAAGTCTTATACAACGGTAACATGACCTGCCAACTCTTGTACTCAATACCCCTTCTGATGAAGGAAAGCATGCCGTATGCCTTCTTGACCACTCTATCGAACTGCGCAGCCACCTTCAGGGTACAATGGACCTGAACACTCAGATCTCTCTGTGCATCAATTTTCCCCAGGGCTTTTTCATTTACCGTATAGTTCACTCTTGAATTGGATCTTCCAAAATGCATCACCTCGCATTTGCCCGGATTGAACTCCATCTGCCATTTCTCCGCCCAACTCTCTAATCTATCTATATTCTGCTGTATTCTCTGACAGTCCCCTTCACTATCTGCTACTCCACCAATCTTAGTATCATCTGCAAACTTGCTAATCAGACCACCTATACCTTCCTCCAGATCATTTATGTATATCACAAACAGTGGTCCAAGCATGGATCCCTCTGGAACACCACTGGTCACAGGTCTCCATTTGGAGAAACTCCCTTCCACTACAACTCTCTGTCTCCTGTTGCCCAGCTAGTTCTTTATCCATCTAGCTAGTACACCCTGGACCCGATGAGACTTCACTTTCTCCATCAGTCTACCATGGGGAACCTTATCAAATGCTTTACTGAAGTCCATGTATATGACATCTACAGCCCTCCCTCATCAATCAACTTCCTCAAAGAATTCTATTAAGTTGGTAAGACATGACCTTCCCTGCACAAAACCATGTTGCCTATCACTGATAAGCTCATTTTCTTCCAAATGGGAATAGATCCTATCCCTCAGTATCTTCTCCAGCAGTTCCCCTGCCACTGACGTCAGGCTCACCAGTCTATAATTATCTGGATTATACCTGCTACCCTTCTTAAACAAAGGGACAACATTAACAATTCTCCAGTCCTTCGGTACCTCACCCGTGTTCAAGGATGCTGCAAAGATATCTGTTAAGGCCCCAGCTATTTTCTCTCTCACTTCCCTCAGTAACCTGGGATAGATCCCATCCGGACCTGGGGACTTGTCCACCTTAATGCCTTTTAGAATACCCAACACATCCTCCCTCCTTATGCCAACTTGACCTAGAGTAATCAAACATCTATCCCTAACCTCAACATCCGTCATGTCCCTCTCCTCGGTGAATACCGATGCAAAGTACTCGTTAAGAATCTCACCCATTTTCTCTGACTCCACGCATAACTTTCCTCCTTTGTCCTTGAGTGGGCCAACCCTTTCTCTAGTTACCATCTTGCTCCTTGTATATGAATAAAAGGCTTTGCGATTTTCCTTAACCCTGTTTGCTCAAGATATTTCATGACCCCTTTTAGCCCTCTTGATTCCTCGTTTCAGATTGGTCCGACATTCCCGATATTCTTCCAAAGCTTCGTCTTTCTTCAGTCGCCTAGACCTTATGTATGCTTCCTTTTTCCTCTTAGCTAGTCTCACAATTTCACCTGTCATCCATGGTTCCCTAATCTTGCCATTTCTATCCCTCATTTTCACAGGGACATGTCTGTCCTGCACTTTAATCAACCTCTCTTTAAAAGCCTCCCACATATCAAATGTGGATTTACCTTCAAACAGCTGCTCCCAATCCACAGCTCTTGCCAAATTTTGTTATACTTGGCCTTCCCCCAATTTAGCACTCTTCCTTTAGGACCACTCTCGGCTTTGTCCATGAGTATTCTAAAACTTACGGAATACCTCAACAATTTTCCACTTTGTCAGATAGATGTCCATGTTGCAGCTGTACTGGCGGGAGGTGCTGGTAGTTCTGGAGCACAAGTCTTCAGATCCAAAAGTGGAATAATAACAATAATCTTTATTGTCACAAGTAGGCTTACATTAACACTGCAATGAAGTTACTGTGAAAGTCTCCCTGTCGCCACATTCCAGCGCCTGTTCGGGTACACGGAGGGATAATTCAGAAAGTCCAATTCACCTAACAGTACGTCTTTCAGGACTTGTGGGAGGAAACCGGAGCACCCGGAGGAAACCCACGCAGTCACAGGGAGAACGTGCAGACTCCGCGCAGACAGTGACCCAAGCTGGGAATCGAACCTGGGACCCTGGAGCTGTGAAGCAACTGTCCTGACCCAAGGTAACTATACATGGTTTAGGGTTCCCTGCCCCCTTTAACAGGGGACCTCATATTCAGCGAGGCTCATGGGGAGTTTAATCATTGCCATCTCGTAAGTTGTGTGCGGGTTATGACACCATCAGTACACATGAACGGAGCATTTGCACCATAAGCTCTGGCCACACGCAATCCAGCTCATAATTATATCACTAAGACTTCATTTTGGATCTTTAAGAAGACAGCCTCTTGTTTCAGTCAGGCATTTTGGGAGACCAGTGGTTGCAATGGGCTGATTGTTGACGTTGGATTGGCATTAATGCTAAGAAACCCCTTTTAGTCCTGTAGGTCCCAAAGCTTATTTTCCCCAAGTGAAAACTAGTGCCAGTGAGTGGGCTGTCATGATATCCATATTTACATATCATGGTGCAATCACACACACACTGATGGACAGGTCGACGGACCAATCAACACACATGCAACATCACAGCCAATCACCAGTGAGAGCACACGCACTATAAAACAGGGAACACCACAGTTCCCGCTCATTCCAGCAGGAGATAGCTCAGAGCACAGAGCTCACAGCGTGCCACTCAGACATACACCATGTGCTGAGTGCCTCTCTAAGATAGTGCTAAGGCTGGGTCCACAGGTTAACTGGTGAAGTACGAACCACAGCCAGAAGTTAACAGTTGTTATTATTCAGAACAATAAAACAGAATTGTACCATCTGCAATTGTGTTGGTTCGTTTGTATATCGGAACACCCAACACGACATGGGCATTACTGAGTCAGTCTACACAGACCTAATTCAGTTCCCCATTTTAAAGCTCTATGTTTACACTTTGTGTAACACTTTAATTTCACGGTGTCATTTCGAAGGAAGTTGCAAAAAATATGGTCATTTAGGAAGCACAAGAGTCAAAGAGACACACTGATCAAGGACAGGGGAGCGGCAAAACGGAGGCAGTACAGCACCACTGCTGGCGGGAGGGTATAATTACTTCACAACCAATTTGCATGTGCAGTTTCCAGTGAATGTAGACATGGAATATCACAGAATTAGAAACATTTATAATAGTAAAAGCTGACACAGGGTGTGGACGCACGTGTTGGACTTTTAAAAACTATAATCACAGATGTTTATCTGGAAGGTAATAAGCAAAAGATGATGAAATAAAAAATGTTACACCTGCAAAAATGGGAATGGTTTTCACTTGAACTTCTGGATTTTTATTTATACAACTGAAATAAACTAAATAACTTTGTCACTAATATTGCCCACATTACAATATTGCACTAAATGCAATTGTGATGTAGGCATTATTGGACTGCATTGAAAAAAATATCATGAGAAGAAAGATATGCCTTTCATGGTCTCAAGACATCCCAAAGTGCTTTACAATCCAATTACGTTATCTTGCAGGCCTTCTGACATAGAAACAAGAATGCTACATCTGCACCACAGTAAACAAGTAGATGTTATTATTACTGGCAGAAGACAACCCAAATAGAGCACATGAAGAGTACATCTGGCAACCTTGAAATGTGCTGGCATATTCTAAAGAGACTAAAAATAAGAAATAACTGTTAAGTGTCATTGGCAAGCCCAGCAGTGGTCGAGAAGTTGAGCTGAGTTGGAATTGACTGGAGGGAACAAGTGCATCTGCTGTCACTCTGTTGTCACATTCTAAGTAAATTGACATGATGTTACTTGACTCTTACTGGGTTTGGATGCATTTTTATTCAAGACCATATCTTGTATACTATTTATATATGCAACATTCTTTATTTTCGCAAGCCATTCTATTTTATCTTCGTCGTCCCCTACACTGGCACAGTGGCTAGCACTGTAACCTCACAGCACCAGGGACCCGGGTTCGATTCTGACCTTGGGTGACTCTCTGTGCGGAGTCTGCACGTTCTCTTCGTGTCTGCGTGGGTTTCCTCCGGGTGCTCCGGTTTGGATTTTGTTTATTGTCACGTGTACCGAGGTACAATGAAAAGTATTTTTCTGCGAGTAGCTCAACAGATCATTAAGTACATGAAAAAAAAAGTTAATAAAAAGAAAATACATAATAGGGCAACACAAGGTACATAATGTAACTACATAACACCGGCATCGAGAGGGCAGCACGGTGGCACAGTGGTTAGCATTGCTGCCTACGGCGCTGAGGACCCGGGTTCGAATCCCGGCTCTGGGTCACTGTCCGTGAGGAGTTTGCACATTCTCCCGTGTCTGTGTGGGCTTCGCCCCCACAACACAAAAGATGTGCAGGACAGGTGGATTGGCCAAGCTAAATTGCCCTTTAATGAGGTCAGTCCATAAGAGGGTTGTTTAGGAGTCCGGTAACAGCGGGGAAGAAGCTGTTTTTGAGTCTGTTCGTGCGTGTTCTCAGACTTTTGTATCTCCTGCCTGATGGAAGAAGTTGGATGAGTGAGTAAGCCAGGTGGGTGGGGTCTTTGATTATGCTGCCCGTTTTCCCCAGGCAGCATAATCAAAGACCCCACCCACCTGGCTTACTCATTCTTCCAACTTCTTACACCAGGGAGGTGTAGATGGAGTCAATGGATGGGAGGCAGGTTCGTGTGGTGGACTGGGCTGTGTTCACGACTCTCTGAAGTTTCTTGCGGTCTTGGGCTGAGCCGTTGCAATTACAGGCTATGATGCAGCCAGATAGGATGCTGTGCAGGTTAGGTGGATTGACCATGCTAAAATTGCCCTTTAGTGCCAAGAGATGTGCAGGATAGATAGTTGTAATACTTCTCGAATAAATGCGTCCCATATTCAATTTGTTTTCCATATAAAAACAGAAAATACTGGGAATACTCATCAGGTCAATATCATTTGCGGAGGGAAAAAAAAAAGTTCACATTTCAGTTGATGACTTTTCATCAGATATTTCCAGCATTTTCTGTATTTCCAATGAGAACAGAGAGAAGTGAATGGGTGGTACAGTGAGTTTGTTATCCCAGGGTTCTGGTTTAAACCAAGCCAGACTGCTGGGAAGCGCTGTTCTAAGTGAAATGAGTCTTATGCAGGGAAGCTGGAAGGATTGTTGATATGGAAAGATCTAAAGTTACAGTGGCAGGAGAGGATGCCCCCCTGGTATTGGGAAAAAGGCACGCTTATAAGAATTGTACAGCCAACTTTATTTTCTACACTGAACCTGGCATCAATCTATACCTGGGGCGTCATTCTCCGACCCCCCGCCGGGTTGGAAAATCGCCGGGGACTGCTGTGAATCCCGCCCCCGCCGGTTGCCGAAGTCTCCGGTTCCGGATATTCGGCGGGGGCGGGAATCGGGCAGCGCCGGTTGGCGGGCCCCCCCGCTGGATTCTCCGGCCCGGATGGGCCGAAGTCCCGCCGATAAATTGCCTGTCCCGCCGGCGTGGATTAAACCACCTTTTGAACAGCGGGACAAGGCGGCGTGGGTGGGCTCCGGGGTCCTGGGGGGGGGGGGGGGGGGGGGCGCGGGGCGATCTGACCCCGGGGGGTGCCCCCACGGTGGTCTGGCCCGCGATCGGGGCCCACCGATCCGCGGGCGGGCCTGTGCCGTGGGGGCACTCTTTCCCTTCCGCCTCCACCACGGTCTCCACCATGGCGGAGGCGGAAGAGACTCCCTCCACTGCGCATGCGCGGGAAACTTTCAGCGGCCGCTGACGCTCCTGCGCATGCGCCGCCCCGACATGTCATTTCCGCGCCAGCTGGCGGGGCAACAAAGGCCGTTTCCGCCAGCTGGCGGGGCGGAAATTCCTCCGGCGTCGGCCTAGCCCCTCAATGTTGGGGCTCGGCCCCCAAAGATGCCCGTCTGATTGGCGCCGTTTTGGGCGCCAGTCGGTGGACATCGCGCCGTTTCGGGAGAATTTCGCCCCAGATCTGGAAGTGCTCAAAAGAGGGCAGTGGGCGACAAAAGCAGAAAAGTGTTCCAATCACGGCCACAGATACCTTCTCACTTGGTGAAGTAACAATGTAGAGCAAGAAGGGGAAGGTCTTGGCAAAAGACTACAACAAAAATTACAAGTGCCATTTATAGTTTGTTAAGCTATTTGCTCCTTTCTTCCTTATTACGACATACAAGGGGTGAAAGCAGGGTTACCTGAAGAGCTTACCCAGTCTGGAAACCTGTGCAGCAGCACAGCAACCTTGACTTAACTGTGAAAGTGCTTTCAATATAAATGCTTAAGCGCAAAATCAATACCGGTGTTCTGTTTAGAATTAGTCGTAAAATAAATTTGGAGGGCAATGGAGGGCGGGGAGTGGACTAATTGGATAGATGCTTCAAATGGCCATCACAGGCATGAAAAGGCAGAATGGCCCCGCTCCGTGCTGTATGATTCTATATCCCTTTGTTCGGATGTCCCACATCACAGATAATGAACTTCGTAGTTTACCCTGATCAGAAAGCATCCTTTGTGTTTGGCATCCTGTGGATATTTGCCAGCCTGACACAATCATATAAGATAAATAATTGAGATGCCTAGTTTCAGGTGGAACTTCAAAAGTTTTCGGAAATATAAGCCAGATACAGTGCGTTGTGTCAGCAAGGGGAAAAAGGAAGCTTTGTTGCATCTTTCTGCTTTTGTTACCGATGTTAGCTGTGAGAACACACACACAAACACACACACACAAACACACAGTTATGGCCTGGGAGAAACAATCCCCCTCCCCGGAACATGGAGGCCCCCTGCCCCTCCCCCCCCCTCCCCGGACATGACTGCACCCTTCCCCTTCCTTCCCCTCCCACCTGAAGCATGGCGACATCCTTCCCCCACCCACCCCTCCCCCACCCCTCCCGAGCATGGCGTCATCCCCCCCCCCCCCCCCCCCCCCAAGCATGGCAGCATCCTTCCTCCAGCCCCTCCTCCTTCCCACCCCCTCCTCCCCCCGCGGGCATGGCGGCACCCTTCCCCAAAACCCCCTCCCCCCGCCAGCACCAGCTGTGGACGCCGCAATATGCTGCCTCCGAGAACGCCGGCCGCTCACCTCCTCACTCCGCATCGCCAGCCAGCACGACTGGCTGACAAATTTATTGAGCAGGGGTGAACGGCGACGGCGTGACCCCGTCGGAACTTCGGCCCACTCGAGCCGCTGAATAGCGGGGGGCCCGGAGAATCGCCATACTTAGCACCTCGGGCGATTCTCCGGCAGGCGCGGTGGCGATCTCGATGATGCCGTTCTCACCGGTTGGGAGAATGGCAGGACGGCGTCGCGCGAAAAATCGGCGTGTACGGCAATTCTCCCAAACAGCACGACATGGGAGAATCCCGCCCCTCATTTCAGGCCTTCCTTTTAACACTGAATCGTGGAGGCTTTTTGCTTTATGGACTAAGAAGGAATCGTTCTGGTATTTTCTGTAAATAGCCATCACACAACAGTGACTCCATTTCAAAAAAAGAACTTCATTAGTTGTAAAGCACTTTGGGACACACTGAGGGCACAATGTAAGGCTGTACGTCTTGACATCGGCTGTTTTCCTATGTTACTGTTTAGTTTTAGGTCAATAATGTTTTCTTGGTTTGTTCTGTTCCGGGGTTCTCAGGAGTCAGTGAGATTACAGGCAAGTGGCAAGAGGAAATGCAGTTACAAAAGGTGGTGACCCTGGGCTCACCAGACATACTCAGATATTGGACAGACAAAGCTTTAAGAGTGCTGGTATGGGTCGCAGGTTATAGAACAAAGGTACTGTTGAAGGTTTTTCACAAAATAGTGAAGGAAACACAGGTGGAAAATTGGAAATCCATCACGATATTACAGAAAGGTGTCTGTCGGGTAATCTTAGGAAACTGTGGCAGGAATACAAAGAGATGATGCTGAGTCAGTTGCAGTGAGTCATCACTGACGCAAACGCACTTTTTAAAAAAGGGGGGCAATTTAGTGTAGCCAATCTAAGTACCCTGCACATCTCTGGATTGTGGGGGTGAGACCCACGCAAACACGGGGAGAATGTGCAAACTCCACACGAGCAGTGACCCGGGGCTGGGATGGAAGCTGGGTCCTCGGGGCATTGAGGCAGCAATGCGAACCACTGTGCCACCGTGCTGCCCAGGTTCCACTCAAGCACAACACCAACCTTACTAATGGTGGATCGGGTTTAGAAATGGTAAACATACTACAATGTTTTTTTAAAGCCTACTTATTAGTGTCATATTTAACACCAAATAACATTACATGTGAGCAGCAACAATTAATGGTAATTGTATACTCTGGCAAGAAAGATTAATGTGCTGCACATTTATCATTGCCAACATCCCTTTTATAGTCAATGGATTAGGATGTCTGGATGACCACCCCAACAGGCAAACTGCTCTTCTATTTCCAATTAGCAAAGTGACATTAAGTTTAATAATTACTACAAGAGGTCTTGGATTTGTATGTTTGGTGCCACATTGCTGTTCTGTACAGCTTGGCAGAAATTGATTCCCTGAATCTGGAACTGTGACCAAACTCACTCAGTTGAATCTCTTAAGGGCCCAGGCAGATTTACAGTTGGGAATAAAACACCTCTGACTAACTTAAAAGGAGTAATTCAGACCTCCACATTTTGCAGTTATCTAATGCAATATTATCTCTTTGACACACAGCAGACAGCATTTCTATGATTTGGGAACTTAGTGGGGTTTGATTTAAACCCAGGTCTTTATTTTCTAAAGACTCAGCAAAAGTCACAGGTGTGACTCCACAGTGTTACAACTGTGGTGTAGTATTTAATGAGTGCACTTATTGGATCAAATATCACATTTCTCAGTAAACAAGGATGTTTGAAGAGAAAATTAGCAAAGGTCAACGCTTTCTCCCACTCTGCAGTATTTTTTGAGGCCCAATATTGACAAAATGTTTAGTCAACCTGCCACAGCAATGTTCCTTGTCTGGTATCCTGCAGAAATCGGGGGCTGGATTCTCCCACCCCGCCCGCCGCAAGAACGCCACGGGCGAGAGGTGGACAATGGAGAAGTCCATTGACCTCGGGCGGGATTCTCCGGACATAGCCGGAGAATCCCGTCCCATATCATTATTCAAAGGGTGGACAACTGATTAACTTCAAATTCTTTACCTATGGGGGAGGGGATTGGGGGAGATGGGGCAGCAGTGGGGTGGGTGGGATTTTTCTTTTAACAAAATGTGGGAGCTGGCAGTTTTGTTCCATATTTTAAAATATCCATCAAAATCACGCTCTCAAAAAGTGCACATTTCAAAGTTCTGAATTCCTACAGTGCATTAGTGGCTTTCAAGAATAAAGCCAACTGTTGTCCTATCTTATTTTTAAAATGTATTCTTTCATGGGATTTGAGCATTGTTGGATAGGCCTAGCATTTATTATCCATCCCTAATTGACCATGAGAAGGTAGTGGTGGAGAGCTGCCTTCTAGAACTGCTGTGGTCCATGTGGTGCAGTTATACCCACAGTGCTGTTAGGTAGGCAGTTCCTAGATTTTGACCCAGCAACAATGAAGGCAGTTCCAAATCAGGATGGTGTGGTGTGTGGCTTGGAGAGGAACTTCCAGCAGGTAGAGTTTCCATGCATCTGGTGTCCTTGTCCTTCTAGTTGGTAGAAGTCGCAGATTTGGAAGGTGATGTTGAAGAAGCCTTACTACAGTGCATCTTGTAGATTAAAGTTGTTAAGATTACAGTCTTTGGGGGTAATATTCTGAACACATTTTGGGAACATGAAGCCCTGAAACCATCTACCATCAGATTAAGAGGTAAGGCTTGTTGCGTACCATGTGTAACGCTTGTAAATCAAACATCTATTCGAGCAACTTGTCCATCTATTTGTTCTTCAACGCTGTTCAGGAAGGTTTTGCCTTTGCTTTTCCCTGAGTCACAGTTGAGGTTGAGAACACATGAAAAGCAGGATATGGCAGCATTGCGATAATGGACCAGCAGTCCAGAGGACTGGACTAATGATCCATTAACGGGAGTACAAATCTCCCGAGGGCAGCACGGTAGCACAAGTGGTTAGCACTGTGGCTTCACAGCGCCAGGGTCCCAGGTTCAATTCCCGGTTTCCTCCCACAGTCCAAAGACGTGTAGGTTAGGTGGATTGGCCATGCTAAATTGCCCTTAGTGTCCAAAAAGGTTAGGAGAGGTTATTGGATTATGGGGATAGGTTGCAAGTGAGGGCTTAAGTGGGTTGATGCAGACTCGATGGGCCGAATGGCCTCCTTCTGCACTGTATGTTCTACGTTCTATGTACAACAGGTGACGAATTTAAATGCAACAAAATGAATCTTGAATTAAATTCTAATATCAGTGTTAAATGTCAAGTTTTGGGAAGTCAGATGTGTGTCACTTGCTGCAGAATTCCTAGCCTCTGACCTGCTCTTGTGGCCACTGTATTCATATGGCCGGTCAATAGTAACAGCATGGTGATCGTGGGGGATTCAGTGACGATAATGCCATTGAATGTTAATGAGTGATGGTTAGGTTCTCTCTTGTTGAAGATGGCATTAGTGTGGCGTTAATATTACTTGTTGTTAATTTCCTTCTGAGCAGGAAATCTGTTGTCCTTATCCCATCTATTTTAAATTCATTTTTATGGGATATGGGCTTCGCTGGTTAGACCAGCATTTGTTGTCCATCCCTAATTGCCCTTGACAAAGTGGTGGTGAGTTGCCCTCTTGAACCGTTCCAGTCAGTAGTGGTCATGGGTTTGGAACGCGCTGCCCAAGGGACCTTGGTGAGTTCCTGCAGCGCATATTGTAGATGGTACACACGGCTGCTACTGTAAGATGGTGATTGAGGGAGTGATGTCTAGGGAAAGGGTGCCAATCAAGCAGGCTGCTTTGTCCTGGATTGTGTCGAGCTTCTTGAACGTTGTTGGAGCTGCACTCATCCAGGCAAGTAGGGAGCATTCTATCACACCCCTGACTTGTGTCCTGTTGGTGGTGGACAGACTTTGGGAAGTCAGGAGGTGAGTTACTCGCCGCAGGATTCCTAGCCTTTGACCTACTCTTATAGCCACAATACTTATATGGCTAGTCCAGTTCAGTTTCTGGTCAACGGTAAATTCCAGGATGTTCATCATGGGGGAATTCAGTGATGGTAATGCCATTGAATGTCATGGGGCGATGGTTTAATTCTCTCTTACAATTTAAGAGATGGTCATTGCCTTGCATTTGTGTGGTGTAAATGTTACTTGCCATTTGTCAGCCCAAGCCTGGGTATTGTCCCCACCTTGTTGCATTTGCATGTGGACTGCTTCAGTGTCTGAGGAGTTGCAAATGGTGCTGATCATTCTGTAGTCATCAGCGAACATCCCCACATCTGACCTGATGTCTGAAAGAAGATCATTGATGAAGCAGCTGAAGATGGCTGGGCCTAGGACACTATCATGCAGAGCTCATGCAGTGATGTCCCAGGACTGACCTCCAATAACCACAACCATCTTCCTTTTTGCCAGGTTTGACTCCAATCAGTGGAGAGTTTCAGCCCGGATTCCCATTGACTCCTGATTTGCTGGGGATTTTCTTTAAAATAAATTTAGAGCACCCAATAAAGATTATATTATTTATTTTTTCCCAATTAAGGGGCAATTTAGCGTGGCCAATCCACCTAACCTGCACATTTTTGGGTTGTGAGGTTGACGCAGACTTGGGGAGAATGTGCAAACTCCACACAGACAGTAACCTGGTGGCTGGGATCGAACCCGGATCTTCAGTGCAGTAGGCAGCAGTGCTAACAACTGAGCCACCGTGCCGCCCTTGTTGGGGCTCCTTGCTACCATGCTGATCAAATGCTGCTTTGTTGTCAAGGGCAGTCACTCTCACCTCACCTCTGGAGTTCAGCTCTTTTGCTCATGTCTGAACCAAGCCTGTAATGAAGTCAGGGGCTGAGCTACCCTGGCGGAACCCAAACCGAGCATCCGTGAGCAGGTTATTGCTGTGTAAGTGCTACTTAATAGCACTGATGATGACCCCGTCTATCACTTTATTGTTGATTGAGAGTAGACTGATGGTGTGATAATTGGCCGGGTTGGATTTGTCCTGCTATTTGTGTACAGAACATAACTAAACAATATTCCCCATTGCTGGACAGATGCTGATAATGTAGCTGTACTGGGACAGCTTGGCTAAGGGCGCAGCAAGGTCTGGAGCACAGGTTTCCAGCATTATTGCCGGAATATTGTCTGGGCCCATAGCCTTTGCAGTATCCAGTGCCTTCAGCTGTTTCTTGATATTACGTGGGGTAAATCAAATTGGCTGAAGGCTAGCATCTGTGATGCTGGGGACCTCTCGAGGAGACCGAGGTGGATCATCCACTTTGCACTTCTAGCTGAAGATCATTGCAATTATGTGCGAGGCTCCTCCATCATTGAGGATGGGGATCTTTGTGGAACCTCCTCCTCCAGTGAGTTGTTTAATTGTACACCACTATTCATGACTGGATGTGGCAGGGCTGCAGAGCTTAGATCTGATCCATTGGTTGTGGGATTGCTTAGCTCTGTCTATCACTTGCTGCTTATGCGGTTTGGCATGCAGGTAGTCCTGTATTGCAGCTTCACCAAGTTGACACTCATTTTTCGGTATGCCTGGTGCTGCTCCTGGCATGCCCTCCTGCCCTCTTCATTGACAGGGTTGATCCTTTGGCTTGATGGTAATGGTAGAGTGGAAGATATACTGGCTCATGAACTAACAGGTTGTGGCTGAGTACAATTCTGCTGCTGCTGATGTCCCACAGTGCTTCATGGATGCGCCACCTGATTGAGTTGTTAGATCTTTTCTGAATCCATCCCATTAAAACATGGTGCTAGTGCCACACAACATGATGGAGGGAATCCTCAATCTTCGTCTCCACAAGGACTGTGTGATGGTCACTCCTACTGATACTGTCATGGACAGATACATCTGTGACAGACAGGTTGTTGAGGATGAGATTTAGTATGTCTTTCCCTCTTGTTGGTTTCCTCACCACATGTTGTAGACCCAGTCTCGCAGATATGTTGTTTAGGACTCAGCCAGCCTGGTCAGCAGTAATGCTACTGAGCCACTCTTGGTGTTGGACATTAAAGTCCCCCACCCAGAGTACATTCTGCACCATTGCCACCCTTAGTGCTTCCTCCAAGTGGTGTTCAACATGGAGGAGTACTGATTCATCAGCTGATTGTGGAAGTCCACGGTATTAAGCAGGAGGTTTCTTTTGCCATGGTGAAGCCATGTGACCCCCCAGGACAACTCTTTCCTGACTGTATACCACTGTGTCACCTCGGCTGGGTCTGTCCTGCTGGTGGGACAGGACATACCCAGGGATGGCTATAGTGGTGTCTGGGACATTATCTGTAAGGTATGATTCTGTGAGTATGACCATGTCAGGCTGTTTCTTGACTAGTCTGTGAGACAGCTCTCCCAACTTTGACACAAGCCTCCAGGTGTTAGTAAGGAGGACCTTTTCCGGTCAACAGGGTTTGGCATTGTTGTTTCCAGTGCCTAGATCAATCCTGGGTGGTCCATCCATTTTCTTTCCTTTTAGACTTTGTAGCAGTTTTATACAACTGAAGGTCATTTCAGAGGGCATGTAAAAGTCAATCACATTGCTGGAGTCTCATGTAGTCTAGAGAGACTACTCTCTAGAGTCTCATGTAGTCCAGACCAGGTGAGGATTGAAGTTTTCCTTCGCTAGTGGGCATTAGTGAACCAGCTGGGTTTTTCGTTCGGACAATCGACAATGTTTTCATGGTTATCATTCGACTTTTAATTCCAGATAATTATTGGATTCAATTTCCACCATCTGTCATGGTGGGATTTGATCCTGGGTCCCCAGAGTATTACCCTGGGTCTGTGGATCACCAGGCCAGTGAAAATGAAATGAAATGAATGGAAATCGCTTATTGTCACAAGTAGGCTTCAAATGAAGTTACTGTGAAAAGCCCCTAGTCGCCACATTCCGGCGCCTGTTCGGGGAGGCTGGTACGGAAATTGAACTATGCTGCTGGCCTGCTTTGGTCTGCTTTGAAAGCCAGCTATTTAGCCCAGTGTGCTAAACCAGCCCCAGTGACAATACCACTATGCCGCCATCTCCACAGTCTGGTCTTTCTGTAACTCCAGATCTGCAGTAATATGGCTGACTCTCAATGTCCTCTAAAGTGGCCGAGCAAGGCCTTCAGTTGTAATCAGCACCATCTTCTCAATGGATGTAAACTTGGGCAACAAATGCTGGCCTTTCTAACAATGCCTATATCCTCCGAATGAACAAAGGCAGCAGTTGCAGTATGGGCACAATGGGCCAAATGGCCTCCTTTTTTGTACTGTAATGACTCAGTGACTCCAGTGAGGACGAGGGATGCACTTAATACAAAATAATCCTTTTTGACATTTGAATGTAATGAGATTGTCACTGTTTGGTGAGGGTAGGGGGAAAATAATGAGATTTTGAAATGATGTGAACTTGCAGAATTAAATCCATTTTTGTTGTTGTTTAATCATTCTCTACCACTCACTCCTACATTCCTCAATATTTTCTTCCCCATGTATTAAATTGCACCTGCTATATTTTGAAATTAGCTGCTATTTCTATTTTTCTCCATGCTTCCCATCACAGTGCTGAATGCTATATATCAACCCAGTTAATCACTTCACCAGGACATTGTGTTTAATGAAGAACTCTCAGCATGGTGCTAAGTTTTGACTGATGTGGATTTGCGTTTGAAGTTTGCTTTTCCTTATTCATTTTTAAAGGCTTCATTCACTGAGTCTGTTTCATGCGTGCTCTATTCCCAGTCTGCCAAGCGGATTTGAAGATTTATTGATTGCAAAGAGAAGGAGACCAGCACTGCAAACCTAAATATACATTATCACTATCTCGGAGTCAATTCATTAGAGTCAATACATCTGCTCTATTCACAACACTGTTAGGAAGAAGTTGGAATAATCTCATAGGCTCGGTGCTTAAAGGGATGTTAAGAATATCATGAATAATACAGTTTGTTCCACTGTTCATGACACCACTAAACTCCTTTATCTAGTAATGTCCAAAGCTATTCTGACCTTCTGCTAGGATGTTGCATCTGGGAATGGAAAATAAATTGGCTGAAAGGTAGGAAGCAGTGTGTACTTGTCAGATGGAGTAATGTTAGGATGGGGGATGTTCCGAGTTGGGTGCCTCAGGGATTGTGTTGAGACCACTGCAGCTGTTAATTTACATCAGCGGCTCAGAGTCAGAAGCTCCGTGAAGACTGAACAAATTTGTATAGTGTGCAAGGCTCGACCTGCAAAATGAATCGGACAAATCAGAGAGAGGGAAGCTACGATGGCATTTGGAAATTAATATGGGAGAGTGCAAGGTATTCCAGGCTGGGGGAAAACAATGGTCAGCACGTGTACCTCATGAATGGACCAAAATAACATAGTGCAAAGCCCGATAGGATAGAGGCATTTATAGTTGACTTAGCCCTTCAACATAACCAGTTACTGCAGAGTCACCATCGGACTGAGCTTTCCAGGCCCTTCCTGCTGCCGGGGTCTTCCTGTCCCGCTGATGACAAGATGCCGTTGACGCCGGCAGGACTGGGAAATCACACCGCCAGCCACCTCCACCGCCGGAAATCCCGGCATGAGGGGGAGGATGCGCGGGAAATCCCTCTTTCCAGCCATGGTAGTAAAGAACATGCTCGAGTTTGTCATGGTGTAATCTTGTCAGGCTGCACATTTACCATTGGAGCCCAGTTTTGGTCGCTGTCACTTGAGGGAAACATTCAACAAAACAGATGCACAGGAAAGCTAAAGTCTCAGTCTCAGATTGAGTTGTGGGAAAAACTGTTGAAATTTGACAGGGGGTATGAGGAAGAGGCCTCATCTGGCTGAGAAAGATAGTAAAGAACAAATGTAAGGTAAATGTGGAATGTTATTTCAAAGGATATCACGACAAGCAAATGCTTAAACACTGGTGAACGCCTAGCATAGCTCTCCTTCAGACAAAGAGCCAACAAAGCATTGAATGGCTTCTCGGTTCCACAGCAGAGATAAAGAGGGTAATGCTAACCCACTAAAATGGGGCGGCAGGGGTTGGGGATAAATGAATCAGATTTTAAAGATCTATAATCTGATCCAAACCTGGCCAAATCTGGCTAAATGGAGGTGGAACATGGGCCGGGGGGGAACTCATTCCCAGGAACCTGGTTCTCTCATTTAAGTATTATAAGTTTACCACTGATTGGATGGTTCTTCCTGGTCTTGTGAAACCTGTCAGGTTTCTTTGTAGAGAATTCAAATGCGTCTCAGTGCTGCTCGTGGGCTAGGAGGAGCAACAGTGCTTTCCCCTGCCCCTGCAAGCTTAGCTCCTTCACCGGAGTCACCCCACCATCCCAACTTGGGGAACGGCCTCCCTTTGCCAGGCTCTCACATGCTCCTTCTCTTTGGCTATAACTGACTTGGCAGTGCTTCAGCCTGACTGGAAGCAGTGCCTGTCAATTCATAGATTATCATAGAATTTACAGTGCAGAAGGAGGCCATTCGGCCCATCGAGTCTGCACCGTCTCTTGGAAAGAGCACCCTACCCAAGGTCAACACCTCCACCCTATCCCCATAACCCAGTAACCCCACCCAACACTAAGGGCAATTTTGGACACTAAGGGCAATTTATCATGGCCAATCCTCCTAACCTGCACATCTTTGGACTGTGGGAGGAAACCGGAGCACCTGGAGGAAACCCACGCTCACAAATTAGACCGACTTTTGGGAGGATCGTGTTTCAGAAAAAAATCAAAGCATACAGGGAAACCTGTACTTCCGGGTTTCGGCATCGAAACTCTGCACACACTAATTCCTCCCCCCCCCCCTCTCTCTCACTCTGCTTTACACATGCTCCCCATTAAATATTGGAGTCAGAAACAATGGAATCACATCAGGAACCTTTCCTCTGCCTATAATAATTAAAAAAAAAAAATCTTTATTGTCACAAGCAGGCTTACATTAACACTGCAACAAAGTTACTGTGAAAAGCCCCTAGTCGCCACATTCCGTGGGAGGTATTCAGAGTACCCGGAGGAAGCCCACACAGACATCGGGGAGAACATACAAACTCCACGCAGACAGTCACCCAAGACTAGAATCCATTGTGCTATCCCAAAACACTTCAGAGTCCATGATGTACTTTACTGTTGCAGGACGATGAGGAGAAAAGGACTGGCTGGGATTTCCTGTGAGGTTCTCCTGATCAAACGCTATTATTTAATTTTTTTTATTAGTTCTTGGGATGGAGGCATTGCTGGCTGGGCCAGCATTTGTTATCCATCCCTAATTGCCCTGGAACTGAGCGGTTTGCTCGGCCATTTCAGTGGTGGGGCAGTTAAGAGTGTGGGTCTGGAGTCACATGTAAGTCAGACCGGGTAAGGACGGCAGATTTCCTTCCCTGAAAGACATTGGCGAGCCAGATGGGTTTTTACGACAATCGGCAATGGTTTCATGGTCATCATTAGGCTTTTAATTCCATATATTTATTGGATTCAATTTCCACCAACCAGAACACCCAACACGACATGGTACAAGGAGTGGCCGCAATCTAGCAATTGTGAGACCTACCTGCAACTTCTCAGCATTCCGGCATCCGACAGCATGGAGAACATCAACCCGCCGCCGCCGCTCCGCATCGCTGGCAATCTCGGGGCAAATTGGAAGATATTTAAACAGCGCTTCCAGCTCTTCCTCGAGGCCACGGACAGGGAGAATGCATCGGACACCAGGAAGATAGCCCTTCTTCTCTCCACGGCTGGGCAACATGCCATACACATCTTTAACTCCCTGACATTCGCGGATGACGAGGACAAGACCAAGTACAAGACGGTGCTCCTCAAATTCGACACACACTTCAGTGTTGAACTCAACAAAAGCTTCGAAAGGTACCTGTTCCAGCAGCGCTTGCAGGGTAAGGACAAGCCTTTCCAATCCTATTTAACACACCTCCGCATCCTCTCGCAATCCTGCGGCTACGGGCCCACCTCCGACTCCATGATACGCGACCAGATTGTTTTTGGGGTCATGTCGGACCCCCTGCGTCAGCAGCTCCTTAAAGTTAAGCAACTAACCCTAACGACTGCCATCGAGACCTGTGTCCTGCACGAGAATGCCACCAGCTGGTACTCCTACATACAGGCAGCTGAAACGACGCGGCAAGGACCCCATGAGGCGGAACGGGTCCAAACGATCAAATACCTCCCGGGCCGCAGTCTGAAGGAGGGCCGCCATTTTGCGTGCTTTCCGAGGCCTCCCGGGCTTGTACGCGCCAAACGAGGGGACGGTGACATGGAGGAACGCGATGCGCAGGCCTGCACCACGCAAGACCGTACCGCGCATGCACTGTGGCGCAACGAACGCACTGACGTCACGACATGCGGCAACTGTGGCTCCGCCCACTTAAAGCGGCAATGCCCTGCAAAATCGCGACAGTGCCTACGCTGTGGCAGGCTTGGCCACTATGCTGCCTGCTGTCACGCAACCCAGCCTGCCAACCCGCAACGATTTAACCAGTCTCGCAGGAATGTTCGGGCAATCCAACCCACCTTCACCGAGTCCGATCCTGGCTTCATGCAGACCAGTGACACCGAGGACAGGGAGCCTTTTCAAGTCGCTGTCATAACCAAGAACAGGCTGTCCCCGAATCGAAAGCACCAGCCGCTGTTGGTACACAGCATTGATCCGGACGACGAGTGGTGTGCCAACCTGACAGTCAACCCAAATTCGTCGCCCACCTCAGAGACTTGATTTATGAGCCTTACAATGTTGGACTCAATGCTTTGTTCTTTCATCCTGTTTCAGCATTTCACTAGTTTGTTTATAGCATTCGTTATTAGTTTTGTTGTTGGTGTAACAGCTTGTTTTTCTTTTCTCTGCACCAGGCACCTTCCTGTGTATATAGACTAGCCTCATGTACATAGTTATGTAAATACTGCACACACATGGTCAGATACACTCATTACACGTTATTTATTCTCACATAGGCACATGTTCTTTGTAAAAAAGGGGGATGTCATAATATACATCAGTACATTATGGTTCAATCACATACACACACTGATGGACATGCAGTAGGGCCAACCAGCATACATAACACCGCAGCCAATCACCAGTGAGAGCACAAGCACTATAAAGACAGGGGACAGGAGAGTTCCCGCTCATTCTAGCAGCAGCCAGCTCAGAGCACAGAGCTCACAGCCTGCATCACAGACATTCACCATGTGCTGAGTGCCTCACCATAGCTAGTGATAGGAGAGGGTCCATAGTTAAGCTGGTATTGCTTATACCCACGTTTACAGTATGTTAGCATAGTTGAACAGTTAATAAAATAGCGTTACACCACTTCCAGCATTGTTGGCTTGTTTGTAAACCAGAACACCCAACACGACAAGATCCATGTTCCTCGTCATACTGAGAGAATGTGCTGGAAACATTTCTGAAGAACAGGACGAGGCTTTAACCGCCTGTCAATATTCAATATAAATTCAGATAAGAATAATGACCATTTAGTTACAGTATTAGTTGACGATCAGTGCCGATGGGAACGGAACCCAACGAAGGATTTTTGCTGGAATTAAGAGAAATTATACATTTATGCTACTCACGGGAATAAGGACTTGGCTGAACAAGAAGGGCTGCATTAGACTGGACTAGACAGTTAGGGCTGGAGTAGATACAGAGAACAACATTGGACTGGAGCATGGGCACTGCACATCACTGGTAAATTGGACTTGTAAACTAAGGCCGACCTCTTTGATTTATTTGATTCTGACCGTCAACAAAATAACGCATCTATATGTTGGAAAAGGGGGCAGAAATTTAAAGTGATTGGTAGAAAGATTAGAGAGGAGATGAGGATAAATGTATTTTCACCCAGAGGGTTGTGAGGCTTGGAAGTCACTTCCTGAAAGGGTAGTCGAGACAGAAACCCTCAACTCATTAAAACCGTGACTGGATATGCACCTCAGGGCTGTGTAACCTGAAGGGCTATGCACCAAACGCTAGAAAGTGGGTGGTTCATTTGTCTGGCATGCGTGGACATGATGGGCCAAGTGGCCTCTATCTGTGCCATAAACATTCCATGATTCTATAAAAGATTTTGCTGCATTTTTGTAAAACCCTTTATTTGTTTTTGCTGCAAAACTGTATTTGAATTGTGCATCGCTTAATTCAGTGATTTATTCCCGGCGCAGGATCCTACTCATGTGGAAGGAGGCGAAACCCCCCGGACTGGAGGCCTGGGTAAATGATATGGCGGGGTTCATTAAACTGGAGCAGATAAAGTTTGCCCTGAGAGGATCGGCCCAAGGGTTCACCAGGCGGTGGCAGCCATTTCTCGACTACCTAGGGGAACGTTAGAGGGAAGACAGATGACCAGCAGCAGCAACCCAGGGGGAAGGGGGGGGGGGGTTAGTTTAGTTTAGGTCAAAGATAAAGAGGTTTTGTTACTTGTGTATTGTTAAAATTTTCTGTATTGCTATTGTTGCGTTTGCTTTGTAAGGGGAAAAATTGTTGTTTGGGAAAAAATTTTCAATAAAACATTTAAAAAAATAAAAATTCTGTGATTTATTTTAATTACCTCTGTTCAACATGCATGAAAGGCTCCAGAAAGCATCAAACCTTATTCCAAAGAAAGAACCAGTTGGCAGTAAACCTGCAGTAATATTCTGTATCATTCTTATTAAACTTTTGTTCAGGCATGGACAGCTGCAAGGGTTGAATATCTGTGTTCTTACCTCCTTCGTTGTCTTTGCTATCAGAGCATGCGGTCTCCATGGCGACATCACACCCGGCTCCTCTCCACCCCATCTGGCAAACACAATGCCAGCCATTTTGGTCAAGGGTACACCTCCCATTACTATTGCAAAGGCCAGGGCAACCCTCTGAGAAAAGAATACAGAGAATAAATGGTAAACATAATGCTCTGTTGTAGTGGTTTGCAAATCAACACTAATGGAGGATCACGAGCTACAAGCCTTTTATTGAAGCACAGACACCATAATTTCACATGGATAAACTGTATCCTTCTGCTCTTTGAAAGGCGCAAATATCTTGCAGTTTCAGAGAAAAGCAGAATCATTGAATGGTAATTGCACTCTCATATCCAAATGTGCAATCTATGGAAATATAGTTGGCTGAAGGAGTATGATGAAGTCACATCTTGACAAAGAATTATGTTACTCATAGGAATCTTATGAGGAATTTCAAATTATCCATAACTCTTATGAATAATATTATGGTTACCAAGGTGACCAAATATGTGAACGTGGAGTCTTCTGGTCATAGTGGAGATACAATAGAGAAACAGCACAGAAAATAATGGAAAGAAGTGTGATTTATGTAACAAAAGGCCTTTTACAATGACCCGAAGGTGAAATTCCATGTTTGATACAGTAACGGCCAGTTCAGTTAAGTGATTTACTAAACCAAAATTTTTCCTTGGAACTGTGCCCATAATTTTGCGGACAAGGTTTTCTGCTGCTCTTCCAGCGGAATTATGGCGATGGGGCGGGAACGATTCCAAAGAAATTCCACACCAGGGGTGTCTCGGGGCAAGATGGCCTCATAGTGCACAATATTGCCCTTTTTACCTGTCATTACTGGATTCAAGTACAGTTAAGGCAAGGAAACAAAGATTTGATCACTCTGTTGTCTGTTAAGAAAGGCAAGCGAAACGGCGTCCTGTGTGGGTACGAATCTGGCTGCCGCTCCCTCCAAGGAGGTATACCACGAGCCCGGTGGTGGTGGTGGCCCTCAAAGTTTGGGGGCAGTGGAGGCGGCATAGGGGGGAAGTTGGGGCCTCGGCGTGGACCCCATTACGGGGGAACCACCGGTTCACCCCAGGAAGAACAGGTGGAGGGTTTTTGGGGTGGCACAGGGCAGGGATACGAAAGTTGGGGGACCTGTTTGTGGACGGGAAGTTCGCGAGCTTGGGTGAGCTGGAGGAGAAGTACGGGCTCCCCCCGGGGAACACCTTCAGGTACTTACAGGTAAGGGCGTTTGCCAGACGGCAGGTGGTGGAATTCCCGCGGCTATTGCCACACACAGTACAGGACAGGGTGCACTCGGAGGGAGGGGGGAGTGGGGAAGATCTCGGAAACTTACCGGATGATGCAGGAGGAGGAGGAGGCCTCGGTGGTGAAGTTGAAAGGTAAGTGGGAGGAGGAGTTGGGAGAGGAGATCGAAGAGGGGACGTGGGCAGATGCCCTAGCGAGGGTGAATTCTTCCTCTTCGTGCGCGAGACTCAGCCTCATACAGTTTAAGGTGCTGCACAGGGCACACATGACCGGGACAGGGATGAGCCGGTTCTTTGGGGGTGAGGACAGGTGTGTTAGGTGCTCAGGGAGCCCAGCAAATCACACCCATATGTTCTGGGCATGCCCAAAGCTGGAGGAATTTTGGAGAGGAGCCGGGAGTGCAGGAGACGAAAGAGGCCGGAATTCTGGCCTTTGCGTCCCCGGTAGCCCGGCGAAGGATTCTCCTTCAGTGGAAAGATGCAAGGCCCCCAAGCGTGGAATCCTGGATCAGCGATATGGCAGGGTTCATTAAATTGGAGAGGGTGAAATTCGCCTTGAGAGGGTCGGTACAAGGGTTCTTTAGGCGGTGGCAACTGTTCTTAGACTTTCTGGCAGAACGATAGACATTGGTCACTGGCAGCAGCAGCTCGGGGGGGATGGGGGTGGGGGTTTTACTTTATTTTTGTTTATGTTATTTACACTGGAGGGTTTGAAGGGGTGTATACACCTGTTGTGTTAAGTCAGGGTGTTAATGTTAATTTATTATTTATGTACAGGGGGAGGGGTTTGGGGGGTTGCTTTTTTAGATTGTGTTTTGTACTTAACCCTGTTGGGTTCTTTTTTCTTTCTCATTTTATTATTGATATTTTATGAAAACCTTCAATAAAAATTATTTTTTTTAAAAAGAGGCAAGCGAATTGTGGCTCAATCCATCACCCAATGGACCAGTTCATAGTCAAGAGGTGATCCAAATACACCATGACTTCATGGCTCTGAGACATTCCCAGAATACAGGCTAACTGCTGGGGTGAATCGTAGGTGCATGTTGCATTGGGAATTCTGGCTGCTGATGAGGAGTGGGCGGACATTCTATATTTTTACCACTCCTGACAAGGAAGTCCTCCCTGTCCAGTAGACACAAGAGAACTTCAGCATTTTAAAATTTGGTCACTACAACTTTTGCCATCAAAATTTGAAAAGGCAAAAAAAGCCTTGGAACACAACCAATCGCAAATATTGGAACAGAACACTGTCTCCAACTCAAAGATTCCTTTGTGAAGGTGTTTCCTCGAGTCTGATCTCATCAGGGAAGGTGAAATAGAGGGAAATTTGTTAGACGTTTCATGCATCTCTCAATTACCTTTGCTGGAGGAATGGGAACATATCCTCACGGTTAGGGACCTGCAATGTGGCAAGCATTAGAGGTTCACAGAACAAGGGCAAAAAAATAAAGTCGGGGTGGGGGGGCAATAAATAGCAATATAAGATAACCAAGAATAGCAAATGGTTGGTCACAAAGATTGGTGGAGTTGCGGATAGTGAAGAGGATTGTCAGAGGATACTGCTTGATATAGATCAGTTGGAGATTTGGGCAGAGAAATAGGTGGAGTTTAATCCGGACAAATGTGAGGTAATGCATTTTGGAAGATCTAATACAGGTGGGAAGCATGCAGCAAATGGCAGAATCCTTTGGAGTATTGACAGGCAGAGAGATCAGAGCGTACAGGTCCATACATCACTGAAAGTGGCAACGCAAGTGGAGAGGGTAGTCAAGAAGGCGTCCGGCATACTTGCCTTCATCAGTCGGGGCATTGAGTATAAAAATTGGCAAGTCATGCTGCAGCTGTACAGAACCTTAGTTAGGCCACATTTAGAATATTACATACAATTCTGGTCACCGCTCTACCAGGTGCGGATGCTTTTGAGAGGGTACAGAAGAGATTTATCACAAATAGGAAGGGAATAGAGGGGTACGGACCCCGGAAATGCAGAAGGGTTTAGTTTGGGCAGGCATCATGATCGGCGCAGCCTTGGAAGGTTGAAGGGCCTGTTCCTCTGCTGTACTGTTCTTTGTACCCCACTAATTTTCTCTCTTCCTTTTCTCAAAGCATTTCCCTCCAGCTGTCATTAGGTTTTGCAGGTGCTAGCCACCCTACTCCCCAAGACCTCATTCTGGCCATTCTTCATGTGTGAGGCTAGGCAGTTAACCCTTAACAATGGAGGCCCAGTCTAAAAGAAATCCTCAAAGACATGTATTTTACAACAACCGTCATTCGATACACTTACGATCCATTGTGTATGCATGATTACATGTGGGTGATCTAACTGAGGTCTTTCAGATGGTCAATGAATTGAACAGGACAGATAAAGACAATCTATTTTCTCTGAAAGACGTATCCATGACTGTAAAACTGCAACAAGGCCATTCAGGTATGATGTCAGGAAGCACTTCTCCACCTAAAGAAGTACAAATCTAGAAGTCCCTCCAATTGAGGCCAAGTCAATGGAAAATTTCAAAACTGTGATTGATAAGATTTTGGTTAGGCAAGAATATTAAGAGTTACTGATATTAGCCGGGAAGATGGGGTTCATATGCTTAGCAGCCATTATCTACGTGGAAGGCAGGCCAGGTTCCAGGGCTGATTGACCTACCCTGCTCCTATTTTCCTGTAGCAATCAGGAATGAAAACCACAGATAATTTTCCCATTCCTCCCTGAGGTTGGAGCACGGGGTACAGATCAGAAATTCAATCTGGCTCCATGTGGTTTAGATCTACGTCGGGTGGTGCTTTACACTGAACAGGATGAACATCGGAAGAAATTGTTTCCGATTTGTTTCTGAAGAAGAAATAGACCTTGCCTGCATTTTCTAAGATTTATCCTAGCTCTCCATTTTCCTCTGTGTTTATCCTCTTGTAGACAACTCCTCAGCATAGGAGGCTCAGACAATGTGGCTTGACACATAACCCCTCGCGTATAATGATCGGCACACCAATTCGGAATGAACCATTTGGGGGCAAGAACCGTATATGTTTCTGTCTCTTGCCCCCACCCCTCCCAAACTTCAGACAGAATCTCCCGCTATTGTGGGGCTTTCCAGTTGATGCTTATTCATGTGAAATTATGGCAACTGAAATAGATGAACAAAGTATAGGTAAGGAATTGATAACTATACTTTATTGATTAAAAAAAACTTTTAAGCTTTAAAAACTCACATTCCTTTCAAAGGAGAAAGCAAAGGCCAGTAAACAAGTGAGTGCTGAGCACCTAATCAAAACTGCGGAAGGACTAAAAGGGACGGACAAGGTTTTCAACAGAAACAGCAGCTTGGCATGTTGAACGATTTAAGACTGAGACAGAAAGCAGTAACCATAAGAACCACAATGAACATAGACTAAAAGCCTGAACAGAAAAATAAAGTCAACAGAAGAAACTTAAAAATTAAAAAGAAAATCACGCTAAATGACGTGCTTGAAGACAGACAGCAGAGAGGGATTGTCCGTAACAATCTCCCTGGGGCTTTTGTCTTTACCTTTGTATCCTATCTTGTCTGCTATTATGGACAAGGAGGAAAATTGTGGAAACATAATTAAAAGTAATGGCATATACAGAATCTGTATTTATATAAACAGAAGAAAAAGGATGCTCGCAATTACAAAGATGTGAGTGAGTTGAACAAAACCTCTATTGCTGCTCTTAATAATGAAGATTGGTTCTACTGTCAAAGCTATCAGCTTAAATAAGACATGGCTGGAAATGTAGCTGCAGGAACATTTCTGCAAATTGAACAACTTATTTGGAAATGCTGTTAAAACACATAAATACTATTAATGAAAGATGAGGTGCCATGATCATTAAACTTGTATCAAATTTACCCCAAGCCACTTAACAGTTTTACACATAGCTACAAACAGTGCTTGACATTGTTACGAATGATTTCCTCCTGCAAGATGGAATTACTCCTCAAACATTCTGCATTGTGATTCACTTTTTTTCCCCTCCTGCATCAACTATTAATGTGTAACGGGGATGAACTGCTCTCAATTACTTTTGAGCTATTTTGCAGTGCCACAGTACGTGAGTTTGAATCTGTATCACCAGCTACAATGAGGGAGTAAATGAATCTCAGGCAAATCTATTTCCAGCTAATTGACTTTCAAGATTTTCAGGTACTAATTGCTGTAAAAATATTGCAGTCATAACTCAATGTAAATGTCTCATTAATGCATTATCTGACAAAAGCTTGAATAATTAAACCATGACGCAAATAAGGTAAAAGAGTCAGTTACTTAATTACAGAGGCATCATAACAAGAGAGCAAAAAAAAAACATGCAGTACCTTTAACTATCTTGTCCAGGAAGTGTGCTTTGGAAATAAAACATACAAACATTTGAGAATAGCAACACGCAGGAAAGGAAATCTCTGTATTCTTGGCTTTCGCGTGTATTCACAGAACTGTTATATATACTCTTAAAATGCAATGGTTCCTCAGGTACAACACGTTGCCACGTGGGGAGGCGGTGGCGTAATGGTATTGTCACTCAACTAGTAAACCAGAGATCCAGAGTAATGCAGATAGTGAAATTTGAATTCAATGACAAAAAAGTCTGGAATTAAAAAGTCTGAATGATGACCATGAAACCATTGTCAATTGTCATAAAAACCCATCTGGTTCACTAATGTCCTTTAGGGAAGGAAATCTGTCGTCCTTACCTGGTCTGGCCTACGTGTGACTCCAGACCCGTAGCAAGGTGGTTGACTCTTAATTGCCCCCTCCATGGCAATTAGGGATGGGCCATAAATGCAGGCACATCCTGCAACACCCAAGTCCCATGAACAAATTTAAAAATACATACTGCATACAGTGTACAGGACACTGGATGCCTGAATCCATTTAAGGCAGTGATGGGCAACCTTGGCTACTGAGTGGGCTGCATGAGTGGCCCTCCTTCATCTCAGTGGGCCGCAAGATTGAAATCAGGCTCATTTGCTAACCATGACCCATGAATAAAATTAAATGCATTTAATACACGTCGAAAAATCGTAGCGAGTTATAGAATTTGTATATTAATAGAACTATCATCAACTTTTTTTTAAAAATTATGTTTCCGACGCAGAGGGACTGCATGGCTCTCTCTGTCAATGTTGTGAGCAATCAGCGCGCACCTCACTTCACTTGTCCTTGCTTTACATACGGGTCACTTCAGTCATACCGGTAGGAAAAACACTACACGGACTAAAATCAGTGGAATGTGTGATGTGCCATCAATTATACAAAGACGAGTTGTGGAACGAAACTGTGGCTTTAATAAACTAAACGAGAATCTGCTGGCAACTGATCCCGAACTGGGGCAGGGCCAGAGGTCGGCCACCTTTATACAGAGCTTGAGGGGAGGAGCCACAGGCGGAGCCAGCAGAGTCAACAAACAATATATACAATACAGTAACAGAGGTTCACCACAATATATACAATACAGTAAGTGGTTTACCACAATATATATAATGTAGTAACAGTGGTTTGCCACATTCGCCCCCTGTTAAAAAAAAGAGTCCGGCAGGGGTGAAGTGGACTTAAAGATCAAGTCTGTCGGGTGCGTTGACCTTCCGCCGTGAACGTCTCAGTCCCGGCTGTGGTGTGGGCACTTGTGTCGAGACCTGCGTGTCCGGGAGTGTGTGGTCTTCTTCTTCGTCCAGTAGTTGAGTCGGTGGAGAGGGATACAGTGTAGGGGCGGGGGTGGTGGTGATGGTCACTGGGGGGACTGCGGGTGGCAAATTCTGAAGTAGCCGAGTAGCGGTGGAGGGAGAAGGTGTAGGGTTGGGGGTGGTGGTGATGGTCACTGGGGAACGCCGCGGCGGGTGCCAAATCCCGAAGGGAGACTGTGTCCTGCTGCCTGTCACGGTGTGTCACGTAGGCATATGGAGGAGAAGAACCCTTTCGATCAGGGGATCCGATTTATGACTCCTCGTATGCTTCCAGAGGAGGACAGGCCCTGGGACTATCAGCCAGGATGCTGGCGAGACCCCCGAGGTGGACTTTGGGCAGCACGGTAGCATTGTGGATAGCACAATTGCTTCACAGCTCCAGGGTCCCAGGTTCGATTCCGGCTTGGGTCACTGTCTGTGCGGAGTCTGCACTTCCTCCCCGTGTGTGCGTGGGTTTCCTCTGGGTGCTCCGGTTTCCTCACAGCCCAAAGATGTGCAGGTTAGGTGGATTGGCTATGATAAATTGCCCTTAGTGTCCAAAATTGCCCTTAGTGTTGGGTGGGGTTACTGGGTTATGGGGATAGGGTGGAGGTGTTGACCTTGGGTATGGTGCTCTTTCCAAGAGCCAGTGCATATTCGAAGGGCCGAATGGCCTCCCTCTGCACTGTAAATTCTATGATAATCTATGACTTCCTGGGGAAGACAAACATTTGTTCGTGAGGGGTCTCATTGGTGGCAGTGCACAGGAGCGACCGGATGGAGTGGAGCGCATCGGGAAGGACCTCCTGGCAGCGGGAGACTGGGAGACAGCTAGACCTTAGGGCAAGAAGTACAGCCTTCCAGACCGTCGCGTTCTCGCTCTCCACCTGTCCGTTTCCCCGGGGGTTGTAGCTGGTAGTCCTGCTTGAGGCGATGCCCTTGCTAAGCAGGAACTGACACAACTCGTCTCTCATGAAAGAGGAACCCCGATCACTATGGATGTAGGTGGGGAAACCGAACAAGGTGAAGAGACTATGCAGGGTCTTGATGACAGTGGCAGAGGTCATGTCAGAGCATGGGATGGCGAAAGGGAAACGTGAGTACTCGTCAATAATGTTGAGGAAGTACACGTTACGGTCAGTGGAGGGGAGGGGCCCTTCGAAGTCAATGCTAAGGTGCTCAAAGGGGCGGGAAGCCTTTGCCAGGTACGCTGTGTCTGGCCGATAGAAGTGTGGTTCGCACTCCGCGCAAACCTGGCAGTCCCTGGTCATGGTCCTAACCTCCTCGATGGAGGACGGCAGGTTGCGGGCCTTGACGAAATGAAAAAAGGGGGTGACCCCGGGTGACAGAGGTCATTGTGGAGGGCCCGAAGTCGGTCTACTTGTGCGCTGGCACATGTACCGCGGGATAGGGCAGCTGGGGGCTCATTGAGCCTCCCACGTTGATACAAGATATCGTAATTGTAGGTGGAGAGTTCGATCCTCCACCTCAGGATCTTGTCATTCTTGATCTTGCCCCGCTGTGTGTTTATACAAAGACAAGTTGTGGAACGAAACTGTGGCTTTAATAAACTAAACGGGAACCTGCTGGCAACTGATCCCGAACTGGGACAGGGCCAGAGGTCGGCCGCCTTTATACAGAGCCTGAGGGGAGGAGCCACAGGCTGAGCCAGCAGAGACAACAAACAATATTTACAATACAGTAACAGTGGTTTACCACAATATATATAATACAGTAACAGTGGTTTACCACAATATTTACAATACAGTAACAGTGGTTTACCACACTATATATAATACAGTAACAGTGGTTTACCACAATGTGGAAACTCTGTGAGGGAGCAACAGTCAACAAAATATCTTGTGGGCCGCACTCAGAACCCAGATGAGTTGCATGTGGCCCCAGGCTGCAGGTTGCCCACCACTGCTTGAAGGGCTGAACATTAACATTAGAGCAGCACTGCTCAGGGGTGACGTCAGGGATCACATTTGCATATAAAGGAGAGTGGAGCTCTCCAAAGGCGGGTGGATGCAGTTAAGGCACAGATCAATGATGATCAAATTGAATGGTGGTGGAATAGGTGCGATAGGATGAACCTACTCCCATTCCAGTGTTAGGATTGCAATCTGGAGAGAGAATTGCAGCTGATTTTCCTTTCCCTGATTGGCAACTCTCGCTAAAAGGTAAAAAGTAGTTTAATATGCAGAGGGGTGAAGAATTGCTCTGGCCATCACATACATCGTCATCGTAAGTACATTCCTTTTTTTATTTAGCGTGGCCAATCCACCTACCCTGCACATTTTTGGATTGTGGGGGTGAAACCCACGCAAGCACGGGGAGAATGTGCAAACTCCACACGGACAGGGACCTAGAGCCGGGATCGAACATGGGACCTTGGCGCCGTGAGGCAGCAGTGCTAACCACTGCACCACCATGCTGCCCAAGTGCATTCTTAATAATATGTTTAAATAATAAGTGATCAATCTTTAAAAATAATTTGATATACATGTCACAATTTGAGATCTGCTATAAAATATTATATAAATGCAAGCTTTTTTTATGAGGCTGCTGCACAACACGATCAATTCGACACATTGTATATTATTACTAGGCAATCAGAGAAGGGACGTCCCTATTTTGTTCTCTAAAACATCACCAATAATGGACCTTACTTGTTTTGATATAAAATTACCAGCATAATCTATGTATTTTTTTTGATTGCAGTCTTATTAGCACATAGAAACACAGAGAATAGGAGCAGGAGGAGGTCATTCGGCCCATCGAGTCTACTCTGGCTCTTGGAAAGAGCACCCTACCCAAGCCCACACCTCCACCCTATCCCCAGAACCCAGTAACCCCACCCAACACTAAGGGCACTTTTGGACACTTAGGGCAATTTAGCATTGCCACCTAACCTGCACATCTTTGGACTGTGGGAGGAAACCGGAGCACCCGGAGGAATCCCACGCACACACGGGGAGAACATGCAGACTCCGCACAGACAGTGACCCAAGCCGGGAATCGAGCCTGGGACCCTGGAGCTGTGAAGCAATTGTGCTAACCACTATGCTACCGTGCTGCCCTTAATAGTCTAATTCTGTATTCCCCGCATATCCTTTCATCCCCTTCGCCCTAAGTGCTGTATCTAACTGCTTCTTGAAAACATGTGATGTTTTGGCATCAACTATTTCCTGCGGTAACAAATTCCATAGGCTCATCACTCTCTGGGTGAAGAAATTTCTCCTGATCTCTGTCCTAAATGGTCCATCCTATATTCTCAAACTGTAACCCCTGGTTCTGGACACACCCACCATCGGGAACATCCTTCTTGCATCTACCCCGTCTAGTCCTGTTAGAATTTTATAGGTTTCTATGAGATCCTTCTTCATTCTTCTGATCTCTAGCGAATACAATCCTAATTGATTCAATCTCTCCCCATACGTCAGTCCCATCATCCCAGGAATCAGTCTGGTAAACTCTGCACTCCTTCTAGAACAAGAACATCCTAGAGCAAGAACACTTATGACTTGAGGTAACAAAGGGCTGGCTGTTGTGAGGTTGGCAGGGGTGGCATTTAATTGGGCGGGAGAGTAGGGGACCATTCATATTAAAAAAGGAACTATGGTAAAAAAGGAACAGGATGGCACGGTGGCACAGTGGTCAGCTCTGCTGATTCACAGCGCCAGGGACCAGCGTTCAATTCCGGCCTTGGGTGACTGTCTCTGTGGAGTTTGCACTTTGTCCCAGTGTCTGCGTGGGTTTCCTCCGGGTGCTCCCTTGGTCAAAAGATGTGCAGGTTAGGTGGATTGGCCATGCTAAATTGTCCCTTAGTGTCCAAAAGGTTAGGTGGGGCTACTGCATTACAGGGATAGGGTGGGGGCGTGAGCCTAGGTGGGGTCCTCTTTTGGAGGATCAGTGCAGACTCGATGGGCCGAACGGCGTCCTTTTGCACTGTAGTGATTTTATGATTCCTCATAAAAGATCCGAGTATCTCCAGTGGCTTTTCATTTTCAGCATTTTTGGACCCAGTTACAAGTGCCTTTTCTTTGCCAACAGCTCGATCTCCTTCCTTGACCATTTCTTCAGTGTATGATAGGTAGGTGTCCTACTCAATACCAAACTGACCTTCTGAGCCTGATTGTACGGCCTCGTCGCGCCCAACTTGTGTGACGCGATGCAGCCGTTAAATCTCGCGAGAGGGGGCAGCATGGTGGCGCAGGTCCCAGGTTCGATCCCGGCTCTGGATCACTGTCCGTGTGGAGTTTGCGCATTCTTCCCGTGTTTGCATGGGTTTCGCCCCCACAACCCCAAAAAGATAAGCTTGCTAGGTGGATTGGCCACGCTAAATTGCCCCTTAATTGGAAAAAATGAATTTGGTACCCTAAATTTCAAAAAAAAGAATCTCGCGAGAGGCAAGCCTCTTGCAGGATTTACGATGCTCGGGGCGCCATGTGAGATCTAACGCAAGGGCGCGATCTGGATCTTGCCCTCATTGGGCGGAATCCAGATTTGCATATTTAAGTGAGCAGTTAGCTTCACCAAAATATGTCTACTCTGGAGCCTCCCAAGGCACGGGTTCGAATGCCTCCGTCTGCGAGACCCCATTGTGGTGTCGTTTAGCACTCATTCCCACAAACGTGGACCAGGCATAACGGCACTTGGGCGGGAACTCCCAGTCGATCTGATGCCTCACGGACATGTTGACATTGGGGCATCCTGACAGTGCTACCCATGCAATGTGGCACTGCTGGGGTGCCCAATTGGCAATGCCAGGGGCACTGCCAGGCTGGCAGTACCCAGGTACCAAGATGCCCATGCCAGAGATCAGGCCCAAGGGTGCCCTGACCTTGTGAGGGGAGGGGGCTCAAGGACCCCCTAATCAGTAAGTTGAGGTGATGGAGGGGTCCGGAGGCCACTGTGGGGGATCAAAAGATCTGGCTCGCATTTAAAAATGGCGCCCTGATCTCTTCCAGAATTGATGAGCTCATGCACGAAATTAATTTTAGTGCAGCCTCGTCGGGGGTTCCTCTCTGGGGCCTAATAAAAAGAATACCAGGGTCGTTCTCGGCGCTGACGGCGCTGAGAGACACCCTGCCAAACGGGGTTCGTTTTCCTGTTAATTCGCACCCTCTGTCTTCCTATCCCCTCCATCACAAAGACTGTCAACTTCTGCCCTTGTAAATTCACCCACCACTCTCCACCACAACGCAACCCATTTGCCGCTGAAACCCCCCTCTAAGCACCATGTCTGATGTTTATGAGATATGTTTGACCCTATGCCAGTGTCACTGCCTCGCAGATTCAAGCTTTCCAGCCCGCAATGCTATTAAGTAGCTGCTGGAGCTATATGCAGGGAGGAGCCATTTGAACAAAATCTGGGAATGGATAACATTACAAGTACATATCAAGTGATTTCCTGATCATTTGTGGTGAGCCCACCTCCTCTGCAACCAAACTAGTGTTTCTTTTTCATGCCCAACTTCATAGTTCACACCGTTGTATATTTTAATCTTACCTTTGGGTGAAGTACCCAACTGGGACTGTCTCTTTCTCAATCAAAACAATATCTGAACATAAGAGCATTGCTACCTTAGTGGTAATATTCGTGGGAAGGCTATCAAAAACCCGAGGTGAAACAGATAAGGGGAGGCAGTGGCCTGGAGATATTGTCGCTGGGCTAGTAATCCCAAGAAACAGTCATGCTCTGGGGACCTGGGTTTGAATCCTGCCACGGCTGATGGTGAAATTTGAATTCAATTTTAAAAACTGGAATTAAACGGCTAAAGGTGACCATGAAACCATTGACATAAAAAAAATCCATCTGGTTCACTAATGCCCTTTAGAGAAGGGAAGGAAATCCTGTCTGACTTACATGGCGGCACGGTAGCACAGTGGTTAGCACTGTGGCTTCACAGCGCCAGGGTCCCAGGCTTGAATCCCGGCTTGGGTCGCTGTCTGTGCGGAGTCTGCACATTCTCCCTGTGTCTGCGTGGGTTTCCTCCGGGTGCTCCGGTTTCCTCCCACAAGTCCCGAAAGACGTGCTGTTAGGTAATTTGGACATTCTGAATTCTCCCTTAGTGTATCCGAACAGGCGCCGGAATGTGGCGACTAGGGGCTTTTCACAGTAACTTCATTGCCGTGTTAATGTAAGCCTACTTGTGACAGTAAAGATTATTAAATTAAATTATTTTATTTTTTTAAAAAATAATTTTTATTAAGGCTTTCATAAAATATCAATAACAAAATGAAAAAGAAACCCAACAGGGGTAAGTACAAAACACAGTCTAGAAAAGCAACCCTCCATACCTCACTCCCCCGTAACTAAATAATAAATTAACATTAACAACCCGACTTAACACAACAGGTATATACAGGTATAAACCCCCTCAGACCCTCCAGTGTAAACAATAAAAACAAAAATAAAGTAAACCCCCCGAGCTGTTGCTGCCATTGACCAATGTCTACCGTTCTGCCAGGAAGTCTAAGAACGGTTGCCACCGCCTAAAGAACCCTTGTACCGAACCTCTCAAGGCGAATTTCACCCTCTCCAACTTAATAAACCCCGCCATATCGTTGATCCAGGATTCCACGCTTGGGGGCCTCACATCCTTCCACTGAAGAAGAATCCTTCGCCGGGCTACCAGGGATGCAAAGGCCAGAATACCGACCTCTTTTGCCTCCTGCACTCCCGGCTCCACTGCGACCCCAAATATTGCGAACCCCCAGCCCGGTTTGACCCTGGATCCTACCACCCTCGACACCGTCCTCGCTACGCGCTTCCAAAATTCCTCCAGTGCTGGGCATGCCCAGAACATATGGGTGTGATTTGCTAGGCTCCCTGAGCACCTAACACACCCGTCCTCATACCCAAAGAACCGGCTCATCCTTGTCCCGGTCATGTGTGCCCTGTGCAGCACCTTAAACTGTATGAGGCTGAGCCTCGCGCACGATGAGGAAGAGTTCACCCTCCCTAGGGCATCTGCCCAATCTCCCCTCCCAACTCCTCCCCCCCACCTACCTTTCACCTCCACCACCGAGGCCTCCCCCTCCTCCCGCACCACCCGGCAAGCTTCTGAGATCTTCCCCACTCCCACCCAACCCCGTCCCGCACTGTGTGTGGCAGCAGCCGTGGGTACCCCACCACCGGCGCCCGGCAAATGCTCCCACCTGTAAGTACCTGAAGGTGTTCCCCGGGGGGAGCCCGCACCCCTCCGCCAGCTCACCCAGGCTCGCGAATCTCCCGTCCACAAACAGGTCCCCCAACCTTTGCATCCCTGCCCTGTGCCACCCCGAAAACCCTCCATCTATTCTCCCTGGGACAAACCGGTGGTTCCCCCGTATTGGGGTCCACACCGAGGCCCCAACTTCCCCCTATGCCGCCTCCACCGCCCCCAGATTTTGAGGGCAGCCGCCACCACCGGGCTCGTGGTATACCTCCCTGGAGGGAACGGCAGCGGTGCCCCCGCCAGCGCCCCCAGACTCGTACCCACACAAGACGCCGTCTCCAGCCTCTTCCATGCAGCCCCCTCCCAATCCATCACCCACTTGCGCACTATCGTCGCATTGGCGGCCCAGTAGTACCCACAGAGGTTGGGCAGCGCCAGCCCCCCCCTATCTCTACTCCGCTCCAGGAACACCCTTCTCACCCTCAGAGTCCCTCGCGCCCACACAAACCCCATTATACTCCTGTTGACCCGCCTAAAGAAGGCCTTCGGGATAAACATGGGGAGGCACTGGAACAGGAACAAAAACCTTGGGAGCACCGTCATTTTGACTGACTGCACCCTACCCGCCAAGGACAGCGGCAACGCATCCCACCTCTTGAACTCCTCCTCCATTTGCTCCACCAGCCTTGTGAAATTAAGCCTATGCAGGGCCCCCCAGCTCCTGGCCACCTGGACCCCCAAATACCTGAAGCTCCTCTCCTCACTTTTTAGTGGGAGCTCGCCAATCCCCCTCTCCTGGTCCCCTGGGTGAACCACGAACAGCTCGCTCTTCCCCATGTTGAGCTTGTACCCCGAAAAATCCCCAAATTCCCTAAGGATCCTCATTACCTCCGGCATTTCCCCACCAGGTCCACCACATATAGCAGCAAGTCGTCCGCATAGAGCGACACCCTATGCTCCCCCCCCCCCCCCCGCCCCGCACCAGCCCCCTCCAGTTCCTCGACTCCCTCAGTGCCATAGCCAGGGGTTCAATCGCCAGTGCGAAGAGCAGGGGGGACAGGGGACACTCCTGCCTCTTCCCTTGGTGCAACCGAAAGTACTCAGGCCCCCTCCTGTTTGTGGCCACACTTGCCATCGGGACCTCATACAACAGCCTAACCCACCTGACAAACCCCTCCCCAAACCTCTTCAGCACCTCCCACAGGTAGCCCCACTCTACCCCATCGAAGGCTTTCTCAGCATCCATCGCCACCACTATCTCCGCCTCCCCTCCCCTCGCCGACATCATGATAACGTTCAAAAGCCTCCGCACATTCGCATTCAACTGTCTCCCCTTCACGAACCCCGTCTGGTCTTCATGGATGACCTGCGGCACACAATCCTCAATCCTCATGGCTAAGACCTTCGCCAGCACCTTGGAATCTACATTTAGCAACAAAATCGGTCTGTAAGACCCACACTGCAGGGGATCCTTGTCCCGCTTCAGGATCAAGGAGATCTGTGCCCGTGACATCGTCGGGGGGCAAAGCACCCCCCTCCCTTGCCTCATTGAAGGTCCCAACTAGCAACGGGCCCAACAGGTCCATATATTTTTTTATAGAATTCGACCAGGAAACCGTCCGACCCCGGTGCCTTCCCCGCCTGCATACTTCCTATCCCTTTGGTCAGCTCCTCCAGCCCAATCGGGGCCCCCAATCCCGCCACCAGTCACTCCTCCACCTTCGGAAACCTCAATTGGGCCAGGAAGCGGCCCATCCCTCCCTCCTCCCGTGGGGGCTCGGACCGGTGCAATTCCTCATAAAAGTCCCTGAAGACCCCATTGATGCCAACCCCACTCCGCACCACACTCCCTCCCCTGTCCTTAACTCCCCCGATGTCCCTAGCTGCGTCCCGCTTCCGAAGCTGATGCGCCAGCATCCGGCTTTCCTTTTCCCCTTTCCCTCCTCTCCTTGTGGGCCCTAATGGAGATCAGCTCTCCCCTAACCACCGCCTTCAGCGCCTCCCATACCATCCCCACTCGGACCTCCCCGTTATCGTTGGCCTCCAGGTACCTCTCTATACTTCCTCGGACCCGCTCGCTCACCTCCTCGTCCGTCAACAGCCCCACCCCCAAGCGCCACAATGGGCGCTGGGCCCTCTCCTCCCACAGCTCTAAAGTCCACCCAATGCGGGGCGTGGTCCGAAATGGCTATCGCCGAATACCCGGTATCCGATACTCTCACTATCAGCGCCCTGCTCAAAATAAAAATGTCGATTCGGGAATAAGCCTTATGGACATGTGAGAAGAATGAAAATTCCCTAGCCCCCGGCCTTGCAAATCTCGAAGGGTCCACCCCTCCCATCTGGTCCATAAACCCCCTCAGCACTCTAGCCGCCGCCGGCTTCCTACCCGTCCTAGACCTGGAGTGATCCAGTGCCGGATCCAGCACCGCGTTAAGTCTCCCCCCATTATCAGGCCCCCCACTTCCAAGTCTGGGATCCGACCCAACATGCGCCGCATAAAACCCGCATCATCCCAATTCAGGGCATACACATTGACCAGTACCACCCTCTCTCCCTGCAGCTTACCACTTACCATTACGTACCTTCCGCCATTGTCTGCCACAATGCTCGACGCCTCGAATGACACCTTCTTTCCCACCAAGATCGCCACCCCTCGATTTTTGGCATCCAGCCCCGAATGAAACACCTGACCGACCCACCCTTTCCTCAATCTTACCTGGTCTGCCACCTTCAGGTGTGTCTCCTGGAGCATGACCACATCCGCCTTCAGCCCCTTCAGGTGCGCGAACACGTGGGCCCGCTTGACCGGCCCATTCAGCCCCCTTACATTCCAGGTTATCAGCCGGATCCCGCCCCCCTCCCCCGCCGACTAGCCATAACCCCTCCTCAGCTAGCCACGCGCCCGCACCCCATGCCCGGCCCGTTCCCCACGGCGGCAGACACCCCGTCTTGACCCCCCCCCACTCGCTCCAGCTCCCCCTTGACCATAGCAACAGCAACTCGATTCCCACCCCCCACCCGGCTAGGACCCATCCTAGCTGTTTTACTCCCCCCATTGCACTTTTGCAAGTCAGCTGACTCCTGCTGACCCCAGCCACTCCCGCCTCTCCTTCGACTCCTCCCATTGTGTGACACGCCCTCCTCTTCCATTCCCCATCCACAGGCTCTCCCCCTTCCATCCTAAGCACGGGAAACAACCCTCGCTTCCTGCCCCCCGCCCCCCCCCCCCCCCCTCCAGTCTTCAGCGCGGGAAAAAGCCTGTGCTTTCCACCTATCCGGCCCCTCCACCTCTGACGCAGCTCCTTTTACAGGCCCAGTCCCCTCACCCCCGACTCGGGCCTCCCCCTCCCCCGCGGGGCCCCATCTCACCACCGGCCATCCACACCTGTTCCATTTGCTTACCCCCCTCCAAGAGCCCCCCCAACCAACCCAACCAAAACAGTGCCCAACCCGCCCTAACCACCCTCACCGACCCGAAAGAGAAAAACACAAAGAAAAAGATACCAAGAGCAAAGGACCCCCCCTCAAAAAGTAACGTATCAACCGCCATCCCCAAACGCCCACCCGACCCTCAATCTGTGTCCAACGTCTCGGCCTGAACAAAGGCCCACGCCTCCTCCGGAGACTCAAAATAATGGTGCCGGTCCTTGTAGGTGACCCACAGTCGCGCCGGCTGCAACATGCTAAACTTCACCCCCTTCCTGTGTAGCATCTCCTTCGCTCGATTGTACCCGGCCCTCCTCTTCGCCACTTCCGCACTCCAGTCCTGGTATATTCGAACCTCCGCATTCTCCCACCTGCTGCTCCTCTCCTTCTTGGCCCACCTGAGCACACACTCCCGATCAGCGAACCGATGAAACCGCACCAGCACCGCCCGCGGAGGCGCGTTAACCTTGGACCTTCTCGCCAACACTCTATGGGCCCCTTCCAGCTCCAGGGGCCCCTGGAAGGACCCCGCTCCCATCAGCGAGTTCAACATGGTGACCACATAGGCCCCCACGTCCGGCCCCTCCAGCCCCTCCGGGAGGCCCAGAATCCACAGATTCTTCTGCCTCGACCGATTCTCCATCTCCTCAAACCATTCCTGCCATTTCTTGTGGAGCGCCTCGTGCGCCTCCACCATTACCGCCAGGCCTAAGATCTCGTCCTCGTTGTCGGAGATCTTTTGTTGGGCCTCGCGGATCACCACCTCCTGGGACGTCTGTGTCTCCAGCAGCTTATCAATAGAAGCCTTCATCGGCTCAAGCAGGTCCGCTTTAATCTCCCTGAAGCAGCGCTGGATACCCTCCTGTTGCTCCTGCGCCCACTGCATCCACGCTGCCTGGTCCCCGCCCACTGCCATTTTGTCCTTCTTCCCTCGCACCTTCTTCAGGTCCACCACCACCTTTTTAGTCGCCCCGCTCCTGGTAAAAGCCATATACTAACGGAAGAATCCCACCGCCGGCAAACGGCCAGAGAATTCCGGTCACTGCTTTGAATCATTCGAGTACAGAGGAAGACAGTTATGGTTGTTGGAGGACAATCAACAGAATCCAAGGTCACCGCTACAGGAGTTCCTCAAGGTTGTAGCCGAGGACTAACCATTTTCAGCTGCTGCAACAATGATCTTTACTCTAACATAAACAGCAGGGGCCGTTTAGCACAGGGCTAAATCGCTGGCTTTGAAAGCAGACCAAGGCAGGCCAGCAGCATGGTTCAATTCCCGTAACAGCCTCCCCAAACAGGCGCCGGAATGTGGCGACTAGGTGCTTTTCACAGTAACTTCATTTGAAGCCTACTTGTGACAATAAGTGATTTTCATTTATTTTCATTTCAATTGTTGTAATCTCCTTCCCACACCAGGAAACGTCGAAAAAGTGCAGTTAGGGGTCCTGAAAAGAGCCCAAAAGTCAGTTTTTGCGGGAGCTGCCGAATGTGCGACTTCGCTCCGCATAGCCGCAACCTGAAGTCATTAAATTAAATAATTGTGTGACTCCTAATGCGGTTGACTGTTTTGTGATAAATTTAAAGTGCCCAATTCATTTTTTCCCCCAATTAAGGGGCTATTTAGCGTGGCCAATCCACCTAGCCTGCACATCTTTTGGGTTGTGGGAGTGAATCCCACGCAGATACTGGTTGAATGTGAAAACTCCACACGGACAGTGACCTGGGGCTGGGATCAAACCTGGGTCCTCAACGCCATGAGGCAGCAGCGCTAACCACTGCGCCACCAATGTGGTCAATGATCTCAGGGATGGGCAATAGATGCTGGCCCAAACAGTGACGCCCAAATCCCATGAACGAATAAAAAAAACTCAAGGTAAATATTGCCTCCTTTTATTGCTATTTATCTTTTATTTCCATCGTCCTAATGCTTATGATCAGACATTATCAGACATTATAACATTCAACTGATATGATAGTGCTGAACACTCCGAGGTTTAGGTACAAAGTCCAATGTCAAGGTAAAACAAAAGTGTTGAGAATTATTTTCCCTTCAGTGGGTGACTTCCTTCAAAAGGGGAGTATATCATTGTAACAACATTTAATTTACTTCAGCTCCAAAGTTGAGGGAACACTGCATCTACCACCTCATTGTCAATCTTCTCGCACTGTAAACATTGATGTTGGAATAAAAAATAAAACATTCATATGACTTGAATTCAGTTCTTACTTAAGGAACTGAGAATTTACTGAGACAAACTTGCTGAACAGGATTTTACTTTCCACCTCATGAACAGATTCTTAATTACATTATTAGTCAACTGATTTTATTTGGTTACTTGTGCAGTTTGGACTCTGAGTTAGTCCGAATAAATGCATCAAATAACTCACTGGACTGAATTACACATTTTGACTGCCTTCCCTGGAGTATTCCACTAGCATTTCAAGGCATTTTTGCAGCACAGCAGTTTTGTATGCACATACAAATCAGGGTGCAGCAGATCTAAATTTAAAATTTATCGGCATATTATTCTTAGTGGGTATCCACTGTGAATTACAACAGGGAATACCATACAGTCTAATCAGTGCGGTTGAAGGAGCCTCGGCAGATTGCCACAATGCATCTTACAGATGGCATACACTGCTGACACAGTGGTGGTGGAGGGAGTGAATATTTAAGGTAGAGTGCCAACCAAGTGGACTGCTTTGTCCTGGATGTTGTTGAGCTTAAGCACTGTTGGGAGTTGTACGCATTCAGGGAAGTGGAAAGTGACTTGTGACTCATAGATGGTGGACAGCTTTGGGGAGGCAGGAGCTGAGTTCCCCACTGAAGAATCTCCAGCCTCTGATCTGTTCTTGAAGCCACAGAATTTATTTGGTTGGTCCAGTTCAGTTTCTGGTCAATGGTAAAACCCAGGATATTGATGCGGAAAATTCAACAATGGTAAAGGGGAGATGGTTAGGTTCTCTCTTCATGGAAATGGTCACTGCCTGTCACTTATGTGGCGCAAATGTTACTTGCCACTTAATAATCCAAGCCCGAATGTTGTCCAAGATTTGCTGCATGTGGACATGGACTGCTTCATCAACAAACATTCCCACTTCTGATCTTATGTTAGAGTAAAGATCATTGTTGCAGCAGCTGAAAATGGTTAGTCCTCGGATACAACCTTGAGGGACTCCTGTCGCGGTGACCATGGATTGTGATGATTGTCCTCCAACAACTATAACTGTCTTCCTCTGGACTCGAATGATTCAAAGCAGTGGCTGGAATTCTCTGGCCGTTTGCCGGCGGTGGGATTCTCTGGTCCAGCCGGCAGTGCTCCCCGACCCGTTGGTTTCCTGGAAATCCCATTGGCAAGTGGCGAGAGCAGAGAACCCCTCTGCCAGCAAACACCGTGCCGCCAAGAAACACACAGCTGGGGGACTGGAGAAACCAGCCCCGTGAATAATTTCCCCCTTGATTTCCAATTGATTTCAATTTTGCTGGGGCTCCTTGGTGCCACACTCGGCCAAATGCTGCCTTGATGCCAAGGGCAGCCACTCTCACCTCACCACCGGAATCTAGCTTTTTTGTGCAAATTTGGACCAAGGGTGTAATGCGATCTGGAACTGAATGGCTCTCGTGGAACCTAAACTGAATGTCAGTAAGCATATTACTGCTGAGTAAGTACCACTTGATAGTATTGACAACAACAGCTTCCGTCACGATGCTGATCAAGAAGGGAGTGATGGACCGCAAACTGGCCAGATTGGACTTGGTCTGCCTTTTGAGGACGGGACATACCTGAGCAATTTGCTCAGTTGAATGCTAGCGTTGTAGCTGTGTTGGTACAGCTTGGCTAAGGGCACAGCCCTTGTTGTCATGTTGACATGACTTCTATCAGTAACTCTGGTTGTGCATCATTACCCTCAGAACACTCTGCATTTCCTGCCTTCTGGTTCAAATTGGTTACATTTATTCCCATTCAGCAGGACAATCCCTGCTAACAGTCTGTTTCCATCCACTATGTTCCATCCTCCCCCCATCTGGTCCATAAACCCCCTAAGCACCTTGGCCGCAGCCGGCCTCTTTTCGGTCCTAGATCTGGAGCGATCCAGTGCTGGGTCCAACACCGTGTTGAAATACCCACCCATTATCAAGCTTCCTACCTCCAGGTCCGGAATGTGCCCCAACATACGCTTCATGAATCCAGCATCGTCCCAGTTCGGGGCGTATACATTTACCAATACCACCCACGTCCCCTGCAACCTACCGCTCACCATCACGTACCGACCTCCATTGTCCGCTACTATGTTCTTGGCCTCAAACGACACCCGCTTCCCCACCAGTATTGCCACCCCTCTATTCTTCGCTTCCAGCCCCGAATGGAATACCTGTCCTACCCATCCCTTTCTTAACCTGACCTGGTCTGCCACCTTCAGATGTGTCTCCTGAAGCATGACCACGTCTGCTTTCAGTCCCTTTAAGTGCTCGAACACTCGGGCCCTCTTAACCGGCCCATTTAGGCCCCTCACATTCCACGTTATCAGCCGGATTGGGGGGCTTCCCACCTCCCCCCCCCTGTCGACTAGCCATCTCCTATTTTAGGCCAGTCCCGTGCCCGCGCCTCCCGCACCCTCCAGTCCCCCAGACGGGGAACCCCCGCCCCGACCACCTCTTTCATTTTCAGTTCCCCCTCGGCCAATGCAGCAGCGACCCTATTTTCCCCCTCTCTCCCCCCCTCGCTAGATCCAGATCTAGCTCTTTTGCTCCCCCCATAATACTTCCGTAAGTCAGCTGACACCTGCTGACCCCGGCTTCCCCCCCCCCGGTGTGGAAGTCCCCCCGCCCTTCCCTAACGCGGGAAAAAGCCCGCGCTTTCCTGAGCCAGCCCCGCCCCCTGTGGCGCAACTCCTGTTGCGGACTCCTGTTGCGGCCTTATCCCAATTCCCCCATCCCCGGGTCTCCCCTCTCTCCAGCACCGGCGCCCACATTCCCCACAGTCTCCCCATCAAATCCCTTCTCCCATCCCCATCCATCGTCCCACCCGTGAAACATTCTTTATACATATTTACAACCCTGTATACAGTCAACATCTCCCCCACAACCACAGACCCTCAGTTTGAGTCCAATCTTTCCATTTGGATAAAGGTCCACGCCTCTTCTGGCGTTTCAAAATAGTGGTGTTGATCCTGAATTGTGACCCACAGTCGCGCTGGCTGCAGCATTCCGAATCTCACCCCCTTCCTATGCAGCACCGCCTTGGCCCGATTAAAACCAGCTCTCCTCTTTGCCACCTCCGCGTTCCAGTCCTGGTAGACTCGGATCACCGCATTCTCCCATCTACTGCTCCGCTTTTTCTTGGCCCATCTCAGGACACAGTCTCTGTCCGCGAAACGATGGAACATCACCACTATCGCCCTTGGCGGCTCGCCGGCCTTTGGTCTCCTCGCCAGGACCCGGTGAGCCCCTTCTAGCTCCAGGGGGCTCGGAGAGGCCTCCGCACCCATCAGCGAATGTAGCATCGTGCTCACATACGCCCCGGCATCGGCCCCCTCAACCCCTTCAGGGAGACCCAGAATCCGGAGATTCTTTCTCGACCTGTTCTCCAGGTCCTCGAATCTTTCGGCCCACCTCTTGTGTTGCTCCTCCTGCGCCTCCATCTTCACCGCCAGGCCCAAGATCTCGTCCTCGTTCTCGGTGGTTTTGTCCCTCACCTCTCGGAGCTCTACCTCCTGGGCCTTCTGGGTCTCCTTCAGCCCCTCGATCGTCGTCAGCAGTGACGCCAGCACCTCCTTTTTAAGCTCCTCCACGCAGCGCCTGAGAAATTCCTGCTGATCCGGCCCCCATGCTGCTCGATCTCCGCCCTCTGCCATCTTGTTTTTTCCCCCTCGTTTCTGCCGCTGCTCCAAAGCCACTTTTTTCCCCGCTCCACGTCTGGTCCCCTCCATACACTACGGAAGGGGGACCTTGCTCTCACCTTCCCACACGGGAATTGGGCGAAAAATTTCCGTTGGGGCTCCTCTGGAGTGCCCAAAAGTCTGTTCTAGCGGGAGCCGCCGAAATGTGCGGCTTAGCTCCGCATCACCGCAACCGGAAGCCACCGTGTGCCTTCTTAACAACCCTCTCAACCTGAGTGGCAACTTTCAGGGATCTATGTACATGGACACCGAGATCTCTCTGCTCATCCACACTGCCAAGAATCTTACCATTAGCCCAGTACTCTGTCTTCCTGTTATTCCTTCCAAAATGAATCACCTCACACTTTTCTGCATTAAACTCCATTTGCCACCTCTCAGCCCAGTGCTGCAGCTTATCTATGTCCCTCTGTAACTTGTAACATCTTTCCGCACTGTCCACAACTTCACCGACTTTAGTGTCATCTGCAAATTTACTCGTCCATCCTTCTACGCCCTCCTCCAGGTCATTTATAAAAATGACAAACAGCAGTGGCCCCAAAACAGATCCTTGTGGTAAACCACTAGTAACTGGACTTCAGTCTGAACACTTCCCATCAACCACCACCCTTTGTCTTCTTCCAGCTAGCCAATTTCTGATCCAAACTGTGAAATCTCCCTGAATCCCATGCTTCCGTATTTTCTGCAGTAGCCTACCGTGGGGAACCTTATCAAACGCTTTACTGAAATCCATATACACATCAACTGCTTTACCCTCAGCCACCTGTTTGGTCACCTTCTCAAAGAACTCAATAAGGTTTGTGAGGCACGACCTACCCTTCACGAAACCATGTTGACTATGTCTAATCAAATTATTCCTTTCCAGATGGCATATCCATAGAAAGCTTTAGGGTTATCCTTGATCCTACCAGCCAAAGACTTCTCATGTCCCCTCCTGGCTATTCTTAGCTCTCTCTTTAGGTCCTTCCGAGCTAACTTGTAACTCACGAGCGCCCTAACTGAATCTTCATTTCTCATCTTTACATAGGCCTCCTTCTTCCTCTTGACAAGTGTTTCGATTGCCTTAGTAAACCACGGTTCACTTGCTCGACCACTTCCTCCCTGCCTTACAGGTACATACTTATCAAGAACACGCAGTAGCTGTTCCTTGAACAAGCTCCACATTTCCATTGTGCCCATCCCCTGCAGTTTTCCTCTCCATCCGATGCATCCTAAGACTTGCCTCATCGCATCATAATTGCCTTTCCCCCAGATATAACTCTTGCCCTGCGGTATATATCTATCCCTTTCCATCACTAAAGTAAATGTAACTGAATTGTGGTCACTATCACCAAAGTGCTCACCTACCTCCAAATCTAACACCTGGCCTGGTTCATTACCGAGTACCGAATCCAATACGGCCTCGCCTCTCGTTGGCCTATCTACATACTGTGTCAGGAAACCCTCCTGCACACATTGGACAAAAACTGACCCATCTAAAGTACTCGAACTATAGCGTTTCCAGTCAATATTTGGAAAGTTAAAGTCCCTCAAAACAACTACCCTGTTGCTTTCGCTCCTATCCAGAATCATCTTTGCAATCCTTTCCTCTACATCTCTGAAACTTTTTGGAGGCCTATAGAAAACCCCTAACAGGGTGACCTCTCCTTTCCTGTTTCTAACCTCAGCCCATACTACCTCAGTAGACGAGTCCTCATCAAATGTCCTTACTGCCACCGTAATATTGTCCTTGACTAACAATGCCACCTCTCCCCCTCTTTTACCACCTTCCCTGAGCTTACTGAAATATCTAAACCCCGGCACCTGCAACAACCATTCCTGTCCCTGCTCTATCCATGTCTCCGAAATGGCCACAACATCGAAGTCCCAGGTACCAATCCATGCCGCAAGTTAACCCACCTCATTCTGGTGATGCAGTGGTTAGCACTGTTGCCTCACGGAGCTTAGGACCCGGGTTTGATCACGGCCCGTGGTCACTGTCCATGTGGAATTTGCACATTCTCCCCGTGTCTATAGGGGTCTCACCCCCCACAACGCAAAAAATGTGCAGGTTAGGTCACACTAAATTGCCGCTTAATTCGAAAAAAAAGAGGAAGTGGTTCTCCAAATGTAATTTGTAAAAAGACAAGCTTAAAGGCTTTGTGCCTTAACGTGTGGATCATTCGCAATAAAGTGGATGAACTAATTGTGCAAATAGACGTAAACAGGTATGTTATAATTGGAATTACGGAGACATAGTGTCCTGGGATGGGAATTGAATGGCCAGGGGTATTCAGTATTTAGGAAGGTGGGAGTGACAGTGCTGGTTAAAGAGGAAATTAACGCAACAGCGAGGAAGGATGGATATTAGCTCCGGCAATGTAGAATCTGTATGGGTGGAGCTGAGAAACACCAAGGAGCAAAAAACGTTAGTGGGCATTGTGCTTAGACCAAATTTATGGGATTGAAGGTTGATAGATCTCCAGGGCCTGATAATCCACATCCTGGAGTACTTCGGTTAGTGGCCATAGAAATAGTGGATGCATTGGTGGTCATCTTCCAGGATTCTATAGACTTGGAACAGTTCCTGCAGATTGAAGGGCAGCTAATGTAACTCCACTATTTAAAACGGGAGGCAGAGAGAAAACAGGGAATTATAGACCAGCCTGATGTCAGTCGTGGGGAAAATTCTAGAATCCATTATCAAAGATTTTATAACAGAGCACTTAGAAAACAGTGGCAGGATCGAACAGAGTCAGCATGGATTTATTTATTTAAACATTTTTTAGTGTACCCAATTCACTTTTTCCAATTCAGGGGCAATTTAGCGTGGCCAATCCACCTGATCTGCACATCTTTGAGTTGTGGGGGTGAAACCCGTGCAAACACGGGGAGAATGTGGAAACTCCACAGGACAGTAACCCAGAGCTGGAATCGAACCTGGGGCCTCAGTGCCGTGAGGCAGCAATGCTAATCACTGCGTCACCGTGCTGTTCCTGCTTGGATTTATGAAGGGAAATCATGTTTGACAAATCTACTGGAAATCTTCGAGGATGTAACTAGTATAGTTGATAAGGGGGACCCAGTGGATGTGGTGTATTTGGGCTTTCAGAAGTCTTCTGCCAAAGTCCGCATGAGAGATTAGTGTGTAAAATTAAAGCGTGTGGGGTTCGCGTAGATGGATAGAAAACTGGTTGGCAGACAGGAAACAAAGAGCAGAAATTAATAGTTCTTTTTCAAATTGACAAGCAGTGACTCGTGGGGTACAGCAGGGATCAGTGCTAGGATCCCAGTTATTCACAATATATATTAATGATTTAAATGAGGGGAACAAAAAGTGACATCTCCAAATTTGCAATCGCATCAAGTTGGGTGGGAGGGTGAGCTGTGAGGAGGATCCAGAGTTGCTTCAGTGTGATTTGGCCATGTTGAATGAATGGGCAAATGAATGTCAGGTGCAGTATAATTAGGAGAAATGCGAGGTTTTCCACTTTGGTAGCAAAAATGAAAAGTCAAACTATTATCTGAATGGCCATAAATAAAGAGAGGGGAATGTGCAACAAGACCTGGGTATTCTCGTACACCAGTCACTGAAGGTAAGCATGCAAGTAAGGCAGGTGATAAAGAAGGCAATTGGTATGCTGGCCTTCATTGCATGAGCATTCGAGTACAGGAGCAGGGATGTTAGTTGCATTTAAACAGGGCCTTGGTGACGCCACACCTGGAATATTGAGTGCAGTTTTGGTCTCCTTACTGAGGAAGGATGTTCTTGCTATAGAGGGTGTGCAGTGAAGATTTACGAGACTGATTCCTGGGTTGGCAGAGTTGAAATATGGTGCGGGATTCTCCCATTCGGCAGCAGAGTGTCCACGCCTTCGGAAACGCCATTGCGTTTCACGACAGCATGATCGGGCCGCTGGGAGTACCAATTCTGTCCCCTACAGGGGGCCAGCACGGCGCTGGAGCGGTTCACGCCGCTCCAGCCTCCCATCCCGGCGCGAACTGTGCGCCACGGGATCCGCGTTTGTGCAGTGATGCCGGCGCCAATCCGCGCATGCGAGATGGCCTCCCTCAACGTGCCGGCCCCGACGCAACATGACGCGGCAGTTCAGGGGCCGGCGCGGAAGAAAATAGGCCCGGGGAGCGAAAGGCCGGCCTGCCGATCGGTGGGCCCTGATCGCGGGCCAAGCCCCATCGGAACCCCCCCCCCCCCCCCCCGACCCCCCGACCCAGCGCGCAGAGTTCCCGCCGGCTGCGACCAGGTGTAGACGGCGCCGGCGGGGCTCTGCCTTTTTAGAGCGGCTGCTCGGCCCATCCGGGCCAGAGGATTGGCGGCCTGGCCGCGTATAGCAGCCCGCGACGCGCCGGTGCCAATGGCGTCAATTCTCCGCTCTGTGGAGAATCGCGTGCCGGCGTCGGGGCGGAGTGGCCCGGTTGCGGGGATTCTACGGCCCTGCCCGTGCTGGGAGAATCCCGTCCATGAGGTTTGCTGGAGTTCAGAAGAATGAGGGAGGATCTCATAGAAACCTATATAATTCTAACAGGACTAGACGAGGGAGATGCAGGATGGTTAGGGTGTCCAGAACCAGGGGTCACAGCCTGAGGATACGGGGTAGACCATTTAGGACAGAGATGAGAAGGAATTTCTTCACCCAGAGAGTGGTCAGTCTGTGGAATTTGTTACCACAGGAAGCAGTTGAGGCCAAAACATTTTATGATTTCAAGAAGCAGTTATTTTTTAAAATATAAATTTAGAGTACCCAATTCTTTTTTTTTCCAATTCAGAGGCAATTTAGCGTGGCCAATCCACCTATCTTGCACATCTTTTTGGGTTGTGGGGATGAGAACCACGCAGACACAGGAAAATGTGCAAGCTCCACACGCACAGTGATCCGGGACCGGGATCGATCCGGGGTCCTTGGTGCCGTGAGGCAGCGGTGCTAACCACTGTGCCACCGTGCCATCCCAAGAAGCAGTTAGATATAGCTCTTGGGGCGAAGGGGGTCAAAGGATATAGAGGGAATGCAGTATTAGGCTATTGAGTTGGATGATCAGCCATGATCATAATGAATGACAGAGTAGGCTCGATGGGCCAAATGGCCTCCTCCTGCTCCGACTTTCTATGTTTCTACAGACGGAATTTGAGTGAAGCTGTACTGCAGCAGGATCCCTTGTCCGTTCACGGCAGTGGGATTCTCCACTCCCACTGCTGGGAATGGGAGATTTGGCTGAGTGCCAAATTCTCTGTCCTCACTGCAGCGGTATCGGAGCGGACTCGCAAAAGAATCCCAGTCTGTGTTTCTTCCATTGACACAACATTTGTCCTTGAGTTGAAGTTGCAAACCGGATATGGTATGTCAATAGATGTTTTGTGAAGGTTTTTCCATGTAATGCAATGGCTCAATAGAATGTTATGGTAATGATTGATATAGATCGTGATGTAACAGTGACATCAGCAGTTGTGTGCTCGACACTCGGGAGGGAGGATGGAACACCGTGTACTTAGACCAACTCTGTAACCTATTCTATATATAGCCTGAATAAACCTGTTTGAAATAACTAACTGATTCAGACCACAGTGACTGAAGATTAGATAGACCACGCAACCATCATACGAAACAACACAGATTTCCCGTGGCATCACAGCTTTTGTATTCTATCCTTCCGGCCATAAGCTTGTATTTCAGTAGCTTGTTACAGCCTCAGCCATTTGAGGCATGCTACGAGCCTGAACACTCAAATTCCTTGCGCTTCCACATCGCGTAACATTTCCCCGTTCAAAGCATAATTATTACAATTCCTTCATCAAAATGCACATCACATTTACTGACACTGAGCTTCATCGACCACCTGGTGGTCATTCTACCACCTTATTACCCCCCTGTTGTTTCCTTTGGCCCTCAGAATTAATTACTATTTGTTTCCTATTTTAGAATTGCCTGCAAATATGGGTAGCAATCCCTCCGGCACTCAATTCAAATCATTCTCATACACAGTGAATAGAAGCCGTGCGGCACTTCCAGCCACTCTGCAAAACTAAATTTACTCGTCCCTTTATTGTCACCAGTTCTAAATCCAATTTCCTACTCTAAACCTAATTCTCTATCCCTTAATAGTCTGCTAGTAACAGTTTGCCAACATCTTTTAAAAGTCCATATGCAACACATCCATTGCACATATCCATCCATCAGATCCATCAAAAGCTTAAACATGACGTTCCTTGCTGAAATCAGTGCCGACTGCGTCTAATTGTTATCTTTTTGTCTAACTTTTCCTGAACACTCCCCACTGTGTTCCATCCCTTTAGAATTTTAAACACTTCCACCAAATCATCCTGAATTTCAAACAAAAATAGCCCTCAAACCTTCAAGCCTCTCTTGGTATTATCTCATTGCAGACAGCATTTGAGTGAATCTGTACTGTGTCTCTTCCGTTGACACAGCACTTGTTCCTGAGTTTGAAGTTATAACCTGGACATGGTACTTCAATGGATGATTTGTGAAAGTTTTACGCATGTCGTGCAATGCAAGGGGCTGGTTTAGCACACTGGGCTAAATCGCTGGCTTTTAAAGCAGACCAAGGCAGGCCAGCAGCACGGATCAATTCCCGTACCAGCCTCCCCGAACAGGCGCCAGAATGTGGCGACTAGGGGCTTTTCACAGTAACTTCATTGAAGCCTACTTGTGACAATAAGCGATTTTCATTTTTCATGGATTAAGAGAATGGTTTCGGCTTTAAAAAAAATAAATTTAAAGTACCCAATTCTTTTTTTTCCCCAATTAAGGGGCAATTTAGTGTGGCCAATCCACCTACCCTGCACATATTTGGGTCATGGGGGTGAGACCCACGCAGGCACGGGGAGAATGTGCAAACTGCACACAGACAGTGATCCAGGGCCGGGACCGAACCCTGGTCCTCAGCGCCGTAGGCAGCAGTGCTAACCATTGTGCCACCATGCCATCCATCTATGCCATTTATTAATAACATTTGCTATACCTCACTGAGGTCAGTCAACCTTGACACTGGCATTTTTCTGAGCTGGGGAATTTGCGCTCTCTAACCTTCTCTCAGTTAGTTTTCATTAATTCCCAATTGGGAGCAGCCGAGTGGTATTTTTTTCAAATATATGGCTGCGATTTAGTGGCCCCGTTGATCGGGGCCGCAAATCCCTTAATGGCTTGCTAAATATCGCGAGCAGTCAAAATCGGGATTTGCTCCAGTGAGTCCTCTGTTTGAGATCTTCCCCGTACCCTCAACCCCCACCCTCCCTTGCTTGGGCGTAGTCAGATTCACGCCCAGAGAGGGTGTGAGCCTGGATTCCATAGGTTTTGAGAAATTAACATATACTTACGGCCTCAACACCATAACGTCCATCATGCCTTATCCTCCCCTCCACCCAGCATGACGCCCTACTGGTTTTCAAAAATGAAAACTAGTTGTGACGACCACACTGGGGGGTGCACAGTAAGGTGGTGAAGGACATGTCCGTGCCAGGGGAGCAGTGGCAGGTCCGGTGCCCCACTGGGATGAGGGGGGAGGTGGGTGATGCTTGTGTGGGGGAGTGCTGGTGCCTGCTTTGGGTGAAGACTGGTTGGGGTGGGGGGGGACTGTGGCTGTGATGGGGGACCACGGTGCCCCAATCCTTGGGTGATTGGTGGTGGTGGTGGGGGGGGGGTAATGCCGGAGCATGATGGGGAAGGTTTAGGCTCCAACCCTGCAGCTGGATGTATGAACTTGACCAGCACTCTGAAATTGCAGAGTGACATTTAATCAGGTGCGAAAAGGCAACTGTGAAACCGGCGAGTTTTAGACAGCTCTTCTCGCCCGATCCGACGCATGTATCTGTTTCGTGATGTGAAGACTTCTGGTGAATGAAATATAGATGATTTTCCATTTTGATTCCTTATGATTCATCAAAAATTATTTCCCCTTCAAATATGCAGAGGATCTGAAAGCCATCCTCTAGTTAATTATCTTCCTGAATGGCCAGTAAAGACTCTTCATTAACAATTAACCTCACTCTTACAGCAATCTTTGCAATGAATAGTAACTACTGCCATTAATGTTCCATTAAGGAAATAAATAGACGGAACTCATCATCAGACCCAGATTATTCACTGTCAGATATTAATAGGTATGATGAAACGGTAATAATGTACAAGTGGGTACGCATTAACTGTGTTCAGTTCAATCACTGAGCCCTGAATCTGACTAAATTGCTCAAGCACTGTTTCTGCGTCACTTAATTATTATTCATCACGCAATTCTGCCAGTTCACACAAACAGATACATTTACAATAAATTATTTTTATTTTGCACATATTGAGCAATTTTGTGATCTGAAAATTACCATCCAGTCTTATTAGGCTCCTTTTCAAGTTCATCTCTTTCCATACATGGTTGTATTCTGCATTATGATCAACATCAGCCCAGATTTACTTCTGCCAGTCATCTCATCTGAATCTTTTTATCACTATCCCAGCACCCATTTTAAATCGCTGCTTGAATCTCACAAGGTTGTTTTTCCTTCATTTAACAATGACACCAACAATTAAATGTTGAATTGATGTTGTAGTATGACAGATGCTGCAATATTGTAAGATGTAATAGATTCTGTAATACCAAAACATTATAAAGTGTAATAAGTCTGCACTATAAATGATCCTATATATAATGGAAACTGTAATGTGACAGGCACTGGAAGATCGCACATGTAATATACACAAAATGGAACACTGTAATAAATTCAGCAAAGGAGTGAAGCCCGATAGAATTAAAATCCCATAATAACAATCAGACAATTTGAATTTAGCTTTTAAAAATCTGGAAATAAAAACAACAAATGCATGTCTCAGTAAAGAATGATTATGACGCTGTTGGATTATCATAAAAGCTCAAATCGATTCACTGAGGCTTTTTGGAAGGAACCAGTCTGCCTGCATGTGGCTCCAGTCTTGACTGTGGTTTACTCTTAACAGCTTCTGAGCAGACCTAGCAAGTAAGGTGCAGCAGAACCTCCTCAAAGCAGCTGAGGATGGGCAATAATAAATGCTGCCCGAGCTGACAAACCCCACATCCCAAGAATGAATCTAAAAACTCTGGGTTTTTTTCCTTACGTTTTGTATTTATATTGGAATGTGGGCTTCACTAGCTCGGCCAGCATTTATTGACCAACCCTCATTGCCTTTGATTGCAATAAATATCTGGAATTAAAAGTCTATTGATGACCAAGAAACCACCGTTGATTGAGGTAAAAACCTCATCTGCAGGGAAGGAAGTTTGCAATCCTCACCTGGTCTGGCAAACTCCAACGTGATCTCGCGAGACGTTGCGATCGGAATCTCACTCTAATATGCACTCCACTGATCTACCCAAACGTTGGGGTATAACCTTGGAGACCTCCGGCGAGCGCCATTCAGTACTGGTCACCACAAACGGGAAGCAGAAGGAGGGGCACTCGTGGGGGTCTCCCAGGTAATCGGAGTCCCCCAGGTGGTTGTCCTCTGGACAGGGTGGCATGCATGCACTGGTGGTGCCACTCAGTCACCTTGGCACTGCCACCCTGGCAGTACCACCCACAATGGGGATCGGGCCTGGGGGTGCCCTGCATTGATGGGGTGCCGGGGGTCGTGTCAGGGGGTTGAGAGATTGTGACGTCATTTAAAACGGATCTCCTCAGTACAGGAAAAGGGACTAAGTGTGGCCTCGGCGGGTGTTCCCTGCTGAGGCCCCGAATAGAACCAGAGTCCTGGTAGACAGTGTGGTGTTTCTCAGTGTTGCGACGGCCGGAAAACAGCTGGCTAAACGCGCTCGTTACGGGACTCTGTTTCCCATTCAGTTAGAGTGCTTATGTGCAAATTCAAAATCCATTATCACAAGATCACAGTGTTTGTATAAATGGGGAAAGTAATTTTCCCATACCAGCTGAGAATTCTGGAGCGGAATTCTCTGACCCCCTGCGTGGCCAGAGAATCGGCGGGGTGCGGTGTGAATCCCACCCCGCCGCCGGATTTTCCAGTGCCGGTTTTTCAGCGGGGGCGGGAATTGCGTTGCGCCGGTCAGGGGCCGTTGGCAGCGCCCCCCCCCCCCCGGCGATTCTCCACCCACCGATGGGTCGAGTGGCTGCCTGTTTTCGGCCAATCCCGCCGGCGTATATTATACCAGGTCCTTACCGGTGGGACCTGGCTATGCGGGCGGCCTGCGGAGTCCTCGGGGGGGGGGGGGGGGGGGGCGCGAGAGGATCTGTCCCCAGGAGTGCCCCCACGGTGGCCTGGCCCGCAGTCAGGGCCCATCGATCCGCAGGCGGGCCTGTGCCGTGGGGGCACTCTTTCCTTCCGTGCCGGCCGCTGTAACGGTCCGCCATGGCCGGCGCAGAGAAGAACCCCCCTGCGCATGCGCTGGGATGACACTGGTACACGCTGGCGCTCCCGCACATGCGCCAACTCGCGCCGGCCGGCGGAGGCCCGTTGGCGCGGCACCAACCCCGCCGGTGCCGGCCTAGTCCCTGAAGGTGCATTAAATCCAGATGGACAAATATGGTTTAAAAAGAGGGACAAGACTACTGAGGCAGACACAAGCTCAAACCAGTTAGTTCCTTCAGGGTGGGGGACAAGATGAAAACTGCAGCAAATAACGCTACCTTTTATCGTGCTCAGAGTACAATGGAAAATGAGAAGTTTAAACAACACAACCTCCGGCTTCCAATAACCACAGGGGGATTAAATTAAAAAACCTCGCAAGACTGTCATTTAACTACAATTGTGGGATTGGTATTTAACCATCGCATTTCCATGTACATATACATGTGTGGGCCAAAATATTAATTCTAGTCATGGCCATATTCTTCCAAAGACTAACAATTAAAGAATTGCAGTTAGTATCTCACAATGTGAGTAAAAGGCTTCAGGCTGATTATACAAACAGATGGTTTCCGCCACCCTTGTTTGATGTTAAAAACCTTTATTTTCAAGCAAGATTGACAGGCCCGAACAATGATGCAGAGAATTGTAAATTGACTGAGTTGCATGTAAAATTAGTCCAAGTTAAGTCAACACTTAGGCTAAAAAATGCTATGCCATACTGGAGAATGGATCCGTTTTAGTGCAACCAATAATGCCAAATTATTGGAAAATAGTGATTAACAGAAGCAATCACCCCCTCCACATACATACACCCCTGCCCACATCACCCATCATTGAAATTCCCATCCCACCTGACGTCAGCAAAGGAATTAAAATACGCAGTCGGTGGCACAGTGGTTAGCACTGCTGCCTTACAGCGCTAGGGACCCGGGTTCAATTCCAGCCTTGGGTGACTGTCCGTGTGGAGTTTGTACATTCTCCCTGTGACTGCATGGGTGTCCTCCGAGTGCTCCGGTTTCCTCCCACAGTCCAAAGGTGCACAAGTTTGGTAAATTGGCCATGATAAATTGCCCCAAAAGGTTAGGTGGGGTTATGGGGTGGGGGAGTGGGCCTGGGTAGGGTGCTCTTCCAGAGGGTCGGTGCAGAGTCGATGGCTGAACGGCAACTTTCTGCGAGCTCTCTCAACCAGACTCTTTTCTTTTCTCTCTTATCACCGTTCTCACCTACTAAAACTCTTTTCCACTTCATATCAATGTACTTTGTTGATTATTCTTTTTGTCCACTGTGTACCTACTGTGTACGTTCCCTTCAGTTCATGTGACAATAAATATCAACCAATCAATCAATCAATCAATCGGCGGCAGGCTGGGAAGATCGGCGACAGGTCTTCATACCACAGACCCAATCGGGGTTGAGGTGGGAAGGCATCGGGCCCAACCTCCTGCCTGATGAAGAGCCCTCCTCATCGCCAAACTTGTCATGTGGTGGGGCATTAAATCCCGCTCAACCGGTGCACCTTCACATTTTCCCTGTATTTTTGTTTTTGCGACTCACCGTATGACTTTATTAAAAGTGCTTAAAACTCATTATCAATAACGCTGGAATCCAATATTAAGACCATGCGACAAAAAGACACTAGAGCCTTGACATAGTGAGTTCCAAGTGGAATAGTCAATATTACCTCACCTTTATCTGAATTACACAGTTTGTGTGGCGGAAGAAGAATCTGTTTACAGCTTACTCTAAACACTTACCACTCCTTGATAAAAGGAAATTTTCCTTACGTACTTATATTAAATTTACTAAACATTATTTTTAAAATTTATTTTCTATGTACTTACTTTGATTATCGATATGCTTTCTCAGGTTAAAAGTTTTACAGCTATTAATAGCAAAGAAAAAATCATTGCCGTGTATTGTGTCAAATGATTTATATAGTATGGCCATCTGATTTTACAAGAACACAGGGGTAGAAACACCCCTCCCCCAGCGATAACCATACAGAAGTCTCGCTGTGTAGCTTTGATGAGTTTTTCCATGAAAATTAGGAACAAGAAAAAAAATGTCACTTCCACTCAATGCTCTTCTAAAACAAATCAAATCATGTACTGGTATCAGAAACAGTACGAGTGTTACGACCGAACATTCTCATTACAGCACCACAGGCATTTCTGCAGTACAAGACGGCATAATCCCTGATATTGTCAACTAAGGGCCTACCTATGGTGCAGTGTTCACCGTTCCAGCCTTGGTTGCATTCGCATTTGCCGTCCTTGCATGTTCCGTGCTCCAAGCAGCGAGCATGGCATGCTCTCTGGTCACAAGCTGCACCTGTCCAGCCTTCCTCACAGCGGCAGGCGCCTGCCAGGCACACGCCGTGTGTTCCACACTCCACGGCACAAATTTCTGAGAGAGACAAAGAGACCCAGCACAGTCAGTGCATGTTTGAATTTCATCGAAGTACAATGAAGACTTGCGGAAGGTGCCACATTCCTATCTTGCCAGATTCCCCAAATCAGGCTTGCAATAACGTACCACTTAAGCTTGCATGCGGCACAACAGATTGTTCATGAGTAAAGAAACATATTGCACTTAATGTTCTTCCGTCAACACCGCCCAATTATTTTACTGTAAAAATACCAGTTTCCTAATAGACATGGTAATTATTTCTTACCAATTATATGCTCACATTTACAGGTTTGATGATCAGCTGGTGTAAAACCATCATTAGGTTCCTTCAATGCAATCTATGCATCAACAGCTCTTCAAGGGATTGGACAGCCTGCCGAGGAGCTGCTGCACCATGACTGAGAGTATGGAGGGATCGATACTCTGCAGCTTACCCTGGTGTGTGGAGTTGCCACTATGGATGCTGCAGACAGACTGTATGACAATCTGCACCAGTTTCTCTTTCTGCTCTGATCAAAGCTCAAACTGGTGTCACTCGTTCGCTGAGTTTCATCATGTCTGTCACCTCCATAAAGCTGGAGACAGACAGATAGAGGCTACAATTGCATCCCAGATCTGGGGTCCTCAGGATCAATGGGAATGCTGAGCTACAGACTCACGGAGTGGGGCGTCTTTCTCTCTGCCACATCTTTTTCCACGACAACCCCTCCAACCATTGACCACTATGGAGCCAGGGCCGGGCTGAAATGCTGCGCTCTGCAGCTGGGCTCGCCTATTTGACCTGAGCTCCTGGAGGTTGCTGTCCACGAGCATGTCAAGGTCCCTTGCCTGAACAACTGTCATTTTCTGTCTTCCATGATGAAGCAGTTGGAGGAGCAAAAATATCACTTAAAAAAGGCACGATGGGTCAACACGTGGGTAATAATGTTTCACAGCTATTGTGTAAGACACTAAAAATCATACTGTTGGAAATTTGAAATGTTTCCAAGTCAGTGATTAAAAAGCATCTAGGTAAGCACAGCATTACAACCAAGCCATCTATCCCCAACCCCTTTTATTCTTTCATGTGATGTGGGTGTCGCTGGTTAAGCCAGCAGTTGCTGTACACTATTTGCCCTGTGTGGCTTGCTGCACCATTTCAGAGAGCAGTTAAGAGTCATCCACATTGCTATGGGCCTGAAGTCACATGTAGGCCAGACCAGAGAAGGGTGGCAGATTTCCTTGCCTTAAAGGGTTTTGATGGCAATTAATAATCGCTGTCAAGGTCACAATCGTCATTGCCAAGACTATCTTTCAACTCCAGCTTTTATGAAATGGATTTCAATTCTATCAGCTGCCATGGTGGGATTTAAACCCATGCTCTCATAGCACTAGCACTTACCACCTGTAATTACTTGTTAAGTGACATTACCATACGTCACCACCACTACCCCCCACCCCCATCTCCATTATAACATGCAGCCATCAAAGTCAAATGTCTAACTGAATGATCTGGAAAAAATTGTTTCAATAAAACCCGGCTGCAGTCTCTTATTGCTGAATATAATGATCAAAAAAATCTATCCAACTGGGATTAGTCACAGCTTCATCAGTCACTACCTGCTACGGTGCTTGGGGAACACACTGCCTGTTCATTGCACTTCCAATGATTTCTTGATCCATACTCTGCTCTCTTCTGAATCAAGTTTTCAATTAAGGACCTTGGATGGGCTGATTAACCTCGATGCAGCAAAATATTAACTCGGCTTCGTGAGGAAAAGTTTTTTTAAAATCCTGAGCCTTGTTTCTCCTGTGAATCAATCTAATCAATTTTTCATTAGCGCCAAGGTGTTTATCAGCCTTTAGCACACCACCTTCAAGCACGGCCGTGCCAATCTTTGCTACAAACTTATTAATTGAAGTTAATTTAATTGAAGTGAAATTGTGCAACTAATTAATAGCTGATCTTCTGCACTAAGATCAAGTAATGTTTTGGCAGCATCAATTTCATCATGGAAGACTGGAGCATCATACAAGTGCCTCGGTGGAGGTGCAGGGGGAACTGGTCTGTGTTAAACCGGTGGGCTTGTATAGACATTGATATGCAGAGCTCAGCAAGCAAACTAAAACTGAACCCACCCACTTGGCACAGGCCAGACTTCCTCCTATTGCAACAGCAGATTCGCTAACCTTGATGCGAAAAATGGGATTCAGGCCAAGTGATGGCTATGTGGGTGCAGAATAATACATCAATTAACTAGCTCCCCTCATTGCTTCCCTGCTGCATTCAAAAGGAGCCTCATAATGAAGCAGCAGTGCTGGTGGTATTGTCACTGGACTAGTAATCCAGAGACCCAGGATAATGCTCTGGGGACCCGGGTTCGAATCCCACCAATGGCAAATGGTAAAATTTGAACTCAAAAGAACTCTGCAATTAAAGGTCCAGCGTGACCATGAAACGACTGTTGTAGAAACCCATCCGGTTCATTAATGCCCTTTAGGGAAGGAAATCCACCATCCATACCAGGTCTGGCATACAGGTGACTCCAGATTCATAGACTCTTAAAGGCCCTCTGAAATGGCTTAGCAGGGCAATTGGGGAGAGGTAATAAATGCCGGCTCAGCCAGCAATGCCCACATCCCACGAACGAATAAAAGAAATGACTGCCAATTAGTCAAGCGGTTGCATTTGATTGGCAGTGAACCCTACAGGGATACATTTGCTCTCTTATTTTGCCTCTGTTGCTGTTCATCGTGACTAAATATTGTGTAAACATCTATTGCTTAATCTGTTGGATTTATCTGGGGTAATGCAAATATGCTTCCCACAAATCATTCCTTTGAATTTAACTCAGCCAGGGCCTGAAATAAAAAGACCCTTCAGCCCATCCAACTTGCTCTGTCACTCCAGGTTCTGCCTAGGTTTTCTTTCATCTCCCTCCTGCCTTGTTCTCTGCCCTAATATAATTTGTGAGCTCCCTTTTATTTTCTAAATCCTAAGTGAATATTAAGCTACTCTGTGAAGCGATGTGCAATCTCATGACACACCACTCCAGTATCATCCAATGAAGGTGGAAAAAGGAATCTAATAAACTTCCGTCAAAATTATATATATTTTTTTTACAGTATCCAATTAAGGGGCAATTTAGCGTGGCCAATCCACCTACTCTGCACATCTTTGGGTTGTGGGGGGGAGCCCCACGCAGACACGGGGAGAATGTGCAAACTCCACACGGACAGTGACCCGGGATCGGGATCGAACCTGGGTCCTCGACACAGTGAGGCAGCAGTGCTAACCACTGCGCCGCCAACCTTCCGTCAAAATTGAAGCAAATCATCCGATGGAGAACTCGAAAGCCAGCTTGACGGGAATTTGGCTTTTCAAATCGGCTTGCTTTTAGCTGATGTATTAAATTCAGAAGGTTGCCCGATGTTAAATTATCGCCCATAACTGCTTCCTGCCAATGCACACAAGAGACACAAAACCCAGTAAATTCAACAGAAAAAACCTGGGATTAAGCAGCAAATAACTCAACATGGAAGAAACAAGATACCCCAAGCGAGGACTAGCATGAAGAAACAGCCATGAAAATCACCAATCATAATCCAAGTTGATCGGAGGTTCCTCCGAAAATCCACTGAACAGAGGGATGGGGAAGATATAAAGAACAAAGAAAATTACAGCACAGGAACAGGCCCTTCGGCCCTCCCAGCCTGCGCGACATATATTATAACAGGGGTTGGTTTAGCTCAGTGGGCTGGACAGCTGGTTTGTGATGCACAGCAAGGCCAGCAGCACGGATTCAATTGCCGTACCAGCTGAGGATATTCATGAAGGCCCCCCCTTCTCAACTTTGCCCCTCGCGTGAGGTGTGGTGATCCTCAGGTTAAATCACCACCCATCAGCTCTCCCCCTTCAAAGGGGCAGCCTATGGTCAACTGGGACTATGGCGCCTTTGCCTTTATATTATAATATTTATATTATATTAACTTTATCTTATAACTGAGGATAAAACTTATATTTAGGGAGAAAATTCACACAGTACGTGTTCAGTTTCTGCTTTTCAATCAAAACACCACTTAATTTTCTCACAGCTGAAGCCTTATCATGCCGACACCTGAACGAGCAGCATTATGATTAATTGTTATTTCGGCCATTAATTAAGTGCATTGGGATCTGCTAAACCTTTTATTTCAAGCTCAGTAATTGTTTTCTGTTGCAGTAATTTCCCTTCGCCGGTTTCCTTTATTTGGGGGGCGTGTTATCTTTTTTTTTTTAAAAGCCATCACACCTGACCGTGGAGAGATAAACTTTTAAAGCCTATCATTTTACAATTCAGCGAATTTCAAAGCTGCTTTTTTTTTGTTGTCGCTCCACCTGACTAGTCAAGCATTCAGCAGCAAGCATGACCTGAAAGCAGATTCCTTCCAATAATGCTGTGGCAAACTGTTTAGAGGGAGGTAAGAGTTATTCTGCTTCATGCTGCAAGCCGCTGTGAGGAATTGTACTGAGCACTTTCCACTTCGGACTGGGAATGTTTTGAGCATGTTACAGATCACAAATGTTTCACTCCAACAACAGCACCCCCCAGGAGTGTCAGTTCGGAAGTGATGCTGCAGTCTCTGGAATGGGGCTTGAAACCACAATCTTCTGACTCAGACATGAGAGTATGCACCAGTAATCGGCATCCTCGAAGGATACAACTCGATGGAAATTTTTACCAAGTAGGCAGGACAAAAAAAATAATTGATGGTTAAGAATAAACATTCCAGTCGTACAGTTCCTGGATCAGCTGCTGAATTTTGATGAGAGAAAGCTGCTTTTAAACAACACAGCATTGGGGCTAGCCTCAGATTTTTTTCAAAAATGGATGAAAAATTTTTTTTAGAGTATACAATTCATTTTTTTTCCAATTAAGGGGCAATTTAGCTTGGCCAATCCACCTACCCTGCACATCATTAAGTTGTGAGGGCGAAACCCACGCAAACATGGGGAGAATGTGCAAACTCCACGCGGACAGTGACCCAGAGCCGGGATCGAACCCGGGGCCTCGGCGCCATGAGCCAGCAGTGCTAACCACTGTGCCACAGTGCTGCCCCCCCCCCCTGTAATGGAATCTGGATAGATTCAGTGGCATAGGGAGATTTGATAACAGTGAGCACACAGTGTGTGGACTTACAGTGACAGTGTCAGAAACACCCAGCTTACAAGCTAGAATGTTTACAAGCAAAGAAGTTGTCAGATTGTAGGATTAATAAGATGAAAATAAAGGCTCTTCCTCTAGTGGACAGTTCCATGAGCAGGAGCTGTCCTTCAGCATCTTGGCCAAATAGTGAGCAGCAATGTGTGGATTTTTGACAGTGTGCAATCGGAACATATTCAACAATTGCACCTGAGGCCATCCCTAAATCTAACATGGACTGCAACAGTTCAAGAAGACAGTTCACCACCACCTTCTCGCAAGGGCAATTAGGGATGGATATTAAATGATGGCCTAGCGAGCGATGTCCACATATTTATATTTGTATTGGCAAATATTAGAAATCAGGTATAGTTTTAAGTGGGTTAATTTAATGTTTCTGTGCCCGGAAGGGTAAAACCTATAGCTAGATTCATTCTGGTCAACGGTGTTTGATGTGTCGGGGTTGATTTCAATTTCAACTGTGGCTGGATTGTGCTTAGAGAACGTTACGATATGAAGAGTAAATAGAAGTAAATTGTTGCTTAGCAACAGGAGACCACTTTCCAAAGGGACCGGCTATCCTTTGTTCTTAGTTTTAACTGGAAACCAGAGCAGTTGAAGACAGGATGCTGAGAAGTGAAGAGCTCTCAATTTTGCCAGAAGAAGCTTAAAAGCACAAGGGAGTTTTGAAGATTCAAGCTTCCGAAGGAACAATTCAGATAACCAGAGAATAGGAACAGAAAGAATGGCTTAAGACAACTAAGTTAAAAGGACAGAGACCAAGGTTTTGTTCAGAAGAATTCATGGAAGAGTAAACAAAATGTTCTGTGTTAAAGAGACAACTGCAGTAACCAGATTTAAAGTGACACAGCAGTCTTCAAAAGTAAATCAAATGCCTGATGCCATTTTAATAACGTCTGGGAATCAAGTTAAAGCACCGCTGAGCAGTTTGAACATCAGTCAAGACACAAAAAAATCCTAAAGTAGTTGGTGTAAAATCCTGGACTGGATTCACTGTTAAAAGTGGAGCAGAAGTGGTGTTTAAAATGTCATTTGGAAAACGTGGACTGGATTTCAGAATGCAAATGGCTAAGGGAACGCATTATTAGGAGAGAAGATTTTAAAGCATGTTTTTGGGCGTGGCGTTTGGAAATCCCTATCTGACAATCATCTGGGGTGTTTCTGAGGAGAAACCCATAGACACTAACTTGGGTTCAGAGCAGAATCTGTATTTAACCATAGTCATCTTGCGTTCTTAAAAGGGACTTTGTGTGTTAATGAAGCCATTGTAGCTTAAGATGTACTTTGCAATCTATGTCAATCCTAAAACTTGTGTATAAATGTTCAGCTAAAGGGGGAGTAAAGGAGTATTTTGATTTGATTTATTATTGTCACATGTATTAGTATGCTGTGAAAAGTATTGTTTCTTGCATGCTGTACAAACAATGCATACCGTACATAGGAAAGGACGGAAGAGACTGCAGAATGTAATGTTACAGTTATAGCTAGGGTGTAGAGAAAAGATAAACAATACGAGATAGTTCCATTCATAAGTCTGATGGCAGCAGGGAAGAAGCTGTTCTTGAATCGGTTGTTACGTTATCTCGAACTTTTGTATCTTTTTCCTGACGGAAGAAGGTAGAAGAGTGTGTGTCCGGGGTGCATGGGGTCCTTAATTATGCTAGCTGTCTTTCCGAGGCAGCGAGAATTGTAGACAGCGTCCATAAATGGGAGGTTGGTTTGCGTGATGTATTGTATCATAACGCAATATTTTCATGTTACAGATATTTCTTTCTTGTTGTTAAATCTAGTTAGTGATCCCAGTACTCTGGTCCTCTGTATTATATGAGGTAAAGTAAAAGTTACAGCCTTTTTAGCCAGGGGTTCATTCTGGGATTTTCCTGTCCAGTTGTAACATCAACTTGGATCATAACATCCCACCTTCTCGAGGGCAATTAGGGATGGACCATAAACACTGGACTTCTCAGTGATACTTACATTCCATGAATGAGTAATAAAGCTAAGCCACGAGAGGAACATTTGAACCGTTGTTCAAAAAGTGCATAAATATTGAAAAAAACGATACCAAAGGAAGGTCTTTATTGCGAAGCCTACACTGTGGAAGAACTTTAATTGTACTGCTGACTGGTTGCTGTTTCCAGAAAGAGGATTCTCACCTGCCCGCCACAAAAACCTGGCCTCTAACAAGACAGAATTCTCTAAGCAGCTCAGACCATTAAAATTAATGACAGATAGGTTGAGGTAATCTATCCATTGATAACGAACATCACCAGGTCACTGTATAACTCAGTCAGTATGCTGCTGCTGCATTGGTCCCTTTGGGAATTAAGGCTCTCGACATTTCACCACTCATGGAATGATTTGCAAGGTATCCTCTGTCTACTAACCCACTGAGCAGTCTGTGCCTGTCCAATTGGGATCACAAGTGCAGGAACCACTCTCCTGAAGGTAGGTCCCGTGGCCAGCGCATTGATCGGGACACATGGTTTTCGAATTTTCACAGTTTGCACCGCCCCATCCCGGACTGCAGTGGCATTCCCCGTGGATACAGACGCCATGGTTCAAACAGTTCGGATCGTAGCAGTCCGCTGGAAGAAAAAAAGAAATCATCCTTTGCCCTAAGAGATGAAAAATAGCAGAGCCTGGCCTCTAATTCACTTTAATATGCTTCAGATGATGAGATCTAATTTAACAATTTGACTCAATAAAATTTTACACTTGTAGGGTCAACGACCTGAAAATTTAATCTGTTCAGCACTAATTGCCTTACTGTATGAACAAAGATCAATAAAATCAATATTTCTGAGGTGGTGAAATTGGATTTTGCACTTGAAAAATGAACTGATCTTTCATAGCTTCCTCTCCAAAACCATGATTATGACAGAAGAACAAAGAAAGGTGACCAATTGTCATCATAATTCACCAGCCTCAGCTATCTTGTCAGTTCTTCCCACTGACTGAATAACTATAGTCTATGTTAGTCCAGCATCAATATATTTGGCTGAGGAAATGCTTTACGCTGCGGTGAAGAAAACCATTGATACCTTCTCATAGTTTAATCATCGCAAATCGAAGAAGATTATTCAGCCAGGGTGCAGACTTCCTTCAGTACCTGTTTTCACTCCCAGGACAGTTAGGCAAACCTTTTCTATTATTTGGAAACCTTCCCTTGAGGTAACACAATAGCAGAACAGACGTTTGCATGACAACTGTCGTCCTGGATCCCATTTAGTTTAGGCAAATTACCTTTGATCAAAACTAAGCCTCACAATGACTGACATGCATATAGCTTTAAGCTAATAAGCTGCAACCTGCACATCACCTTACTTTTTACAGCGTGGCTACGCTTACTGTGGCATATAAGGGCAGCACGGTAGCATTGTGGATAGCATAATTGCTTCACAGCTCCAGGGTCCCAGGTTCGATTCCGGCTTGGGTCACTGTCTGTGCGGAGTCTGCATATCCTCCCTGTGTGTGCGTGGGTTTCCTCCGGGTGCTCCGGTTTCCTCCCACATTCCAAAGATGTGCAGGTTAGGTGGATTGGCTATGATAAAATTGCCCTTAGTGTCCAAAAGTGCCCTTAGTGTTGGGTGGGGTTTCTGGGTTATGGGGATAGGGTAGAGGTGTGGACCTTGGGTAGGGTGCTCTTTCCAAGAGCCGGTGCAGACTCGATGGGCCGAGTGGCCTCCTTCTGCACTGTAAATTCTATGAAATATCTCGGGGGATGCATAAATTGCCTCATGTGAAGAGAGGAGACTTTGGAAAACAGTTAAATCAGTATCTTAGCAGTGGATGCTCTCAACTTACACTTGCCAGTTGATGCCCAGTGGCTGTATTAAAAATACTGACTGGGCCTTGGCATTCACACAATACCTATTTAAACATTGTATTTGAACACTCCACCCCTTACAACAGGAAAACTTTGGCTCTAAGCTGCTGTGGTTACTTTCATGAATAAAACCGTACAGTTAGTTGGCCCTGCCATGTATGTGACCGGTAAGACATCTTGCTCTTGGGATGCACTCTCGACAGGGACTACTTGAGACGTTCCGTTCTACTCTGCTCAAATTACTTTTAAATAGCAGCAAGCTTTTGGACGGGATTGGTGTGTTGCTTTTGGAGCACAACTGCCAAATGCCTACGTTGTGTCAAGCATCATCTTCCTCAACATGGGCAATAAAACGTTCCATGGAGGAATTGATCCTACTGAGGGCTAAAAGGGGGGAAACATCACTTCGGTTATTGAAAAAAAAAGGTGCACGTTCGGAGGTCTGTTCGTTGTAAAGGGAAGTCTGCCGTCTAGATATAAATCTGATTGAAACTGTTAGCTTGCCTTTTCTCTTTCCTAATGTTGGTGGGGCTGCTGTCTATTGCCAAAATTTCTGATGTCCACTATTTCCAGCCTCTGTCTCTCCATTGCACCTGCCATGATTTTCTTAGTTTGAAATTTAGTCCTGACAAGCTGCGGAGTTCCGACAGTTTCCAGCCATGTCCGCCTGGAAACTGGGTTGAAATCTTTAGTAATTAGGAAGCTCACTGCACCTTCTCTTTCTTTTTCATAAATTTAGAGTGCCCAATTCATTTTTTCCAATTAAGGGGCAATTTAGCGTGTCCAATCCACCGACTCTGCACATCTTTGGGTTGTGGGGGTGAAACCCACGCAAACACGGGGAGAATGTGCAAACTCCACACGGACAGTGACCCAGAACCGGGATCGAACCTGGGACCTCGGCGCCGTGACACAGCAGTGCTACCACTGCGCCGCCTCTCACTGCCCTATCTTACAACTCCAACGAACATTTAATCAGAATTTCCTTTTTATTGGAAAGATTAATTGTATTTTTATTCTAGTTATTACCAGCTCGGCTCCAAAGAGATATACAGAGATATGTGTAAACAAAGATCACCAGATGATTTACTTTGAACTTATCAAAATGACGAGCAGCAGAGATAAAGATGGCTGGCATTTACTGACTGGTGCATGATCTTGAACATGAGTCAGCCTCATTATTAGGACTGCAGTATCTGACATATTTAAATTCCTACACAAAAGCTGAAGCCGTCATATGTTTTTACAACCTTAGAGTAAAGTGTGGACAGCCCTGATTTAGAAAATTGATTCGCCCCTGCGCTCCACCCGAAATAAACTATTGGAAAGGGGATATTCCAGGTGGCACAGTGCCTCAGTGGTTAGCACTGCTGCCTCACGGCGGCGAGGACCCGGGTTCGATCCCGGCCAGGGTCCAATATCCCGTCCCGGGACACTGTCCATGTGGAGTTTGCCCATTCTCCCCATGTCTGCGAGGGTCTCACCCCCACAACCCAAAAGATGTGCAGGGTAGGTGGATTGGCCATGTTAAATTGCCCCTTAATTGGAAAAAAATAATTGGTACTCAAAATTTACTTTAAAAAAAAGAAAAGGGACATTCAAACCCATTGTTCTTTGTATCTTGGATATTGGTCACAGCATTTCCTAGTGATTCAACTGTTGGTTATTTTTCCATAATTCAGCAGCAATGTTTCCCTTGTGTTAACTATGCTTTGGTCACGTGATCACCGACACAGCTTAGCAATGGTCTGCACCTCTCCTAGACTTCACAGGAAAATAAATTGCTATTCAATAAAATTTACACTGTACTGCACAAGCAAATAACAGGTAACTCCAAGTAATTACAAGGCAGTAGTTGACATTACAATTAAAACAAACACTTGAGGTTCTGTTGATGACACCATTCGAACTCTCATTATACGACTGCATTGTAATCACCCTCAGCTACCCACTAACCTTTCTATAATAATTATCCCAATATTTCACATATACTAGTGACAGAACTAAACAAGTGAACACAGAGATTTGGAATGAGAAGGCACCAAACACATGGGTCTGGATTCTCCCAAAATGAGACTAAGTCCCCACAACAGTTTGAGTCATTTTACTCCAGACATTCCTACCTAGCAGGGACCTGGAGTGATTCTCGCAGCTTTAGCTGTGGAAACGGGCCCCTGCACTTCCGGTTCGGAGTCCGCGCATGTGCACGGCGACCTCCAGCGGCTGCGCCAAGCTCCATGGCGGCCTTGGACCGCGGAGGCAGACAGAAAAAAGAGCCCCCCCCCCCGATCTGCCGCGCGTCCGAGCCGGAAACCATGCAGATTTAATCCCAGGCCGTCCATAAGGGCCCCCCCCCCCCCCCGGTCTCCTATCCCCCGCCGTGAACTGAGTTCGCAGCCGCCATGTCAACATCCCGACCAGCAAAAGTTGGTTAGTTCCACGCTGTCGGGAACTCAGCCGGTCGGGGGCAGAGTACTGCTGGGTCAGCCTCTGGCAATGGACCCCTGGCAGCACGCGTACTCTGCGTCACACAGATTTACGTGTCCCGGAGAATCGCCTAATCGGCACGGGGCCCGGTTACAGCGTCAAATTGGATTCTCCATCCCCCGTGCCGGCTGCGATTTCGGCACAGCACTGTGGAGAATCCAGCCCCTGATTGTAAAGATATGGGCTTGAAGGTTTCCACAATCAGACTGAGGGAAGTTATTCCCCAGCTTTTCGCAAAATGAACACTGAAAACGGCCCAGTGGACTAAGGTTTTCTTGTGCTCCTGACACAAGATGAGCTCCTCATTTAAACATGGAGCCTGCCTCATTTCATGATAGGATTAATTGCATTGGGCTCAAGCAATGCTGGCAGAGTCCAACTCACCTGTCTGCGAGTGACATCTGTCTTACAGATTGCTCTGGGGGCCTGTTTAGCTCAGGTGGCTGGCCAGCTGGTTCATGATGTACAGCGAGGCCAACAGTGCGGATTCAATTCCCGTACCGGCTGATGTTATTCATGAAGACTTCTCAACCTTGCTCCTTGCCTGAGATATGGAGATCCTCAGGTTAAATCGCCATTAGTCAGTTCTCCCCCTCAAAGTAGAAAGCAGCCTATGGTCATTTATGACTATGGTGACTTTACTTACATATTCTTCTCCTCATTCTTTGGATGTGGCTTATCATCTGCATCCAAATAACTGGAACCAACATGGCTACTCACGGGAGGCTATTTTCTGATTTTTTTTATTCATTGAAGGGATGTGGGTGTTGGTGCTGGGCCAGCATTAATTGCCCATCCCCAATTGTCCTTAAACTGAATGGCTTGCTCAGAGGGAAGTTAGGAGTTACATACATGCCAGACAAGGTAAAGGTGGCAGATTAGTGAACCCAGGTGGGTTTTATACAATAAGGGTTTCATGGTCATCATTTAATCCCAGGTTTTTACGGAATTAAAATTTCACCATCTGCCTAGATAGGATTCAAACCCGGGTCCCCAAAGCCATACTTTGGATTCCGAGTCCAGTAATACCACTGTATCATTGTCCCCCAATACTGAGCCGTCACCTCCCTGATGAGGGCTATTAGCTTGAAAGTGTTATCCCTAACCCCGTCTCTCCACAGATGCTGAGGTGACCTGTCGAGTGTTTCAGACATTTTCTGTTTTTATTTCAGATTTCCAGCATCGGGTGTACTTTGCTCTGTTTGGATCTTAATGACTTCTTACTTGCTGTAGTCTAAAAGCCAAAATGATCTCACCCAGGTCGCACTGATTGTAAAGCCTGGCCGTGAGGTCCCTTAGTTTTCTGATGGAAGAAGAGATTGAAGGAACTGTCTTAATCCAATGATGGTAATTACGGGCACAAGAATCAGACAGAAAGTGTGAGGTGGGAGAAAGCTTTGCGGGTGGAAGAGGAATTACGTTCAAAGAATGAGGAATATGGTGAATCTACCGGTTCCTTATTTAGTCAGCCCCTACATGCTTCATTGGTACAAGAACATGTTTGAATAACTACAAAGACATTTTCAGGCCGGCACAGAAGCACCAATGAGTGCATCAGCCGCACCACTGATCACAAAAATATTGATTTTCAAATGCATGCCATGAACTACATCGGAACATCTTCCCAGGGAACTGACAAAAAACAATACAGGGCAGAAATGTTGATAGTAGACACGGAATTGGTCACTGGCATTGCCAGGGTCAGTTGTAGGATAGCACAAAGTATTTTATCAGCTGCTGCGCTGGGACTGGGCAATGTTTGTGGCGTTGACTAAGCAGAAGGCTCTGATGTCAAAACATCGATAACAATGGCATTTCCGCTCCAGACAGGAAGAAGAGCGGCCACGTTTGGCACCATGGTTTCATGAGAGAGAAGCAACAGTTTCAGTCGGAAACCTTGGCCAAGTGATTCAGAGCTTCACGTAGAGGACCAACACACAAAAGGACGTTTTATTCACCAGGGGTGGGACCTTTGCCAGCCTCTTGGCCCCGAAAAAGTAATCAATGGTCTAGCCCTGGGTGGGCTCAGGAAGCAAGTGAAAATTCGGACAGATTTGGAAATTAGCACATTTCTGCCCCCGATTTCCCTCCACCGGGTAGTAATAATTTTCCATATGGCCATTTAACAAACTAAATGACAGTTGAAAAAGCAAGGGCTACAAATAAAGAACGGCTGAACCATCACAGTACAGAAAAAGATGAAGCTTTTGTAGTCGAGGATGAAAGCATGCGTGAGCTTTCTAAAAGCGTTAATAAGTCATTGCTTAAAAGAGCAAAGCAAAAGACGCATTGGGCAACACGGTAGCATAGTGGCTAGCACAATTGCTTTACAGCTCCAGCTCATTTCATTTCTGGAGAGCTGGACAACAGCGTAGTGCATTCTGGCCAGTGACCAATAGAAAACATACCAAATAGAAGGTCAATAAGTGTCTGGGAAGGTGTGAATTATAGTTCTTGTTATGGACAGGATTCTCCGGCCTCCCAGCCATGTGTTTCTCAGCAGAGGGAGGCATCGCGCCATTCGTTGGCGGTGGAAGTCTCTGCTGTCAATGCTATTTCCCATTGAAGCCGCGAGCGGGTTTGCGTTGCCGACGTGACCAGCAAATCCCACTGCCAGCGAGCGGCCAAAACATTCCGGCCAATGTCTTAATACTACAATGCACGTTTACCAATTCAACAGATCTCAAATCCAAATAATTTGTACGAAAAGCTCTGGCAGTTATAATACGGTAATTTTATTGAACGAAAGCAGGACTAATTGAGGACAGAACTAATTGAACTAATTGGGGGCAGCACAGTGGTTAGCATTGTTGCTTCACAGCGCTAGAGTACCAGGTTCGATTTCCGGCTTGGGTCGCTGTCTGTGTGAAGTCTGCATGTTCCCCCCGTATCTGCGGAGTTTCCTCCGGGTGCTCCGGTTTCCTCCCACAAGTCCCGAAAGACGTGCTGTTAGGTAATTTGGACATTCTGAGTTCTCCCTCAGTGTACCGAATAGGCGTTGAAATGTCGCGACTAGGGGCTTTTCGCAGTAACCTCATTGCAGTGTTAATGTAAGCTTACTTGTGACAATAAAAATCACTTTAAAGCTAATAACCTAAAAACAGTTTTCCCCCTGCTTATTAATAAACAGCAGAATATTGCTGCCAGCAGCTGGAGATTACTGAGAGTCTACAATAAGGACAGTTCATGGGGTTAGAAACACAGAAAATAGATGCAGGAGGAGGCCATTCGGCCCTTCGAGCCTGCACCACCATTCAATATGATTATGGTTGATCATGCAAATTCAGTATCCAACTTCCGCTTTCCCTCCATACCCCTTGATCCCTTTAGCCGCAAGGGCCACATCCAGCTCCCTCTTGAATATACCCAACAAACCGGCCCCAACAGCTTTCTGTGGTTGAGAATTCCACAAGGTCACAACTCTCTGAGAGAAGACGTTCTTCCTCATCTCAGTCCTGAATGGCTTACCCCTTATTCTTAGGCTGTGACCCCTATTCTGGATGACCCCAACATTGGGAACATTCTTCCCGTATCCAGCCTGTCCAGTCCCATCGGGATTTTATCTGTGTCTATGAGATCCCCTCTCATTCTTCGAAACTCTAGGGAGTACAAGCCCAGTCGATCCAGTCTTTCTTCATATATCAGTCCTGCCATCCCGGGAATTAGTCTGGTGAACCTTCGCTGGACACCCTCAATTGCAAGAATGGCGTCCTCAAACTAGAAGACCAAAACAATACTCAAGGTGTGGCCTCACCAAGGCCCTGTACAACTGCAGCAAGACATCCCTATTCCGATATTCAAATCCTCTTGCTATGAAGGCCAGATGTTATCAGCTTTCCTCACCGCCTGCTGTACCTGCATGCCAACCTTCTGCGGCTGTTCCACCATGACCCCCACGTCACGTTGCACTTCCCCTTTTCCTAAACTGCCACCATTCAGATAATAATCAGCCTTCCTGTTTTAGCCACCAAAGTGGATAACTTCACATTTACCCACATTCTATTGCATTTGCCAAGTATTTGCCAGCCTGTCCAAGTCACCCTGCAGCCTCTTTGCATCCTCCTCACCGCACACACTGCCACCCAACTTCGTGTCATCTGCAAATTTGGAGATATTGCATGCAATTTCTTTGTCCAAATCATTAATGTATATTGTGAACAGCTGAAGTCCCAGCTCTCAACCCTGCGGTACCCCACTAGTCACTGCCTGCCACAATGAAAAGGACCCATTTATTCCACTTTCTGCCTGCCAACCAGTTCTCTATTCACTTCAATACATTACCACCAATACCATGAGCTTTCATTTTGCTCACTAATCTTTTGTGTGGGACCTTGTCAAGAGCCTTTTGAAAGTCAAGATACACAACATCCACTGGTTCACCCTTGTCCAATCTAATGGTCACATCCTCAAAAATTTCAGAATATTTGTCAAGTGTAATTTCCCTTTCGTGAATCCATGCTGACTTGGACTGATCCTGTCTCCGCTTTCCAAATGCTCAGTTATTTCATCCTTAATGATAATGGAGAGGTACCGCTGAGTGTGGTCTGGGAGGAACTGAAGGCGGTGATCAGGGGAGAGCTAATCTCAATCAGGGCTCACAGGGAGAAGAGGGAGAGGATGGAGAGGGAGAGATTGGTGGGGGAGATACTGAGGGTGGATAGGAGATACGCGGAATCCCCTGAAGAGGGGCTGCTGAAGGAGCGCCGGAGCCTCCAAACGGAGTTTGATTTGCTGACTATGGGGAGAGCTGAGGCCCAGTGGAGGAAGGTGCAGGGGGCAGTGTACAAGTATAGGGAGAAGGCGAGTCGGATGCTGGTGCATCAGCTACGTAGGAAGGAGGTGGCTAGGGAAATTGGAGGAATCCGGGGGAAACACGGTGCGGAGTCCAGCCAAAATAAATGAGGTCTTTAGGGATTTCTACGGGAACCTGTACAAGTCAGAACCCCCGGAGGAGGGAGAGGGGATGCGGCGGTTCCTGGATCAATTGAGGTTCCTGAGGGTGGAGGAGGGACAGGTCGAAGTTTTGGGGCCCCGATCGGGATGGAGGAGCTGGTTAAGGGGTCAAGGAGCATGCAGGCGGCAAGGCCCCGGGGCCGGATGGGTTCCCGGTCGAGTTCTATAGGAAGTTTGTGGAACTGTTGGGTCCGTTGCTGGTGAGAACCTTCAACAAGGCGAAGGAAGAAGGGATTCTTCCCCCGACGATGTCTCGGGCGCTGATCTCGCTTATCCTCAAGTGGGACAAGGACCCGCTGCAATGTGGCTCGTATAGGCCGATTTTGCTCCTCGATGTGGATGCTAAGTTGTTGGCGAAGATCCTGGCCACTAGGATTGAGGATTGTGTCCGGGAGTGATACACGAGGAACAGACGGGGTTAGTGAAGGGCAGGCAATTGAATGCAAATGTGCGGAGGCTCCTGAATGTGATCATGATGCCCTCGGAGAGGGGGGGGGTGGGGTGGGAGGCCGAAGTGGTGGCGGCAATGGACGCGGAGAAGGCCTTTGATCGGGTAGAGTGGGAGTACCTGTGGAAGTGCTGGGCAGGTTTGGGTTCAGGGAGGGTTTCATAGGGTGGGTCAAATTGTTGTACCAGGCCCCGGTGGCGAGCGTATCGACAAATCGGCTGAGGTCAGACTGTACCATGTGACGAGACAGGGGTGCCCCCTGTCCCCCCTGCTGTTTGCCCTGGCAAATAAGCTGCTGGCCATGGCACTAAGGGAGTCTAGAAACTGGAGGGGGTTGATCCGGGGAGGGGAGGAGCATCGGGTCTCATTATATGCAGATGACCTGCTTTTGTATATCGCAGATCCAGTGGAGGGGATGGCAGAGGTCATGCAGACCCTTAGGGAGTTTGGAGACTTCTCGGGATACAAGCTCAATGTTGGGAAGAGCGAGCTCTTTGTGGTGCATGCGAGGGGTCAGGAGAAGAGGCTGGAGGAGCTGCCGCTCAAGAGGGTGGAGAGGAGTTTCCGGTATTTGGGTATCCAGGTGGCCAAGAGTTGGGGGGTCTTGCATAAGCTCAACTTGGCGCGGTTGGTGGACCAGATGGAGGAGGACTTTAAGAGATGGGACGTGTTGCCACTCTCCCTGGCAGGCAGGGTGCAGTCTGTTAAGATGACGGTCCTCCCTAGGTTCTTGTTTGTGTTCCAATGCCTGCTTCTTCTCATCCCTAAGGCCTTTTTCAAGCGAGTGAGCAGCTATTACTGGGCAGCTAATGTGGCAATGATTCGGAAATGGCGAATGGAGGGAGAGGGGGCGGCGTGGAAAAGACTAGAGGCGGCGTCATGTGTAGGTACTAGCCTGGGGGCACTGGTGACGGCACTGTTGCCGCTATCGCCGACGCGGTATACCACAAGCCCGATGGTGGCAGCGACATTGAGGATCTGGGGGCAGTGGAGACGGCACAGGGGGAGGTGGGGGCCCTCTATCTGGTCCCCGATATGGAACAACCATAGGTTTGCACCGGGCAGGATGGATGACGGATTCCTAAGTTGGCATCGGGCGGGAATTAAAAGGATGGGGGACTTTTGCCAGTCTGAGGGCGCTGGAGGAGAAATTTAGGTTACCCCCGGGAAATATCTTCAGATATATGCAGGTTAGGGCGTTTGTCAGGAGGCAGGTAGGGGAATTCCCGCTGCTGCCTGCCCGGAGGATACAGGACAGGCTGATTTTGGGCGTGTGGGTCGGGGAGGGTAAGGTCTCGGCGATTTACTAGGAGCTGCAGGAGGCGGAGGAAGCCTCGGTGGAGGAGCTGAAGGGCAAGTGGGAGGAGGAGCTGGGTGAGGAGCTGGATGAGGGCCTGTGGGCTGACGCCCTGGGCAGGGTTAATTCCTCCTTGTCTTGCGCCAGGCTCAGCCTGATCAGTTTAAAGTGGTGCACAGGGCGCATATGACAGGGGCGAGGATGTGTATGTTTTTTGGGGTAGAGGACAGATTTGTTAGGTGTTTGGGGAGCCCAGCAAACCACGCCCATATGTTCTGGGCGTGTCCGGCGCTTGAGGGGTTTTGGAGGGGCTTCGCAAAGGCTATGTCCAAGGTTTTGGATACTCGGGAAAAACCGAGCCGAGGGATGGCAATATTTGGGGTGTCAGATGAGCCGGGGTTGCAGGAGCCGAAAGAGGCCGGAGTTCTGGCCTTTGCCTCTTTGGTAGCCCGGAGAAGGGTCTTACTAATGTGGAGGGACACAAAGCCCCCAAACGTAGAGGCTTGGATCAATGACATGGCGAGGTTTCTCAGGTTGGAGAAGATAAAGTTTGCCTTGCGAGGATCTGTGCAGGGGTTCTCCAGGCGGTGGCAACCGTTTATTGACATTCTTGCGGAACATTAGGTGGAGGGCAGCAGCAGCAGCAAACCGGGGGGGGGGGTTCTTGTTTTGGTTTATGTAAGGGACGTTTGCCCCATTTTGTTCTTAATTTGTTAAATCGTTTAAGGGTTAGAGGATTGTTGCTTTGATTGTTGGCGTATTGCCCTTTCTATTTTTATCTTGTATATTTTCTTTCCTTTTTGGAGTGTTTTGTAAAAAGTATTGAAAAATTTTGAATAAACATATTTCAAAAAAAATAAAAAATAACTGACTCCAGTATTTTCTTTCATTTTATAAATTTAGGGCACCCAATTACCTTTTTTCCAATTAAGGGGCAAATTAGCGTGGCCAATCCACCTATGCCGCACATCTTTGGGTTGTGGGGGCGAGACCCACGCAAACACGGGGAGAATGTGCAAACTCCACACGGACAGTGACCCAGAGCCGGGATCTAACCTGGGACCTCGTCGCCGTGAGACAGCAGTGCTAACCCACTGCACCACCGTGCTGCCCCAACTCCAGCATTTTTGCCACCACTGATGCCAGGCTAACTGGTCTATAATTCTCCGTTTTCTCTCTTCCTCCCTTTTTAAAAAGTGGGGCGACATTCGCTACCCTCCAATCCATTTGAACTCTTTCAGAGTCCATAGAATGCTGGAAAATGATCACCAATGCGTCCAGTATTTATAGGGCCACATCCTTAAGTACTCTGGGATGCAGGGCATCAGGCCCTGGAGACTTATTGGATTTTAATCAATTTCCATAATATAATTTCCTGACTAATAAGAATTGTCCTTCATGCTAGACCCTGTAAGCTTACTCTTGTGTTCTATTTTCCCCTTCAGAATTAAACCCTTTGTCCTCTTCTGCTGAATTTAAAATTTCTCACAGTCCTCAGGCTTGCTGCATTTTCTGGCCAAAATATAAACCTCCTCTTTGGCTTTCACACTATCCCTGATTTCCCTTGTTAACCATGGTTGAGCCACCTTTCCCATCTTATTTTTGCGCCAGACAGGGATGTACTATTGTTGAAGTTTTGAGTGTGTTAGGAAGGGTGACACCTCATCAGTTCCCTTGTTAGGGCCATGATCTATTCAGAGCGCTTTTCTCCAGTACTGCATTCCAGTGCACAGATAAAAGGCCACCAGTGTGCAGAAGGACAGACATACGAGGTCTGGATAAATGAACCAGTGGAAACGGGTGTCAAATGTTGCAGGTGCACACAATTCAGGACAGCAAAATAAAGAATCTGAAGTTTGGACATGCAGACGAACAAACAGAAATGATGATCAGGAAAAGACCAGCTGCTCCATCAAGCATGCCCCCCACATTCATGATGGCTGGAGCATTATGAATTAAGACACTCACAACACAGAAGTGGCCTTTAATATCCTGGGAGTGGTAAAATGGAGTAAAACCCAGCACAAATAAAGGAAAAAACTATATGCAACGGAAAATTCCCCTCAGAAACTTGTAGAGGAAGTAACTTACAGACTCTATGATCTTTAATCCACTTACCATCCATATGACGCAAGACTTAAATATTCCACTTCTGACAATGGAAAGGGACGACTGCTGTGTGTGTGTCATCGTATTAAATCATAGATTCAGAGAACGATATAGCACAAAGGGAGAACATTTGGCCCATCATGTCCATGCTGGTTCTTTGATAGTACTACCCAATTAAACCCAATCCTCGGCTCTTTCCCCATTGCCCTGCATTTCTTTTCACCTTTAATTCTCTTTTGAATGTTCTGGTTGAATCTCCTTCCATGGCCCTTTCAGGCAGTGCATTTCAGATCATAACGCGCTGTGTAAAAAGAATGTTTGCGACATCTGGTTCTTTTACAAATCACCTTAAAACTGTGCCTCTAGTTATTGAACCTTCAGCCACTAGAAGCAGTTTCTCCTTCTTCCCGCCGTCAAAATAATTAATCATTTTGAACACCTCTCTTTTTAAAAATAAATTTAGAGTACAAATTTTTTTTTCCCAATTAAGGGGCAATTTAGCGTGGCCAATCCACCTAACCTGCACATCTTTGGGTTGTGCGGATGAAACTCACGCAGACATGGGAGAATGAGCAAACACCACACGGACAGTGACCGAGGGCCGGGATTCGAACCCGGGTTGTCAGCGCCGCAGTCCCAGTGCTAACCACTGTGCCATATGCCGCCCCTTGAACACCTCCTCAGTCTCCTCTCTGCCTTCTCTGTTCTAAGGAGAACAATCCCAGCACCTCAGGCTATCCACATAACTGAAGACGTTCATCCCTGGTGTCATCCTTTCCAATATCACTGCTGCCTCCTCCTTTACTGTCACTTGAGTGAAGACCGATACGAAGTACACATTTAATATGCCAGACAGGTTCTGTGTTTCTGTGAGTAGGTCTCATTTTTGGTCCAAATCGGCCCTACCCTTTCTTTGGCTATCCTTTTGCCAATTGTGTGTTTACTTGAGATAGTTAGCTTCCCTTTCCTGATGGTCGCTGATCTATTCCCTCCTTTCTCTTTGCTCATCTTATTCCACTTTTTACATCTTCAGTGGCCTTTTTATATTCAATAACTGTATAATTGTCATTCACCTTTTTTTGGTACATCTTCAGTCACGCAGGAAATTTCAGCTCATGTCATGGGGATATACCAAACCTGGATAACAACTATTTTTATACAGTGCCTTTAACGTAATAAAATGTCCAAAGTTACAGTATCTAAGCCATTTCCTCCCTGGCGGTCTCCCATTGTTCATTATTTGCCAACCAGTTTTTGATTCCAACTGACCTGGGGCATGTCCCTTTTCAACTCACTGAAGTTAGTCCTCCTGCAGCTATGTACTTTTACTTTTGAATGTACTTTATCCTTCTTTACATAACCATTCTAAAATGGCATTATGATCAATGTTTCACCAATGCTTTTCCACAGCCACTTGCCCCACCTCATGCCACAGAAACAGATCCAGCACTGCTTCCTCTCTTGTTGGTCTGGAACCACACTGATGAAGAAAGATCTCTTGTACACATTTCAGGGATGTCCCCCTTTCTTTGCTTGGTGCTATCCCAGTCTATAACAGTATAATTGAACTCTCTCAGTATCTGTAAATTCTCTGCAAATCTGCTCCTCTACTTTCTCCCCAATTATTAGTGGGCCGACAACACACACTCAATAGCATAATGGCATCTCTATTGTTCTATTGCACTGCAGATGTCTTTAAGAATTGACAAAATGAGCCTGCGATTTATTACATGTTGTAAGGAAAGGAAGGGACAATAACTGCTTTTGTGAAACAACATTGTCTTTGGGATGAAATAAATTAGAGGTATTGAAATAGTTGGACATTTTAAAATATTTTTGTACTTTTACCTGTTTTACTTATTAACTTCAGAAACCTGGCTGGCTTATTTCTTCCTCCGAGCTCTACACAGTTAAATGTATGTTCAGTTGGGAATATTTTATATTCAAACTCTGTTATCGTGGTTAGCACTGTTGCTTCACAGCTCCAGAGTCCCAGGTTCGATTCTCGGTTTGAATCACTGTCTGTTAGGAGTCTCCCCGTGTCTGCGTGGGTTTCCTCCGGGTGCTCCGTTTTCCTCACAGTCCGAAGACGTGCAGGTTAGGAGGATTGGTCATGCTAAATTGCCCTTAATATCCCCAAAAAAGGTTAGATGGGGTCGGGTAGGTGGGGGTGACTGGGTTACGGGGATAGGGTGGTGGTGTGGGCTTAAGTAGGGTGCTCTTTCCAAGACTCGATGGGCCGAATGGCCTCCTTCTGCACTGTAAATTCTATGATTCTATATTCAACTCAGGAGTGGGACAAAGTCAGTTCATCCTTCTTAACCCGCTCATAACAACACCATGTCAGTTCTTTAAATCGAATAGGGTCGAACTTCAAAATCAGAGAAGTCCATAACTAACTATAATGCACTATGAATACCTCACAGTGTGCACTACTGTGAGGAAAATATTTGAACTAAATGAGTTCATAATTTTGTACAAAATGCTTATACAGGAAAATAATATGAGTGCAATAAGCAGTCAGTCATTCATGGACTTTGCTGATCAGAAGTTCTACCTTAATATCTCAGCGTTTGGTGCCACACTACACTTTGATTCATTTCCAACAAGACAGATCCTGTGACTTTACTGCTCTTCTATTTTGCTGTACCTTGCTCACACATTTCTCCTTTGTAACCCGAGTTGCAAACACAGGAGCCCATGATGCAGATGCCGTGTGCTCCACACAGAGGGTCGATGCACTGGGTTGAGGGCACATCGCACTCGGTTCCTTTCCAGCCACTGTAACAAAGGCAACGCCCCTTGGAATATTGGCCATTGCCGCTACATAATATTGGACATGTTGCTGTACAAGAAATGAGAGCATGTTACACCAGGTTGGAAATAACTCAGCAATTAAATGTGCAAATGAACAGATATAAAATTTTCTTTTCATTAAATGACCAGACACTGCTTTCTGTAACAGTTAAAGCAGTTCTCAGTGATGGTCCATTTACTTGTGCTTCAAATCTTTACTATCCATGAGCATGAAAAAAATAGATTAGTATCGCAGACTCAATGCTGGATTTTCACGACAGGTTGGGAAATTTTGGTAGATTGATCTTGATTTAAAACATCCAGTCACACACAATTTTTACTTGGCGGGCTAGTGCAGGATAGAATCAGGCCCATCTACATGGGCGGTCATGGAGGTGGGCTGGTTAGAAGGCCTACATTGGTTCTCTGGAAACTTGTCTTAATTGTAATAAAAGGGGTTAGGCCCTCTAACCCTCACTCACAGTGAAAAAAAAACAAACAGGCAGAAAGTGCAGGGATCCCTCGTGGCCGTTCCCCTTCAAAACAAGTATACCGTTTTGGATGCTGTTGGGGGGGATGACCTACCGGGGGAAGGCCCTAGCGGCCAGGTCTCTGGCACTGAGTCTGGCTCTGGGGCTCAGAAGGGAAGGAGGGAGAATAGAAAAGCAATAGTTGTAGGAGATTCAATGGTTAGGGGAATAGATAGGAGATTCTGTGGTCGCGAGCGAGACTCCCGGAAGGTATGTTGCCTCCCGGGTGCCAGGGCCAGGGATGTCTCGGATCGTGTCTTCAGGATCCTTAAGGGGGAGGGTGAGCAGCCAGAAGTCGTGGTGCACATTGGTACCAACGACATAGGTAGGAAAAGGGGTGTGGAGGTAATAAACAAGTTTAGGGAGTTAGGCTGGAAGTTAAAAGCCAGGACAGACAGAGTTGTCATCTCTGGTTTGTTGCCGGTGCCACGTGATAGCGAGGCTAGGAATAGGGAGAGAGTGCAGTTGAACACGTGGCTGCAGGAATGGTGTAGGAGGGAGGGCTTCAGGTATTTGGATAATTGGAGCGCATTCTGGGGAAGGTGGGACCTGTACAAGCAGGACGGGTTGCATCTGAACCAGAGGGGCACCAATATCCTGGGAGGGAGGTTTTCTAGTACTCTTCGGGAGGGTTTAAACTAATTTGGCAGGGGAATGGGAACCGGATTTGTAGTCCAGCAACTAAGGTAGCCGATATTCAGGACGCCAAAGCGTGTAATGAGGCAGTGGGGAAGGGAACACTGACAAAGGAGAGTACTTGCAGGCACGGAGAGGGGTTGAAGTGTGTATACTTCAACGCAAGAAGCATCAGGAATAAGGTGGGTGAACTTAAGGCATGGATCGGTACTTGGGACTACGATGTGGTGGCCATCACGGAAACTTGGATAGAAGAGGGGCAGAAATGGTTGTTGGAGGTCCCTGGTTATAGATGTTTCAATAAGATTAGGGAGGGTGGTAAAAGAGGTGGGGGGGGTGGCATTATTAATTAGAGATAGTATAACAGCTGCAGAAAGGCAGTTCGAGGAGTATCAGCCTACTGAGGTAGTATGGGTTGAAGTCAGAAATAGGAAAGGAGCAGTCACCTTGTTAGGAGTTTTCTATAGGCCCCCCAATAGTAGCAGAGATGTGGAGGAACAGATTGGGAAACAGATTTTGGAAAGGTGCAGAAGTCATAGGGTAGTAGTCATGGGCGACTTTAACTTCCCAAATATAGAGTGGAAACTCTTTAGATCAAATAGTTTGGATGGGGTGGTGTTTGTGCAAAGGGGTGGTGTCTAGGACAAAGGTTCAGCACAACATCGTGGGCCGAAGGGCCTGTTCTGTGCTGTATTTTCTATGTTCTATGTTCACACATCAATTCACAACCCCCCAACGACTCCCCATATCCTGTCCTCCATGCCCATTCATGCTCCCGAGCCCCTCAAAGTGTCCATGCTAACACATGCGCCTCAGCCACTCCCCATGGCCCCTCATAGTGTCCATGCTGACACCTGCTCCTCAGCCAATCCCCATGGCCCCTCAAAGTGTCCATGCTAACACATGCGCCTCAGCCACTCCCCATGGCCCCTCATTGTGTCCATGCTAACACATGCGCCTCAGCCACACCCCATGGCCGCTCATAGTGTCCATGCTAACACATGCTCCTCAGCCAATCCCCATGGCCCCTCATAGTGCCCATGCTAACACATACTCCTCAGCACTCCCCATGGTCCATCACAGTCTCCATGCCAATTCATGCCCCCAGTCACTTTCCCTGGCGTTTCATACTTTCCATGGCAACCCAAGACCCAACCATTCTCCATGGCACCTCATATTCTTCATGCCAACTCATGCTACTACCAAGGCCATTCACCCAGAATCCACTATATATGTAACCAAGGAGCTATTTAATAACAATGGCAACCGTAGAACAGCAGAAAGAAACACCCATTCAGAAATGTTCTTTGAAAACAAAACTGATGTTCCTTCAATCCCATAAGTGTTCATCAGACTAACCAGTAAAGCATCAATAACAGAAGTTTCAAACATGTCACACTCTCAATCTTGTCCAAGTAAATATTCAGGCATTGACAGAAGAGATCACAGAAAGAACAACTTATTATAACCACTTAAAGCTAGCAATCAAACAATGTCAACAATTAATTTCAATGGTCAAAACAGTTTCCCTGCTGGGCTAATGTTTGTATTGGTCTGGATACTCAGCCAATCATGTATAATGAGGAAAAGTGAAAACCCAGTCAATGTTCCAATGTATATTTGGACAAGATTAAGAGGTGTGAAATATTTGAAGCCTCTGTTACCGAAACTTTAAAGTCTGACACTTTCATAGAGTTGAAGGAGCAGCAGTCCACGAGTACATGATTCATGGGTTCATGAAAACTGTGAGGGCCAGGAGATTTCTACCCCAGGAATGGGGCTGTGTAGGGTGGCAGTGCAGGGTCCGGCCCTGCTCTCCCTTACTCCACGCTGGTGAAAGATTCTGGTGCCGGGAGTGGGTACGGCAACTCGGAATCGGGTCCCTCTTGCCATTTTTAAATGGCTCCAGAGTTATCCAGACTCCGCAAAAATCAGGCCCTCAGAGTCTGTTGCCATGTAGGACACAACCCTAACTAAGGGAAACATCTCAGGTTATTTTACGTCATCTCCAAAATTGTTCCACTCCCAGGCTGTGCACAATTCCCTGTCCTTGTTGATAACAAACCAGTGATTTGGAACTCTAAACAAGTGTTTTTACATACCTCTGGCACAATCAGGTCCAAAAAATCCAGGAAAACAGTGACAATCTCCTGAAACACATTCCCCATTTCCGTGACAATTCCGTGGACACTCCACTACAGAATCTGTAAAAAATGCAATCTTTACAATTACACTCCATTCTCACCCTGGAAAAGCACATTGTTAGCTTTAGCAAACCTTACTTTGATAAAAACTTCATTATGAAAAGGTGTTTCTCTTCAGCGATAATGGGAATTGGCAGATCATGAAGAGCCACCAAAAGTTGGCTTTACATATTCCGGCACATTGGAATTGTGGACCTAATATTGTAGTCAGGCACAATACAAATATCAAAAACAGAACTTAATCTTCAAAGCAAGAAATAATTTGCGCTTACTTAGCACCCTTTATGCCCTAATGTTCTGGCAGGTAATCAGAAAAGAAGATGAAAAATGGAGGCTGCACCGTACAAGTAATTTATTTGCAGACAGTATTAGACTGTGACAACACTAGTGTCATGATATGCACTCATGCACATAATGGGATACAGACAGGCAGTGACAGACACCCAGTACAGCCAATTAACACAGGACAGAACACAACCAATCACCAGGCAGAACACTAGAAGGTGGTCTCCCACTATAAAACAGACGAGGCATCAACACTCTGCCGCTTTCCACTGGTGACAACTGTAGTGACAGTCAGGGTGTATATATCAGTTAGCACCTTCTAGACGTGGCTCAGAGCTAGTCTGGTCTAGTTCGTTACAGTAAGCACGCTTAGATTAGATTAAACTGTGTGCACTGTTTAACAAGTTCAATAAAGCGTATTGAACTAACATCAAAGTTTGGAGTCTACTTTCAAGTACAACTGCATCCAGTTGCAGTCCGTGTTACCCCAGAGTGATATAACACGACAACTAGTATCATCACAGTATATAAGATACCAAGGTTCACCCGATCTCCCCTCAAGGTTACAGTGAACATTGAGATAAACTCTGTGGAAATTCAACTTAATTACTTATTGTCTGGAATCAGTTCAAATTCATGAGGGGTCTGGACAGAGCAGAAATGGCAAAACTGTTCCCACTTGTGAACGGTTCAAGAACAGATTTAAAGTAATTGGATAAAGAAGCAAAAGGAATATGAGGAAAAAATGTTTTTAAAAAGGAAGTGGCGAAGGTCTGGGATGTACGTTCTGAGAGCATGGTGGAGACAGGTTCGATCAAGGTACTCAAAAGGGAACTAAGTGATTATTTGAAAATAAATAATCTGCAGGATTGCAGGGAGAAGGCAGGAGGGTGGCAGTGGGTGAATTTCAAATTCGGAGAGCTGGTGTAGACACGATGGGCTGAACAGCCCCCTTCTGCGCTGTAAGACTTGGCTGTGGGCTCTAACACAGGTCTCGGAGTCCTTTTTAAATGTATACCTTATTTAACAATGTTAATCCCAGGTATAGAATGCCGACTCTGAATAAATTAACCAGGTTACATGTCAGCGTCCTGTTTGCTTCTTAGCGCTCATGGCTATAGGGGAGAGGTGTCTCACCATCTCCCAAACCAGTCAAATTTAGCAGGAGGCACCACTGGCTGGATAGTGAATGCACGGGAGGATTTATTTCTGAATCGAAAGGAAAAGGGGGATACAGCTTAGGGCTTCGGTTTTAATTGAAGATCGAGCAGGTGCAACAGTACGTCTGTTGCACTGTCTGCAAGTACAGCATATTCCCAATGTTCCTGCGGAAATGTGCCAAGTGGCAGCCAGGTCTCCTCGAAGGAAGGAAACAAATATGGAAGGAGAGTGGCTACAGGACTTTACCTTGGTGTTTCCTATTGTTCTTTTATAATAGTACCGGAATAGGCCCTCTCAGTCATAGGATGAAATAGACTTGCGTGGCACAATTGCACAATGGTTAGCACTGCTGTATGAGGTTTGCACATTCTCCCCGTGTCTGCATGAGTTTCCTACGGATGCTCAGGTCTCCTCAAACAGTCCAAAGATGTGCAGGTTAGGTGGAGTTATGGGGCATGGGTAGGGTTGTGGGACGAGATAGAGTGTTCTTTCAGAGGGTCAGTGCAGATCTGATGGGTCAAATGGCCTCCTTCTGCACTGTAGGGATTCGATGATTCTCTATAGCAGATCATGCCCTCTCAGAAACATCCCATACAATTAATTGTTCCAAAATATGGTCACGGTTGGATTATGAGTAAATTACAGGTTGGCTGCATAATAAACACTGGGATGAATGGCGTGCAAGTGCGTTTCTGCATACAGGGCATGTTGAAAATGAAAGGAAGCTACAATAACCCCTTCAAGAATGAATTGGTCTACTCTGGTCTCAATCCGCGTGACTAAGAATGGCACTGACTGTTGCCATTAATTCTAATTGGACACTGAATTGGAACTTCCCAATAACTGTGAGAAGACGCAACTATAATCATCATGAAGTTTATGAAATATATCAAATGTCAAATGGGAATAGACAATTTACATAGATTGTTTTGGAGTTGGCAACCAAGTGCAATGTGTCCAAGTTTGCAGACGACACTAAGATGAGTGGTAAAGCAAAAAGTGCAGAGGATACCGGAAGTCTGCAGAGGGATTTGGATAGGTTAAGTGAATGGGCTAGGGTCTGGCAGATGGAATACAATGTTGACAAATGTGAGGTTATCCATTTTGGTAGGAATAACAGCAAAAGGAATTTTTTTAAAATGATAAAATATTAAAACATGCTGCTGTGCAGAGGGACCTGGGTGTGCTCGTGCATGAGTCGCAAAAAGTTGGTTTACAGGTGCAACAGGTGATTAAGAAGGCAAATGGGGTTTTGTCCTTCATTGCTAGAGGGATGGAGTTTAAGACTAGGGAGTTTATGCTGAAATTGTATAAGGTGTTAGTGAGGCCACACCTGGAGTATTGTGTACAGTTTTGGTCTCCTTACCTGAGAAAGGACGTACTGGCACTGGAGGGTGTGCAGAGGAGATTCACTAGGTTAATCCCAGAGCTGAAGGAGTTGGATTGCGAGGAGAGGTTGTGTAGACTGGGACTGTACTCATTGGAATTTAGAAGGATGCGGTGGGATCTTACATAAACATATAAAATTATGAAGGGAATAGATAGGATAGATGCAGGCAAGTTGTTTCCACTGGCGGGTGAAAGCAGAACTAGGGGGCATAGCCTCAAAATAAGGGGAAGTAGATTTAGGACTGAGTTTAGGAGGAACTTCTTCACCCAAAGGGTTGTGAATCTATGGAATTCCTTGCCCAGTGAAGCAGTTAAATGTTTTTAAGGTAAAGATAGATCGTTTTTTGAAGAATAAAGGGATTAAAGGTTAGTATTCGTGCCTACCTATGACGATGGTATTAAAGGACACGTGCTCAGCAGTTTTCCCATCATTGTAAAAAGCCAGGTGCCAGACTCCTGAGTCAAGGTACTGGACGAAGCCGGCCTCTTGGAGGCTCACCGCCCTGATGTGCCGTCTTGCATGCTCAGAATTAGCCAGGCTGCGCTTTTCTCTGGCGATCAGTCTGCTGCCATCGAGTAGCTCCACAAAGTCGTACTGAGAGGCAGAGGCACAGAACAGTGAATCAGACATGAATACGGAAGCGAAGAGACGGGCCCTTTTCAGGTACAATAGGTCGCAAATGTTTGAGATGAGAAGAAGCTCATTTACAGGCTGCCCATAAAAGATTAAAACATTTTTTTTTAATACACCTCTCAGTCGAAAAATGATTTAAAAGGCAGATAACGGTTCTATATTTCAACAGCCAGCTTTATTTTTATTCCATAGGTCAGATAAAGGAAACACCAGCTGCATTCACTACCCGACATGCACTGGTAGCTATATACAAGTAGCACAGGCTTTGTCCACTGTCCAACATTTGAATGGCCATGAATACGACTGACATGGATGGAAGCGATGCAGATGGAGATTTTTCAAAATATATCCACAGACCAAATTCCACAGCTTGTCTGGATCTCTGGAGATGGGCCAGCACTGATTGATGTGAATTGTAAGATATGAATCATAACTTCCTGGAATGATAAATGGAGGCAAAGATTGCAAAAGCTACAATGTTATTGTAAACCTATCCAAAATACTTATCCAGCCCAGCTGAAGTATTGCGTCCAAATCTGGGCCACACACTTCAGGAAGGGTGTGAAGACTTTCGCAAGGGTACAGAAGGGGTTTATGAGGATGGTTCTGGGGCTGATTGATTACAGTTACTTGGACAGAGGAAGAGGCTCTGATGGTGTTCTCGTTGGAGCAGAAAGACTACGCGGAAGTTGAACTGTTTAAAATCATGAAGGGTTGACATAGAGTTAGAGTTGATGACCACATCTCAGAGGGAGACTGGCAAAAGGAAGAGAGGGGGACATGAGGGGAAACATCTATACACAATTGGCTAGCATTTGGAATGCACCGCCAGATATATTGTGGATAGAGAATAAATAGTGAATTTCAAACGGATAAATACTTGGAGGAGGAAATAGGATATTGGGAAAGAGTGGGGCTAATAGGATTTAGCTCTTCAGGCTCTTCAAATGATTTTGTACAGATTAAATGGGCTGAACAGTCTCCCTCTGTGCTCCACTATTCTGTGATTCTATAATAGGAGGATTCTATTTTTACACATCAAAGACATAATTAATATTTTCAACAGCTCCTAAAGTAGAGGCTATTTCATTTCTTCTCATTGTCAAACGTAGTCCTTTATGATATCAATTTTAAATAGAATTTCTCTTTCATAGGAATTAAAACTGAGGCATTCAATATACTAAGCATCCGGTGAAAATGAAAAAGATAAAGCACATACAAAGGGCTCTTAAGCTCTAAATAAGATCAGAACAAAAAATATGGGCAAACATTTCACACCGAGCTTCGATTAGCCACGCCTCAGGGATTGGAATCACTGCTGAACTGCAGACTTAGCATACGGAAAACAGGCATGACACGACAGAAGAGAAAGACTTGCTATCAAGCATGTCAAGTCATGCATATCAACTGTTTTCAAAAAGAGATTAGTGCATTTGAGGATTAACATGTGTCGAGGTACAGCTGATGCTACAAGTGCCTGGCTACTTTTTCTCTGAATTTCCTCCCTCCTTTGTGCATTGAAGGACATGACCTTTGTTGAGGTCCGGGCTGCGCTCCAGCACCCAATCTGCGAATAGCCTTGATAGTGACAGACTATGGATTGCAGCTGAGGGCCCATCCTTGATCATCATCTGCAAGGCACACCCTCTTCAGCAGGGGTCACTAATCAGTCAGACTGGGGAAACCCCGCTTGAATTGAGGCCAGCTTATTTAGCACAGAAAGTGCCTCAAAAAAATGTTGCTTACTTAATAATAGTCACTTCAATTTTAATATGATCAAAGTATAAGACTTCACCTCACAGGCACATTTGAGTAATAAATAACTTACATTATCAAAGTGTACTGTACAAAAGCTTACTGATGGAAAGTCGTATTTGTGTGTTTTGTTCAGATGATTTGTGAATTTTGGCGCATGCTGTTATGGCGCGCCGTGTTGAACTCGACGAGGGCGTGATCCTGATCGCGCCAGATACAACGGGTCGGGTGACTCAAAGACCACGTTAGGCCTCTGGCTCAATGGGATTGGCACCGGGTGCAATGCGATGGGAAAACCACATCCAGAGAGAGAGAGACAGAGGTAGAACGAGAGAGGTAGAGGACCCAAATTCAAAGGAAGCATGGGTTTCCTCCAGGTACTCCGGTTTCCTCCCACAGTTCAAAGACGTGCAGGTTAGGTGGATTGGGCATGATAAATTGCCCTTAGTGACCAAAAAAGGTTAGGAGGGGTTATTGGGTTACAGGGATAGGGTGGAAGTGAGGGCTTAAGTGGGTCGGTGCAGACTCAATGGGCCAAATGGCCTCCTTCTGCACTGTATGTTCTATGTTCCAGAGAGAGATAGAGCACTCAGCATGCAGCTGTGAAGTGTGTAGCTTCAGCAATTAAAGTGGACTGCAAGCTTCAACAATTGAAGTAGACTGGGAAGAGTAGACTGGGAAGAGTAGACTGGGAAGTTGTGGATTGGAGAAGGGTCCACTAGAGTAGAAGTCTTAAAGCTGCAAAGGGATGTGTATGTATGTTAGAGTTCAGTTGACTAAGAGGCCAGATTTAAGGAACTAAGAAGAGAAGATGGAGTCGTAGACATCTACAGCACAGAAAAGGCTCTTCAGTACATTGCGTCTACGCCGGTCAAAAACAACCGCCGAAGTACTCTCATCCCATTTTCCAGCACTTGGCCCATAGCCTTGTCTGCCTTGGCATCACAAATATACATCTAACATCCTTGACGGTTTTCTTCCCAGCATCACCTATCTCAGTTGGAAAGCAACACAAGACTTTAAAAAGGACTTTTGGAAAGAAGTACACATTTCTTAAAGCAAATCAAAGTGTAGAATGGGGCATCGATCCCACTACTTCTCACATGTTAAGTGAGCACTCTACCATTTGAGCAAATTCCCTGAAACTCCCAGCAGTCCCAGGATCCATGGGAAAGGCAGACTGATATGTGGTGAACTCCATGAATAGGATGGGAATAGAGGGATACGGACCCAGGAAGTGTAGAAGATTGTAGTTTAGTCGGGCAGCATGGTCGGCACGGGCTTGGAGGGCCGAAGGGCCTGTTCCTGTGCTGTACATTTCTTTGTTCTTTGTTCCTGCATCATACCATGTCTCGACTAATGGAATGTTGAATATTAATCCTTATTGTCCAATAAACCTTGTTAGTTTACATTCTAAATTAGTGATTGTACTTTGTGCCAATATGGTAATTCTTCCACAAGAATTTTCTTACTCTGGGGTTCAGTATAGAATCCAAATCCTTCCAGAAATAGATTTTTTTTTAAATTAAAAGTGCCCAATTTTTTTCTTTTCCAATTAAGGAATAATTTAGCCTGGCCAATCCACCTAACCTGCGCATCTTTGGGTTGTGGGGTAAGACCCACACATACACGGGGAGAATGTGCAAACTCCACATGGACAATGACCAGGCGCCGGGTCCTCAGCGCCATGAGGCAGCAGTGCTAACCACTGCGCCACCATGTCGCCCCAGAAGCTTTAGATACGAAAACATTTTACAAAAGGAGATTCCAGATCCAAATGGCTGAGTAATACTTGGGGTGTGCACCTACCCACAAATTAGTGTGTCATTTTGCAATGATGGGATATTATTTCAACAATCTCTGCTTTACAGTTGGTGCATTCAAATATCTGATGGGGACGGAGTTTTAAAAAAAGGCTTAATCATAATGTTCACACTAATTATGGAGTCAATTCCCACTCTACGGCGAAGGGAAAAGGAGTAAATTGTCATGGCGATAATTTGATTTGAATGGAATGAAGCTTGCTCTAAACTGGGCTGATGATCCTGCCTGTCAGATTACTGCGTGTGCAATGAGATGACAATTTCACCCAATATAGACTGATTTCTTCTGAAAGAAGTAGGAAACCTTTTCCTGGACATTTCGTTTACCGAGCTCAGCCGCGGTCTAGTTGGGACTTTCTGTCAATAACTGCAGAATGACTCCTGACATGTACTCCATTCCGTGGCTGCAACTGCGGCTGTTACTGTGTCACAACAAACTGCCCGTGGCAGTTTCTACTGTGTTGTATCAAAACAGCTTCTGCCCCAACCACAGCAGGATGCGGCTGGGGAGAACGCAAGGGTCGAGTCTGGGTACAAGATGGGGGCAATAAATTTCAAGCAGCGTCTAAAACAGGCACGAGGTCCCTGGAACAGCCCTCCACCAGCCTGTTGGGGCCAGCGTGAGATTGATGCTATTTTGAGAGGCTGGGTATCATTAGCATGCTGCTGGTCAGCTGCAGACAACGGGTGGAATCCTGTGCCCTCCCCGTGCTGGGTTTGTTGGCCGGGAGGGAGGCATTTAATCATGTGGGGGCAGGGGGCAAGTAGGGAGACGATGCCAACCTCCTGCCTCCATCTTACTTGGGTCAGTGGTGGGAAGGCCATTTTCAGTTGAGGCCCTTAAATGTCAATCAATGCCCGCTTAAGGACCTCATCCCACTGTCATGATATTGAAACACACACATCATGATAGACACACCAACAGACAAATCAGAACACACAACACCACAACCAATCACAGACAAGGACAGGGACATTATAAAAGGACAAACACGACACCTGGTGGCCAGTATTAGCTGGAGACCAGGACAAGGACAGACCTGTTACACTACACACTCAGGGAGACACAACGTGCAGAGTATCCAGAACGAACTGTATATAGTAAGTTTGAATAAAACAGCGTTGTACCAAATACAACTGTGTTGGCTCATCTGTGCATCAGAGCACCCAACACCACATGGTACAGGAGTGGATCGATACCTGCCGGCATACCTCAGTGTACAGAGACAACCAGCAGTACCCAGGCAAGATGTAGTGGCTTCCGGTTCCGCAGCCGTTCCAGTGCCACGGCGATCTCCGCGAAAACTGGCGGCGATTCCGGCAAGCGTTTGAATTGTTCCTGGTGGCAGCTGAACTCAAAGACCTGGATGATAATGAAAAAATTGAATTTCTCCTCACCATCGCCAGTGCAAGGGCAAAAGAAATCTTCACAAGGTTCAGGTTCTTCAGGAGGCAACAAAGGTACGATTACCAGGCAGTCCTGGACAAATTCGCCAAGTACTGTGAGCAAAACGCACTCCAATCGGCAAGTAAAGGTAAGAAAGGCAGTACTCACCTCGTGGCCGGGATCCTGGAGGCCGAATTCCCAGAGGCCGAAATCCCGGATTGAGAGAGAGTTGGGTCGAGGTCGGCGGCCATTTTGCTAAAGGTATCACGCTAGCACAGTTGCGCGAGCAGTGCGCAGAACCAGAAGTTTCGTTTGCGCATGCGCGAGACGCTGCTCATGCGCAGTCAAGAAAACGGCCATCGGTAAAGGAACAGCGATCTGCGCATGCGCAGTCGCTTCCTACGTGCTACATACCGAGCGTCAGGATGTCAGAGGCCCCAGACCGCACCAATTTAAAGGGGAAACGACCCAAATCCAATTTAAAAGGGAAACGTCCCACATCAAAAAAACAAAAATCTGTTAAAGCTGTAAAACAACCTTCCCTCACCTGGAATGACAGCACATTGCCGCAAATTGACCCAGGAGATGAATTTGACCTCCGAAGAACCCTGCCTACGCACAAGCCGATGATTCCGACCTCGAATACTTCGAGACCGATCTTTACATTTTTTCATGACCTCGCGAGCCCAATGACAGCTCCATGGTCCTAGACGACTACGACTCGGACGAACCTTTCGTGTTGCACATTGGCGACCCTCACATTGAATCCGACGCAGATGCGGATTCATTTTTCGGATTTGAAGATCTTTAACCCAGCAGATATGACGTCCCAACTCATCAGTGCAGGATGATGCTGCAGCCTGAAATTAACAGACAGGGAGCGGTGCAAGCCCACAGAGAGCGGCCCGCTGCCACACAGAGCATGGTCCACGTCCCGCTCAGCGTTCCCGACTCCACGATAGAAGGAACGCAAGACTCCAGAGCGCAGTCCTTGCGCGAACAAGAAGTGACTCCAGTGTCACAAGCCTCCACAGAGAGCTCGTGGACAGCCTCCACAATAGAAGAAACGCTTGACTCCGATGCGCAGTCCTTGCAGGAACAAGACCATGATGGTCTAGCAACCTCTCCTGACCAACCAGCGGCAGACGATGCAAGTCTGCCATGCTCACGTGAACAGCAAGAAGGCTATAACAGCCTACCATGCTCCACTGCACAGCAGCATGACCATGACGGTCTCTCATGCTACAATGAAGGGCACAGCGCTGATGACTGTTCAAGCCCAACTGAAGACAAGCCAAAGGAATCGCCTCCTCCAAGCCCGGAGGAAAAAGGTTTATGCGCTGACCTTCAGGATCATTTTGGCTGAACAGAGATTAATAATGCTGCACGGTCACAGAAGGATGCTGAGGATTTGCTAAAGAAATTACTTGTATGTTTAACTTGCAAGGAGCAGACTGAGAATTGCCAGTGTTTTAGTACGGATAAAAAAAATGGACAAGACATTGATCCTCAGTTAATGGAAATAACACAACCTGAATCATATCGACAGCAGGGACAAATGTCTCCCTTCAACACAACACCGCAAAGTCCCAACTTCGGAGACCAGCAGTTAGTCAGTAATGACTCTTCAAACCTTGAGGGGAACATTAATTGCATTGAACCTATACACACTCCACTGATAAATGAGCAGAACATTGGAGCAAGAATCCTGAGAATACCGACATCGAGTAGCCAGATAAAGAACTTGAAACCCGCAGCAGTTTCAAGTGAACCAAGTGTGCTTTCCACTAATGGTGAAGATGCAGATAAGGTCGACCCGATTAGCCATTGTACCACACTAACCCCAGAGATTAAGCAGTTATGTCTGGGGAGTATAATGTGGGCAATTGAGAACAGTAAAAGAGAGACTGCGACTATGCCAGTCCCAGCAAAATCAGACCCAGAGACTATGAAGGCATGTACATTAGACAAAGATACATATGAGGTAACTGAGAAGAAAATTGAAACGGAATGTTCTTTGGAAAATAGTACAATGTCGAAAGAAACATTGGATCCTACCTTCGAGACCATACATATGGGAGAATTTGAGGGTAATAAACAAGGTTCTGCAATGACTGGGGCAAGATTTAAAATTCCAAAGAAGAAAATGAAGAACAACGGCAAGACAATGACAGTCCACCGACATGGTTTGCACCACCAGATGAAAACTCTGACAATTTACCCAACCCTAGTGAACACCAAGCTGCTAATGAGGATCTATCCACGGGATGTGAGATGAGTGACGACAACATCCCACTTCCCATGCAAAAGGTGCAAGGTGACAGACCTTGCCTAGTGTGTACAGAGGCACTCGACGATCATGGTGGGACCACTGACGACTGCGGTGGCGCCGCACCGCTTCCACCCTTGATGACTCAAGCCTCTCCACTGGTCGGTGCATTCCTGCATGTTCCGACTCCAGAAGTGCAGCTTCAGGGAATCTCGGCTGCCTCCAGTGAACCTGTTGGGACTCCGGACGGGGGGCATCGAAGGAAGGCAGACCGGACTCCAGATGGGGAGCAGCCAAGCGCCGACTCTGATTCGCGTACGCCAGACTTTGCTCCGGACGGGCAGTGTCGCAGCCTCGGTGATGGCACGCTCAGGGTGACGGCGGATGCCACGGTGACAGGGAATGGATCGCATGGCAGTCACACTGGGTCGGCAGTGGCGACCAGCACCGGCGGTCCAAGACGGATACACCAATTCGCGCTATCGCCAGACGTTGATGCGAGCAACAATTCTCTCTCCAAGGCGACATGCTTCGACGTTCCTCTGCGGAGTCGCCCTTCCAGCACAGCATGTGGCTGGAACCAGCGTGCACGGTCTCGGCCGACTTCAACATCTGGCACATTCATCGCCTTGCATGGCATTAGTGATGGTGCCTCTTCAATGGCAACGACCCATCGGCTACAAGATGCCGTCCAGCGGCACCAACACAAACATAAAAAGAAAAACGACTCCACCTCGTTCCTGGTATGCATGGCGGATGGATTGGTGCGTAGGCGCAATCGGTGAGCCTTGCGCCGCCTTCCACGCTCGCAACTGAACCGTGCACACACGCCGGATCCTCCACTGGTTCCCAAGGATGACTTTGTGGAGCTGCCATGGATCATGCCCCTTCCATCGCCACCCGTGACCAGGCCACAGCAGCTAAAATCCTCCCCATGCAGAAGCGAAGGCTGTTTCTGGGACCTTGCCACCTGTCAAATCCAAGGCAAACTTTATTGAAGCAGACAAGTATTTTCTCCCTTTTGAGTTGGCATGCCAGTCGAAATGTCCCCGCATAGTCAGCACATCACTTGACTGTTTACAGAAATTAATTGCCTATTGGCATCTCACTGGTAATGCCCCAGACAGTACAACACCTGGCAAGAAATTAATTGATAGAATCATAGAGACAATATGTGGTTGTTTTCAAGGACCACAAACCGACGAAGGTGTTCAGTTGCAGATAATTAAGGCCTTACTAACTGCAGTAACATCTCAGCATATAGAAATGCATGAAGGAACTGTGTTACAGGCTGTTAGAACGTGCTACAATATTTACCTGGCCAGCAAAAAAACTTAATAAACCAAACCACAGCCAAGGCAACACTAACACAGATGTTGAATGTTATATTTGCACGAATGGAAAACCAAGCACTGCAGGAAGTAAAACAAATGGAAAAGGAGGGACTTCGGCAACAGCATCGCCTCCAACAGTCCAATGTGAACCAGTATGAACCCGAATCTCCACAACTGAACCGACTTGAGGACCAGCCTATTCTTGAGGTGTCACAAGTGCCTGAATCAGGCCACCTCAATGAAGTCGACAAACATGTTCGCGAGGATACAGAACCAGAAAATGGGACGGATACTTGTAATGCCAAAAATGAACAAACAGAAGTTGACCAGGCTTGCACATCAGCCGGTGGTTCTTGACCCACCCTTGAGGCGGTCAACCCGAATTCGTCGCACACCTATTAGACGGGACTTATAACACTGCTCATACGTTTAAACGTTAAACACTGCTGTATTATATCCTGTTGTTGTTTTATCGTTCCAGATATCGTTTGACCGGACCACTAGTCAAAGTTTTTTTGCATTCATGCTTTGTTACGGTACAACCTCATTAGCATGACGCACCTGACATCGCCCCATGTATATAGTTACGTCGTATGCACATGCTGTAAATAACACACACACACACTCTTAGATGCACACACGACACGATTATATTTATAACTAAGTCGGCACATATCTTTGTAAAAAGGGGGGATGTCATGATATTCAAACACACACATCATGATAGACACACCAACAGACAAATCAGAACACACACCACAACCAATCACAGACAAGGACAGGGACAGTATAAAAGGACAAACACGACACCTGGTGGCCAGTATTAGCTGGAGACCAGGACAAGGACAGACCTGTTACACTACACACTCAGGGAGACACAACGTGTAGAGTATCCAGAACGAACTGTATATAGTAAGTTTGAATAAAACAGCGTTGTACCAAATACAACTGTGTTGGCTCATCTGTGCATCAGAGCACCCAACACCACACCCACCACGGCTCATACTAACCCTGGGGCAAAATCTGGGGTGGGGGGGAAGAAGGAGATAGTGGTTTGGACATGTGGGGAGGGGGGGGGGGGGGGAAGCCATCTGTGAATCTGGGTGTACTTTTCTGAGGATTCCTGGGAGAATTCTCTCATTCAAAGTCACGTGGAGAGGATGTTCCCACTTGTACGAAAAACTAGAATCAGAGGACACAATTGCAGACGAAAGGGACCATCCTTTAAAACAGAGATGAGGTAGAAGTTCTTCAGGCAGAGGGTGGTGAATATGTGGAACTCTTTGCCACAGAAAGCTGTGGAGGCCAAATCACAGTGTCGTTCAGGCAGCGATAGATAGTTTCTTGATTAAAAAGGGGGTCGGGGGTCATGGGGAGAAGGCAGGGAATGGGGATGAGAAAAATATCAGCCATGACGGAGCAGACTCGATGGGTCAAGTGGCCTAATTCTGCTCCTATGTCTTATGGTCTTATGGTCAATAACTAATGACAGGACCCAGTATTGGGAAGGGAGCGTTGCTCAAAGCCATCCCCCTGCTCTTGAGGCTGATCGCCCTCTCTCCCCTCACCCCCATCATCACCTGTGCCTGGCTCCCACTTGATCTGAAGACTGAGGTGGGTGTAGTAACAGCAGTGAAATGAAATGAAATGAAATGAAAATCGCTTATTGTCACAAGTAGGCTTCAATGAAGTTACTGTGAAAAGCCCGGCCACCGTCTCTTGAGTGGTGTTGCCAGGCAGCGGTTCTGCTCCTGGGGTCCATGGTCTCGGGGGGGGGAGGCTTGGTGCTGACCTGTAAAGTGCCTGAGAGGCACAAAAAAAAGGGGCAATGCAGGGGTCTCACCAAACATTTAGCTGGCATCTGACATCCCCGTCTCTTCCACAAGGCTCCACCCAATATAATCAAACCTCACATCATTTCCAGTGGACAGTATAGAAACGTCATCATCGAGAGTTCTTTATCATCAACAAAGCATTTCCCCTTTAAGGACGAACCAAGCACATTTTACTGCTCTGGAAATTTGGGTGTTTTGTTTTGTGGCTCAGAAATGGTGGACCAGGAATTGAAAATTAGCAGGGGTGTGTGTTGGAGCATGAGAAACACACTTTGGCCAGCTGATTCATGACAACGTCCTAAATGCCTAATCTTGCTGTTGCAAACATATGCAAGAATGTATTTTTAATATAAAGATTGTAAACTTTTGTGTTCATGGTTAAGATTCAGTTCTTGTCCTCATGTCAATACAAGACCGTTCAATTTTTTATTTCCATTGTGAATTGTTGGTGGGTGCATGTGGATCTATGCAAAGTATTATTCAGAAAGCAAGAGCAACAACAACCAGAAATGTATGAATAAATCAGAGTTTGAGCAACACAGCTTTTCTACTATAATATATAATTGGAACCCTGGGCCTGCACAGAGTTTAATGTAACAGTGCATTAAAGATGCATGAAGGAGACAGAACGCCACATGACTATCCGTGACACAGCACAGTCAGAGTTTGGTAGATTCGATTCAAAGTAGCATAATCGTTCCTTTCCTCCAGCTACCCCAGGCTGATCAGTGCTGGCTGGCAGGTTTTCGATAAATAAATTTCTTCTTTCACTCTTGACGAGGATTTTTCATCCAAACACTAATTTCAGATTGAGATATCTCTCAAAGCAACAGATAATTGTGCATGTTGAATATGCTTTCATCTATTTCCATCTGCTCTCTAAACTGGCCGACACCCTGAGCTTTCACCCCCATTTAACAATTTATTTAGATTCGTGACCGTTTGTCTTCCAAAACGGTGGACTTGAATTTTTCTAAGACGCCCTCATGAGTCACATGCTTAAAAAATATACCCATGACTGGGCAGCACGGTGGCGCAGTGGTTAGCACTGCTGCCTCACGGCGCCGAGAACCAGGTTCGATCCTGGCTCTGGGTCAGTGTCCGTGTGGAATTTGCACATTCTCCCCGTGTTTGCGTGGGTTTCGCCCCCACAAGCCAAAGATGTAGGTGGATTGGTCACGCTAAAATTGCCCCTTAATTGGAAAAAATGAATTGGGTACTCTCAATATATTTTACAAAAATATATCCTGCTTTTTAAAATAAAAATCTATTTAATTCGTCCGCTTTTCAAAAATCTCCATTAATATGACCAATCATATGCCTTTAACAAAGCTGTGTAAAAATAAAGCGCATGGGACTGGGGCTAGTGTATTGAGATGGATAGAAAACTGGTTGGCAGACAGGAAACAAAGAGTAGGAATAAATGGGTCTTTTTCCAAGTGGCAATGAGGTACTACAGGGATGGGTGCTGGGACCCATCCCGTGCTAGGGCGGCACGGTGCCACAGTCGTAGGGCGGCACAGTAGCACAGTCGTTAGCACTGTTGCTTCACAGTTCTAGGGTCCCAGGTTCGATTCCTGGCTTGGGCCACTGTCTGTGCGGAATCTGTACGTTCTCCCCGTGTCCGCGTGGGTTTCCTATGGGTACTCCGGTTTCCTCCCACAGCCCAAAGATGTGCAGGTTAGGTGGATTGGCCATGCTAAATTGCCCTTAGTGTCCAAAAAAGGTTCGGTGGGGTTACTGGGTTACAAGGACAGGGTGGAGGTGTGGGCTTAAATAGGGTGCTCTTTCCAAGGGCTGGTGCAGACTCGATGGGCCAAATGGCCTCTTTCTGCACTGTTGATTCTTTGATAGGACCCCAGCTATTCACAATATATATTAATGATTTAGATGAGGGAACTATGAATGAAATGAAATGAAAATCACTTATTGTCACAAGTAGGCTTCAAATGAAGTGACTGTGAAAAGCCCCTAGTCGCCACATTCCGGCGTCTGTTCGGGGAGGCTGTTACGGGAATCGAACCGTGCTGCTGGCCTGCCTTGGTCTGCTTTCAAAGCCAGCGATTTAGCCCTGTGCTAAACAGTCCCTGCTGTTTACTAATTGTAATTTCTCCAAACTTGCAGATGACACAAAACTGGATGGGAGGGTGAGCTGTGATGAGGATACAGAGATGCTTCAGTGTGAGTATAATGTGGATAAATGTGAGGTTATCCACTTTGGTAGCAAAAATGGAAGGCGGATTGTTTTCTGAATGGCAAGAAATTAAGGGAGGGGAATGTGCAATGTGACCTGTGTGTCCTCGTATACCAGTTACTGAAGTTAAGCATGCAGGAGCAGCGGTCAGTAAAGAAGGCAAATTGTATGCTGCCCTTCATTGCGATACAATTCGAGTACAGGAGCAGGGATGTTTGCTGCAATTATACAGGGCCTTGGTGAGGCCATACCTGGAATATTGTGTGCAGTTTTGGTTTCCTCATCTGAGGAAGGATGTACTTGCTCTTCAGGGAGTGCAGCAAAGGTTTACCAGACTGATTCCTGGGGTGTCAAGACGGACTAAGAGGAGAGATTGAATCGGTTAGGATTATGATTGGCAGGAGTTCAGAAGAATGAGGGTGGATCTCATAAAAACCTATAAGGTTCCAACAGGACTAGATAGGGTAGATGCAGGAAAGATGTTCCTGATGACAGGGGTGTCCAGAACCAGGAGTCACAGGCTAGGCATATGTGGTAAACCATTTAGGACTGAGATGAGAAGAAATTCCTTCACCCAGGGAGTGGTGAGCCTGTGGAATACACTACCACAGAAGGCAGTTGAGGCCAAAACATGGTTTTTCAAGAAGGGGTTTGATATAGGGGCGGCAGTGGCACAGTGGTTAGTACTGCTACCTCATGGTGCTGACGACCTGGGTTTGATCCCGGGTCACTGTCTGTGTGGAGTTTGCACATTCTCCCCATGTCTGTGTCGGCCTCACCCCCACAACCCAAAGATGTGCAGGGTAGTTGAATTGTCCACGCTAAAATGCCCCTTGATTGAAAAAAAAGGATTGGGTACTTTACATTTAAAAAAAAAGGATTTTGGTATTGCTCTTGGGCCTAAAGGGATCAAAGGACATGATAGGGAAAGCGGGAACAGGTTACTGTGTTGGATGATCAACCATGATCATAACAAATGGCGGAGGAGGCTTCAAGGTCCTACTCCTGCTCCTATTTTCTATGTTTTTATGTTCTGGTTGTTCTTGATGCCACCAAATTACATAGCATTTACAGCACAGAAACAGGCTCGGCAAGTTGTCTATGCTTGTGTATATGATCTATGAAAACCTCCTGCCAGTCTGCTAATCCTATTAGCCTATCACTCTATTGCTTTCTCCCTAATGTATTTATCTAGCTGTCCTGTAAATGCATCCATACCTATTTCCCTCAAGTACTCCATGTCATGGAAGGTTCCACATTCAAACCACTCTCTGGGTAAAGAGGTGAGCCGATTTCCTTAATGGGTTTAGTCGTGACTGTCTTAAATGTATGGCACCCAGCTTTGACACACTCCCTCAGTCGAAACGTGGTTCCAAATCTTCCAGTCTCTGGATCGTTAGACGTTAGATGTACAAGGGTAGTCGTTTGTCAGGACCCTGTGCAAGCCGTGACGCGCGGACCTACCTGGGAATTTTCCGGGAAGTATAAACTTCTGATAGGCAGTTCCCCTGCTCCTGGAGAATCTGCACAAATGTATCCCAGTCTGTGTATGTGTGCGGCGGCGGCGGGGCGGGGGGGGGGGGGGGGCACACACCTGTGTTCCAATGAACTTTCCTGATGAACGTTGCATTGTATTTATCTATGAAATCGGAAAATTCCAGGCCATCTTCCACATGGCCGAATCTCTTCCTCATTTTAAAAACATTCATTCAATAGGTCACATGTTTACCTTCCCATTTCTTTTTAAAAATAAATTTAGAGTACCCAAATCATTTTTTCCAATTAAGGAATTGGAATTTAGCGTGTTCAATCCACCTACCCTGCACATCTTTGGGTTGTGGGGGCGAAACCTACCCAAACACGGCGAGAATGTGCAAACTCCACACGGACAGTGACCCAGAGCCGGGATCGAACCTAGGACCTCGGCGCCGTGAGGCAGCAGTGTTAACCACTGCGCCACCGTGCTGCCCACCTTCCCATTTCTAAAGAAATAAGATCCAGTTTGTTCTGTCTTTCCTCCATAATCTATCCATTTCTAAATGCTCACTTATCTCCAATTATTAGTTCTAATTGTTTGGCAACAACTGACGTTTGACAAACTGATCTACAGTTAATTTACTGGTTAGCTAGTTTACCTTCTCTTCCTTCTTGCACCAAAGTTGTGACTTAGCCACTCTCGAGTGGCAGGACACAATCTGCACATTTAATATTCATTAGATAAGCTCAAAGACAAAATATAGACCCACAGGCAAGTTAGTGGTCCATGCGTGTGGATCCATAGCCCTACAGGTGCCATTGCTCTGAGGAAGAAGTGGAGAATGTTGACAGGAAGATCATTTTAAAAGATTGTGAATTATTTGAGCAAATCGTCTGAAGATTTTTGCATTGTTGCTTCCAATCACATTGTATGCTTGTGGCAATATGGCAAGCTGAGGTATTGAAAAGGGCGCACGCAAGTGCGTCTTTATTAGGTGAACATGATGGACAAGCAAATTAGTGAAATAAACTGCAAGACGATACATGTGGCAAATGTGACCTTTATATAATTGAGGAATGTATGGAACTAGGACTGATTAAAGCAGATAAGATCAAACCGTGTGTTACAAGTGGTCAGCATGGATTCTCATTAAGAATTTAGGTTAAGTTCTGAATAGTTTGTATTGTTCCTTTTACTCTGAACAAAGGGAGCTATTGATCTGCTAGCTACGTTCAAATTAACATCTTCAGAGAGCACTGGTGCAGTAGTTTCAAGCAGCTGTTGATATTTCTTATATCGGCCTTCTTTAGCATCTACATTGACATAATTTATTTAACAAAGCTTCAAGCAATCTTAGGTTAAAAGAGAGTGGTGTTTTCTTGAAAGTATGATTAGTATATTCTAATTTTTGAATGTAACGCATGGGGCCATTGAAAGAATTGGCAGGTACACACTTGGTGTCCAAGTTGAAGGTCGGCATCTGCTATTCCGCATTTATACGGAGGTGATGGATTGGGGGGTCCAGCACTGGAGATGGTCTGGTTTGGCAGAATGCTGAAGCTGAAGGGACTGGTGAGGGGCGGAATCCTGTGGCTTTATTGAACTGAAGCAGGAACCCATATTCTGGAGTCTTGAAGAACCATGAGGACGGTTTGCGGGGCTACAAGGGTTGGGTTCTAGGGTTTGACAACACTGAGGACCTGTCCCTGTTGCTTTGGCAGCATTGGAGCAGAGGGGTCTTCGGGGTTTGACAACTCTGCAGCAGAGCGCTGGTCACCTTGGGTATAGATGTGCAATGTAGGGCTAAAACATCAGGAGGAAAATTCCTCTCAAGTCTGGCTCTCTACAGGTAGGAGAACCTGGGGCTGGCACAGCACATGGGAGTGTGGCAGACTTGTTGCTGGGGAAACCCAGGTTTGGCTGCAACAGGATGAGGATCTCAGGGTGTGGCAGCAATGGGGAAGGTTTCAGAGGCCAGCAGAACTGGGTGCAGATCCTCGTGTTTGACAGGAAGAAAAGGGAAGCAAAGCAATTTGACCATCTTTTTGCATATAAAACAAGCAATTTATATTCTGACGTAGACCTGACACCCCATTTGACTTCTTAAATATCTTTCAGGTGTTAATCAAGCATTGATCTTGGAATTGCAATTCAAAACAGATGCAGAAGCATGTTTTTTTAAAAAAAAGTATATTCTGTTTTGTATAATCCTGACGCAATGATGAAACCTTGTCAATTCATTATGTATTTACCAAGATTCAACTGCAATGCTGATTTATAAAATGAGAAGAACGTCTAGCAATTTCTTGTTACACAGATCTAAGAAGCCAAGAAAGTGATCTTTTATTACTATGCCAAGGTGAAGCAGAGCCACTCTCGCAATCCTCTGGGGTTTATAGTCTGTGAAACTAATACGTTGCGGAATCCAAAGCAGGTTATTTTTTAAAGAGACTGCACAATAATGTACTGAACAAGGTGGAGAATTTCAATGAGTTTGGCATGGTCAATTTATGTGAATTGCAAATAAAATCTGGAGAATTGAAAACAAACAGATCTGCCTCTAATAAAGAAAGTGTGAATGCCAATCAGTAAAGAATGAACCAAAGCCCCCTTCTTCATTGGCGATGACTGGCAGGGAGAGAAAAATGTTTAGCAGACTTCCCAGGGAACTTCATTTGCCGGCATTTCACTGAGCATCAATAAACAAAGTGAAGAACTGGCAAATTTTATACTTTGCTTAAGCCACAATGCTACCACAGTGATGGGGTGAGGGGGATTTGTCTATTTTGGCAGGAAGAATTTTTTAAAAAGGCATATTACCCAAATGGTGAGAGATTGTCGGACTCTGAGGGATCTGGGTGTCCTCGTGCATGAATCACGAAAGGCTAGCATGCAGGTACAGCTAGTAATTAGGAAAGATAATAGAACATTAGCATTTATTGTAAGGGGACTTGAATAAAAATGTAGAGAGAATATGCTTCAGGTATACAGGGCACTAATTGAGGCCACGGCCGCAATCTACCGGCCTTGCCACATCCGACCCGGGACGCGGCGAGGCCATTAAATCGCGCAAGGCCTTGCGATCTGGATCTCGTCCTCAATGCGCATGATCCAAATTTGCATATTGAAGTGAGTAGTTAGTCTCACTTGAGTATGGCCACAAGGCGCTGGATCGAACGGCCTCCTCCCAGAGACCCCGCTATGGTGCCATTTAGCAGTGGTTTCCACAAATGCAGGCCAGGCATAATTTATCAGAATAACACCTGGACTTGGTGGGTTGTTTTATGAGGAAAGGCTTGGCTTGTATCTGCTGCAGTTTAGGAGCAAGAGACTACTTTTTTTTTACATTTAGAGTACCCAATTATTCTTATTATTTATTTTTCTCCAATTAAGGGCAAATTAGCATGGCCAATCCACCTAACCTGGGTTGTGGGGGTGAAACCCACGCCGACATGGGTAGAATGTGAAAACTGCACACGGATAGTGATCCAGGGCCGGGATTTGAACCCGGGTCCTCAGCGCCGTTGTCCCAGTGCTAACCACTGCGCCACATGCCACCCCAGCAGTAAGAGACTACTTGATTGAAACATATAAGATCCTGAGCAGTCTTGGCACAGTTGATGTGAAGAGGATGCTTCCTCTTGTGGGAGAATCTAGAACTGGGGTCACTGGTTAAAAATAAGGGGTTGCCCATTTAACACGGAGATGAGGGAATTGTTTTTTTCTCAGAGGTGCCTGGGTCTTGAAACTTCGCCCAGAAAATATATTGAAGCAGCATCTGAATGTTTCTAAGTCAGAGATGGGTAGATTTTGATAAGCATGGAGGGGGTGATTGGTCATCGAGGTGTCGGCGGGTTGCAGAGTTCAGGTTACTATCAGATCAGTCATGATCTTATTAATTGGCGGAGCAGACTTGAGGGGCTAAATGGCCTATTCCCGCACCTTGTTTGCATGCCCGCATGCGTTACAAATATTCTTTCAATGGCATTGGAAATGGAGAGGGATTGGTGGAAGAAATGTGTGAAAATGAAATGGGATTGAGGGAACAGAGATCCCCCCCCCCCCCCAGTGCTTTCAGACAGCTTGTCGGAGACAGAATGGTACATGGTAGCTGAAAATGTGTTAAGTCTTCAAAAACGCAGCAGGCGAATATAAAATGACAGCGGCGGGAGCAGAGAACCCCCCCGCCAGCGAACACCGTGCCGCCTCCCACCGCCGGGAAACACGCGGTTGGGAGGCCAGAGAACCCCACCCATAGTTTTGAGAAGAGACAAGAGCCGGTGAGCATTATTGCCAATGGAGTGGAGGTTGGCTATTTAATCAAGGCTGTCTTTAAAACCAGAAGGGGTTTTGCTTGCATGAATCAGGAAAGAAGATTGCCTCGGTTTAGGGAGTGGGTAGCTCAGGGAGCACCCATCACATTTCTTTGAGGGAAAATTGGATAAATATTTGAAGTCGAGGAAGAATCAGGACTAACAGGGGGATCAAGGTAATTAGATTGTTTTTGGTTCGCAAGAAGCTGGGACAGGCTAGTTGGATTGAGTTGCATCCTTCAGCATCCAAAGTCTGCATTGTTCATTAACTGTGGGGATGGAGAACTTACGCAAGAGTTACAGAGAAAGGAGAAGGATTTATATTGGGGCAGAGGTAGAAGGTTGGAGCAATTATTGGGTGCCATGGAAGTAAAAAGGTCATTGATCAGACCATCTTATTGAATGGTGGGGCAGGCCTGAAAGGCAAACTGGCCCACTGTGGCTCCTATTTCTCACGTGCATATGACGGTGAGTTAATCTATATCTAGGTTATAGCGCTGTTCCGCACAGACATCAATAGCATCATAAAATAGTAAAATTGAGCACCTAGCTGGGGAAAACAATGTAAAAGATTGAGGTTAGGAACAAATACGTCAAATAGTTTATCCAGCCTGTGAACTCCAGTCGATTAACTGTTCAGTTGATAGGTAATAACTTCCAGACATGTTCAAGGCAGAAGGAATCACTGCTAAATGCAGGGTGTTATGAGCCATACCTGAGTGTGAGAAGGAGGGAGTCCTTTCCTGCCATATACTCCAATCAATGCATCCTTCGGAAGGGATATGTTGAACTTCAGGAACTGGGGCTGATCAATAAAAAGTTGAGATCTCCAGAAGACCCCAGGAGGCACCTCTTGTATTGTCCATCGACCCAGGTCAACCTCACCTGAATCTATGGTGTTGTTTTCTTGATAGGTGATGCCAGGCTTTCCTTTAAATAAAGAAAAAACTTTCAGAAAGCAAGATTCCAAATCACGGGCTCTGAATCATGACAGCAATGCCATTCTTTAGGTTGTGAGTCTGGAGGTGATGCTTAATCATGACCATCTTCCTCCAGGCTCCTTCTTCAGTACCAATGCAAGCAATTTACACATGTGTACCGATCCTGGGTTGTGAGCTCAAATTCTATCATTAAATTAAGTTAACATAGGTGTGGTAAAGTGTGAATTAACACGAGGCAAAATCACACTGAAGCCGGTCACGTTTTAGCATCCCCGCGGTGCCTCAGATATGCAATTCAGGAAAGGCAAACCTATCTGCTGTTTATGTGACTCCAGACTTACACTCTGTGTTGGACTAACGCACTGCTAAGTGGCCCAACAATCCACGCAACTGAGCAAAAAACTGTTTCAGGGAGATAGCCCGCTCACCATCTTTCTCAGGACCAGCTTCCAGAGCATACAAACATGGGTTTATTAAATTTGCCCTTTCATCTCTTGAGGACTGGTTCTGCATCAATAGTTCTTCATCCCCAAAGGCTGTGAAGCAGAATATTTATTCCTCCTTATTATTCAAGCCTGGTCTTCCATCCTCCAGTCAAACAGTCTCCCTGGTAGGAGAGGACCCAGGTAGGAATTGTGAACAAATACTCAGATCTCACCATATAATGCAAATTGGCTATCAGAATTTGCTAAGTCGTTTCTTTCACTTATATTTCCTACAGTGCAGAAGGAGGCAATTCGGCTCATTGAGTCTGCACCAACCCCTCTGAAAGAGCTCCCTACCCAGGCCCACTCTCCTGCCCTATCCCCCTAACCCCATCTAAACTGCACATCTTTGAACACTAAGGGGTAATTTATTATGGCCAATCCGCCTAACCTGCACATATTTGGACAGTGGGAGGAAACCGGAGCACCTGGCACAAACCCACGCAGACACGGGGAGAACATGCAAACTCCACACAGACAGTGACCCGAGATTGGAATTGAACCTGCGTCCCTGGTGCTGTGAGGCAGCAGTACTAACCACTGTGCCGCCCCTCGTATTTATATTTAATTTGAAGCACTTAGTAATGAATGTGGCTATTTTACAAACAAATGATAGGACACCTACTGCTGGGTCTCTTAAGCATGTTGGGTTATGTTTGCATACAACTGGATGATTAGAATGGAGTAGCAGACATTTTACAAGTAGTGCATTCATTTTGCACATTAACTATAACATTTTATGGTGTAATTCCAGTGATTGCTCATTGTGCCAATCATCAGTCAATCATCAGGACCCATAGAGCAGAACATTAAAAATGGAATTTTAGGGTAAACATGGCAGGAAATTTGTTTAGTTTAAATCAAATCGACTGAAACTTTTTTCTGAATTGTTTTTAATTTAAATGAGTTCTTTTTTACCAGATTTCACTGGCATGGCTCTAAAATAAGCAAACATGGAATGACCATAGAATCTGATATCTTTGTGAGAAGGAGCATGGAGTTAATGGAGTTAATTCCTATGATCCCTGGCCCAGACATAGTTGCTAAAATATAAAATTGAAAAAAACCTCATGTGAAGTCCTTTAAATATTGAGGTCACTTTAATTTCACCAGCTTTATTTTCTTATGTTAGCTTCAGATTCTGCCTAGCCGAGTAGGCGTACGTTCTGGGACCATTGTGTGTGGTGCCGACAATCCACACAATCACTTCTCATTCATGCATGTATCCGTCACCTCTGACTCGACAAATGTTGTAAATGATATCCCACAGTATGGGATATATGAGCAACATGCGAGGCATCTCGATTATGTGAAAAGTAATATTACTTCTTGGCCAAGAACAGTAAGTCAACAGTTTGAAAACCTGAAGGCCACAATACTCCTCCTCTCGGCTTTTCTTTTGTGTTTGGCTCTCCAGAAGAGAGTTTTCCCCCAGATGCTTTGTTGTGCTGCTGTTCGGCACTTTGCATTCACTCAATGGGTGCAAATTTCTCCTGTGCCCATCTGTTTCTGCCCAGAATAAGAATCTGTAGCAAGACCCAATCAATTTAAATACGTTTGTTCAGGTGACACTAACAGTTGGAAGAGGCCAGAAGGCAGGACTACATCTTGGAATGTCTTGTGCAGCTTTGTGCTTCTTGAAAAATTGATTCACGGGATGTGGACATCGCTGGCTCGGCCAGCCTTTATTGCTTGTCCCTAATTGCCCTGAGAATGTGGTATCAGTTTTGATACAACCGAGTGGTTTGCCCGGCCATTTCTGAGTCAATCAAATTGCTGTGGGTCTGGAGTCACATGTAGGCCAGACCAGGTGAAGACAGCCGATTTCCCTCCCTAAAAGGGCATTTATGAATCAGATGGGTTTTCACAACAGCCGCTTCATGGTCATCATTGGACCACATCGTGGGCCGAAGGGCCTGTTCTGTGCTGTATTTTTCTATGTTCTATTTAGGGCAAAATTCTCCACCTTGCGCAACCGGTAGTGGAGTTACCGACGAGGCGGAGAATCCAGCGGAGAATGGGATCCGTGCTCTACTCGGTCCCTCACTGGCATTGTGAACGAGGTCCGCACCCCATGCCAGTGGGTGAATGGTTTCGGATGAATCTCGCAAGACATCTCAAATGTCGAGAATCTTGCTAGAGGCCTCTCCAGAGATTCATTGGCCTCGTCGTGCTACCGGGCTGGGCGCAATGAGGCTGTTAAATCACAACCTTAGATTTTACTAGGCTATGATTTATAGCTTCCACACTGCCCAGCTGTCAGCTTTGTTCCATTCAACTTCCTTCAGGGTTGAGTAACTCTGAGTGCTCTGACAGCAATGTTTATAAATATCAAACTTTGATTGCCAGCTCCTGGACCACTTCAAACAGAGTTAAGTGCTGTCACATTCTAGCTGACCACTTCAAAATTACTCAACCATGAAGGGAGGTGATTGGAAGGCACTTAATTCTGTTTTACGGCTGACTGCAGCGGCCGGGGGGGGGGGGGGGGGGTTGTTGACCAGCCGCCTGACTTCGCTATCAGGCCGCCGCTCAAAATGGTGGCTCAATAGTGGGATTCCTTAGGAAATCCTCGCAATCGTTGCCATGCATAAATATGCATGATGAAAAATTGGGAATCGCTTCCTGATTTAAATCAGGTGCAATTCAGCTCCGGCGGGAGAACATCTGCCAAACAGAAAATCCCACCCATTATTTCAGATTTTTAAAAAGTTGAATTCAAATTCACCTCTTATCATGGTGGGATTTGAACCCAGGTCCCCAAAGCATTATCCAGGGTCTCTGAATTACTCGTCCAGCAACAACTACACCACGGCCCCCCCTTACCTCATGAAGCAATGACCTGTCACTTCCCTCTTCCTTGTTGGGGACTTTTTCTCTTGTTTATTATTGTATTTAATAACACATCTATGAGTGAGGAGGTATGGTTTGGAAAGTGTAAAAGGTTGGTTATGATGTGGAGGCAACCTCTGTTGGTGCTATGCTCTCCTCTTTCTCCCTACATATAAGACATGAGCAGTTAAACAGACCCATATGCAGGAGCAAGGAAGTCTGTTTCTGTGATTTCCATGAGAGCATGCAAGAAAAGTGCTGCCTCTTGCAGGTTGCAAAAAATGCCACACCTTGCCAGTGTCAAGGAATCATGATAACATGAAAATTCAAGGAAATCGATAATTGGGAATGTGTTTTGCTGGCTGTATGCTTTCTTAAATAAAACCTATTTGAAAATGGAAACTGTGTAGTGGCAGAGACAGTTTGGCTAGGTTGATGGAACTGGTGCTTTTGAGATGTTGATGAGCCTAGCAATCCTGTAAATAAATGTTTACTGAAGGCAGGTTGGTAACAATGGAGAAAGAACGTCGAGTGTCTGAGTCAGATGTTAGAGCTTCAAAGAAGGAGATGAGGTGGGAACTTTACAATTACTCTCTAAAAGGTGGATTCATGAAACAAAGGTAATTACGAGTGAGTTCTGAGGAGGTGTGTACAGACAAGAGCAGATCAAAAGGGAAAACGGTACATTAAGAGCAATTTCAACCAATTCAAGTTAGCTGCTTTGAGACCTCGGTCTACGGCAGGAAAAGCTGTGTCTGTGGAAAAGCCTGTTTGAAGAATCAATGTTCTGTCCTACATCAAGAAGCAACCCAGGAAGATATAAGTGCCTGGTGCGTTAACTATTGCTAAATTTTGCCTACAATTTGTAAAACCCTACAGGAAGTTGTTTAGTGAGAATTAGCTCTGAGGTTAGGGAAATAAAGATGTCTGGAACTGGGTAACTTTAGGTATACTTGTATAAGCATTGAATTAGTTCAGTGTATTTCTAGTTGACTTTCTTGTGCATTTCACGGTTTAGTACACATTTATTTTATTTAAAATCATCACAAAGACTTCTTTCTGGGACATCTTTCTCTAGTTTTTACACCTTTCCTCACATTGTACCAAATTGCAAAAATACAGTTGAGGGCATGTTTCAATTTCCCTTCTGGAATGTGGAACACCCTGACATTTAACATTACCTGTACTCTTAACACCAGTAGATAGAAAAAAGTTGTGACTTGATATTAACACTAAAATGTCTAGGCTAAGACTCCACGAAAACACCAAAATGTTTTAGATGCTGATCTGAAATTTCGTGAGGCTGAAGAGTTTTTCCACAGACTCCATGCAATTGGAGAATTTTCAAAGCATTGGAAGTGACTCTAATTAACATGTCAGGAAGTAGAATAAGTATTCTTCCATTACTCAATATAAATGGAACTCTGCATTCAATGACATAGGGGTACCTCTGACCTGCCCACTGGGAGCTGACACCAGAAATTGTTACTGACAGAAAGAAAAATGCCATCCCGTGAAATTGCACCAAGCTTACTGATCCACCAATCACAACATTGGTTTCCTTTTTCCCAAATGACTTTAAACAGGACCAAAATTGACCTCAGGTTCTATGAAAGTTTAAAAAAAGCTTCAGTTGAAAAGGTCAATGTTAATTTCATTAACTATGAAAATTCACAGCAGGTCCATAAAACTTAGCCGTTTTGCCGATTTGATACTAGGAGTATTTAAAATGAAATCAGATTCTTTTCTGGACTTCTGATTAGAATCAAGTGGACTATCACTTTCAATTTAGGTTCAAAAGTCCCAAAATGTTCTCGGAAGCTTCAATGTAACTGCAGTGTTGTGCCAACTTTATGCTACTTCTTTTCCTGACACAGTTTATGTGCAACTATTTTATATTGGTTTTATGCCAAAACATGGTTAAGAGACCACTGCCTCTGCCATTTGCATGACCTCTGAGATACAATTCAATGAAACCCTCTGCCTGTTCTTTCTTACACTTGGAGAGGGTTCACAGTAACTTCATTGCAGTGTTAAGGATTCTCCCTGAGATGGCAGCCATTCATTTCCTTTCTTGAAGAACTAGTCACTGTCAGATGTTAAGGGGTTTAGTTGAATGTTGGGGGGTTGTAGCTAATCTGTATTTTTGATTTGCGGTGCAGGCTTGGAGGGCTAAGGGCCTGTTCCTGCGCTGTACATTTCTTTGTTCTTGATTGTCGCATTCTTTGTCATTGTAGCTGGAATTAATTGTTTTATATTATTTTGTTCCAAATTAAAAATTTTCAACAAACATTTTGTTAAGAAAGAAACCCTCGGCCTATTCCTGATTACCCCAGTCAGTGGCATTGCATTTCCATTGGTTTTTAAAGATCACATGAAATCTGAGCATATGTTTCGATCTGTAACACGGGCACACAAACTAGTGCAAATTTTGGTGTAATTTCTAAATCCAAATCCAGGAACTTGAGCCTCAAAATATCGACTTATTTTTTAATTCATTCACGGGATGGCGGCTTCACTGGCTAGGCCTGCATTCATTGCCAATCTCCAATTGCCTTTGAGAAGGTGGCGGTAAGCTGCCTGAAGTGCTGCGGTCCGCGTGGTGTAGGTACACCGACTCCTTAACTGCCCTAAGCATTCAAGTACATTGCCCAAAGAGGGCATTAGTTACCATGGACTTCCATTGGATTGGTCCATCATTATGCTTGGCAAAGTACTGCAGTAGTTTGCCATTGCCTTCTGCAGTATGGCTGACCAGATGTTTCTCCCAAACTTACTGCCTGCCAACAGGCGTATTGGAAGGATTTACAGGCTGATAATCAACCTGTTTGACCATGTTATGAGGGCACCTTCTATGGCTATCAAGTCCCGGGAAGTGGGAATTGAACATGGAGCTTCTGATCCAGACGTAAGGACAATACCAGAAGGCCACCACACCCCTTAAACCAAGTACCGCAATATTATTAAAAAATCAGTGAGATACAGTTAAGTGCACAAAGTGTGAATAAGTGAGATACCGCAATATCTTACTGGCTACCAATAAGCAAGTTGAGGCAACCCCTGGTGGCAATGCCATCTCACAGTAGTTCTTCTTCGGTGAAGGAGTCACTGGTAAGGCAGCATTTCCTTTACATACATGGATGCCATCCACAATTGCCCTGAGGATCATCTTCACAGTAGAGGCTAAGACAGACAGGGGGCTCTGAAGGACATTAGTGAAGCACTCGGCTCTTGACATCAGCCAAACAGTTTTGTATTACCCATAAGATGTAGAAGCAGAAGTCGGCCATTCGGCCCATCGAGTTTGCTCCACCATTCAATGAGATCATGGCTGATCTTTTGTGGACTCAGCTCCACTTTCCGGCCCGAACACCATAACCCTTAATCCCTTTATTCTTCAAAAAACTATCTATCTTTATCTTAAAAACATTTAATGAAGGAGCCTCTACTGCTTCACTGGGCAAGGAATTCCACAGATTCACAACCCTTTGGGTGAAGAAGTTCCTCCTAAACTCAGTCCTAAATCTACTTCCCCTTATTTTCAGGCTATGCCCCCTAGTTCTGCTTTGACCCGCCAGTGGAAACAACCTGCCCGCATCTATCCTATCTATTCCCTTCATAATCTTATATGTTTCTATAAGATCCCCCCTCATCCTTCTAAATTCCAATGAGTACAGTCCCAGTCTACTCAACCTCTCCTCGTAATCCAACCCCTTCAGCTCTGGGATTAACCTAGTGAATCTCCTCTGCACACCCTCCAGTGCCAGTACGTCCTTTCTCAAGTAAGGAGACCAAAACTGAACACAATACTCCAGGTGTGGCCTCACTAACACCTTATACAATTGCAGCATAACCTCCCTAGTCTTAAACTCCATCCCTCTAGATATGAAGGACAAAATTCCATTTGCCTTCTTATCACCTGTTGCACCTGAAAACCAACTTTTTGCGACTCATGCACTAGCACACCCAGGTCTCTCTGCACAGCAGCATGTTTTAATATTTTATCATTTAAATAATAATCCCTTTTGCTGTTATTCCTACCAAAATGGATAACCTCACATTTGTCAACATTGTATTCCATCTGCCAGACCCTAGCCCATTCACTTAACTTATCCAAATCCCTCTGCAGACTTCCAGTATCCTCTGCACTTTTTGCTTTCCCACTTATCTTAGTGTCGTCTGCAAACTTGGACACATTGCCCTTGGTCCCCAACTCCAAATCATCTATGTAAATTGTGAACAGTTGTGGGCCCAACACTGATCCCTGAGGGACACCACTATCTACTGATTGCCAACCAGAGAAACACCCATTAATCCCCACTCTTTGCTTTCTATTAATTAACCAATCCTCTATCCATGCTACTACTTTCCCCTTAATGCCATGCATCTTTATCTTAAGCAACAACCATTTGTGTGGCACTTTGTCAAAGGCTTTCTGGAAATCCAGATACACCACATCCATTGGCTCCCCGTTATCTACCGCACTGTTAATGTCCTCAAAAAATTCCACTAAATTAGTTAGTCACGACCTGCCCTTTATGAACCCATGCTGCGTCTGTCCAATGGGACAAGTTCCATCCAGATGCCTCGCTATTTCTTCCTTGATGATAGATTCCAGCATCTTCCCTACTACCGAAGTTAAGCTCACTGGCCTATAATTACCCACTTTCTGCCTACCTCCTTTTTTAAACAGTGGTGTCACGTTTGCTAATTTCCAATCCGCCGGGACCACCCCAGAGTCTAGTGAATTTTGGTAAATTATCACTCGTGCATTTGCAATTTCCCTAGCCATCTCTTTTAGCACTCTGGGATGCATTCCATCAGGTCCAGGAGACTTGTCTACCTTTAGCCCCATTAGCTTGCCCATCACTACCTCCTTGGTGATAACAATCCTCTCAAGGTCCTCACCTGTCATAGCCTCATTTCCATCAGTCACTGGCATGTTATTTGTGTCTTCCACTGTGAAGACCGACCCAAAAAACCTGTTCAGTTCCTCAGCCATTTCCTCATCTCCCATTATTAAATCTCCCTTCTCATCCTCTAAAGGACCAATATTTACCTTTGCCACTCTTTTTTGTTTTATGTATTTGTAGAAACTTTTACTATCTGTTTTTATATTCTGAGCAAGTTTACTCTCGTAATCTATCTTACTCTTCTTTATAGCTTTTTTAGTAGCTTTCTGTTGCCCCCTATAGATTTCCCAGTCCTCTAGCCTCCCACTAATCTTTGCTACTTTGTATGTTTTTTCCTTCAATTTGATACTCTCCCTTATTTCCTTAGATATCCACGGTCGATTTTCCCTCTTTTTACCGTCCTTCCTTTTTGTTGGTATAAACCTTTGCTGAGCACTGTGAAAAATCACTTGGAAGGTTCTCCACTGTTCCTCAACTGTTTCACCATAAAGTCTTTGCTCCCAGTCTACCTTAGCTAGTTCTTCTCTCATCCCATTGCAATCTCCTTTGTTTAAGCACAAAACACGAGTGCTTGATTTTACCTTCTCACCCTCCATCTGTATTTTAAATTCCACCATATTGTGATCGCTCCTTCCGAGAGGATCCCTAACTATGAGATCCTGAATCAATCCTGTCTCATTACACAGGACAAGATCTAGGACCGCTTGTTCCCTCGTAGGTTCCATTACATACTGTTCTAGGAAACTATCACGGATACATTTTATAAACTCCTCCTCAAGGCTGCCTTGACCGACCTGGTTAAACCAATCAACATGTAGATTAAAATCCCCCATGATAACTGCTGTACCATTTCTACATGCATCAGTTATTTCTTTGTTTATTGCCTGCCCCACCATAATGTTACTATTTGGTGGCCTATAGACTACTCCTATCAGTGACTTTTTCGCCTTACTATTCCTGATTTCCACCCAAATGGATTCAACCTTATCCTCCATAGCACCGATGTCAACCCTTACTATTGCCCGGATGTCATCCTTAAATAACAGAGCTACACCACCTCCCTTACCATCCACTCTGTCCTTCCGAAAAGTTTGATACCCTCGGATATTTAACTCCCAGTCGTGACCATCCTTCAACCATGTTTCAGTAATGGCCACTAAATCATAGTCATTCAACGAGATCATGACTGATCTGATATAATCGTCAACTCCACTTTCCCGCCTTATCCCCATGACCCTTGATTCCCTGACTGGTGAAAAATCTATCTATCTCATCCTTGAACATAATTAATGAACCAGCCTCTACAGCTCTCTGCGGTAAAGAATTCCACAGATTCACTACCCACTGTCTTAAATGGGCGACCCTTTACTCTCTGGTTATGCCCTCTGGTCGTAGGTACCCCCACACGAGGAAACATCCTCTCAGCATTGACTGTATCAAGCCCCCGAGAACACTAGGGTCGCCCGGGGAGAGGCCCGAATCCCGCCCCGCCGACGGCTACCCTATTCTCCAGTGGCGTTTTACGGGGCCGGCAGTATTCCCGCCACGCCGGTCGGGGGCCGTTGACAGCCCCCTTTTAAACTCTTTTCTTTTAAACTCCAATGAGTACAGGTCCAATTTACTCAACCTCTCATCACAAGAAAATCCCTCAATACGCAGGATCAACCCAGTGAACCTTCTTTGGACTAACTCCTATCCCAGTATATCTTTCCTTAGATAAAGGGACCAAAACTGTTCACGGTATTCCATTATCATTGCTGCTGGTCCTCAATTTACCAGATTTATTGAATTTAATATTTCAACTTGTCATGGGGAGGAAATTAAACTTGTGACTTGACTAGACCAAGCAGCACAATCACCCAGCATCTGCAGCCTAAGCCATACAAACAATGAAAGTTCTCGTTTTAATTCACACATATGGAAACTGGTTGAGATCATGCCTTTCAGCGCATGGGGATAACTCCTTCCACAGACTGTATACTATCTCAAAGGCAATTAGGGAAGGGCAATAAATACTGGCATAGCCAATGAGGCCTGGATCCTCGACACGAATGAATGAAGTCATGAATTCCATATCACCCATTTTAACTCCTCATTTGACATTCCGTGATTCCAACAGGCAAGAACAGTTAAGAGCAATTATTCATCCCCAGTATTCTATGAGTGGATCTTCTACCCTCTAAAATCTAAACAGCCCAATGCCTGGCACATCATCGGAATACCTGGGAGGTCACTTAATGCTTAGAAAGTGTGAGTTTAAGTGGAGTAAAGAAACAAAGGGATCTGAGTGTAAATACACTAATCACTCAAAGTTGAACCGCAGGTGAGCAAGGCCATTTTAAGAAGCAAAACTAAGTACTTAGGCTTTATTTGTAGTGGGATGGAATTGAAAAGTAGAGTCGTTATGCTAAACCCTGTACCAAATCTTGGTTAGACCGCACTAAGAATGCTGCATGCACTTCTGTTTCGCATATTTTAAAAATGATGTGGAGGCACTGGAGAGGGTTCAGAGAGAATTTACAAGGATGATAGCAGAAATGCATGGACATGCATATCAGGAAAGGACAAAGAAGGCTAGATCACTATTCTCTTCAAAAAAGGCTGACCCCAGAGATCTTTAGAATTATGAAAGGTGTTGACAGAGTGAACTCAGAGAAGAATGCTTCCTCTTGTGGGGAACAGCATAACTAGAGGCTATCAATCTAAGATAGTCACCATGGAATCCAAGAGGAAATTCAGAAGAAACTTCTCTGCCCAAGGAGTGGTGATAGTTATGACAAATGTAAGGAGCTGTCCCATTTTATATTTTGGGCAGGATTCTCCAGCCTCCTAGCTGCGTGTTTCCTGGCGATTGGAGGTGGCAATGCTGTTCGCTGGCCGCGGGATTTTCTGGTCCCACCACTGTCACTGGGAGTTCCTAATTAAGCCACCCCACACCACTGGGAAACCCACGGGATGTGGTGTGCTGCTGGCTGGACCGGAGAATCCCGCTGCAGCGTATGGCTGGAGACTTCCAGCCTTTATACATTTTTGCAGTAACATTATTGAATCCTGGGTTAAGATGCATACAGACAGTATGTCTGCTAGAGCTGTGATTAAGGTGTTATAAAAGTGATGTAATCATTAATTTTCAGGTGAAGTGTTCCACTAATAGATCTTGAGAACCATTTACTTGTTTACAGATAGCTAGCTAATTGGATATTGTTTACATTTGAAAGACCCCTGGGTGTAGATAATTTATGGGGGGGTATTGTGTTTGGCCTTAGCTAAACAAGTCAAGGGACATCTTGGAAGGAGAGACAAAAGAATGCCGTATGCTTTGTGTACAGATAATGTAGTCACTGGGAGGAGCCACGTCTGTCTGAAAAGTTGTATGGCCTTAGAACTCTCATCTGAACAGAGATGTTTCAGTTTGGTCCTGAAAGTTTCTCTCTCCAAAGATTCTGCACAAAAAAAGCAAGTAGAAACCCATTTGTTAGCTTTATTCATGAGTGGTATTTGAAATATATTGGTTTGCTTAATTGAATATAGTGCCAGGTTTAGGAAGTAATCTAAGGTTTTCTCTTTAACTGAAGAACTGTTGTAACTGTTAACTGTAAAGCTATTTCTTTGTTGTTGATGTGGTTCATTCTGTGTCTAAATTAAAGTTTGGTTTAACATTAAATATATCTATGGGTCAGTGTTATCACTCCTGTGGTGCAGTAACATTTCCGCACAGCTTTGCAAATTGAAAATAGTTGGGTTCCCATCCGGGATCTTAAGCGAATGTGGAACTTGTTACCACTGGGAGTGGTTGAAGTGAATAGTGCCGTCACATTTAAGGGTAAGCCCAATAAGCCAATGTGGCAGTAGGGAATAGATTTAGATGAACAAAAAATGGGAAGAATCTCGAGTGGGTTATAAATGCTGCACAGACTTGGCTGAATGACTGTGTCATATATCCCATTTAGCTTGGTTGTTGAGGGTAAAAAGATTAAATAATTACGGTTAAAAGGGAAAGTGCTGGAAAACTCAGCATTTGTGGAGACAGAAACGGAGTTAACGTTTGGAATGCAGTGTTTCTTCAGAACAGTTCAGAAGATGAGTCATATTGGACATGGAACATGGGCTGAATTGTACATGCCCCGCCATGCGCGTTCGGCAAGCGGGCTTTGAAAGTGGCCGCCCGTGGCGTGTGCTGCCGAGGGACCTTTGTGCGTCCTATACACCCGCACACACACAATAACGTGCAGCCCTCTGCTTCCATCTCCACAGAAGCTGCACGACCGGCTGCATTTTTCAAGCACATTCTGTTTTTATTTCAGACTTCCTGTGTCAGCAGTATTTGGCTGTTAAATGGTAGACACATGGGGATGGATATTCACAATTTATATCAATTCCTGTAATCTCCCGCTCGGTTTCCAGCTGGATATTTACCCAACTTCTTTTGAAAAGAAATTACATGACATGACATAAATTGCCATTGTGCAGAGTCTGCTCAATATATCCACTATTTGAAGAAGCAATGGGGAATTGTTCAATCTGTAACATCGCTTGTGGCTTGATAATTGTGACCATTCTTTGGCATGCGATTGATGACATGAAAGAAATTATGACGGACTAAGTTCTTCAACAAACGTTTGGATCCATTGCAACTTGTGTGGTGCAGAAATCCAGCAAAAGGTTTCTTTTAATAAATCTTTCCATTCTTTTTGGGATTACATTACTTCATCAAGTGGTATCCTTCCCAGAATGCACTGTAATCACGGAAGGGTGGTGGAGGATTTAATGGCACCTCTTCAAAACAAAAGAAAGACTTACACTCGGAAAGATCTTTTCATGCCTGCCGGACTTCTCAAGGTTCTTTACAACCAATAAACTACTTTTGAAGTGTGGTCACGGCTGGAATGTAGGAAGCATGGCAGCCATTTTGCGCACAGCAAGCTGCAACAGACAGAAATGTGATAAAAACCTGATAACCTGTTGCGGTGATGTTGACTGAGGGTTAAATATTGGCCAGCACAGCGGGGTGGTTCCCCACTTTTTTTTCATGACCCCACTGCCTGAGAAGGCAGATGGGGCTTTGTTTCAGGGTCTCATTCAAAACATGGCACCTTAGGTAATGCAACGCTCTCGAGTGTCAGTGAAGACTTTTGTGCTTAAGCTCTGGAGCAGAACTTGAACCCAGAACCTTCAAGCTCAGAGACAAGAGAGCTAGCTACTGAGCCGCGGCAAACGACGCATTCAAAACTGATTAAATGTAATGATCGATGGCGCGGTGATCCACAACTCAGAGTTGAGAGCACGCGATATAAATAGCTGATTTTATTTATGAGCTCGCAGCCATGCAGATGTAGAAATTTTCAACTTATATTTTTAAAATATCAGTGGTTTTGCAGAAGCTATCTGTGCCACATCTAATACAATAACAATCTTTATTAGTGTTACAAGTAGGCTTACATTAACACTGCAATGAAGTTACTGTGAAAAGCCCCTAGTCGGCACATTCTGTTCGGGTGCACAGAGGGTAGAATGCAGAATGTCCAAATTACCTAACAGCACGTCTTTCGGGATTTGTGGGAGGAAACCGGAGCACCCGGTGGAAACCCACACAGACACAGGGAGAACGCGCAGACTTCACAGAGACAGTGACCCAAACCGGGAAGTGAACGTGGGACCCTGGCGCTGGGAAGCAACAGTGCTAACGACTGTGCAACCGTGCGACTGCTCTTGGCCACCTAAAGATGTTGTGTGGGATTTACTGCGCAACCCGCCAAATGTTTTGTGGCACGGAAGGCAGCCTGCCACAGGTGGCAGCGGGATCTTCTCGTCGCACTATTTTCAACGGGGTTTCCTGTTGAGTACGCCACTCATCGTCGGGAAGCCTGCGGGGGGAGTGTGCTGTCGGTGGGACCGAAAGTGCCGCCGGCATGCTTTCTGGCCCTTGGTCGTGCTAGATGAACGAAGGCCATCATTGCAGACTAATTCGGAAAGAATCTGCAGCTAATTAGTAGGAATTCCTATGGCCCCTTGCATCAGGTCTCCCTCCCTGCTCGGCACAGAGTTGTATATTTGGAAGGACGCCATGGGAAACAGCAAGAATCATGGCTTCAAAACTTTGAGGTTTGGCACTTATGAAGTAGCCAAACCCTTGGAAACCACACCTCAGGGGCGAGGATGTGGTTTGTTTTTGGAGCCAGGAAGCTCGGACCTAACTCATATCTTCCAAGAGAGAGAGAGCGAATCAGGTCAACTTGAGGCTCCTCTCGTTGGCAAGCCAACTGACATTTTTTAAAAATGTCAGAGAGAATGAAATGATCATTTTCTCCCATAAATTGGAGGAGCACTTTGAACAAAAGGAGTTGTCCTGTGCTTTCTTTCTTTCACTTCGATTAGGGAAGATTTGTATGATGAAGTGACATTTGCAGGTCACTATCTCAGGCAGTGATCAGCACGAAGCTGAATTGAAGATTGTAAATACAGAGACTGAGCAGGAGTGTGAAGGAAAACTCTCGTGTACGGTGCGGCCACAAATGTCCCCAACACCTCACAGATGAAAATTCCAAATCACGGTGTTGCAGTGAGTTAGCACAGCTGCCTCATGGCGCCCAGGACCCAAGTTCGATACTGGCCCCGCGTCACTGTCAGCGTGGCGTTTGCACATTTTCCGTGTCTGCATGGATCTCACCCCCACAACTCAAATGTGTGTACCCTTAAATTGCCCCTTAATTGGAAATATTTTTAAAAAGTAACAAAAGAAGAAAAAAAAAAGAGAATTCCAAATAACAGCACAAAAGACATATTCTAAACCTGCAGCCCGCTTCTGTTGACTCCTGTGTCATCAGGAGCTTGGAACGTAAAATCACCAACGGATTGATCACAGTTACCATCTTTGGCTATTTGTTTTTGGTAAGGACGGTCAAAATGAAAGCGGTTTTGAAATTTAATAAATGTAAGTACTTCATTGGTTGTAAAGCACTTTGAGACGTCTGGTAATCTTTAAAAGGACTGTATAAATGCAAGTCTTCCTTTTTCTACTATTAACTCCTTCACTGCCTTGCCTTGAATACAGTGCATTCTGGGGAGGATACCATCACCGTTCACTTGCGTTGTGCTGCTGTTGTGTGAAACTCTCCAAAGAATTTTGGCTCCACAACAAAATGTAAAATTCCGGCTATCAAACTCAAATTTTAAATTTCAGGGCTGAGTTTTCTCCAGTCATTGATTTAAGATTTTTTTTTCTGATGTGGTTGAGACCTTTTGCTAAAATTATTGCACGCGATCTAACCAAATTGGAAGAATGTCCCGTTGTGAGTACGTTTAGCCGGGTGTATTCTGGTGCTCGCAGCGGCGAGAAACACCACGCTATCTATCAGGACTCTGGGTCCTCAATGAGGAACGCCCTGCCGAGGCCGCACTTAGTCCTTATTCCTGTACTGAGGAGCTCCGCTCGCCAGAACTCCTCAGTGCAGGGAGAGATTGGGTTGCCATTTAAAAATGGCAACCCAATCTCTCGATCTCCCTGACGCAACCCCTGAACCCCCAACTCGCCTATAGGTGTCCTTGGCCCCCCGTACTCCACTTCACAGGTGCAGGGCACTCCCGGGCCCAATCCCCGCTGTGGGAAAAATGCCAGCCTGGCACTGCCAGCCCAGTACCCTGGCAGTGCCCCTGCCAGCTGGCAGGGCCACCGTACAGTGGTGGTCTCCATAAGACCATAAGACATAGGACATAGGAGCGAAAGTAAGGCCATTCGGCCCATCGAGTCCACTCCACCATTCAATCATGGCTGATTTCAACTCCATTTACCCGCTCTCTCTCCATAGCCCTTAATTCCTCGAGAAATCAAAAATTAATCAACTTCTGTCTTAAAGACACTCAACGTCCCTGCCTCCACCGCCCTCTGTGGCAATGAATTCCACAGAAGGGTTCCGAGGCGAAGGGTTTAGATCCCAATGACTCGGGTAGATTGGGGAGTGCATATTAGAGTGAAGCTAGCTGTCTCGCTCTAATACGCAGATTGGCTAGATAGGGCGGTATTCAGATTGCGGCATTTCGCAAGATCCCGTTAGATCTCGTGAGGTGTGGCGAGCCGGTTAGATCCTGGAAGAGGGATCTCTCGGCAGCTACCGGCCGCGCTGTCGTTCGGGCTGGTAGACCTTGCCCATGGTCTCTTTTCCAGCTGATTCAAATTTATTGAAATTAAAAGTCAGGCAAAATTTAAATAAAATTTGAAATGTGATCATTGGGATCATTACAGGGAGTGTTTTCAATATTAATAATGCAGCACCTATCGCACTGCTTGTGTTGGGTCGAATAATGTGCTGTTTCATATAGCTGATAGGAACATTATACTATGCAAAACTCAATAATCTACTGCTGCGAGAAGTGGAGTTACCTTTAAGTGATCTGTCCCTTTAAAACTTGTTCTGAGAATAACGACAAGAATGCGGTTATAACCAAGATTAATGTGGTTGCAGACTGAAATGCACTTGTAAAAATCATTCTTTCTCTTTTATATTTTTTAGTTTGGTTGGATTTACTTCTTCCCGGCTGGGCCTCTGCTCACCCCTCTGGCATAAAAAGTGAACCCACTTCCTGAGTTACTTTGTCTGGGAGGCTGCACCTGGTGGGGTTCCAGCTTCTGCCAATAAGGGAAATCAGGGTGGGATGAAAACGACGATAGTCCCTGGAGCCACAGCCAAAACTGTTGCCAGGTCCGCTTTGAGGGACTTTCCATTGTCGGGGAGTAATTTGGGCCAAGCCCACTGCTATCCCAGGCCTAAGGATGTCTCTTACCAGATGGTCCAATGAGCAGAGATTAAGAGGTTGATGGGATGGGAAATAGTTGGGAAGAGTCACTGTCGGCATTTTCATGTGGCAGAAGGGGAGGGACAGCCAGTCACGGTTTTCCCCATGAGGGACGAGTGGTGAAATGTGGCAGCACTATGCCACCGTCCCATTTGACTATCCAACCCAATTTAGGCCAATAAAGTTTAGCTTCTGATATACGAAGTACAAGTGCGCATGTGTGAATGTGAACATGGTTGTGCGATTGTATGTGCAGCTGAGTGAGAGCGTGTGTTTTTTTTCTATTCATTCACGTGATGTGAGGTGCCGCAGACTGGGCCAGATTTTATTGCCCATCCTTATTTGCCTTTGATCTGAGCAGTTCGCCCATTTCAGAGGACATTTAAGAGTCAACCACATTACTGTGGACCTGGATTCACCTGTAGGCCGTACCAGGGTCGGAATTCTCTGGTCGTTGTGATTTATTTTTTCCACCAGCAGTGCACACTTGCACCCGTCTGCGGGTTTCCCGTTGGCACGGGGTAGTTACAATGGGAAATTGTACAATGGGAAGGTAGAATCCCGCCGCCAGCGAATGGCGCGCCGCAGAGAAAGACGGAGCCGCAGGAATGGAGCATCCCTCCTCAGCTCAGATTCCTTTTTTTAAAATGACAATCAACACTAGTTCCCTGATCATCATTAGACTTTTAGTTCCAGTTTTTTATTGAATTCAAATTTCACCATCTGATGTGGTAGGATTTGAACCCTGGTCCTCAGAGCATTACCCCAGTCTCTGGATTATTAATCCAGTGGCAATACTGTTACGTAATATATATATTACTCTTTGAACCAGCCGAGTTGATGAAATAAACAATAGTCTTCTTTTAAAGATGAACTAATTTAATGATAATATAAATAATATTTTATGAGTCCTTTGTACTTAATACTCAACGAGTAAAAGAAATAAAATACAATAAAGATAACCAATCATACAATGTAATAGTGAAATAACTTATAACTTCGCTCTCCAGCTATTCTATGTCTTGTCTGTTCACTCTCCTGAAGCACACTCTCTCAGAAAGAGCGGGAAAGTTATTTTTATACCATCTGAAGTGAGACATCTAGTATTGAATTAACTGTACTACATTTACATACATTGATCATGTATATTCATATACAGAGATCACTACAAATACCATTGCTCCACCCCCTCCCCTTTGTATAAGCATGTGTGTGAGGTTGTGATGGTGCGTATGTGATTCTGTGTCTTTTGAGTGTGTGATTGTGTAAGTGTGTGTGAGTGCAATTGCGTGTGATTGTCTGCGTGTTTGTGAAAGTACGAGTGTGAGTGATTGTGGGTGTGTGTGAGTGTGATTGTGTGTGCGTGCAATTGTGTGTGTGAGGTTGTGATTATGCACATGTGATTCTGTGATTGTGTGTGCTTGCGACTGTTTGACTGTGAGTGCAATTGTGTGTGGGAGTGAGTTTGTGATTGTGAGAAAGTGCGCTTGTGTGTGTATGAGTGTTTCTGTGCGTGTGTCTGTGTGTGGGAGAGTGAGTATTTGTGACTGTGTGAGTGTGTGTGTGTGCGATTATCTGTGAGTGTGTGATTGTCAGTGAATGTATGTGTGTGTTTGTGATTGTGACTGTGTGCGTGACTGTGTGCGTGCACACGTGTTTTGGGATGTAAAACTATTTCACAATTCAACATAAAATTCACCCAACTGAGTATCAAATTGTAAATTGCTATCACTGCAAATAACATTCAATTACACAGTCAGCTTTCAGCACCATAAAATGAAAACAGGGTGAATATTTCAGATTTCTAAGTAAAAGATCACTGATAACCAGAATGTTCCGCTTAACAGCCTTTTACTTAAAGACACCAACATTGGACAATATCTCCGCCTCACAATGCCGCCAGCGCGGACCGCGATCGGGTGGGGAAACGGGCAACCGGCCAAAATCGTGGTCCGCCCCCGGCGCCGATTCGCGTGCCATGCTCCGGTCCCTCACTGGTGGTGATAACGAGGTTTGCAGCCCGCGCCGGCGGGGGCATGCTAAACAGTCATTTACATGTATTTAAATGTGATTAGCGGGTTGGACACAGTATGCTCCACCCTTCCACGATGCTCCGCTCCTCTCGGGCGGATGTCTCGTGGGCACCAAGTACCACAAATATTAACAAACGTGGACTGGGAACCATGGCTGCCGAGGGACAGCTTGAGGTTAAAAATACTGAAAACCATTGCAAACTGTCGGGCTTGCTGTCCGGGCTGGGAGCAGTTGCGGGTAGTGACTTGGTGCCAGGTCCGTGAACCTGGGGTGTCCCCCTCAGGATCGGGGTGGCCTGGCTCAGACCACCATTGCTGCAGTCTGTCTTTTAAAACCACCCCTCTGGTGCTACTTCCAGGTTGCTGGCTGCTCACACTGCTGAGTTCTTACTGTGTCCTTTAAATGCTCAGAAGGCCTCTGGTCAGCTGGGAGCCCACTCAGGGTGCCCCTCTGGACACCCTCATTCTGAATTCTCCCTCAGTGTTCCCGAACAGGCGCCGGAATGTGGCGACTAGGGACTTTTCACAGTAACTTCATTGCAGTGCCTACTTGTGACAATAAAGATTATTATTTTTATTACTATTACCCCAACCGAATCGTCAAAACCAAGCTCAATCAGGAGCCCAGCAGCTGTCTCACGGTGCTGAGGCCCGGGTCAATCCCGGCCTCGGGTCATTGTCTGTGTAGAGTTTGCGCATTCTCCCTGTGTTTGCGTAGGTCTCCCCCCCCCCACAATCCAAAGATCTGCAGGCTTGGTAGATTGGTCATGCTAAATTCCCCATTAATTGGAAAAAAGAATAATTGGGTACTCTAAATTTTAAAAGAAAGGAGCCCACCAGATGTTGGCAGTCCCATTGCAGAGGAAGCAGGGGATCAGCAGAGTTCACTCTAACCAGAGGACACCTGCACCGCCCCTCCCTCTGGATCACCAGCTTCTCCGGGTGACACTGGCAGCACTGACTGCCTCCTCTGCCACCCCCTAGGCAGTGATCAGGAGGGCAGGCTTGAGTCTGCGGCCCACTCTGGGGAAGAGGGTATCTCTCCTCTCCTCACTGGCATGGAGCTATGGGTCCACCTCAGACTCTTTGGCGCTGACTCACGGCTCTTTGGCGCTGACTCCGGCACTATCCGGGAATTGCTCAGACCTCATGCCAGTAGAGAGCTGGCGATTAACATCCCCTAAATGTCTCCACAAATATCGCCCCAACAGGCGTGTGAACCACACGCAATTCAGTCCCGGCATCAACACTTTGGGCTGGATTCTCTGATTCTGCAGCTATGTACGCAGGATGCACCTGGTCTTACGACCAAAATGTCGATGCCGCCCGGGCACAGAGGGTCCACCCAGTGGGTGGCTAGCTGCCGCGCCACGTAAAGCCCCTGGATTTACCTGCCAAAATGACGCAGAATGGCTGGGTTCGTGGCCGCACACGCACGGCAGCCGTCCCGTACAACATGGCGCCGGCTGCACGTGGACCTGGCCTGCCAGATTGTGCCTCCCCGAAACCCCCCCCCTCTCCCCCCCCGCCAGCGGAACGGGTCCCCGCCCCAACTGTGGCGGTGCTGGACAGAGTCCGTAGCCGTCACGCAAGGGCCAGGAAAAGTGAGAGGACACACGTCCCATGCTGTCGAGGACTTGGCCCTTCGGGGGCAATCAGGGGAGGGCCTCAGGTGAGGTCCCGATGGCGCTCGGCGTACTCCTCGAATACGCCGTTTTTAAGGGGCGGAGCATCGGCAAAACAGTGCCTCTGCTTCCGCCATAAAAATGGATTCTCCGGCCGATCGTCGACGAGAGGAGAATCCATCCCGTGTCCCATCTAGACCAACAGCATGTATCCTTCTATACCCTATCTGTTAATGTGCCTATCCAGATAAGTCCTAAAGGTCGCTATTGTATCTGCCTCAGCCACCTCACTTGGCAGTGCATTCCAGGCCACCACCACTCTCCATGTAAAATATTTACCCCGCACATCTCCACTGAACCTCTCCCCCCTCACTTTGAACATGTGCCCCCTTGTAATTGTAATTTCCGCCCTGAGAAAAAGCCTCCAACTGTTCACCCTATCTATAACCCTAATAATTTTATAAACTTCTATCAGGTTGCCTCTCAGCCTATGTCTCTCTAGGGAGAACAATCCCAGTTTATTCAATCTCTCCTCATAGCTAATATCCTCCATACCAGACAACATCCTGGCAACCTTTTCTGTACTCTCTCCAAAGTCTCCACGTACTTCTGGTAGTGCGGTGACCAGAATTGGACAAGTATTCCAAATGTGGCCTAACCAACGTTCTATACAACTGCAACATAATTTTCGAGCTTTTATACTCAATATGCCGTCCTATGAAGTCAAGCATGCCATATGCTTTCTTTACCACCATTTCCATCTGTGCTGCCATTTTTAAGGATCTGTGGACCTGCACACCTAGATCTCTCTGTGTCTCTATGTTCCTAATGGTTCTACCATTTTTCTTTTATAGCTCCCACCTGAGTTGGACCTACCAAAATGCATCACCTCGCATTTGTCTGGGTTAAATTCCATCTGCCATTTCTCAGCCCAATTTTACAGCCTATCTATATCCTGTTGTATTCTCTGACAATCTTCATCAATATCCGCAACTCCTGCAATCTTAGTATCATTCGCAAATTTGCTTATCAGACCCGCTACATTTTCTTCCAAGTCATTTATATATACTACAAAGAGCAGAGGTCCCAGTTCCCTAGTTACAGACCTCCATTCGGAAAAACACTCTTCCACTCCTACCCTCTTGTCTTCTATGGCCAAGCCAGTTCTGGATCCATCCAGCTAGTTCACCCCTGACCCCATGTGATCCAATCTTTTGCAGCAGCCTGCCATGAGGGACCTTATCAAATGTTTTGCTAAAGTCCATGTAGACAACATCCACAGCCCTTTCCTCGTCAATTATTTTTGTCACCTCCTCGAACAATTCAATCAAATTAGTGAGACATGACCTCCCTCGTACAAATGTGCATAGATCCCAACTCTAAGAAGCTTTTCCAACAATTTCACTATCACTGACGTCAAGCTCACTGGTATATAATTATCCGGATTATACTTGCAACCCTTCTTAAATAATGGTACAACATTGGCTATCCTCCAATCCTCTGGGATCTCATCTGTGGCCAATGAGGACACAAAGATTTCTGTCAGAGACCCAGCAATTTCATCTCTTGTCTCCCTCAGTAATCTGGGATAGATGCCATCTAGCCCTGGGGATTTGTCCTCCTTAATGCTTTTTAACACACCTAACACTTCCTCCCTCGTATTAACGGCCTGTTCTAAAGTGTTTCCACATCCCTCTGAGATACCACCAATCAACGTGTCTCTCTCCTTTGTGAATACCGATGCAAAATACTCATTAAGGACATCACCTACTTCCTCTGGTTCTACACATAATTTTCCTCCTTTGCCCTTGAGTGGACCAACTATCTCATTATCCATGAGACTAAAGCTAGCTCAGAAGGGAGCTGGCATCTTCGGGATGGTTCCGGCTGGGACTAGATGTGCTCTTCACCACTGTGTGGACTTACTGTGAGTAAGGAATAAACTTCTTGGACTTACCTATCAGGACTCCTCATTGATTATGTCATGTGAGAGTACCTTTAAGAAATGGGTGTTTAAGAAATGTACCTTTAAGAAATGGGTGTTTATCAGTGATGTCAGAGTGTGGGTGGAGCTGGGCTGACTGTCAGCTTCTTACTTTCATTTTAGGCTGTTTGCTGCAGGGTGTGTTTTAGTTTCGTTTTCAGTGTTGGAGCTGAAGCCAGACAGAGCAGGTGACTGTTGATCTCTCTGCCATCAAAAGACTATCTCTTGATCATTTGGTGAATTCAGAATTATAAATGTTTTCAGTAGTGAATGTAAACCTGATGTGCTTCTGTTCAAAGGTGTTTCTTCTGTCTTCTGGATGTTGTTTGGGAAGTTATTAAGGATTACTTAGTGTTGTATTCTTTGGGGGTTGTATTTGAATTGATGGTTGCTAAGATGTTCACTGTATGTTTCAAAAGGTTAACTTGAGTTCACAGAATAAACACTGTTTTGAGGATAGTGAGAAAGTGCGTCATAGTCGAAGGCTTGGTGGGGATCTATTTAAATATGTCCAAGCATTGCCAAGGTTTAATGAGAAGGAGGTAGAAGCCTTTTTCATTTCATTTGAGAAGGTAGCTAAAAAAATTAAATGGCCACAGGACATGTGGGTATTACTGATTCAAACAAAGCTGATCGGTAGGGCTAGTGAAGTGTTTGCATCACTACCGGAGGATGTATCTGGGACGTATGAGGAGGTGAAAAAATCAATCTTAGGTGCATGTGAAGTAGTGCCTGAAGCCTACAGACAAAGGTTTAGAAATTTAAGGAAAGAATTTGGTCAAACATACATGGAGTTTGAAAGGATAAAACAGAGTAAAGAGGTGGATAACGGCTTTGAAAATAGATCAAACGTATGAAGCTCTCGGAGAAATTATACTTTTCGAGGAGTTTAAAAATTCAATTCCTGATGTAGTGAGAACTCATGTGGAAGAGCAGAGGGTTAAAACTGCAAGGTTAGCAGCAGAAATGGCAGATGATTGTGAATTAGTTGATAAATCAAAGTTTGGTTTCCGACATCAGTTTCAGCCTGTGAGGGATCAAACCTGGGGACATGAGAAATACTCAAGTGGTAAAGTTAAAGGTGATCTGATGAGAGATAATAAGAAGAATGTACCTCAGATTTAAAAAGAAATCCAGGAGGGTGGAAAAGAAATGAAAAGTTTCAAATGTTTTCACTGTAATAAACTAGGCCATGTAAAGTCACAGTGTTGGTGGTTGAAGAAAAGCATTGGGAAGGCTGATATGGTAAAACAGGATAAGACAGTGGGGTTTGTGAAAGTTGTAAAGGAAAGCCCAAGTGAAGCGAAGGAGGTGCAAAATATTGTACAGCCTGATCAAGAGGTGATTGATAAGAAGGTGCCAGATCTCTTTAAATAATTTACTTGTGTGTAAAGTTTACTCATGTGTATCAGGAGGAGCAGGTAAAGAAGTCACAATTTTAAGAGATACAGGAGCTAGTCAATCATTAATGGTAAGAGATGAGGAGTTATGTAGTTTGGGAAGAATGTTGCCGGAAAAGGTGATGAAATGTGGAATTCAGAGCGAGAGGAGTAGTGTTCCATTATATAAGGTAAGGTTGGAAAGTCCAGTGAAGAGTGGTGAAATGGTAGTAGGAGTAATAGAGAAACTATCTTGTCCAGGAATACAGTTTATCATGGGTAATGATGAAGCTGGATTGAAGGTGGGAGTGATGCCTACTGTGGTTGATAAGCCAGTGGAGAATCAGACAACTGAAGTGTTGAAGGACGAATATCCTGGGATTTTTCTGGATTGGGTAGTAACAAGGTCACAAAGTCACAGGTTAAAACAAGAGGAGAAATCAAAGAGTGAAGATAAAGGTGAAGTGCAATTATCAGAAACGATTTTTGATCAGATGGTTAGAAATGAACAAGAACAGGGAGGATCAGGCGGATATTTTTAGTTCAGGAAAATTGGCGGAGTTACAACAGAAGGATATAGAAATAAAACGGATGTATCAGACAGCATATACGGAAGAGGAATCGGCGTGTATGCCAGAGTGTTATTACCGTAAAAGTGATGTCTTGATGAGAAAATGGAGACCTTTACATATGCAGGCGGATGAAAAGTGGGCAGGAGTTCATCAAGTAGTATTGCCGGTAGGATATAGAAAGGAGGTGTTGCGAGTTGCACATGAGCTACCAGTGGGAGGTCATTTGGGAATAAGAAAAACTCAAGCTAAAATCCAAAAACATTTTTATTGGCCTGGACTACATAAAGATGTACTTAAATTTTGTCAATCATGTCACACATGTCAAGTGGTAGGGAAACCTCACGCAGTGATAAAACTAGCGCCCTTAATACCCGTTCCAGCATTTGAGGAACCTTTTACAACGGTCCTAATTGATTGCATAGGACCGCTTCCTAAAACAAAAAGTGGGAATCAATATCTTTTGACGATAATGGATGTGTCTAGATTCAGGGCGGGAGATATAGGAGGGATGTCGGAAATAGGTTCTTTACTCAGAGAGTGGTTAGAGTGTGGAATGGACTGCCTGCTGTGATAGTGGAGTTGGACACTTTAGGAACCTTCAAGCGGTTATTGGATAGGCACATGGAGCACACCAGAATGACAGGGGGTGGGATAGCTTGATATTGGTTTCGGACAATGCTCAGCACAACATCGAGGGCCGGAGGGCCTGTTCTGTGCTGTACGGTTCTATGTTCTATGTTCTATATGGACTACCCACAGAAATACAATCGGATCAAGGATCGAATTTTACCTCAAAGTTATTCAAAGAAGTTATGGATAGCTTAGGAATAAAACAATTTAAATCAACTGCGTATCATCCAGAATCGCAGGGAGCGTTAGAAAGGTGGCATCAGACATTAAAGACAATGTTGAGGGCTTATTGTCAAGATTATCCAGAGGATTGGGATAAAGGAATTCCATTCGTGCTGTTTGCAATTAGGGATGAATCAAACAAATTTAGTCCTTTTGAACAAATTTTTGGTTATGAGGTAAGAGGACCATTTAAATTGATTAAGGAAAAATTGTTGAGTGCGAAATCGGAAATTACATTATTGGATTACGTATCAAATTTTAGGGATCGATTAAATAGAGCAGGTGAATTGGCTAGACAACATTTAAAAGTTGCACAAAATGTGATGAAATGGGTAGCGGACAAGAAATCCAAAGTTCGTAGTTTTGCCATTGGAGATAAAGGGCGGAATTCTCCCCCTCCCCCCCCCCCCCCCAACGCCGGGTGGGGGAATCGCTGGGGCACCGCGCGAGTCCCACCACGCCGCCCCGGTACCCGCACATGATTCTCCCACCCCCCCCCCAAAACGGCGCGGCGAGAAACACGGCTGGCCGCTGGGAGAATCGCCGCTCACCGTTGTAAAGGGCGTGCGGCGATTCTCCGGCCTGGATGGGCCGAGCGGCCTGCCCAACACAACGGCTTCCTGCCAGCGCTGTCCACACCTGGTCGCTGACGGCGGGAACAGCGCGGGAACGCTGGGGGGGGCGGCCTGTGGAGAGGGGGGGGGGGATTCCTGCACCAGGGGTGGCCTCAAAAGGGGTCTGGCCCGCGTTCGGTGCCCACCGATCGGCGGGCCGGCCTCTCTGAAGGAGGACCTCCTTTCCTCCGCCGCCCCGCAAGATCCATCCGACAACTTCTTGCGGGGCGGCCTTGCGGAGGACGGCAACCGTGCATGCGCAGGTTAACGCCAGCTAACCCGCGCATGTGCGGTTGACGTAATTTATGCGCCGCCGCTTTTACATGGCGCCAAGGCCCGGCGCGCGTTAATGACGCGACGCTGCTACTAGCCCCTCCGGGGGCGGGAGAATAGGGGGCTGAGAGCGGCCTCTTGACGCCGAAGTGAAACACTCCGGTTTTCACTCCGACGTCGGGACTTAAGTCTCCCGATGGGAGAATTGCGCCCAAAGCTTTAGTGTTGTTACCAGTGGTAGGTGAACCTTTAAAAGCTAGGTTTTGTGGACCTTATCAGATTGAAAGGAAATTAAGTGAGGTGAATTATGTGGTAAAAACACCAGACAGAAGGAAGACTCACCGAGTGTGTCATGTGAATATGCTTAAAAGGTACTTTGAAAGGGAAAGAGAGGAAAAGGAGGAGGTTTTAATGATTCTAACTCAAAGTGACGAACCAAATCCAGATGACTGTGAACTTGACATACCTCAAATTAAATTGGAAAACGAGGATTTTCTTAAAAATTGGGATAAATTGTTGAGTTACCTTCCAGAGGAAAAATGAACTGACCTGAAAGAATTTTTGATATCACATGGGCAGGTTTGTGGAGATAAATTGGGAAGTACTAAAATGGCTATACATGATGTAGATGTGGGAAATGCTGTTCCAATTAAACAACATCCATACAGACTTACCCCTTTGAAATAAGCACAGGTTAACAAACAGATTGAGAGTATGCTTAAAAATGGCATAATTGAAGTGGGTTGCAGCCAATGGAGCTCACCCTTAGTGATGGTGCCTAAACCGGATGGTACCCAACGGTTGTGTGTAGACTATAGAAAGGTTAATGCAGTTACAAGAACGGACTCTTATCGTATCCCACATTTGGAGGATTGCAGTGAGAAAGTGGGACAATCAGCTTTTATTTCCAAACTGGATTTACTTAAAGATTACTGGCAGGTACCTTTATCCGAAAGTGTGAAGGAGATTTCAGCTTTTGTGACTCCAGATGGTATATACCAATTCAAAGTTATGCCATTTGGCATGAAAAACGCCCCAGCCACATTTCAACGGTTAACTAACAAAGTTGTTTCAGGATTACCCAATTGTGCGGTATGTTAGACGTTTTAGTTGCTGTGATATGAAGAGTCTAAAGTTCTGTTCCTTTTTCACAAACACACATTTATTTCCTTCCAACAGCCTTTGCACAAAACTCTCACTATACATCACCTGACAGAGGCCACCTGAAGCCCCTTTACATATCAGTGTCAATTAATGGATACTTCACATAAATGAGACAACTAATTGCAATGTCTCTACACGGTATACATCGACGATCTGGTCATTTTCAGCCAGACATGGACAGAACATTTAAAACATCTGATGGAGTTATTCGATCGACTTCAGGAGGCGGGTTTGGTGATAAACCTAGCCAAACATAAATTTGGAAAGGCCCAAGTCACTTTCCTTGGCCATACAATCGGACAGGGTCGAATGGCCCCACGGGATGCGAAAACAAAAGTTATTGGGGAGTTTTAGATACCCTCGACACGACGCGAAATAATACGAATTCTTGGTATGAGTGGATTTTACCAGAAATTTGTACCGAATTTTAGCAGTGTGGTCACTCCACTGACGGACTTGCTCATAAAGCGTAACAAATTCCAGTGGACAGCGGAGTGAAGGCTGTGTTAACCACTGCTCCTGTGTTGGCCATCCCAAATTATACAAAACCATTGAAATGGTTGATGCGAGTGATGTGGGTGTAGGTGCAGTGCTTCTACAAGACGACGACGAAGGGCTAGAGCGGCCTATTGGTTATTTTTCAAAGAAATTGAATTCTCACCAGAAAAACTATTCAACGATGGAGAAGGAGACTTTGAGTTTGGTGCTGGCTTTGCAACGTTTTCACATTGATGTGACCAGCAATCCGTCTGACACCGTTATATATACTGATCATAATCCGTTGACGTTTTTGGAGCGATTCCGGAATAACAATGCAAGGCTTTTTCGCTGGCGTTTATTGTTACATCCATTTCATTTTAAAATAGTACATGTGGCAGGACGAGAAAACGTGATAGCCGATGCTTTGTCACCAATGTGATGAACGGAAGCAGTTTCAGTTGGAGGAAGAAGAACGAAAAAAAAAGGACTATATTATTATACCTGTTTGCGTGTGTTTATTTTTGAAACGAAAAAGCATATTTACTGTGTGCATTTGTTAAAGGATAGTGAAGAGGTGAAAAATGAAACCATCTTGAAGTTGATGTGGTTTTTTTTCTTGGGGGGGGGAACGTGTCATGTGAGAGTACCTTTAAGAAATGGGTGTTTAAGAAATGTACCTTTAAGAAATGGGTGTTTATCAGTGATGTCAGAGTGTGGGTGGAGCTGGGCTGTCTGTCAGCTTTTCACTTTCATTTTAGGCTGTTTGCTGCAGGGTGTGTTTTAGTTTCGTTTTCAGTGTTGGAGCTGAAGCCAGACAGAGCAGGTGCACTGTTGATCTCTCTGCCATCAAAAGACTATCCCTTGATCATTTGGTGAATTCAGAATTATAAATGTTTTCAGTAGTGAGTGTAAACCTGATGTGCTTCTGTTAAAAGGTGTTCCTTCTGTCTTCTGGATGTTGTTTGGGAAGTTAATAAGGATTACTTAAGTGCTGTATTCTTTGGGGGTTGTATTTGAATTGATGGTTGCTAAGATGTTCACTGTATGTTTCAAAAAGGTTAACTTGAGTTCATAGAATAAACATTGTTTTGTTTAAAAAAAATACTTTTCCATTTCTGCTGTACCACACCTGTAAAGTGGGCCGTGTGCTCCCCATACCACAATCTATTAAAAGTTGTGGGTCAGGTGAGCTCCATGATACACTTTGGGGTTCTCTAAACCCTGGCCCATAACAAATATTATAGCCTGTGACCCAAGCACCGTTTTTATATTCCTCACTTTAATTTCTATATTTAGAAAGAATCAAAACTATTTATGTTGAGAGTCGATATAGCACCCACTGCCATTTAAACTTACCTGAGGCTCCAAAATGGTGGCTTTGTAGCACAGCTTGTACAGTTGACAAGTTCACAGTCATACAGTGCAGGAGGAGGCCATCTGGCCCATCATACGTTTGCCAGCTCTTTGTAAAGGTTATCCAACCAGCCCTAATCTCCAGCAATTTCCCCATAACCCTGAAACCTGAGCACCTGAATAACCAAGAGGAACTCAAGTCAAATTGGCTCAACCCGTAGCACTCTTGCTACGAGGCAACAAGTTATGAGTTCAAACCTCATATCAGGGTGTGTGCATTGCCAAGACTGACAATCTAGTCTAGAGCTAAGGGAGTGCTGCATCAACAGTCATGCTTGCCTTAGGATGAATTATTGAAACTAGCTTTTATCAGCTTGTCCAAGAGGATGTTAAAAGTGCAGTGAGAAGGTGGTAGGGGGCGGTCATTTGGAGTGAAGAGATCAGATGGGTTGTTAGCTTGCTGTTAGGAAATCTTTACAGGGCCAATGTGAGAGGTTGAATAGTTTACTCCGTTTACTATATACTGACCTGCCCACCAGATCAAAGCAGATGTCTCAGTGAAGACCAGATCCAACAATGGCACAATCCTGGTTTGCATGACTGGCTATCACAATGGACAATAGAGTCATGAGGGCAAATGGATACATTCTTTTATAGATGTCTGCTGCGTTCCATCTAGTTGCAATTTCTAAATGTCATTTTAGTGGTCGCGGTGGCTCAATTGTTGGCACCCTTGCCTGAGTTACAAGGTCCCTGGCTCAAGTCTAACCGAGAATCTTGATCACCAAAGCCCAGGCTGGCATTCCTGTGCAGTGCTGAGTCAGTAGGAGAGAGATCAGATATTAATATAGGGGGTGGCATAGTGGCGCAGTGGTTAGCACTGCTGCCTCACGGCACTGAGTACCCGGGTTCAATCCGGGCCCCGGGTTACTGTCCATGTAGAGTTTGCACATTCTCCATGTGTCTGCATGTGTCGCACCGCCAAAGATGTGCAGCGTCGGTGGATTGGCCACACTAAACTGTCCCTTAATTGGAATTTTAAAAAACTAAACTATTTTTAAAAAATTAAAATATAATGCCCTGTCCGTTCCTCTCAGGTGGATGTAAAAGATCCCAAAGCACTATTTTGAGGAAGACCAGTGGAATCATCCCTCGACATAAGGACGGTCAATATTTATCCCTCAATCAGCAGCAGAAAAACAGGTCATCTGGACATGATCGCATTGCTGTTCATGGGAGCTTGCTGTGTGTAAATTGGCTGCCATTTTTCTGATACTACAACGGTGACTACACTTCAAAAGCATTTAATTGACTTTAAAGCGCTTTGAAATGTCTGGCAGCTGTGAAAAATGCTCGTCCTTTTTTTAAAGTTAGCTAGCTCCCCCCTGTATGAATATCAAAGAAACTGACCCTGAATCTTAGGAAAGGCCGAATGGCCTTACTTCCGCTCCTATGTCTTCTGGTCTTTTTTCTCGAGGAATTAAGGGCTATGGAGAGAGAGCGGGTAAATGGAGTTGAAATCAGCCATGATTGAATGGTGGAGTGGACTCGATGGGCCGAATGGCCTTACTTCCGCTCCTATGTCTTATGGTCTTATGTTGAGGTGTTTCAACTTGCCATCTCTGCTATGAGAGTCAGAGTTGACATCAAAGAAAGAGACTTTTGTCAAGCTGAATGAATTTGAGATGGGGACATCGGAAAAGGTGTTCCGTGTGTCCTACACAGACAGGAAGAGTAATGAGGGAGTGTCGGAATTGGTTGGAGAAAAGAGGAAATGAGTGCATACCATCAACGAGGGAAAGATATAATACTTCAGTCACAGCACACTGTAGGCAAAGGCAGTTATTGGAAGGGAGGATTGATGGGAGGTGAGAAAATGGATGATAGATGTAACGTGCTGGTCGCAGATGACTTATACAGAATGTGGAAGGATAGCACAATACGGACAGAGGTAGAGATCCACAGAAGTCAACCTTCTGAGAAGATGATAATAACAAATGGACAAAGCTCCCCCTCTCAATGCATACGGGATATCAGTTTTCATTCACATTTTTCTTAATATTGACCCAGGTCATTGCTTACCACTATCCCCTGAAGTTGATGTCACTGCATTGGTTGGTGAGCTCTCTGTCTTCACTTTCCCATTTTCAAACATGTAATTTTCGACCTGCTGCAGCTGCCAGTTCAGGCCGAGTAGATGCATTGCTGATTAAAAAGAAAATGCATGTCAAAATGCAAAAAGGTCAAGGTTCAGGCAACATGGGTTGGAAGAAATCAGAATTGCGGGAGTGATACTTTTGTGAAATTTCTGCCCGGGATTTCAAACTCAGAGCAAGTCCCCTCAGTAATAATAATAATAATAATCTTTATTGTCACAGGTAGGCTTATATTAACACAGCAATGACGTTACTGTGAAAAGCCCCTAGTCGCCTGTTCGGGTTAAAGGAGGGAGAATTCAGAATGTCCAAATTACCTAACAGCACGTCTTTCAGGACTTGTGGGAGGAAACTGGAGCACCCGGAGGAAACTGACGTACACATGGGGAGAACGTGCAGACTCCACACAGACAGTGGCTCAAGCCAGGAATCAAACCTGGGACCCTGGAGCTGTGAAGCAACAGTGCTACCCACTATGCTACCGTGCTGCCCATAAGGTTTCTCCTCGCCCATGGTTTTTCCTTCCCACAATGAGTGGGAGACCTTCCTGAAACCCGTTACAACAACATCCTTGTATGCCAGGCACCAATCCTTTGCTATTGCTCTTCAAAAACAGACTTGATGACTATGCCGGGGGCTCAGAGGTTAGTGTAACATGCGTGGTCAAAGACATAGCAGGGAAGTACCCTCAGATTAACGCAAGGGCACCAAACTGGCAGTGCCAAGAGGTGGGGTCTGAAGGAGGGCTGTCCAAGGACAGGGCCTAAAAGGAGACCCAAGGGGAGGACCCCAATGCTAGCGAACCTTGGGGGTGGGTTGCTACCGGCAAACATTGTTCGGGGGAGTTCCCCAATGTCCATGAGGGGGTGTGGTATTTAACTTCATTTTGAGAACGGATTGCCCTTTAAAAAGGGAGTCCCGATCTTTGTGGAGCTGGGTTAGCTTTAGGCCGCACCTTCATTAAGGCATAAACTCTCCCCCCCTCTAAAAAATGGCAAAGTTTGGGAAGATCAAGATCATGATCATTTTTCAACAAGAAACACCTCGGTTTTCAGTCAGAACCTGAAACTACCTTTTCTATTACAATTCCGCCTTCTGTCTTTTAAAAAGCTGACTACTTATCACAAACAAGATTTAATTATTTCCACCTTGTGCGGTAATGATCTTGTGTTTTTGGATTTTAACTGACCTTGTTTGAACACACTGGAAACAGAAGAAGCAGCAATTCAATCCCCAGCAAACCCTAAAATTATACCCTTTTCCTTTTTAAGTGTGACTTACTCTGACCAGCATGTAACTTTACTGAAGCAATAAAGAATAATTGACTGTATTAGAAAGGGAAGAAACGTACTTGAGTAAGTCCACAACTGCTGGTTAATCAAGAGTGAAAAGGCGTTAATTTCACAACTGTTTAATTATTAAATCATTGGCAAAATCACAAGACTGGTTTGGGTTAAGCAAGCCAACAGCCCATTTGATCAGTTTCTAGCAGAATATCAATTCCTTCCCATGACAACAGTTCACTGTTTCTAAAATGAGGCCTGGGCTCAAATGCCCGTCCAGGCAACCCATTCCAGGCGCTGGTGTAAAGGCCATGATGTCTGCTCGAAGGTACTCTCGAGGATAGTGTTTTTCCTCTCGTTTTCTGAAAGGCAAATATCAGCCACTTTTTTCTCACTGCAACAAGCCAATTGCAAATATGTCTATGTTAAAGCAAAGGCACAAAAAAAATCTCATTATATTTCTTGCTCTATATATGTGTATAAAAAAAAACTATCTTGGGGAGGGTGGAAAAGAAGAAATGAATCAATGACATCCCATTGTCTGGAAGGAACAGGCAATGCGCAGACAGAGCAAAAACACCAAGTGGCTCATCGCCAAGTGATCTTCAGCCAAGTCATTTGCATGTTGATGACAGATAAACGCTGCACCTGATGAAAAGATTTCATATCAAGCACAAAAGGGTCAAATTAATTTAATGCTAAATGACACACTAGGCTGCTGATTTTTTCTTTTTTTCTTGTGCAATAGTCTGTGTGCATATTTGGAACTCATGAATAACAAACATACGGTTACAGGTTTACTTTCATGTCCCGTATTAAATCTGACAGGATTTCACACAAAGCACAACGTGTGGCTCATAAAGCTTTGAGCAAAGCAGGAAGCAAGGCTTTCAAAATACTCAGAATACTATAATCAAAACAAGAAATGAAGATGAAGCACACAGAAGGGAAGATGCATAGTCATGTTCACCCCTTCTGGGGTTTGTGTGTGATTATGCTCGCATAATTCTCCATAAATTAGCCTTTATCTCAAACCTCCTGCTGAGTTCATATGCTTCCTGACTGATAGCAAGTGAATTGTAGAGTAAGTTTTCAGACTTTTATTGCATGCTGTGCTGTTTCCAATAACAGGGCTCTCACCCGAACCGACTGGAGTTTGAGCTGCAAATAAAGGGGTTTATTTGCTGCTCGCAGAGCATTCTGGGTCTGCCTTGGATGTATTGTCTTCAAAAAATGTGGCACAAGAGATTTCAAGTCCTTTTTTAAATTGATAAATCTTTACCTTACTCTTACTGCACCCTAAGGAAATTTAAACTCAGAGAAACACTGGAAATCTTTAAGCGAGCCCAGAGGATAAAAGGTAAAACATGGAGATTAAGAGCCGTCAGTTCTGTCACTGTAATTGTTATTAATGCTGCATTATCAATTAGTGCAGTCAGGAATAACAGAAAAATCACTTGGCTTGCAAGGGAAAAAAGCTCTCTTAAACCAAGGCTTGGGCATTTACCAAGCTTCTAGTGTCCCAGGAGTATCACGGACATTCAGTTACCCACTTCAGTTAATCAACATCATTCTCAAGCTCTGCCGCCTGTAACAAGTGGCAAGGTTCAAAAAATCTATTCTGAGCCCGAAGCATCGAAGAGTTTTTACTACGGGGTGACTGTGCTCGCCAAATGTTTCATCTGGGTTTTCTTGTTCGCTTGATGTTCCATTCCAAATCTGCCCCCACCCTCCCCAATCCCCACATCCCAGCACCTCCTCCTCCTCGCATTTAAATTCCTTGTTGCTTGCTTCCTCATTCCAGGCATGAGGATTTATGGTACAGGCTTCAATATGGGCCGAATGGACACTGCACTTCCTCGTGTGGCTTCTGCGGATCCTGTTCCTTGCACAGATCCTGCCAGGGAGCAGTTCACAATCAAGCTTTGTTCTCCTCACCGGCGTGTGTGTGTGTGGGGGGGTTTGACCGTGCAACCCCGGAGGCAAAAGTGGCTTTAACATATAGACATAGGTATTGGCTGCCATCGGTTCATGAACCTATCGCCCGCTGACTGAGGAGTTCGAACAAACAGGAACAAACCTCTGCAGCTTTATCTCTGCACTCAAACAAACAAAAGTTCACAAAGGTGAAGCGATATCAGGAATAAGTTGAGGTAAAAATTGGCAACAATTGGTAACAATTTACCTCAAGCACAGTAAAAGGGCCCCCCATCACCTGACCACTGAGCAGTAATTGTTGGTATTTCTGTGCATGCCCTCCATTAGCAATGTAAATTCTGATTGCAACGCACAAAGAGCAGACCATAGTAAGACTGCATGCTGATCAGAGTCCCGCAGGCACCAAGATACAATAATCCACACTCAGTGCTGCAATCTCCCAGCAGTTCATAATAAAAGTAAAAAGAAGAAGAAATATAGACCTTGCATACATCGCATCTTTCACAATCTCAAGATGTCCAAAGCACTCAAAGTTAATGCAGAACTTTTGAAGTGCAGTCACATTTGGACAGTAGTGTTGACAAGTGAACATACGAATTAGGAGCAGGAGTAGACCATTCAGCCCCTTGATATTGTTCCGCCATTTGGTAAGGTCTGATTGTGACCTCATCTGCACTTCCCTGTCTGCCCCCAATAACCCTTTGACTTCCTTGTCAATCTAGAATCTATCTAACTCAGCCGTAAAAATATTCAACCACCCTGCCTCCACCGCTCTCAGGAGGGGTGGAGGGGAATGCTGTCGTTTTCCTTAACTTTGCAAGTTGCTGCGGCACGGTGTCACAGTGGTTAGCACTGCCGCCTCACAGCTCCAGGGACCCGGGTCACTGTCTGTGTGGAGTTTGCTCTTTCTCCCCGTGCCTGCTTGGGCTTCCTCCGGGTGCTTTGGTTTCCTCCCACAGTCCAAAGATGTGCAGGTTAAGTGGATTGGCCATGCTAAATTGCTCCTTAGTGTCCAACAAGTTAGGTGGAGTTACTGGGTTACGGGGATAGGGTGGAGGCGTGGCCTTAATTAGGGTGCTCTTTCCAATAAATGGGTCATTTTAACTTTGGCAGCCTGTGATTAGTGGGGTGCCGTAGGGAGCGGTGCTTGTGCCTGAACTGCTTATAATATATATCAATGGTTTGGACATGGGGGAAAATGTAATATTTCCAAGTTCACAGATGATACAAAGTGAGGTGGGAACGTCGGTTGTGGGGAAAATGCAAAGCAGCTTCAGGAGGGTTTGGGCCGACGAATGACTGGATGAGAATATAGCAGATGGAAACATAGGAGTTTATCAACTTTGGAAGGAGGAACAATTGCGCAGAGTATTTCTTAAATGATAAGAGATTAGAAAGTGTACAAAGGGACTTGGATGTTTTCGTCAATAAGTCACCAAAGATTAACATCATGGGCATCATTCTCGGACCCCCCAGCGGGTCGGAGAATGGCCGTTGGCCGCCGTGAATCCCGCCCCCGCCGGTTGCCGAAGTCTCTGGTACCGGATATTCGGCGGGGGCGGGAATCGCGCCGCGCCGGTTGGCGGGCCCCCCCGCTGGATTCTCCGGCCTGGATGGGCCGAAGTCCCGCCGATAAATTGCCTGTCCCGCCGGCGTAAATTAGAGTACCTATTTACCGGCGGGACAAGGCAGCGTGGGCGGGCTCCGGGGTCCTGGGGGGGGGGCGCGGGGCGATCTGACCCTGGGGGGTGCCCCCACGGTGGCCTGGCCCGCGATCTGGGCCCACCGATCCGCGGGCGGGCCTGTGCCGTGGGGGCACTCATTCCCTTCCGCCTCCGCAACGGTCTCCACCATGGCGGAGGCGGAAGAGACTCTCCCCACTGCGCATGCGCGGGAAACTGTCAGCGGCCGCTGACGCTCCCGCGCATGCGCCGCCCCGACATGTCATTTCCGCGCCAGCTGGCGGGGCAACAAAGGCTGTAGCCGCCAGCTGGCGGGGCGGAAATCCTTCCGGCGTCGGCCTAGCCCCTCAATGTTGGGGCTCGGCCCCCAAAGATGCGGAGCATTCTGCACCTTTGGGGCGGCGCGATGCCCGTCTGATTGGCGCCGTTTTGGGCGCCAGTCGGCGGACATCGCGCCGTTTGGGGAGAATTTCGCCCCTCGTTTCAGCAAGCTATTAGGGAGGCTAATGGTATTTTAGCCTTTATCGCAAGAGGGTTTGAGTACAGGAGTAGCAAAGTACTGTTTCAGTTGCATAGAACCTGGCTAGGCACACCTGGAGTACTGTGTTTTGCTGCCTTTACCTTAGGAAAGGTATTATTGCCACAGAGGGAGTGCTGCAAAGGTTCAGCAGACTTGTTCCTGAGATGGCCGGACGGTCTTATAAAGAGAAAATGGGGAAACTGGACCTGTGTTCTCTTGAGTTTTAAAGAATGAGAGCTAATCTCATTGAAACTTACAAAATACTTAAAGGGACAGACAGGGTAACAGGGTACATGCAGGTTAGATATTTTCTATGGTTGGGGAGTCCAGAACCAGGGGACACAATTTCAAAATAAGGGGGAAGCCACTTAGGACTGAGATGAGGAGACATTTTTGCTCAGAGGGTTGTGAATCTTTGGAATTCTCTACCCCAGAGGGACTGTGGAAGCTCAGTCATTGAGTATATTGAAAGCAGATTTCTAAATACTATGAGGTTAGGGATATGGGGATAGTGTGGGGGAAAAAGGCATTGAAGTGGATGATCAGCCATGATTGTATTGAATGACAGAGCAGGTTTGATGGATGAATGTCTACTCCTGCTCCTATGTTCCCATGTTCCTATGATAACACCGTGCTTCCAGGTCTCAGGATCACCAGATGAATGGGAACCCAACAGCAGCTATTAGGCAGCTGGCCCATTGTTTTGGAATGCTCCTATAGTGAGGTCTCCTGGATGATCTGCTGACTCCCAGCATAATGCACTGACATCTCAGCTACTCAACTACCCACATGTATCACCAGGTGTCCTTGCAACAAGTCCCATTCCCCTATCACCCCGGCTCATGTGCATTGGCTCCCAGTCAAGGAACATCTTAATTTTAACATTTTCATCCTCGTTTTCAAATTCCTCCCTTCCCAACCACTGTAATCTCTCTCCAGCCTCACAAACCTCCCATATGCCTGTGCTCCTCTGATTCTGGCCTTATCAGCATCCTGATTTTAATTGCTCCACTGTTGGTGCCTGTGCCTACAGCTGCTTGGAGCACTCAAGCACTGAACTTCCTCCACTACATCTCTGACACTCCTTTTCTTCCTTCAACCCACTCCTCTTAACTCTTTATCAGGCTTTAGGCCATCTGCCCTGGTATCACCTTAAGTGGTTGAGTGATTTATAATGCTCCCATGAAGCACCTTGGGATCTTTTGTTATATTGAAGGGGCTATATAAATATCTTGTTGTTGGCGCTTTTCTTCTGAGAACTACACACACAATTGGATGTGTGTGCAGTTGCACAATGTGATTGTGGAAAAGGGGTGATAGCGAATCGCAAACCTGGTTTACATCTCTCCGGATTTTTTTTAACTCGATAGACCTTGAGAGTGAATCTGAGCTGAAATAAAGGGCTTCAAAAACAAGAATCAAATTGATGGCCACGGTCGTGGACTCCTGCCACAACCGACCCCAACAACTGCATTCCTGTTGCTCCTCCAGAACTTTCAGTCATTACCGCAGTGCTGCAGCACAGCTCCAAGGAAATTCCCAGGCAAATCGTTACGTGCTGCCACTTCAAAAAATTTCCAGGGCTTCCTGCCGGCGGGATCTTCCGTCCCATAAACGCTAACCCCTCCCCGCTGCCGTGGCAGGTTCCCTGGCGGCAGAGCGGCAGGACAAGCAAAATGCCATGGACATCAGCAGGATCGGAAGGTCCCACCAGCGGCCAATGGCCGACTGCCTCCACAACCGGAAAATCCGCCCAATCTTTGAATGCTCCCAGAAAGAAATGGTATCAGTAATTCAAGGTAAAAAGTGACATAACACGGAGTTCTCAGGACGCAGAGTACTTTTCTCTCACTGGATTTCCTTACGCTTTTTTGTTTTCAAACCTACGGCCTATAGCATTTAATAGTGACAGCAAAGTCAGGAATACATTACTGAACGTTCCAGTAGCTGGAACCTCATGGGAAGGTTAGATGAAGCAGTGGCTAAGGTTCACAAGGAGCGTGACACATCATATTCCCCATGGGTTGCACCTTTGGGTGGGCGGATGGAGATTGGTGAGGCAACAGAATTGACCAAATGAGTACCAGTACGATTTATTTTGCTGCACATTGTAATTACGGACAAAGATGCCATTGCAGCTGAGAATGCACTCCTGACACATGACAGTGTCTCCTTAGAAATAATAATTGGTTTGATGTCTGGCGCTCACTTGTTAAAGGTAGGTTCAGCTGGGTCATGTTTCTGGGTAACGAAACGATGTTTTTATGCTAATGCCAAACCATTTTGCAAATGTCAAACATGGCATAAATGCCAGCAGACGAGGCACTGGAGATCTGCGAGGTAACTGTAGGTTGCGCTTGGCAGAGCAGTAAAGCATTTAGCGGGAGAAAAATGATCAGTTGAGTACACTACTGTGGAGATAATGGATAGTGCAGATTGCAGATTATTGGCACACTGTCGCTGCCAAACGTTAAATTACACCTCCCTGTATCACTCTCAAAATTGCAGTTCTGAGCACAGTGAAAGACTTATGGTGTGTTCTGATGGCCTATTTGCATATCAAGTTGATGATTATTTTGCAACTTGCAAGCAATGTTTAAAGAAATGTTTCCCAAGATGAATCTGACTGACCAGCTGAGTTGTGGTCCCTAGGAGTGCTTTCTGTTAACAACCACAGCACTGTCTTCTGATGTTTTGGCTGGCTGTAATAATTGAGCTCACTGAGGGTACAATAATAATAATAATCTTTTATTGTCACAAATATGAAGTTCCTGTGAAAAGCCCCTAGTCGCCACATTCCGGCGCCTGTTCGAGTAAGCCGGTACAGGAATTGAACCCGCGCTGCTGGCCTTGTTCGGCACTACAAACCAGCTGTCTAGCCCACTAAGCTAAACCAGCCCATGCAGGTCAGGCAGGGCTGATTTGAGTTAAAGTTAAGGCTCTATAATAGGCCTTCAAGACCTTGGTCAATATGTGAGTTGGTAAAGGAATTGACAAAGCTTTGATTAAAATAAGGAGGTGTATAAGGCTACTATGTTTTGGGACTGTATGTTTAAATTTAGGGTAAAATGAAGGAGGGGACATGTGAGGTGTTTGGAAATCTGCCTGGAAGTAAACCTGGGTAATTCAGTATTAGACATCAAAGGAAGGCACAGATTGTTTTACTGGAATGACAGACAGCATTTTCGCAGGAGGCTCCGTCTCAACAAAGGGACGGTGGGACACCAGTGTCATGTCCTCACGGACTTGGCACCGTGTGGAAGAGGAAGATACCCGCTCCCGGTGGCCGGCAAGGTCAACGCAGCCCTGAACTTTTACGCCTCGGGATCATTCCAGGGCTCGAGCAGGGACTTGTGTGGCACCTTACAATCTACAGCCCACAAGTGCATCCGTGAGGTCATGGATGCCCTGTTTACACGGGCAGCACTCTATAAACTTTGACATGATGGGCGGCATGTGGCACAGTGGTTAGCACATTGGGACTGCGGCGCTGAGGACCCGGGTTCGAATCCGGCAGTATGGAGTTTGCACATTCTCCCCTTGTCTGCGTGGGTTTCACTCCCACAACCCAAAGATGTGCAGGTTAGGTGGATTAGCCATGCTAAATTGCCCCTTAATTGGGGAAAAAATAATTGGGTACTCTAAAAAATGTATTAAAAAAAAAAACTTTGACATGGACCAGGCCCAACATGGTGCCCGGGCAGCAGGATTCTCCGCTATCATCGGGATGCCCAGGTCCAGGGGACAGTAGATGGTACGTATGTCATCTTGCGTGCACCGAGCTGTCAGGGAGTGCCCTACATCAACAGGAAGGGGTCCACTCCCTGAACGTCCAGCTCGTGTGTGACCACCAGCTCAATATAATGCACGTCTGTGCACACTTCCTAGGGAGTGTGCACGACAGCTACATCCTGAGCAGTCAGACATCCCCGGCCTCTTCGATGGACATCCCAGGATGACCAGTTGGCTCTTGGGGGATAAGGCATACCCACTGAGAACCTGGCTAACGACGTCAATACAGAGGCAGGTGACGGACGCACAGACCCGATACAAGGATGCCAATGCGACCACTCGGGCTGTCACTGAGCGGTGCATTAGAATGCTCAAAATGCGGTCCCATGCATTGCAGTACACCCCCCCAGAGGGTCGCATGCATTGTGGTGATCTGATGTGACCTCCACAACCTGGTACAGCAGCGTGGCGATGTGCTGGAGGTGGAGGGGGAGCAACATGCGGTCACCGAGGAGGAGGAGGACGAGGAGGTGCCGGGCCAGGAAAGCGAGCACAGGGAGGATCTGCATGACCAGCCGGAGCATGGAGGACAGGTGTGGGTGGCGAGGGTCCGGCAAGCCCAGAGGGTCAGGGAGGCCCTCATCCTTGCCCATTTCACATAGGAGGTGGCTTTGTCCCTCATCTCACCCCCTTTCCCCCCCCTCACCTCTCCCTCCCCCCCATCCATTCCACCCGATCTCCACTCCACCCCTCACCACCCTGCTCCACCTTCCCTGGATCTGTGTAACATCAGTCCAGGGGGACTTCCGGTTGCGGCGATGCAGAGCTATGCCGCACGATTCGGCAGCTCCTGTTTTTACGGACTTTCGGGCTCTTTAGAGGAGCCCCAACGGGAATTTTTTGAAGACGATCTGTGGGGAAGGGAACAGTGAGGTCCCCCTTCACCTTTTATGGACTGGACCAGAAGAGAAACGGCAAAAAAAGCGGCATTGGAGCAGCGGGAGAAGCGAGGGAAGAAAAACAAAATGGCAGCGGCCGGGGACAAAGCGGAATGCGAGCCGGAGCTGCAGGAGTTCATCAAGCGCTGCTTCGAGGAGCCGCGGAAGGAGATGCTGGCGCCTATGCTGTCAGCGACTGAGGGACTAGGGATGTCCCAGAAGGCCCACGAGGTAAAGATCCAGGAGGTGCAGAAAAAAGTCAATGAGAATGAGGACGAGATCTTGGGCCTGGCGGTGAAAGTGGAGGAGCACGAGGCGCTGCACAAGAGGTGGGCGGGAAGATTCGAAGACCTGGAGAACAGGTCGAGGAGAAAGAATCTGCGGATCCTGGGTCTCCCTGAAAGAGTGGAGGGGGCCGATGCCGGGGCATATGCGAGCACGATGCTCGAGTCGATGATGGGCACGGAGGCCCCTTCGAGGCCCCTGGAGCTGGATGGGACACACCGGGTGCTGGCGAGGAGGCCCAAGGCTAACGAGCCGCCAAGGGCGATTGTGGTGAGGTTTCACCGTTTCACGGACAGAGAGAGGGTCTTGAAATGGGCCAAGAAAGAGCGGAGCAGCAGGTGGGACAATGCGGAGATCCGAATATACCCGGACTGGAGCACGGAGGTTGCAAAGAGGAGAGCGGGTTTCAACCGGGCCAAGGTGGTGTTGCACCGGAAAGGAGTGAGATTCGGAATGCTGCAGCCAGCGCGATTGTGGGTCACATACAAGGATCAGCACCATTATTTCGAAACGCCTGATGAGGCGTGGACCTTTATTCAAACCGAAAAGTTGGACTCAAACTGAGGGTTTGTGAGGGTGGGGGTGGGGGGGGGGGGGGGGGGGGGGGGGGGTGGTGTTTGATGGTTGTTGTATATAGGGTGTTTTTTTTTTTAATAAATGTTTTATTGAAATTTTTTTCCCAAACAACAATTTTTCCCCTCTTACAAAGCAAACGCAACAATAATACAGAAATTTTAAACAATACACAAGTAACAAAACCCCTTTATCTTTGACCTAAACTAAACCCCCTCCCCCTGGGTTGCTGCTGCTGGTCATCTGTCTTCCCTCTAACGTTCCCCTAGGTAGTCGAGAAATGGCTGCCACCGCCTGGTGAACCCTTGAGCCGATCCTCTCAGGGCAAACTTTATCTGCTCCAGTTTAATGAACCCCGCCATATCATTTACCCAGGCCTCCAGTCCGGGGGGTTTCGCCTCCTTCCACACGAGTAGGATCCTGCGCCGGGCCACTAGGGACGCAAAGGCCACAACGTCGGCCTCTTTCGCCTCCTGCACTCCCGGCTCTTCCGCAACTCCAAATAGAGCTAACCCCCAGCCTGGTTTGACCCGGGCCTTCACCACCCGCGAAATCACTCCCGTCACTCCCTTCCAATACCCTTCCAGTGCCGGGCATGCCCAAAACATATGTGCGTGGTTTGCCGGGCTCCCGCCACACCTCCCACATTTGTCCTCCACTCCAAAGAACCTGCTCAATCTTGCTCCCGTTATGTGTGCTCTATGTAGCACCTTAAATTGAATCAGGCTAAGCCTGGCGCATGAGGAAGAGGAATTTACCCTGCTTAGGGCATCAGCCCACATACCCTCCTCTATCTCCTCCCCTAGTTCTTCTTCCCACTTTCCTTTTAGTTCGCCCACCGACTCCTCCCCCTCTTCCCTCATCTCTCGGTAAATCTCTGACACCTTGCCCTCTCCGACCCACACCCCTGAAAGCACCCTGTCCTGTATCCCCTGTGTCGGGAGCAACGGAAATTCCCTCACCTGTTGTCTAGTAAATGCCCTCACCTGCATATATCTCAAGAAATTTCCCCGGGGCAACTTATACTTTTCCTCCAATGCTCCCAAGCTCGCAAAAGTCCCATCTATAAATAAATCTCCCACCCTCCTAATTCCCAACTGGAACCAGCTCTGAAATCCTCCATCCATTCTTCCTGGGGCGAACCTATGGTTGTTCCTGATTGGGGACCCCACCAGGGCTCCCCGCACCCCTCTCTGTCGCCTCCACTGTCCCCAGATATTCAATGTTGCCGCCACCACCGGGTTTGTGGTAAACTTTTTAGGTGAGATCGGTAGCGGCGCCGTCACCAGCGCCTCTAAACTCGTCCCTTTACAGGACTTTCTCTCCAGTCTTTCCCACGCCGCTCCCTCACCCTCCATCATCCATTTACGTATCATTGCCACATTGGCGGCCCAATAGTAATCGCCCAAGTTCGGTAGTGCCAATCCTCCTCTGTCCCTACTACGCTGAAGGAACCCCCTCCTTACTCTCGGAACTTTCCCTGCCCACACGAAGCTCGTGATGCTCCTGTCTATTTTATTAAAAAAGGTCTTAGTGATTAGTATAGGGAGACATTGAAATACAAATAAGAACCTCGGGAGGACCATCATCTTAATTGCTTGCACCCTGCCCGCCAGCGATAGAGGCTGCATGTCCCACCTCTTGAAGTCCTCCTCCATTTGTTCTACCAACCGTGTCAGATAAAGTCTGTGCAAGGTTGCCCAGCTCCTAGCGATCTGAATCCCCAGGTATCGGAAGTTTCTTTCCACTTTCCTTAGAGGCAAGCCTTCTATCTCTCTACTCTGGTCCCCTGGATGTATCACAAATAATTCACTCTTCCCCATGTTTAGCCTATACCCCGAGAAATCCCCGAACCCCCTCAAAATTCGCATAACCTCTATCATTCCCCCCGCTGGGTCCGACACGTATAACAATAGGTCATCCGCATATAACGAGACTCGGTGTTCTTCTCCCCCTCTAATCACCCCTCTCCATTTCCTGGAGTCTCTCAACGCCATGGCCAGAGGTTCAATTGCCAACGCGAACAACAATGGAGACAGCGGGCATCCCTGTCTTATTCCCCTATATAGTCGGAAATACTCCGATCTATGTCGACCTGTAACTACGCTTGCCGTTGGAGCCCCATAAAGAAGTCTAACCCAGCTAATAAACCCGTTCCCAAACCCAAACCTCCTTAACACTTCCCATAAATACTCCCACTCCACCCTATCAAAAGCCTTCTCTGCGTCCATTGCCGCCACTATCTCTGCCTCCCCCTCCACTGGGGGCATCATTATCACCCCTAATAGTCGTCGCACGTTAACATTCAGTTGTCTCCCTTTTACGAACCCTGTCTGGTCTTCGTGCACCACCCCCGGGACACAGTCCTCTATCCTCGATGCCAGTACCTTTGCCAACAATTTGGCGTCCACGTTCAACAATGAAATGGGTCTATAGGACCCGCACTGCAACGGATCTTTATCCCTCTTCAAAATTAACGATATCGTCGCCTCCGACATCGTCGGGGGTAGAGTCCCCCCTTTCCTGGCCTCATTGAACGTCCTCACCATCAACGGGGCCAACAAGTCCATATATTTTCTGTAATACTCCACCGGGAACCCGTCTGGTCCTGGGGCCTTCCCTGCTTGCATGCTTCCCAGTCCCTTAATAACCTCGTCCACCCCAATCGGTGCCCCCAGGCCTACCACCCCCCGCTCCTCCATTTTCGGGAACCTCAGTTGGTCCAGGAACTGCCGCATTCCCTCCTCTCCCTCTGGGGGTTGAGACCTATACAGTTCCTCATAGAAGGTCTTGAACACCTCATTTATCTTTCCTGCCCTTCGCAATTGATGAGCCAACAGGCGACTCGCCTTTTCCCCATATTCATACCTCCTCCCCTGTGCCTTGCTCCACAGTACCTCCGCCTTTCTGGTGGTCAGAAGGTCAAATTCTGTCTGGAGTCGTCTCCTCTCCCTGTACAATTCCTCCTCCGGGGTCTCTGCAAATTCCCTATCCACCCTTAAAATCTCCCCCAGTAATCTTTCCCTTTCCTTGGCCTCTGTTTTCCTTTTGTGGGCCCCAATGGAGATCAGCTCTCCTCTGACCACCGCTTTTAGTGCTTCCCATACCACTCCCACAGGGACCTCGCCGTCGTCATTGACCTCCAGATATCTCTCAATACACCCCCGCACTCTTGCACACACTCCCTCATCCGCCATCAGTCCCACATCTAATCGCCAGAGTGTTCTCTGCTCCCTTTCCTCTCCTAATTCCAGGTCCACCCAATGTGGGGCATGATCCGAAACCGCTATGGCTGAGTACTCAGCTTCTTCCACTCTAGAGATCAACGACCTTCCCAAAACAAAAAAATCTATCCGGGAGTACACTTTATGGACATGGGAGAAGAAGGAAAACTCCCTAGCCCTAGGTCTAAGAAATCGCCATGGATCCACTCCCCCCATTTGGTCCATAAACCCCTTAAGTACCTTGGCCGCTGCCGGCCTTCTTCCGGTCCTTGAGCTGGATCTATCTAGCCCCGGGTCCAGCACCGTATTAAAGTCCCCTCCTAAAATCAAGTTTCCTACCTCCAGGTCCGGTATACGCCCCAGCATCCGTCTCATAAATCCCGCATCGTCCCAGTTTGGGGCATACACGTTAACCAACACGACCTCCATTCCCTCCAGCCTGCCACTCACCATTACATATCTACCTCCGCTATCTGCTACGATGTTCTTTGCTTCAAATGCGACCTGTTTCCCCACCAAAATGGCCACCCCTCTATTCTTTGCGTCCAGTCCTGAGTGGAACACCTGTCCCACCCATCCTTTCCTTAGCCTAACTTGGTCCGCCACCTTTAGGTGCGTCTCTTGGAGCATAACCACGTCTGCCCTTAGTCCTTTCAAATGCGCGAGCACTCTGGCCCTTTTTATCGGTCCGTTCAGGCCTCTCACTTTCCACGTGATCAGCCTCACTAGGGGGCTACCTGCCCCCCTCCCGTGTCGACTAGCCATTACCTTCTCTAGGCCAGTCCCATATCCCGCCTCCGCGCTCCCGCTCGCTCCCCCAGCGTCGCACACCATCCCCGCCCACCCACTCTTTAGCCATTTCCTTTTGGATTTCCGCAGCAGCAACCCAGTTGTCCCCCCTCCCCCTCCCTCCCCCCCTCCCCGCTAGATCTCTTTCTAGCATGATTGCTCCCCCCATATTACTTCCGTAAGTCAGCTGACTTCAACTGACCCCGGCTACTCCTGCTCACTCCTCGACCCCCCCCCATGTGGGGAACTCCCATCCTTGCGCCTGTCTTCCCGCCTTATTCTTTCTGGTGCGGGAACATCCCTTTACCTGACCCGCCTCTTATGGCGCAGCTCCCTTTCCCCTCCCCCTCCCCTTCCCCATTCTCCAACTATGTCCCGTCTTTCCCCCCTCACCGGCGCCCACATTTCCCCAATGTCTCCCCCCTTCCCTGTTTACTTCTCAATTAACTTCCACCGTAACATTAACAATAACATTTCCTGCAGCATCAGTCCCTCAGTTCCGATCCAATTTCTCTTCTTTGATGAAGGTCCATGCTTCCTCCGCCGTCTCGAAATAATGGTGTCTCTCCTGATACGTGACCCATAGTCTTGCCGGCTGCAGCATCCCGAACTTCACCTTCCTTTTATGCAACACCTCTTTGGCTCGGTTGAAGCTCGCCCTCCTTCTCGCCACCTCCGCACTCCAATCCTGGTATACCCGTACCACTGCATTCTCCCATCTGCTACTCCGCACCTTTTTAGCCCATCTCAGGACCTCTTCTCTATCCTTAAGGCGGTAAAATCGCACGATTATCGCCCTGGGTGGTTCTCCCGCTTTTGGTCTTCTCGCCGGAATCCGATTTGCCCACTCCACCTCCAAGGGGCCCGTAGGGGCCTCAGCACCCATCAGTGAGCTCAGCATCGTACTTGCGTACGCTCCACAGTCCACTCCTTCCACACCCTCAGGGAGACCCAGTATCCGAAGGTTCTTCCTTCGCGCTCCATTTTCTAGGGCTTCGATCCTTTCAGTACACTTTTTATGAAGTGCCTCGTGCGTCTGTGTCTTAACCGCCAGGCCCAGGATCTCGTCCTCAATATCTGTCACCTTCTGCTCCACCACACGGAGCTCTGTCTCCTGGGTCTTTAATGTCTCCTTGAGCCCCTCAATTGCCTGTAGCAACGGGGTCAGCACCTCCCTCTTCAGCAGCTCCACGCACCGTCTCACAATTTCATGCTCAGGCCCCCATGTCGCCTGCGCTTTCTCCGCCGCCATCTTGTACTTCTCTCTTTCTGACCCTTTGGTCGACGATTCCTCGCGCTGCAGCCGCCGCCGCCGGTTTTTCCCTCCTTCGTTTGGGGGGGACTCCCTTCTCACACGCCCCACACCGGGTTGCGTCGTCGAAAAATTCCCCGTTGGGGCTCTTAAAAGAGCCCGAAGGTCCGTCGGAGCTGGAGCCGCCGAAGCGTGTGGCTAGCTAGGCATCACCGCAACCGGAAGTCCCTTCAGTGGCCTTGATGAGGTCTTTTCACAGTTGTTCCCTCTGCTGCTAGAATTCACTTTTGATACAGGCCCTCAGGTCAGCTTGCAGCTTTAAGCTTGCCCTTCCCCCGCCTGCATGCTGGAAGAGGCCCTGTTTATCCTGCAGTTGCAGCCAAATCTTTTACTGTTTCTGCGTGTGTCTGGCAACCAAGAGACATACCCTTCCTGGGGGACACTGTCGGGGGAATATTGTAGCCTTCTTCCCACACCGGGAAATGTCAAACAAATGCCGTGGGGGCCCTGTAAAAGAGCCCAAAAGTCCGTTCCAAGCAGGAGCTGCCGAATATGCGACCTAGCTCTGCATAGCCGCACCCGGAAGTCGTATATAGGGTGTTAATCACGCGCAGGAAATGTTACATGGGCTGGGGGAGAGAGGGGGATGGCGATGGGGGAAAAGAGACAAGGCTGCGACAGGAGCTGCACCAAAGGGGGCGGGGTAGGCTTAGGAAAGCGCGGGGTTTTTCCCACGCTAGGGAAGAAAGGCGGGAGGGGGAATGGAGGAACGCACACTGATTGGGAGATTCCCACACGGGGAGGTCAATGGGACAGCGGGGGAAGCCGGGGTCAGCAGGTGTCAGCTGACTTACGGGAGTGATATGTGGGGAGCAAAAAAGCTAGACACGGGTCTAGCGGGGTGGAGGGAGGATGGGGGGGGGGGGAGAAAAGGGTTGCTGCTGCATTGGCCAAAGGGGAATGGGACACAGAAGAGGTGGTTGGGGCGGGGGTCTCCCGGCTGGGGGACTGGAGGGTGAGGGCGGCGCGGACACGGGACTGGCCTAGAAAAGGAGGTGGCTAGTCGGGGGGGGGGGAGCCCCCCAATCCGGCTGATGACGTGGAATGTGAGGGGCCAGAATGGGCCAGTAAAGAGGGCCCAAGCGTTCGCGCACTTAAAGGGACTGAAGGCAGACATGGTCATGCTCCAAGAGACACATTTGAAGGTGGCGGATCAGGTCAGGTTAAGAAAGGGGTGGGTAGGACAGGTATTCCATTCGGGGCTGGACGCGAAGAACAGAGGGGTGGCAATATTGGTGGGGAAGCGGGTGTCGTTTGAGGCCAAGAATATTGTAGTGGACAACGGAGGGCGATATGTGATGGTGAACTGTAAGTTGCAGGGGACGTGGGTGGTATTGGTAAATGGATACGCCCCGAACTGGGATGATGCCGGATTCATGAAGCGCATGTTTGGGCGCATTCTGGACCTGGAGGTAGGAAGCCTGATAATGGGTGGGGATTTCAAGACGGTGTTGGACCCAGCACTGGTTCGCTCCAGATCTAGGACCGGAGAGAGGCCGGAGGCGGCCAAGGTGCTTAGGGGGTTTATGGATCAGATGGGGGGAGTGGACCCGTGGACGTTTGCCAAGCCGCAGGCCAGGGAATTTTCTTTTTTCTCCCACGTGCACAAAGCCGATTCCCGGTTAGATTTTTTTGTTCTGGGCAGGGCGCTGATCCCGAAAGTGGAGGGAACGGAGTATTCAGTCATAGCCGTTTTAGATCACGCCCCACACTGGGTGGACCTGGAGTTGGGAGAGGAGAGGGACCAACGCCCGCTGTGGCGGTTGGATGTGGGAATGCTGGCAGATGAGGTGGTGTGTGGGTGGGTGAGGGGGTGCATCAAAAGGTACCTGGAGGTCAATAACAACAGGGAGGTGCGGGTGGGGGTGGTATGGGAGGCGCGGAAGGCGGTGATCAGGGGAGAGCTAATCTCCATTAGGGCTCATAGGGAGAAGATAGAGGGCATGGAAAGGGAGAGGTTAGTGGGGGTGGTTTTAAGAGTGGACAGGAGATACGCAGAGGCCCCCGAGGAGGGATTACTTGGGGAAAGGCGACGTCTCCAGACGGAGTTTGATCTGTTGACCACAGGGAAGCCAGAGGCACAGGGGAGGAAGGCGCAGGGGGCGACCTACGAGTATGGGGAGAAGGCTAGTCGGATGCTGGCACACCAGCTCTGTAAGAGGATGGCAGCGAGGGAAATAGCTGGAGTCAAGGATGGAAGGGGAGCCACGGCGCGGAGTGCGACAAAAATAAACGAGGCATTCAAGGCCTTCTATGAGGAGCTGTACAGATCCCAGCCCCCAGCGGGGGAGAGGGGATGAGACGATTCCTAGACCAATTGAGATTCCCGAGGGTGGAGGAGCAAGAGGTGGCTGGTTTGGGGGCACCAATTGGGTTGGAGGAGCTGAGCAAGGGTTTGGGGAGTATGCAGGCAGGGAAGGCCCCGGGACCTGACGGGTTCCCGTTGGGAGTTCTACAGGAAGTACGTAGACCTGTTGGCCCCGCTACTAGTGAGGACCTTTAATGAGGCAAGGGAGGAAGGGACCCTGCCTCCGACAATGTCGGAGGCGACGATTTCTTTGATCCTAAAGCAGGACAAGGACCCACTGCAATGTGGATCGTACAGGCCGATGTCGCTCCTCAACGTGGATGCTAAGTTGCTGGCAAAAGTGCTGGCTAGGAGGATTGAGGACTGTGTCCCGGGGGTGATTCACGAGGACCAGACGGGATTTGTAAAGGGCAGGCAACTAAACACCAATGTGCGGCGGCTCCTAAACGTGATAATGATGCCATCGGTGGAGGGAGAGGCGGAGATAGTGGCAGCTATGGACGCGGAGAAGGCCTTTGACCGAGTAGAGTGGGAGTATCTCTGGGAAGTGCTGCGTAGGTTTGGGTTCGGGGGAGGGTTTATTAGCTGGGTTTAGCTCCTTTACAGAGCCCCAGTGGCGAGTGTGGTTACGAATCGGCGGAGGTCGGAGTATTTTCGACTGTACCATGGGACGAGGCAGGGGTGCCCCCTGTCCCCCCTGTTGTTTGCATTGGCGATTGAACCCTTGGCCATATCATTGAGGGAGTCTAGGAAATGGATGGGGGTGGTCCGAGGGGGAGAAGAGCATCGAGTGTCGCTTTATGCGGATGACCTGTTGCTGTATGTGGCGGATCCAGTGGAGGGGATGGTGGAGGTCATGCAGACTCTAAGGGAGTTTGGGGATTCTTCGGGCTATAAGCTCAATGTAGGGAAGAGTGAGCTTTTTGTAGTACAGGCAGGGGACCAAGAAAGGGGGATAGGCGATCTACCGCTGAGGAGGGCGGAGGGGAGCTTTCGGTACCTGGGGATCCAGATAGCCAGGAGTTGGGGGGCCCTACATAAACTGAATCTGACAAGGTTGGTGGAGCAGATGGAGGAGGACTTCAAAAGAGGGGACATGTTACCGCTCTCGCTAGCGGGTAGAGTGCAGTCGGTCAAAATGGTGGTCCTTCCATGGTTTCTCTTTGTGTTTCAGTTCCTTCCCATCGTGATCACCAAGGCCTTTTTTAAGAAGGTAGGCAGGAGTATTGTGGGGTTTGTGTGGGTGAATAAGGCCCCGAGGGGAAGGAGAGGGTTTTTGGAACGCAGTAGGGACCGAGGAGGGTTGGCGCTGCCGAACCTATGGAGCTCCTACTGGGCAGCAAATGTGGCGATGATCCGTAAGTGGGTGATGAATGGGGAGGGGGCGGCATGGAAGAGGATGGAGATGGCGTCCTGCAAAGGAACGAGCCTGGCGGTGCTGGTGACGGCACCGCTGCCGCTCTCGCTGTCAAGGTACACCACGAGTCCGGTGATGGCGGCAACGCTAAAGATCTGGGGCCAGTGGAGACGACACAGGGGTGCAATGGGAGCCTCGGTGTGGTCCCCGATCAGGGGTAACCATCGGTTTGTCCCGGGGAGGATGGACGGGGGGGTTTCAGAGCTGGCATCGGGCGGGGATTAGAAGAATGGGGGACCTGTTCATTGATGGGACGTTTGCGAGCCATGGGGCACTAGAGGAGAAGTTTGAGATACCCCCGGGAAATGCTTTCAGATACATGCAGGTGAGGGCATTTGTGAGGTGGCAGGTGAGGGAATTCCCGTTGCTCCTGGCACAGGAAATTCAAGACAGGGTGATCTCGGGTGTATGGGTCGGGGAGGGCAAGGTGTCGGCAATATACCAGGAGATGAAAGAGGGGGAAGCGTTGGTAGAGGAGCTGAAGGGTAAATGGGAGGAAGAGGAAGGTCTGTGGGCTGATGCCCTAGGTAGGGTTAATTCCTCCTCCTCGTGTGCCAGGCTCAGCCTGATACAATTTAAGGTGGTCCACAGAGCGCATTTGACGGGGGCGAGGTTGAGCAGGTTCTTTGGGGTAGAGGGCAGATGTGGAAGGTGTTCAGGGAGCCCGGCGAACCATGTCCATATGTTTTGGTCATGTCCAGCACTGGAGGGGTTCTGGAGAGGAGTGGCGGGAACAATATCTAAGGTGGTGAAAGTCCGGGTCAAGCCAAGCTGGGGGCTAGCAATATTTGGGGTAGTGGACGAGCCGGGAGTGCAGAAGGCGAAAGAGGCCGGCATTCTGGCCTTTGTGTCCCTAGTAGCCCGGCGAAGGATCTTGCTAATGTGGAAGGAGGCGAAGCCCCCCAGCGTGGAGGCCTGGATAAACGACATGGCTGGGTTCATTAAGCTGGAGAGGATACAGTTTGCCTTGAGAGGTTCTGCGCAGGGGCTCTCCAGGCGGTGGCAACCGTTCCTAGACTATCTCGTGGAGCGTTATATGAAGGTCGGTCAGCAGCAGCAGCAACCCAGGGGGGGGGGGATGTCCTGTGAAGGGGGGGGGGGTGGAAGGGGGGTCTGCCTAGGGGGTATTTGAGCAAGAGAACACATGAAAGATCTGGAAAACTGGCATGCATGGGAGGGAGCCAGTGCACAAAGCTCTGTAACATATCGTTTTACCATGTATATATCTTGCTTTGTGCGTTTTCTTTCTATTTTGTTACGAGGGGGGGGGTTTTATTGTTTGTAAGGGTGAAAAATTGTGTTAAAAAACTTTAATAAATAGATATATTTTTTAAAAACACATCATTCCAGGGTGACAGGGGGTGGGTGGGGGGAGGGTGCCGCAGCAGGGGCCGGTGTAAACCCACCCTTGCACGCCGCTGAGTTCGTTAAATTTCTTTAGTGCCGGTCCTCCTGGTGTCCGCTGCCACTTCCTCCCGGCAACATTGGCTGCTCTGTGGCTGACCTTCCGAGCCCCATGGGGGAACAGGGCAGCCCATCTGGTATCGACCGCGTCCAACAACCTGGTGGGGTCGGCATCCCCGAATCTTGGGCTGGTCTCCTCGATGACATGGCTGCGTGTTGTGTGAGGTTTGCTCAACAGGATCCGTCTAAATGCTCCTCCCCTTTGTTGGCCGTTAGATGGCGGCGTATCCTTGTGAATCAGCCAGTGGAACCATCATTTGTGGTGTGAAACCCGTGGGGCCTCGTTAAGTGTACCAATTAAAGTTTGTAACGAGTGAATGCTTCACCGGATTGAGCGTTGGGAAGCTCGCGACAATTCCCGCTCACTACCACACTTCAAAACCTTGACATTAAATCGCGCCTGTAGACTCATTAAGTCACAGAGGTCTACAGCGTTTCTGACTGTTTCCTCTGTCTATGTCCCTCATAATTTTATACATCTCAATCATGTGCACAGTGGTTAGCACTGTTGCTTTACAGCACCAGGGTCCCAGGTTCGATTCCCAGCTTGGGTTACTGACTGTACGGAGTCTGCACGTTCTCCCCATGTCTGCATGGGGTTTCTCCGGGTGCTCCGGTTTCCTCCCACAAGTACCGAAAGATGTGCTCGTTAGGTAATTTGGACATATTTCCCTCAGTGTATCCGAACAGGCGCCAACATGGGGATTTTCACAGTAACTTCATTGCAGTGTTAATGTAAGCCTGCTTCTGACACGAATAAAGATTACTATTATGTACCCCTTAGTCTCTGCTGCTCCAAGGAAAACAATCCCAGTCTATCTCTTCATAACTAAAACTCTCCAGCCCAGGCAACACCCTGGTCAATCTCCTCTCTATTTTTTCAGCGCTATCACATCCATCATACTCTAGCTGTGGCCTAACCAATGTTTAATACAGTTCCAGCAAAACCTCCCTGCTCTTAAACTCCATGCCTCGGCCAATAAAGGCAATTATGCCATATACTGGGCAGCATGGTGGCGCAGTGGTTAGCACTGGGACTGCGGCGCTGAGGACCTGGGTTTGAATCCTGGCCCTGGGTCACTGTCTGTGTGGAGTTTGCACATTCTCCCCATGTCTGTGTGGGTTTCAACCCCACAACCCAAAGATGTGCAGGTTAGGTGGATTGGCCACGCGAAATTGCACCTTAATTGGGGGAAAAAAATTATTGGGTACTCTAAAAAAAAAATGTAAAATTATGCCATATACCACCTCAACCACTTTATCACCTGCCCTGTTACTTTAAGGCACTGCTGTACATGTACACCAAGGTCCCCTGATCCTCGGTTCTTCCCAGGGTCCTGTCGTTCATTTCAATTGCCTGTTTGTTCTGCCCAAGTACACGTCTCATTTATCTGGATTGCATTCCATTTGCCATTATCAGCCCATCTGAACAGCCCGTCTATGTCCTCCTGTAATCTAAGGCTATCCCCCTCACCATTGACGACCCTACCAATTTTCGTATCATCGCAAACTTACTGATCAACCTTCTCACATCCTTGTATATACTTTTTAAAGAGTACCCAATTCTTTTTTTTTCTCAATTAAGGTGGCTAATCCACCCCACCCTGCACATCTTTTTGGGTTGTGGGGGTGAGACCTACGCAGGCACGAGGACAATGTGCAAACTCCATACGGACAGTGACCCGGAGCTGGGATCCAACCAGGGTCCTCGGAACCGTGAGACAGCAGTGCTAACCACCGTGCCACCACGCTGCCCCTTTCCTACATTCATATCTAAATCATTTATATAAACCACAAACAGCAAGGGCCCCAACACTGATCCCTGCGGGACCCCACTGGGCACAGGCTTCCAGTCAGAAAAACACCCCTCGATCATCGCCCTCTGCTTCCTGCCACTCAGTCAATTCTGGATCCAATTTGCCAAATTTCCTTGGATCCCATCTTCGCTATCAGTCTCCCATGTGGAATGTTCTGAAAGTTCTTGCTGGAGTCCAAGTACACTACCTCAAATGCATTGGCCTCATCAATACACTTAGACGCTTCTTCAAAAGATTCAATCAAAGTTGGTCAGACATGACTTCCCCTGTGGCCAGAGGGGAATTGAAAATTACTGCTAGCGCCCCCACTATTTCCTCCCTTGCCTCACTCAACAGCCGAGGATATATTTCATCCGGCCCTGGTGATTTATCTCCTTTTAAGCCTGCCAGACCAGTCATAACCCCCTATTTTGTTTAATCTAATCCTCCTTCTCCCCAATTTCGAAACCCACATCACCCCTCTCACTCATGAACACCGATACAAAGGTGTTGTTGGAGCTCTTCTTCGGTTAGAGGGTAGGCCGAATGAAGGAGTTAAGCTCCCTCCTCCATGTGGTCATATAGAGTGGCTTCCTGAGTGCTGCCCTTTTTGTAGTCGGGTGTCCTCTGGGGAGACAGAGTTTTCGTCTTTGATGAGGCCACGCTGCTCTGCCCCAAGTAACCTTTTTGTTATGGCAGCGATGTTGGTCCGTGTCTAGCATTCTTTGGCTAATCCCGGTATTCCTCTCTTATGGGGGTTTACATAGAAGATAGGAGCAGGAGGAGGCCTTTTGGCCCTTCGGCTCTGCTCCGCCATTAATCACGATCATGGCTGATCATCCAACTCAATAGCCTAATCCTGGTTTCTCCCCATAGCCTTTGATCCCATTCGCCCCAAATGCTATATCCAGCCGCCTCTTATATTCTTCTCCTTACTTGGATAGGTAGCGTGCAGTTTTAGGTCCTGTTATGCATATTGTGTCTTCTGGCTTTCCCTTATCGTATCGGAGGGGAGGGAGGGGGAGAATAGTATATCTCCCAAGACACCCAGTTGTTGGATGTTTTGTTGATTCTCCTTCTCCTTGATGATGGGTCTCCTCGGTTGAGGGCAACATGGATCTTCTAGAGTCGGGAGGGCTGGTGCACTGCCTTGGATGTGGTTGGCGAGGAGTAAGTCTTGGATCCTTGGTTTGCTGACTCTTATGGGTGAAAGGGCGTGAGGCCCAGGATATTGTACTGTTGCTGGTATCCTGTTGCCCCTTATGCTTTGGATGCTCCTTCTTGCTGGGATGTCCTGACAGGCTGTTTCGATCGAGTAGCTTTCTTCCTTTCCTTTTGGTTTTGGGGTGTGGGGCATGTGCCAAGGGATCCCAGGCTCATAGCTGTGTCCTGGTTCCTACTAACCTGTCACCCTCTGCTCCTGGTAGCTTTGTTTCTAATCCTGTCACGGTTAGCGTGTTGGGAGGCACTGGCCGCATTGATTCTAATCCGTATGAGCATTTGCTGGTCCTCTCCATATAAATGATCATTCTGTATACTGTGTCGGAGTTTTGGGTTTTGTTACGTCTGGTGGCAATATATAAAATATCCTCTTAGATTTAGTGCCCTGACGAATTATTTCTGTTACTTGTGACTTCCGTTATTGTGGGGTTAAAGAATTGGTGACTGGTTTCTGCTAAGGTACAGACAAGTCATGAATCCGAGGAGCAACGGGCGTCACAATGTGTTACAGATGCCTTTGGCATGGCTGGATCTGGGGGAAATATGTTCTGGTACATGCCTGAACATGACGCGAAGATCTTATCCTGAATTCCCATGGGCGATACGCTCAATCGGCATGTGGGAAGGTGTAAACCCTTGTTAAAATGGAAAAGCTGGGCAGCATGGTGGCACAGTGGTTAGTACTGCTGCCTCACGGTGCCGAGGTCCCAGGTTCGATCCCGGCTCTGGGTCACTGTCCGTGTGGAGTTTGCACATTCTCCCCGTGTTTGAGTGGGTTTCGCCCCCACAACCCAAAAGATGTGCAGGGTAGGTGGATTGGCCACACTAAATTGCCCCTTATTTGGAAAAAATTAATTGGGCACTCTAAATTTTAAAAACAAAATGGAAAAGCTTTAATAAAAGTATATATTTAAAAAAAATTATCAGTCTCTCTGGGGATTGTAATACTTCCCACTCCAACTGGTACCACTCCGAGTGGTAGCCTCTGATTTGTAACTTCCACTGTTTGAATCCTGTTCAAGAGACTTGAACATATTATCAAGGCTGATATTTCAGTTCTGAGAAAGTGATGCACTGTCGGAGATGCTGACTTTCTGCTGAGACTGAAACCGAGACCCCCCCGTCTGCCCCCTCAGGTGAATATGAAAGCTCCCGTGGCACTGTTTCAAAGAAGAGCAGTGGAGTTCTTTCTCATATCCTGGCCAGTATTTATGCTTCCCTCAACATCATAAGAACCCATTGGCTGGCCATGAATAATTTGTTCTTTGTGGGCTTGCTGTGTGCAAACTAGCGGCCGTATTTCCTGAATTACAAACTGTGGCTACGCTTCGGAAGCACATTGTTGGCTGCAAAGCGCTTCGGGAGAGCCTGAAGCAGGGAAAGATGCGACATAAACCAAGGTCCCAGGTTCGATTCCCAGCTGGGGTCACTGTCTGTGCGGAGTCTGCAGTTAGGTGGAATGGCCATGCTAAATTGCCCATTTAGTGTCTGTAGCACCGGAGGTAGCCCTCAAAGCATGCCAGCCAGTGCTTGAAAATAGATGTCGAGTTAGCTGCTTGGGGTGCGATGCGCAGGCACTCCGGGGTGATTCGGAGCACCATGTTCCCACGTCGTTTTCTTCAATTTAAATTCTGCTTAATAAATTTTAGCACCGTCAATATGACGCGAGGCAGGTTGAGGTAATGTCAATTGAAGGCTTTAAGCAGAACTTTATCCCCAGCAGCGTGGTTGCAGAATGCAGCTGCTGAGGGAAATGGAGGGAAAAGCTGGGTTCTTATACCGGCATTTCTGGGTGGAGTCCAGTAGGTGGCAGATCCTATCAGGACCTGGCATCCCTCCACCAATAGCCTGTCGACACGTGGTGTACTGTATTACCCCTAATACATACCACCACAGTGTCCAACAAGGTTAGGTGGGGTTACTGGATTATGGGGATAGGGTGGAGGGTGCTCTTTCCAAGGGCCGGTGCAGACTCAATGGTCCGAATGGCCTCCTTCTGTAAATTCTAGGATTCTATGCTAAAGGTGCCGCCTGTGAGGTAATGCATTTTGGAAGGTCTAATGCAGGTGGGGAATATACAGTGAATGGTAGAACCCTCAAGAGTATTGATAGTCAGAGAGATCTAGGTGTACAGGTCTACAGGTCACTGAAAGGGGCAACACAGGTGGAGAAGGTAATCAAGAAGGCATACGGCATGCTTGCCTTTATTGGCCGGGGCATTGAGTATAAGAATTGGCAAGTCATGTTGCAGCTGTGTCGAACCATAATTAGGCCACACTTGGAGTATAGTGTTCAATTCTGGTCGCCACACTACCAGAAGGATGTGGAGACTTTAGGGAGGGTGCAGAAGAGATTTACCAGGATGTTGCCTGGTATGGAGGGCATTAGCTATGAGGAGCGGTTGAATAAACTCGGTTTGTTCTCACCGGAACGACAGAGGTTGACGGGGGACCTGATAGAGGTCTACAAAATTATGAGGGGCATAGACAGAGTGGATAGTCAGAGGCTTTTTCCCAGGGTAGAGGGGTCAATTACTAGCCGGCATAGGTTTAAGGTGCGAGGGGCAAGGTTTAGAGGAGATGTACGAGGCAAGTTTTTTTACACAGAGGGTAGTGGGTGCCTGGAACTCGCTGCCGGAGGAGGTGATGGAAGCAGGGACAATGGTGACATTTAAGGGGCATCTTGACAAATACATGAATAGGATGGGAATATAGGGATACGGACCCAGGAAGTGTAGAAGATTTTAGTTTAGACGTGCAGCATGGTCGGCACAGGCTTGGAGGGCTGTACTTTTCTTTGTTTACTTTGTTCCCGAGTCTAAATCTGGATCTGAGGTGGAGTATGACTAAAGGAGGGGTGGTTTGCATGCTTCTATTCACGCTATTGATCATAAAAAAACATGGCCAAATCATTCATAACCAATAATGATTAATGCCTTTACATCCTGAGACACAGAAATAGGTGTGGGTTTAGAATAGCACTAGGCTTTCTTGCTCGAGTTACCTCCTGGAAATTTTCCAATCTCCTGATCCAAACTCAAACAAGTGCCGATCTTGAATGTTCCTTACCCCCACCACTGTCAATCTTCCCCTTCAATGCTCAGGGTTTTCACATTGCCACTTTGGTACTGGATGGTGCCCGATTTCTTTGGAACCTGTCCAAACCATGGGGCAGTGGGGGAGGGGGGCATCAACAGTAACTGCAGTGTAAGAACTCTAAATTGCAAGCCTTACTTTGAAGCAATCTCAGGGTGCAACAGGAACACTTCTGGGAGTAGGAGGAGTGTTCAAAAGATTTTTAGAAAGATCACACACAAATTGGTTTCCAGTTGTTAAACCTGTGCTCGGAGTTCTTTTGATCATGTTCCAATGGAACGCACACATTTTGCAGAGAGGGGAGCAGAAACACCAAGGGGAGTTGGCCCAGAGCCAATGGTGCGCATTCGAATCAGTATCATCTTCCCTGTCATCCCATCAGTGCAGCTCTTTGGCAACATTACAAAATTTGAATCCTTCGATACTAACAGAGAGATTTTGTCTCCCAGGCCTCAGTTAAAAATTCAGGCTAATATATAGCATCATAGAACCCGTACAGTACAGAATGAAGCCATTTGGCCCATCGAGTCTGCACCGACCTTCGAAAGAGCACCCTATCCTAGGCCCACTCCCCCATCCTAGCCCCATAAGGCGTAACCTCAATTAACCTTTGGGCATACTAAGGGGAAATTTTAGCATGATCAATCCACCTAAATTGCACATCTTTGGACTGTGGGGGGAAACCGGAGCACCTGGAGGAAACCCACACAGATACGGGAACTTGTGGCCAAACCCAGCTGAGATCACTGCCTAGCTAGCATGTAGGAGAGGAATTTGGTTTGGCATCAGACCACAACCAAGGATTATTATGATGAAATGGGTGGGGACTGAGAGGCAATGGAGAGACAGCGGAAGATGGGGTTTCCTTATGGGGCCTGCCTACGGTTCGTATGTACTGACTTCTTTTGAGGTACTAACGCTCTGAACAATTGAGCTTTGTTGCTGAGCAAACTGTCTTGCCAACATTGACCAAACTTGCTTAACAAAGTTCATTTGCAAACAGCACAAAATTGACCCTGATGGTCTCTGGGAGCACAGAATATCTTGAAGAAATTGTTCCAACAGGCAACTGATGTCCAGTTATATAACATATGCCCCAGCAATGCTATTCAACAATTTCTATATCTTCCTGAGGGAAACTAGTCAGCGAACAAAAGCTGAACCTGGTGCCCTGTTCTAAAGAAACAGCTGACCACTGTATCACAGCTGCGCCACTCGCTCAAAAGACGATACCTGACAGGCGTTCAATCATGGGTCCTCATTCTGTTAATTCTGTCTAACTGCAACAGAAATTGCAGCTGATTTGTCTCAGACTCTGATAACCTTTTATCCAACATATATGAAGCACAGAGGAAATAAACCAATACTTAGGTGACATGATGTTACCTAAATATGTCTAAAAACAGCAGGCGGCCGAATTGAGACATATGCTTGAGGAGTGCAAATTTCAACCTCTTGGAGTCTCATTGATCAAACTGATCAGGTGCAGAGAGGCACCTAGTATAAACGTAAATCACAAAGTCCTGATGCCTTTCTGTTGGGAGTCGAGCTACAGGGTTTGACTGCACAACAATGAACTACTTCAGCACAAACAATGAGACTTCTGCCAAGCTTCAGTAATATTACTATTTTGCTTGCCAACAAATCATTTATTTTCAAATTCAAACAAACTTCTTTTACTCTATACAATAACAACCAACTTGGTTCAGTGGCAACACTCTTATTTCCTTGAAGTTATATTTTTAAGTTTCAATCCAGGAATTGAGTACCAGGATCAGTGCAATGCTGAACTGTGCCCTGCATTGCTGGAAGGCTGACATGAGAAGTTAAACTAAAGGCCCATCGACCCTCTCAGATGAATATGAAAGATTCCATGGGCTCGATTCTATGCAGAAGCAGTGACCCTGTCCCCACCTGCCAACTTAAAAGACGGCCTCAATCCCACGTCTGCGTGGCTGATTTACCCAAGTCGGCTGTTATGGCTGTCGGGCCAAGGGCGATGCTTTCATAGAATCATAGAATTTACAGTGCAGAAGGAGGCCATTCGGCCCATCGAGTCTGCACCGGCTCTTGGAAAGAGCAGCCTACTCAATCCCACACCTCCACCCTATCCCAACAACCCAGCAACCCTACCCAACACTAATGGCAATTTTGGCCACTAAGGACAATATATCATGGCCAATCTACCTAACCTGCACATCTTTGGACTGTGGGAGGAAACCGGAGCACCCGGAGTAAACCAACACAGACACGGGGAGAACGTGCAGACTCCGCACAGACAGTGACCCAAGCCGGGAATCGAACCTGGGACCCTGTAGCTGTGAAGCAATTCTGCTACCGTGCTGCCTGCTCACAGCTAGGAGGGAGCCCGCCTCCGAGAGGTGCAGGCCAAACAAATGGCTGGTAGGTCTCTTGTGCCAGCAATGCCACTGGGAGTGGTGGCCACTGCTCGGGCAACAGGCCAACCTCAATCCGGAGGATCCTTGGAGCCAATTTAGAGGGTGGGTGCAGATTTCACCAAGGCCAGCGTGGCGGGCCCCCAATGAGGGAGCTGAGGGAACAAGAGGATGGGAGCCATGTGGGGCGGCGGGGGGGGGGGGGGGGGGGGGTCTGCAGTGTGCCCAACCAGAGGAGAACCCCAGTTGCAATAAGGCCACATGGTGAAACCTAGCAGCCTCGTCATGAGGCCTTTTCAGCCCCAAGGTGTCAGGTCGGCATCAGGCATCGCACTGCTACAATGGCACACCATTTTACACACTGCACCCCCCACCTGATTGCTTGTTCCAGGAAGACGGTTGGGTTACATCCCACACTGTGTTAGCATTTAAAAAAAAAAAATTTAGAGTACCCAATTATTATTTTTTTATTTTCCAATTAAGGGGCAATTTAGAATCATAGAATCATAGAAGTTTACAGCATGGAAACAGGCCCTTCGGCCCAACCAGTCCATGCCGCCCAGTTTTTACCATTAAGCTAGTCCCAGTTGCCCGCACTTGGCCCATAACCCTCTATACCCATCTTACCCATGTAACTATCTAAATGCTTTTTGAAAGACACAATTGTACCCGCCTCTACTACTACCTCTGGCAGCCCATTCCAGACACTCACTACCCTCTGAGTGAAGAAATTGCCCCTCTGGGCCCTTCTGAATCTCTCCCCTCTCACCTTAAACCTATGCCCTCTAGTTTTAGACTCCCCTACCTTTGGGAAAAGATGTTGACTATCTACCTTATCTATGCCCCTCATTATTTTATAGACCTCTATAAGATCACCCCTAAGCCTCCTACGCTCCAGGGAAAAAAGTCCCAGTCTATCCAGCCTCTCCTTATAACTCAAACCATCAAGTCCCGGCAACATCCTAGTAAATCTTTTCTGCACTCTTTCTAGTTTAATAATATCCTTTCTATAATAGGGCGACCAGAACTGCACACAGTATTCCAAGTGTGGCCGTACCAATGTCTTGTACAACTTCAACAAGACGTCCCAACTCCTGTATTCAATGTTCTGACCAATGAAACCAAGCATGCCGAATGCCTTCTTCACCACCCTGTCCACCTGCGACTCCACCTTCAAGGAGCTATGAACCTGTACTCCTAGATCTCTTTGTTCTATAACTCTCTCCAACGCCATACCATTAACTGAGTAGGTCCTGGCCTGATTCGATCTGCCAAAATGCATCACCTCACATTTATCTAAATTAAACTCCATCTGCCATTCGTCGGCCCACTGGCCTAATTGATCAAGATCCCGTTGCAATCCTAGATAACCTTCTTCACTATCCACTGTGCCACCAATCTTGGTGTCATCTGCAAACTTACTAACCATGCCTCCTAAATTCTCATCCAAATCATTAATATAAATCACAAATAACAGTGGACCCAGCACCGATCCCTGAGGCACACCACTGGTCACAGGCCTCCAGTTTGAAAAACAACCCTCTACAACCACCCTCTGCCTTCTGTCGTCCAGCCAATTTTGAATCCAATTGGCAACCTCACCCTGGATCCCGTGAGCTTTAACCTTCTGCAACAACCTACCATGCGGTACCTTGTCAAAGGCTTTGCTAAAGTCCATGTAGACAACGTCTACTGCACTGCCCTCATCTACCTTCTTGGTCACTCCCTCAAAAAACTCAATCAAATTTGTGAGACATGATTTTCCACGCACAAAGCCATGCTGACTGCCCCGAATCAGTCCTTGCCTCTCTAAATGCTTGTAGATCCTGTCTCTCAGAATACCTTCTAGCAACTTACCTACTACAGACGTTAGGCTCACCGGTCTGTAGTTCCCAGGCTTTTCCCTGCTGCCCTTCTTAAACAAGGGCACAACATTCGCCACTCTCCAATCTTCAGGCACCTCACCTGTGGCTGCCGATGATTCAAATATCTCGGTTAGGGGACCCGCAATTTCCTCCCTAGCCTCCCACAACATCCTGGGATACATTTCATCAGGTCCCGGGGATTTATCTACCTTGATGCGCTTTAAGACTTTCAGCACCTCCTCCTCTGTAATATGCACACTTCTCAAGACATCACTATTTATTTCCCTTAGTTTCCTAACATCCATGCCTTTCTCCACCGTGAATACCGATGAGAAATATTCATTCAGGATCTCACCCAACTCTTGTGGCTCTGCACATAGATGTCCTTGTTGATCCTTAAGAGGCCCGACTCTGTCCCGAGTTACTCTTTTCCCCTTTATGTATCTGTAGAATCTCTTTGGATTCTCCCTTGCATTATTTGCCAAAGCAATTTCATGTCCCCTTTTTGCCCTCCTGATTTCCCTCTTAACTCTATTTCGACAATCTCTATACTCTTCAAGGGATCTACTTGATCCCAGTTGCTTATGTACGTCATATGCCTCCTTCTTCTTTTTGACCAGAGTCTCAATATCTCGAGTCATCCAGGGTTCCCTACTTCTACCAGCCTTGCCCTTCACTCTAAAGGGAATGTGCTTACCCTGCACCCTGGTTAACACATTTTTAAAAGCCTCCCATTTACCAGCCGTCCCTTTGTCTGCCAATAGTCTCCCCCAATCTACCTCTGCAAGTTCCTGTCTGATACCATCAAAATTGGCCTTGCCCCAATTAAGAATTTTAACTCTTGGGCCAGACCTATCATTCTCCATAGCTATCTTAAAACTAATGGAATTATGGTCACTTGTCCCAAAGTGATCCCTCACTAGCACTTCTGTCACTTGCCCTTCCTTATTTCCCAAGACGAGGTCAAGTTTTGCCCCCTCTCTCGTCGGTCCATCCACATACTGAATGAGAAATTCCTCCTGAATACACTCAACAAATTTCCCTCCATCCAAGCCCCTAATGCTATGGCTGTCCCAGTCAATGTTGGGAAAGTTAAAGTCCCCTACTACTACCACCCTATTATTCTTGCAGCTATCTGTAATCTCCTTACATATTTGCTCCTCAATTTCCCGCTGACTATTTGGGGGCCTGTAGTACAGTCCTACCAAGGTGATCTCTCCCTTCTTATTTTTCAGTTCCACCCATATAGACTCAGTGGGCGAACCCTCGGATATATCCCCTCTAAGTACTGCCGTGATGTTCTCCCTAATCAAAAACGCCACTCCCCCTCCTCTCTTACCTCCTGTTCTATCCTTTCTATAGCATCTGTACCCCGGAACATTGAGCTGCCAGTCCTGCCCCTCCCTTAGCCATGTTTCAGTCATAGCTATAATATCCCAGTCCCATGTGCCCGTCCATGCCCTGAGTTCATCCGCTTTGCCCGTCAGGCCCCTTGCATTGAAATAAATGCAGTTTAATGTAGACCTTCCTTGCTCTCTGCCCTGCTTTCTCTGGTCATGCTTTACACACTCTCCCTTCCTGCCTTTTGTTTCTATCCCCACTGACTTCCTACATCGGTTCCCATCCCCCTGGCACATTAGTTTAAACCCTCCCCAACTGCACTAGCAAACACCCCCCCGAGAACATTGGTTCCGGTCCCACCCAGATGCAGACCGTCCGATTTGTACAGGTCCCACCTCCCCCAGAATCGGTCCCAATGTCCCAGGAATTTGAAACCCTCCCTCTTGCACCATCTCTCAAGCCACGTATTCATCCTAGCTATCCTGTCATTCCTACTCTGACTATCACGTGGCACTGGTAGCAATCCTGAGATTACTACCTTTGAGGTCCTACTTTTTAGTTTAACTCCTAACTCCCTAAATTCAGCTTGTAGGACCTCATCCCGTTTTTTTACCTATATCGTTGGTGCCTATATGCACCACGACAGCTGGCTGTTCACCCTCCCCCTCCAGCCGCTCCGAGACATCCTTGACCCTTGCACCAGGGAGGCAACATACCAACCTGGATTCTCGTTTGCGTCCGCAGAAACGCCTGTCTATTCCCCTTACAATTGAATCCCCGATCACTATAGCTCTGCCACTCTTTTTCCCGCCCTTCTGTGCAGCAGAGCCAGCCACGGTGCCATGAACCTGGCTGCTGCCACCTTCCCCTGGTGAGCCATCTCCCCCAACAGTTTCCAAAACGGTAAATATGTTTTGGAGGGAGATGACCGCAGGGGATCCCTGCACTGCCTTCCTACTCTTCCTCTGTCTGTTGGTCACCCTTTCCCTATCTGCCTCAGTAATTTTAATCTGCGGTGTGACCAACTCACTGAATGTGCTATCCACAACTTCCTCAGCATCGCGGATGCTCCAAAGTGAGTCCATCCGCAGCTCCAGAGCCGTCAAGCGGTCTAACAGGAGCTGCAGTTGGACACACTTCTTGCAGATGAAGGAGTCAGGGACACCAGAAGGGTCCCTGACTTGCCACATCTCACAAGAGGAGCATGACATTGGTATTTAGCGTGGCCAATCCACCTAACCTGCACATCTTTGGGTTGTGAGGGTGAAACCCACGCAGACACGGGGAGAACGTGCAAACTCCACACGGACAGTGACCCAGGCCGGGATTCGAACCCGGGCCGTCAGCGCCGCAGTCCCAGTGCTATCCACTGCACCGCATGCCGCCCCAAGCATTTTAAGGGTACGAATGGTGTCCTGCCCAACATTTACTCTCCATCAAAACAGGTTAGTTAGTCACGGCACATTATTGTTTGTAGGATCTTGCATTACACAGATTGGGTACCATATTAGCCAACAGAGCAACAGTAACTGCACTTCACATGTAGTTTTCTGATTGATCATAGAAAAAATGCTGTATGAATGCACAATTTTTCCTTTAGAGGTAAAATAATGTTTCCTGAAATAGGTGTATTTATAAATAGCACTTCAAAATAAAATTGAAAGGATATAAAATTCGTAAGGCAAAAAACTGCACAGTTATTGGTGTCGATGTGTTGCCGTTGTTGCTGATAGGAGGAATGGGGAATTCAATATCTGGAGTCCCTTAGGGGTCACCTTTTCTCCCAGGTCTGGAGGCTCATTTAAAGCAAGACGAATTGACAAGAATGCATGGATCCTTACCCATTAGACGTCTAAGAGTGAGAGGACTTAAACTGCACCTCTTATCACTGAAACCTCTTCCGATTCCAGGTTTGACAGACATACCAAGCCTCTGGTAAAGCGAATTGAAGATACCAAAGCCATCAAGATCGTGGAACTTATTCTATTTTGCGTTCCAAGGGTAACATCAAATTCAAACAGTGACAAACGACAGGAAAGCATGGTTACTCATCAGTCAACTAAAGCACTGTTAAGCTGTAAGGGTGCCAACGAGAGCAGACCACAGGGGCTGGGGGTATCCTCGGAACAGCTCCCGCTCTGTCACTGTTATCTTCTCTAGATGTGTGGCAAACACTCTGCACTGTTGGTGAAGTTACGGCAGTGAGGTTGGCACAGCTTGCAGTATTTACACCGTTTACAGCCCTCCCCCTCTACAATGCAAAGCGGAGATTTAAAAAGCGCAGGAGTTGCAAGTCGGAGCGGAGATTTAAAAAGCGCGGGAGCTGCGAGTCGGAGCGGAGATTTACAAAGCGCCGGAGCTGCGAGTCCGGAGCGGAGATTTAAAAAGTGCAGGAGCTGCGAGTCCGAGCGGAGATTTAAAAAGCGCGGGAGCTGCGAGTCCGGAGCGGAGATTTAAAAAGCGCAGGAGCTGCAAGTCAGAGCGGAGATTTAAAAAGCGCGGGAGCTGCGAGTCGGAGCGGAGATTTAAAAAGCGGCGGAGCTGCGAGTCCGAGTGGAGATTTAAAAAGCGTGGGAGGTGCGAGTCCGAGCGAAGATTTAAAAAGAGCAGGAGCTGCGAGTTGGAGCGGAGATTTAAAAAGATCAGGAGCTGCGAGTCAGAGCAGAGATTTAAAAAGCGCGGGAGCTGCGAGTCGGAGCGGTGATTTTAAAAGCGTAGGAGCTGCGAGTCGGAGCGGAGATTTAAAAAGCGCAGGAGCTGCGAGTCGGAGCGGAGATTTAAAAAGCCCGGGAGCTGCGAGTCGGAGCGGAGATTTAAAAAGCGCAGGAGCTGCGAGTCGGAGCGGAGATTTAAAAAGCACAGGAGCTGCGAGTCGGAGTGTAGATTTAAAAAGCACAGGAGCTGCGAGTCGGAGTGTAGATTTAAAAAGCGCGGGAGCTGCGAGACGGAGCGGAGATTTAAAAAGCGCAGGAGCTGCGAGTCGGAGTGTAGATTTAAAAAGCGCGGGAGCTGCGAGACGGAGCGGAGATTTAAAAAGCGCAGGAGCTGCGAGTCGGAGCGGAGATTTAAAAAGCGCAGGAGCTGCGAGTCGGAGCGGAGATTTAAAAAGCGCAGGAGCTGCGAGTCGGAGCGGAGATTTAAAAAGAGCAGGAGCTGCGAGTCGGAGCGGTGATTTAAAAAGCACAGGAGCTGCGAGTCGGAGTGTAGATTTAAAAAGCGCGGGAGCTGCGAGTCGGAGCGGAGATTTGAAAAGCACAGGAGCTGCGAGTCAGAGCGGAGATTTAAAAAGCGCGGGAGCTGCGAGTCGGAACGGAGATTTGAAAAGCACAGGAGCTGCGAGTCGGAGCGGAGATTTAAAAAGCGCAGGAGCTGCGAGTCAGAGCGGAGATTTAAAAAGAGCAGGAGCTGCGAGTTGGAGCGGAGATTTAAAAAGAGCAGGAGCTGCGAGTTGGAGCGGAGATTTAAAAAGCGCAGGAGCTGCGAGTCAGAGCGGTGATTTTAAAAGCGTAGGAGCTGCGAGTCAGAGCGGTGATTTTAAAAGCGTAGGAGCTGCGAGTCAGAGCGGAGATTTAAAAAGCGCGGGAGCTGCGAGTCGGAGCGGTGATTTTAAAAGCGTAGGAGCTGCGAGTCGGAGCGGAGTTTTAAAAAGCGCAGGAGCTGCGAGTCGGAGCGGAGATTTAAAAAGCGCAGGAGCTGTGAGTCGGAGCGGAGATTTAAAAAGCGCAGGAGCTGCGAGTCGGAGCGGAGATTTAAAAAGCACAGGAGCTGCGAGTCGGAGTGGAGATTTAAAAAGCGCGGGAGCTGCGAGTCGGAGCGGAGATTTGAAAAGCTCAGGAGCTGCGAGTCAGAGCGGAGATTTAAAAAGCGCGGGAGCTGCGAGTCGGAGCGGAGATTTGAAAAGCACAGGAGCTGCGAGTCGGAGCGGAGATTTAAAAAGCACAGGAGCTGCGAGTCGGAGCGTTGATTTGAAAAGCGCGGGAGCTGCGAGTCGGAGCGGAGATTTAAAAAGCACAGGAGCTGCGAGTCGGAGCGGAGATTTAAAAAGCACAGGAGCTGCGAGTCGGAGCGGAGATTTAAAAAGCACAGGAGCTGCGAGTCCGAGTGTAGATTTAAAAAGTGCAGAAGCTGCGAGTCGGAGCGGTGATTTAAAAAGCGCGGGAGCTGCGAGTCGGAGCGGAGATTTAAAAAGCGCGGGAGCTGCGAGTCGGAGCGGAGATTTAAAAAGCACAGGAGCTGCGAGTCGGAGCGGAGATTTAAAAAGCACAGGAGCTGCGAGTCGGAGCGGAGATTTAAAAAGCGCGGGAGCTGCGAGTCGGAGCGGAGATTTAAAAAGCGCGGGAGCTGCGAGTCGGAGCGGAGATTTAAAAAGCGCGGGAGCTGCGAGTCGGAGCGGAGATTTAAAAAGCACAGGAGCTGCGAGTCGGAGCGGAGATTTAAAAAGCACAGGAGCTGCGAGTCGGAGCGGAGATTTAAAAAGCACAGGAGCTGCGAGTCGGAGCGGAGATTTAAAAAGCGGCGGAGCTGCGAGTCCGAGTGGAGATTTAAAAAGCGTGGGAGGTGCGAGTCCGAGCGAAGATTTAAAAAGAGCAGGAGCTGCGAGTTGGAGCGGAGATTTAAAAAGATCAGGAGCTGCGAGTCAGAGCGGAGATTTAAAAAGCGCGGGAGCTGCGAGTCGGAGCGGTGATTTTAAAAGCGTAGGAACTGCGAGTCGGAGCGGAGATTTAAAAAGCGCAGGAGCTGCGAGTCGGAGCGGAGATTTAAAAAGCGCAGGAGCTGCGAGTCGGAGCGGAGATTTAAAAAGCGCAGGAGCTGCGAGTCGGAGTGGAGATTTAAAAAGCACAGGAGCTGCGAGTCGGAGCGGAGATTTAAAAAGCGCGGGAGCTGCGAGTCAGAGCGGAGATTTAAAAAGCGCGGGAGCTGCGAGTCGGAGCGGAGATTTGAAAAGCACAGGAGCTGCGAGTCGGAGCGGAGATTTAAAAAGCGCGGGAGCTGCGAGTCGGAGCGGAGATTTGAAAAGCACAGGAGCTGCGAGTCAGAGCGGAGATTTAAAAAGCGCGGGAGCTGCGAGTCGGAGCGGAGATTTGAAAAGCACAGGAGCTGCGAGTCGGAGCGGAGATTTAAAAAGCGCAGGAGCTGCGAGTCAGAGCGGAGATTTAAAAAGAGCAGGAGCTGCGAGTTGGAGCGGAGATTTAAAAAGAGCAGGAGCTGCGAGTTGGAGCGGAGATTTAAAAAGCGCAGGAGCTGCGAGTCGGAGCGGAGATTTAAAAAGCCCGGGAGCTGCGAGTCGGAGCGGAGATTTAAAAAGTGCAGGAGCTGCGAGTCCGAGCGGAGATTTAAAAAGCGCGGGAGCTGCGAGTCCGGAGCGGAGATTTAAAAAGCGAAGGAGCTGCAAGTCAGAGCGGAGATTTAAAAAGCGCGGGAGCTGCGAGTCGGAGCGGAGATTTAAAAAGCGGCGGAGCTGCGAGTCCGAGTGGAGATTTAAAAAGCGTGGGAGGTGCGAGTCCGAGCGAAGATTTAAAAAGAGCAGGAGCTGCGAGTTGGAGCGGAGATTTAAAAAGATCAGGAGCTGCGAGTCAGAGCAGAGATTTAAAAAGCGCGGGAGCTGCGAGTCGGAGCGGTGATTTTAAAAGCGTAGGAGCTGCGAGTCGGAGCGGAGATTTAAAAAGCGCAGGAGCTGCGAGTCGGAGCGGAGATTTAAAAAGCCCGGGAGCTGCGAGTCGGAGCGGAGATTTAAAAAGCGCAGGAGCTGCGAGTCGGAGCGGAGATTTAAAAAGCACAGGAGCTGCGAGTCGGAGTGTAGATTTAAAAAGCACAGGAGCTGCGAGTCGGAGTGTAGATTTAAAAAGCGCGGGAGCTGCGAGACGGAGCGGAGATTTAAAAAGCGCAGGAGCTGCGAGTCGGAGTGTAGATTTAAAAAGCGCGGGAGCTGCGAGACGGAGCGGAGATTTAAAAAGCGCAGGAGCTGCGAGTCGGAGCGGAGATTTAAAAAGCGCAGGAGCTGCGAGTCGGAGCGGAGATTTAAAAAGCGCAGGAGCTGCGAGTCGGAGCGGAGATTTAAAAAGAGCAGGAGCTGCGAGTCGGAGCGGTGATTTAAAAAGCACAGGAGCTGCGAGTCGGAGTGTAGATTTAAAAAGCGCGGGAGCTGCGAGTCGGAGCGGAGATTTGAAAAGCACAGGAGCTGCGAGTCAGAGCGGAGATTTAAAAAGCGCGGGAGCTGCGAGTCGGAACGGAGATTTGAAAAGCACAGGAGCTGCGAGTCGGAGCGGAGATTTAAAAAGCGCAGGAGCTGCGAGTCAGAGCGGAGATTTAAAAAGAGCAGGAGCTGCGAGTTGGAGCGGAGATTTAAAAAGAGCAGGAGCTGCGAGTTGGAGCGGAGATTTAAAAAGCGCAGGAGCTGCGAGTCAGAGCGGTGATTTTAAAAGCGTAGGAGCTGCGAGTCAGAGCGGTGATTTTAAAAGCGTAGGAGCTGCGAGTCAGAGCGGAGATTTAAAAAGCGCGGGAGCTGCGAGTCGGAGCGGTGATTTTAAAAGCGTAGGAGCTGCGAGTCGGAACGGAGTTTTAAAAAGCGCAGGAGCTGCGAGTCGGAGCGGAGATTTAAAAAGCGCAGGAGCTGCGAGTCGGAGCGGAGATTTAAAAAGCGCAGGAGCTGCGAGTCGGAGCGGAGATTTAAAAAGCACAGGAGCTGCGAGTCGGAGTGGAGATTTAAAAAGCGCGGGAGCTGCGAGTCGGAGCGGAGATTTGAAAAGCTCAGGAGCTGCGAGTCGGAGCGTTGATTTGAAAAGCGCGGGAGCTGCGAGTCGGAGCGGAGATTTAAAAAGCACAGGAGCTGCGAGTCGGAGCGGAGATTTAAAAAGCACAGGAGCTGCGAGTCGGAGCGGAGATTTAAAAAGCACAGGAGCTGCGAGTCCGAGTGTAGATTTAAAAAGTGCAGAAGCTGCGAGTCGGAGCGGTGATTTAAAAAGCGCGGGAGCTGCGAGTCGGAGCGGAGATTTAAAAAGCGCGGGAGCTGCGAGTCGGAGCGGAGATTTAAAAAGCACAGGAGCTGCGAGTCGGAGCGGAGATTTAAAAAGCACAGGAGCTGCGAGTCGGAGCGGAGATTTAAAAAGCGCGGGAGCTGCGAGTCGGAGCGGAGATTTAAAAAGCGCGGGAGCTGCGAGTCGGAGCGGAGATTTAAAAAGCGCGGGAGCTGCGAGTCGGAGCGGAGATTTAAAAAGCACAGGAGCTGCGAGTCGGAGCGGAGATTTAAAAAGCACAGGAGCTGCGAGTCGGAGCGGAGATTTAAAAAGCACAGGAGCTGCGAGTCGGAGCGGAGATTTAAAAAGCGGCGGAGCTGCGAGTCCGAGTGGAGATTTAAAAAGCGTGGGAGGTGCGAGTCCGAGCGAAGATTTAAAAAGAGCAGGAGTGCGAGTTGGAGCGGAGATTTAAAAAGATCAGGAGCTGCGAGTCAGAGCGGAGATTTAAAAAGCGCGGGAGCTGCGAGTCGGAGCGGTGATTTTAAAAGCGTAGGAACTGCGAGTCGGAGCGGAGATTTAAAAAGCGCAGGAGCTGCGAGTCGGAGCGGAGATTTAAAAAGCGCAGGAGCTGCGAGTCGGAGCGGAGATTTAAAAAGCGCAGGAGCTGCGAGTCGGAGTGGAGATTTAAAAAGCACAGGAGCTGCGAGTCGGAGCGGAGATTTAAAAAGCGCGGGAGCTGCGAGTCAGAGCGGAGATTTAAAAAGCGCGGGAGCTGCGAGTCGGAGCGGAGATTTGAAAAGCACAGGAGCTGCGAGTCGGAGCGGAGATTTAAAAAGCGCGGGAGCTGCGAGTCGGAGCGGAGATTTGAAAAGCACAGGAGCTGCGAGTCAGAGCGGAGATTTAAAAAGCGCGGGAGCTGCGAGTCGGAGCGGAGATTTGAAAAGCACAGGAGCTGCGAGTCGGAGCGGAGATTTAAAAAGCGCAGGAGCTGCGAGTCAGAGCGGAGATTTAAAAAGAGCAGGAGCTGCGAGTTGGAGCGGAGATTTAAAAAGAGCAGGAGCTGCGAGTTGGAGCGGAGATTTAAAAAGCGCAGGAGCTGCGAGTCGGAGCGGAGATTTAAAAAGCACAGGAGCTGCGAGTCGGAGCGGAGATTTAAAAAGCGTGGGAGCTGCGAGTCGGAGCGTTGATTTGAAAAGCTCAGGAGCTGCGAGTCGGAGCGGAGATTTAAAAAGCGCGGGAGCTGCGAGTCGGAGCGTTGATTTGAAAAGCACAGGAGCTGCGAGTCGGAGCGGAGATTTAAAAAGCGCGGGAGCTGCGAGTCGGAGCGTTGATTTGAAAAGCTCAGGAGCTGCGAGTCAGAGCGGAGATTTAAAAAGCGCGGGAGCTGCGAGTCGGAGCGGAGATTTGAAAAGCACAGGAGCTGCGAGTCGGAGCGGAGATTTAAAAAGAGCGGGAGCTGCGAGTCGGAGCGGAGATTTAAAAAGCGCAGGAGCTGCGAGTCGGAGCGGAGATTTAAAAAGCGCGGGAGCTGCGAGTCGGAGCGGAGATTTAAAAAGCGCGGGAGCTGCGAGTCGGAGCGGAGATTTAAAAAGCGCAGGAGCTGCGAGTCGGAGCGGAGATTTAAAAAGCGCGGGAGCTGCGAGTCGGAGCGGAGATTTGAAAAGCACAGGAGCTGCGAGTCGGAGCGGAGATTTAAAAAGTGCAGAAGCTGCGAGTCCGAACGAAGATTTAAAAAGCGTAGGAGCTGCGAGACGGAGCGGAGATTTAAAAAGCACAGGAGCTGCGAGTCGGAGCGGAGATTTAAAAAGCGCGGGAGCTGCGAGTCGGAGCGGTGATTTAAAAAGCGCGGGAGCTGCGAGACGGAGCGGAGATTTAAAAAGCACAGGAGCTGCGAGACGGAGCGGAGATTTAAAAAGCACAGGAGCTGCGAGACGGAGCGGAGATTTAAAAAGCGCGGGAGCTGCGAGTCGGAGCGGAGATTTAAAAAGCACAGGAGCTGCGAGACGGAGCGGAGATTTAAAAAGCGCGGGAGCTGCGAGTCGGAGCGGAGATTTAAAAAGCACAGGAGCTGCGAGACGGAGCGGAGATTTAAAAAGCACAGGAGCTGCGAGACGGAGCGGAGATTTAAAAAGCACAGGAGCTGCGAGACGGAGCGGAGATTTAAAAAGCACAGGAGCTGCAAGTCGGAGCGGAGATTTAAAAAGCGCGGGAGCTGCGAGTCGGAGCGGAGATTTAAAAAGCGCGGGAGCTGCGAGTCGGAGCGGAGATTTAAAAAGCACAGGAGCTGCGAGTCGGAGCGGAGATTTAAAAAGCGCCGGAGCTGCGAGTCAGAGCGGAGATTTAAAAAGAGCAGGAGCTGCGAGTCGGAGTGGAGATTTAAAAAGTGCAGAAGCTGCGAGTCGGAGCGGAGATTTAAAAAGTGCAGAAGCTGCGAGTCGGAGCGGAGATTTAAAAAGCGCGGGAGCTGCGAGACGGAGCGGAGATTTAAAAAGCGCGGGAGCTGCGAGACGGAGCGGAGATTTAAAAAGCACAGGAGCTGCGAGTCGGAGCGGAGATTTAAAAAGCGCGGGAGCTGCGAGTCGGAACGGAGATTTAAAAAGCGCGGGAGCTGCGAGTCGGAGCGGAGATTTAAAAAGCACAGGAGCTGCTAGTCGGAGCGGAGATTTAAAAAGCGCCGGAGCTGCGAGTCGGAGCGGAGATTTGAAAAGCACAGGAGCTGCGAGTCGGAGCGGAGATTTAAAAAGTGCAGAAGCTGCGAGTCCGAACGAAGATTTAAAAAGCGTAGGAGCTGCGAGACGGAGCGGAGATTTAAAAAGCACAGGAGCTGCGAGTCGGAGCGGAGATTTAAAAAGCGCGGGAGCTGCGAGTCGGAGCGGTGATTTAAAAAGCGCGGGAGCTGCGAGACGGAGCGGAGATTTAAAAAGCACAGGAGCTGCGAGACGGAGCGGAGATTTAAAAAGCACAGGAGCTGCGAGACGGAGCGGAGATTTAAAAAGCACGGGAGCTGCGAGTCGGAGCGGAGATTTAAAAAGCACAGGAGCTGCGAGACGGAGCGGAGATTTAAAAAGCGCGGGAGCTGCGAGTCGGAGCGGAGATTTAAAAAGCACAGGAGCTGCGAGACGGAGCGGAGATTTAAAAAGCACAGGAGCTGCGAGACGGAGCGGAGATTTAAAAAGCACAGGAGCTGCGAGACGGAGCGGAGATTTAAAAAGCACAGGAGCTGCAAGTCGGAGCGGAGATTTAAAAAGCGCGGGAGCTGCGAGTCGGAGCGGAGATTTAAAAAGCGCGGGAGCTGCGAGTCGGAGCGGAGATTTAAAAAGCACAGGAGCTGCGAGTCGGAGCGGAGATTTAAAAAGCGCCGGAGCTGCGAGTCAGAGCGGAGATTTAAAAAGAGCAGGAGCTGCGAGTCGGAGTGGAGATTTAAAAAGTGCAGAAGCTGCGAGTCGGAGCGGAGATTTAAAAAGTGCAGAAGCTGCGAGTCGGAGCGGAGATTTAAAAAGCGCGGGAGCTGCGAGACGGAGCGGAGATTTAAAAAGCGCGGGAGCTGCGAGACGGAGCGGAGATTTAAAAAGCACAGGAGCTGCGAGTCGGAGCGGAGATTTAAAAAGCGCGGGAGCTGCGAGTCGGAGCGGAGATTTAAAAAGCGCGGGAGCTGCGAGTCGGAGCGGAGATTTAAAAAGCACAGGAGCTGCTAGTCGGAGCGGAGATTTAAAAAGCGCCGGAGCTGCGAGTCGGAGCGGAGATTTAAAAAGCGCCGGAGCTGAGAGTCGGAGCGGAGATTTAAAAAGAGCGGGAGCTGCGAGTCGGAGCAGAGATTTAAAAAGAGCGGGAGCTGCGAGTCGGAGCGGAGATTTAAAAAGAGCGGGAGCTGCGAGTCGGAGCGGAGATTTAAAAAGCGCAGGAGCTGCGAGTCGGAGCGGAGATTTAAAAAGCGCGGGAGCTGCGAGTCGGAGCGGAGATTTAAAAAGAGCGGGAGCTGCGAGTCGGAGCGGAGATTTAAAAAGAGCAGGAGCTGCGAGTCGGAGCGGAGATTTAAAAAGCGCAGGAGCTGCGAGTCGGAGAAGAGATTTTAAAAGATCGTGGCCTAGTTTCAGGAGCCGTTCGGAGGAGGAGGAGCAGTCTCTGTCAGGGAGAGAACCTGAGAACATCTGAGACCCTCAGAAGGTAAGTAAGTGATTTTTACTCATTTTTACTTTTATTACCTTTTTGGGGGGGGGGGGGGGTGGGAACTGAAGTGACATCACAGAAAAGCTGTGACCTGAGTGGCTGGTTGGGAATCTACACTAAATTAAAAAAATTAAGCATTGGTCACTAATTAAACATAATTACTTCATTATAATTTAGAGGGGTATCTAAGCCAGAGATCGGAGAGTACTATATTTAGCTTTCACATTTATAGTAGAAATCTAGTGCTAGGAAACAGATAGTTAACAGTAACTTTTTATTTTTTTAAAATTTTAACTTTTAACTTTAATTTACTAATTAATTGACGCAATGTCAGTTAGAGGGGTGCAGTGCTCTGACTGTGAGATGTGGCAGATCCGGGAGGCTTCCAGCGTCCCGGATCGCTTCATCTGCAGAAAGTGCACCCAAATGGAGCTCCTCGCAGACAGCATGGTTTGGTTGGAGCAGCAATTGGATGCACTTAGGAGCATGCAGGAGGCGGAAAGAGTCATAGATAGCAGTTATATAAATGTGGTCACACCCAAGGTGCAGGCAGAGAAATGGGTGACCACCAGAAAGGGCATGCAGTCAGTGCAGGAATCCCCTGTGGTTGTCCCCCTCTCGAACAGGTATACCCCTTTGGATACTGTCGGGGGGGATAGCCTATCAGGGGAAAACAGCAGCAGCCAGAGCAGTGGCACCACGGCTGGCTCTGATGTTCAGAAGGGAGGGTCAAAGCGCAGAAGAGCAATAGTAATAGGGGACTCTATAGTCAGGGGCACAGATAGGCGCTTCTGTGGACATGAAAGAAACTCCAGGATGGTATGTTGCCTCCCTGGTGCCAGGGTCCAGGATATCTCCGAACGGGTTGAGGGCATCCTGAAGGGGGAGGGCAAACATATTGGTACTAACGACATAGGCAGGAAGGGGCATGAGGTCCTGCAGCAGGAGTTCAGGGAGCTAGGCAGAAAGTTAAAAGACAGGACCTCTAGGTTTGTAATCTCGGGATTACTCCCTGTGCCACGTGCCAGTGAGGCTAGAAATAGGAAGATAGAGCAGCTAAACACGTGGCTAAACAGCTGGTGTAGGAGTGAGGGTTTCCGTTATCTGGACCACTGGGAGCTCTTCCGGGGCAGGTGTGACCTATATAAGGACGGGTTGCATCTAAACTGGAGAGGCATAAATATCCTGGCCGCAAGGTTTGCTAGTGTCAGACGGGAGGGTTTAAACTAGTATGGCAGGGGGGTGGGCACGGGAGCAATAGGTCAGAAGGTGAGAGCATTGAGGGAGAACTAGGGAATAGGGACAGTGTGGCTCTGAGGCAGAGCAGACAGGGAGAAGTTGCTGAACACAGCGGGTCTGGTGGCCTGAAGTGCATGTGTTTTAATGCAAGAAGTATTACGGGTAAGGCAGATGAACTTAGAGCTTGGATTAGTACTTGGAACTATGATGTTGTTGCCATTACAGAGACCTGGTTGAGGGAAGGGCAGGATTGGCAGCTAAACGTTCCAGGATTTAGATGTTTCAGGTGGGGGATGTAAAAGGGGTGGCGGAGTTGCGCTACTGGTTAGGGAGGATATCACAGCTGTATTGCGGGAGGACACCTCAGAGGGCAGTGAGGCTATATGGGTAGGGATCAGGAATAAGAAGGGTGCAGTCACAATGTTGGGGGTTTACTACAGGCCTCCCAATAGCCAGCGGGAGATAGAAGAGCAGATAGTTAGACAGATTTTGGAAAAGAGTAAAACAACAGGGTTGTGGTGATGGGAGACTTCAACTTCCCCAATATTGACTGGGACTCACTTAGTGCCAGGGGCTTAGACGGGACAGAGTTTGTAAGGAGCATCCAGGAGGGCTTCTTAAAACAATATGTAGACAGTCCTACTAGGGAAGGGGCGGTACTGGACCTAATATTGGGGAATGAGCCCGGTCAGGTGGTAGAAGTTTCAGTAGAGGAGCATTTCGGGAACAGTGACCACTATTCAGTAAGATTTAAAGTGCTGGTGGACAAGGATAAGAGTGGTCCTAGGGTGAATGTGCTAAATTGGGGGAAGGCTAATTATAACAATATTAGGCGGGAACTGAAGAACCTAGATTGGGGGCGGATGTTTGAGGGCAAATCAACATCTGACATGTGGGAGGCTTTCAAGTGTCAGTTGAAAGGAATTCAGGACCGGCATGTTCCTGCGAGGAAGAAGGATAAATACGGCAATTTTCAGGAACCTTGGATAACGAGAGATATTGTCGGCCTCGTCAAAAAGAATAAGGAGGCATGTCAGGGCTAAAAGGCTGGGAACAGACGAAGCCTGTGTGGAATATAAGGAAAGTAGGAAGGAACTTAAGCAAGGAGTCAGGAGGGCTAGAAGGGGTCACGAAAAGTCATTGGCAAATAGGGTCAAGGAAAATCCCAAGGCTTTTTACACGTACGTAAAAAGCAAGAGGGTAGCCAAGGAAAGTGTTGGCCCACTGAAGGATAGGCGAGGGAATCTATGTGTGGAGCCAGAGGAAATGGGCGAGGTACTAAATGAATACTTTGCATCAGTATTCACCAAAGAGAAGGAATTGGTAGATGTTGAGTCTGGAGAAGGGTGTGTAGATAGCCTGGGTCACATTGAGATCCAAAAAGACGAGGTGTTGGGCATCTTAAAAAATATTAAGGTAGATAAGTCCCCAGGGCCTGAATGGATCTACCCCAGAATACTGATGGAGGCTGGAGAGGAAATTGCTGAGGCCTTGACAGAAATCTTTGGATCCTCGCTGTCTTCAGGTGATATCCCGGAGGACTGGAGAATAGCCAATGTTGTTCCTCTGTTTAAGAAGGGTAGCAAGGATAATCTAGGGAAATACAGGCCGTGAGCCTTACTTCAGTGGTAGGGAAATTACTGGAGAGAATTCTTCGAGACAGGATCTACTCCCATTTGGAAGCAAATGGACGTATTAGTGAGAGGCAGCATGGTTTTGTGAAGGGGAGGTCGTGTCTCACTAACTTGATCGAGTTTTTCGAGGAGGTCACAAAGATAATTGATGCAGGTAGGGCAGTGGATGTTGTCTATATGGACTTCAGTAAGGCCTTTGACAAGGTCCCTCATGGTAGACTAGTACAAAAGGTGAAGTCACACGGGATCAGGGATGAGCTGGCAAGGTGGATACAGAACTGGCTAGGTCACAGAAGGCAGAGAGTAGCAATGGAAGGATGCTTTTCTAATTGGAGGTCTGTGACCAGTGGTGTTCCACAGGGATCAGTGCTGGGACCTTTGCTGTTTGTAGTATATATAAATGATTTGGAGGAAAATGTAACTGGTCTGATTAGTCAGTTTGCAGACGACACAAAGGTTAGTGGAATTGCGGATAGCGATGAGGACTGTCAAGAGGATACAGCAGGATTTAGATTGTTTGGAGACTTGGGCGGAGAGATGGCAGATGGAGTTTAATCCAGACAAATGTGAGGTAATGCATTTTGGAAGGTCTAATGCAGGTAGGGAATATACAGTGAATGGTAGAACCCTCAAGAGTATTGAAAGTCAGAGAGATCTAGGAGTACAGGTCCACAGGTCACTGAAAGGGTCAACACAGGTGGAGAAGGTAGTCAAGAAGGCATATGGCATGCTTGCCTTCATTGGCCGGGGCATTGAGTATCAGAATTGGCAAGTCATGTTGCAGCTGTATAGAACCTTAGTTAGGCCACACTTGGAGTATAGTGTTCAATTCTGGTCGCCACACTACCAGAAGGATGTGGAGGCTTTAGAGAGAGTGCAGAAGAGATTTACCACAATGTTGCCTGGTATGGAGGGCATTAGCTATGAGGAGCGGTTGAATAAACTTGGTTTGTTCTGACTGGAACGACGGAGGTTGAGGGGCGACCTGATAGAGGTCTACAAAATTATGAGGGGCATAGACAGAGTGGATAGTCAGAGGCTTTTCCACAGGGTAGTGGGGTCAATTACTAGGGGGCATAGGTTTAGGGTGAGAGGGGCAAGGTTTAGAGTAGATGTACGAGGCAAGTTTTTTTACACAGAGGGTAGTGGGTGCCTGGAACTCGCTACCGGAGGAGGTGGTGGAAGCAGGGACGATAGTGACATTTAAGGGGCATCTTGACAAATACATGAATAGGATGGGAATAGAGGGATACGGACCCAGGAAGTGTAGAAGATTGTAGTTTAGTTGGGCAGCATGGTCGGCACGGGCTTGGAGGGCCGAAGGGCCTGTTGCTGTGCTGTACATTTCTTTGTTTTTGTTCATTTGTCTCCCAGAGACAAAACCCCCTGTGGAACCTTCATGTTCTCTGGACATTAAAACTGCCAAGGTTTTTGTTTAAAGCTGAATTCTCGGATCAGGATTAATTTACTTTTAGTTCTGTTACATTGTGGCCTCTGACCTTTGATGAGGACTGTCAGTACCAGCAAAGACAAATGAGGAAAGCTGGTGGTTGGGAGTGGTGGGACCTTGGTGAGAATGCACATCTCTTACTAATGATGAGAAATCCATGGCCTCTAATGAACTGTGATCAGCTGCAGCATGTATTCAGCCGGGGAAAGTCTGCCACTCTTTGGGCGACTTGGGGCAGCTATTGTAACCCACTTAAAAATGCAATATCCATCCAAGCCTTCAAATCATTTGTGCCAGACACCTACAAACAAGTATAAATGTGAAATGTAAAAATTCTGAGCGCATAATTTGATGAAAAGCAGGGCCGTCCTGCCAATGGCCTGGCCATCATTCAACCCTTAACCAAAATCATCAAACGGGGCTGAATCGGTGACTTATCTCAATGCTGTTTGCTCATGTAACGGCAACTATGCTTTGGAAGTATTTTTACAATGTTAACGAAGTATAATAATTCTTTGTTGTTCCTTTAGTTTTTTACACAAACGAGATTGATCAAATCTGGTTTCACAGCTGGTTTGTCAGCCAAATCGCAAGGTAATGACTTGCAAAATCTCTTTCCACTGGCATAGCATCTGTGACGATGGGAAAGAACTAATTTTTCTATTTCACATGTGTTATTTCACACTCGAGCTGGCAGACTGGATCCATAGTCATGGAATTATGGCGCCATTTTCCTCTTAAATAACTTCTTGTAACTGAATTAAATCTTGGAATTTGTGTCCAGAGGCACTGCATTCAAGTCACAATAAACAACTGGAATCGAATGTGACCTCTCAACAGGGGGTGGGTGCCGAGGGACTGTGAGGTGGGTTGGAAAGTGAGGCTAGAATATAAAGTGGGATCATTGCAGGAGCGTGCAAAGACATAAGGAAGCATTACCGCTCAAATACCTGTTCCTCTGTTCTGAAAGTGCTGACTAATCCTGCATTGAGATCCACGGGAGCCAACCTCACCCAAGTGGCCATTTCATAAAATCATAGAATCCCCACAGTGCAGACGGAGGCCATTCAGCCCATCGAGTCTGCACCGACCTTCTGAAAGTGCATCCCATACAGGCCCACTCCAAGGACCTATCACCGTCTAACCTTTGGACACTAAGGGGCAATTTAGCATGGCCAATCCACCTAACCTGCACATCTTTGGACTGTGGGAAGAAACCGGAGCACCCGGAGCAAACCCATGCAGACATTGGGAGAACGTGTAAACTCCGCAAAGTCAGTCACCCAAAACTGCAATTGACCCTGGGTCTCTGGCACTGTGGGATAGCGGTGCTAACCACTGTGCCACTGTGTTGCCCATGCTTGCATCTTTGGCGATCATTAATTAAGCCTGATCGGTTCTCCACTGGATGATTGCGCTTGAACAGACGCCACTGGCCAGCAACCAGGAGCAAGAACCTTGACTTGTTTTGGTGAACCCTCATCCAGAGCAGGGAGGTTAATTGTTTTTTTGTTTTTCTCTGTTTGATAAATATTTTTAGTAGCTTTTTCAAATTGTTTTACATAATTTACATTACACACATTTAACTAACATTTAACGATCCCTCCCTCAACCCGACAACAATTCATCAACTAACTACACTCCCTTTTAGCTGCTGACTGAGGCTAATTCCTGAATGTGAGATATGAATGGACGCCATCTCTTGTGAAACCTTCTCTAGACTCAAACTCCATTATGTCTCCCATCCATCTGAGGCACAGGGTGGATTAACTGACCTGCAGCCCAATAGGATCCGTCTCCTCGAGGCAAAGACTTAGACACCTGCCCCCACAACTGTCTGGAGCTCCGGCAAGTCCAATACCCCGAATATGGCCCCCAAGGGACTGGGTTCTAGCTTCAACTGTAACCCTGTCAACGTGATGCTAAGGAAGGTGCCCCAGAAACGCCTCAGTTTTAGGCACAACCAAAACATGTGCACATTATTAGCCAGCCCCCTCCCACACCTTTCACAAATGTCCTCAACCCCGTTGAACAGACGACTCATTCTCGACCTCATCAAAGGCGTTCTGTGAACTACCTTCAACTGTATTAGTGCCAACCTCGCATACGAGGTCAATGCATTTACCCTCCCTAAAAGTTTGCACCACAGCCAATCCTCCAAAATAGGGAGGTCAATCGTTGCTCGGTTACTGCGTAAATTGTAAAGGAAGCACAGCATTATCCTTTAAAATGCACATTGTTAAAACTTACACACCTGGATCGGGTTAGAAGTGCAAGTATACATCCATCATTTCCACTACAAATAGTATTTTCTTTAAAAATGTACAACAATCGCAACAATAAATACATTTTGATCTGTCCATGATTTATTTATTTTTCTATTCTCGTCGGGATTAGTACTGCAGCCTGAATGTATTTTGATGTAAAATTCCAAATTCTTCTAAGAGACAGAGAGAGAGAGGGAGAGTGATCGAAAACCTGTTTCATTCCGGGATTGAATAATAAACTACACTGGGAGCCTTTTCTGCTTCCAAAGGTAACTTTTTCATGCCTTTCCGATCGAGGTGATATACTTTCGTCAACTCTGTAAGTGACTGGGTCATGCACTAAAAAAACAAATCTTCTAATATCAGCAAAGCTCACGAGGGACCCATCAAAATGAAACAGCAGCAGAGAACACTCGCCCCAATGGGGAGGCTTCCATCAGGGTCGCTGCCGCCAGATCTTTTAGAAATACAACAACAACTTATCCGATATTCGAGTGACCTTTAGACATAAGTAACGCCATAAATCATACAGGAATCATGCATGCTTCCTGCAGAGACAATAGAAAAACACAACCGAGTTAATGATGTGTAGCTAGGCACCTACCTATAAAATAAGACAGCAGTACTGCCAGTATGACTGACACACCAACTGCACATAGAGCCGTGCACTTCCAACTGCAGTACTTGGATGATTTCTTGAACTTAAAAGCACTTCTGGAAAGAGTGTTCCGAGGCAGTGGGCGTGGAGGCGGCGAATACACGGTACTTGAGGCCATGGTGTAACCAGGCGAGGCTGTGCTGAATAATGGCGTTGTTCCCGTTCCGGTTTTGAAGAGGAAATGCCTGAAAAGCATGAGTGGAGAAGAATTGTGAAGATACGCGAGCGAGCCCTGGCGGACACAAGACCCAACGCGATGCTTGATGACAAGCGTGCACAAACGCCAGGGTTTCTCACAGTTGGGTTGAACATACAAACATGCCGAAGTGCAGGAGAGAGACATGGCAGCTTAAGATGGCTGAAGGACTTGGAAATGGCATCGGGGAGAAAAGAAACGCACTCCAGGTTAACAGGGGCGTTGACACAAAAACACCAAGTGATTGATTCCACAGACTGAAATACTCCTCGAGGCAACTCCTACCCCGAGTTAAAGGAAATATTTACTAAATATATTAAGTCTTCTTGCTTAATGAGGAGGTTGGGAAAAGTAGTACTACATTACCAGGGACTGAACGCTTTGACTGTTTTAAGAGTCTGTAACCACCTATTTTATCTCTACACTATAGTGCTAAGTAATTGTTTAACTGCTTATATTCTGAAGGGATTTGAAAAGAAATTCTGCCAGACTTGGATTTTATTGAAAGTGTCAAACCAGTGTTCAAATGAGATTGATTTTTTAAAAATAAAATGTATTTTTCAGAAATTATTGCCCTGTTGACTTGAATGAACTCTTGCATTCTGGCATTCCAAAATGTTTCGGGCTTAATCTGCAAAGTGAAGTTCAATCCAGAGTGAAACCTCTCAGTTTGACGTTAAAAAGATGCACCTTGAAAGGGCTCAATGTCATCCACATTAGGACTGAGGTAAAGGGGACACCAGGTCCAATCCTGCAGATGTGCTTCCAGCTGAGACAAGCGCCCTTTCAGTCAGTCTAAAATCAAAAGCGAGCTTCAAGATAATGCCAACACTTCTTTCAGCAGCCGAGAGCAGTAGAATGCAATTCCTGCAGGCCTGGTTAGGGAGGCAGGTCAGTCTTTTCACACTGAACCTTCCAGCATTGTTAAATGATATTTAGCAGTTGAATATATTTCAGCCCTCTCGAAATGAGTCACCCGCTGAAGATTGCTCAGGTTAGAACGTTTTAACGGTAAGAGGATTCAAACTAACAGGCTGATTGAAAACCCAATATTAACCCACTGATCCACGCACACTCTCGGTTACTGTCCACTCTTGCAGCAGCTATGCACATCAGAACTTGTTTTGCTTTACACTCTGTCCTGTCCAATTTCACATGCTGTTCTTCATCAGCATTTCCTGTGCCAATTAACTTTTAAAGCTCTGTATCCGTTACATAGGAACATAGGACTATGGAGAAGGGTAGCCCATTCAGGCCTTTGAGCTCATTCAGCCACCCAATAGTGGCTGATCTGGTGGTGGTCTCAATTCCATTTTGAAACCAGTCCTCCCCATAAAGCTAGACTTCCTTGTCTATCAAGGATCTACGTAAACCCTGCCTTGAATAAATTCCATAGCTCAGTCTCCACTGCTTCCTGGGCAAGTGAGTTAAACATACTAATGACCCTCTGAGAGAAAAGATGCCGTCTCATCTCTGTGTTAAATGGTGGACGCCTTATTCTTAAACCGTGTCCCCTGGTTCTATTCTCTCCCACATCCTCTCGGTATCCTCCCAGTAGAACTAAAAACTCTCCAATATCAGTTTGTGGCACATTTTTTTAGAAATGACATGGGAGTATATTTGACAATGGATCAATACTAACAAAGAAATATATTGAAAGGTAAAACTTCAGAGACAAGCACTTTAGCTGCTGCAATCTCTGCAGAGGAAATCATTTTTAAAATAAATTTAGAGTACCCAATTATTTTCTTTTCCAATTAAGGGGCAATTCAGCGTGGCCAACCCACCTAACCTGCACATCTTTTGGGTTGTGGGGGCGAAATTCATGCAGACATGGGGAGAATGTGCAAACTCCACATGGACAGTGGCCTGGGGCCAGGATTCGAACCCGGGTCTTCAGCGCCGTAGGCAGCAATGCTGCCCCGCAGAGGAAATCTTTAATGAGTGAACCGTGTACAAACCTCATGTCCCAAAATGTTTTGGATGATGCTAAACTACACTGTGATTCACTCATGGATATTTCTTCATCACTCTTTCCTTCCCTTCCTCTTGTGAATATATAAACTGACCGCAGTGTTGAACAAATGTGGCCGGGTCAATCCTTTATCCCTTTCTGTATTCCGGTATTTCAGCCAGGTAGCAGTGGGAGTACTTCAATCAATCTCTTGGCCCATACAGGTTAGGAAACAGGAGCAGAAAGTGTGAATGTTGGGTGAGGTTGAGATTGAACTCAGGTGCAATGTCTCCACAAACAAATATTCTGTCAGAACTCACTGCTTTAGTCCAGAATTCTACACCCAAATATAATGAACGGCCATTTGACCCAACAGAACTATGCTCCACTTGAACCTCTTCCACCTTAAGATATTTAATTAGAGCAGTTGGCTACACAGCTAGTTTGTGATGCGGAGCGAAGCCAACAGCGTGAGTTCAATTCCCGTACAGGCTCATGAAGGCCCCGCCTTCTCAACCTTGCCCCACGCCTGAGGTGTGGTGATCCTTCAGGTTAAATCACCACCAGTCAGTTCTCCCCCTCAAAGGGGAAAGCAGCCAATGGTCATCTGGGAATATGACGACTTTACCACTTTATTAAATAAGATGAAGAAGTACTGGAGAAGATGCAAACAAGATTTACAAGAATGATGCCAGAACTGAGAGATTATAACTATCGGGAAAGACTGAACAGACTGGGGCATGTTTCTCCAGAAGAGGAGGCTGTGAGATAACTTGATAGGGGTTTGACTGGGCAAAGCAAGGGAAGATGGCTGTACTTCTTGCGGAATCCAAAACTAGGGACCATAAATATGAGATAGTCACTAATACACCCAAGAGAGAATTCAGTATTGGTTAGAATGTGGATCTTGCAGGCTGCATGGTGGTGCAGTGGTTAGTACTACTGCCTCATGGCGCCGCGGATCCGGGTTCAATCCTGGCCCTGGGTCACTGTCCATGTGGAGTTTGCACATTCTCCCCGTGTCTGTGTGAGTCTCACCCCCACAAACCCACAATGTGCAGGGTAGGCAGATTGGCCATGCTAAATTGCCCCCTAATTGGAAAAAAAAAATTGGGTACTCTAAATTTCTATTAAAAAAGAATGTGCAGTGGATAGCACTATTGCCTCACGGCGTTGAGGTCCCAGGTTCAATCCTGGCTCTGGATCAATGTCCGTGTGGAGTTTGCACATTCTCCCCTTGATTGCGTGGATGTGCAGGATAGGTGGATTGGTCACGCGAAATTGTCCCTTAATTGGAAAAAATTAATTGAATATTCTAAATTTATTTTAAAAAAGAATGTGGGTCTTGTTACCATATAGGGTAGTTGAAGTGAATAGCATCAACGCACTTAAAGAGAAGATTGATAAGTAGATGAGGGAGAAAGGAAAAAAAGGATGTGTCGATTGAATGAGATGAATTAAGGTGGGAAGAGGGTCATGTGGAGCAAATAACAGCATAGATCTATTGGGTTAAATGGCCGTTCATTCTACTTTTGTGTAAAGTGTCTCCCCCAATGCAGTGACAATCTCTTTTCAAATGAGCTATTTCATCCTTTTGATATGCAGGTTAGTGTTATCTCACTGATAAGAATACCTGTCTAACCTCCATTCAAGAAGTCTTGTCATTAACCATAAACAATCATATTATGTATGCTGAAGCGGACTTCCGGTGGCGGCGGGCAGGAGGCAGCCGCACACTGGAGGGCTCCCGCTCGGGAATAGAAATTTTGCGGTTTTAACGCCCGGTCCCAGGGACAACTGAGGCTGAAAAGGCTGTAAGAAGGCCCAGGGAGGAGAAATGTCCAAGCTTGGGAAAAAAACGGCGTGAAAAAGGGGGTTAATGAAAGTCCGCCGGTGAGTGGAAAAGTCAACGCAGGAACTGTAAGGAAAGCGGAGGCTGGAGCACCAGGGGCGGCCGCATCGCTCACAGCAGAGAAATGAAATGAAATGAAATGAAAATCGCTTATTGTCACAAGTAGACTTCAAATGAAGTTACTGTGAAAAGCCCCTAGTCGCCACATTCTGGCGCCTGTTTGGGGAGGCTGTTACGGGAAATGGCCAAAGTGATAGTTGTGGAACTTGAAAAACAGTTCACAAAACACATGGAAGCGATGAAGAAGGAGATGGGGGCGGTATTGAAAGTGCTGGTGGAGGAGGCGATTGCCCCGGTGAGGGCGGCGGTATCAAGCGCAGCGGCGGAGGTGCGGGAGCAAGGTGAGACACTGAAGGAAGTGGAAGAGGTATTATCACAGCACAGTGATCAACTTACCTCGATGGGGAAGGAGTTGCGGAAGGTGACAGAGACCAATAAGGGTCTGCGAGCCAAAATGGAAGACCTGGAAAACATATCCAGGCGGCAGAATCTGAGGATCGTGGGTCTGCCCGAAGGGGTGGAAGGCCCGAGGCCGATGGAGTATTTTGCCACGATGTTGGCGGAGCTATTGGGGGAGGGGAATGATCCCTCTCGATACGAACTGGATCGGGCTCATCTGTCGTGGAGGCCTATACCAAAGGCGAGTGAGCCGCCAAGAGGAGTAACTGTGTATTTCCATAGGTACAGCGTGAAGGAGAAGGTCCTGTGCTGGGCAAAGCAGAAGTGGGTGGTGCAGTGGCCTGGAGCTGGTACATGCATAGATTAGGACTTTATGGTGGAGCTGGCGAGGAGGCGGGCTGCCTTCAGCCGGGTGAAGAAGGCTCTGTACATCAGCAAGGTGCAGTGCGGCATAGTATACCCAGCTAAGTTGAGGGTGACCTACAAATCCAAGGACTTTTATTTTGGGACGGCGGAAGCGGCGGAGGAGTTTGCGAAGGCAGAAGGACTGTGGCAGAATTGAGAAATGGGACTGAGAGCAGGTCGTGTACTGATGTAGCCTCATGTAACTTTATTTTTTCACTGCGTGTTGGTGTATGTACTAAATGAGTCGACACTGTATATTTGGACAAGGGAAGAGTTGGGACTTTAATTTGCAATGATGGTTCTTTGGGGCTTGGGTGCGTATGCTGGGGTTGTGTGCTAAAGGGGATTTCTTGGTTTTCCTGGGACCGGGCAAGGGGGAAGGAGACCCGGGCGGGGGCCTCCAAGCTGGCCGGTTTAAGCCGGCCAGTGAACGGGAGTGAGGTGGGGGGAGGGGCTGCATCCATCGGAGCCTGGTACAACAGGTTTCAGTGAGTCTAGCCGGGGTGAAAAGTTGGGGGAAGGAACTGAGGTTGGGGGGAGGAGTTTACAAGAGGAAGTGGAGGGGAGGAGTCTGGGAGGGGGGGGGGGTTCTACAATTCATGGGTGCCATTCACAGTACTCTTTCGGGGATTACATGGCATTGAATATTAGGGGGGCGGGGGGACTATATATGTCAACGGTGACCAGGGGCGATTCCTGATTCCTTTTTCTTTTTTCCTCTTTGGGAGGTTTAGTTTTATTTGATGCTCATATTGTCAGCTGGGCCGTTATTTGGGGGATGGTGGGAGGATGGGATCGTTGTTGTTAATAAGGGGATTGACATTGTATTCGTTACCGTTTACTGTTTGATGGTGGGGTGTAAATTCTGAAGAAAATGTGAAAATGGAGAATAAAAATATTTTTCAAAAAATGTATGCTAAAGCAGTGCCTAGGGGCTGTGGAGCTATTATTCACACCATCAAGCTTGCGATGCCCTCAAAACAAATTTGCTTTAAAATGACTGCTTTTCATTTGTATGGTTTAAACAGAAAGCTTGATGGACAGTGGTGAAGTATGATAAATGTGTCCACTCCTGAGGCAGTCCAGAGCTCACTTGCTCACTCTGTGCTTGTGAGCAACCCAGGCAGCTTCACAGAAAGTTATTCATGAGATCCTAACATTTGCTCAAGCAGGTTACCATAAGGCGCAGGAGCAGAAGTAGGCCGTTCGGCCCATCGGGTCTGCCCTGCCATTCAATGAGATCATGACTGCTTTGATGTGATAATTCTCAACTTCACTTTCCTGCCTTATACCCATAACCCTTGATTCCCTTACTGATTAAAAATCTGTCTGTCTCAGTCTTGAACATACTTAATGACCCAGCCTCTACAGCTCTCTTTGGTAAAGGATTCCACAGATGAACTACTCTCTGGGAGAATAAATTCCCCCTTGTTTGTCTTAAATGGACAACCCCTTATTTTGAGGTTATGTTCTCTGGTCCTCGACTCTCCCACAGCGGGAACAGTGTCTGAGCATATCTCTTGTCAAGCCTCCTGAGAATCCTATATGTCTCAATAAGGTTGCCTCTTATTCTTCTAAACCCCAATGAGCACACAAAAATCCGTCATCCCAGGATCAACCTTATGAATTTTCTCTGAACTGCCTCCAATGCCAGTATATCTTTCCTTAGATAAGGTGACCAAAACTGTTCATAGTATTTAATTTTGCCACACATTCCTTTTTTTCTTTAAACCCTAGATTCCATGTGTCTCCTCTCTGACTCTGGGACATTCATGGGCATCATACAGTGACCATAGGGTGAGCATATGTCGGCAAGCCTGGTCCAGGCAGCAAGTCTGACAAGAACTCTTTGCTCCTTTGTAGTCCCTGGGCACTAAAACCAATCCAGAACCTCTACCACCAGCACCACCAGCTTATGCATTACAAAATGGCGGGTCAAACATGCAGCCTTCCTGAGCTAAGGCATTCCGTTCCAGGTTATAATAATGGTAACTCAAGTACAATGGGTGTTCCATTTTAACCAATGCAGCATAGAAGCTCTGACAGATTTTAACAACATAATATGAACATTACATGTGAATAATGGTTTAAAACACAAAAGGTACAGCAATTACAACTCAAGAGGCAGCAGAATGGAAGATAACTATAAGAAGCATTTTTAACTGCCATGCAGACAGCACATGAACAAGAACATCACACAATGCCAGGGTTCATTTGAGGCCTCTTTGCAAATTAAATAATATTCAAGCCTGTTCGCTGCAGCAAATGATAGTTAACCGACTGAGGAACAGAAAAATGAGCAAAGTGAAGCAATACTTAGTTGTGCGTTTCTTTTCTTTGACACATTAATGCAAACAACTATTACATTCAGGACAGGGAATCAAAAAGGTACAGACAGAAAATGATGCAAGTCGTGACACGAGCTATCAGCAAGGCAAAGTTCAAATTCGCTTTGGGATAAAATCAGGTTGCAATTTTTAACAAGTTGCATTCATTTCTCATGGATGTTAGCTGGTATATAATCCAATTAAATTTTACTGCAACCTCCAAAGTAATCAGCCTATGTCCTTAAAATTATTTTGCCATTATATGCTAATGCCTGGGCGTTTTTAATGAATAAGTCTCCTGAGTTTCAAAAAAAAGCACTCGTCTGCTAGCCAGGGAAATGGGATCTTTAGGTAAATATACAATTCTGGCAAATTAGGGCACTTTGATGTTTCTGAGTTAATACGAGTTAACCGTTACTTTCGCCTGTTCAGATCAGCAAAGAGCAGTCTGTTTTAAATGATGGTATTGTGCAAACACTGCTCCACCATCAGGGGAAGATCTTTCCTCGGCTTCGTCCCCACAAATTCTATTCTTTTTCCTTGCCCCTTTTCCAAAACTCCCTCAAAAGCTACCATTCTGATTATGCCTGCAGTCACCCAAGTCATTTCCTCTACCTTGCTCAACAACAGTAGCAACCTGTATATATCGAGTGCCTTGAGCACAGGAAACAATGTCCAATGGTGTTTCATGGAGACACAAAGAACATGGATGATGTGCCCAAACAATTCAAGGGATTGGGGGACGTGACCAAAAAAATCCTTCCCATCTCTGTCTTTTCCTCTTATTCTGAACCTGTGCAGTTCGGGATTCCCTCAGGAGGGGAGTCATCCTCTCTGCACGTGGCCCCTCCGAATTTTCTGCTTTAATAAGATCACTTCTCATTCTTTTAAACTCCAATGAGTAGAACCGCAACCTGCTCAATCTTTCCTCACAAAATAATATCTTCAACCGAGAGATCAGCCATGTGAAACTGCTCTGAAATGCCTCCAATGCACGTAGTCCCCTCCTTGAAGGAGATCAAAACTGAACGGAGTACTCTAGGTGTGGTCTCACCAACATCCTGTACAGTTAGAGCAAGACTTCCTTACTTTTGTTGCCCCAGCCCACTTACAATGAAGACCAACATTCTATTTGCCTTCATAATTACTTGCTGTACCTGCTTGCTGTTTTTTTTGTGGTTCTTGCCTCCCATCTGAAGAGGTACCTTGAGATGTTTTCCATGGTTTTTTTGATAAATGTAAAGTACCCAATTCTTTTTTTTCCCAATTAAGAGACAATTTAGTGTGGTCAATCCACCTACCCTGCACATCTTTGTGTTCTGGGGGTGAGACCCACGCCGATATGGGGAGAAGGTGCAAACTCCAGACAGACAGTGACCCAGGGTTGGGATCGAATCTGGGTCCTCAGCGCTGTGCGGCAGTAATGCTAACTACTGCACCACCGTGCCGCCCTGTTTTCTATGTTTAATTAAGGGGCAATTTAGAGTGGCCAATCCACCTACCCTGCACATCTTTGGGTTGTGGAGGCGAATCCCACGCAAACACAAGGAGAACGTGCAAACTCCACATGGACAGTGACCCAGAGCCGGGATGGAACCTGGGACCTTGCCGCCATGAGCAGCAGCAATGCTAACCACTGCGCCTCTGTGCTGCCCTTGTTTTCTATGTTTAAGATACTTTACACACATGACATGTTAAGAACAATTGCACTTTTTTCTACTAAGGCACATTAGCAAGTGCCGCAGAATATTCGGCTGGTTGGAAAAGTGTGTAAAGGAAAAAGGCGTGGGTCAGTTGGTAGTACTCTTATCTCAGAATCAGAAAGATGGTGGTTCCACAGGGTTCCAGAATTTGATAGCCTAATCTTGGTTAAGACCAATCCATTACAGAGGGATTGCCACATTATTCCAACAAACACAACACATTAAACTGAGGACTCTTCCATCTGTTCAGGTGGACATGAGGAAATGATACAGGAAGGAGAGAAAAAAACTTCCTTTGATGTGTTATCCAACATTCCTCAACTAACATGCCCACCTCACTTTCAGCTTGTGAGGTCTGACTGTGTGTAAATTGGCTTCCATTTTTGTTTACGTAACAGTAATGACTGCACCTCAGTGCTTTGAGCTATCCGAGGTCATAAAGGCACTCTCTAAATGTAACTTTGTTCTTTCTTTCAACTTTTCCCATCCTGAGATCAACTAAATGCTGACCCACAGCTTGCTGACTAGATCGAACAAAGGGAGCACGGCTTGGCCAGAAGATGAGTCTCTGAAGCTTGGGTACGGGTGGGATCAGGGTTGACTGTTAAGCTGGATATGTAAAAAAAAAGACCATGTCTCTTTTAATGAGCTCTGCAATAGTATGTAATCCCTGCAGAAGTAGAACAGGGGCTTGTTTAGCACAGTGGGCTAAACAGCTGGCTTGTAATGCAGAACAATGCCAGCAGCATGGTTTCAATTCCCGTACCAGCCTCCCCGAACAGGCGCCGGAATGTGGCAACTAGGGGCTTTTCACAGTAACTTCATTGAAACCTACTTGTGACAATAAGCTATTATTATTATATTATTATTACATGTTCCAGCCTTGGGTGACTGTGCAGAATTTGTACTTTCTCCCCGTGTCTGTGCGGGGACTCCAGTTTCCTTCCACAGTCCAAAGATATGCAGGTTAGGTGGATTGGCCGTGCTAAATTGCCCCTTAGTGTCCAACGGTTAGGTGGTGTTGCGGGGGAATGGGCGAGGGAGGGTGCCCTTTCAAAGGGTTGGTGCGGACTCCATGGGCTGAATGGCCTCCTTCTGCAGTGTAAGGATTCTATTCCTACAAAGTCTGGTTGTTCTGCAACTGTGCAGTGAAGCACCTCGACGATGTACTTGTCACAAGGAAAACTGCCTCCACTAATCAATGCCGTTCATGCCACCCGCATTTCAATTTTAGAATACCAATCCCCATCACGTTGAGACTTAACATGCTGACAGCACAGAAACATGCTGGGGCCACCTTAATTAGATCGTTCTAAAATGACCTATTCACAGAATAAAACCCCCAAGTTCAACTTTATTTTGCAGGGCAAAGAAATCATGAATGGGAAGGAAAAAATTGGAAATTATTTGAAATTTCTGACAGCTGATGACAATGAATGAAATTAAAAGACTTAAGTTGCCTACACAGGTTTAACTGTTATTCTTGTGCAATAGTAGACCGGCTTGAGTGAACGGGAAATGAGTTGTTGCAAGGCTGCCAGACGAGTGATTTTATTTATTACCTCATGACAAAGTGTTGCTACAGTTAGTAATTTAGCTTGTTTGTACCCAAGAGAAACAGGTCTCTGGCCTCGAGACATCGCAAAAGCCGTCAACGACAACAAAAAAAATCAAAATAGGATTTTATTGAGAAACTATAGTTGGTACTCTTTGTTACATTAATATGCAAGATTCTGTGCTGGCAGCTCACATCACTTTTTGCTTGAATTTTTCAGAATGACATACCCGTCCCCGTAACTCCCATCGTGACACCGAGGAGTAAAAACATCCATCTCTATAAGGTTGTCATGCCCATTTTCAAGAACTGCCTGCTTTGCTAATTTTCTATGTGCAGAAATGAGATATAAAATGTTAAAGGAATCAGGGGAAGCATTCACCATCAGCATCATAAACAGCATTAAGGGAACTATGTACACATTTTTAAAAAAAGTAACACGTAGACTGCATTTGAATGAGTTGTTTCCTGCAGTAAAGGTGCAACCCTGTGCAATTCAGAAGAGAAGGAAATACAACAAGCCCTTTGCAACACTCTATGGCAGCTCGAGACCACTCGTACTATTTTCTTTTACAAATTTCCCCACTTGTGAAGTCGTATAAAAGAGAAATCTGCTCGGTTTACATGCGTAGTTCAAACTGAGTGGCTGGGCTGATGCGCTCTGGTAATTACTGCCACTTGTCAGGACAATCCACAACTCCTTGCTCACTGAGGCATTCATGAGACAGCATTGTTTGTGGAGATATTTGCCACCTCTTACTGTTGGCCAAGAACTAGCCAGTTATTTATTGCTTCGGCATGGTTTTGGGAAACAAAGATATAATCGAGCAACACACTGAGGCAATGATGCCGCCAGCCGGTTTGCGATTTCACAGATGCCCATTGAAAAAAAATTTCCACAAAAGAACTGCATGCTGGGGGTCTGCATGTGTTACAAATGGAATACGATAGAGATGATAACTCGACACGTTAGTTATTTCCACTCATGAGGTGGCTCAGGATTTGCTTCTGAGGTAAAACAGTTGGCTTCGCTCTTGAAAATAAAATCCACAGTGCGATCCAATTCAATCTTATTTGAAGATAAAGCAGGGGCTTGATTTAATGTTCCTCCATCAGCAGGTATGAATGCAATGGGTCTTGTAAAACCCAGCAAGCAGCTGGCTCTTCGTCTATCTACCCATCTGCCCGAGACCTGTCTGAAATTTTATGCGGGACACGGGGGAGTTGTGGAGCAGGTTGCTCACCCTAGGGTCAATTAATAGCCATATAAGGACCTCATCCTGCCACCGCTGGTGAACATCCTTATGGGGCCCCTTGAGCACATCGGAGGCACCTTCCCCACCAGCTCATTCCCCTTTGTAACCCTTCCCCCAGGACTCTTGAACGTTCCCTCACCTTCCTCTCCAACACCCCTGACTCAGGACTCACCCGGGCTACTTGGCATGGTGAGATTGCCTGCAATTCCAGCAGCGACCATCACTTCTGTCTGGCACAGCTGGGACTAGAGAGCTGCCAGCTAATCCAATTAGATAGGGGTGGAATTCTTGCTTCAGTTGCTGCAAGGCAGATGGCAGGGTAGTGGGCGGGCTCTGCCCCTACCTTTTAGCCAGCAGAGCAGAGACATTGGTGCCCCATAAAACTCAGCCCCATTTTCAAAGATGTTTTAATTCTTTAATTTTTGTAACACAGCAGAATGTACATGACAGATTCAGGCCATTTGACACAATAGCTCTCTGCCAATGTTTATGCTCCACACGAGGGCACAAATTTCTCTTCCTTTCTCCCTCGCATGGTTATTTCAATCACGTCAGCAGCATTGAGGAACGATTTGAGGGAATGAATTAAGTGTCACAAAACATTAAATAGTGCCATTTTGGCCACTGCTGAAGGCTGTTAATATCAGTAATGTACAAAATGCCATGTGAGATCGCTTGGGTCAATCAAGTGTTCCCATTCGGAGAAATACAGACCACCTTAAAGAAAAGTTTAACAATTCTTGGTTGTGCACATTAACTTTCTATGTTCGTGGCAGAGATCAGGCTAGCGATCTATGTTAGGAGGGGGAATCAGGTGATCTATGTTTGGAGGGGGGGGTGCATAGATACCGGGCGCGATCTACCTGCCGAGTCCCACCAGAACCGGAGAGCAACGTGGCCGGGAGATCCCGGAAGAGGCCTCCCCCGGGATTCCCGATGGCCGTTACGCCTCTTGAGGTCGAAACTGATCTCGCATGGCAAAGTGAGTTTAAGAACCCATTTTGCTGTGCTTGTGCCGGATCTAACGGCCACCCGGCATCTACCAGCCTCGCTGTGGATACCCCAACTGGGCGCCGTTCAGCACTGGTCTCCACAAACAGGGACCAGGTGGAACAGTCCTTGGGGGGGGGCCTCCCAGGATATCGGAGGCCCCCGGATGGTCAGCGTCCTGTCAGCGTGGCACCCTGGCAGTGCCAACTGGATGCCATCCTGGCACTGCCAGGGTGCTCAGGTGGCACTCACTGGTGCCAGACTGTCAGCGCCAAATGCCAGGCTGACATTTTGCCCGTGCTCGGATCGGTGTTGGGGGTGCAGTGCCCTTGTGAGATGGGGTGCAAGGGGACTCAATGATTCCCTTTTCGGTGAGTTGGGGCTTTGGGGGCTCCAGGATTGACGTTGCGGGATTGAGAGATCAGGACACAAGCAGAAAATGATGCTGAGTGTGGCCTCGTAGGGCGCATTCCCCACCAGGGTACTAAAATAATACTGAGAACTATTAAAAAGAGTGGTCGTTCCCGGCAACACTGCTAATCCCACCCAGAAAGGACTCTTTTTAAAAAAAAGTTAGATCGTGCCCACCATCAATGGGGTTGGGGCGGGAGTGGGGGGGGTTCTTTAATTCTTTAAGTGTAGGAGGATCTCGTCGGGGAACCCATCTGTTTCTCTGGGGAGAAACGCGCCGGTTTTCTCACTGAACCTGACGCTTTGCCATTTTGGGGACATTTCTGCCCACCCTTCCTAAGATGTGGTGTCCTGAACTGCTCGCAGTACTCTAGGCGTGGCCCAACTATCACTCCTACTCTCTTGTTTTCTGGTCCTGTCGATATAAAGGGCTTTTTGATTTTTTTCTATATCTATCCATGTCATAATAAAGACCTGTGTATCTGGATCCCCCAGTCTCATTGATCCTGCACAGTTTCCAGCTTTTCCTCATTTAGAAAGTACCCTGCTAACGATACCTTTAGTTCTAGTTGCTTCAACTTGGGTGAACAGTCTCCATATAAAGGACCATACCCAATGCCTACTGGAAGTCCATATAAGCGATGCCAAAAGACATTTCCCTGTCCTCTACTTTCGTCCCCTCTTCTTTTTTTTAAATTTACTGTACCCAATTAATTTATTTCCAATTGAGGGGCAATTTAGAGTGGCCAATCCACCTAGCCTGCACATCTTTGTGTTGTGGGGGCGAAACCCACGCAAACACAGGGAGAATGTGCACACGGACAGTGACCCAGAGCCGGGGTCGAACCTGGGACCACGGCGCCGTGAGGCTGCAGGGCTAACCCACTGCGCCACCGTGCTGCCCCTTTCATCCTCTCTTCAAAACATTCAATCCAATTTGCCAGGAATTAATTACCCTTCACTAATCCATGCTGGCTCTCTCTCTAACTTGCTGAAAGTTTTCTAGTGTGGTTTTTTTATCTGTTCATGGGATGTGGGCAACGCTGGCTCGGCCAACATGTATTGTCCATCTGCGATGCTTTTGAGAAGGTGGTGGTGAGCCGCCTTCTTGAACTGCTGCAATCCATGAATTGTAGGAACACCCACATTGCTGTTGGATGCGGTGGGGGTAGTTCTACGATTTTGACCCAGCAACTGTGAAGGAACAGTGATATAGTTCTTAGTCAAGATGGTGTGTGACTTGGAGGGGAATTTACCGGTGTTGCTGTTCCCATGCATCTGCTACCCTTGTCCTTCTCGGTAGTAAAGATCACAACTTTGAAAGGTGCTATTAAAGCAGTCTTGGTAAGTTGTCATAATGCATCTTCGAAATGGTACACACTGCGTCAGGGTATATAAGTGGTGGAGGGAGTGAAACTTGAATGATGGGGTGCGAATCAAGCAGGCTGCTTTGTCCTATATAGTGTCTAGCTTCTTGAGTGTTGTTGGAGGTGCACTCAACTAGGCAACAGGAAAGCGTTCCATCACACTCCCTGGTGTGACTTGCGGATGGTGGCCAGGTATTGGGTAGTCAGGAGGTGACTTACTCTACACAGCCTCTGGCCTGCTTTTGTAGCCACAATATTTATATCTAGTCCAGTTCACTTTCTGGTCAATGGTAACCCCCAGGATATTGATAGTGGGTGATTCACCAATGGCAATGCCATTGAGTGTCATGGGGAGATGGTTGGATTCTCTCTTGTTGGATATGGTCATTGCCTGACACTTGTGTGGCACAAATATTACTTGCCACAAGCACAAGCCTGAATATTGTCCAGTTCTTGCTGTATATGGGCACACGTTACTTCAGTATCTAAGGAGTTGCAAATGGTGCTGAACATTGTGCAATAATTTGTGAACATCCCTACTTCTGACTTTATGATGGAGGGAAGGTCAATCATCACATCCTTAACTAAAGTTACTTGCAATTTCTTGTCAACTGATGTAGGCAATTTGGTCCATAATTTTCTTGTTTCCCTCTATCACTGTCCTTTTTTAAAATTCAGAGTACCCGATTAGTTTTTTCCCAATTCAGGGGCAATTTAACGTGGCCAATCCACCGACCCTGCACATCTTTGGGTTGTGGGGCCGAAACCCACAAAAACACGGGGAGAACGTGCAAACTCCACACGGACAGTGACCCAGAGCCGGGATCGAACCTGGGACCTCGGCGCCGTGATACACCAGTTCTAACCACTGCGCCACCGTGCTGCCTTCACTTTCCTTAAATAGCAGAGCAGGATGCGTAATTTTTGAAATAAGGCCCCCCTCACCATCCATCTCCAAATACAACATAGCTTATCATCCTTGTCCCTCCACCCCCTTGAATATTTCATTCCCCTCTTGCAAAATGTAGCAATTCAGGCTAGGACATTGCTTTGGGGCAGAGGGACATCCTCGGGCATCTAACCCCTGTAATGAATGGTTTAGAAAACACTGGTTTGATCTCAACTAGAGTACTGTATTCAATCCTGGGCACCACCCTTTGGGAAAGTTTGTGAAGACGTCAGCAAGGGCACAGGAAAGTGTTCCAGGGACATGATTCCAGGGACAATGAAATTCAGCTGTGTGGACAGTTTGGGTTAACTCTGCTGCCTCACGACACCGAGGTCGCAGGTTCGATCCCGACTCTGGGTCGCTGTCCGTGTGGAGTATGCCCATTCTTTCCGTGTTTGTGTGGGTTTTGCCCCCACAGCCCAAAGATGTGCAGGGTAGGTGGATTGGCCACGCCAAATTGCCCCTTAATTGGAAAAAATAAATTGGGTACTCTAAATTTTAAAAAAAGAATGCGATGGAGGCAGATATAGTCGCATCTTTCAAAAGGAAATTGGACAACCACCTGAAGAGAAAAGCAATGTCAGGCTACAGGGAATGAAATTTGCCATGATGCTCCAGCAGAGAGCCAGCATCGACCTAATGGGCCAAATGGCCTCCCTCCGTGTGCAAGCATTTTGTTATCCTATTGTTCCAAGAGGACCAATGCGAGAGGGTCTGAAGTAGCGGAGCAAGAGTGAGATACTCAAAAGGTGGCGAGATGTGCCTCTGAAGCATCAAGATCACATTGAACGCAGGGAAACAGATCAGGAGATTTTGAAGAGCCAATACGTAGGGAGAAGTACACATTGGGTAATAACTACAGAACCCGAGGGAGTAGGAGTTAAATAGAATTGGAGACTTCCAGGGTGAGAATCTGGACTGAGAAACTGATTTAAAAAATAATTGTAATCAAATATAATAGGAAAGGATAGATAAAATAGTCATTAAAGCCTCTTTAAATTTTGTACCATGGAAAATTAGTTTTAAGGTAATAGATTTTCAATTAATTTATCACAATTAACCTATATTCTTGAAGGGCTGATATCCTGTATATAGGTTATGATTTATTGTACTGATACATAATTAATCTAATTTTCTATTGGAGTGCAATGCTCATTGTGACTTTATTAAAGGAGTTATTAAGCAAGTTAATTTGTTTTTGCTGCTAAAACAAAGTCAATAGTCATAGAATTTGTACTCATGACAAATGAACCATGGAGCTGTCCGAGTCGAGGTGATAAATGCCCCAAATCCCCCAGTGATGCTGGGTATATGGACTTTCAAAGGACGTTTGATAAAGTACCATTTAATAGACTTGTTAACAAAAGTGAAGCCCTTGGGATTAAAAGGATAGTGGCTGCATGGATATGAAATTAGCGGGGAGACAGAAAGCAGTCAGTAATGGTGAACAAATTGTTTTCAGACTGCAGGAATATGCAGTGGTGCCCCTTAGGGGTCAGTATTTGGGCCACTGTTGTTTTGATACATCATAATGACATGGACTTGGGTAAACAGGGTATAATTTCAATGATGGAAGATAATACAAAACACGGAAAGAGTGCAAGCAATATAAAAGATAGTAACAGACTGCAGACAAATATCGATACTGGTGAAATGGGCAGAGACATGGCTGATGAAATTTAATGTTGGAAGAGTGGAGTGATGTATTTTGTTGGGAAGACTGAGGGGAGGTAATAAAAGCAAAATGGTACAATTTTAAATTGGGTGAAGAAACAGAGAGCCCTTGGGCATATGCGCCCACATCTTGGAGGATGGCAGGACAAGTTCGAAAGGCTATTAAACAACATCGGTTGGGATCCTTGGCTTTAAAAATAGATGCTTACTGTACAAAATCATGGGATTGATGTTAGATCTTCAAAACAATACTGAGTCTGCCTCAGTTTAAGCACTGCGTCTACTTCTGCTCACCACACTTTAGGAAGGATGTCAAGACCCAAAAGAGGATGCAGAGGAGATTTACTAGGCTGGCACGAAATGTGGGCAATTGGGATTAGCTTAGTGGTAACAACTGGGCGGCATGGACAAGTTAGGCCGAAGGGTCTATTTTCATGCTGTAAACTTCTATGACTCTACACCAGAGATTGTGTACTTCAGCCATTCAGAAGCTATGGTTCTGCTCTGAGAGCAGAAAAGGTAAAGAAAGATTTAACAATGGTGTTCAAACGCATGAAGAGTTTTCTTCGATTCAGTAAGGAGAAACTGTTTCCAGTGGCTAAAGGGTTGGCAAGCAGAGGACACAGATTTACAATTGGTAAAGGAACCGGATATGTAATGAGGTGCTTTTTAAAAAAATTCTTTTAGTTGTTGTGATCTTTAATAATAATAATCTTTATTCGTGTCACAAGTAATTCATTGCCTGAAAGAGTAATGGAAGCAAATTCGATGGAAACTTGCAACGGGCAATTGGATAGATACTTCAAGAGGAAAGAGTCACAGACTTATGGGTAAAAAGCTGAAAAATTAGATTATTTGGACTTCTCCAAAAATAATTGGCATAAACAGAATGGACTGAGTGTTCTCCTTCTGTGCTGTCTTATATTTTAATAATTTTTAAATAATTAATGACTGTGTTGACTTTCTTCCTTCGCATTGGTAACTAAATGAGAGTAAACACAATGAGGAAAGGCAGAAGCGGAAAATTACCCCAAGATGTGTTTGCAATTGCTGTGCCTGGGGAGGCACAGTGGAAACAGAATTTAGCATTGTTGCCTCACGGTGCTGAGGACACCGGGTTCGATCCCGGCCCTGGGTCCCTGCTCGTGTAGAGTTTACATTCTCCCTGTTTCTGCATGGGTCTCACCACCCACAACCCAAAGATGTGCAGGCTGAGTGGATTGACCACGCTAAATTGGCCCTTCATTGCAACAAAAAAAAAAAAAAAAATTGGTTACTCTAAATTTATTTTTAAAAAAGAAATTGCTGTGGCCACGTCTGGGTGCATTGGATCACCTGGCTGTGCTGCACAGCGGAGGAAGGAACAGGAGTGGATCATTCAGCACCTTGAGCCTGTTCCACCATTCAATGAGGTCATGGCCGTACGTTAATGCTTTTCACTCATCTTGCTTCCATACCATTTAATACTCTTTCGCTAAACCTAAAGATCTATCAATCCTGTACAAACAGACAAAGTAGGAGCAGGCATAGGCCACTCGGCCCCTCAAGCCCATTCTGCTGGGTTCATGGCTGATCTGATTGTAACCTCAACCCCACATTCCTGCTACCCCAATAACCTTTCACCTCCTTGCTATTCCAGAATCTATCTGGCTCTGACTTAAAAAATTTGCAGACTCTGCTTCCACCGCCTTTTGAGAAAGAAAGTGCCAGAGAATCATTACCCTCGGAGAGAAAAGATTTCTCCTCATTGCTGTCTTAAAAGAGCAACCCCTTATTTTTAAACAGTGACCACTAGTTCTAGATTCTCTGACAAGGGAAACGTCCGTCCACATCCACGTCAGTACCCATCAGGATCTGAAGGTTTCGATCAAATCACCTTTCACTCTTCTTAACTCTAGTTGGTACAAACCTAACCTCTCCAACCTTTTCTCATCTCATCTTTGAATATTTCAATTGACCCACAGCTCCAACAGTTTTCGAGAGTGAGAATTCCTGATTTCATCGAGATTTGTGTGAAGCTATCACCCCTGAACGGCGTCAAACTAATTTTAAGATGACGCTCCCCTGTTCTGATCTCGGCACTAGAGGAAATAATTTCTCTGTCTTCACCCTATCACCTTAAAGAGACTCATTAGGTCAACTGTTAATCTTAATACTCAAGTGCAAGCTTATTCTATGCAACCTGTCCTCATAATTTAACCCCTTTAGCCTCAGTGTCATTCTAATGAATCTGCAATTCACCTCCCTGAAAAGCCAACATATCTTTCCTGAAGTCCAAGGCCCAGTTCATGAACACCAGCCGGCACCGTAGCACAATGGTTAGCACTGTTGCTTCACAACGCCAGGGTCCCAGGTTCGATTCCCGGCTTGGGTCACTGTCTGTGCGGAGTCTGCACGTTCATGCGTGGGTTTCCTCTGGGTGCTCCGGATTCCTCCCACAATGTCCGAAAAGACGTGATTGTTGCGTGAATTAGACATTCTGAATTCTCCCTCTGTGTACCCGAACAGGCGCCATAGTGTGGCGATTAGGGGCTTTTCACAGTAATTTCATTGCAGTGTTAATGTAAGCCTACTTGTGGCAATAACAAATATTATTATCTGAAACTCTTGCTTGTTCCAAGAAAATATCTTGGCTTTATTTTAGAGGCGCAAGGGGATGCCCTTAAGATAATATCATCAAAACAGATTATCTGGCAAGAATCACATTACTGTGGGACTTTGCTGTGGGCACATCGGCTTTCACGATTCCTATTTAACGGCAGTAATCGCACTTAACTGGCTGTAAAGTACTCAGGGACATAATGAGATTGTGAAATACACGGGGGCGAGATTCTCCGGTTCCCCAGCCGCATGTCCTCGGCGATGCGCCGTTCGCTGGTGGAGGGGATTCTCTCTTCCCGCTGCTTGTCAATGGGATTTCCCATTGAAGCTCCTCCACGATACCAGGAAACCTGCCAGCAGGAAAAGAGAATCCCAACGGCCAGAGAGTTCAGCCACTGTTTATTCAAGCCTGTATTTTTAAATTGCTCTCAAATTTGTCCCATTTTATCTTCTGTCCACCACCTTACCCACTATCGATTTTGGGCGAACCGGTCTACAGTGACCTGATTTGTCCTTTTCTCCCACTGAACAGTTACATTTCTCTCCCCCCCCCCCCTCCCCCCGCTTCCATATCCAAGAATGATCTAAAATGAATGCCACATGTGATTCTTCAGAGAAAGACTGTCATCCCTTCACTCTGACTACATTTCACCCAGGTGCCAAAACTACAAAGCATTTTTCTAATAAAATAATAGCTCACTTTTTTCCTGAATATGCAAAGCTGTAACGATTAAATCCATCAGTGTCATCATTTCTTCAGCTTCACATCATTTGGGAGTGGGCGGGCGGGGGGGGAGGGGGGGGGGGGGTGGCAGGGGGGAGAAGCATCTGATATTATTATGTCAGCTATTATAATTATACAGATCATGAGCAATTCTGCAGATCTATCAAGAAACCTCAATCTAAGTCTGCTGTACGATGTGACATTTCCATTTTCAGGCACATTAAATTCTGGATACCTGCCAATGCAATAGGTGCAGACAAATAACATGGGGGTGAGGAGAGAAGCAGGGTAGGGGAGGGTGATTCTAACCCTAATTTCTCTGAGTGACATGCCCACTCAGGGGCTTCCAGGCTTCTATTGTGGTTAGGGTCCATAGGTTGGAAAGGGATCGATTCGCTCAGGGTCAGCTATCCACAGAACCCTGCTGGAATTGTCGATCGCAGGTGAAGAGAGAGTCTGCAATACCCTCCTTTGGGAATAAAGTCTGCCAACATGCACTATAAAGACTTACAAAATGACTAATGGCCACCTGACTGATACAAAGATGTTGCCTGATGTCTGTGGAGTCGTACCCCAGCAGTGACTCGAAGAAATCAAGGAAGGAGAGAAAATGGAAAGGACTGTGTAACAAGGACGTTCTACCTTTTTACGATCCTGATTAAATAACCCTCAGACAGAAAATACTTCTTGAAGCACAAGAAAGATTGAGGTCCTTCGTTTCAGTGCAGCTACATAAGTTGTGGCTGACAACAGTTAACTGGAGAGCAACAGGAGCTGCCACAGAGAAACCAATTATCTTCCTTCATTGATCTCAACGTGAACTGAAGTTTCCATCGGTGAAAGCCAGAGGCTGTATCTAATGATGAGACATGTTACGTATAGTCTGAGCATGCTACTAGGGCAAACGTCTTATAAATCATGCAGCAACAAACTGTGAGCTGCCACCTCCCTGTAATACACAGCGTACAGGTATCTCATTTGTGGGACATGTGGGGGAAAGAAAGCTCAGTACGTTTGCTGAGTTTGAATGTCTTGTCACATATAAACCGGGGAATGGAAAACATACAGTCCAGATTTCAAATAGCCAATTTGAACTAGGTGTGGCAAGCAGAGACAGAGTTTAGACATATTTGTCATTTACATTTTGAGTTAAGGAAGCATGTATATGTTTTGGATTCATCAAAAGGATGTCAAATCTTTGCTGATAGAGTTAAATTATTTGAAGGCCAAAGGGCATTTGCGCAGCATTAACTGTTCTTATGTTCATTTAGGTAGTTGTGAATGGGACATTTGCCTCTGCTTGCACTCAGTTCCACAGCCTCAAATACTCCTAGGTCAGGTACACTTCAGATTTTAGGGACAGATTCATTCAGCTTCCCCAACGGTGCCCCACATAACCCCAAAGTCATAAGGACAACATTATCCATTTCCCTTTCTCCACCTAAGCCATCTCTGTTACCCATGATGTGGAGAAGCACAGCTCCTTCATCAGGTGATGAAGGAGCAGCACTCCGAAAGCTAGTGATTCAAAACAAACCTGTTGGCCTTTAACCTCGTGTTGTAAGACTTATCTCTATTACCAGTCACGGTAAGACTGCCAGTTGGAGCCAAGCTATGGTTGGACTGACACTGGGCTTGTCTCCATTAAATTGAATCAAACTCTTGTCTTTGGTAAAGGGAGATTTCCAGTAAAGGCTAGTTCAAGTCATAAACAACAGCAATGATAAACTCCCTGTTCCATACGTTATATACTAAATGGGGAGATAGTGATGTATTGGCAAAGTCACTGGACTAGTAATCCAGAGGCTCAGGGCAATTGCTCTATGGGAAAGGAGTCAAATCCCACCACAGCAGCTGGTGGAATTTAAATTAAATTAATAAATCTGGAATATAAAGCTTGTAATGGTGACTGTGACAATTATCATCGATTGTCGTTAAGAACCCATCTGGCTCACTAATGATCGAGAGGGAAAGAAATCTGCCATCCTTACCTGGTCTGACCTATATATAAGACCATAAGACATAGAAGCAGATTTAGGCCACTTGGCCCATCGTGTCTGCCCCTCCATTCAATCATGGCTGATATTTTTCTCATCCCCATTTTCCTGCCTTCTCCCCATAACTCCTGATCCCTTTATTAATCAAGATTCTACTTCTGTCTTAAAGACACTCAGTGATTTGGCCTCGATAGCCTTCTGTGGCAAAGGTTTCCACAGATACACAACCTCTGGCCGAAGAAATTCCTCCTCATCTGTTTTAAAGGATCGTCCCTTTAGTCTGAGATTGCGTCCTCTGATTCTAGTATTTCCTACAAGTGGAAACATCCTCTCCACGTCCACACTATCCAGGCCTCGCAGTATCTTGTAAGTTTCAATTAGAATCCCCCCTCATCCTTCTAAACTCCAACGCGTACAGACTCAGAGTCCTCAACCATTCCTCAAACGACATGCTGTTCATTCCAGGAATCATTCTTGTGAACCTCCTCTGGAATCTTTCAAAGGCCAGCACATCTTTCCTTAGATAGGGGGCCCAAAACTGCACTCAATAGTCCAAATGGGGTCTGACCAGAGCCTTGTACAGCCTCAGAAGTACATCCCTGGTCTTGTATTCTAGCCGTCTTGACATGAATGCTAGCATTGCAGTTGCTTTCTTAACTGCCGACTGAACCTGCACGTCAACCTGAAGAGAATCGTGAACAAGGACTCCCAAGTCCCTTTGTGCTTCTGCTTTCCTAAGCATTTCCCCATTTAGAAAATAGTCAATGCCTAAATTCCTCCTTCCAAAGTGCAAAACCTCACACTTTTCCCCATTGTATTTCATCTACCACTTCATTGCCCACTCTCCTAGCCTGTCCAAATCCTTCTGCAGCCCCCCTGCTTCCTCAATACTACCTTTCCCTCCACAGACCTTTGTATCATCTGCAAACTTTACAACAGTGCCTTCAGTTCCTTCTTCCTTCTATATAACTCCCTCTGAATTGGCCCAGGAAGCCATTCAATTCATCGGCAATTAGGGATGGGCAATAAATGCTGGCCTTGCCAGCGATGCCCACATCTGGGGCTGGTTTAGCACAGGGCTAAATAGCTGGCTTTTAAAGCAGAACAAGGCAGGCCAGCAGCACGGTTCAATTCCCATACCAGCCTCCCCGAACAGGCGCCGGAATGTGGCGACTAGGGGCTTTTCACTAACTTCATTTGAAGCCTACTTGTGACAATAAGCGATTTTCATTTCATTTTTTCATTTCATCCCCTGAAATAATTTTTTTTAAAAACGGGTATCCTGCTACTAAAGACTGATAGAGAAAAGGAAAACATCAGCCGGAATTCAACTTCCATTCACTGGCAGCAGGATTCTCTGGTCACATTGGCAGCGCACCCCCGCCTGCATGTTTCCCGGCTGCGTGGCATAGTTTCAACGGGAAATCCCATTGACAGCGGCGGGAGCAGAGAACGGTGCGCCGTCTCCCAAATTAGGGTTAAGGTTAGGGTTAGGGTCACTAACACGCGGCTGGAAGGCCGGAGAATCCCGCCATCATCTCCTGCTTTCAAAGCACCAGAAGACAATCCAATGAAATGGTTCTGCTACAAAATAGAGCAGGAGTGAGTGCCTTAAGAATGTTAGCAGCAATTCCGGGAAGAGCTCCCAACAATCACCATCAAAATAATTTTGAGCCTCAACTCGGAAAGATCACTCACCCGGGGAAAGGTCAAGACAATGATATGCCCGAAATATAAAATCAGTGATAATTGAGGCTCTCTCACCACCCACAAGGAATCACCAGCCGACTGACAATCAGAACTGTAACTAAACTGCAAGAGTCTTGTGCGATATCTTCATTAACACAAGAATACTGTAAAAGAGCCCGTATTGATAGTTACTTGAAAACAGAAGATTAGTTGTCTCTTGCAGACAACCTGTCAAAAATAAAAGAGTTGTATTTGAATGATTTCTCCTTTAAAATTGTAATCAGCGGCCAATCACTTGCCGGTTGAGATCACCAGACGGGAGTAAGGAAGAAACCTCCGTGAATTCACGGTGATTTAGAAACAAGAATTGTGAGCGGGGATGAAAAAATTCCAACAATCCCGTTATTGAAAGGGATTGACTTCCCATTTCATTTTTGCTCCTTCTCAGCAGCTGGATAGGGCTCATTTAGATTTGCACTCAGGCCGAGGCCAGGCTGCATTTATTTCCCATCTTTCGGCGCCCATCGAAGCAGATGGTGAGGAGAAGTTTGAAGTTTGTTTGAGCACATGCCCAGGGCTGCTGATTGTTGCTGCATTGATGGGAAAGGACAAGGGTCTGTCCTGTGGCAGTCCTATGATAAATCCAGTATTCGTCGTGCTGTCAGGAGGGCACAGCAACTGGAGGGAAAATACTTATGGACAGACAGCGAGAAAAGAATCCAGAAAATGAGTCAAATATTAACCTCAGTTAGTCACTTATTAGTGCCAACAAGAAAAAAAGGTCTTGCATTTATATAGCACCTTCATAGCAGCACGGTAGCATTGTGGATAGCACACTTGCTTCACAGCTCCAGGGGCCCAGGTTTGATTCCGGCTTGGGTCACTGTCTGTGCGGGGTGCAGAGTCTGCACATCCTCCCCGTGTGTGCGTGGGATTCCTCCGGGTGCTCCAGTTTCCTCCCACAGTCCAAAGATGTGCCGGTAAGGTGGATTGGCCATGATTAGTGTCCAAAATTGCCCTTAGTGTTGGGTGGGGTTACTGGGTTATGGGGATAGTGTGGAGGTGTTGACCTTGGGTAGGGTGCTCTTTCCAAGAGCCAGTGCAGACTCGATGGGCTGACTGTAAATTCTATGATAATCTATGATTAATCTAGGACAAAGGTTCGGCACAACATCGTGGGCCGAAGGGCCTGTTCTGTGCTGTATTTTTCTATGTTCTATGTTCTTAGCCTTGGGTTTTGGACTGGGTAGGATAGCTTTCAAGTGGATTTTGCTGGCATTTCTAAAATGTAAACCTGGCATTGACTGCGCAATTTATATAATTCGGAAGCATCAATAATTTTGGGTAATTAGTCACGATTTTATTTTTACCATACTCAATGTGTTTTTAAAAAATTTCCAGTTAAGGGGCAAGTTAGTGTGGCCAATCCACCTACCCTGCACATCTTTGGGTTGTGGAGGTGAGATCCACGCAGACACAGGGAGAATGTGCAAACTCCACACAAGACAGTGACCCAGAGCCTGGGACCTCGGCGCCGTGAGGCAGCAATGCTAACCACTGCGCCACCGTGCTGCCCGGACATCATAACTTTGACCCCACTTCCTTCATATGTTTGGAGCAATATATGCAGATGACCAACAAAGCAATGGATACTGCTGCAGCAATGGTAAGGCTGCAAATGAAACCCAGGGTAATAAATTTTACTGTTTTGTTACAAAAATTACATGCCGACATTACCACAAGTTCCTGCTTTCTGACACACAATATTTTAGACGCTCAAAAATAGTCGTTAACTCTGCCAGATTTAAAAGGTTTTGTCACTGATTCGCCTTGCTGGTCACCTCAAATCAAAAATGACAGAAAGCAATGGCTTTTGGAATGCATCTAAAACACACAAAGCATTATCCACATAACAGGCACTCCACATACAATGCGGTACTTAAACACAAAACTGAGGGAGCACTGTAAACAGTCATTAACTGTGCAGTGCCCTTCCTATTTAGCTAACCTACAAAGACTACTAATTGCAAAATAGCTCTGGGTCAACTGGAAATTGTCCAAAAATCACAACAACAAAAAAATCAATTTCGGATGGTAAAATCAAATATAAGCTAAACTGCATCTTATTTTTTTAATGATCATGACTGTGGAGCCGATTGGTTAAATATACTTTTTTTTCACAATGGGATTTTATTTTGTAGAGCCTGAAAGGTTAATAATTGCAATTGACCTTTATCGAGTTAATAATGGGGGAATAGTTAGTCATAATTATGCCAAGTTTCACACCTCCTTCAAGGATCCATGCACCCTGCTGTATTGCCCTGAGGATGTGCGGTTTGACATATTGTCAAGAGACTGTGAACTTACACATTTGAAAGACAAGCCAGAGGGTATGTGAACACGACCTCAACTGATTTGCCCTTTCGGCCTCCCTCTTTTGGAGGAAGTGCTTTCAGAATCCTTTCCAAACACCCTTGTGACATTCACTAGCTCTCCCTATGATGATGGAAGATTGTGAAACTAAGGCCTCATTAACCCTAGCAATGACCCTGCCAACAGCCTTCCTTTCAGTTCAATGGTCCATTCGCCAGATTGTCTCTCCCAGTTCCTTAAAACTAATTCATTCTACTGGAATACAGTCCCACAACCGCCGAATGGCAATTCCTGGTTTGTTCTTAAGTGTGCTGACAAGCTATTTGATATTTTTGAGGGGGGGGGGGGGGGGGGCAGCAGAGAAATATGTCTTCCTTCTGCAGAGTACACATAGTAAGCCTTCGAACAGATGAGAAGAAATCTTTTTATGCAGTGAGTTGCTTGATGTGGAATGCACTGTCTGAAAGGTATCTGGAAAGACATTCCATAACTTACAAAGGGATATTGGTGAAACATTGCAGGGCCACGAGGGAAGAGCAGGCCAATGAGACTAATTGGAAAACCCTTTCAAAGAGCTAGCACAAGCAAAATGGGTTGAATGTTCTCCTTCTATGCTGTATCATTCTATAATAATAATCAGTGCACTCCGGCTCATTATTTTGCCCTCGCTAGTACAAGGTTACTCTGGAATATTCAGCATATTCTCAGATTTGGCCAGACGGGTTGCAATGATTTCCTCCATTCTTGTGCGTTCCTGAGATCTAAATGCAGCCCAGGGTTCAGCCAGGCTAATTATAACGCAACCCACCCTTGCTCCAGCTGAGACAGACTAAACACAATTCTGATTGAATCTGGCATCTTCCCTATCTGCTCACACATCAAGCTTTTATATGTGAATTCAGTATTTGGAAAATTTACCTCAGTACTAGAGAGAGTAAAACGATCAGCCACAGTGCACTGATCATTATTATAGAAAGATACAGTGTAGAAGGAGGCCATTCTACCCATTTTGCTTGTAATATTGGCTTGTACTAGCTCTTTGAAGAAGCTTTCCAATGCTCTTCCCTCATAGTCCTGCAATATTTCCCCAATGCCCATCTCCTAGCTACGTTTAAGACATTGGCACAGAATTTGGATTTCAGAGTGGGAGTATCTAAAAGGGAGTGAGCCTGGAGCTCACTAGGGCATTGTGACAAACCAATGGAAGGTCACTGACCTTTCTGAGATATACTTTCCAATTGCTGAATTTGCATAGAAAAGCTTGATGTCACATGGTGTTCTTCAATTCCTGATTTTGAAGTGGGCATGAATATCTGCCCAGCATTCTAATGAATGTACCACAAGTACTTTGGGGTAAATGTTTGTTTTGATTGCCTGGACAGTGATTTGGTGGAGAGGCTCGCTGATTATCGCAGAATCCGTCCAATGTTCGGAATGGAAGTCACAAAGGTCTGACAAAGGGAGGGAAATCCGCTCTGCCAGACCAACACCCAGCGTGAACTTTGCCAAAGTAAAAACATAATCCTCTAAACTTTAAATCAGCAATGTCGTCTTCACTCGGAGAGTTTTCAGTACAAGGTACTCACTCCCACATGGAGTAGTTTTTTTTTTAAATTTAGAGGACCCAATTCATTTTTTCCAATTAAGGGGCAATTTAGCTTGGCTAATCCACCTAGCCTGCACACCTTTGGATTGTGGGGGTGAAACCCACGCAAACACAGGGAGAATGTGCAAACTCCACACGGACAGTGACCCAGAATCGAACCTGGGACCTCGGCGCCGTGAGGCAGCAGGGCTAACCCACTGCGCCACCGTGCTGCCCCCACATGGAATAGTTGAAGCGAATAGCATAAATGCAGCTAAAGTGAAGCTAGATAAGTACATAACGGAGTTTATGGGTGACATGAAGTACGGTGAGAAGAGGCTGGTGCACAGCATAAACACAAATATAAGGGCATAATAAATAGGGGCAGGAGTGAACCACACAGCCCAATGAGCCTGGTCCGCCATTCAGCATGATAATTTTCCCACCCGCTCTACATATCCTTTAAATTCTTGACAGACCAAAAATCTGTCTATCTCAGCCTTAATTGTATTCAAGGATGGAATATCCGCAATCCTCTGGAGTACAGAATTAATGTTGAGTGAGGAAATCTCTCCTTATCTCAGTCCTAAATGATCGGCCCCTAATCCTGAGATTGGGCCTCCATGCTTCAGACCCTCCGACCAATGAAAACAATCTCTCAGTGTCTACCCGATTAAGTCCCTTCATATTTTGTCGGTTTTAATGAGATCTCTCATCTCCTAGCCTCTCATCATAGAACAGCCCTCTTATCCCAGAGACCAATTTAATTAACCTGCGCTGTTCCGCCTCCAATGCAAATATATGCTTTATTAAATGTAGAGATGAAAACTGCACACAGTGCTCCAGATGTGGTCTCACCCAAACCCTGTGCAACTGTAGCAAGGTTTCTTCACTCTTGTGCTCCAATGCCCTTGAAATAAAGGCCAAGTGCCACTTGCCTTGCTAATTGCTTGCTGCCATTGCATGCAAACTTTAAGAATTCCTTGTACCAGTACACCCAAGTCTCTTTGAACATCAACACTTAAAAGTTTCTCACTTTAAAAAAAATATTCTGCTTCTTTATTCTTACCTTCACACTTCCCCATCCAACTGCCATCTTATTCCCCACTCACCTAGCATCTATCTCCTTGTAGTTTCTTGGTGTCTTCTGCACAGCTTACTTATCTGCCTAGTTTGATATCATCAGCAAACTTAGATACATTACTCTCTCGTCTCTTCATCTAAGTCATTAGTACAGACAGTAAACAGCTGATGGCCCAGCACCGATCCCTGTGACACTCCACTTTTTACTGCTTTCTATCTTGAAAAAGCCCTGTTAATGCCCATTCTGTTCTTTTATCCATTAATCAAACCTCTATCTGTGCTAATATAGTGCTCCTAACTACATGAGCTCTTATTTTGCCTTCTGTGCAGCAGCTTGTCAATTGCCTTTTAGAAATCTGGGTATTCTGCATCTACTAGATCCCCTTTATCTACCCTAAACCTACATCCTCAAAGAAATTCCAGTCAATCTGTCAACCAGGATTTCCTGGGATGCACGGTGGCACTGCTGTCTCACGGTGCCAAGGTCCCAGGTTCGATCCCGGCTCTGGGTCACTGTCTGTGTGGAGTTTGCACATTCTCCCCGTATTTGTGCCCCAACAACCCAAAGAAGTGCAGGCTAGGTAGATTGGCCACGCTAAATTGCCTCTTAATTGGAAAAAATGAATTGGGTACTCTAAATTTATTTTAAAAACCAGAATTTCCTTTCTGTAAACTCATGTTGACTTATTCTAATCATACTATGCTTTTCTGAGTGCGTTGTTCAAACTTCCTTAACGATAGATTCCAGCCTTTTCCAAACAACAGACACTTAAAAAAAAAATGTAGAGTACCCAATTTGTTTTTTTTCAATAAAAGGCTAATTTAGTGTGGCCAATTCACCTACAAGGCTCATCTTTCGGTTGTAGGGTGAGACCCACGCAGACACAGGGAGAATGACAAGGACAGTGACCTGGGGTTGGGATCGAAAACGTGTCCTCGGTGGTGTGAGACAGCAGTGCTAACCGTGCTGCCCGTAACAATAGATAGACACTTAACTGGCCTGTACTTCATTCTTTCCCTATACCCCCTTTCTTGAAAAAATGGTGCAACATTTGCCAACTTCCAATCTATTAGAACCATTTCTGAATCTATGGAATTTTGAAAATTCATAGCTAGCACATTCATTATCTCCACAGCTAGCTGTTTTTAGAATCCACGGTATAAGGCCATATGGTCCAAGGGATGTCAGATTTTAATTCCTTAAATTTGTCCAACACTGTATCTCTGCTGAAATTATTTTTTCTAATTTCCTCACCATCTTAGCCCCTAGCTTGTCATCTATATCTGGTGTAGAACTTGTGCCTTCTATTGTGAAGACAGACACATTCTCCAGCCCTTCCCGCTGGCAAGATCTTCTAGTCCCTCTGAAATTGACTCCCCCATGGATTCCCCGAAAGCAGCACTCGCGAGGAATGCAAACCAACCACGATTGGGTGGTGGGTGGTGGGGGGGGGGGGGGGGGGGGGGGGGGGGGGGGGGGCGGTAATGGGAGAATTCCACCGAAAATATTTGTTTAATGCCCCTGTTTCCTTCTTCCCACTGGTCTCTTCTTCTAAGGGCCCAATGTTTATTTTAGCTACTTTCTTCCTTTTTCGCACTTATGAATTCTCTTACCATCTGTTTTTATATTTCAGGCTAGTTTACTCTCACATTCTTTTTTTCCTCATTTTATCAACTTTTTAGTGGCCCTTTGCTAGCATCTACGGCACTCCCAATCCTCATACTTGTTACTGTTTATTGCAAAACTCTAAGCCTCTTCTTTTAAGCGACTACTATATTTGCTGAGTTTTTGTTGAAAAATTTGAATTGTTTCTTTAAATGTTTCCCACTGTTACTTCCATACCTTTAGAATATTTATCCAATGATTCTTCGCCAGTTCTGTCCTCATATCTATGTTACTGGTGTTTGCGATTGGGATATTTACTCTCAGACTCAACATGGAATTCAATGGTATTAGCTCTTTAAAATGGTGCCCTGATCAGCACTGAAGTTTTACTCCCCCCACCCCCCAACCACCAAACACCCTGCCATCGGGGTCATCGAAAATCATCGGGGGCCCATACCCCAGAAAATTATTGGGGGCTCCCCCCTCACTTCCAGACAATCATTGGGGGCTCCTCCACACCCACCACCACCACTGCAGAAGTACCATTGTTGTTTCCCCCACGCCTTCTCTATCAGTGAGGTATGAACATGTAGCGAGGGGGGAATCATGTGGCGGGGAGGCCAGTCGATAATATTAAAATTTATGCATTTAAATGACGTTGATGTCCCCAACGTCACATTTCCCGATTCACTCTGAATTTTCTGCTCGCGTCGTTGTTCTCTCTGACGACGATGGCAGGCCAAATATTGTTCCCATGGTCACTATTTCCCAGTGGATATTTTACTATGACATTACGAATTAACCCAGCTTCATCATACAATGCGAGATCTAAGGAAGCTTTATCCTTTGATGGCTCCACAACATAATGCTCCGAGAAACCTTCATGAGAATATTTTACAGTCTCACCTTCTCGACCATGCTTGCTAACTTGATGGTCCCAGTCTGAATGAAGATTAAAGCCCCCCTCCCTCCCCCAAAAAACAATTATTACATTGCTTTTGTTCAGAGGTCTAGTAATTTCTTGTTTAATGCTCTGCCCAATGGTATAACTACTGTTCGGGGACCTAGAAATTACTCACAGCAGTGCGTCTGACTCCTCTTGCCATCCTTAATTTCCACACATACTGACTCGACGTCATGATTTTCAGAGGCCAGATCCTTTCTCACTCATGTCAATATGTCATGCTACACTATCAGGGTTATCCTACTTTGCCATTCTGTCTGTCTTTCCAATACTTGCTGATGTACATTTTTTGTTCACCTCTTCCTCTCCCACTCTGTTTGTCTTTATCTACATCACTATACTGTTCGAATACCTTGTCCTTTCTCTTCAGATTTCCATGTCTCCACTCACCTGAAACCACCACACCCCCCACCCCTCCCTGTTAGTTTAAAGCTACATAAACCAGCCAGGCTGAATGGCCGGTTTCAGAGCTGGAAAACCCTATGTAATTGTTTTAACATGAGTCTCTTGCTTAGGGAAGGATCAGCCTCCGGTACTCTACTGAAAATGCTGGAAAAACTCAGCACTCCAGCAGCATGTGCAGGGAGAGAGAAACAGAGGGCATGATTTAACACCACCCGCGAGATTCATGACGTTTGAATCGTCTTGGGCGAGATCCAGATTAACATGGTTAAGTGAACCATTAGGCTCATTTAAATATGCCTGCGCCATATACTTCTGCCACCCGGGAACTAACGGCCGTTCCTGGGAGATCCTGCCATGGCGTTGTTTAGCACTGGTTTCCCCAAATGTGGACCCGGCGTAATGGCACCTGGGCGGGGTCTCCCAGGCCATTAGAGACCCCCCTGGATGGTCGGGCTCTGGGCAGGGTGGTATCCTCACACTCTTGCTGGTACCCAGGCACCTTGGCATGGCCACCTGGCACCTTGGCAGTGCCACCTAGGCACCCTCGCAGTGTCCCAGTGACACTGCCAGGCTAACAGGGACACTGACAGGGTATCAGGCTGGCAGTGCCATGGCTCCCGGGTGCCAGGTTGCCCATGCCAGGGATCGAGGGTGCCTTGCCCTTAGAGATGGAGTATGGGGGCCTCGAGGATTCCCGTACCAGCCTCCCCGAACAGGCACTGGAATGTGGCGACTAGGGGCTTTTCATAGTAACTTCATTGAAGCCTACTTGTGACAATAAGCGATTTTCATTTTCATTCATTAAGAGGTAAGTTGGGTGCATTGGAGAAGGGGGGAGGGGTCTGGAGGCCACAGAGGGATGGCTGAGGAAGGTTGGAAGATAGGGGCAGCATTTAAAAATGGTTCTCCGATCCGCGAAAACTCTTCCTGCACTGGCACACTGAGCTCGTCAGTGGAGAAAATTATGTAAGTACGGCCCCTATGGGGCGTTCCTCACGTAGGCCAAAACAAAAAGCAGCAGAGTGGCGTTAAATAGAATTGTTCTCGGCGCCAAATACCCCACTAAACGCACCTGTCCTGTTAAATTGAACCCAGAAATATTTACTCTGTTTTTTCTCCCTTCAGATGTTGCCGGACCTCCGGAGCATTTCCAGCATTCTCTGTTTTTGTTTCAGACACCAGCCTCTGCAGTATTTTGCTTTTACCCCAGTATTCTAGTTCAACTCTGAAACTATTTGTAGCTGAACTCCAAGAGCCGATAGTCTCCATAGATGTGAATGTCGCCACAGTCCCAGAAGACCATAGGCAGAATCCCCTTTGAGAGCTGACTGGTGGTGACTTAACTGGAGCATCTCCTGGCCTCAGGCAGGGGCAAGGTTGAGAGGGCGGTACGAATAACCTCAGCTGGTACGGGAATTGAACTCACGCAATTGGCATCACTCAGCATCACGAACCAGCTGTCCAGCCAACTGAGCTAACTGACCCCCATCGCAGTGAGCATTACACAGTCTGTCCAGGGGAGTGAATTGAATAATTCAACATGGAGAGTGAAGAATAAAGCCAAACAAGGCACTTCTGCTGAAGAAAGGATACCTGGATGAATCAATCTGTTTCCCTGACTGGCATCTACGTTGATTAGTGTGTGAAAATTCTAGCCAATCGCTTTTTTGTATGTACTCAGCAAGCAATATGTATGTATGATGCATTTTAATTTGCCTGTAATTTTGTTTTGGAACTGTTAAAATAATTACCGAACAATAAATGCAAGGCTGCTAATTCTCCTGTAATCATGCTCAAGAACTGCTAAATTGTTCTCTTCACCCCTCCTGTGAATCCTTTCAAGCTGTAATGTCATCAGAAAAGACTGAGTCATCGACACTCAATACAATTTTGGCCGTGTTAATATGGGCGTCCTTTCAACAAGCACACCACAGATATTTAAGTATGTGTTTTTAAAAACAAATTGACTTTTTAGAGATAGTCAACCTTGTCATTTCATCCTGGGCGTCCGACGATGTCGCATGCAGCTCCATGCACATCATGGCTGTTTTTAAAAAATTAATTCAATCGTGGGATCTTGACATCGCAGGCTGGACCAAAATTTATTACCCATCCCTAACTGCCCTTGAACGGAACGGCTTGCTTGGCCATTTCAGAGAGTCAACCACATTGCTGTGGATCTGGAATTACAAGGAGATCAGACTCAGTCAAGATGGCAAATTTCCTTCCCTAAAGGACATTCAGTGACCAAATGTGTTTTTATGACAATAGGCAATGGTATTCCAAATATTTATTGAATTCAAATTTCACCATCTGCTGTGGTGGGATTCAAGCCCCGGTCCGCTGGGTCTGTGGATTTGTAATCCAGGGACAATAACACTGTGCCACCGCCTCCCCGGAAATCCATTTCCCTTTAGAAATTTAGAAAACTGGGGGCTGAGGGTCAAGTTTAATAAGCAGGAGACCAGTGGATTGATAAGTGCGGAGGAGAAGAGGTAGAAACGGTAGTGGTGTTCAGTGAGGGTGTTGGTTTGCAGGGAATCAAAACAGTGGGTGGTGGTGGTGATGTTGGTAGGTAGGGTGGGGGGGGGGAGGGGTGTGGGGGTGTGAAGAAAGGATACAAGTTTTGTTGCATCAAGGTTAAGAAAGGATTGAATGAGGCCCAGCGACTTAATGAATTGTGATTTTAAGACAGTGAGCACACCAGGAGGTGGGAGAACGTACACATTTGTTGTTCGGGGGAGCGCTGAGCAAAATGGCCGAGGGAAAGATGTTGACAGGGACAGGGAGGTTTGCAGACGAGAGGTGAAAGGTGGAATCACCAATCAGGTGGCAAATACTGTTGCTTCACAGCTCCAGGGTCCCAGGTTCGATTCCCAGCTTGGCTCACTGCCTGGGCGAAGGCCGCTCATTCTCCCCGTGTCTGCGTGGGTTTCCTCTGGGTCCTCCAGTTTCCTCCCACAATGTCCCAAAAGATGTGCTTGTTAGATGAATTGGACATTCTGAATTCTCCCTCTGTGTACCCGAACAGGCGCCGGAATGTGGCGACTAGGGGATTTTCACAGTAACTTCATTGCAGTGTTAATGTAAGCCTACTTGTGACAATAATAAAGATTATTGTTATTATTATTAAATGTTGATGAATGCTAGAGGTGAGCAACAGGATGAAAGGTGGCCGATTGCTTTGGAGGCATTCATTGTTTCTTTTACATCTTATGCATTATACGTGATCGGGTAAATTTTGCTCTTTATTTTTGGACATGAAGTAATCGTTTGGGAGGGGCACCCAGAGCGAAATTGGATGGGGAGGGACTGGCGGCTTGTAATGAAACACTTATCAATGGAGAGAAAATCAGGTGGCGCTGTCATGGGTTCAAAATCCTCTCCAGATGATTTCAGCCCTGGGGATGATTCACTGGTAACTTACTAAATCAAAGAAGCTGCCCTGGTCCACATCTTTAAGGAATTTGCAGGAAATTAATTCTTCCCACATTAACGTATTGGTGTTCAAAAAGCACGGGCTGTCAAAGGTTCAACTGGCGAGTGCGCTGCCAGCTGTGATCCTTCCCGGGTATGTCGCGAATTGGCTGATCTTAAATGGGTGAAAGTGGGGACGCCACAATCGTTTGGATTGTCTTGATTGCGGTGGGGAGAGAAATCAATCCATCAGGGAGTGTGTGACTGACTGCTTGTCATTGGCCTCTGCTGGAATTTGTTTGTGTGTGTGGGTGTGTGTGCGCATGTGCGCGCGCATGTGTGCGTGTGCATGTTTTGTGCATATGCGTGCCCATCTTTCACTTGGCTGTGGAGGTCCTGTTCACTTACACTAACTGGGCCGTAAGTGAAGCACAGCTAGTGAGGTATCCGATGCTGAACTCTTGAGAACTCAGCCCCATTATGAGTCAGCGCCTTCAGGAAGAAGGAGGGCAGAAAAGTAGACAGAGGAAAAAAAACAAACTCAAGAAAAATCTGTTGGCGACGAGCAAACCAATGCATGTCGTAATTTGGGCTCCTCCGCTCGAACATTAAATAGACTATAACGTCGCCTTATGTGACTTCGCCTTCAATTTTACTTTTCTAATGCCTCTGTAAAATGCTTTATTGCGATAAGTGTGCTGTATAAATATAGGTCGTTGTAGTTCACCCCCTTCACCCGGCCAGTCAAACAACAGCACTCCACAGTCAGAAACACATTTGTAAAGATTACTCTGTCTGCCAGTGAGAGGGCCTATTTACTGCTTAATATTATATCCAGCCCAAAATGCACCAGTGCATATTACAGGATACTTCGAGGCCTGGATAGCGTGGACGTGGAGAGTGTGTTTCCACTTTTAGGAAAAACTAGAACCAGAGAGCACCATCTCAGACTAAAGGGACGATTTTTTAAAGCAGAGATGAGGAGGAATTTCTTCAGCCAGAGGGTGGTGAATCTGTGGAACTTTTGCCGCAGAAGGCTGTGGAGGCCAAATCATTGAGTGTCTTTAAGGCAGAGGTAGATAGGTTCTTGATTAATAAGGGGATCAGGGGTTACGGGGAGAAGGCAGGAGATTGGGGATGAGGAAAATATCAGCCATGATTGAATGGCGGAGCAGACTCGATGGGCCGAGTGGCCTAATTCTGCTCCTATGTCTTATGGTCTTCTGGTGACCCACAGGATTCTTCTTCCCCTCTATTGAAACCCAAATAAAGCCAGCCAGAAGCAATATTATTCAAAATAAACCCTTTTCTTTAAACAGATGCTGAGGAGGCCGTAGCTGAATTCTACTGTTGCTAAGAAGCCCTAATCTGTGCCAGTTTCCCTCTTATGTACCTCAACTTCAAAAGAAAGACGGAAGGGATTACTCCCAGCTTTAAAGAGACACTTTCAAATAAGAGACTGACCTCCAAGTCTCCTTGTTCTTCTTGACCTATCTCATTGAGTGCAATCAGAAAGATATGTCTCAAAAAGACTGATAAGATAGGACAAGAAGAGCTAATTGTGAAACAGTGCACGGCAGAATTGTAAAAGAATCCCAATCTTGATATTTTTCTGCGACTATAATGTTCAGTGATGTCCATAAAATGGCCACAAAACAAATTAGTGCCAATGCAAGAATCTATCCCTGCTAGATGGGTGAGGATAATTCCACAATAGAAACTTAATTAAAGCAGCATACACATTTTTTTAAAGCAAGATTATTAAGGGATGTGTATTAAAGTCAGGCAAATAAGACATCATCTAATTGAATTGTCGAACAGGCTTGAGGGGCTGAATGGCCTACTCTTGTTCCTCAGAAAAGTAAATGATCCCACAAAGATGTTGATTCCTTTAACGAAGCTATTTACCGACACTCATTCTGTTTGGATTCTGAGATTGGAGGCTGTGCACCCACTACCACCCCACCTCCGCCTCAACCTAGTGGTGTTTGCAAAGTAAATCCAATTCTCCAAACCCAGTGGCAGAAGAGCAAACATGCACAGAACCTGGGACCGTCATACTGCCACTGCGAAAAGGGGAGCCGTCCCAGCTTAGCAGAGGAAGAACCTGAAGGTGTCTTCCGAATCACAGGTCAGCAGATGCTATTATTAAAAAAAGGTTTGGCTGGTGCACATTGATCCGTGCATTAAGTGCTCATCAGAAAGTTACATTCTTGACTCGTTTGAACTGCCAGGCTCTATTGACTGGTAGCGAGGGTGTTTAGACTGGGTTCATGCATGTACCTGGTCTCCAGTGGCACATTGCTGCCAAGAACCCAGCTGTCCTGCAGCTGAACAGATTCCGGCGTGGTGGGCAGCTCGGTGGGCAGGACGGCCGCGGGGGCCGGGCTCTGGTTTCTCCTCTGGCTCAGCGAGTTCCTGTTGAGCGAAGTGATGGAAGGTTGTTGCTGGATCAGATGCTGCTTGTGCACAGGGGGGAGCGGCTGTAATGTCGACTGGCTCTGCTGGATGGCTGGTTGCTCTAAAGGGAGAGGAACAGTAGAGAGGGAAAGGGGAGAAAAGAAATTGCAAAATGAATGTCAGTGTGTTTTGAGCTATTGTTTGCTGGAGTCCTGTATGAGCGAGGGAATGTGACTCGGATTGACTCCCTTGTTCATTACAGTTCCAGCTTGCCAAAATACTTTCTCATTAAGCCTTTTCAAAGATATGTAGGAGTCAGCTGGTTTTTCAAGCTGAAACTCAAACTGTTAATAAGCAAATGTGGTAAGTTTATAGCACAAGACTACTGTATATCAGACGTTCATAGAATAACACAGGCCATTTGGTCCACCATACCCGTGCTGGCTCTTTGGAAGAGTTATCCAATTAGTCCTACGCCCCTGCTTTTTCCCCACAGCCCTGCAAATTTTATCTTTGCCCAATTCCCCTTTGACAGTCACCACTGAATCTTTTGCACCACCCTTGAAAGGCATTTATTCCGAGTCGTACATTCTTGCTGCATAAAGAAATTCTCATCTCTCTCCCTGCCACCATTTTTATTAAATCCCAATTCCTCTGGTAGTCAATCCGACCACCTTGTATTGTACCATTTTCTTCAAAGCTGCACAAAGTGCTTTTAGAAGGAGATACAGAACCCTGGACTCCCAATTGTAACGAAAGGCACCGGGGTAATTTCTCTGTTGGCGGGGATTCTCCGTTCCGCGGCAGCGCAACCTCACCCACGAGTTCCCCGGCGGCGTGGGGCAGCCACAATGGGAAAACCCATTGGCCGTTGGAGGGAATGGAGAATCCCGCTGCCGGTGACGGCAAGCCACCAAGAAACACGCGGCTGTGGAGATGGAGAACGCACCCCACCATCTCTACTGATGTTAATTCAATTCTTCGGTAGCATAGGGCTTTGCGTCTCCCCTCAACAATTTCACCCAATAAGGTTCAATCAGACTTAGATCATCAAAAAAAACACCAAGTATGAAATAAATAACCTGAAGTTAAAAAAAGTAATGTTACAACTTAAATCATGCTGCATGATGGTTCAATGGTAAACCTGATGTGGTACTGAGCCAAGCAGGACAGGAAGGATACAGGTTTGATTCTCCAATATGTACTGAGTAAAAGCATTTGTATGTGTTGGCAGCTTGTGAGACTCTCACTTGTTGAACGTGCGTGCATGCTGCCTGTACCATGTTGGTAATGCGACATGTTCCACTGAGTGAGCAGAAGTATTTCACACACACATTTGGCATAAACCCATTCTACGGAGCAGATGTTCTTTCATGCCCATTTTACAGATTGTAGCACATACTGATTACCGCACTCCTAGCATCATGTACCTAATGACCATTAAATCCATTAGGCTGCCCATTTCCTCGGCTCAAGCTGCACATTTTCCTGACTTTGCAGGAGACACACGCTGGGACACCCAGCCTGGAGCTGGGGAACCTCCTCCGAGCAGTTGCTAGTGTCTACATTTACTTACACGGCTGATTTCTGATTAATACACCGCCAGTCTGCCAAGAGAGGCTGCGCTCCAGGTCTAGTTTCTGTACACGGCTTCAAAGGGCACTACCAGCTTAATTAGGGGGGCTTGTATGTTGGCTGGCTTCCTGGAATAGCTGACTCTGGACTTCTGTTGGTACGCTAAATTTGCTTGGCATTAAAAAGTGTCTTCCTGCAGTATAGACTTTTACAGCCCAATCATTGCAAGTTTTAAACACAGTTTAACAAAGGGTGAAGCAGGAATAACAGATCTCTGGCCGCAGAAGTGACTGCATTATTTAATTTTACGACGGACCATGAATTCTTGCATTTTATAGTGAGGGTGAATCCATCTTGAGTAGCAATGTAAAAACAATTGCTTACAAATAAACAGCCCGTTTTACACCCTACCGATACATCAGGCTGGGGACAGGGCAGGGGTAGGATGATAGGGGTAGCATGTTTAGTGTCATCTTTCTTCCCCCTCCAGCAACGTCAAAATATCAACGCTTACACAACGGACCGCTTATAGAGCACAGCCAATGCTAATATTCAGGCAAGAACATAACTGATCCCTCACGGCGCTGAGGTTCCAGGTTCAATCCCGGCTCTGGGTCACTGGCCGTGAGGAAGTGCATATTCTCCCCGTGTCTGTGTGGGTTTCGCCCCCACAACCCAAAGATGTGCAGAGTAGGTGGATTGGCGAAGCTAAATTGCCCCTTAATTGGAAAAAATGAATTGGGTACTCTCAATTTTTTAAAAAAGAACATCACTGAAAAAATGGTCTTACACGATAAATTTTGCAGGTTAAAATAGCTGTTTTACGAAACAATCAGCTTTTTTCTGTTAAGAGGCACCACAGAACTACAAATTGTTGACAGAGGTTGATTCTTCCCCACAACTTTTACAAGATGTCATTGCAGTTCATCCTATGCCATCAATGGTGTATTGAAGCAGCGATCTGTAGGATGTACGGCGAAGAAGGTTGGAAATTATTCTCACCTACTCGGGTCTTGGGAGACTCATAGAAGCTCATAGGCGGGCTGTAGCAGAGAGGTGTCTGCACTGACCCGCTGAAGGAACAATCTATCTAGTGCCACGCCCAGCCTCGACCACAAAGCCCTGCAACTGTTTTTTTTTCCTTTTCAGGTAATGATCCAATTCCCTTTTGGAATAAGAACAGAAAATGCTGCCCCATTAACTCTGTTTCTCTCTCCTCAGATGCTGCCAGACACGCTGACCTTTTTCCAGGGTTTTCTGTCTTTCTTTTAGATTTTTGGCAACCGCAGTATTTTGCTTTTACTTCCCTTTTGAAAGCCTTGGTTGACCCTGCCTCCAACCACACTCTCGGGCAGCGCACTCCAGATCCTAACCACGGGCTGCCTGAAAAAGCCTTTTCCTCACGTCGCCATGGTTTCTTTCGCCAATTACCGTAACACTGTGAGCTCGTGTTCTCGATCCTTCCACCAATGAGAACACTTTTTCCCTTTCTATTCTGTCCAGACCCCTCGTGATGGCACAGGTTGAACTTGCAAAAGTAGAGGGAAGGAATCAACCTGCATCAATAATTTGTATTTGAAGGGCAGCACGGTGGTGCAGTGGGTTAGCCCTGTTGCCTCACGGCACCGAGGTCCCAGGTTCGATCTCGGCTATAGGTCACTGTCCGTGTGGAGTTTGCACATTCTCCCCGTGTTTGCGTGGGTTTCGCTCCCACAACCCAAAGATGTGCTGGGTAGGTGGATTGAACACGCTAAATTGCCTCTTAATTGGAAAAAAGTAATTGGTACTCTAATTTTTTTTAAAATTGTATTTGTGATGTCTCCCAACAGACGAAAGCTGATTGTTTCTTCAGACAGTCATTTTAAGCTGCGAAATTTGTCGTGGAAGACCATTTTATCCGTTATGTCCTTGCCTGAATATCCCCTAGCCGCCACACTCCACCGTCTGTTCGGGTACACGGAGGGAGAATTCAGAATATCCAAACTACCTAACAGCACGTCTTTCGGGACATGTGGGAGGAAACCGGAGCACCCGGAGCAAACCCACGCAGACATGGGGAGAACGTGCAGACTCCACACAGACAATGACCCAAGCCAGGAATCGAACCCGGATCCCTGGCGCTGTGAAGCAACAGTGCTAATCACTGTGCTACCGTGCTGCCCGTAACCTATAAACTTAAGAGTAATTCTCTGGGGAGGCTAAATACTGCTGATTCTGGAAATCTGAAATCAGGGTCATTTGGACTTGAAACATTACCTCTGTTTCTCTCCAAGGATGCTGCCAGTTCTGCTGAGTTTATCCAGTATTTTCTGTTTTAATACTCCAGGGACCAGAGTTCAAATCCCACCTTGGCAGATGGTGGATTTAAATTTAATTCAAAAATCCAGAATTAAATGTCTAATGATGAACATGAAACCATTGTTGATTGTCATAAAAATCCATGGCTGGAATTTAACAGTGGTTTACGCCAGGAGGAAATTCCAGTCCCACGCCGGCGCACGGGTTCCCCAGCGCTGAGGGGTGCTGTCAACGGGAAATCCCATTGACAATGGTGGGACCGGTAGATCCCACTGGCGGGCCGCCTCCTCCACTGAAAAACATGCAGCGGGGTGGTTGGTAAGTCCCGTTTGTATCCTTTAGAGAATGTCTTTGAGGAAAATAAATCTGCCGTCTTTACCTGGTCAGGCCTACATGTGACTCCAGACCCACAGCAAAGTGGTTGACTCTGAACTGCCCTCAGAAATGGCCTTGAAAGCCACTCAGTTCGAGAGCAATTAGGGATGGGTAATAAATGCTGGCCCAGCTTGCTTCACCCACATCAAATTAAATCATTTTAAAAAACACTTTGAGAGAAGTAAGGCACCCCGTGTGAGAGTTGAGCCATTCTTTGGGATTGTTAAAAGTGAACACGATTCTGCACGTTTTACTCACAAATTCATTGGATCTGACAAGCTTAAAAGAGTTCTTCAGCTGTCAAGGAACTGTTCAATTTTCCAGGACCTGTCCAGTCAATAAGAAAGTGTTACGGAGCTGTCCGCCTGCCAAAGATATCCAGGAAGTGTCAAACCTGTTAAGAATACCCAGGAAGTGCCAACATTGTAAAAGACCTGTCCAAGGATTCCAGGGGGTGGACTTAACTAAATGAGGGAACAAAGTCCCATAGCAAGCGCATTTAGTCGCATGTTTCCTGAGGCCCGCAGCTCCAAGAAACACAACATTATAAAATGGTACTCACGTTAGATAGGGGGCCTCAGCCAGGAACGCGTGGCCGAGGCTGCACATAGCCCCGTTTTGTGCACTGAGGAGCTCCACTCGCCGGAACTCCTCAGTGTAGAGAGAGATTGGGACACCAACCATTTTTAAATGGCGTCCCAATCTCTGGAGCCCCCAAAATGACCCCCGACACCCCCCCACAACCCACAATACACTATGGGCTGGTCCCTCCAAAAACCCATGTAGGCCACCCCTGGTCAGATAGTTACTATGCAGATAACGCCAACCTGGTACCCTGGCAGTGCCCATCAGTGCCACCTGGGCACCGGCAGGCTGACATCCAGGTGGCACAGTCAGGGTGCCAAGCTGGCAGTGCCAGGATGCCCAAGTGGCACCAGCAGTGCCAGTGTATCACCCTGCTCAAAGGGCATGCACCTGGGGGCCTCCGATCTCCTGGGATGCCCCCACGAGTGCCGTTCCGGCTGGTCCCTGTTTGTAGGGACCACAATTGAACAGCGCTCGCCCGAGGTCTCCGAGGCGAAGGAGATAGAACACATGCCTCGGGAATCTGCACATTAAAGTGAGACTAGCTGTCTCACTTTAATATGCAGATTTGCTAAAATGTGATCCCGCCCACAATTAACGGGATTTACATTGCAATGTCTCGCGAGGCGTTGTGACTTGGGTAGATCCCGGGAGCAGGGTCTCCCGGCTTCTGTTGGCCACATTACACTGCAGCAAGCTACTTTTCAGGTGCAGTGTGCCTGTAAAATCATGCCACAGGTGAGATGGCATGGAGGGGGTAAGGGGAAAGATAGGTGGATTGGGCATGGAAGCGGCAAGGGGTGTATGGAGGGGGTAAGGACGGCTGAGGGTTGAAGGGGTGAAGGCCAGAGAGATGTTTGTGTTTTATTATTAATTATTTGTTTCAACACAATGCCGGCGATGTCCTTACGACCTGTCTCCGCACCCACTGATTCCAGGGTCACCCACCCTGATTCGGTTTATCAGCGCTCCCCACCCCCACTCTTCTCCACCCCCTCCCCCCCCCAACCAAAAATCCCACCTGCGGGCTGACACTTTCAAAAGCTGAGTTCTGAGCAGGGAAATCTCCTGCCTCAGTGAACCAGACATGGGGTGAAAAACTGGGCCACAGAGAGCGAAGATTAAAGGAACCTCTCTCCAACCTCTGCATTCTCTCTCCATATCACAAATACAGAATAAAATTACCTCTTTAAGAATTCCAATAACAATTTAAAACTTGAAGAACAAGGGCCCCCACTTAAAAATACTTTGGGCGGGATTCTCCGTAGCCCAATGCCAAAATCGGGATTGACGATTGGGCCGAGAATGGCTTCCGACACCAGATTCGGGGCAGGTGCCGGTTTGATGCCGGTGGCCGATCATCCGCCCCCTCCAAATCGGCGTCATCGGGACACGTGCCACACGCAGTCGCAAAGCCGTTGGCGCATCATCAGCCGGCCCAGCTGCGATGCTCCGCCTCCGATGGGCCACGTTCCCGAAGGCATGGGCCACGTGGGGTCCCAGCGGTTGGGAACTTGGTGTGCGGGCTGCGGACAGTATCCAGCGCCACGGCACTCATCCGGGATCCGTGCCACTGACTGGGAGCGGCTACTAGGGCTGGGGCGAATGGTGGGGGGTGGCCAGGGGGTGGGAGGGTTAGGGGTCCAGCTTGGCCGGTGCCATGTTTTCCGGCCCGACCGGTGCAGCTCGTCAGGCCTGCCCATGCGTGGCCGGGGACCTGCCGATTCTACGCCCGTTTTCTGCCCGATCCGTGGGTGTTCCACGTAGCACCGGTGCTAGCCCCTCACCGGTACCAGAATCGGGAGGGATTCCCGCCGATTTTCCCATCGTTTATCACCCACGGATTCTCCGTTGGAGCCGACACTTAGCTTCAGGAACGGAAAAGTTTGCTCTTTATTTTCAGTGTCAGAGAGTTTGACTGGCAATAATTATCATTTAGGACATTTCTAAAATGGTACTTTGACTGAGATGAGCAAGACAACTTTCTGTGAAAAGTTTAGTTTCTGTCTATTGTGCAAACATCAGCAACTTGACAGTAATAATAATAGCTTATTATCACAAGTAGGCTTCAATGAAGTTACTGTGAAAAGCCCCTAGTCGCCACATTCCGGCACCTGTTCGGGGAGGCCGGTACGGGAATTGAACCCGCGCTGCTGTCACTGTTCTGCATTACAAGCAGGTGAATCTGAGGAAGGATCAGTGCTCTGAAAGCTAGCGATTCAAAACAACCCTGTTGGACTTTAACCTGGTGTTGCAAGACTTCTTACTGCACCATTTTCTTAGTGAAACAAAAGAGTAGGTAAATGTCTTTAGCTTGCCATGGACACATTCCTTGAAATATTCCTGTTTTTCAACCACATAAATCATGGATTTTGGATTTAGAGATGTGTCTTTGGAGGCAGAGTCATGATTCGGAGGTGCGAATTGCAAGAAAATTGAGACCATATTCCCCCAACAGATGAATTATTATTTATTAGTGAATTCCATCACGTGGCTTTCTGGTGAGACGAAGCAGAAGCACGCTATTACTTTGTGTACTGCGGTAACCCCGAGTGACAGGCAGTTATAGTTCAGAGGAGCCAAGAGGGATGTCAACCGCATAAAAAGAGCAATTTATTAGCAGGTAGAGAGGAGCTGCTTTTTAAAAAAAAGATTTAACTGCACAGTCTTGCATACCCTCAGCACGGAGCTCTATGACCATGGTTAAGGGGAGGACTGGGACCAAATGGGTCTGTGATTGATTATGCTCTACTTGGCCACTTAATGCATTAAGTACAGATGCCAATATATATAGTAGATCATTGCACAACTGTAAGGATTACAAAGTAACATTTATGGAGCAACTAAAAGAATTCAGATTTCTGCAGACAGCAGAAGCATATAAGATGCTTGCTATTTTTCAATGTCATACTGTCATGGGGGGCCCCATCAGTGGGCTGTTATTTCAAAAGCTTTTGATTAATATTTCATAAGAACTGAAATTACATCCTTTATAGCTTGCTCTTTTAATGGGACTGAGTGGTATCTGGCAAATATCTTTTTAGGGCTCTGCCTGGTTTAATTTGAGGCTACCTCCACATATTGCACTCAGTTTAGCAGAGAGCCATTCAAACTTTGCTGGAAACAAATTAAATGCTGCAAAGGTGAGGTGATCTGCAGCATTGCAGCCACACACTCTCTCTGGAGAAAGCGCTCGGAGCCGAAACACAAAAAAATGGAAGAGCAACTCACATCCAACTCGTAAACAACGGAATAGAGGACTCAATAGAATGTGTGCCACCACCATGCTGTGTTAACTTGGACGTTGTTGAAATTGCACAGCTCTTCCTTGAGGGTTTTTCCCTGCTTGGTTGATCCTCTTAACGACAAAGCTGGGGGAAAAATTGCTTTGTTAAGAGTTACCATCTTGCTGAGGGGGCTTCGGGCCAATTCACACTCAACAAACTGCTCTGAAAACTCTGCTCATATTTTGACAGCTGTGGAAAAATTGCACCACAGCAGTTGAGACATTTCACAACATTATGAAATAATCAACAACTTTCAAAACCAAACGACCCACTTCTTTCTAAAACAATCAATGAAGTTCCAAATAAATTGACCCAGAACATTATAAAATAAAAAATCAACTTGGCCCATCTCCCCATGTTAAGAATTCTTTTTTAAAAATTCTAGAATCCAGATACACATTTTCACAAAGCTCCTTCCTTGGGCCATACGCTACCTGCATATCAAGTGCTGTTGAGATATGTCCATTCACCTTTGATATATACAGCGGGATTCGCCGGCCCTCAAGCAGTGTGTTTCTCAGCGGTGGAAGGTGATGCACCATTCGTTGGTGGGTGATTCTCTGCTCTCTCCACTGTCAATGGGAATTCCCACTGAAGTCACCCCATGCCACCGGGAAACAGGGCAGAGACGGGAGCTGGGAATCCCACTGGCAACGGGAGGTGGCATGCCATTTTCCCTTAACAACGTGCCGCCAAGAGACATGCTGCTGGGAGGCCGGAGACTGCCGCCCATATTGGTTTACAGACAACCAGACTAACAGGAGCAAAAACATGACATCTGCCCAGCTTCAGTGTCAAGAGGTAAGTGATAAAAAGAAACATTGTTTTGAGTTGTTCTCCTTCCCAGCAATCAACAAGAGAAAAATGAATTATAGCGAGTTATCGTATCACTTACTGGGACGATTCTAAACCTACCAGCAGGAAATAGGTGGGCAGGCAGTTTAATTTAGAGTCCCCAATTATTTTTTTCCAATTAAGGGACAATTTAGCATGGCCAATCCACCTAAGCCTGCACACCTTTTTTTGGGTTCTGGGGGTGAGACCCACGCAGACATGGGGAGAACGTGCAAACTCCACACGGACAGTGACCAGAGGCCGGGATCGAACCCGAGTCCTGGGCGCCGTGCTGTAGCAGTGCTAACCACTGCGCCGCCGTGGGCAGGCAGTTAAAATTGACCATCTCGGAGTTGTCAATATCCTGCTCTATCCCACTGTCTGAAATTTTAACCTGTTCTTCTGAGCAGACACCAAGAACATGTGCTTGAAGCCAGCAGGTTTCTTCTTTAAATATCTCGATCAGTCATTGGGCCTTAACTGCAGTTTTAACTGGTGATTGAAGCGGAGAAGGACAGAGAACTCAGGGGTAGAAGCTCAGGTCTGTGTGGCAATGGTGGCAGAGTAGTAGCGTTATTGGACTCGCAAATCGTAGACCTGGACTAATACTCCAGAGACACATGTCCAAATCTTTGCATTGCAGCTGGGGGAATTTATCTTCAATTAATTAATAAATTTGGAACTGGAGGGGAGTTTCATTAATAATGATTATGCAGCTACCAGATTGTTGTATAAACCCATCTGGTTCATTAATGTCCTTTAGAGGAGGAAATCTGCCATCCTTACCGGGTCTGACCTACACGTGACTCCAGGCTCATAGCAATGTGGTTGACTGCATGTAGCAAGCGATGTGATTATATCAAACTGTACCAGGCAAAAAGCATGTTGGATGCACCTCCACCACATGCACTGCAGGGACTCAGAGAGTGGCTCACCTCCTCCTTCTCAAGAATAATTAAAGATGGGCAATAAATGCTGGCCTTGCCAGCAAAGCTCACATCTAAATAATGATTTTTTTTAGGACAGCATGGTGATGCAGTAGTTAGTACTGCAGTCTCATGGCACCAAGGTCACAGGTTCGATCCCGGCTCTGGGTCCGTGTGGAGTTTGCACATTCTCCCAGTGTTTGAGTGGGTTCCGCCCCCACAACCCAGATGTGCAGGGTAGTTGGATCGAACACGCTAAATTGCCCCTTAATTGGAAACATTTTTTTAAAGCTATGTTTTTAAAACGTTTTATGAAATTTTCTTGAGTGCCACAAACAGCATGAATAGCCGCCTGGGCCCAACCAGGATCGTTTTGACCTTGCATACGCCAAGCTCCTCTCCTGTACTCCGCCCCCCCAAGACTTAGCTGTCGGCTGTCGATCGTACCTTTGGACCGGGTGATGAATCCTACCACCTGACATCATGGGGCAGGAGTCTCCCACCCCGCGGCAGAGTGTCCATGCCGTCGTAAACGCCGTCGCATTTTACGATGGTGAGAACGGGCCGCTGCCAGGAATGTAGGGGCCAGCACGGCGCTGGAGCGGTTCACGCCGCTCCAGCTGCCGATCCTGGCGCGAACTGTGCGTCGCGGGACCACGCATGCGCAGTGGAGCTGGCGCCAACACAGGCATGCGCTGTGGCCTCCTTCAACACGCCGGCCCCGACGCAACATGGCGCACGGCTGCAGGGGCTGGCGCAGAAGAGGAGGCCAGGGGACAGAGAGGCCGGCCCGCTGATTGGTGGGCCCCGATTGTGGGCCATACCGCATCGGAGCCCCCCCCCTCCTGCGATCAGGCGGAGAATGGGCTTTGATGCCGAAATCGGGGGCGACGCACACTGCACACTGTTTGCACGTCATCGGCCAGCCCTCCCGCGATGCTCCGCCCCCGATGGGCTGTGTTCCTGGTGGCGTGAGCCACATGTGGTCTCAGCTGTGCAGGGACCCGGCGTGGCGGCTGTGGACTGTGTCCAGCGGCGCCACATTCGGCCGGGATGCGTGCCGCTGGCCGGGGGGGCTTCTGCCAGGGCTGGAGGTACTGGTGGGGAGTGGCTAGGGGTGAGCTGTGGGGCCGCAGTTGACGGATTGGGTTCGCCGTGTTATACGGCGCGACCGCTGCAGGTCGTCAGCCGTGTGCATGCACGGCCCGGGATCCGGCCATTCTCCGACTGTTTTTGGCGTGGGAGACAGGAATTTCACCGGGTGCTAGCCACTCACCGGTCCCTGAATCGATGAGGGTTTCATGCCGATTTTTGGTTGAAAAAGACCACAAATACTCCGGTGGTGCTTGCAGTAAACCGCTGAAACAGAGAATCCAGCCCAAGATCTTTGGAAGAGGAGAGAAAATTAAGAAGAAAATGGAGCAGCGCTGGGGACAGAATTTATGTTTTTACTGTGAATGAAGAAATTTGTCTTTGTTATGAGAAGAAAATGTCCAGACTAATGCTTCCATTAAGATGGTAGATAGAGATATTAAATACGAGCATTTTCAGCTCATTTCCCTGTAGGTAAGTCAAGCTTTTTGAATGATGGATAATAAAAATAGCTGTACCTTGCAACACTAATGGGCAAAATACACCTTCGGATTAACCCATGGAAAATTCTCTACATCAGAAACAGTTAATCTTTCTTCAGGAATGGATTAACGATTAATATTTAAATAGGGAAGCAAAGAAAATTGTTTGCAAAAAGTGTGAAGCATTCTCATGGTATTGTCTACATTGGACTAAAGCAGATGTTCAAACAGAGCACTAAATTGTTCTCACAAGAGTATTTGAAAGTCGTGGTGTATTCATAAATTGTCAGGAGACTTTAGTGCCTCGAGGGTGAACGTCCCTTAATACTTTTCTGCTATCTCCATACTTTCAGGTTGTCAGCTGCCCTGATTTCCGAGCTTTCTACATTAAATTCTCCGTTAGGGAATGTTATATTTTTCCACGTTGTGACTGCTGTGAGACTGCACATACACAAAAGTGAGAGGGTGTAACTAGTAGAGTTGTTGAGGGAGAGCCAGTGGTTGTGGTATATTTGGACTTTCAGAAGGCTTTTGACAAATTCTCGCATAAGAGATTAGTGTGTAAAATTAAAGTGCATGGGATTAGGGGTAGTGTATTGAGATGGAGAGAAAACTGGTTGTCAGACAGGAAACAAAGAGTAGGAATTACTGGGTCTTTTTGAAATTGGCAGGCATTGGCTAGTTGGGTACTGCAGGGATCGGTGCTGCGACCCCAGCTACTCACAATATATATTAATGATTTAGATGAGGGAACTAAATGTAATACTCTCAAATTTGCAGATGACACCAAGTTGGGTGGGAAGGTGAGCTGTGAGGAGGATGCAGAGATCCTTCAGTGTAATTTGGACAAGTTGAGTGAGTGGGCAAATGAATGGCAGATGCAGTATAATTTGGAGAAATGCGAGGTTATCCACTTTGGTGGCAAAAACGAGAAGGCAGACTATTATCTGAATGGCCATAAATTAGGTGAGGGCAATGTGCAATGAGACCTAGGTGTCCTTGTATACCAGTCACTGAAGGTAAGCAGCAGGTGCAACAGGCGGTAAAGGCGGCAAATGCTATGTTGGTCTTGATTGCGAGAGGATTTGAGTACAGGAGCAGGGATGTCTTGCAATTATGCAGGGCCTTGGTGTGGCCACACCAGGAATACTGTGTGCTGTTTTGGACTCCTTATCTGACGGACGATGTTCTCGCTCTAGAGGGAGTGCAGCAAAGGTTTACCTGACTGATTCCTGGGAAGGCGGGGCTGACGTATGAGGAGAGATTGAATCAGTAAGGATTGTATTCGCTGGAGTTCAGAAGAATGAGGGGGGATCTCATAGAAACCTATGAGATATTTTATCAGGGTAGGTGCAGAAAGGATGTTCCTGATGGTGGGTGTTTCCAGAACCAGGGGTCACAGTTTGATGAAGCGGGGCAGACCATTTAGGACAGAGAGGAGGAGAAATGTCTTCACCCAGAGAGCGGTGAGCCAGTGGATTTCCCATTGTCGCCACCCCATGCCACCGGGAAACCCGGGGGAGTGGGTGCGCTGCCGGCGTCATGGAGATTCCCACCGGCCGAGAATCCCACCCTGTATGTTTTCAAGAAGAACTTGGATGTAGCACTTCGTGCGAAGGGGATCAAAGGATATGGGGGAAAAGCAGGATTAGGCTATTGAGTTGGATGATCAGCCATGGTCATAATGAATGGCGGAGCAGGCTCAAAGGGCAAATGGTCTCCTCCTGCTCCTGATTTCTATGTTTCTAAAATGTTGCTGGTGATAACTGTGTAGTCGGTTGGAGGCATCAACAGCTTTTCAGATGAACTTTCAGTTTGGTGTTGGGGGAGCGGGGTGGTAGAACCGACAGCGGCGGTGGTGAGCCAGAAGGGTGGGGTTTGATTTCTTATTTTCCCTTAACCCCAGCCTGACTATAACAACATTTTAATTGTACAGGTTCAAACCACCTCAAAGCAGTAAATCATTCAAGAGTTTGTAAATGAGTATGTGAGGGCACTATGTAACATAGTTATAAACTTTAAGGGTAAATCTATTCCTTTTACCATTCAATCCGGGATTAGAACGAACACTAAAACAAATTCACCACAGGACAGGTTTTGCAAATTCACAGAGTTTCGTACAGTGGGAGTGAGGATGGGAATTTTGCAGGAGCGCTGCATACCACACAGGATTAACTGCCTCGCAGTTTGTAAAACCCATCTGAGTTTACGCAGGGTGCAAAATGGGAAATACTTGCGTTTCCTTCAGCGACAGCGTTCTTCTTTTATCATATTAATTGAGCTTTGCTCGGAAATGGGATACCTCCCCTTGCCTCATAGGTTTCTATGCATATCTGAAAGCAAGGTGCGCCATTGTGTCAGACACATAATTGAGCAGAACAATCCGAGTGGAATAAATCACTTCAAGACCATTTGCAAGATTGCAGAACAACCCTACTGCAATTTGACCTCAATTCACTAAAACCAACTTCAAAAGCAACACTGCATTCTGATGTGTCTGATTGGTGCACTATGTCAGTATGAGCTTCACTTCCAGTGTGGTAACTTCGAACGACTGTCCTCAGATCTTACATCAGTTCGATATTTATTATTCCTCCTTAATTCCCTGACCTTTTTTCTCCTCCCCTGACCTGAAGGCATAGGGCTCATTATGACCTCATCCCAGTGACTATTTTACATGTGTCAGGCAAGACGGGCAGCATCAACAGGCACTTCAACTTGGAGTGTATCACAGTGAAGTCAATTCTGCTATCATCGGGTCTTCATGAATATAGACGCACTTTTCTGTCGTGCCAGCCGTAAAGTTATCTGGGTTAAGGAGGCTGCTTGGGCCTTCCTTCACTGAGAGAGAGTGAGGCCACTTGTGTACATACTACTGTTACCCTCATTGGAATAAGATGAGACAATTCAGTCGATAAAGTTCACTGCACTGAGTGCTGATATTTTCTGCTGGCCATGGCGAAGAAACCCAGTTTATGTTTGGTGCACATCCTTTCCAGTTCAAAGTACTTCCAGAGAACAACAAGAAGGCTTATTTTACTTTCCCCAAAACCTTTGCTGATGACCTTCAAAGCTACACACATATGCACGAGGCAGGCAAAGTATGAGTTATCGCAGACTGGATTTGTGCTCAAATTCTCTGACCAGGTCAAAACATCCAAGGAAAATTGCTCCATAAAATATTGATGCAATTATGGGAGTTGTTTCCTACCAACAGATAAGCACTTTGATCAAATGGCAAATTCACACAGAAGCTCCCCAAGAACAGGGTCCACCTGGACATATGGAGATGAAAGGAGGCTCTGAATTTCCTTGAATCTGTGGAATCCCTACTGTACAAAAGGAGGCCCTTCGGCCCATCAGGTCTGCATCAATCCTCCAAAAGAGCACTCCATCCAGGCCCTAACCCCGTAATCTCGCACATCGATCATGGCCAATCCACCTAACCTGCATACCATTGGACCATGGGAGGGAACCTGAGCACGTGGAGGAAAGCTTCGCAGACATGGAGAGAACGTGCAAACCTCAGACAGTCACCCAACGCCGGAATCGAACCCCGGCCCCTGCCACTGTAAGGCATCAGTGCTAACCACTGTGCCACCATGCCACCCTTTCAGATTTGCTGCTGAGCCATCGAACTTTGTTGGAAGCGTGGATTAAACAGTGTTTCCAGGAAAGGAGTGGCAGAAAGATAGGAAAGTTCAGTCCATTTCATAGACAGCATTTGCTTTTTTTGCCCCCTTTCAGACCACCAAAAAACGAATGATCAAGTCAGCTTTTAAAAACGCAATATCACAGAGCTGTCCTTCAAACTTCCAGATACCAAAATCTCTAAAATGCTTCAATCTGCTTTGAATTGTCGTTGAGAAGTTCAGGGTTAAGAAAGATTATGCCGTCATCTCGCTTCTCTAAGCCTTCATGGCTCTGGGATTTAGTCAACTAACAAGGAGCATAAAATGTTTGCATCTGTGTCTGGTTTGGGTTATTTGCACAAATATACATGGAAGATCTGCACCTGACATTTCTCAGGATCACAGTGGCATTGTTGAGCAATATGCTGGTTTGATATGAAAGAACAGTCCTGAACAGGAGTCTCAGCCATGGCTGAACTGATCACCCAGCCATTCTTTGCTTGAACTCTCGGAAAGCGACAGGTCCTGACGGGGTCACGGGCCGTGCACTCAGATCCTGCGCGGACCAGCTGGCGGATGTGTTCGCGGACATCTTCAACCCCCCTACTCCGTTCTGAGGTTCCCACCTGCTTCAAGAAGACCACCATCATACCGGTGCCAAAAGAAGAACCAGGCAATGTGCCTCAATGACTACCATCCAGTGGCCTTGACACCGATCATTAAATTAAAAAAAAAAAAATCTTTATTGTCACAAGTAGGCTTACATTAATACTGCAATGAAGTTACTGTTAAAAGCCCCCAGACGCCACATTCCGGCGCCTGTTCGGGTACACAGAGGGAGAATTCAGAATTCTCAACTGGTACGGGAATTGAACCCGTGCTGCTGGCCTTGTTCTGCATCACAAACCAGCTGTCTATCCCACTGTGCTAAACCAGCCCACTCCAACGCTTCTTCGCATTATACTCCAATGCTTCCTCACATTACACTGCAATAATTGTGAAACGATTTTTGACACTGGAGGGTAGATGGGACAATACATTTGAATGTTGAATTGAATTCTCTGCCTACGTTAGTTGAAAGTTTCTTGTCTGAGAAGCTGTCAGGCAGGCTTAATTTTTAAATTCTTAACACTTCAAAATTTGCAGATGATCCATTATAAACTATGAGGAGGGCAGTGTAGAACTTCAGAAGGTCCATGGACAAGTTGGTGGAATGGGTGAAAAGGTGGCAGCTAAAGTTTTCCTGGGTTCCCCATGAGAACAATGGAAAACCACATTGGCAGCGGAGGGACCAGATGGTGTTGGGCTGCCTCGGCTGCCGCAAAACACGCCGGGGGGGGGGCAAGGGAATGTGTTGTAAATCATGCCCAATATTAAATAAATGGTACAACTTGAAACGGGATGCTGGAACAGAGGAACTTGGGTGTAGATGTGCAGGGCAGGTTGAGAAAGTAGCTGATAATGCATACAGTATCCGAGGTTTTATTCTAGGGGTATTGAGTACAAAAGCAAGGCGTTACATTGACCTTGGCGAATAGACTGTTACATCTCAGCTGGAATATTGCATACAGTTCAGGACACTCACTTGAAGAAGAATGCGAATGCATTGGAGAGACTGCAGAAGAGGTTTCTAAGAATCATTCCAGGGATGAGGAACAGAAGCTGTGAAGATAGATTGGAGAAGTTGGGCCTCTTTTCCTTTGAGAAAAGACAGCTGGGAAGAGATTTGATAGAAGTATTCAAAACCATGGGGAATATGGACAGAGTAGTTAAGAAGAAACCAAAAGAGAAAATGCTGGAAAATCTCAGCAGGTTTGGCAGCATCCGTGAGGAGAGAAAAGTGCTACCGTTTCGAGTCCAGGTGACCCTTTGTCAAAGCTGAGAAAAGTAGATAAGGAGAAACTGTTCCCATTGGTGGAAGGATTGAGAACCAGAGGACACAGATCTAAGGTCATTGGTTTAAGAAACACAAGTAATTTGAGAAAATACATTTTCACACAGCGAGTGGCTAGGTTCTGGAATGTACTGCCTGTGAGTCAGGTGGAGGCAGGTTCAATGAAGGCAATCGTGAGGGAGTTAGATGAGTATTTGAAAAGGGTTATGGGGAGAAGGCAGGAGAGTGGCACCAGGTGAAATGTTCATTCAGAGAGCCGCTGCAGATATGATGGGCCATCCGACTTCGGTCTGCACTGTAACAATTCTGTGATTATTCTTTTCTGTGGCGCGGACACTTTGAACTAGTGGAGTCCTGCAGGGGAATACTGCCTCGGATTAATATTTGTATTAAAATTATAACCGTAAAATAGGTGTTCACGCCGATACTACAAATAATGTGTATTTTCTGCAATACAAATGATCATTTATTTTATGTATATGTTACTTGCTCTTGTTTTAATATAAATGACAACCATTACTAGGAGTTGACACAGCTGCCAATGCAATTATGTCAATGTGTCACCGACTGCATTACCCTGCTTTGCCGTATTAACCTGTTAATTGTCTTTTAGCACAGGCCATCAGACAACGAGGACCTTTCAAGTGTGATGCAAATTCTGCTGGTTGCTCAGTCACAGTAACGGGGTTGGTACCCAGGACCACCTGATCCAATGTCCTTGTTCCTGAGAGTGAATAGAAACAGCTGTTCGCAGTTATTTTGCTCTCCTTTTTTAATTCAGAGTATCTAATTATTATTTTTTCAAATTAAGGGGCAATTTTAGCATGGCCAATTCACCTACCCTGCATATCTTTGGGTTGTGGGGGTGAGATTCACGCAGACACGGGGAGAATGTGGAAACTCCACACGGACAGTGGCCCGAGGCCGGGATCGAACCCAGGTCCTTGATGCCGTGATTGTTTTGCTCTTTTGATATTGTCCCTTGCTTTTCTTAAAGTGACTACCAGGGCCACCAGCAGCAAACTTAATCCCGTACACATTCTTTTCCGATGCTGATCAAAGTCACTGTTGCTTCTATTTCTTTATAGCCCAGTGGGCGAAATAGCTGGCTTGCAAATCAGAACAATGCCAGCAGCGCGGGTTCAAATCCCGTACCGGCCTCCCCGAACAGGCGCCGGAATGTGGCTTTTCACAGTAACTTCATTGAAGCCTACTTGTGACAATAAGTGATTATTATAATATTATTATTTTCACACCGGTCACTGAGAGCAAGCATGCGGCGCACAGCAAGCAGTTAGGGAGGCCACTGTTTTGTTGGTCTTCATTGTTAGAGGACTTGAGTAATGGAGCAAGGATGCCCCACTGCAGCTGTTACAGGGCCTTGGTGAGACCACAGCTGGAGTATTGGGTGCAGTTTTGGTCCCTTTATTTAAGAAAGGGTGTACTTGCCATGGAGGGAATGCAGCGAAGATTCATCAGACTGATTCCTGGGATGGCACGATTGTCATAGGAGGAGCGAATTAGTTGACTGGTTCTATATTCACTGGGATTTGGGCACCTTTTTAAAAGAAATACTAATTTCCTTCAATTCCTCCTTCTCATGAGACCTGCATTCCTCGCATTTATGGAAAGTCATTTGTGGCTTCATCCATGAAGACAGGAGTAGCTAAAGTAGCTGTTCAACTGCTCTGCCATTTCCTTGTTCTCGATTTTGGAATGTAAGCGACCTCCATTTGACTTCACTAATATTTTTCATTTTACATACTTATAGAAGCTTTTACAGTCCACTTTTATGTTACTTACAAGTTTACTCCCATAGTCTATTTTTCCCCTCTTAAATCAAACTCTTGCTCCTCTGTTGCTGAATTCTGAACTTCTCCTGATCCTCAGGCTGGCGACTTTTCCCTGCAACTTTCCATGACTCTTCTTTAAATCCAATACTGTCTTTAATTTCTTTTGTTAGCCATAGTTGGGCTGCCTTTCTTGTTGTGTTGTAATCCATGGCTCCTGTTCCCTGCTCTTAGCCCAGGCCAATTCAATTTGTCCCCACCGTTACCCTGAGTGAAATGAGCAACTTCACCACAGATCAGGGATCAAACCTGGGTTCTGGCTCATGAATAAGGATCAACGGGTACCATATTTGCTTATTGAATGATTCGAGTAGCTGATAGCTATTAATTGCTGTCAATTTGCCCTGTATGTAATGTCCTGGGAGTGACGCTGCATTGGAGCTGAGTAAATCTTTGCCGACATTCTCAGGGGACTGCTAAGCTGGAGGGACAACAGAATTTCCCCTCACTTGTCGCAGGGACCTGGAATCACAGTGTGAGGAAGGGAAGGCTGAAGAACCGACTCAAGGGATTCTTCACGCTTGCCTGGGGAATACATAAGGAGATCACCATGGGAACCAACTCCAGTTGAATGATATGAGCAGCTTCTGAAAGGTACATGTCATCTATCATCAAACATCTGCAAAAATTAAAATTTGGTAAATATACATTACAACCACCGCATCTCCCTAGCTGCTTTTGTTGCTGCTGTTAGTTTAATTCAGATTCAAGAAGGCTGACATCTGTGATCCACCTCCCAAAGGTTACACTGCTAAATCCTATTATCGCAATGTTGGAATCGCACTGTTAAACGTTTGTGGGTTTATAAGTCTGTGACTGGGTGATGGCTTAGCAGCAGCCCAAACACTGACTGGCATCAGATGGAATGGGGAGATGGTGGTATAATCGTAACATCAGTGAGCTAATAATCCAGGGGCCGAGGCTAATGGTCTGGAGTGATGGATTCAAATCTCGCCACAGAAGCTAGTGGATTCTAAACTCAGTCAATTAAACCATCTGGAATTGAAAAGCTAGCCTCAGTGATGGTGGCCAAGGAACTGGCATCGATTGTCATAAAAACCCACCCTTTTCACTAATATCCCTTTAGCGAAGGACATCGGCCATCCTCACCCAGTCTGGCCTACATGTGACTTCAGACCCACTGCAATTGCCCTTTGATATGGCCCAGCAAGCCACTCAGTCCAAGGGTAACTAGGGATGAGCAACAAATGTTGATCTTGCCTGTGACACCCACATCCCCTGAAAGAATGAAGAAGAGTGGGTGTGCCATGGATGGAATTTGAAGGCAAAATGACACCTGTAGCATTGAAAAGCCAGGCACTCGAAAGAAAAAATGTGGAGTGAAGCTCCTACTCTTCTTCGGTTTTAGTTGTCATGTGGAGAGACATTAAAAACGTGTTCATGAAGGTTTCTTCTGGCTGATATTATTAGTGAAGTTCCAAACAACGATGATTGAACAACGATGATTTTAAACCAGTGAAGAAAACACAAGAGTCACATGCAAAGCCCAATTTGCGCTTAAAACCACACGCTCTTTTTACAATGGTCATGCGAACTTTGCCTGAATTACAGAGGAAACCAGTGCAACGAGCAGAAACTCTGGCTTCAGTTTCTTGTCTGCACCAAATCGAAGGCGGTTGTGTGTTGTTCACTCATGACTATGAGTACTGGGTTAAGGATGTCAAAATATTTAATTTGCATCTTCACAATCAATACATCCAAGATGATTTCCCCAAGAATACTTGGGGGGGTCCAGGCATTGGACAGTCGAGGGGGCCATCTGATCCAACTCTCTGTCCCTCTACCATGGCTACATTCTGTGGTGAGCCACGTATGGCTGCGTAAGGCTGTTGTATATATGTTCACTATTGTTCTACTGTTCTATTAGTAGCGTTATCTCCACGGTTGTATACACTTATTGTTATTGCTGTTCTGTTATTGGTTGTTGCTGTTGTACTGTTGGAATGTTATTATTGGTGCTGCTGTTGGCTCCGCCTGTGACTCCGCCCAGCTCTGGAGGTATAAAGCCTGGTGATGGGCGGCAGTCGTGCAGTGCGGGAGGAGCTACAGGTCGGCACAGATTTAGTTTATTAAAGCATCGGTTCACTGCTTCTCAGCGTCTCGTCTGAATTGATGTCTATCAATTGAATAAACTATCTGTTATTCCCGGAGTCGAAGAGGCAGGACGCCTCTTGCCCGTGTAGTTTGACAGCCATCATTGAATTTCGCAAACGATAAGGCCGGGACTGGTCGAGCTGGACCGAGCTGAGGTAATGCGAAGGACTACCTGTGGCAGCAGCGTGATCACAAAATGGCGGCGCGTCGATGTCGGTCAAGATGGCGGCGCCCACAGGTCGCACGTGGCAGGCCGCGTTGGCGACGACGACCAAGATGGCGTCCTCCACAGGTCGCATGCAGCGGATGACGCATCGGAAGGGGGCAGTCCCGACAGGCACGAGGGTCCCCTTCGGCGTCACCAACGGGGTTTCGGTCTTCCAACGAACAATGGACCGAATGGTGGACCAGTACGGACTGTGGGCCACGTTCCCGTACTTGAATAATGTCACCATCTGCGGCCATGACCTGTAGGACCATGACGCGAACCTAGACAAATTCCTCCGCATCGCACGACTCCTTAATTTAACCTACAATAAGGAGAAATGTGTTTTCCACACAACCGGGCTAGCCATCCTCGGCTATGTCGAAGAAAACGGTGTCCTAGGGCCCGGGCCCGACCACATGCGCCCCCTTCTCCAGTTCCCCCTTCCCCACTGCCACAAGGCCCTGAAACGATGCCTGGGGCTTTTCTCGCATTATGCCCAGTGGGTCCCCAACTACACGGACAACGCCCGCCCACTCATTAAGTCCACCATTTTCCCCTGACGGCTGAAGCTCGCTTGGCTTTCAACCGCATCAGAGCCTACATTACCAAGGCCACGATGCACGCTGTGGATGAATCCCTTCCGTTCCAGGTGGAGAGCGATGCGTCTGACATTGCCCTGGCCGCTACTCTCAACCAGGCAGGAAGGCCTGTCGTCTTTATTTTCCCGTACCCTCCATGTCTCCGAGATTCGACACTCCTCCGTCGAGAAGGAGGCACAAGCCATTGTGGAAGCTGTGCTACACTGGAGGCATTACCTGGCCGACAGGAGATTCACTCTCCTCACAGACCAACGGTCAGTCGCCTTCATGTTTAATAACACGCAGCGGGGCAAGATTAAGAACGACAAGATTTTGCGGTGGAGAATCAAACTCTCCACCTATAACTGCGACATCTTGTATCGCCCTGGGAAGCTCAACGAACCCCCAGATGCCCTGTCCTGAGGTATATGCGCCAGCGCGCAAACAGACCGGTTACAGGCCATCCACAACAACCTCTGTCACCCGGGGGTCACCCGGCTCCTTCACTTCGTCATGGCCCGCAACCTGCCCTACTCCACTGACGATGTCAGGGCTGTGACCAGGGTTTGCCAAATCTGTGCAGAGTGCAAGCCGCACTTTTATCCGCCGGACAAGGCTCACCTGGTGAAGGCCTCCCGCCCTTTTGAACGCCTCAGCATGGACTTCAAAGGGCCACTCGCCTCCACTGACCGTAATGTGTACTTTCTCAACGTTGTCGATGAGTACTCCCGCTTCCCGTTTGCAATCCCTTGTCCTGATATGTCCTCTGCCACTGTCATCAAGACCCTGCGCAGCATTTTCTCCCTGTTTGGTTTCCTCGCCTATATACATAGCGATCGGGGCTCCTCTTTTCTGAGTGAGGAGCTGCGTCAGTACCTGCTCAGTAAGGACGTCGCCTTGAGCAGGACTACCAGCTACAACCCCCGGGGGAACTGACAGGTGGAGAGGGAGAATGCTACAGTCTGGAAGGCCGTCCTTCTGGCCCTATGGTCTAGAAGTCTCCCAGTCTCCCGCTGGCAAGAGGTCCTCCCTGACGCGCTCCACTTCATCCGGTCACTTCTGTGTACTGCCACAAACGAGACCCCTCACAACCGTCTATTTGTCTTTCCCAGGACATCGATCTCCGGGGTCTTGCTCCCAGCCTGGTTAACGAAACCTGGGCTGGGCTTCCTCCGGAAACACGCGAGGAGCCATAAGGCCGATCCCCCGGTTGAGCGGGTACCCCCGTGCCCATTATCACCGCGCCCCTCCCAGCCACCTCCCCACCTACACCTTCACCAACAGCTCTCACAGGGTCCTTTAGCCCTCCCTCTGAATCGTCACCCTATCCGGAACACTGTGGTGCCGACGATGCGCTCCCGGAGCCAAAGGTTTCGACGCCAGTGTCCACGCTGCAGCCGGAGCTGAGGCATTCGCAGCGAACAATTCTTCCTCCTGTGAGACTGTGAGACTTCCTCCTGTGAGTCTCTTTCACCCCCGCCGGACTATTTTTAAAAAAACGGGTGGTGAATGTGGTGAGCCACGTATGGCTGTTGTATATATGTTCACTATTGTTCTACTGTTCTATTAGTAGCGTTATCTCCACCGTTGTATATACTTATTGTTATTGCTGTTCTGTTATTGGTTGTTGCTGTTGTACTGTTGGAATGTTATTATTGGTGCTGCTGTTGACTCCGCCTGTGGCTCCGCCCAGCTGTGGAGGTATAAAGCCTGTTGATCTGGGTCAGCCCTGCAGTGCGGGAGGAGCTACAGGTCGGCACATATTTTGTTTATTAAAGCATCGGTTCACTGCTTCTTAGCGTCTCGTCTGAATTGATGTCTATCACATTCGCGGCCCGGTGTCCCTAGAGAGGGCGAATAGGGTGTCCGCAGGCGCCCTTTAGTTCTTCCATGCCTGTTGGGTGCCATATGGGCTGGGGTGCTTTATTGACCCTGTTAATCACAGTTTGGTTTGATGTTTTAAGACTCATTTGTTATTCGCATTTTGTTTAAGGCGGTTTCCCTTTAAAGGACTGCCCCTTTAATTTGTCCCCCAGTTTATTTGATTTAGTTTACTTATGTTGATCAAAATAGTTGGAGGGGCTAATCCAATACTCTGCTAGTCAACCTACCAACCTCCAAATTATGTAAACTCAGCACATTCAAAGGTTTTTTTAACAAGAGCCGAACCCGCACAATGTCTCCTTGTGTTTGACAGAGGCTCCTGGTCCTGCAATGCTTCAACTTTAAGATTTGCATCATTATGTTTAAACCTGCCCAAGACTGGATTCTTTCTGGGCCTACAGTTTCTGGTATTCTGGTAATCTAGAGCCTCCCACATACCACCGGGAGCTTTTCTGGTGCCCGGCGTCTGCACGCTGACAGGGTCAATGCCCTCAATATAGAGTGGGCACTCTGCTGTTTGGCCACTCAAAAACTGCATAAAGGGAAGGTCTGCTCTCCACTGGGATAATCCACTGTGCCACTCAGTACACCCGATTACCACTTTCTAACTGTTCCCAACACTCCATCAGTTTTTAAAGTCAAAGGTCAAACAGAAGATGTCAGTCGATTGATGTTCACGCAGAAATAGGATCTCAATACAAAAGGGTGATCGCAACCATTGAAACAAAACACTATGCATTTGGGGTCAGCTCAACAACTTTTCAAACAATCCCTTAAGAGGCTTTAGTAGAAGCAGCCTAAAGGATTACAAGTCTGTTGTAATCCTGCCTGGCTTTTTTTTTATTTTGGTTGAACACACTAATTTTTAAATATCATCGCCATATTAGCATAGACACTACATCAAACTTCCACTCTTATAATACTTATGTTTAGTTTGTGTTAACATTGCATTTGTAACAATTAGCCATGAATTATCATTTACAGGGTCCATGCTGCTTTCTTTTACAGTACAGACTATAATACCAATTCCAGGAAGCAGTGGTAAAACATTCCGTATCCCATTTAAATTATGCTGTGCTCCACAGACTTCTTCATTCTTTTCCCTCAAGTGCAAAAAGTGGACAGTTTTAAAGCTTTAATTGCCAAAGATCAAGGCTTTATGTTGCTAGCATGCAGGTTAATTTGATTTCCCTTCCCCTATACTGCTGGCTTGGGCGCGGATTGAAGAACATTGAGCTGGGTTTACACTTCAAATTGCACCCACTGGAAATTCAGCTTGTTTTAAACCAAATAAATGCCCAGATCTATTTTCCTGATTCATTTACGAGGCTCACAACTTTTGGATCCTTTCAGGCAATTTAGTGGTCAGAACCATTGATTTTAATCCTTTCATTGTTCTAGCCTCTGGTATTACAGCCATAAAATGATAACACAGTCATTTGCCTCAGTGAGTAATCAGGAACACAGTCTAACATCAGGCAATAGGGATCTAGATCACGGTCAGATGTAAGAACACAGGCTAACTCCAGGGAAATGGGGTGCAGACTGGAGGAACCGGGAACGCATACCATAGAGTCAAGAGCCATAAAGGCACAGAAAGATGCCATTTGAGCAGATGCCAGCTCTTTGTAGATCAGTCAGTCCTGCAATCCTTGTAGCCCCGCAAGTCTATTTCCCTCAAGTGCACATTCAAATTTCACTTTGAAATTATTGATTGTCTCTGCTTCAACCATCCTTGTAAGCAGCAATTCCATGTCATTATCACTCGATGCGTAATGAAGTTGTCTCCCACAACCCACCTGCACCTCTTGCCTCAACTGTTTCCCCTAATCCTCGCACCATCAGCGAATGAGAATGACTTCCTTTGTCTATCTTATCTAAACCTATTACAATATTGTACATCTGTTATATCACTCCTCAATCTCCTTTGCCTCAAGGAGAACCCCTGCTTCTCCAACCTAACATTGTAGCTAAAATCCCCCTATCTCTGGAACCATTCTGGTAAATCTCCTCTGATCTATCTCAAGGACCCTTACAAACTCCCTAAAGATGGGAACTAGACACAATACACTACTTGTTGCCTAATCAGAGTTTTTTAAAGGTTCAGCATGACTTCCCTGCTTTTGTACTCAATACCTCTATTTATGAAGAACAAGGTCCCATAATAATAATCATCATTATTATTGTCACAAGTAGGCTTACATTAACACAGCAATGAAGTTAGGTACTTTGCAGACCACGCTCACCTTCAAAGATGGTGCACATGAATGCCCAGGTCCCTCTGTCTCAAAACACTGCTTAGAACCAGGGGCGAGATTCTCCGACCCCCCGCCGGGTCGGAGAATCGCCGGGGGCTGGCGTGAATCCCGCCCCTGCCGGGTGCCGAATTCTCCGGCACCGGATATTCGGCGGGGGCGGGAATCGCGCCGCGCCAGTTGGCGGCCCCCACCCGCGATTCTCCGACCCGGATGGGCCGAACTCCCGCTGCTAGGATGCCTGTCCCACTGGCGTGGATTAAACCACCTCTCTTACCGGCGGGACAAGGCGGCGCGGGCGGGCTCCGGGGTCCTGGGGGGGGCGCGGGGCGATCTGGCCCCGGGGGGTGCCCCCATGGTGGCCTGGCCCGCGATCGGGGCCCACCGATCCGTGGGCGGGCCTGTGCCATGGGGGCACTCTTTCCCTTCCGCCTCCGCCACGGTCTCCACCATGGCGGAGGCGGAAGAGACTCCCTCCACTGCGCATGCGCGGGGTGCGGTGAGCGGCCGCTAACGCTCCCGCGCATGCGGCGCCCGGCAATGTCATTTCCGCGCCAGCTGGTGGGGCACTTCCGCCAGCTGGCGGGGCGGAAATCAGTCCGGCGTGGGCTTAGCCCCTCAACGTTAGGGCTCGGCCCCTCAAGATGCGGAGGATTCCGCACCTTTGGGGCGGCGCGATGCCCGACTGATTTGCGCCGTTTTGGCGCCGATCGGCGGACATCGCGCCGATACCGGAGAATTTCACCCCAGATCATTAATTTTATATTGCCTCTCCCTATCCCTGCTGCCAAAATGCATCACCTCACACTTCACTATATTAAATTCCCTCTGTCATAGTGTTCCATTTCGCTAGCCAATCTATGTTTTGTTGCAGTTGATTGGTATCATTTGCCACACCTCCAGGTTTGGTATCATTGGCAAATTTTGACATCTTACACCGGAATCCAATATCCATGGCAGTTTTTGAGTGGCTCCAGCACTGATGCGTGGAAAACACCATCCTCCAAACTGATGAATAACCATTTGCCACATCTCACTGTTTTCTATCCTTCAACCAATTTTTGAAATCCAAGCTGATACAGACCCTCCTGTTCGCAGAGTGATTTCGATATTGTTTTGGGCACCACATGTAGCACTTTGTCAATTGCTTTCTGAAAATCCATGTCGACAATATTTGTGGGATTCCCTTCCTCGGCCTTCTTTGTGACTTCATCAAATAATTCAATTGGCTGGCAAGGAGTAGAATGATTAATCAATACTCAGCAATGGGAAGATGGACCAAAGCCATGAAGCACTAGCCAATAATAAGGAAGAGGGTCACGATCGAAGTAGGGGAACAATGCCAACAGAAGATTTTGATACCATTTGCATTTAGCAATGCTCATTTGAGAACATCCACGCTCAAAGGTCACCATTTAGCATCATCTGTATTCAAAAATGATGATTTAGCTATCATTTGACATCCTTGAAGTGATTAAGTTACATAATTAGTCATCAATTGACATCAAATCTGATCACATCACTCAAACATTATAATTTGTGGTCATTTAGCATAATTTAACTGCCTTAAAAGTGCTCAGAAGTATGCAACTCACATCAAAACTGATCATAGAGCTTGTTCATGAAGAAAAAGGTAGAACATAGGGCTGAGACGGGACAGTAGCCTGGGAGGAGAGCAAGACCATGGCCTGTAGCTGAGAGCAGAACACCAGCCTAGGAGGAGAGTGGGTCTGAGACACGGGGTTGAGAGCAAGGACGAAACCAAGAGCAGGGTAAGAGAGCTGGCATTCAGTGTCTGGAGTGTAAACTGGGCTGGGAATGGGGGGGGGGGGGGGGGGGCGGGGGGAGCACTCCCACCTCCAGACAAGGTGGCGAAATCCAGGTACGGTGGAGGGCAGAGAAGGAGGAGAGGATGAGTGAACGAATCGAGGCTGAATGGGGCTGGACGGGAGGGCATGGGTCAGTGAATGAGGGCAGAGTTGGAATAGAAAGGCATGAATGAGTAAGTGTTGGCTGAGGGGAATGGGAGAGAGGTCATGAGAGTAAATGGGGGTTGAGTACGGATCGGAGGGAAGGTGTGGATGAGTGTGTGTGTGTATGAGGGGTGGGTGGGTGGAAGGAGGCCTAATAATCATTTTTGATGCCAGATGCTTACTTTTGACCCTTGTTCCAAATTACACCTTTCGATGTCAAATGATGTTACTGAATGTTTTGAGTGCATTCGAATACACCTAATAAAAACAATTCTGGAAGCATCGGACTCAGAGATCTATGCTCTCAAATATGCCCTTCTATCCCCACTGCCAGGGAACATCATTCCAAGCCAATTGTTTGGGAGTACCAATTAATTCCTGGAAAGAGGAACTCAGAACAAAAGCAGGAAACAGGAATGCAGGCCAACAGTTTAAGAGGAATGTATATGTTACATGCAAATTAACAGACAGGCAAAGCAAATGTAGTTGCCTTACATTCCCCACCAGCCTTGCTGTGTGCAAATTTGCTGCTGTATTTACGTAAATATCAATTAATTGGCTACGATGCATTTTAGGATGCCCTGAGGCTATTGAAGGCACTTGATAAATGCATTATCTTCCTCCATAATAGCGACTGGACAGTGTTCCCTAACAACCTGGAAATATCATGGTGCTTGGTGTTTAACCACTCATTTATTATGCCTGGCACCTTTAGGTTGAGAAGACTAAAAAAAAAGTTTGTGCCTGGCTCCATTACGCAATCATCATATTCAGACATATTCAGTTCACTAGAGTGTCAGTCACTGCAGCTGATCTGTGGGGAGTTTGGACCAGCTGGGTTACAACTGCACCAAAACAAATCTACCAAAAAACAAATAATGATAATTGCTTGAAACGGTATTCTCCAGAGAAATTAGGATATAACATACCCTCATTAAAAAAAAATGAAGTAAAGCTCCGTTCGCATTATTAATTCCCTTTTCTCAACATTCTATTTAATATTGGAAAGAACTAACTGTGCTCATACTTCAGGCCATCCCAAAGTATCTCATCGGGACCAGAATACCTTTGAAGAGCAGTCACTGAGGCAAAATTGGCAGCTAATTTATGTGTAGTGTCATATCATGCCTGTAAATTTATGAGAAAGGTGGACACTTTACTGTTAAAAAACATGAAAATGGATAATTTAACTTGACACAAAATGGAGTCCAACTCTTAATGCCAATGGAGTTTACAATTAGTATTGTCTAAATGTCTACAGAAAATGACGTACAATGGCTGTCTAAATTTAATGTCTGCAAATTGAAATTGTGCAAAATGAGTGTGAAGAAAAACGTTCAATTACAATGAGATGTAAGTAGCCAAGTTACCAAACCTCATTGTGTGTCAATGCGAACACCATCAGAAATAATTTGTGCGGACAATGGGAACAAAGAAAGCTCTGCTAGTATAACCTGACAGGCAGAGAAAATGGGTCTAACCTTTTATCTACCAAACCAGAAACCTACTGTTGCCAGGAGTAAGCGACTGAATTAATTGCCCGAAACTTCCAATCTCCACCAAAAGAGAATCCTCAGACCTGCACCATTGTTAGCTACCAACTCGAAAACTGGTAAAAGTGGTGTTTGTACTGTTTGGAAAATCTAAGTGCATGCTACTTGATTTGTAATCTTTTCTCGTGTGTGTGACCAATGTGAAAGAGTGAGTGAGTGCTGTTGCTTACATTGCAACTGTTGAGAAAACAAATGTTTATCCTTCCTTCTAATTTAATCTTGCGAGATAGCCTGTCCGGTATCTGATTTTACAAGTCACAGTACTCAAGGGATACAACAAGTCTTTAAAATACATCTTTTTGCAATTTGTCGAGATGTGCGAAAAAGGGGAACCATCTCTCCCCTCTCCGTAGCAAGGTCCCACAAACGAGACACAATTGAAGGAGAAATGCTGCTAAGGACATGTGGACATCTGGACTTCTTTGAATAGTGTTTCTCTGTCCTTTACAGCCTCTTAAACAGACAGATTGGGCTGGAGTTAACATGTCAGGTGAAAAATATCACCTCCAAAAATGTAGCACTCCCTCAGCACTGCCAGCTGAGATTAAGACTTGAAACTACAACCTGAAATAATCAGCATTTTGAATCCAACGTTGCTTTTTGTGGAAAACCAAAGGAGCGATTATCCCATTCGGTAGACCAATGAAATAGTGGGGTGAGTTTTAAATAGTGAAAATAGGGATGGTGGAATAAAAAAAGAGAAAGGTTGGATTTGAACCTGAAAGGACAGGATAGGTTTAATCCAGAACACTAATTACCTTAGAATTTACAAAGCAGGAGGCCATTCGGCCCATCGAGTCTGCACCGGCTCTTGGAAAGAGCACCCTACCCAAGCCCACACCTCCACCCGATCTCCATAACCCAGTTACCCCACCCAACACTAAGGGCAATTTTGGACACTAAGGGCAATTTAGCATGGCCAATCCACCTAACCTGCTCATCTTTGGACTGTGGGAGGAAACCGGAGTACCCGGAGGAAACCCACGCACACACGGGGCGAACGTGCAGACTCCGCACAGACAGTGACCCAAGCCAGGAATCGATCCTGAGACCCTGGAGCTGTGAAGCAATCATCCTAACCACTGTGCTACCGTGCTGCCCGAAATGATCAAGCCAGCTACATTTGTGTTGGAGGCCTGGGCTGGAGGTGCAAGGAGATCGCTGACAGGTGTCAGGACTCTAGCTTGAGTAGAATGGGAACACTTCCTCTCAGTTTTTCCAAAGAACTATTGTTTAACCATTACGACTAACCCATCAGACATAATCTTAAATGCTTGTTTTGTACTGCAGTGTGTGGAAATATATACGCGTGTCCCACAAAGGCATAGAATGATATTTTCAACATTGGAGTACTTTCCATTACAATATTTTCCCATGGTAGGATTTGCAGTGAATGCACACCCTGCAATATATAAACAATGTGTATATATAGGTTTATTATAAACATCTTGATGGTATCCTGTTCCATTTCTGAGGGTGACTTGAAGGGCACACCTCCAATGGAAGGTCGCTGTCCAGAAATGTTAACTCTTTGTTTCTCTCTCACCAATGCTGTCTGACCTTGTTCAATTTGAACACTCTAGTCTCTGGGACAGAGGGTGGAATTTTCTGGCCCTTCCCGCCAGCGGGGTCTTCCAGTCCCGCTGAAGGCAGTCGTCAGCGGCAGGATGGACGAGACACGCAAATTGCCGTGGACTTTGGCAGGACCAGAAGATCCTGTCGGTTGTCAATGGCAAACCATCTGCAGGGAAACACACTGGGGTGTGGGGAGAGATAGGGGGACATGCTACCCAGAAAGTTGTATGCTCAGCTCTCATTCCAAAGGCTTGAGTATGTATGCCAGGCTGGTAAGTCAGAAACATGCCCATCAAAACCACCGATCCGTTGAGTTGAAACTGGCAATTGCATAGATGTAATTTTGTTAGTTGGTCTGTTATGGAAAAACAATGAGAACGTCACCTGGACTCAATAGTAGCACTTGGACCTTTGCATTAAGGAGCACTGAGTTCCATTTCAGCAAATGAATGTCCTTTGAATGGTGCATTGAAGTATAGCACTGTCTGCTCAGGTGGATGCATGCAATGGCATTACTTGAAGGTCAAGAGAATTCTCCTGGTCCACTAACCGGTATTAATCCCTCGACCAACATCACAGAAATCAGATTACCTGGTCATTTAATTTAAGATTTAAATTTAGTTTGCCTAATTTAGTTAACAGTCTAATAAACAGATGTATGGTGGCACTCCTCACCCCTTGTGGAATACGAATCCTGTTTCATGTGCGGACTTCAGGGTGTTTCTTGCGCCCTGAACAACCACAAGTGTAGGAAATGTCAGCAGCTGGAGGATCTTGAATTCTGGGTGTCCGATCTTGAGCAGTGAGCTGGCATCACATCCATGGTTAGAGTCTACAGAATTCCTTCAGTGCAGAAGGAGGCCATTCGGCCCATCAAGTGTGCACTGAATGTCCGAAAGAGCACACTACCTAGGCCTACTCCACCGCCCTATCCATGTAACCCCAGCTTATCCTGAACTTCGTTGGACACTGAGGGGCAATTTAGCATGGCCAATCCACCTAACCTGCATGTCTTTGGACTGTGGGAGGAAATCAGAGAACCCGGAGGAAATCCACACAGACACGGGGAGAATGTGCAAACTCCACACAGTCACCCAAGGCTGGATGTCAACCCGGATCCCTGGTGCTGCGGGGCAGCCGTGCTAATCGCTGCACCACCGGTTAAGAACTGTTTGTGAAATCATGCTGCGTGAAAATGTAGTTACATCCATAGATACATAGAAGATAGGAGCAGGAGGAGGCCTTTTGGCCCTTCAAGCCTTCTCCGCCATTCATCACGATCATGGCTGATCATCCAACTCAATAGCCTAATCCTGCTTTCTCCCCATAGCCTTTGATCCCATTCGCCCCAAGTGCTACATCTTACCACTTCCTGTGGTAATGAATTCCACAGGCTCACCACTCTTTGGGTGAAGAAATGTCTTCTTGGGCGGGATTCCCCGACCTCCCGCCGGGTCGGAGAATCGCCGGGGGTCGGCGTGAAGCCTGCCCCCGCCGGCCTCAGAATTCTCCCACCCCCCAAAAACCGGCGTGGCATGAGTTGCGCCGCCCGCCTCGGAGAATGGGCCCCGGGGCCGCCCGAATTCTCCGGCCCGCGATGGGCCGAAGTCCCACCCGCCTGTCGCCGGTTCCGCTGGCGTAAATTGGAGTTGGTCCCTTACCGGCGGGACCTGGCGGCGCGGGCGGCCTCCAGGGTTATTGGGGGGTCGCGGGGGGATCTAGCCCCGGGATGTGCTCCCACGGTGGCCTGGCCCGCAGTCAGGGCCCACCGATCCGTGGGCGGGCCTGTGCCGTGAGGGCACTCTATTCCTTCCGCACCGGAGGCCGTGGTCATCCGCCATTCCCTGTGCGGAAGTGACTCCATGTACGCATGCGCAAGGATGACGTCAGCAGATGCTCCCGCGCATTCGCGGATCCACGCCGGCCAGCGGAATCCCTTTGGCCCCGGCTGGCGCGGCGCCAAAGGCCTTCCACGCCGGCCAGAGGGGTGTAAACCGCTCTGCCGCCAGCCTAGCCCCTGAAGGCCGGAGTGGTTCCCGCCACTCCACTGCGCCGTTTCTGCCCACCCCGCCGATTCCCGGAGAATCACGCCCCTGATCTCTGACTAAATGGTTTACCCTGAATCCTCAAGACAGTGACCCCTGATTCTGGACACACCCATGATTGCGAACATCTTCCCTGCATTTACCCTGTCTAGCCCGGTTAGAATTTTATAAGTCTCCTTTAGTTTTCTTTTCTTCTCTTCAATGTATATATATTTTATTCTGTGTACATATCTGTAAATATAAGTTGTTCAAAAACCCAATAAAAAACTTTTGTAAAAAAAAAAAAACTTTGAACTGTAATAGGGCAGCGCAGTGGTGTAGTGGTTAGCACTGCGGTCTCACAGCGCCAAGGTCCCAGGTTCGATCCCGGCTCTGGGTCACTGTCCTTTTGGATTTTGTACATTCTACCGTGTTTGCGTGGGTTTCGCCACCGCGACCCAAATGATGTGCAGGTTTGGTGGATTGGTCGCGCTAATTTGCCCCTTAATTGAAAAAAATGAATTGAGTATTCTAAATTTATTTTTTTTAAACTTTGAACTGTCATGTAATGTACTTTCATAAATTCTACCAATAAAGTATTATTTGGAGGAATAGAAAATAATTTTATAATCTCAATGAGAGTCCCCCCTCATTCTTCTGAACTCCAGCGAGAACAGTCCTAACCTAGCCAATCTCTCCTCATATGACAGCCCCGCCATCCCTGGAATCAGTCTGGTAAACCTTCGCTGCACTCCCTCGAGAGCAAGAACATCCTTCCTCAGAAAAGGAGATCAAAACTGCACACAATACTCCAAATGTGGCCTCACCAAGGCCCTGTACAATTGCAGCAACACATCCCTGCTTCTGCCTACGCAACACCAGCAACAACACTTCAATGGGATTTCAATTGGCTGGAAAGCACTTTGCCGTGTCCAGGGCACATGAAAGCAGCTATATAAATGCAAATGATTTCTCTATTTGATTCTCTTTTTTTTTAAATGAAGGGTCAATTCAGGCTCGAATGAAGAGACTTCGGACTGAAATTCATCAGTAACAAATCCATGAACAGATTTGTGTAAAATTAATTTGTTAAGATTTTAACAACCAGCAGTAATTTCCTTTTAACTACAATCTAAAAGTGTGTTACAGAATGGTTCCCAGGCCATTTAAGGGGTTGCAGCACCATCCCCTCTGCAGTTGGGAAGTATGTTTCCTGGGGTGTTTATTCGCTGTAACCGGTTTTGAAACATGTTTGTCATAAAATACATTTTAAAAAATCATTAACAAAGGGCATGTCTTCAGCTCATGACAACAAAGGCAGCATGGATTCATTAGAACTGCACCACCTCACTAGGCCACACAAAATCTCCCACCATCCTGCTCAACATTTAACATTACTAAAACCAAATCAGAATAACTAGCCTTTTCTTTCACTGGTGTTTATGGCACAACTAGATTGTTGCACTGCCATACTGCACTGTTTTCCCTCCAAATTACCTCTGTAGAGAGAAAGCATGGAATTATAGAGCAGTAAGTCTGACGTCAGTAGTGGGGAAAATTCTAGAATCCATTATCAAAGATTTTAAGATGTGGAGGTGCCGGCGTTGGACTGGGGTGAGCACAGTACGAAGTCTTACAACACCAGGTTAAAATCCAACAGGTTTGTTTCGATGTCACTAGCTTTCAGAGCGCTGCTCCAAAGATTTTAAAGCACAGCACTAAGAAAATAGTGGCAGGATCAGACAGAGTCAGCATGGATTTATGAAGGGGAATTCATGCTTGACAAAACTACTGGAATTCTTCAAGGATGCAACTAGTAGAATTGGTGATGTGGATCCAGTGGATGTGGTGTGTTTGGACTTTCAGAAGGCTTTCAAAAGTCCCGCATAAAAGAGTAGCGTGTAAAGTTAAAGTCCATTGGATTGGGGGTAATGTATTGAGATGGACAGAAAACTGGTTGGCAGACAAGAAACAAAGAGAAGGAATAATGGGTCTTTTTCAAATTGGCAGGCAGTGATTAGTGGGGTATCTCAGGAATCGGTGCTAGGACTTCAGATTTCACAATATATATTAATGATTTAGATGAGGGAACATAATGTCATGGGCGCGATTCTCCCAACGGGAGTCTAGGTGCCGACGCCGGAGTGAAAACCGGAGTGTTTCACTCCGTCGTCAGAGCCCGCTCCCAGCCCCCCATTCTCCCGCCCCCGGGGGGCTAGGAGCAGCGTCGCATAATTTAGGCTTCGGCGCCGCGTAAAAAGCGGCGGCGCGTAAATTACGCGAACGGAGCCGCGTAAATTACGTCACCCGCGCATGCACGGTTGCCACCCTCCCCGAGACCACCCCACAAGAATATGGCGAATGGATCTTGCAGGGCGGCGGAGGAAAGGAGGTCATCCTTTAGAGAGGCCGGCCTGCCGATCGGTGGTCATCGATCGCGGGCCAGACCCCATTGGAGACCCCCCCCCGATGCAGGAACCCCCCTCCCCCTCCCACAGGCCGCCCCCCCCCCCAGCGTTCCCGCACAGTTCCTGTCGGCAGCGACCAGGTGTGCACGGCGCCGGCGGGAACCTGTCGCGTTGGGGCGGCCGCTCGGCCCATCCGGGCTGGAGAATTGCCGCTTGCCTTTTGCAAACGGCGAGCGGTGATTCTCCCAGTGGCCAGCCATGATTCTCGCCTCGTTGGTTGGGGGGGGGGGAAATCGCATGCGGGTGTCGGGGTGGCGTGGCGGGACACGCACAGCGCCCCGGCGATTCTCCCACCCGGCGTGGGGGTGGGAGGGGTGGGGGAGGAGGGGAGGGGGGGAGAATTCCGCCCCATATCTCCAAGTTTGCAGATGACACCAAGTTGGGTGGGAAGGTGAGCTGTGAGGAGGATGCAGAGATCCTTCAGTGTAATTTGGACAAGTTGAGTGAGTGGGCAAATGAATGGCAGATGCAGTATAATTTGGAGAAATGCGAGGTTATCCACTTTGGTAGCAAAAACAAGGCGGCAGATTATTATTCGAATGGCCATAAATTAGGAGAGGGGGACATGCAACGAGACCTGGATGTCCTCGTACACCAGTCACTGAAGGTGAGCAGCAGGTGCAGCTGGCGGCAAAGGAGGCAAATGGTATGCTTGGCTTCATTGCGAGGTTTCGAGTACAGGAGCAGGGATGCCTTGCTGCAAATATACAGGGTCTATGTGAGGCCACACCTGGAATATTGTGTGCTGTTTCGGTCTCCTCATCTGAGGAAGGATGTTCTAGCTATAGAGGGAGCGCAGCAAAGGTTTACCAGACTGATTTCTGGAGTGGCAGTACAGACGTACGAAGAGAGTTTGAATCAGTTAGGATTGTATTTGCTGCAGTTCAGAAGAATGAGGGGGGATCTCATGGAAACTTATAAAATTCTAACAGGACTGGGCAGAGTTGATGCAGGAACGATGTCCCCGCTGGTGGGTCTGTCGAGAAGCACGGGTCACAGTCTGACAATACGGGGTAGACAATTTAGGACAGATGAGGAGAAATTTCTTCACCCAGAGAGTGATGAGCCTGTGTTACCACAGGAAGTAGTTGAGTCCAAAACATTGTATGGTTTCAAGATGTAATTAGATATCATCCATGATCATAATGAATGGCGGAGCAGGTTTGAAAGGCCGAATGGCCTCATCGTGCTCCTATTTTTTCTATGTTTCCAAAGCATTCGGTACGCCCTGTGGTTGTGAAGGGTGCTATAAAAATGTAACTTCTTTCTTTGACAGTTATGCGCTCTTTCTGGGGCACAGTTGTATGGGCACCTGAAGACCTCCAGTTAAAGCAATCAGCAGGCTATTCAACTGCAGAGAACTTCATAACTGAGACCAGTGCTGATCTCACCCAATATCCACACATGACCTTTTGCCAGTAATCTTTAATGTCTGTACTGACCCAGAGATGTTTGAAATTATTTTGAAATCAGTTTGACAGATGCTATTGATAGATTAAGGTTCTGGGGGAAGTCAAAGGTGTGTTTTAATGCCATTAAGCAATAGCCAGCACTGATGAGGTACTCGCGGAGTGAAAGGAAACAAATGGAAGGAGAGATTTTTTGCCTTTGGCACTCGCAATGTTTTGGAAAATTGCACATCCGCAGCTTATGTCTTTCCCTTAATTTTAATAGGTGGAAAATGACGGGCTTGGAGTGTGCAATTCCCAAACATACGCATGCAACAAGGTGGAAAATCTACCTTGTAGTGTCTACATTCAAAAAGGACAAAACACCTATCTAGGCAACAATAGCCTTGTAAGCCTATCATCGAAATCAGGGGAAATAATACACACTATTGTAGCAGAAAGGGTGCAAGGGTACTTCAATTTACAGCAACAAACATCTGTATAGAATGAATCAGGAAAGGGGCTGTTTGACAAAAGAGAAAATGCTGGAAAATCTCAGCAAGTCTGGCAGCATCTGTAGGGAGAGAAAAGAGCTAACGTTTTGAGCCCGATGACTCTTTGTCAAAGCTGACAGAGAAAGTGGGAAATTTTTACACTGTGGAGTGAGAATGAAAGATGAGTCATAGCCACAGAAACGCAGGGAAATCGGGTGCTAATGGCCACAGAAACCAAGGGGAAAGAGTGTTAATGGCAGTCCCCAGAGAGAACAAAAGATGTGAAAGGTCAAACAGCAGGGAAACTAACATCAGAGGATGAACTGTAGATGTGGGGGGAGGGGAAGCAAAGAGGAGAAAGATGAAGGAAAGGGGGATAGGATTGGGGGGGGGGACAGTTAAAATGAAATGAAAACAAATGGGTCGAGGTGGGGTAGAGCTGATCATCCGAAGTTGTGAAATTCGATGTTGAGACCGGAAGGCTGTAGCGTGCCTAACCGGAAGATGAGATGTTGTTCCTCCAGTTTGCATTGCGCTTCACTGGAACATTGCAGCAGGCCATTTGACAAGCTGCTGTTGACCCCATCACAAACATAGAAATTCCTCTGAAATCATTCATTTGGACTTTCAAAAAAATGTTTGGCAGCGCCATTCATCAAACAATTCTAATGAAACAAGAACATGCTTTTATATTGTTGGCTGTGTCTTGGGGATCAATTTAACTGTACTTTGCTCTGTTTGCACTTCAACAGAGTGGCAGGGATGGTCCGTGCATAAAATGGCTGACGACTCGACCCCAATTTTGGATTGGATTTGTTTATTGTCACGTGTACCGAGGTACAGTGTAAAGTATTTTTCTGCGAGCAGCTCAACAGATCATTAAGTACATGGGAAGAACAGGGAATTAAAAAAAATACATAATAGGGCAAACAAGGTATACAACGTAACTACAGAAGCACCGGCATCGGATGAAGCGTACAGGGGTGTAGTGTTAATGAGGTCAGTCCATGAGAGGATAATTTAGGAGTCTGGTAACAGCGGGGAAGAAGCTGCTTTTGAGTCTGTCCGTATTCTCAGACTTTTGTATCTCCTGCCTGATGGAAGAAGTTGGAAGAGTGAGTAAGCCGGGTGGCTGGGGTCTTTGATTATGCTGCCCGCTTTCCCCAGGCAGCGGGAGGTGTAGATGGAGTCAATGGATTGGAGGCAGGTTTGTGTGATGGACTGGGCGGTGTTCACGACTCTCTGAAGTTTCTTGCGGTCCTGGGCCGAGCAGTTGCCATACCAGGCTGTGATGCAGCCAGATAGGATGCTTTCTATGGTGCATCTGTAAAAGTTGGTCAGAGTTAATGTGGACATGCTGAATTTCCTTAGTTTCCTGAGGAAGTATAGGCACTGTTATGCTTTCTTGGTGGTAGTGTCGACGTTGGTGGACCAGGACTAACTTTTGGAGATTTGCACCCCTAGGAATTTGAAACTGCTAACCATCTCTACCTCGGCCCCGTTGATGCTGACACGGGTGTATACAGTACTTTGTTTCCTGAAGTCAATGACCAGCTCTTTTTTGCTGGCATTGAGGGAGAGATTGTTGTCGCTGCACCACTCCACTAGGTTCTCCATCCCCCTCCTGTATTCTGACTTGTCGTTATTCGAGATCCGGCCCACTATGGTTGTATCGTCAGCAAACCTTTCAGTTCATGAGTGGGATTGCTATGACTGTGACAGTGCTGCTATCATGATGGACGAAGAAAACAGTGCCTTCCACCAAATATATGCCCGTGCTGCCCCATTTGCCCCCTTAGGGCAAAACCTGTGCAGAAAAACACCTTTGACCACAAGTCCATCAGGTGGTCTGAACATAATATCCTCGAGGCCTGTGGGAAAAGGACCCTGAGGGAAAAGGATCCCGAGGCGTGGTTCCTTGAGCAGATGATCAAAGTCATTTGGCAGAATACTTCATCCTCAGAACTTTCAAATAAGCACTAAAACGTAACTTGACTGGTGGTACGAAGGGCCCTCCCCAGCAGATCTATCCTGCATGCAAAGAAAATGACTGCCTCCGCACATTACCCTTGACATGACTGCATTGGGGAAGAGACCATTCCCCACCTTCGCATGGAATGTGCCTCTGAAAAGAAAGATGAGGGCGGAATTCTTCGTAGCGCAACGCCAAAATCAGGAATGGCGATCGGGCAGAGGATGGCTCCTGACGCCAGAATCGGGGCAGGCGCCAATTTGGCGCCTGGTCGCAATGGTCCGCCCCTCCAAATCGGCATCACCGGGACACTTGGCGCACAGGGTTGCGGCGTCGTTGTAACGTCATCAGCCGGCCCACCCGCGATGCTCCGCCGCCGATGGGCCGGGTTCCTGACGGCGTGGGCCACATGTGGTCCCAGCAGTCGGGAGCCTGGTACGCTGGCTGCGGGGGGAGAGAGAGGGCGTGCGGACAGTGTCCAGCGGCGCCACACTCGGCCAAGATCCGTGCCGCTGGCTGGGGGGCTTCTGCCAGGCTGGGAGGAATGGTGGCGAGTGGCCAGGAGTTGGGTTGTGGGGTCAGGGTGGGCGGGTACGTGGTCCAGCACGACCGGCGCGTGTGTGGGGGGGTGCAGACGTGCGCGGCTGCAGCTTGTCAGCCCTGCGCATGTGCAGCACGAGATCAGGCAATTCTCCGACCATTTTCCACGCGTTCCGCGGGTGTTTGACACGGCGCCGGTCTTAGCCCCTCACCGGTACACGAGTTGGAGAGAGTTTCACACCACAGATCCTCAGCACTGAGCCTCAGGAATGGAGAATCCAGCCGCAGTCTTTTGCGGAGCTTCATCCTGAGCAGCTCTGTAACACAGTACTTTGTACTGCAAGGACCATTAAGAGGGATGCACACTGAGGTACACATCAGTGAAAGACGCTCGTTTGATTCACACAAGGGTTGTTGTTCTTCCGCTGGATGACCAAGCGTTGCAGACTTGTACATTCCAAGGTCCAGGACTACGTGCTGAGGGACGCACTGAAAGCTTGGGGCAGCTACTCAAAAGGCTCATTGGGAAAGGCCCTCTGGCCACTAGATATTGAGGAGTTGGAAACGGTGTAAAACCTTTTTGGGCTGGATGCAGCAGGGAATGTTGGACATGAAATTTCATAGAATTTCATAGAATTTACAGTGCAGAAGGAGGCCATTCGGCCCATCGAGTCTGCACCGGCTCTTGGAAAGAGCACCCTACCCAAGGTCAACACTGCCACCCTATCCCCATAACCCAGTAACCCCACCCAACACGAAGGGCAATTTTGGACACTAAGGGCAATTTATCATGGCCAATCCACCTAACCTGCACATCTTTGGACAGTGGGAGGAAACCGGAGCACCCGGAGGAAACCCACGCACACACGGGGAGGATGTGCAGACTCCGCACAGACAGTGACCCAAGCTGGAATCGAACCTGGGACCCTGGAGCTGTGAAGCAATTGTGCTATCCACAAGGCTACCATGCTGCCCCAATGCAAATGTACAGTGTAAATATAACCTGTAATGGCAAGTGTATGTGAGACACCTGATGCACTTTTTGAAAGAATCTGATCCACACTGCACTTCATGCATTGTCAAATTTAAACATTCTGTATTCTACTTCAAATGTTATGAATAAAGTATATTTTTGGGGCGGAAGATGTCTCTTTCGCCCGGAGCATCCAGTTCAGAACATGGGATGGCGAAGAAGTTGGTAGAATCTGAGATAGGAGAGGAAATTGGTACAAAAATGGGAAACAGGGCACTTCTGAGGTGAAAGGTCAGAGTGCAGTGAGGTGTTGAGTGTGGAATTAGTGCTTAGAATATTGTTGTTTCCAATCTACATTAACGAGCTGGATACCAAAACTAAATGTTGTTTGGCTGATTTCCTGAGAACATTAGAACAGGAAAACTAGTTGAGACATAGGATGCAACTTAACATCTGCAGAAGGGTTTGGATCATTTATGCAGCTGGTCAAGTGGCAAATTACATTTCACATTGTCAAACGTGAAGCATTGCACAAAAGTCACAAAATGTGGAAATTAAATGTACAGTAATCAGTCCTAAATTAGCACAGGGAAATTAGAAAGGGAATAATCAGAGATACATCAATTTCAATCCCTCAACAATGTGCTTTCAATGCTAATGTGACGGCATGTGGCGCAGTGGAACTGCAGCGCTGAGGACCTGGGTTCGAATCCCAGCCCTGGGTCACTGTCCGTGTGGAATTTGCAAGTACAAGACTATGTTGACCATACTAAAATGTCATAAGGCACCAGCAAGATCATGGCATGATATCCAACTCTGGCTGGCATGGTGGCTGCTTGGTCCTCACAATCTCCCATGCTTTGTCATTCAATGTTACATTTCTGCTAAGGACTTCAGCTGATGATTTAAGTTCTCGCTGTATCCTTTGAAAAAAATTAAGAGGTTAGTCCTCAAACTCGCCCTGCTTAATCTTCAAATGCCATTGAAGTTTTGAGGGTTTTAAACTCTCATTTGCCAGTACTTCCCTGCATATAACACACAAGGGGCTTTGCATCCTGGTTTGCATTGGCACAATTAACAAAGCCATACCTCAGGGCAGCAGGGCGGCACAGTGGTTAGCACTGCTGCCTCACGGCGCTGAGGTCCCAGTTTTGATCCCGGCTCTGGGTCACTGTCTGTGTGGAGTTTGCACATTCTCCACGTGTTTGCGTGGGTTTTGCCCAACAACCCAAAGATGTGCAGGGCAGGTGGATTGGCCATGCTAAATTGCCCCTTAATTGGAAAAAATGAATTGGGAACGCTAAATTTATAAAAACAAGACAAAAGAAAACAATGCCATGCCTCAAGAAATCATTTCTATACTGCTTTGCTCCTGATTTCAGATTTGTCTTTGTTGATTGATCACCAGAGGCCCTGGAGCTCTGTATAGAGCTAATATAAACTCAAAAATGGACTGAGGAGAGCTAGAAGGGGGCATGAAAAAGCCCTGGCAGGAAGGTTAGGGAAAACCCCAAGGCATTCTACACTTATGTGAGAAATAAGAGGATGATCAGAGTGAGAGTAGGGCCGATCAGGGATAGTGGAGGGAACTTGTACCTAGAGTCTGAGGAGATGGGGGAGGCCCTAAATGAATATTTTGCTTCAGTATTCACTAGAGAGAGGGACCTTGTTGTTCATGAGAACAGTGTGAACCAGGTTAATAGACTCGAACAGGTTGATATTAAGGAGGATGTGCGTGAAATTTTGAAAATCATCAGGGTAGATAAGTCCCCGGGGCCTGACGGGATATACCCAAAGTTACTACGGGAAGCGGCGGAGGAGATTGCTGCGCCATTGGCAATGATCTTTGCGTCCTCACTCTCCACTGGAGTAGTACCGGATCAATGGAGGGAGGCAAATGTTGTTCCCCTGTTCAAGAAAGGGAATAGGGAAATCCCTGGGATTTACAGACCCATCAGTCTTACGACTGTGGTGAGCAAAATATTGGAAAGGATTCTGAGATAGGATTTATGATTATTTAGAAAAACATAGTTTGATTAAAGATAGTCAGCATGTGGGAGCTTTGTGAGGGACAGGTCATGCCTCACAGAATTATTTTAGGATGTGACGAGACACATTGATGAAGGTCGGGCAGTGGATGTGGTGTATATAGATTTCAGCAAGGCATTTTATAAGGTTCCCCATGGTAGGCTCATTCAGAAAGTTAGGGGGCATGGCATACAGGGAAATTTGGCTGTCTGGATACAGAATTGACTGGCCAAAAGACAGCGAGTGGTAGTGGATGGAAAGTATTCCGCCTGGAGGTCGGTGACCAGTGGTCCCCGCAAGGATCTGTTCTGGGGCCTCTGCTCTTTGTGGTTTTTATAAATGACTTGGATGAGGAAGTGGAAGGGTGGGTTAGTAAGTTTGCCGGTGACACGAAGGTTGGGGGAGTTGTAGATAGTGTTGAGGATTATTGCAGGTTACAACAGGACATTGACAGGATGCAGAGCTGTGCTGAGGAGTGGCAGATGGAGTTCAACCTTGATAAATGTGAAGTGATTCATTTTGCAAGGTCGAATTTGAATGCTGAATACAGGGTTAAAGGCAGGATTCTTGGAAGTGTGGAGGAACATAGGGATCTTGGGGTCCACATACATAGATCCCTCAAAGTTGCCACCCAGGTTGATAGGGTTGTTAAGAAGGCACGTATGGTTTGTTGGCTTTCATTAACAGGGGGATTGAGTTTAAGAGCCGCGAGGTTTTGCTGCAGCTTTATAAAACCCTAGTTAGACCACACTTGGAATGTTGTGTCCAGTTCTGGTAGCCTCATTATAGGAAGGATGTGGATGCTTTGGAGAGGGTACAGACGAGCTTTACCAGGATGCTGCCTGGACTGGAGGGCATATCTTATGAAGAAAGGTTGAGGGAGCTAGAGCTTTTCTCACTGGAACGAAGAAGGCAGAGAGGTGACTTGATAGAGGTGTACAAGGTGATGAGGGGCATGGATAAAGTGGATAGCCAGAGACTTTCCCCCAGGGTGGAAATGGCTGTCACGAGGGGACATAATTTTACAGTGATTGGAGGAAGGTATAGGGGAGATGTCAGAGGGAGATTCTTTACACAGAGAGTGGTGGGTGTGTGGAATGCACTGTCAGCAGAGGTGGTGGAGTCAGAGTCATTAGGGCCATTTAAGCGACTCTTTGACAGCCACATGGACAGCAGTAAATTGAAGGGGTGTAGGTTAGGTTGATCTTAGATTAGGATAAATGGTCGGCACAACCAATTTGGGGCAGCACGGTAGCATTGTGGATAGCACAATTGCTTCACAGCTCCAGGGTCCCAGGTTCAATTCCTGGCTTGGGTCACTGTCTGTGTGGAGTCTGCACATCCTCCCTGTGTGTGCGTGGGTTTCCTCCGGGTGCTCCGGTTTCCTCCCACAGTCCAAAGATGTGCAGGTTAGGTGGATTGGCCATGATAAATTGCCCTTAGTGTCCAAAATTGCCTATAGTGTTGGGTAGGGTTACTGGGTTATGGGGATGGGGTGGAGGTGTTGACCTTGGGTAGGGTGCTCTTTTCAAGAGCCGGTGCAGACTCGATGGGCCGAATGGCCTCCTTCTGCACTGTAAATTCTATGATGACAACATCGTGGGCTGAAGGGCCTGTACTGTGCTACGTTCTATTAGCATCGCTTTGTCGTGCCGTGGACTCTCCGGAGCAGCTCTCTACAGCAGATTCTGTTGTGAAATCTTGGCATTTTTGTGTCTCTGGCTCTCTCTTCCTTATTAAAAAAAAACGGATCCATCTTCAGGCCTTCACATTCTTGTTGCTTGCTTGCTTTGCAGGAAAAAAATGGAAGAATCTCTCCTCCGTGATTTCACGCCAAAAGCACGGACGTACAGGGCACATAACGTCAGCGTGTGATCCGGGTGCATGACATGCCCTCTGCCATCGCGTCAGGCCGGAAGACTCCATCATTCCATTTAAAAGCCAGTCACGGCCATTGGACCTCTCCCGTGATCGGGAACACCGCTTTTAAATTCAGAATGCTGGCCACCACCTTCTCAAGAGCAATTAGGATGGGCAACAAATGCTGGCCTCACCAGCAAAGCCCACATCTCGTAAAAATTAATAATTAAAACAATTCCATGTCCTTTTGCAGTTCAAGACTATCCTCATCACAGTTGACAACACTTCTGATCTCTGTGTCATCTGCAAATTTTGAAATCATGCCCTGCACTCCACAGCCTAGTTCATTGATATAGATCAGGAAGAACAAAGGTCCCAATATTGACCCCTGGGAACTCCACTACAAACCTTCCTCCAATCTGAAAAAAATCTATTTATCACTACTCTCACTTTCCTGGCACTTAGCTAATTTTTTTTTACAATTAAGGGGCAATGCCACATGGCCAGTCCACCTACCTTGCACATCTTTGGGTTGTGGGGGTGGGACGCAAGCAGGCACAGAAGAATATGCAGTGACAGTTGATTTTATCCCGTACTACAATTTCCAGGAATTGGGAAGAGAACCAACAACAACAATAGTTTCAGAAGTTTCCCTGCCACTGAAGTCAAACTATCTGGGTTTCATACCATCCTTCACCTCAGCCATTAATACAATAGTTTTTTATCTTTCTTTCAGGTGTGAAGGGTAGTGAGATTCAACAACAAACATGTAAAAAAACCTCCAGAACTTCCCTCTGCTTCTCTTCCCTCTGACCCCACCCCTTATTCTTGTGGATATGGGACATCATGGCACGTCATTCTCTGACCTTCCCCTCTCTGGCTCTGAGGGCTCTGTCCTCAGCAAAGGATACAACTTCATCCCTTACAGCCCCACCTTAATCGATTTCAAGCTTGGATGACATTCAGGAGACTATGTAGCAGGTTCTTTTACCCATCTCCATCATTCTCCATTCACCTGGTCCCCTTTCCCTCCATCAGTTCGTCCAATGAGAACAGTTGGCATGATATTGGCCATCTTAATTTCACAGCTCCCCTGTATCCCTCTGAAGCGGCAGCGCTCTATTCTCTCAGGTCCAACCCTAACATTGTTATCACACTTGCTGACAAGGATGGTGCTGTTGCTGTCTGGCATTCTGACCTCTACCTAGTCAGAGCCAAAGCGGCAACCCACTGACTCTTCTACCACCCTCCTGGATCATGGGCCCACTACCAAACATCAAACCAATGTATCCAATGACCGGCCTCTGAAGATCTTCCCTCCATGGGCCTCCAATCTCCCAGTCTTCCAAACCTGAATATAACTGCTTTTATTCCTTCCCCAAATTTTATAAACAGGATCTCGCTTGCTCCCCCCCCCGCCCCCCCCCCCCCCCCCCCGCCCCCAACTCCCCCCACCCCCTGCCCCCTCTGAAATAAAAACATTCTGATGAAAGGTTCCAGACCGGTAATGTTTGTCAAAATTTACTCATCCTGGCGGTGAGCCCTTCCGTTGACTTGATTGCGGCAACCCCATGCGGCCTTTGCCAGGAGTCCCACCTCTCAATATTGGTCAGTGGCCAGTGCACAGTCTCTCATGGAGACCAAGAGCTGCCAGATCCAAAATGGCCCAAGGACCGGGTCATTGCTGCCTCAATGATACTGTGAGTTAGAGCCGAAAAAGGGTAGCCAAATCTCCAATAGACTACATTTTTTTCAAAGAAAATTCCAATTAAGGGGAAATTTAGCGTGGCTAATCCACCTACCCTGCACATCTTTGGGCTTTGGGTTGTGGGGGTGAGACCTATGCAGACACAGGGAGAATGTGAAACCTCCACATGGGCAGTGACCCGGGGCCGGGATCGAACCCAGGTCCTCGGCACCGTGAGGCAGCAGTGCTAATTACTGCGCCACCGTGCCGCCCCCTCCAATAGACTTCCCTTGCTACTGATTGTGTCCTCCAAATAGCTTTGACAGACTAAGCTATCTTAACTTCAAAACATCCTGAAATGCTAACTGGTAATCATTTTCTTTTCCTTCTTTCACAGGATTTGGGCGTCTCTGGCAAGGTCAGCATTTGTCGTCCATTCCTGATTGTCCTTATTGGGGAGGTGGTGGTGAGCCCTTCTCTTGAGCTGCTCTGGCCCATTTGGCTGTTCAGAAGTGAATTCCAGGATTTTGACCCGGTAGCAGTGAAGGAATCATGCACTGACCTGCTGGATTCTGTGTTATTGATTGCTGATCGCTTGGTTACGGAAAGGGAAGTCCATGCCACCCGAGGCCCTGCCTGCTCCATCAGAAGCATGGAAAAGATGCCATGGCATAAATTCAAAGCAGCAGAGGGGAGCTCTCCCGATGCCATGGCCAACAACTACCCCACAGAGCTAACAAGGTTGTTGCATTTCCCCATATCAAACAGTGACTACTTTATTGACTGTAAGCGCTTTGAAAAATCCTGAGAGTACGAACAATGCTTTATAAATGCAAGTTATTTCTTTCTGTTGATTTAATGTGAGGCATGCTTGACCATCACCCGTTTTTGATGACAGTTCTATTCTCTAATTGATACCTCCGTGCGGGAAGAAATTTCTGCTTTGCAAGTATTATCTTTACTGTCAACATCTTACAAAATCACAAAACACAAAAAAAAAACAAGCTGGCTAAAAGGGACAGGCAGGGTTTCAGTGCATACATCCAGAAGACACAACGGTGCCAGTCAATTATGTATTTTAAACTGGTTGCTGATGTTGAACTGCCGGCAGTTGCAGTTCGCATAGGTCCAATCATCGGAAACCATGAAGTACACACTTAAAGAACACCAACGAAGTATGTATAGCATATCTGCAGCGCAACGGCAAAGTAAGCTAACCCAAAAATACAGTCAAAACATTGAAACATCCCCTGGTAGTGACAAAAAACCTGTAGCAAAGCAGAAAGCTTCTTGTTTACTGTTGTGTCTTTTTCTTTCCAAATGGCTGAAAAGCGAGGACAGCTGAAATCTCGCTAGGCTCTCAGTGCTGTATTTAAGCAAAACAATCATGCACTAAAACATGTAATTTATATTCCCGGGAAAAAAACAGATTACAACGGAAGAGAAAACAACCGATAGAGCCCTGACTGGGGTTATTTACTGCGTGCTCCATTCAGATCGAATACATCCTACATTGCCAGATGAAAGTATGCTACAATGGTTTGTTTCCCCAAACAACAAGCCAATCGCTGTGCAAGAGCTTCTGGACTTTTGAAACATCTTGTTTAATTGCAATGGCCGGCAAACTGCCAACAGGTCTGGTGCTCAGGTACAAGGCTCCAATCGAGCACCCGCTGCTTGTGTACCCAACACTTCCCGCTAAAAGAAACATCATCAGAATTTCTTTATCGTGCTGGAAAATTCCCACTTCTGTGCCCATTGTACCTGGCATTGGTATCCTCAGTTATGTAGTGGGCCAAGAGGGTGACTTGGCTCGTTTGCAACTCAGATCTGAATGTGCTTTAACAAAGTGGGGTTAGTATTTGACCCTTGATGGGTGAGGTAACAACAAGGTATATGTCATTTGTGCAGTCAAAGGAAAGAGGCTTGACGTGCAATAAAGCTTCTTGTGAGGAGTAAATGCAGAGAAGAGCGGTTTAGTAAGTGGCTGGGAGGTAAATTGGCACAGGGACCAGTCCTCCCAAACCTCTTCCAGCTAAAAGAATTGCTCAGAAGTTAGAAAGTGCCAAGAAACAGGAGGAGTTGATAGATGCAGGCAATCTCTTACCATTAACGGTCACACAGACTGTGCCCGAACTGGCCTGAGCTAGATATGAGTTTGCATTGTATTCCTCATCATCTGTGTCAGAGTCATGAACTGGCTGCGTGCTGCTGTGGCCAAGCAGCCGTCTTTGGTTGCCATTGGCATTGGGCGATGAAATTGGGGAACCAGGCTGCTCAATGGCTGATGGACTGGACGAGGAGGAAGAGGATGGCATGGGAGGACCTGAGGGGAGACAAAACGAGGGTTTTGATGTGTGATGGTAACGACAAAGCATGTTAAAAAAATGCACAAGTGAGACATTCAAAAGCAAAATGAATAGCAATGGATTCAAACCCTGGCAGACAAAGAAACCCATTAGCTGCTATCCTCTTGTTACACAGAGTAAAATCAAAAGTTGAGCAAGGTAGATGATTTCTGCATGCTAATCCCTTTGACAAAGTGTTTTTAGATTACAAAGTACAAGAACTTAAACTATTATGTACAGTAACAGTGTACAGCTTCAAATGAATGCAGAAAGAACCACATGTATTTTCTATGGCCTCTCTGGACAAGGTCAAGCTCAGGCAGGTAGAAGACTTGCACTTCAGCTTTAAGCTGCTTTTCCTTTGCTGCGATTTTTGCTCAGTACAGTGATTTCTGTGAGCTGCTCTGCCTGTTCCTTTCACATTAGTCTGGGGGGGGGGGGTTTGGTCCCCATGCCCTCTGCGGTTCCAATGCCAAACGCACAGGTCTGATTGCTGAAGACTGCAAACACAAAGGGATAACCCGGCTTGCTGCAAATATCCCCTCAATCCAACAGGACTCGCAGTCCTGCCTTCCCGTGGCGATATGGTGCAGTTTGTTCCCTTGGCTGGCTTGAGTCGTTCGGAAGGAATGCAGCCAAGCAGTGGGAGCACCTCAGATGGGAAAAGACATTCTGATGCAGCACGGGCAAGGGACAAGCCTCCAGTGCATGATTTCAGAGCCCGGTACTTTAAAGTGTTACTGAGGCTGCCATTGGGCAGTTTTCCTCTGCTCGTGGTGCCAGGACTAAGTAGTGAAGACCAAGAGGGTATTACAAACCAACAATTACTGTCTCTGTCTCTGCTTGGATGTGACACTGCCACTCAAAATTACGTTCTTACTAGCAGTTCTACAAACACCTTTTAAATAGTTGTCCTGTCCCCACCTTGCACACACGGTGTCAGAACTCGACAGCTGTTCCAGCCATGCTTGTCTGCAGATAGCCTTCCAGGGCCCGTTGTCTGCATACTTTATCTCTGTTACACTGCCCACACATTCAAACCATTTAAATTATATGTAACATTTAACCCGAAATGACAACTGTAGAAATCTGCCAGGGTCAAAAGCTGCATCAAAGCTAAAATAACAGAAGCTGAGCTGTACTAATAGAGAAGGCACAGTTTAGAAAGAAATGATTATGACAGCTTTGATTTAGGGCCATGCAAAAGGGGATCTTGTCCCCTGAGTAAGCAGCAGTCAGTACAGATGAACACTAAATCCAAGTCTGTCATTCCCCTTTAACCTGTCAGTTTCGTATTTTCACACCAAGAGCAATGCATTCTCAGCTTCGTAAAATAAAAACATAAATAGGAAAATAAATCGGTAAGTAATTGTAGATACAGAATAGTGCATTTCTAGCTAAAACAACACGACCTGCAAATCTACACGGCAAGAGGGTGCAATGACTGCCCTGTAAATCTGAAATGATAAAGTAACTACCTTGGCTTTGTCCCAACTGCCAAGCCCTTTGTCGGCTACTTTCCCTGAAGTAACAGTGGACTAACAGGGATTTCCATTTTAATCCCAAATGGACAGCGAGTTCAGTGGGAGTTTTGTGGACAAAGTGAAACATTCTCTATTTCTTCAGTGAAGTAATGGTTTGGAGTTTGACTTGTGACTAATTATTACATCACCTCCCTCGGAGATGTTAAACTGTGAATTTTTCACATATGTGACATATGGTGCCACCTGGAAGCAACTAAAATCAGCTCTGATTTCTGATGTCTCCCTAATTGCCTCTGATTACCTGGTTCTCACCGATGGCAGGCTTTGTTTGGGCCAGGCAACTAATATTTTTGTTAACTATGTGTGCAAGAGATTGAAGTCACGATTGTATCTCAGGGCATGGGCTGGCCGCACGTCCCCCATGGAGAGTTCAGATTTTGGCCATTTTTACTCCTGGATGAGCCAAGCTTGAAGTGCAATGATCCGTCTCCCACGTGAAGCTCGCAGGAATAATGCCGATGTCAGTGATCGGGATCAAGAATTGTGGTCGGAGCATGAGGCTGTCAGTGACCATGAAGGTGATCTGAGGCAAGGCAAGTTAACAAGGAGTCCGCAGGTGGCTGTGGAGGGGGAGTGGTGCTTCCGGCCAGCTTGGTGCAGGCCCAAGGTTTTCCTCTTGGGTCAGGAGGCGAAGCACCCCTCTTGCTTCATGACCATAAGAAACCTTATCGAAATAAACTGAATACTCACCTGAGCCTCTTCTAGTCTGTTCCTGCCCGTGACTACCTCTCATAGGCAGACAGCACAGGGAGATCACAGTCAAAATTAAGTCAGGGTCTGACAATTCTGAGGCCTCTGCCTCCATGCTCCTATAGACCTGGGATATTCTGCAGAGTTACAGTGCTATGAGAAACAAAACAAAATTGCACCTGGATGATATTTTTACATATTGTTTCAACTGGAGAGGAGGGCCTTGGGAGGTGGGGGGCTTAAAAATCATGCCTAATCAATGTTGGTATACAACTCAACCATTAGCTCAGTTCAGAATCGGCTAAGCTCATTTTACTGGACAGCTGGTTTGTGATGCAGAGTGAGGCCAACAGCGAGGTTATTCATGCCTTCTCAACCTTGCCCCTCGTCTGAGGTGTGGTAATCCTCCGGTTAAATCACCACCAGTCAGCTCTCCCCCTCGAAGGGGAAGGCAGCCTATGGTCATCTGGAGCTAGTGCGACTTTACTTTACCTACTTTTAGACCACAACAGCAGCAGGCATCACAGTGACTGCGGCTCTGGTCCGGCAGCAGTGCTTCACAGTGTAGGTCAGTGGTTAATGGTTAGGACTGAGAACTCGGACTAATCCCCACCCGCAGTCACTAGCCCACCATCAGCCGCCCCAGCACCATGGCTAACTGGGGGGGGGCTCTCTTTCAGCTCCCCCGCCCACACCATCACGACCGAGCAGAGTGAGACACATCACGCAAAGGCTGAAGACTGTTGCTCCAGAAATTATATTCATTTCAAGTAACTGCTAGAAAGGGGAGGGTTAAAAGAAAATGCAGCTGGTGTGACTGTCGGCACGGCGAATGATGTGTCGCGATGCAGTATCCTGTGAATTTCCACACCTTTTCCTCAAAATTAGCTCTTGGGCCGTAGGCGGAGCTGGCACGGTCGCATTTATTACCCGTCCCTCGTTGGCACTCCCACCACCCTCCGAGTCGTTGCTGTGATTTTTGCCCGTATCCTGCAGTGTTACATTAGGAGGCGGTGAACATTCCATTTGCAGAACAGATGGCAGTGGCAACAAATCATTTGCCATAATTATCTGCCATTCTAATTTTTAGAAAGTACATCCTTTGCACAAAGTGATTTTTGTTTAGCACTTCAAATTATGAAATAGTTATTGGCCCTGACAGCAGTTTTTAATAGAAATATATTCAGCTGTAAAATTTACCGCCATTACATCACATAGCCCGAGCTGTCATTTCACATCCACGATTAGCGTACAGAATTACAGCAGTCAATCCAGGATCTTTCTCACATCCTTTTGTCGCAGTAAACGCTATCTCAGGCTATAATAATTACTTCTTCCCACATGGAATTTAACAGACAGAAGAGGCCAGTGATAAAATGCTATTCTCCTTTAATTAATTCACATTTGGTTAATTACCAAAATAGGTTTTTGTTCCAACCGCAGTGTACTAAAACTGGTCGAGAGAAAATAAAAGATCACAACAATGGCAGTCCACCTCAAAATTAAAGCAAATTTTCTGGCAGTGGTTTGTAATAACGAACACACATTAGATTGCACAGGAAAACCAGGAGCCTAATCGCTTTGTGGTGAATACTTCATGAGTCTACTTCAAGTTAACAATATTTTGACACAAACAATGCTGAGGTGACTGCACTTATTTCTCATTCTGGGCCAGCGAGAGTGCAGCTGTGATTCCCCCACCCGTGCTTGACGGAAATGTCAGCGGGATCAAGAGTGCTTTTTCTGGAAAAGGGAAAAGGGGTTTTTGAAATGAGGGAATGGGCATCTGTACAAAGGAGAGAGCATCTGTAAGAGGAGGAAGAGAGAGTGTGTAAAAGGGTGGAACGATTGCGTATGAAAAGATGGAAAGATTGTGTGCAAAAGGAGAAAAAGTGTGTATAACAGAAGTGTGTAAAAGGAGAGAATGTGTAAAAGGATAAAACGTGTAAAAGGAGAGAGTGCTGTTCAATCGTGGAATCCTTCTCGCTGCTGCAGGTGACGGGAAGCACCCCACTAAATGAGCCCAAAAGCGGACTCTGTTTTTTCCCCATTAAATTACGCTCAAAGTCTGAAGGAAGGAGTGTGTAAAAGGAGAAGTCAATTGTCTCTGTGCCGAGAAAGGACATTGACAGATGATGATGATGTCGATAAACCTGGGTGTCACAACAGTATCTGATGAACAAAAAGGGTTGTGGAGCACTCATGCATGGAAGAATTATTTTTTATATCAAGGTAAATTATGCAGTGTTGTCACCAATCTTATTGTGTTAATTCAATAAGGAATTTGAAAATTAACTTAGAATTGCACATGTGGAAGCTGGATACTATTATGATGTGATCACTTCACGTCACTGCTATCAGCTGTGAGACTCGCGCCATCTATTCACCCTGACTCAAAATACACTTGGTCCCTGTGCAGACAGACATAATTTGCAATTTAATTGTAAAACCACCCTATAGAAAGACTTGGCATGAATGTGACACCAGCCCAGCACTGGACATTATTCAACCCTGTAGGGCGGCACGGTGGCACAGTGGTTAGCACTGCTGTCTCACAGCATCAGGACTTTGGGTGACTGTGCAGAGTTTGCATGTTCTGCCCACGTCTGCGTGAGTTTCCTTCGGGTGCTCCGGTTTCCTCCCACAGTCCAAAGTTGTTCAGGTTAGGTGGACTGACGATGCTAAATTCCCCCTTAATGTCCAAAAGTGTGCAGGTTAGGTGGCTTGGCCATGAACAGTACACGGGGTTACGGGGATAGGGCGGGGGAGTGCGCATGGGTAGGGTGCTTTTTTGGAGGGTCGGTGCAGACACGATGGGCCGGAAAGGCTCCCTCTGCACTGTAGGGGTTCTATGAATTGTCAGTTGTCTCTGACTCAGTGTTTCAAACCTTTACAGAGTTAATCGCTCAGCCTCCCGAGGAAAGATCATGAAGAGGAAGGGATGCCCCTTGTCAGGAGTTGCACAGACAGGTTCGGATTTTCAGAAATCTTTCATGTACAAGTCTCCATGCTGGCGATCGGGGAATTATCTTCTGATTGGAAAGCAACCTACTGCAGTACAAGATTTTCCCCAGTAGTTTAATGACACAAACATCTCCATTTTATTTATACTTTCAAAGGGACTTATCTCCGTAACCCTTAATTCCCCACTGATTCTAAACCTATCTATCTCAGTCTTGCGAATGTTCAAGGACTTTTGTTGCAGCATTATTGCCATCACTGTTGATGGCCAACCAGCCAAGTGACGGGGATTGATATTGATCTCCCACAAAACAGATTGTAGAGAATTAGACAGATGGTCGGCACCGAAATGGGCCATGTAAACCGCGGATTAAACTCCTGAAAGATTTCCTCCCGTTCCACCTGCCCCTTCTCAGCCTTTCTACCTTTCTACTGTCTGGTTTGCTTTTGAAATTGGTGTCTGTTGATTGCTTTACCGTTGATGGCCACCCAGCAATATAACACAAGCTAATGGTGGAGATTTGGGGCAGCACGGTAGCACACGTGGCTAGCACTGTGGCTTCACAGCGCCAGGGTCCCCGGTTCAATTCCCCGCTGGTTCACTGTCTGTGCGGAGTCTGCACGTTCTCCCAGTGTCTGCGTGGGTTCCCTCCGGGTGCTCCGGTTTCCTCCCACAGTCCAAAGATGTGCAGGTTAGGTGGATTGGCCACGCTAAATTGCCCTTATTGTCCAAAGAAAAGTTTAGGAGGGGTTATTGGGTTATGGGGATAGGGTGGAAGTGAGGGCTTAAGTTGGTCGGTGCAGACTCAATGGGCCGAATGGCCTCATTCTGCACTGTATGTTCTATGATGCTCCCCAACTAAACAAATTACATACACCTCAGCTGGCCGTGTTAGCAAGTTCTACATTCTATCCACACTTGGAGTGAATCAATTTCTTATTATCCTTTTGCGTTTATTGGCCCTTGTATTCATCGCCAGAGTTTTGGAAGCACAAGTCCCTCAAATTAAAATGAGCGGACAGAAACAATGGAAGACGGGCACTCAAATTCCTGATCTCGGGCTGCATCCCATGTCACACAATATTCCGAAGAGCATCCAGAATTCCCAACAATGGAAACTTTTAGAATTTCAGGGTTCTCCTATAAAGTTTACTTCCAAGTGGCACCATGAATGAGAAGCAAAATGCGCTGTTACATCTTATTCCAGAGTTTAGTGGTGTCAAGATTTTATTGAGGCGCATGTCAGAGATTTAAAGGGTTCCACTCACAGCAAATTCTAAGGGGAGTTGGAAATAAAACTTTAACATTTTTGAATGCTATACTGAAGTGGCTCCTCAGAGCAACAAGTAGGGGATGTTCAGTGGTGCTATCCCAAAGATGTTAGCAGGGAAATAATTGTACTGCTTACCAGCGTCTGGAGAGTCCCATCAGAAGTGACACCTGGGGATTGGCTCAGCCAGTTAAACTACAAAACCTGCTTCAACGTGAGGCAAGTTCTGTCCCACATGCACTGCACCTTGGGTGAAAAGTGACCTGAACTGAACAGCATGAACATGCTACCAAAGGAAGGGTTCCACAATAGGATGCAAGCTGCATTACAAACTGCAGCTTTAAAAATGCTTTTGAGTTACTTATCCAAAACAAAAACCATAATAAAAACTCAAATTCAACCCTGTCCTTGCTAAAAGCTTTGAGACACGAATGCAACACCGACAAGAACTGAGCTCGCATACTCCAGTCTCCCTCAGCTATGCAGCAAGTCGGGCAGCATGGTGGCGCAGTGGGTTAGCACTGTGGCTTCACAGCGCCGAGGTCCCAGGTTGGATCCCGGCTCTGGGTCACTGTCCGTGTGGAGTTTGCACATTCTCCCCGTGTTTGCGGGGGCTTTGCTCCCACAACCCAGAAATGTGCAAGCCAGGTGGATTGGCCATGCTAAATTGGCCCTTAATTGGAAAAAATGAATTGGGTACTCTAAATTTATAAAAATAAAAAGCTATGCAGCAAGTGAAAGTCAGAAGTTGCTCTAATTTTCAACCACTATGGGCAACAGTGCAAAATATCGATTTAATTTCATCTGAGTACTCAAATTCTCTCAAATGGTTTCTTTATTGGAAACATATGTTTCCTCTCATTTATATCCCTCACTTCGACATCCACAGTATTATTTCTCCCGACTTGGAACAACAACTCTCAATGTCGCACGGCTTGCAACAAGAAATGGGAGTATTTAGGACTGTAGAATATAACCTGTCCCTTCCTTCAGGTACCAAACCCTAAAAGGGCATCGGTAGCCATGGGGCTTCCACTGGATTGGCCCATAAAACCACAGAATCCCTACCGTGCAGAAGGAGGTCATTTGGCCCGTCGTGTTTGCAGCAAACCTCTGAAAGAGAACCCCATTTAGGCCCACTCCCCAGACTCATCCCCGTAACCCGGAACCCCACCTAACCTGCACATCTTTGAACTGTGGGAGGAATCCGGAGCACCCGAAGGAAACCGACGCAGACACGGGGAGAACGTGCAGACTCCACACAGACACCCAATGCCGAAATTAAAACCTGGCTCCATGGTGCTGTGAGGCAGCAGTGCTAACCACTGTGCCACCAGGTTATGTACTGCATTGACCTGCCATTGCCTTCAGCAGCGCAGCCAACCAGGAAACCTTCCCACTCTTATAGCCTGCCATCAGGCATAATGGAAGGTTGATAGCCAACCTGTTTTAGCCAGGTTATGAAAACACCTTCCATGGTCATCCAACTCCTGAAGAGAGACTTAAATTCCTGAGCCTCTGGCTCAGAGGTTGGGCTATTACCAACTGCTCCCCAAAGCCTCCTCAATTACTGCCACTGTACTAAAATTGGATTCACACCTATATAATTAGATCCCATTCAATCATGGCATTGTTTTGGGCAAAGGTTTGCAGATCACCATTGATTATGGGCAGAATCTTACCAGAATTTGGCAAAGTGTCAGGCTCAGACTGAAAACTGGTGTGTAACTCTCCAGCTGCAAAGACCAGTTTTCTCTCCAATATTGAACCTCTTAGAGTGGGTGTGGTTTATGCCATTGCACTGGTAGGGCGGGGCTTCATAGAGCTGGCACCCGGCTCCCCAGGGATCGACGCCACGATCAGCGCTGCAGCTTAACAGTCCCCATCCCCAATCACAGAACTTTTGGGGGTTCTCGCCCGCCTGACAATCATCACCAGCATTCCACCCCCACACCAACACCACAGAAGTGTCGCCAGCAACACCCCCCCCCCCCCCCCCCCTCACCACACATCAATGCATCTTCACATGGTGCTATCACTAGGGCCTGCCTCTGGTACTGCTGCTAGAAGACGTTGGCACTGCCAAACCTGTGCCTAGCAGTGCCGGGCATGTCCTTCTCCACGCCTCCACCCCGTGGCTGTACTTACCTTTGCAACCCGGGAGGGATGCCCTCAACTCCTTCTCGTCTGGCCAAGCCTGTTGTGAACCTCGCCAACGTATGATATTTAGTGAGGGGGATCATATGGCGGGGGCCTGCTAATATGATTTAAATATATTCAAATGAGGATCACTCCCAGAGGGGGAGGGGACAATAGGGAAACACAATCTCTCCGGCGAGACCCGCGCTTCCTGATTCAAGCAGTTTTCCACCTGCGCCGCCGATTCCGCGCAGAGCTTGCGTGGGTTCAAAATCGTCCCATATATCTAATGGGTACTTCTCTCGGTTCAATGCTGCCCTCTGGCACCACAAAGCCATGTACTTCCTAGGTTATTTCATTATCAATATCGAGTTTTTGCCTGCTTTCCTGATCTATTGCTCAGGTACTCAAGGGGCGGCCAAACACACAAATGGTCCAGGCACAAAAGCTGAGCGCAACCAGTTAGGTTTTCCAGCTCTGCACTCGGTGCATTTCTGAACTACTTGGGTTCCAAAGCACAGAGCATGGGGAATGGCATCTCAGCTACTACAAGATAACTAAACTGCCTGCTGCTCTTTCAGGGATTTAGTTCCAAAATACTCAGGAATCGTATTAAAATGTTGGGGAAAGCTCGGTACTCAAAGAACTAGTTGGGAAACATGGGCTAAGATACCACCTTTCTCTCTCCTTTTGGACTATCATGATTTGATGAAACCATATTTTCCATAACACTGAGGAAAACAGTCATTTCACTTGCTTACGAGATATCACAACTGCCCCGACCTTAGGCTGATTTAACTAGTCACTGAATTAATTAGTCATTCCACATCGCAACTTCTTAAAATGTACTCAAGTCTGCTTTCAGTGCCATTCTCAAAGCAACTGTTTATGCCAGGACATCAACAGCTCGCCCGCCGCATCACTTCTTTTGGAAAAATAGTGTCCCTATAAACGAGAGCTTTACTGGTGAAGAAAGGAAAACCGATCTCATAAAGGACAAAACGTGGGAGAGCAATATCTGCACTGCTGTGGGAATGCGCCGATTAACGGGAGGTCTGGAGCAAGATCCTGAACTGAGCTAAAGCAAATAAATGCCTAGGTTTCGGGACACTTCATAAAGCTGAGACAGTCAGAGAGAGAGAGAGAGAGAGAGAGGGGGAAGGAGAGTGAGGTCTTGCTGTCAAATGTAGGAGAAATCGTAATCCCAAATTTGGATTTTTCTTCCCTGAAAATTGAAGCGTTCGCGGTCCCCATCTTTCAACTAAGTCCAGAGAGCGCAGCCAATCATATTTGTATTGTACTCATTTGTGAAGGAAAGCGAATATAGTTATTCTCATCCACAGATGCTTCTTGGAATCCCTTTTGCAATATTCTATTCATCACGACGCATATTAAAAGGAGCCTAGCCTTCTCCTAACTCAGCGTGGCAAACATGGACTGAAATGATTGCAATAATAATTTCAATGAACCCACTCATGCTGCTGGCAGACTGGGGGGAGGGGAGTGGGGAGGATTAAACTGAAACTACGTGTCTGATGGAGCAGTGAATGTCGGGAGTCACTCGGGGCGCATGGGTACACAATTCGACACTCAGGAGCGCAAACACCTCAACCCCATCCCTATTCACCATTCCGACTGCAGGAGTATTCCTGAAACAGCAGAAACACAGAACACTGCCAGGAGATATGCCGCGGATCTAAAGAGGAAGGCAGCAAAAAATAAAAGCACTGAAGAGTGGCTCGTATGTAGAAGTTAAGAGGGCTGAGTCGCACAAAGCTGACAGGCACGGAAGGAATAATTAAAATTAAACAAGCATCAAAGTCAGAAGTTTGTGCAGCATGGAAATCAGCAGTACAGCACCTCGCTGGCATTAGAATGACAGGCAATTTCTAGCATCAATAAAGCAGATCTATGCGGCTGGCACGAAGATTCTCAATTGGGAGGACAGCGAGGACAAGTGGGAAAAACGTCTCGGCAACTCACCGGGCTGACAGTCCATTGCCTTGTCACCACTAACATCCATGGAGAAAATGACAAAGAAAGTTTGCTCCTCTGTTGTACGGAGTTTGTTGCTCGTCTATTCCTACCATGTCTCCGGGGGGCAGCTACTGAGAAGTGTTCAGACTTTCATCCTCCCTGCCTGATGTTGAGCACCACACGGAGCCCTCTCACTCCTTCCCTCAATCAACCTTGAGACGACGGCGCTGATCAACCTATTCCTTACACACGCACCGCAGTACGAGCCGGGTCAGCATTTCAGTGAGAAGGCAAGGGCCGAGTTGAATAATAGACAAATAACTGCATTAGGAGCGGCTGGAAGAGAACATTCTCGGAAAATTATTCAGCTATTATAATAGCTTTAAACGTTGCCCCTTTGGCTAGCTGAAAAAGCCTCTCCGTTGTACGCACTTAGAGCGATCATGGCCAGAGCCTTTATTTTTGCCATTCTGAGTGTCTTCAATTAAGTTGTGTCCTAAAAACACTGAACTGAAACCTTTCTGCCCTGCCGAGTACAAAGCTGTCATAATTCATTAGTAACAGTGCTTCGCTCAGGCATCCATCATGCAAGCAACCTCCAACAAAACTACTGAGTGAACAGCAAGTCTCTCACGAGACATTGGGGGCACTCTGCCGTGACTTGCCAGTTTCTGTCTCTGGATGGGGAACATCAGTGACCTCTCACACTTGCCTGGTGGGTGAGAAGGGGGGCTGGTGGTGGTGTGTGTGTGTGTGTGTGTGTGTGTGTGTGTGTGTGTGGGGGGGGGGGGGGGGGGGGGGGAGCGCTGGCAGTCATGGGAGGAGATAAGGAGAGTTCTGCGCTGCATTTACTCACAGAACAATAAACACTGCTGTAGCTGATTCCAACTGCCCTGAAGAGACTATAGTGACAGATTATACTCCATTATCCCCCAGTTGCCCACTCAAGTAATGAACCGAGACCAACATCAGGAAAACGCACCCTGCTGATACCGAAGACAATTTTCAGCAATAATAGCACGGAGGAACAGCAAGTGGCTTCAGCTCCAAGACCTATCCAAATATCATTGCTGTTACTTCAGTTGAGATTCAAACTTCACAGATGAATAAGTGATGATACATGTTGAGAGATGCATAATTTGCTGCCAACTGGGGCACAGTTTATCCATGACTAGAATAAACCAAGTTTTGATTAAACGTCCGCAGGATAGCATTAATCGATATTTAAAGGGGTATTGGCTGTCCTATTGAATAGCTGGGTAATTGCAGTAACGTCTGAAGCCTGCCAAGGCCTTAGTGATGGAGGCCTGTATGCCCCCCCCCCACCCCCCCGATTGCTTTTAATGAAGCTATATACAGAGTTGTGATGCTCCTTCCCTCCCTCTGGCCCTCTGACCTGGAAGGTCCTCTTGTGCAGTACACTTTAATGCTGTCGCGCCACCTCACACACTTTGATCACAATGAATGTTGGCGTGTCAGTCATCCTTGGCAGGATGGTTCATTCCATCCTTGATCTATGTTTATACGCTGACCCCATCCTTTTTTTTTTGTTTTTGATGTTCTTTTCTTTCTAAATTTAGAGTACACAGTTATATATTTTTTCCCCAATTTAGGGGCAATTTCGCATGGCCAATCCACCTAACCTGCACAACTTTAGTTGTGGGGGTGAAACCCACACAGACACGGGGAGATTGTGCAAACTCCACACGGACAGTGGCTCAGGGCCGGGATTCGAATCAGGGTCCTCAGCGCTGTCGACCCAGTGCTAACCACTGCGCCAAGTGCTGCTCCCATGTTGACCCCATCCTAGTTGCAGACACTGGATAGTGATCAGAAGCAGGAGGCATGGGCGGCTACTTATTCCCTCCCACACACTCTCCATTAATACCGAGATGCTGAAATCAATTGCGCAATCCTTTACGGGGACTTGGGATGAAGACCTGGAATCAGACCTGGCCACGGCCTTGCAAACTGAGCCATCCAAGGTTTCTGACACACTGATTCAAAGCAAGTCAGAAGTTTGTGACCAAATTTCCCTTTGACCTCTTGTGCAGCTGCCAGAGCATCTCATGTGGACACATCTCAGTTGTTGACCTACTTCCATAATACAATTTAATCAAAGTATTTATTTTAAAATAGCACATCTGCAGCATTGCTTGTTGGGAGGCATGCAATTTCCTCTTTTACTAGACTATGAGGTAATGCTGCAATGGGGAAAGGGGTCTTTAAACAAAATGTCTGTAACAGACTTCAAATCAATTCTGATTCTTTTTACTTAATTACTTTTTTTAAAGAATTTCCAATTAAGGGGCAATTTAGCATGGCCAATTCACGTACACTGCCCATGTGGGTCATTGGGGTGAGACCCAAGCAGATACGGGGAGAATGTGCAAACTCCAGACGGACAGTGACCCGGGGCCGGGATTGAATTCGAGTCCTCGGCGCCGTGAGGCAGCAGTGCTAACCACTGCACCGCCGTGCCGTCCTCAATTCTGATTCTTAAGAAATTCAACTGCAACCTTTATAATCCCAAAGTCCAGCCTCCGTACAGCACTCCTAAATATTCAAACTTCAATTCTGAACTGAGGCAAGAGCAAGACTAACTTTAAGTGCAGATTTCACACTCGTGCTCAGTGAAATGGCTGGCAATGTCCAGCACTGCCCCTGGGCACTGCCATTGAGTTCCGCCGGGTGTTTGTCTTTTTAATTATTTTTTAGATCCGAGTGCCCTGACTGAGATTTGAAACCACAACCTTTTGTTCCCAAACTGGGTGCGCAGCCCCGCCGCGTCAACAAAACATCTCACCAGTCTCCGATAATCGAGTCCTCTTGGCCACGAATTGACCATCCGACACTTGATTCAAATTGCAGAGATGGTGAGGGCAGGGGTGAGGGGACATCACAGTTTCAGTTCCACCTCCCTCACCCTGCTAAGAAATGTGAAATCCAGTCCAGTGAATAGATTGCTACCAACAGGGTCATAACTACACACACTAAATACATCTATGCCGGCACGTCAGTGTACACACATTCGGTTCCCAGGATCAGCCTTAAATGTGATGCCCTCCCTAGCAAAATAACCTTCTCCTGTTCTTACGTTAAATTGGTCAGCAACTGTAAAAAAGCATGCCCCAGCTTGACTTGGCGGTGTCAATGTAATTATAAATAATAGACATGACTCCAGGTAAACGGGCAACTGATCAGGTAACAGTTCCAAAGCACCACACCATATTTGACTCCTATCCATTTTTCAGGCATTCTTCATCTGAGTGTTGCCACTCTGTGCAGAGGAAACCCTGATCTAAGCAGAAAGTCTTCCCCAATTTTCTATTTGGCAAAGTTTAGCCCACTAACAATGAATCCGCTGCCATGTTTTACCTCAAGGCATCATTGCATAAGAACGTTTCACATTTCTTTTGTGAAATGTTTTATGAAGTGATCTCTGCAGACCTAATGTTCTCAGATGTCTGCACCTGCGCAGTGCGGGTTTCGGCCGCTTCGTTATCCCGTTCGCATCGCGCTTGCGTCGGGCCACGGGAGAAGCGCGCAAAATGGCTGCTTTCGTCAATGTTGAGGCGCTGCGTCCGGGAGATTAATGAACGAATTATTAAATGTTCCTGATTCCAAGCTCTTCCAAACCGGCTTTAAAAAAATTACTCTCTGGTAATTCTCTTCCCGCTCGTTATCATCACATTGCTCGTGGGTGGAGGTTGCTCTTCAGTAGCTTATGTTCAGCTGAAATTTAGTATTCCAGCTCTCACCTCTCTGACTCAGAAGGTTGTGGTTTAAACTCCATTTCAAGACTTCCTTAACATAATCTGGTTGCCACATCAGGGCGATGCTGAGAAACTGCAGTATTGGCGGCATGCTTGTCTGCAGATAAGATGCTACATTGAGAATCCTCATTTGAAGAGAAAGAGGGTATTCTCCTGGTGCCCTGGTCATTAAGTATTTCTCAACTGAGACCATGAAAACTGGCCTACTACCTAATTTGTCATTTTTGGAGCTGACTGTGTACAAACGGACGATGGCGCTGTTCTACAGAGCAACAGAATCAACATGTTGTTTTTTTAAATCATTTGAGAATTCCTGAGTACGAGAAAGGTGCTACCTTCCTTCTTCATATTCTTCTTCCTTTGGCTTTTCCCATGTTAGCTCACAGGTAATGTCCCACACACTGCCATCCCTGGGTACGGCCTGTCTCACCGGCAGAATAGAACCACATGAGATGGCTATACAGTCGGGAGAGAGTTGCCTTGGGAATCCACAACATTGACTCAGGACCCCATGAAGTCCCATGGCATTAGGTCAAAAACTGGGCAAGGTTCCCACCTCCCCCCCCCCCCACTCCCCCATCCCACTCAGCTGATAAAACAGTACTATATAAAACAGTACTCGTACTGCACTGTAAATTCTATAATTCTATGAGTGCACCTCCATGTTGAACACCACTTAGAGAAACACAGAGGATTAAAAGGGCACTGACTGAACTCTAGCTGGGAGGCTTCAATGTTGATCACCAAGACTGTCTTGGGAGCACCACCACCGAGTGAGCTGGACGTCCGAAAGCACACAGCAGCCAGATTGGGTCTGCAGCAGGTGGTGAGGGGATCAATAAGAGGGAAATACCTACTTGGCCTCATCCTCATCAATCTACCTGCCACAGATGCGTATGTCCATGACAGCATTGGTTAGAGTAACCAGAGCCCGTTCCTTGTGGAGACAAAAACACGTCTTCACATTAAGAATACTGCCCATCATGCTGTGTGACACTAACACCATGCTGAATGGTATAGATGCTAAACATATCCAACAGCTTAAACTAGGCATCCATGAGCTGTTGTGGGCCATGAACAGCAGCAGACCTGTACTCAACCACAACATATAACCTCATGGCGTTGTGTATCCCCAACTCTACTATTGCCAACAAGTCAGAGAATCAACCCTAGTTCAATGAAGGGTGAAGGAGGGCATGCCAGGACCAACGCCAGGCATAGTTGGAATTGTGCTACTTTAGTCAAAATATTGTTAGGGAAGAGTCAAGCTGTGTTGATGGAGTAGGACGATAGATTCTCCCTTCACATCAGCTGCCCAGTTAAGCAATTGTGCCTGTGGCATCACTTTGGAAGAACTATCAAATTGCCCCCTCTCCCCTGCACTTTCTTCAACACCCTGCAATTTTCTTAAGTACTTATCCAACTCCCTTTTGAAAATTACTGTTGAATCTGCTCCCCAATTTTAATCTGTGTTGTTCATTTGTCAATTATCTTGAACCGGTGGACTCTGGCTTGTGACTTTTAGACCATTGGAAACCACTTTTTATTTGCTCTATCATAATAAGAACATAAGAAATAGGAGCAGGATAAAGGCAATTCAGCCCCTCGTGTCTGCTCCGCCATTCAATCTGATCATGGTTGATCTCACCTCGGCCTCATTTCCATCTTCCTGCCCACTCCCATAACCATTCATCCCGCTACTAATTAAAAACCTATCTACCTCCAAAAATATGTTTAGTGTTCTGGTATCCACTGCACTGTGGTAACTCCACATATTCTTTGATAGAATTAATTCCTCATTTGTGTTTTAAATCTGCCACCCCTTAGCCTCAAACTATGCTCTCTCATTCTAGAATGTCCAACAAGGGGAAACGTCCACTCCACCCCTGTCAATCCCCTTTAGCACCATATATACCTCAATTATATCTCCTTTCACGCTTCTAAACTCCAGCGAGTATCGGCCTAAACTGCCTGATCTCTCTTCATAAGACAAGTCCTTTTATGCCAAGAATCAATCTAGTGAACCTTCTCTGAACTGCATTTACATCCTTCCTCAAGTAAGGGCACCAAAACTGTGCGCCGTATTCCAGATGCGGTCTCAATAATGCTCTACACATTTGCAACAACATTTCCCTATTTTTATACACTATTCCATTAGCAATAATTGCTAAAATTCCATTTTGCCTTCCTTATTACCTGCTGCACCTGCATATCAACTTTCTTCGATTTGTGCACGAACCCCAGATCCCTCTGCGCTGTAGCATTTTGAAGTTTCGATGTAGATAATATTTTAAAAATAAATTTAGAGTACCCAATTTTTTTTTCCAATTAAGGGGCAATTTAGTGTGGCCAAACCACCTAACCAGCACATTTTTGGATTGTGGGGTGAAACCCACGCAGACACGGGAGAATGTGCAAACTCTACACGGACAGTGACCCAGGGCCGGCAGTCGAACCAGGGCCCTCAGCGTCATAGTACCAGTGCTAACCACTGCTACCGTGCTGCCCCTCTATTTAGATAATATTTTACCTCTTCATTCTTCCGACCAAAATGGATAACTTCACACTTATCCACATTAAATTCCACCTGCCAAATTTTGGACCACTCCCCAGCGTATCCATATCCATTTGTAAATTGTTTATTTCCTCATTGCAACTTGCTTTCCCACCTATTTTAGTGTTGTCTGCAAATTTGGCTATAGTACAGCATATCCCTAAATTCAAAATGCTTCATGAATGAAAAAGACTATCATTTGTATGCTGATTTTATGACCACCAAATGTCTCAAAGTGCTTTATAGTCAATGAAGTAGTCACCTGTAATGCAGGAAGCATGCCAGCCAATTTGCCCTCCGTAAACCCCCACAAACAGCAATGTCTAATGACCAGATAATCTGTTTTTTATGATGTTAATTAAGAGATAAATATTGGCTGGGACTCGGAGGATAATTCCCCTGCTCTTCTTCAAAGTAGTGGCATGTAGGCCGGAATTTTCTGGACCCCATTGTGCCGGGACCCACCACATGAGATTCTGTGGCCTGGGCAAAGGTCCTTTTGGCAGGAGTAGGCAATCCCGGTGGTGGACTGGTTCGGAAAATCTCAACTATCATCTTTGACATCCACCCAAGCAGGCCAGGGGGGAGTAGGGGAGGCTCAGTTTAAGCACTCATCTGACAGACAGCACCACTCCCTCTCTACTGCACTGGAGTATCATCCTCAAGTTGCACTCAAGTCCCGGACTGGGTTCCAAATCCAGAACCTTGCGACTCAGACACAAGAATGCTGCCAGCTGGAGGCACAGCTGACTATGAAACCTTTCCTTCACCTTTTCTAACCAAGGGAGTCTCTCCAAGTAAACCCTGTTCCTCCTGGCCCCATAAATATCTTTAAAAGAAACTTACTCTTCGGGAGAGGCTAATTTCCCTTCAAGGCCCTGCAACACCTGGATAAAGTAGACTGACATGTATCCTACAAGCTTTGCCAATATTGCCTTGAAAATTGGAATCAGGGTCAAAATCACGATTTTTGCATTATTAAATGGCCTCCTGCTTTTTTGGATGGGGGTATCCAGTTAAAGGCCTGTTTGAAATTTTCAACGGCAAATGGGGACACAAAGTCTGAAGCAGATTTCCAACTCTGGTTGCTTAAAATAAATGAAGATTAGTCAAGAGTCTTTCTCTTTGTTGACGAAGATCAATGGGAAATTGATCCGCGCATAAATAAAGTCTCAGTAATTAAGAAAGTATTTCAATTTTAGTGTAGCTCAGGCCGACAAATCCAATAAATCACTGCCGCTTTCACATTCAGTCCAACCTCATTCAGGTGGCCACAATGCAAAGAGGTTTAAAGCCTTGCTTACAGCAGAAAATGCTCCTCGAGGCATAGGCCTTACAATGCATTCCAATGAAGGAGCGTAGGGGCTGGTTTACCATTAACCTTTCAGCTCAAGCAGGCCATTGTTTGTACCAACACACTTTAAAGAGTTGAAGAAGTCAGAATGATCGGAAGTGATGAGTCGGCAATTTAGACTCGACACATCCCCTTTAAAGGGAAGAAGACCTTTGACCCCGTTCCTTTCTTTTCTCCAGTTTTGCGCTCGTTAGCAACTTTGCAGTGACAATCTTTTTCTTTCTTTCCAAGGGGATGACTTGCCTCCTTGAGACCCAACAAATCTGTCAGTAACTTATTGCAAGATGCTTTCTTTGGGGCAGGCAGCAATTATTTTCATTTTGAAGAATGAAACAGGTAAAAATATACCGTCGCCATTCAAAGAACATCCTTTTGAGGATGCATCAGAAGAAAACTTGACAATTAGTCAAATACTCATTTATCTCACCTGCCCCCGCCAATTTATCTTCCTCCGATCCTCAATCCTGCACCTGTTGGGATCTTTTGGGGTTAGACATACAAGGAAATTCCTCATTGACAATTTCCCCTCCCCACTCCAAACACGCAACACAAATGGATTTACAGGCAAGTGAGGAAAGTACATGAGAGAGAAATGGTAGAAGGATTTACTGACAGGATGGATGAAGGTTGGTGGAGGCTCATGGGGAGCATAAATACAGGCGTAGAGCTATTTGGCCGGCTGACCTGTCCCTGTGCTGCAGTTTTCTAAACATCAGGAACAAATGTCTCCACTGCATCCTTCACCCTTAAATATTGGTTTATGAACTCACTGCCTCATTAATCTCGATTGCTTGTCTATGCTCAGCTACTAAATCTCAGCTGAGACGACAATTGTGGTGCTAGATCTGGACTGAGGCTTCCTGAGTTAGGTAGGGATGTGAAAGCCATAAGACCATAAAGCCGCAACAGCCAGTCAGGATCTCTTTTTTTCAATGCTCCCTGCTGACCACTGGAAGAATTAAGGTCGTCATTGTCGTGGAGTCACCAGAGATTGAAAATTGATCTTGAAGAAACTGCTGCCGAAAGGCCCATGAGAAAAATCAGAGTGGCATTGTAAAAATGGTGTTGTCTTCTCTCACCTACTTTGAACATTTTTGTTTATAAGTTGGGAGGAATGTTGAGGATGAAAGAACGTTGTTTACTTAACAGTCGAGTGTCATCCAGACAGGTAACAAAGAATCTAATTGGTTTACAACAGGGGTGGGAAGGAAGTATGCCATGAGGATAAACGTGTTAACATGAAAGAATAAGACGTTCACCAAGAAATCCAATATGGAATTCAGGAGAAACCTCTTTACCACAGAGTGGTGAGAATGTGGAACTTGCTAGCCCAAGGAATGGGTGAAGCAAATAACTTAGTTGCATTAAAGGAAAAAGGGATTGGAGGGTTGTGATGGTGAGCTTAGATGCGTAAAGATAGATAGAGACAGACAGATAGATAATTGGTTTATTGAAAAATCATGGCACCATGTGCCGAATTATATTAATGCCCAAGTAAAACAAGTAATAATAACTCATAACATTCAATGATTGTAATAAAAATAATGCATAAAATAATAAAGGAATTTCACAATTATGAACATTTCCATATACAAATAAAATGCAAGCATAAATGCTGGCACCTGCAGCTTGAGCAAAATGGCTTGCTTCTGTGTTGGATATATTTTCTATAGATGTAACCCTATGTGTTGCCTAGTCAATGGGAGGATACTTGAACGTGGAAGGTCATGTGATGAAACTCCATGATTACATGCAGCCAGAGCTGGCAGCCTGAGCTAGAGGACTGGGTTGGGTTTAGCTGCGCTGTTTTCGATGGATGAACAGTTGGCCAACATTCTCATCTTGGCTCACCAATTAAGATGTCAATGATTTGCTGCAGTCCATGGAATATGTCCCAGTACAAGTCAAGAGACGAGGAGAGGGGGAAAACAGAGAGCAAATTGGGAAAATAAAACACCTACTCGATGAATGCCGTTATTCTTTCCAAACATTGTGACATCCTCTGGGGTTCCCAAAGTCTATAATTACTCCTGCGCTGTACAAATTGCAGCCTCTGTTTTACAGGTTCCTCTGATTTACTTGATCTGATCTTCTCTTTTTCCTCCTATCTTGAGGAAACCAATTGGTGGTGGATTGCAACTGCACTCAGACGGGTTGGGGGTCAATCTGGTGAAATTGTGACTCCAGCAGCCAAGGCCCGCATGATGGGCTATCAAGAAGCCTTAGCAACAGAATGCAATTTGATTGGATTGGATTTGTTTCATAGAATTTACAGTGCAGAAGGAGGCCATTCGGCCCATCGAGTCTGCACCGGCTCTTGGAAAGAGCACCCCACCCAATGTCAACACCTCCACCCTATCCCTATAACCCAGTAACCCCACCCAACCCTAAGGGCAATTTTGGACACTAAGGGCAATTTATCATGGCCAATCCACCTAACCTGCACACCTTTGGACTGCGGGAGGAAACCGGAGCACCCGGAGGAAACCCACGCACACACGGGGAGGATGTGCAGACTCCGCACAGACAGTGACCCAAGCCGGAATCGAACCTGGGACCCTGGAGCTGTGAAGCAATTGTGCTATCCACAATGCTACCGTGCTGCCCCGTGTACACTGTCTTGTCACGTGTACCGAGGTACAGTGAAAAGTATTTTTCTGCGAGCAGCTCAACAGATCATTAAGTACATGAGAAGAAAAGGGAATAAAAGAAAATACATAATAGGGCAACACAACATATACAACGTAACTACACAAGCACTGGCATCGGATGAAGCATACAGGGTGTAGTGTTAACAAGGTCAGTCCATAAGAGGGTCATTTAGGAGTCTGGTGACAGTGGGGAAGAAGCTGTTTTTCAGTCTGTTCGTGCGTGTTCTCGGACTTCTGTATCTCCTGCCCGATGGAAGAAGTTGGAAGAGTGAGTAAGCCGGGTGGAGGGATCTTTGATTATGCTGCCCGCTTTCCCCAGGCAGTGGGAGGTGTAGATGGAGTCAATGGATGGGAGGCAGGTGCGTGTGATGGACTGGGCGGCGGTGGTCACGACTCTCTGAAGTTTCTTGCGGTCCTGGGCCGAGCAGTTGCCTTTGCAGTTACCCTCACCCAATGTCTATACACATGGGGCGCGATTCCCTGCTCCCGCGACAAAGTGCCCACGCCGTCGTGAACGCCGTTGAGGTTCACGACGGCGCGAAACGGCCCCGATCTCGACCAATTCAGGGCCCGAAAATGGGCTAGGATCGGGGCCGCGAGATACTCGGGGGGGGGGGGGGGGGGGGGCGTGTCGCTAATGCAGCGTCGTCAGCGCGCGCCGGGCATTGGCGCCACATAAAAGCGGCGCCGCGTCATCCGCCGCCTAACTAGCGTCACCCGCGCATGCGTGGTTGCCATCCATCCCGAGGCCGCCCCGCAAGAAGATGTCGGATGGATCTTGCGAGGCGCGGAGGAAGGGAGGTCCTCCTTCAGAGAGGCCGGCCCGCCGATCGGTGGGCACCGATCGCAGGCCAGGCCCCTTTTGAGTGCAACCCCGGTGAAAGAACCCCCCTCGCCCCCCCACAGGCCGCCCCCCCAGCGTTCCCGTGCTGTTCCCGCCGGCAGCGACCAGGTGTGGATGGCGCTGGCGGGAAGCCGTCGTTTTGGGCTGGCCGCTCGGCCCATCCGGGCCAGAGAATAGCGGGTGTAGAGAAGAATCGCCATTTTGGGTGTCCCGGGCGATTCTCCAGCCTGTGCCGCGCAGAACTCGACGGGGCCGTTCTTGCCGCATGGGTGCATCGCGGGAGGGCGTCGGACCGGCATCGCCGGGAAAAATGGAGCGCCAGGCGATTCTCCAAACCGGCGCGGGAGCGGAGGTGTTCCAGAGAGGACCGTTGGATGACAGTCAAGAATAGGGATTCTGGTTGATTTGATATCCCTCTGAGTAATTGGGGTGGCATTGAGGGATAATTCCTTGCCACACTGACAACTAGCTGGCTCAGTTACACACTTATTGGGAGAATCATAGAATTTACAGTGCAGAAGGAGGCCATTCAGCCCATCAAGTCTGCACCGGCCCTTGGAAAGAGCACCCTACTTAAGCCCACGCCTCCACCCGACCCTCATACCCCAGCAACAAACACCACCTAACCTTTTGAAGACTAAGGGGCAATTTAACATGGCCAATCCACCTAACTTGCACATCTTTGGACAGTGGAAGGAAATCGGAGCACCCAGAGAAAATCCACGCAGACAGGGGGAGAAAGTGCAAACTCCACAGTCACCTGCGGCCAGAATTGAACTTGGGACCCTGGAACTGGAAGGCAGCAGTGCTAACCAATGTGCCACGTGGGAGAGCTAAGCCACAGGCACTCTCAGCATCCCAGATGTCTCTACAAAACCGGAACGCAAGTCAATGAAATCTGTCGAGAGCTCTCAACTTTATAATTGGAATAAGTGCAGGGCAGATGGTCACGCCCAGCTGTCATTTGAAGCAGGTGTTGCCAGTGTCGCCAATGCTGGACATCCATCATGATGCTGAATGGCATCTCTCCAGTCTAAGCTATCAGTCCAGCTGTGCAGCGACGGGGTCTGTCCAGTGTTGGCACCAACTTCGTAAAAGTAACTATTGGAACGGGGTCCTTATACTGGCACCACGACCAGTTTCTACAATCCATATGTGCTGTTAAACCAGTGGGACGGGCTGCTGGTCAGCCAGCGATCCACGTTTGTATTAAAGCAGCTGACACAGAGAAATTAATTTGCCAACAAATAATACAGCTGAAAAATAAAATCAACACATTGAAAATGACAACCTGGAAAATTACTGATGGTCATGCTCTATGAAATATTCTTAATGTGCTCCTACTGAATTCCCACCTCTGATCTATTATATTTGACCTGTTGAAAAGATTGTATTGGTATGATTGTGTCGCCTTGATTTCATTTGAATTTTCACCCTTATAAGGTTGATGGTCAACTTAAATGGATATCAAAGAAGGACAAGCTGAAGCAAACTCAAGTCTTCAAAGTGGGAGAGATGTGCAATTAAATAGGTAATGGAAAAGAAAGATTATATAATGGGCGAGATCTTCTGGCTATTCACGCCAACAGGATCACCAGGTCCTGCTGACAGTGCACTCCCTCTGCGGGTTTCCCCGTGGCGTGGGGTGAATTCAATGGGCAATCCCATCAACAGCGGCAGGAGCAGAAGACCCCTGCCACTCAGAAATACCCCATGGGGAGGCTAGCGAACTTCGCCCAATGTTTCCAGGGAGAAGGGGTTTACTCCACGAGTGTAGGAGTTTACAAAAACGTGTTAGAAGGAACAAAAGAACCCGATGGACAAGGATAGCAACAGACGGCCAGTCTTACTAATGTTCTTCCACAATTTTAATATCAAAGATGCAGTTTGAGAGAAAGTTAAAACTCCACAAAATATCAGCAAGCCAATGAAGAGATAATATTTGAATCATTCGTAGATGTATCGAATAGAAAGAAAGTGTAATGCAAAACTATTTAATTTCAGAATTTTAATTCAATCTGGCAGTGCTATTGGATACATTAAAGGGATTTAAGACTAAACGATCTCCTGGGTCTTCTGGTAGATATGTTAAAGCTCCATAAAGGGAGGAAATGTGTGGGCCACTGGCTGTTATCATGAGGGATTCATTTGAGTGCTGAAGAGACTACACAGGACTGGGAGCAAGCATACATTGACCAAACCTGACCTCTTTAATGATGGGGCCGTCAGCCAAGCATCAGTAACAGGTACTGGGATTTAAGCGATTCGAAAGGGACTAGTTGGAAGAGGATATGCAAAGCAATAAAGAAAAAGGTAAGGAGGGAATTAACCTGCCTGACAAATCTGTTTGATTGCATTCAGGATGTTGCAGATATAAAGTAGGCAGTGAAACACCATGCAATAGACATTATTTCAACTATTAAAAAAAGTTGAATGAGGTTTCACTAGACTTCAAACTAAAACAACACTCCTCCATCTCTCCCTCCAGCGGTCTATTTTCCTGGGACAGATACACCCAAAATCTGGGCAAAGGAGCTGGATATCACGACAGAAATGACAGGAGCCAACTCACCAGCACTGGTCTCTCAGAATGTGCAACACAGTGGTTAGCACTGGTGCTTCACAGCGCCAGGGTCCCGGGTTCGATTACTGCTTGGGTCATTGTCTGAGCGGAGACTGCGCATTCTTCCTATGTCTACGGGGGTTTCCTCCAGTTACTCGGTTTCTTCTCACAAATCCCGGAAGATGTGCTTGTTAGTTGAATTGGACAATGTGAATTCTCCCTCAGTGTACCCGAAGAGGCGCCGGAGTGGGGCAACTTTCACACTAGGGGGTTTTCAGTCACTTCATTGCAGTGTTAATGTAAGCCTACTTGTGACAATAATAAACATTATTATGTGAACTAAACTAGGCAGAAGTAACAGGGCATCTACCAAACAAATTCAGACAAATCTTATTGTTAAGGTGCCAAATAATAAATTAAATAATAATAATAGTCTCTATTATCACAAGTAGGCTTACATTAATACCGCAACGAAGTTACTGTGAAAAGCTATTCACAGTTGTAAAGCAGTGCACATTTTCTTTTAGCGACTCGTCTTGTCATTTGGTAGTACAAAACTTGAGCATTGCTGAAAAAAGGGATATGCTGTCGAAGGTTTGCTTCTTGCACTCATCAGGACAAAATCACAAAAATGAGAAGAGGGTGTTGATATGGTTTGCAAGAGGAGTCTGATTGGTAGAGATGTGGGTATGGAGATTGTAACAGGGAACAGTTAACTGCCAAGCTTCTCAAACCAGGGATGTCGACTCGGATTGGTCAAGGCATTGCCATGGAGAATGGGCCCAACCCATGCCTCCCCTGCTTTGCTTCTCTCCAACTCCCCACCTCCCTCTCACTGCACAGGGTGGACAGATGTTGTTCGAGCCTGACCGACTCAGCAACCGACGCAAGTCGAATGTCTTCCTTGAAAATAGTGTAATGATGTGTTATGTAAAGTAGCCCAAAAAAGTAGCACAGTGGATGAATTTACATCATCTTCCGTGCCTGCGTTATTGACTGAAAGCATTCCCACCCTTCATAGAAACTGCTTGATTTCCGGGGGCAGCACGGTGGCGCAGTGGTTAACATTGCTGCCCCGCAGCACCGAGGTCTCAGGTTCGATCCTAGCTCTGGGTCACTGTCCATGTGGAGTTTGCACGTTCTCACCGTGTTAGCGTGGATTTCGCCACCACAACCCAAAAGATGTGCACGGTAGGTGGATTGGCCATGCTAAATTACCCCTTATGCATCAGAGAATTTACAGTGCAGAAGGAAGCCATTCGGCCCATCGAGTCTGCACCGGCCCTTACAAAGAGCACCCGACTCAAGCCCACATCTCTACCCTATCCCCCATAACCCAGTAAACCCCACTTAACCTTTTTTTTTTGGATACTAAGGGCAATTTAGCATGGCCATCTTTGAACTGTGGGAGGAAACTGGAGCACCCAAAGGAAACCCACGCAGACACGGGGAGAACGTGCAGCCTCCGCACAGACAGTGACCCAAGCCAGGAATCGAACCTGGGACCCTGGAGCTGTGAAGCAACTGTGCTAACCACAATGGTACCGTGCTGCCCTTAATTGGAAAAATGAATTTGGTACACTAAGAAACTGCTTGATTTCCAATCCATTTTGGTGAAGGCAAAAATCTTACAAGTCTTCAGAATTATTTTTGCCCGAACTGGGAAATTGCAGCGATGAAGAAAGGTTGAATAGGCTGGTGTTGTTCTCCTTGGAACGGAGGGGGCTGTGGGCAGATTTGACTGAGGTGTACCAAGTTGTGAGGGTCCTGGATAGAGTGGATGGGAAGGGCTGATTTATCTTATCAGAGAGGTCAGTGACAGGGGGGCATAGAAAGATTCAAGGGAGATGAGGGAAAGCCCTTTCACCCAGAGGGTGGTGAGGTTCTGGAACTCACTGCCTGAAAGGGTGGCAAAGGCAGAGACCCTCAACTCATTGAAAAGGTGTCTGGTTGCGCACCTCAAGTACCGTAACCTACAGGGCTATGGACCAAATGTTGGAATGTGAGATTAGGCTGGGTGGCTCCTTATTTTTCCATCCAGAACAGACACGGTGTGTCAAGTGGCCTCTTTCTGTGCCATAAACCTTCTATGATTCCATGATTCTGAACAGCGCTAAAGAAATGCAAATCTTTCTCTTCTTAACCGGCAAATTGACCTTTTGGAGCACTGGGTTCAATCATAGTTATTTCACCTCAAAAGCATACATATTGGAAATTGCGTAGAGCAATGCAAGAGCAATAGGGATGAGATATGAGGAAACTTGAGCTGCACAAGTCTAGAAAGGAGACGCTTCGGGGAGGAATAAGAAACATCAAGAACATCAGTTCAAAGTTAGACCAGAAGACATAAATAATTAAATGAGTGAAAAGCAATTTAAAACACATATTATAAAGAATATTTGTTCAAAGTATGGTAAGTATTCAGAACAAATTGTCAGACCGGATTGTGGAGATGAAAAACATTGGAAACGTTTAAATATAGTTTGATGTTTTAATGGGAGAGTTGGAGTACCAGACGGATGAGCTTTAATGGACCAAATAGCTTTTCCTTAATCTTAAACTTTTTTGTGTGTATTTGGCACTTTGTGATCTGCAAGAAATAAAACCCCAAAAGGCAACTTTTGATTTTTGTAAGTCAAGAAAGGAGATGCCAAGCAAATATTCACTTTTATTTCAAACCAGCTCCACAGAGCTCACTTCATTGCATTTGCAATGCACCTGGGTATCGCAAACTTGTCTTGGTCAATGTTAAAAACGTTACTGTGACACACTTAAGATTCAGATTCTATTAGAGATCTAAAAATTGATGGGCTTTATTTTCACCGCATCTGCAAGTTTCCATCCCTGTCTTTTTGTTGCAGCTCTCGTTTGCATCAGAGATCTATCCGCTGTGACCCATTTTCAATGGAAATGTTTCCCAGTCACGAGGGACGCATAAAAAAAAACACAGGTCGCTCTCTCTCAAACTGGGATGTGTTCACTTAGAAAACTTTCCTAAACCTACCTTTGGTGTTCTATTTTCAGAATAATTGCCGACTTCAAAGCACAGATTTCAAAATAAGACGATTCCACCGACTCAAAAATGTTCTGTCAATGTGGACTCAAGAGCCTGAGACCTGGCTATGTACAATATGGAAACATAGGAATGGTAGAGTAACGGAGAACAATTTCACTGAATGCTTACATCTGCACTGACTGCAGCAGAGGAAAGAAAGGTGACAGTGATGAGGGATATGTGAGCTGAAGATGAGAAGTGCCCTTACCACCTTGTTCTAAGAAAAAAGGATTTATCATTCAAATAACCAACCAGATTACGAGTCCATGAGAGGTTACTCCTAACACAATCCACCACATCTGGCTACATGAGTAGCCACATCATGGACTCTTCTGGCAAATTATGCACGCAACCCCCCCCCCCCCCCCCCCCACTCCCCCATCCCATGTTTGGCATTAGACACTTGTGATTATTACTTGTCATGCATCTTGCTGGATTGCCTATAGAGTTGGATATTCCATCAGTTTCCATGGGATTAGCAGCAATAATGGAATAAGTCAAATAGAATAGGGGCTCTAACATTAATTTTCAAATTGTCTCTGGCCACAGGAGAGGTGCCAGAAGACTGGGGACAGCTAATATGGTACCATTATTCAAGAAAGGAAGTAGAAAAAAAACAGGTAATTACAGGACAGTCAGTGCAACATCAATGGTAGGGAAATTATTGGAAAATGTTCTGAGGGACAGAATTAATCTCCACTTAGAGAGGCAAGAATTAAGCAAGGATAGTCAGCATGGCTTTGACAGAGGAGAATTTCTCAAAGAGGTAACACGATGCATAGATGAGGGCAGTGCAGTTGATGTCACCCACATGGACTTCAGTGACAAGGTCCCCCTGGGATCAAGGAGTTACAGCCCACAGGATCGAGGGCAATTTGGCAAATTTGATCCAAAATTGGCTTAGTGGAAGGAGGCAGAGGGTATTGGTCGAAGGTTGTATTTATGACTGGATGCCAATGTTCAGTGCTGTACCACAGGGATCCGTGCTGGGCCCCTCGCTATTTGTTGTGTACATTAATGATCGAGACAGAAACGTGGGTGGCATGATCAGTAAGTTTGCAGATAACACAAAAATTGGTGGGGTGGTAAATAGCGAGGAGGAAAGCCTTAGATTACAGGGCGATATAGATGGCTGTTCAGACCGACAGAACACTGGCAATGAAATTCAATCCTGAAAAGTGTCAGGTGATGCATTTTGGGAGGATTAACAAGGCAAGGGAATGCACAATGAACACAATGAATGGGCCGAATGCTATAAAGTACAGAGGACCAGAGGGACCTTGGGGTGCATGTCCATAGACGGCAACAGGACAGGTATATAATATGGTTAAGAAAGCATATGGGATATTTGCCTTTATTAGCCAAGGCAGAGAACATAAGAGCAGGGAGGATATGATTGCATTAGAAAGGGTGCAGAGGAGATTCACCAGGATGTTGCCTGGGCTGGAGTGTTTTTGCTACAAAGAGTTGGACTGGGGTTGTTCGCCTCAGAGCAGGGAAGGATGAGGGGGGGACCTCATCGAGGTGTACAAAATGATGAGGAATATAGACAGGGCAGATAGGAAGAAACGTTTCCCCTTAATAGAGGGGCCAATACCCAGGGGGCACAGATTTACCGTAAGGAGCAGGAATTTGTTGGAGGGGATTTGAGGGAAAACTTTTTCATTGAGAGGGAGATGGGAATCTGGGACTCACGACACGAACGGGTAGTAGAAGCGGGAACCCTCGCAACGTTTAAGAAGCATTTAAGTGAGCACTTGAAACACCATAATATACACGGCCAAGTGCTTTAAAATTGGACTAGAAAAGATAGGTGCTTGATGGTCAGCACAGGTGGGCTGAAGGGCCTCTTTCAGTGCTGTAAAACTCGATGACTCGAAGTTGACCATGCTGAACAAGATTTCTTAATGTACTGGGACCAATAAACTGCATGCACAAATGCATTCCCACATGAACAGAGAAGGATTACACCTCTCAGAATCAAAAACATTACCACTCTGCAACCGCCTATGTTGTATGCATTACCAAGGGCAGGATCATTAGTTTTTAATAGGAACAAGCCGTTCTTTTCTGGCATGAGCAAGTGAGTCAGTGAGCAACTTTGTCATCAACGTTCTCCATTACCTGCCTTTGCACAACCTACAACCTCACAATTCATCTAAAGGGAGTAGCTATAAATTCAGGCCATGGCTATCTGTTCCACAGAGAAAATCGTGCAATGTTGGTCAAAGAGCAAGTCTAACCTTTAGACCCTTCAGAGGATTTATGAGCCTCGCTTTTGCAAGGTTGTCAAAATCTCTGGTGGGAACGTTAGGCTATCAGAGACCAACTCGATAGTACTCAATTTTGCCAGGTTAACTGGTTTGAATCATTTGACACGTTTTACTGGATCCAACCTGATGGGAAATGTGAGAAATCTGGGTCACAGCCCAAATTTAATGATATCCAAGCATTTAAAAGGTAAGTAATTGCAGGTGGAGGTAAATATTGAGGCCTTTATAATGATTCAAAAGTGATTTTCATTCTTTGTCCACCTTTGTTAAGGTTGAGGCAGGCAATATAAAGGAAACTCAATGTAAAGGTACCAAATGGAGTCTGTAGAAAAGTGGCAGAGGGAGTCAATCATCTTCATTTATAACAAGAACATAACATAAGAACTAGAAGCAGGGGTAGGCAATTTAGCCCCTCGATCTCACTCTGCCATTCAATACGATCATGGCTGATCTCACCTCACCTCAATTCCACTTTCCTGCCCATTCTCCATAACCCGTCAACCCATTACTAATTAAAAACCTGTATTTCCTCCTTAAATTTACTCACAGTCCCGGCATCCACTGCACTCTGTGGTAGTGAATTCCACAGGTTCGCGGCCCTTTGGAGAAGTAAATTCTCCTCATCTCTGTTTTAAATCTGCTACCGCTTATCCTAAAACTATGACCTCTCGTTCTAGATTGCCCTACAAGAGCGGCGACATGGTGGCACAGCAGTTAGCACTGCTGCCTCACAGTGCCAGGAACCCAGGTTCAATTCCGAACTTGGGTAACTGTATATGTGAAGTTTGCAAATTCTTCCTGTGTCTGCGTGGGTTTTCTCCGGGTGTCTGCTTTTCTCCCAGTCCAAAGATGTGCAGATTAGATGAATTGGCCATGCTAAGTTGCCCTTTAGTGTCTAAAGTTGTGTAGGTTAGGTTAAGGGGTTATTGGGAGTGGGCTTAGGTGGAGTACTCTTTCAGAGAATCGGTGCAGACTCGATGGGCCGAATGGCCTCCTTCTGCATTGTAGGGATTCTATAATTCTTTGAAGAGGAAGCATCTGCTCTATGCCTACTTTATCAATACCTTTTATCATCTTATACACCTCAATTAGAGCTCCTCTCATCCTTCCAAACCTGAGAGAGTATGGGCCTAAACTGCTCAATCGGTCTTCGTAAGATGAACCCCTCATCTCTGGAATCAATCGAGTAAACCTCCTCCCAACTGCCCCGAATAAAACTACATCCCTCCTCAAATAAGGGGCCCAAAATCATACACAGTACACCAGGTGCGGTCTCACCAGTGCCTTGTACAGTGGAAGCAACACTTCTCCACTTTTACACTCTATCCCATTATCAACAAATTCCATTTACCTTCCTTATTACCTACTGTATCTGCAGACTAGTTTTCTGAGATTCATGCATGAGAACACCCAGATCCCTCGACAGCGAAGCACCCTGAAGCTTCTAATAGAAAAGGAAACCAGGCAATCTGCTACCACTAGATTTCCATCCACTTCCGAAGTGAAAGTGCAACTGTAGCTGCAAACAGCACCCCACCCTGATGGCTGGCCGAGTGGAGGTGCTACTACTACATGACGTGGCATGTGAAAAGTTGCCCTGGAGTGTCCTCGGGAGTTACTGTGCATTTTGCCAGTCAGGGGATGATGCAATAGTCTGCATTACACATGGGCTTGTAAGCTACTACCACATTTCAGCATCTCGTGTTGCGAGGGAGTTAGAGATGGGCCGTTCTAAATTTTCAATGGGTTGTAAGCCAAGTGTAATCAATCGCAGGGCATTCACCGTACTTGGCTGGCTTTCCAAATTTATAATTTCCAGAAAATGTGCCACCTTGTTTCGCTTTTTAAAAAAATTTAGAGTACCCAATTTTTTTTTTTCTGATTAAGGGGCAATTTAGCATGGCCAATCCACCCAACCATCTTTGGGTTGTTGGGTGAAACCCACGCAGACACGGGGAGAATGTGCAAACACGGACAGTGACCCAGGGCCGGGATTTGTGTCGTCCTCAGTGACGCAGTCCCAGTGCTAACCACTCCGCTACTGCCGCCCTCACCTTGTTCAGCTTGCTTGAGAAGACTGGCACTTAGAATTTACAGTGCAGAAGGAGGCTATGCGGCCCATTGAGTCTGTACCGGCCCTTGAAAAGAGCAGCACCCTACTAACTCCTACATCTCCACCCTAGCCCCATAACCCTGTAACCTCACCTATTAGTGTTTTTGGACACTAAGGGCAATTCAGCATGGCCTATCCGACTAACCTACACATCTTTGGTCTATGGGAGGAAACCGGAGCACCCGGAGGAAACCCACGCAGACACGGGGAGAATGTGCAGACTCCGCACAGACAGTTGACCCAAGCCGGGAATCAAACCTAGGACCCTGGAGCTGTGAAGCAACAATGCTATCCACTTGTGCTACCATGCTGCTCATAGCTGTAGTCACACGCGGCCATGAATTTTATTTGAGAGATATTTTTCTCGTGCCTCCTTGTGGTTCCTCACTCTAATAGGTGTTTTCCCCCCCTTCAACCCCCCACCGCTCATCCCCACCTCTCCAACTCGCCACTACACAAATCTGATTGCTGAAAGATACATGAGACAAGACATTCTTTCTGTTTGAGATCAGAATTGTCCCTTCCCTCCGGTTACAGAAATACATATTTGTGCAAATACATTGCCTGCACAGGTGGATTCTAAACAATCATGTTCAGAGACACAGGGAGTGTCCTAATGCCTGAAGTTTCTGGATGCTGTTAGTATATTAACTGGTCAAACAACCCCATACTGGGACATTACTGTGTTCAGATTGACTGCTGCATTTAATAATATAATAATAAATCACTTATTGTCACAAGTAGGCTTCAATGAAGTTACTGTGAAAAGCCCCTAGTCGCCACATTCCGGCGCCTGTTCGGGGAGGCCGGTACGGGTATTGAACCCGCGCTGCTGCCTTGTTTTGCATTGCAAGCCAGCTGTTTAACCCACTGTGCTAAGCCAGCCCCTAAATCTGCCCACATTACAGTGACTCATTTTATAACATTCCACTGGCCATGAATTCTGAGGATATGAACTTCTTGGGCGGCACGGTGGCACAGTGGTTAGCACTGCTGCCTCACAGCTCCAGGATCCCAGGTTCAATTCCAGCCTCGGGTGACTGTCTGTGCAGAGTCTGCATTTTCTCCCAGTGTCTGCGTGGGCTTCCTCCGGGTGCTCCGGTTTCCTCTCACAGTCCAAAGATGTGCAGGTTAGGTGGATTGGCTGTGCTAAATTGCCCCTTCGTGTCCAAATGTTAGGTGGGGTTGCTGGGATGTGGTGGAGGCGTGGGTTTAAGTAGGGTGCTCGTTCCCAGGGCTGGTGCAGACTCGATGGGCTGAATAGCCTCCTTCTGCACCCTAAATTCTATGATTCTGATTCTGAGGATATGAAAGGTTCTATACAAATGCAGGTGTGTGTATCCTCTAGATATCCTCGCCAACATACTTCAAGAAATCACCGATGATTGTAAAATTCGTAAATCTTTTGAAAATTGGTTTTCAGGCTTTTAATCTAAAAGAAAAATCACTATATTTCGGATTTTGTCCCAAAGCAATCAATTCATTGAGCAAACAGAAAGGTTACTTTTCCTTGCTCCATTGATCATACTAATGATCCAATTAGGTTTAATGCCAGGACATAGGACATTTAGTGTAGCAGGGTCGGTGTATCAAATTCCAACATTTTTGTCTTTTGAGTTCATAATGGTCATTACTAGAAAGTAGATTAAATTTCAAACAGCTGCACAATTGATCAAAAATTGTTTGGATTTAAATGTCCTGTTGCAGTTCGTTGAACAACCAGGCAATTGGTTTCCAGGAACTCATAGTTTGATGTTTACAGGTATTTCAATGGTGCCTGAACGGTACCCATTCTACCGTTTAGGTAGAATGACCGACATGTATCCCATTTCCCCTCAGTCTTTGTTCGCATCCATTTCTTTTTCCTCACTTGTGCTGACTCTGGGAGTGGGTCATTCCGAATGGAACAAGTTCCATCCCATGTGAAGTCAGAAAGGCTGTGCAGCTTCACTCTCCACACATTGCAATATAGCTCATGTTGGCTTGAGTGGACACATGGGCCACAGCAATGCACAATGGAAAGGCTGTGGATAGATTGACTAACAAGACCATTAATCAGCATTAACTACCATTAATTGCCACAAAACAACGTCTGACTGTACACATGATTAAACCTCACTCTCCCTTTTCTGCCCATTTTTCTCCAGTCTCCGCACCACATTTCATACGTCAAGATTTCCAAATGCAGGGCAGCATGGTGGCGCAGTGGGTTAGCCCTGCTGCCTCACGGCGCCGAGGTCCCAGGTTCGATCCCAGCTCTGGGTCACTGTCTATCTGGAGTTTGCACATTCTCTCAGTGTTTGAGTGGGTTTCGCCCCCACAACCCAAAGATGTGCAGCGTAGGTGGATTGGCCACGCTAAATTGTCCCTTAATTGGGAAAAAAAATGAATTGGGTATTCTAAATTTATTTTTTTTAAATTCCAAATGCGCTTGCCTTGGATTGTGAGGACAGGGGTCTTTCCATGTTTCCTGCAATCAGCCAGCAAAGAGGCAATACAATTTATTTCTCTCTCTCAGCCCCTCCACCATTCCCCCCCCCCCACCCACACACACACATAAAACCTCCCCCCATAGCACACTGATGGAATGCCACGCTCCAACGGCCTTGCAAAGATGTGCTGAAAATGAGCCACACAAGAGACAAAGTGCATACAAGCAACAAACAACCCTGCGATTCAATCCTGCGTTTCAACGTTCCATTCCTTGCCACGGGCTCGATGTACTACTTTGTTAAGACAACAGCGCACACAGTTTCTGAAGTGCTACTGCATTGGGACAGTTGAGAGGGGAAAATCGCAAACAAGATAGTCGGATTTCTGCTGACTGGGAGCTTAAGCGAGGGCGTCTGCAAAAGGCACATCACCACCTCAAGCGTAACAATCTGCCTTTCATCTTCCATAACAGTACCCGCAGTATCACACAACTCCCCACTTCTTATTAAAATTTTTCCCTAGTATTCCACTACCGTGTGAGTTCCTGGAACGTTTGCCAAACTGGGTCGGTTATATTATTGATTTTCTGAGCAAATTGGGAAACAATGGCTAAAATGTGACTAATTGAATAATAATCGATTTGGTCTCATAACCAATCAATCAGCGAAATAAATAACCTTCACACCCTTAATGGATTATACCGTGCTCTGAGGAACACAACAGCACATAATGCTGACAGTAAGCCACTTGCACTGGTTTCAGCTTTCATCTAAGTGCCTGCTAATATGCTTTTTCGGGAAAAATTATTCTCAAATGATATTTCAGAAGATGTCATGCTCAGGAGAGGAAATAAAAGAAAAACCCATCAAAATCATACGAATCTCGGCGAACAAATCTCCGGGCGCACATGGTCTTAAAGGGAGTCGTGCAGTTGGATATGTAGGGTCAGATTTCCTTGGGTGGAATTAGGGCGGTATGGATCAGGGTTTGGGGCCTGCAGATTTTGGCACAGCCTGGAGGAAAGAAAGGGGAGGGCGATAACAAGAATTTGCCCACATTGTTAACTGTGTGCATGTAGGTAATTAAGCAGCTCCTTAAGAGTTTGCCACCAAAAGTCTTGGAATTTTTTGCAGGGGCAGGCAACCACAGGAAGCATTGTAATGCTGAAGAGCTCCAGCCTGCAACATGCACAGATGGCAGCTTACTGCAGCAATATCTGCCGAGTCAGGCCACAACATGGACTGCTCCCCTGATTCCTGCCACTCCAACTACAAAATGGCCTCCAATCTCAATCCCTCACCAATTGACACATCACCTCCAACAAAATCGAAAGCTTTGCCCGTTTTCTGCTGGGGGCAGAGTTGGAAACAGGCCCAGCCCCTCTTGAATCCCACCTCGTCAGCCAAAATCCACCCATAGCCTTAAAACACATATATATCCTGCATACTTTTAAGGGCAATGATTGCTCTTGACTGGACAAAAGTGGCAGCCAAGATCGCACAGCAGTTTTTAAATTTTATTTATTCATTCACAGGAGGTGGAAATTACCGGAAAGGCCAGCATTTATTACCCTTGCAAAAATTGCTGTGGAGAGGATGGTAGTGGTGCTTAGTGACTTGCAGGGTTGTTTCAACCATATTGATGTGGGGCTGGAGTCATATGTCGCCCACACGCCAGATTCTCTACGATGCCAAATGGGAAAACACGCTGGTCTGAAACTCGAGTACAACATGGCGTGCAGATGTCGAAACTCAACCAGACAATGCCTGGGGCTACTCCAGGAGTTCAAGATGGAGGCCGCCCGCAACCCCGGAACACAAGAGCACTCGGTCGGGGGAAGCATCTACAGGTGGATCTTCTAGATTCGATGCCCTGGAGTGGGCCCATCTTCTAGCCTCAGGATACTCCTGAAGATTTGTTTTTGTTCTCAGGAGGTCTCAAGAGTTCTTCTGGAGATCGACCTTCATTTTCAGGAGGTCCACCTTCTTCCTTCAACAGTGGATCGGTGATGTTGGGCACCTTTTCAATGTGGCAACCAGACATGACTGCGGACTGTGCACCATCCAGGCTGGCCCTGCCACTGAATATGGCGTGAGACACCTGAATGCATAATTAATAAGGTAGAGGCTGGAAGATTTGGCTTGCTTTCCTGTCTGCCGCCGTGGGAAACACTCCACCTTCCTGACCCTGCCATGACATTTATTCTTAAAATGGAGATTCCGCCATCGGTGTTAGTCAGTTTAAGCCATGGATTTTCTCCTGCTAGACTCTGAGGCTGGGATTTCCAAGCCCGTCATGGTGGACCCGCCGTGGGTAATTGAGTGATCCAGTCGAAAATCAATTGACTTTGGGCAGGACCGGATGATCCCAATGGAAAATCCTGCCCTCAATCAGTGCCAACACCGATCTCTGCTGGGAGCACAGAATCGTGAGTGTACAAAATCGCAGACTGAGGTGCTGAAATGAGGTTCGCACCAAAACGTTCTCATTTAACTGAATGTTGTTCAACGCCACGCTGCACTCTGTTCCCTGCTAAAGTCACAAATCTATGTATTTATTTTAAAATGCAATGCAAGAAGTACTGTTTTTTGAATTTCTTCTTACTCCTCATTGAGCTTTGAAAGCAAAAATGTGCAGATGAGATGCTGCATGGTGCCAAAATACAGTCTGAAATAATGACAGGAGCCTGGATTCGCTCTCCAAATAAATCGCTGTGGGCACTAACATTTTTTATGGAGTGCACCGATTGTGCAAGGTTGGGCAATATCCAATGTTTCATTAAAAAAAAATCATTGGAAAATTAGCAGAAACTTCGCACTAAAATCGGCGACAAAAAAATTAGATTCCATGCATGTCGACCCAATCATCCCATTCTTGCGTGTCACATGCCATTCAGATTTCTCTTGTCAGTTTAGGTGTTAAATTTAATTAGGTGTTCACTTTAAATTCTGATCCATGCATGGATAATTGCCTGATTCCGCTCTCCCAATTCTTTACCTTTTTTATCTGCGGAACTCAAACAGTAACAATTTAAGCTGCTGTGCTCGATTTAATGATAGTCATTTTGCAAAGTTCAAAGCAGAGCCTGTTATTCATTTGTATTTTATTTCCTTTTCTGTAGAAAACAATATTATGTCCTTTTATTCTCTGTTCAAGTATTTATCTATAAACCTGTAGAGCCAGTCCTCATGCAACCTGTGAAAAGCGTCTTTTTGTAGAACAAAATTGAACCCAAAGTCCCACGAGAGGGAAAAATACAGTGGGTGGAATCTTACCATCCTCTTTTTCAAAGTGTCAGGCTCAGACTGAAAATTGGAGTGTAGCTCTCCAGTTGCATAGGCCAGGGGTTCCTCCAAATCGTGAGCCTCTTTAAATAAAGGTCTGATGGAGCCAGCACAGAGATCAGGGCGTCATCTTTGAAGATGCCCTGATCAGCACTTAAGCTTTACTCCCTCCACCCCTCCCCCAATCATTACGGGGCTTCTCCTCTCCCCCCACCACCCACCCCCCCCACCCCCCCAAACTCGGAAAATCATTGGGGACCCACCCCCTCTCCACCTGGACAATCATCGGGGGCTCTCCCTCCACATATTAATGTGAGATACATTAACAGCGTTCGAAAGGCAACTTGACAAACACATGGATAGGATGGGTATAGAGGGTAACAGCACAAGGAAGTGCTGAGGGTTTTGGCAAAGGTTGGTATCATGACCGGTACCAGATTGGAGGGCCGAAGAGCCTGTTCCTGTGCTGTATTGTTCTTTGTTCACACATCCAGGCAATCATTGGAGGTTCCCACCTGAACATTCATTAGGGACTCCCCCCACCACTGCGGAAGTATCACCAGCAAACCTACCCCCAGTGGCCGCTCCCCCCACATTGCTTGCAAGCCCCTCCTCACTGCCTGCTCCCCCACCCACCACACATAGGGTTACCATGAGGGCCCACTCCTGGCACGGCACCCTGTGTCAGGGACATTTCAGTACCATGCCCCTCTCTTCACCGCCCCCCCCCCCCTCCCCGACAGCTATATTTACCCATACGCCCTCAGAGGGCTCCCCTCGACGGATTCATATTTTGAAACGCTGCGATGTATGAATATTTAGTGAGGGGAAATCATGTGGTAGGGAGGCCAGTTAATATAATTAAAATGTCGTCAAATGTATTTAAATTAGGTTCCCGCCCTTTGTTGGCATCACTTCGTGACATCAATGGCAAGGGGTGGGGAAAATCGAAAAAACGTGTTTTTCCGGATTTTCCACTCGTGTCACCATTCTCTACAGCAGCGATCTAGGGCTGTAAATCGCCCCCGGTAACGGTCATAGGCAAGGTATCCTTGCACATTTTCCAACTACTCGTTCAAAATGGCAGCAGGATAGGCCTCAAGATCAGCCCTCAGCACTCCCCGCTTGTTATGGTCTGGAACGAAAAATAGCCCACCCCAAAATTGCACCAAGAATTCCATTATCCGTGTAGCTGTTGTGGGCTGTGTGGTACATTGCCTCACTTCACAAGTTCTTTTGTTATGTCTGATTCAGATCCCTTTTCTTTCATCCTTTCTTTCTTTAAATCTGAATTATACGTCTTTTGTTTGTATGTTTTGTCTTCGTTCCTGAGCTTCCAGTACCACCTGGAGATCAAACATGTGGCAACGCTTCTGGGGAAGGAGAAGGGAGCAGTGACCACCATTAGGCCAGAGAGTGGGCACCCCCACTCCATTGAGTCCTGTGCAAACATCAGCTGCCCAGTGGGGAGACGGTGGCAGAATGGTAATGCCACCGCAGTGGTAATGCAGAGGGCCAGGCTGCAGGCCTTTGGGACAGTTTCAAATTCTATCGCAGAGGCTGGATTTTAAAATCAATTCATAAATCTGGGTTCCCTCTGAAATGGCCTCGCAAGCCACTCAGTTCAAGGGCAAGATATGGATCTTGCGAATGATGCCCACATCCCATGAAGGAATAATAGAAAACATTATAAAGCAGTGCTATGAAAAGTGTTGTTCTGAATTCTATCTTTTTATTCATTCCATCTTTGTAAACTCCCAACAATTACACGTAGTTTCTTCTTTTTAAAAAAAAATTTAGAGTACCCAATTCATTTTTTCCAATTAAGGGGCAATTTAGCGTGGCCAATCCACCTACCCTGCACATCTTTGGGTTGTGGGGGCGAAACCCACGCAAACACAGGGAGAATGTGCAAACTCCACACGGACAGTGACCCAGAGCCGGGATCGAACCTGGGACCTCAGCGCCGTGAGGCCACAGTGTTAACCCACTGCGCCACTGTGCTACCCTGTAAACTCCAACAAGAAAAATCATTTTATTCACAGTTCCAAACTATGACAATGGGTAAACAAACCATACAAAACTGACAAGATAATGTTTAAAGTACGTTCCAATACAATGTGCATTTCTTAAATGAAAGCTGGACTGATTTACTTATTATTGACAGTTATTGAACAGAGAAACAGAGTAAAGCCGCTGTAGTCATTTGGTTCCCAGAATTAAGTTATGTGTTACAGTTTAATCAGAGCATGCTTCACAGAGATGCTTCAGTGGATTATTAAACGCACGCAGATGAAAACACTGAGGAAAATGTTCGAAACACATAACAGGGACAGCACTTTGAAAAGAAATTCAATGGACGTGAATTGCTTTGGGGCAGCAAAAAGAGATTTAATAAGATGCTCTTATAAATGCAAATACTTTCTTTTTCTCTCTTTAGTCGGTGATATCGAAGGGAATAACTGCTTCAATGTCCACACTTTGCAGGATATATGTACAGGTGTGTGGGTGGCGGGGGCTGGCAAGGAGCAGAATATAGGGGGTAGCCCACTAACCAGGTGGCTGACGGTGATAGGAATGTACATTCCAGCAGAGGTTTCAGAAACCAGCCATGTTGATCTTACCAATAGGTCCACACATTTACATCATGCAAAGACACATTGTTGATTATGTAGCTTGCTCCACCTTATTCTGGCCACGAAAATAAAAGAGGAATTCAAGCCCAGGAAGCAGTGAGGAGATGGACCACTAGATTGATCTCTCATTAGGGGACTGAGCTGAGGGAAACCTGGTGGAGTTTGGACTTTTAACCCAGAAAGAGATAACCAAGAGATACCCATCTCCTTTTTCCTCTTAGGCAGTCCCTCGGGAATGATGACGACGAGCTTCGACTCCGATTCAATGGGTTCCGAGATGGCTGCTCAGTCCACCAAGGCGTGATCTGTAGACTCTGCCACATGCGGGGCAGATGGTGCCTGAAAGAATGGCGAGACGGGTGGATTACAAGTTTGTGCGTGTTCCCAATAAAGTCACCCAATTTGCTCAGTGCCTTTCCGAATGAAGCCTCACCTTTATAGTCGGCCACAAGCCAGGGGGCGCGATTCTCCACTCCCGCGCCGGTTGGGAGAATCACCTGGGCCGCCAAAATTTCCCGCGGCGCCGGTCCGACGCCCTCGCGCGATTCTCCCAAGCGGCGGGAACGGCCCCGTCGAGTTCCGCGGGCCGCAGTCCGGAGAATCGCCCGAGACACCCAAAATATCGATTCTCCGGCACCCCTGCTATCCTCAGGCCTGGATGGGCCAAGTGGCCAGCCCAAAACGGCGGGTTCCCCCCGGCGCGTCCACACCTGGTCGCTGCAGTCGGGAACAGTGCGGGAACGCTGGGGGGGGGGTCCTGCACCAGAGTGGGGTGGCCCACGATCGGTGCCCACCGATCGTCGGGCCGTCCTCTCCTTCCTTCCGCAGCCCCGCAAGATCCGTCTGCCATCTTCTTGCGGGGCGGACTCGGAGAGGACGCCAACCACGCATGCGCGGGTTAGCGCCAGTTATGCGGCGCCGGCTGCGTCATGTATGCGGCGCCACCTTTATGCGGCGACAAGGCCTGGCACATGTAGATGACGCGGCCCCACTCCTAGCCCATTAGCGGACCCTGAATCGGTCGGGATAGGGGCCGTTTCGGGCCGTTGTGAATCTCGACGGCGTTCACGACGGCGTGGGCACTTCGGCGCGGGAGTGGAGAATCCTGCCCAGGGTCTCCCATGAGTTGGAGAGGGCGTTTGACCTCTTCAGGGGTGCTTTGAGGCGATCCGTAATTCCACTATCCTCCTGGGAATCTTGGGTGGGATTCTCCGACCCCCCGCCGGGTCGGAGAATCACCGGGGGGGGCGCCGTGGAATCCCGACCCGCCGCGGCTGCCGAATTCTCCGGCGCCGGGCTTTTGGCGGGGGCGGGAACCGTGCCGCACCAGTCCCTCCCCCACCCGGCGATTCTCTGGCCCGCAATGGGCCAAGCGGCGACTCGTTTTGCGGCCAGTCCCGTCGGCGTAAATCAAACCAGGTCCGTACCGGCGCGACCTGGCTCTACGGGCGGCCTGCAGAGTCCTCGGGGGAGCGCGGGGGGATCTGTCCCCGGGGGGTGTCCCCACGGTGGCCTGGCCCGCGATCGGGGCCCACTGATCCGCAGGTGGGCCTGTGCCGTGGGGGCACTCTTTCCTTCCGCGCCGGCAGCTGTCAACCTCCGCCATGGCCGGCACGGAGAAGTACCCCCCTGCGCATACGCTGGGTTGATGGCAGCACACGCTGGCGCTCCCGCGCATGGGTCAACTTGCGCCAGCCGGTGGAGCCTCTTAGGCGCCGGTTGGCATTGCGCCAAACCCTTCAGTGCCGGCTTGTGTGGTGCCAACCCCACCGGCGCCGGCCTAGCCCCTGAAGGTGCGGAGGATTCAGCAAATTCCGAGCGGCCCAACGCCGGAGTGGTTCACACCACGCCTCGGTGCTGGTGCGGCCCGTCCCGCCGGGTAGGGGAGAATCCTGCCCCTTGTCTTTTTATTTATTTTTTCATGAGATGCACATGTCGCTGTCCAGGACAACATTTGCAACCCATGTCTAATTGCCCTTGGACTAGTGTCTCGCGCGGCCAGTTCAAGGCACAATTAAGTGTCAACCACATTGCTGTGCGTCTGGTCACATTTAGGACAGGCCAGGTACAAATGGCAGATTTCCGTTGCCCCTTATGAACCGGATAGACCTTTATACCAATCAAAATCATGTTCGCCATTACCGAGGCCATTTTCCGGGTTTAAATTTCATGGGATTACATGTGGCTGCGACATTACCACTAGATCTTATCGCCCACGATGAGCAGTAAAGTTGGCTTTGAGTGATTAGCACCTCAATGCTAGTTATTTGACTTGGGAGGAGGGGGGGGGGGGGGGGGGGGTGCGGGGGGGGGGGGGGATGCTGCTTTTGGTCTGCCTTTTCTACCACCAGATTTGGAGGATCTTGTGAAGGCACTTCTCCAATGCTTGAGGGGCCTGCTGTAGGTTGTTCAAGTCTCCGAAGTACATAAGAGTGCAGGGATCACTGCTGCCTGGTAAAGAACGCCATCTAGGTATATTTAAGATATTCAATGGTATGTTGCATGTAAAACCTTGACTGTAAGAGAACAAGTTCAAACCAGTAAAAGGCAAATTTAGGACTGACTCCAAAAATTAATGTTCACACAAGTAACTGGAATAGATTCCGGGTCAGACAGAGATGGCAAAAAACTCTGGATTCCTGAAAGGAACAGTTAGTTGTTGGGGACGATTTAACTAAATGGGAACAAAGTCCCACAGCGAGCATGTTTAGCCACGTTTTTCCCGGCGCTCACAGCACTCGCATCACCGTCACCCGGCTTGGATAGGGGCCTCAGGGGGCAACGCATGACCGAGGCTGCACATAGCCCCCTTTTCTACACTGAGGAGCACCGCTCGCTGGAACACCTCAGCATAGCGAAAGATTGGGACACCTTCAAGCAACCAATGCGATCCTCGACCCCCCCCCCCCTCCTCCCCCCCCCAGCCCCAACTCACTAAGAGGGGTCCTCTGGCCCACTCGCACGCCCCCAAAACCCGCGCAAGGCACCCCCCAGCCCGATCACTGGCGCATGAAAAATGCCAGCTTGGCAGTGCCAACCTGGTATCATGGCGGTGCCACCTGGGTGCCTCGGCAGTGGCAGGCTGGCACCAGGTGGCATTGGAAGGGTACCCGGGCAGCACATGCAGTGCCAGGGTAACACCCTGCCCAGAGGGAAAACACCTGGGGGCCTCCGATCCCTGGGAGACAGCCACAAGTGGCGTTCCGTCTGGACTCTGTTTGTTGAGGCCAGTACTGAACGACGCTCGCCCGAAGTCCAACGTCAGATCTCGCGAGGTGTTGCGAGCTGGGGAGACCTGGAAGCGGGTTCTCCCGGTTTCTATCGGCCACATTGCGCCGTGGCGCACTGCCTTTCAGGTGCAACGTGGCCGTTCAATTGCACCCATTAGTGTAGTTTCCAGCATACTCAGGATTGTTCAGCAAGAGCTGCGGAAGTACAGAATCACATCGAACACTCGGGTTTTGTTTTGGGTTTTGCAAGCACAGGATGGTTAAGAACATAGTGCAGAAGGAGGCCATTCGGCCCATCGAGTCTGCATCGACCCTCTTAAGCCCTCACTTCCACCCTATCCCCGTAACCCAATCACCCCATATAACCTTTTTTGGTCACGAAGGGCAATTTATCATGGCCAATCCACCTAACCTGCACGTCTTTGGACTGTGGGAGGAAACCCACGCAGACACGGGGAGAACGTGCAGACTCCGCACAGACAGTGACCCAGCAGGGAATCGAACCTGGGACCCCGCGCTGTGAAGCCACAGTGCTATCCACTTGTGCTACCGTACTGCCCGAGTAAGTATGGTCTAAAACAACCTGAGTGTGCTAGCAGCTACACCAGCAACAAGCGTTTCCTGAAAGGATTCCGGGGTTTTTGTCACCTCTGTCTGACCCGGAATCCATTCCAGTTACTTATGTGAAGTTGAATTTCGGATTCGGTTCTCTGCCTATTGCAAACCACCGAAAGTACACGCTGTTTGATTTAATTGCTGGGACGTCTGGCCTCCGTGCCTGACATGACACCGGCACGGAAATGAATACATGATGTTGTTCGATTGTGTGGTCAGCAGAATGTCTTTTTGGACTGATGGCAGGACCATGTTAGTGGGAAATGCCACATAGACAGTAGCAGCGGGAAGTGACTTGCTCCTGTTGTTCAAATCTTTGAACTTTTATGAATATTTATTAATTCAGAGCACAAAAACAGAAAACTCTCCAGGAGTTTTCAGGTAGTCTTATTAATTGGTGCAGTTCTCCCTCCTACCCTTGCACCCTCCACAATTTCTCACTGTTCCTTGAATAATTGTAGGGTTTACACGCGTACGAAAGACCAGTAAACAAAAGTAGAGAACTAAGAAATGAAGCAACAGCTCCCATCCGACTTTTTACTTTACACTCTCCGCGACCTACTCCCCCCTGCCTGGCCCAAACTCTTTAGTCCACGATACTCACGGCTGTTCCTAACTATGGTCATGGTCCCCTCCAGCTAGGTAGGGTGCTTTTTCAGAAGGTTGATGCAGATTCGATGGGCTGAGCGATCTCCCCCTTCACTGTAGGGATTCTCTGATTCAGCCATAACACACTGCACTCTCATTAGAGGTCAGCCTCAATTTTTCATCCGCTAAATTAATGTTTTACTTACTGATACAGGCAACGTTGCAAAGATGTGCACGAGTTTACAACAAAGCCAGTGGCCACCCACACCGGTGGCATTTGCGGCGTATAATTCTTCCTCCGAAGCTTCAAAATTTGCCTCATAAAGCCAACATCCATTGTAAGCCTGAAAGTGCAGTGCACGCAAAAATAAATGGCTTTAAAGAGCCATCGGCGAAACTCTCCACCTTGCGACGCCGCAAACACGAACTATGATCGGGTGGAGAATCGGGCATCATGCCTAAATTGAGGTCTGCGGCCAGTACCGATTCGGGCGCCATGCTCCGGTACTTTGCTAGTGGCGATAACAAGGTTGGCACCCCGTGCTGGAAGCGGCATGCAAAACCGACAGTCGCTCGGGCATGAATTGCTACAGGTGTTTACAAATGCGGACTGGGCACCGTGGCTGCGGAGGGGGAGCGGGAGGCTACACAATACACTGACAACCCATTCAAAACTGTCCGGCTTGCTGGGGCATGGCTGCCTGGGCCGGGGGCAGTAGCGAGTAGTAACTTAGTGCCAAGTCCATGGACTTCGGGTGTCCCCCTCGGGATCGGGGTGGCCTGGCTCAGACCATATGGTTGCAGTCTGTCTTTTAAAGGCACCCCTTTGATGCCACAGGCTCTGGCTGCTCACACTGCTGAGTGCTGCCTGGGTACTTTAAATGCTCAGAATGCCTCTGGTCATCTGGGAGCGCACTCAAGCCGCCCCTCTGGACACCCACATATCCCAGCTGTATCACCAAGGCCCAAGTTCGATCAGGAGCTCACCAAGTGCTGGCAACTCCTCAGAAGCGCTGTCCCATCTCAGGGCAGAGACTCACCAATGGCCCCCACCCTTCCGGATCACCAGCCGTCTCCTCCTGGTGAGACTGACAGCACCGACTGCCTCTGCCACCACCTCCCAGGCAGTGTTCAGTGGGCAGGCTCGGGTCTGCGGCCCACACTGGGAAGAGGGTGTCCTGCCACTCCTCACTGCCATGGAACTATGGGTCCACGTTGGACTCCCGACCTCGGGGAGGGTGAGGTGAGTGGGGGGAGGGGGGGGGGGTGCTGTGCAGGTCCTCTCTGAGCTTCAGTGAGTGTGTGGCAAGTGGAGCACTTAAAAACAGTTCCAACAGCCAGGCTCTTTGGCGCCGACTCCGGCCCCAGCAGTTAGAAAGCGCGCTGTGCTGGGAATTGCTTGTAATTTGCGGCAGCAGGGGGCTAGCCCATTAGTATGTCCTGAATTGCTCCACAAATAGCGCCCCCAAGGGGAACACGAACTGCACACAATTCAGTTCCGACGTCAACACTTAGTTTCCAAAACGGAGAATCCTGGCCCATGTTTTTATAGTAAGAAGTCTTACAACACCAGGTTAAAGTCCAACAGGTTTGTTTCAAACACTAGCTTTTGGAGCCCTGCTCCTTCCTCAGGTGAATGAAGAGGTATGTTCCAGAAACATATATATAGACAAAGTCAAAGATGCAGGACAATACTTAGAATGCGAGCATTTGCAGTTAATTAAGTGTTTACAGATCTCTGGATCTGTAAACACTTAATTAACTGCAAATGCTTGCATTGTAAGCATTGTCGTGCATCTTTGAATTTGTCTATATATATATATAATATATATATATATATATATATACACACACACAAAGAAAATTACAGCACAGGAACAGGCCCTTCGGCCCTCCCAGCCTGCGCCGATCCAGATCCTTTATCTAAACCTGTCTTCTATTTTCAAAGGATCTACTTCTCTCTGTTCCCCGCCCATTCATACATCTGTCTAGATGCATCTTAAATGATGCTATCGTGCCCGCCTCTACCACCTCCGCTGGCAAAGCGTTCCAGGCACCCAGCACCTTCTGCGTAAAAAACTTTCCACGCACATCTCCCTTAAACTTTCCCCCTCTCACCTTGAAATCGTGACCCCTTGCAATTGACACCCCCACTCTTGGAAAAAGCTTGTTGCTATCCACCCTGTCCATACCTCTCATAATTTTGTAGACCTCAATCAGGTCACCCCTCAAGACCTCCGTCTTTCCAACGAAAACAATTCTAATCTACTCAACCTTCCTTCATAGCTAGCACCCTCCATACCAGGCAACATCCTAGTGAACCGCCTCTGCACCCTCTCTAAAGCATCCACATTCTTCTGGTAATGTGGCAGCCAGAACTGCACGCAGTATTCCAAATGTGGCCGAACCAAAGTCCTATACAACTGTAACAAGTCCCGTCCGATGAAGGCAAGCATGCTGCATGCCTTCTTGACCATTTTATCGACCTGCGTTGCCACCTTCAGGGTACAATGGACCTGAACTCCCAGACCTCTCTGTACATCAATTTTCCCCAGGACTCTTCCATTGACCGTATAGTCCGCTCTTGAATTAGATCTTCCAAAATGCATCACCTCGCATTTGCCTGGATTGAACTCCATCTGCCATTTCTCTGCCCAACTCTCCAATCTATCTATATTTTGCTGTATTCTCTGACAGTCCCCCCTTGCTATCTCCAACTCCACCAATCTTAGTATCATCTGCAAACTTGCTAATCAGACCACCTATACCTTCGTCCAGACCATTTATGTATATCACAAACAACAGTGGTCCGAGCACGGATCCCTGTGGAACACCACTAGTCACCTTTCTCCATTTTGAGACACTCCCTTCCACCACTACTCTCTGTCTCCTGTTGCCCAGCCAGTTCTTTATCCATCTAGCTAGTACACCCTGAACCCCATACGACTTCACTTTTTCCATCAACCTGCCATGGGAAACTTTATCAAACGCCTTACTGAAGTCCATGTATATGACATCTACAGCCCTTCCCTCACCAATTAACGTTGTCACTTCCTCAAAGAATTCTATTCGGTTTGTAAGACATAACCTTCCCTGCACAAAACCATGCTGCCTATCACTGATAAGTCTATTTTCTTCCAAATGTGAAGAGATCCTATCCCTCAGTATCTTTTCCAACAGTTTGCCTACCACTGACGTCAAACACACAGGTCTATAATTCCCTGGATTATCCCTGCTACCCTTCTTAAACAAAGGGACAACATTAGCAATTCTCCAGTCCTCCAGGACCTCACCCGTGCTCAATTACGCTGCAAAGATATCTGTTAAGGCCCCAGCTATTTTGTCCCTCGCTTCCCTCAGTAACCTGGGATAGGTCCCATCCGGACCTGGGGGCTTGTCCACCTTAATGCCTTTTAGAATACCAAAAACTTCCCCCTTCCTTATGCCGACTTGACCTAGAGTATTTAAACATCGATTCCCAGCCTCAACATCCGTCATGTCCCTCTCCTTGGTGAATACCGATGCAAAGTACTCATTAAGAATCTCACCCATTTCCTCTGAGTCCACGCATAAATTCCCTCTTTTGTCTTTGAGTGGGCCAATCCTTTCTCTAGTTACCCTCTTGCTCCTTATATATGAATAAAAGGCTTTGGGATTTTCCTTAACCCTGTTAGCCAAAGATATTTCATGACCCCTTTTAGCCCTCTTTATTGCGCGTTTGAGATTTGTCCTACTTTCCCGATATTCTTCCAAAGCTTCATCAGTTTTAAGTCGCCTAGATCTTATGTATGCTTCCTTTTTCATTTTAGCTAGTCTCACAATTCCACCCGTCATCCATGGTTCCCTAATCTTGCCATTTCTATCCCTCATTTTCACAGGGACATTTGTCCTGCACTCTAATCAATCTTTCCTTAAAAGACTTCCACATTTCAAATGTGGATTTACCCTTAAACTGCTGCTCCCAATCCACATTCCCTAGCTCGTGCCGAATTTTGTTATACTTGGCTTTTTTCCAATTTAGCACTCTTCCTTTAGGACCACTCTCGTCTTTGTCCATGAGTATTCTAAAACTTACGGAATTGTGATTGCTATTTTCAAGGTAATCACCGACTGAAACTTCAACCACCTGGCCGGGATCATTCCCCAATACCAGGTCCAGTATGGCCCCTTCCCGAGTTGGACTATTTACATACGGCTCTAAAAAACTCTCCTGGATGCTCCTTACAAATTCTGCTCCATCTACGCCTCCAACACTACATGAGTCCCATTCAATGTTGGGGAAGTTATAAATCTCCCATCACAACCACCCTATTGCTCCTACATTTTTCTCTAATCTGTCTACATATTTGTACCTCTACATCACGCTCGCTTTTGGGAGGCCTGTAGTAAAGTCCCAACAATGTTACTGCACCCTTCCTATTTCTTAGCTCTACCCATATTGCCTCAGTGCTCGAATCCTCCATCGTGCCCTCCTTAATCACAGCTGTGAGATCATCTCTGACCAGTAATGCAACTCCTCCACCCCTTTTACCCCCTCTCTATCCCTCCTGAAGCATCTGTACCCTGGGATATTTAGCTGTCAGTCTTGCCCTTCCCTCAACCAAGTCTCCGTAATACCAATAACATCATATTCCCAGGAACTAATCCAAGCTCTAAGTTCATCTGCCTTACCTGCTACACTTCTCGCATCGAAACAAATGCACCTCAGACCACCTGTCCCTTTGCGTTCATCATCTCTTCCCGGTCTACTCTTCCCCTTAGTCTCATTGAGTTTATTATCGAGTACCTTACTGGCTTTAGTTGCTGCCTCTTTACTGACCTCTAACTTCCTAATCTGGTTCCCATCTCCCTGCCACATTAGTTTAAAACCTCCCTAACAGTGTTAGCAAAAGCACCCCCTAGGACATTGGTTCCAGTGCTGCCCAGGTGCAGACCATCCGATTTGTAATGGTCCCACCGCCCCCAGAACTGGTTCCAATGTCCCAAAAATCTGAATCCCTCCCTCCTGCACCATCTCTCAAGCCACGTATTCATTCTGACTATTCTTGAATTTCTACTCTGACTGTCTCGTGGCACTGGTAGCAATCCTGAGTATGCTACCTTTGAAGTCCTACCTTTTAACTTATCTCCCAACTCCCTAAATTCTGATTGTTTCTGGAACATACCTCTTCATTCACCTGAGGAAGGAGCAGTGCTCCAAAAGCTAGTGTTTGAAACAAACCTGTTGGACTTTAACCTGGTGTTGTAAGACTTCTTACTGTGCTCACCCCAGTCCAACGCCGGCATCTCGACATCATGTTTTTATAAGTCACTTTGGACCCATTTAGTTTCGCACTTCTCTGTGATTCTGCACTACAATATTTACACAGAAATAGTTCAGTTTATTGGGGTTTTTTGCAGTCCGATTGTCTGATAACGAGCATATAAAACCATTAGCATTCGTCACCAACTCCAGGGCTTGAATCTGGAGGATGGCGAGGGCTCTGGCGTATCCGATTGGCCAAGAGTTCTCCAGCCCATCCAGGAACAGCGCTGCAGTGGTCAGGTGTGACACTGCAGCAATGTGCCTGGAACTAAGTGTAGGGAACCAGAATGAACACAAGTGACAGGATTCCTGTGGAGGGGATGGTAGAGAACACCTAAGAGATGGACGGAAGAAATGGTCAAGGCATAGGCCAGGAAGGGGGGCTCTGTGAAGGAGGTCTAGAGGTTTCCATGCCTTGAGGGGTGGGTAAGTTTGGTCTTTTCTGTTTTCCACACCGATCCATCTTTAGCCATTTGAGGGCCTTAATTAGGGGGCAGTGGAGCTCCTCCCCTCCCACCCACTTCCCTACCCGAGGCAATGACTACCCCAGCCTAAAATTTCTTCCAGTTCAGGGCGGTCGGGATCTTGTTGGGAATTCTGTCCATGCGATTTTTGCTTCCCCACCCCCAACACCAAAATGTACCAGGGATGTAGGGGCGTAAACTCTGACCCCAAATTTTTTTTTTTTAAATAATATTTTATTGAAAATTTTTGGTCAACCAACACAGTACATTGTGCATCCTTTACACAACATTATAACAATACAGATAATAATGACCTTTTTTATTTAAACAAGAACAAAAGAAAACAACAACAAATAAATAAATATTAAATAACAAAAAATAAAAACTAGCCCTAATTGGCAACTGCCTTGTCTCAGGCCACCCCCCCCCCCCCCCCACCCCCCACACCCCAAGTCCTGGGCTGCTACTGCTGCCTTCTTTGTTCTCCCCTATCTATCTTTCCGCAAGATATTCGACGAACGGTTGCCACCGCCTAGTAAACCCTTGAGCCGACTCCCTTAGGACGAACTTAATCCGCTCTAACTTTATGAACCCCGCCATATCATTTATCCAGGTCTCCACCCCCGGGGGCTTGGCTTCTTTCCACATTAGCAATATTCTGCGCCGGGCTACTAGGGACGCAAAGGCCAAAACATCGGCCTCTTTCGCCTCCTGCACTCCCGGCTCTTGTGCAACCCCAAATATAGCCAACCCCCAGCTTGGTTCGACCCGGACTCCTACTACTTTCGAAAGCACCTTTGTCACCCCCATCCAAAACCCCTGTAGTGCCGGGCATGACCAAAACATATGGGTATGATTCGCTGGGCTTCTCGAGCACCTCGCACACCTATCCTCCACCCCAAAAAATTTACTGAGCCGTGTTCCAGTCATATGTGCCCTGTGTAATACCTTAAACTGAATCAGGCTTAGCCTGGCGCACGAGGACGACGAGTTTACCCTGTTTAGGGCATCTGCCCACATCCCCTCCTCAATCTACTCCCCTAGCTCTTCTTCCCATTTCCCTTTTAGTTCATCCATCATAGTCTCCCCTTCGTCTCTCATTTCCCTATATATATCCGACACCTTACCGTCCCCCACCCATTTCTTTGAGATGACTCTGTCCTGCACCTCTTGTGTCGGGAGCTGCGGGAATTCCCTCACCTGCTGCCTCGCAAAAGCCCTCAATTGCATATACCTGAATGCATTCCCTTGGGGCAACCCATATTTCTCGGTCAGCGCTCCCAGACTCGCAAACTTCCCATCCACAAATAGATCTTTCAATTGCGTTATACCTGCTCTTTGCCACATTCCATATCCCCCATCCATTCCCCCCGGGGCAAACCTATGGTTGTTTCTTATCGGAGACCCCCCCAGTGCTCCGGTCTTTCCCCTATGTCGTCTCCACTGTCCCCAAATCTTCAGTGTAGCTACCACCACCGGACTCGTGGTATAGTTCCTTGGTGAGAACGGCAATGGGGCTGTCACCATAGCCTGCAGGCTGGTCCCCCTACAGGACGCCCTCTCTAATCTCTTCCACGCCACTCCTTCCTCCTCTCCCATCCACTTACTCACCATTGAAATATTAGCGGCCCAATAATACTCACTTAGGCTCGGTAGTGCCAGCACCCCCCTATCTCTACTACGCTGTAAGAATCCCTTCCTCACTCTCGGAGTCTTCCCGGCCCAAACAAAACCCATAATACTCTTTTCTATCCTTTTGAAAAAAGCCTTCGTGATCACCACCGGGAGACACTGAAACACAAAAAGGAATCTCGGGAGGACCACCATCTTAACTGCCTGCACCCTCCCTGCCATTGACAATGCTACCATGTCCCATCTCTTGAAATCTTCCTCCATCTGTTCCACCAACCGCGTCAAATTTAGCCTGTGCAATGTGCCCCAATTCTTAGCTATCTGGATCCCCAGGTAACGAAAGTCTCTTGTTACCTTCCTCAACGGTAGGTCTTCTATTTCTCTACTCTGCTCCCCTGGATGCACCACAAACAGCTCACTCTTTCCCATGTTCAATTTATACCCTGAAAAATCCCCAAACTCCCCAAGTATCCGCATTATTTCTGGCATCCCCTCCGCTGGATCCGCCACATATAGTAGCAGATCATCCGCATATAAAGATACCCGGTGTTCTTCTCCTCCCCTAAGTATTCCCCTCCATCCCTTGGAACCTCTCAGCGCTATCGCCAGGGGCTCAATCGCCAGTGCAAACAGTAATGGGGACAGAGGACATCCCTGCCTTGTCCCTCTATGGAGCCGAAAATATGCCGATCCCCGTCCATTCGTGACCACACTCGCCACTGGGGCCCTATACAACAGCTGCACCCATCTAACATACCCCTCTCTGAACCCAAATCTCCTCAACACCTCCCACAGATAATCCCACTCCACTCTATCAAATGCTTTCTCGGCATCCATCGCCACTACTATCTCCGTTTCACCCTCTGGTGGGGCCATCATCATTACCCCTAACAACCTCCGTATGTTCGTGTTCAGCTGTCTCCCCTTCACAAACCCAGTTTGGTCCTCATGAACCACCCCCGGGACACATTCCTCTATTCTCATTGCCATTACCTTGGCCAAGACCTTGGCATCTACATTGAGGAGGGAGATTGGTCTGTAGGACCCGCATTGTAGCGGATCCTTTTCCTTCTTTAAAAGAAGCGATATCGTTGCTTCTGACATAGTCGGGGGCAGTTGTCCCCTTTCCTTTGCCTCGTTGAAGGTCCTCGTCAGGAGCGGGGCGAGCAAGTCCAAATATTTTCTGTAAAATTCAACTGGAAATCCGTCCGGTCCCGGGGCCTTTCCCGTCTGCATGTTCCTAATTCCTTTCACCACTTTTTCTACCGTGATCTGTGCTCCCAATCCCATCCTTTCCTGCTCTTCCACCTTGGGAATTTCCAGCCGATCCAAAAACTCCATCATTCTCTCCCTCCCATCCGGGGGTTGAGCTTCATACAATTTTTTATAAAATGTCTTAAACACTTCATTCACTCTCTCCGCTCCCCGCTCCGTCTCTCCATCTTCGTCTCTCACCCCCCCTATTTCCCTCGCTGCTCCCCTTTTCCTCAATTGGTGTGCCAGCAATCTGCTCGCCTTCTCTCCATATTCATACTGTACACCCTGCGCCTTCCTCCATTGTGCCTCTGCAGTGCCTGTGGTCAGCAAGTCAAATTCCACATGCAGCCTTTGCCTTTCCCTAAACAGTCCCTCCTCCGGTGCTTCCGCATACTGTCTGTCCACCCTCAAAAGTTCTTGCAACAACCGCTCCCGTTCCTTACTCTCCTGCTTCCCTTTATGTGTCCTTATTGATATCAGCTCCCCCCTAACCACCGCCTTCAACGCCTCCCAGACCACTCCCACCTGAACCTCCCCATTGTCATTGAGTTCCAAGTACTTTTCAATGCATCCCCTCACCCTTAAGCACACCCCCTCATCCGCCATTAGTCCCATATCCATTCTCCAGGGTGGACGCCCTCTTGTTTCCTCCCCTATCTCCAAGTCTACCCAGTGTGGGGCATGATCCGAAATGGCTATAGCCGTATATTCCGTTCCCCTCACCCTCGGGATCAATGCCCTACCCAACACAAAAAAGTCTATGCGTGAATAGACTTTATGGACATAGGAGAAAAACGAGAACTCCTTACTCCTAGGTCTACTGAATCTCCACGGGTCCACCCCTCCCATCTGCTCCATAAAATCCTTAAGCACCTTGGCTGCTGCCGGCCTCCTACCAGTCCTGGACTTCGACCTATCCAGCCTTGGTTCCAACACCGTGTTAAAGTCTCCCCCCATTATCAGCTTTCCGGTCTCTAGGTCTGGGATGCGTCCGAGCATTCGCCTCATAAAATTGGCATCGTCCCAATTCGGGGCATACACGTTTACCAACACCACCATCTCTCCCTGTAATTTGCCACTCACCATCACGTATCTGCCCCCGTTATCCGCCACTATAGTCTTTGCCTCGAACATTACCCGCTTCCCCACTAATATAGCCACCCCCCTGTTTTTCGCATCCAGCCCCGAATGGAACACCTGCCCTACCCATCCTTTGCGCAACCTAACCTGATCTATCAGTTTCAGGTGCGTTTCCTGTAACATGACCACATCTGCTTTAAGTTTCTTAAGGTGTGCGAGTACTCGTGCCCTCTTTATCGGCCCGTTAAGCCCCCTCACGTTCCACGTGATCAGCCGAGTTGGGGGGCTTCCCACCCCCCCCCCTTGCCGGTTAGCCATCATCTTTTTCCAGCTTCTCGCCCAGTTCCCACGCGGCTGTATTTCTCCCAGACGGTGCCCCCCCGCCCATCCTTTCCCGCACCCACTCCCCCCTTTCCCCAGCAGCAGCAACCCAGTAATTCCCCCCTCCCCCCCCCCCCCGCTAGACCCCCCGCTAGCGTAATTACTCCCCCCATGTTGCTCCCAGAAGTCAGCAAACTCTGGCTGACCTCGGCTTCCCCCCGTGATCACGGCTCGCCCCGTGCGGCGCCCCCTCCTTCCTGCTTCTCTATTCCCGCCATAATTATCATAGCGCGGGAACCAAGCCCGCGCCTCTCCCTCGGCCCCGCCTCCCATGGCCAACGCCCCATCTCCTCTCCCTCCCCACCTCCCCCCATCACCACCTGTGGGAGAAAGAAAAGTTACCATACCGCAGGATTAATCATACAATCCCTCTTCGCCCCCCCCCCCCCCCCCCACTCGTCCCACCACTTTGTCCAAACGTTCATTTTCGTAGTCCAATCATTCCAATTTTTCTTCTACAATAAAAGTCCACGCTTCATCCGCCGTCTCAAAGTAGTGGTGCCTCCCTTGATATGTGACCCACAGTCTTGCCGGTTGCAGCATTCCAAACTTTATCTTTTTTTTGTGAAGTACCGCTTTGGCCCGATTAAAGCTCGCCCTCCTTCTCGCCACCTCCGCACTCCAATCTTGATAGACGCGGATCACCGCGTTCTCCCATTTACTACACCGAGTTTTCTTCGCCCATCTAAGGACCATTTCTCTATCCTTAAAACGGAGAAATCTCACCACTATGGCTCTGGGAGCTTCTCCTGCTCTCGGTCCTCGCACCATAACTCGGTATGCTCCCTCCACCTCCAACGGACCCGTCGGGGCCTCCACTCCCATTAACGAGTGCAGCATCGTGCTCACATATGCCCCGACGTCCGCCCCCTCCACACCTTCAGGAAGGCCAAGAATCCTCAAGTTGTTCCTCCTTGCGTTATTTTCCAGTGCCTCCAACCTCTCCACAGATCGTTTCTGGTGTGCCTCCTGTATCTCCGACTTCACCACCAGGCCCTGTATGTCGTTTTCATTCTCTGCTGCTTTCGCCTTCACGACCCGAAGCTCCTGCTCCTGGGTCTTTTGTTCCTCTTTCAGCCCTTCAATCGCCTGTAATATCGGGGCCAACAACTCTTTCTTCATTTCCTTTTTTATCTCCTCCATGCAGCGTTTCAAAAACTCTTGTTGTTCAGGGCCCCATATGAAACTGCCACCTTCCGACGCCATCTTGGTTTCTGCTTGCCTTCCTTGCCGTTGTTCCAAAGGATCCGCTGCAATCCGGCCACTTTCCTCTCCTTTTTCCATCCGTGTCCAGGGGGAACACCCTTCTGGTTTACCGCACGGTGTTTTCAGCCGTTAAAATTGCCGTTGGGGCTCCTATCAAGAGCCCAAAAGTCCGTTTCACAGGGAGCTGCCGAAACGTGCGACTCAGCTGGTCATCGCCGCACCCGGAAGTCACTCTGACCCAAAATTTGATGGCCATGGAAGGTGTGTTCATGACACAGCCAAACAGGTTGATTATTAACCTGCAAATCCTTCCTTTACCAACAGAGGTCATCACTGAACCTGAAAAGGGGCAGCACGGTGGCGTAGTGGTTAGCACTGGGACTGCGGCACTGAGGACCCAGGTTCGAATCCTGGCCCTGGGTCACTGTCCGTGTGGAGTTTGCACATTCTCCCCATGTCTACGTGGGTTTCACCCCCATAACCCATAGATGTGAAGGTTTGGTGGATTGGCCACACTAAATTGCCCCTTAATTGGTAAAAAAAAAAAAATTGGGTGCTCTAAATTTTTTTTTAAATTCACGGAACCTGAAAGTGCAGAGTGAAACCATTCAGCCCATCGAGTCTGTGCTAGTTCTCTGAAAGAGCGTTCTTCCCTCACCCCACTTTCTTGCCTTAATCGCATAACCTTACACATTCTCTCTTTTCAGATAGCAATCCAATTCACAGGACGTGCTGTGATTGCAATGATCTGTGCACTATTATTTACCATCCGTTCTCAGCTTCCTGCGCCAGCCTGATGTTGGAAAACATCCAGGTTAGAAATAATCACAGCCTGAGCGATTGGTCAATGTGTGTAAATGGGCAGGACAAGAGACAATTTCAATCAACTTAACAAATGTTATCTCTGTAATGTGTCCATATGGAGTGCTCATTAATATATACACGTGGGGTTGAGCGCGGGAATTACCTCATTGGTGCAGTGTTTCCACCAACCTTCTGGTGACACTAACTCAATGGTCGGGAGAGTGCCCGTGGAAATTCTACCTCAGTGTTACTGTCACAAGAACAAACAAGAACACTGCACATCCGAAATTTTCCTGTGTTCACGCCCCACGAAGTAAACTCAAGGATGCAACATCACGTCAGCAAAACACGCGTGTCTGCATTGCTGAGAATGGGCCACTTGAGACACCCTATTACTTGATGGACTGTTGAACACCTATTAAACGATTCTAATGCTCATTAAAATTGCTGCAGGAGGGTGGCACGGTGGCGCAGTGGTTAGCACTGCTGCCTCACGACCCCACAGACCCGGGTTTGATCCCCGCCCCGGGTCACTGTCCGTGTGGCGTTTGCACATTCTCCCTGTGTCTGCGTGGGTCTCACCCCCACAACCCAAAGATGTGCAGTGTAGGTGGATTAGCCACCCTAAATTGCCCCTCAATTGGATTTTTAAAAAAAAATTGTTGCAGGAATGTACCCTGCAAATGCACACGTGCTTGTAGGTTTGAGTTTCTTTTAAAACAAAGGATGACCTGAGAAAAGCAGGTCAGCTTCTGTTAATCCCTGGAGGGATCATAAATGGGCAGATGTGGAACATTCATCCATCAGCACTCCAGATTTACCCAAAAGCTTCAAACCCCTGGTGTACATGTTGTAGAAAGCACCCACAATCAGTGAAGCAGGCCAACAAGGGGAGTCACCATGTCGTATTCACAAGCAGGTTGGAAACCACATCTAATTTAGGCATGAGTTTTATATCAAAGAAAATTGAAATGTATCACATTTTATTCTTTTTGTTGTTAAGTTGCTGTTGTTTATTCTTTATTCATGATGCACTCTGCGGCCACGGACTCCTTAAATGTGCAGATGGTTTAGCAAGGATCCATCCCAGCTCCCTCCTCACAATATGAGGCTTGACAGATTTGGTTTCTTTTGGTGTTCAGGGGCAATAAATGCATTTCCTTCCCCCTCCCACACCAACTGGAGATGGTGTGCCGAGTTGGGTTCTAGTTACACACGCTAACAAGTCTCCAGTACATCCCGATAATGAGTGTCAGATTGTCCCCCACAACACAAATGTGTGCATGGTAGGTCATTTGGCAACACTAAACTGCCCCCCGATTGGGAAAAAAAATGAATTGAGGACATAAATTTTTTTTTTTTAATGTATCAAGATAGTGCCCATTTCAACTTAAACTTGAAGGCAAAAAATGGAGAGATCAGGAGAAATTAGTTAATGGAGGTGAACAAATAACTAAGGCAAGTCCAGATCTTGGTGGCGGGGGGGGGGTTCCATTTACCCTCCCCTATTCTGGACTTTATCCTAGGGTTCTCCTCACCGATACCCTTTTACAAAAATAAATTTAGAAGACCCAATTCCTTTTTTCCAATTAAGGGACAATTTGGCGTGGCCAATCACCTAGCCGGCACATCTTTGGGTTGTGGGGGCAAAACCAAAGCAAACACAGGGAGAATGTGCAAACTTCACACGGACAGTGACGCAGAGCCGAGACCGAACCTGGGAGCTCGGTGCTGTGAGGCCGCAGGGCTAACCCACTGCGCCACCGTGCTGCCCCACCGTGCCGATACCCTTAAGAGTTCTGAATACAAGAATAAGATCATCATCCAAGAATCATTGCTCTAGTTTCTCTACTTTCTAGCTCAGATCGCTGCTGTAAAGTGTCAGACTCTTGCACCTTTAGCTATACCATGTAGCCCACCCTGACATACTGCGTTACAAACTGCGCCTGGAGGTAAACCAATGCTCTGTATAAGTTCGGTAACGCCTCCAGTGGTTTGTGTGCACTCCCAAGAGTTAATTTGCATGATTTACCACAGCTGCATGTCACAATTGATTGTAGCAAACAGAGGGGCAGATTTTATTGTGTTTTTGGTCAGATCACACTCATCTGATTTCCATGAAGTAAAGGAGACGGCTATGCCTGTTGGCAGTGCCAAAAAGATTGTTGAGATTGATCGCTGGAAAAAGGGATCTGAGTAATCTGGAATGGCTGGAGATATTGCGTGGGATTCCCGGCCCCGCGCCGGGTCAGAGAATCGGCAGCGGGCCGTGCGAATCGCGCCATGCTGCCCCGCGCCGGCACGCGACTCTTTGCGGAGCGTAGAATCGGCGCCATTGGCACCGGCATGGTTGGCGCGGCGCTGGTCGTGGGCTGCTCGATGGGCCGGCCCGCCGATTCGCCGGCCCAGATGGGCCGAGCGGCCGTAAGAAAAGAGCAGAGTCCCGCCGAAGCCATTCTAACCTGCTCTGGGCCGGCGGGACTGTAAGGGTCGGGTGACGGCCTTTGGGGGGAAAGGGGGGTCCGACCTTGGGGGGGCCTCCGTTGTGGCCTGGCCCACGATCGAGTCCCACCGATCGGCGGGCTGGCCTCTGTGGCTGGGGGCCTCCTTTCCTACGCGTGGCCCGTGTAGTCCTCCGCCATGTTGCGTCAAGGCCGGCATGTTGAAAGAGGCCACTGCGCATGCGCGCGTTGGCGCCGGTGCCTCTGCGCATGTCCTCATTGGCGCCGGCGCAACTACGCATGCACGGATCCCGCGGCACACGGTTCGCGCCGGGATCTGCAGCTGGAGTGGCGTGAACCGCTCCAGTGCCGTACTGGCCCCCTGTAGGGGCCAGAATTAGTCGTGGGAGTGGCCCGTTCATGCCATCGTATATTGCGACGGCGTTCACAACGGCGTGGACACTCTGCTGCGGGATGGGAAAATCCTGCCTATTTTTTTGTGAATGGAAAGGAGATATCTGGGGCATGGGGATGGGGGGGAAGGTGTTATTGTATTGAGGTGTACAGGAATGTTAAGGGGGCCACAAAATATTACTTTAGCATGAGAGTAAGACAACATGGAGGGCATTCCCAGGATGCCGGAGGGGGATGGGGCACATGGAGCAGTGTCAGGGGGGTTCCTCCGTGGGCGTTCATTGGGGTCGGGATGTCCATGTGGACGACCGGAGTTATTTTTTGTTCCGGAGATCGGGCGCCTTTTAAAAAAGCGTGCTCCGGTCTCTGGAGTGCCAACATTACCGGCACTTTCAACCCCCCCCCCTCCAGCATGACAACTTGAGACTCGCCTCCAGCGTGCTTTTTTCGGCGTTCTGGACAATATGGAGCGAAAAGCTGGCTGCGTAGCTGGCACGCTACACAATGGCTTTCTGGCCTTAGAAGAAAAAAGGGAAATTCCATCCATATTGTTCAGAATGTGGAGAGAAAATAGGGAAACCCGATTGAGTGGTATCGCTTTTCGAGAGTTGGCCGTATCGACGGCCTCAGGACGTTGCCTGAGGCCCACCCCCCCGATGTTCCGACCCCGTTGGCAGGGTTCCCGACGATTATAAAGAAATACATGGCCTCCTTCTGTGCTAGCAGGATGTTTAGCCATGGAAGGTATCACAGATTAGTTGAATATTCTCGATAAATATATATTTTTCAGCAGAGACTACGGAGGTCGGTTACTCAACTCAGAACAGGAATTAAAGAGAGGAGCATCCTTGGCTGTACAGTTCAGCAATACTCCAAGCTAATCCTCTTTGCACTAGATATTCATATTCACTTTGCTTGGGACATGATATTTCCCAGATGTAGGGAGGAGGCATATGCCCCCACCCACTCCCCCTACCTCGCCCATTGTCCGGGCATTTTGTGGGGCTCCCCACTTTACCTAACTAGCCTGTAGCTGCAGTACGTGTGGACAGCATTTTTGTCGCTGAATCAGAAAGTTGTGGGATCAAGTCTCATTCCAGTGACTTGAGCAGAAATATCTCGCCTGATATATTCATGCCACACAGAGGGGGGGGTGTTCTCTTCCCCACAGGATAGTCTAAATGCTTTGAAGCAGTTGACGGACTGCCCTTCAGCCATCAACAGCACTTTGCCCCTAATACTTCAGTAGGTCTACTGAGGACACCTGGAATGCACCTGGGCTCCTGTTGCACTGTATGTTCTATGTTCTAGCTAGGCCCACACCCCCACCCTATCCCTGCAGCCCCAAATCTTTGGACACTTAGGGGCAATTTAACACGGCCAATCTCCCTAACCTGCACATCTTTGGACTGTGGGAGGAAACCGGAGCACCTGGAGGAAACCCACGAAGACATGGGGAGAATGTGCAAATACCACACGGACAGTCACCCATGGCCGGAATTTAACCTGGGTCCCTGGCGCTGAGAGGCAGCAGTGCTAACCATTGTGCTGCCCCTCTCAAGGGAAAAGGCAGAAGAGAAAAATAAATCCATCGACACCCTGACAAAAGTAACCACCGGAACCTTGCAGATCGTGCACCCTATCTGCCTGGGTTTTGAAATGCAATCATATCCTATCTGGCTTGCCGCAGTCATGTGACCTTTGCCATGAGGGACTCCCTGCAGGCAGCCATCTTACATTCAGTTCAATAAAGAGACTGCACTAGAGCGACTGTAGCCTTTGAGCTCGTAACAATATCTAGTCAAATATTATTTTCAGCAGGAATGTGAAGGCAAAGCCACTGATCAGGAAGGAAAGGATATTCCTTTGTTTACTCAGGTTAAATGGGGCTATCAGATTGTATGATAGCATTACTTCCACTGAGCCAAGCGACAAAGCGGTCCTGACACTTCACCATCTGTGACTGAGAACTGTCGCAATAAGTGTGAAGTAACTTTATTCATAGCGAACATGTTACAATAGCTCAAAACTGATTTGAAATGAGGTTTATTTGCAGCGGCCTCCTAAGTCTGAGAGCTCTCTGTTCTTTCCAAGGCTAACTACAATGTTTATAAATAAGCCGGTCTCAGGGTCATGCAGCTGCAAGTTTCGTTCAAAATACTGCAGGTTAGCTCACCTTCCATCAGGGTCCGGCTGAACCAGAAATCAAACTTTGTTTACCTCAAAGTATGATTTGTAAAATTGTTCTGAATGAAGGTGCAAGACATTTTGGGCAAACTTATGGACAAGCCTGAGGGTGGTTTGGGATAAGGGTGAAATAAGAAGTGGGCTGAGCATGGAGGGACATGCATGGGCATCCTATTAGTGGCAAAAAGTGTCTCGTCTATCTCAAGATTACCAAGCAAGGGTAAGGTATCTCAAAAATGTGAACAATGGTTGACGTTAGTCGTTGCACTCTGTTACTATGCAGAAGTAACACGAGTGGTGTTCGCCACTAACAGGATGCTGCCATCAAGCCAAAAAGTTGTTGTGCCCATCACACAAATGAATAATGTGATATATGAATTTCAGTGCCGGTGATGCGAGGTATGTGGGCCATAAGTCTCAAAGATCATCTCAAATACCATGTCCCTTCGGCTGTCAACAACAGGCAGGGTACCAACCGTACCCAACCAGCCCATGCTTGCAAATTTCAAAACAGTCTCCAACATTAGTTGTGATTCCACAATTGGACATTTGCTGAACAATCCGGAGTGTGCTAAAACTACACTGAAAACCAATTTAAAATTATTACTGTGGTTTGTAATTGGCACACTTACGTATGCTAGAAGTGTATATTATGGGCTGGTTTCGCTCAGTGGGCTAGACAGCTGGTTTGTGATGCAGAACAAGGCCAGCAGCGTGAGTTCAATACCCGTACCAGCTGAGAATTCTGAATTCTCCCTCTGTATACCCGGACAAGCGCGGGAATGTGGCGACTAGGGGCTTTTCACAGTAACTTCGTTGCAGTATTAATGTAAGCCTACTTGTGACAATAAAAGGTTATTTATTTATTTATAACTATACTAATACACAGCTCCCTCTCCTTTGCAGAAAGAAAGAACAGGAACAAACATATAAACAAAATAGGCAATAGCCATTCTCTGGTTCATTCCTAGGGCAATGCCTTGACCAACCTGCCTGATTTGAATTTAAAGAAAGGTTGGCAGTTAATTGTTAGTCATCAGTTAACTGGTACATTCTCTATGGCAATGCCTCTACCAATCAGAGTCTACTTGCCAACCAATCAGCACTCTCTTCTAATGCAGTATAAATTGTTGTTCTCTTTAGATTTGGTATTCTTGTGAATTGTCTTAATGAGTGCAAGACAAAAGACTTCAACAACATGTCTTTTTTCAGTGTTACTCAAGTACTGTACTGCCAAGAGGCTATTTATAGTCCGTTCCCAAACACATTCCTAGTCCTGATCCTTTAGGACCAGATCTTTTCTCCTCTGTTGGGTTACCCGCTCAGTAGAATCACCACTCATTTGTTGCAAGTTACTCTTCAGCTCACTTTTTCCTTTGTTGACACACAGAGGGCAGCTTACCCAAGAGATTCAAGTGCGATGGCAATTGCCCAAGGACACAATGTATGATCATTGCAACGTCCTCAGGCGAAATCTCATTGCTGTGCAGAGAGTTCTGTCGCATGAGGGGCAAAAATAACCTCTTGAGTTGGTGCTTCAATTTTGAAGTGAAGTGAGCTGGTTTGGACAATCACTTCTGCCCCCCAGATAATAATGGCTTTTTGGAGCACTCTTAGCATAGAAAGATTCACAGCAGTGTTACTTCACAGCGCCAGGGTCCCAGGTTCGATTCCCGGATTGGGTCACTGTCTGTGCGGAGTCTGCACGTTCTCCCCGTATTTGCGTGGTTTCCTCCGGGTGCTCCGGTTTCCTCCCACACTTCCCGAAAGATGTGCTTTAGGTGAATTGGCCATTCTGAATTCTCCCTCAGTGTACCCGAACATGCATCAGAGTGTGGCGACTAGGGGATTTTCACAGTAACTTCATTGCAGTGTTAATGTAAGCCTACTTGTGACAATAATAAAGATTATTATTATTATTGTGACAGAAAGGACGAAAATTGGCTAGGCCCTTGCAGATCTAGGAGAGAAACTCAGCACAGGATTGAATACATGGGTTTTGGAGAAGATGTTTAATGGTAGGGAGAATCATAGAATCATTAAATAGTGCAGAACAGAAGGAGGCCACTTGGCCCAGCGGGAGAGGGCCAGGCCTAAAGATTTCCAACAGAGCTTCGGAAATGCTTCCTCACAAGAAAAGAAAAGATTTTTTTTTACAAATAAGCTTTGAAGCAAAGGACAAGACAACCTCAAAATGATCCTATCTGTCACAAACCATTAAAGCTAAATCTGATAATATTTCCAATTAATTTGACAATTAATCAAAAGTACACTATGAGTCGGCAGGAGCCATTAAAAGGAGATTGAAAAGTCTCCAATGTTACTTGATGGAAAAGCATTTGCTTTGATTAATAATAGAGACACATAAATGAAATGAATAATTTCCATTCAGTTCTTTTGACCTCGGATAATAATCCTGTCTTATATTTAAATAATGTTAGTTCTTGCTTTGCCAGTCTGACTTATTTCATGATGTGGAGATGCGGCGTTGGACTGGGGTGAGCACAGTAAGAAGTCTTACAACACCAGGTTAAAGTCCAACAGGTTTGTTTCGATGTCTTATTTCAGATCATGCTTTGTGAATACATTTTTTGCTCTTCATTCCTCCACTTGGGACCTTGCTTGTAAAATATGTGTTTTGTCTTTCTGACTGGAGTGTCAATAAAGAGAAATTCCTTTAATCGAGACAGATCTTGTGCCTTGCTTCAGGGAGTTTAGGAAGTCAAGTCTGAGCAAAATTGCCATTGGTTCCATCTTGATTTTAGTTTAATTCAAGTAAAAATCTCCACCACAAAGTTTTTTAAAAAACAGGAGCACTAAAATTCTTGCACAAAAAAAACCCCATACATTCACAACCAGCAGATGTTGCAAAGCACGTTATAGCAACTGAGGCACGTCTTGAGGTGTAGTCACTGTTGTAACGTAGGAAATGCACCAGCTAAAAATAATCGTTATTAGTGTCACAAGTAGGCTTAAATTAACATTGCAATGAAGTTACTGTGAAAATCCCCGAGCCGCCACAATTCAGGTACACTGAGGGAGAATTCAGAATGTCCAATTTACCCAACAGCACGTCTTTCGGGACTTGTGGGAGAAAACCGGAGCACTCGGAGGAAACCCACGCAGACACAGGGAAAACGTGCAGATTCCGCACAAACAGTGAACCAAGCCAGGAATCGAACCCAGGGGCGGAATTCTCCGGAAACGGCGTGATGTCTGCCAACTGGCGCCCAAAACAGCGCAAATCAGATGGGCATCGCGCCGCCCCAAAGGTGCGGAATGCTCCGCATCTTTGGGGGCCGAGCCCCGACCTTAAGGGGCTAGGTCGGCGCCGGACGAATTTCCGCCCCGCCAGCTGGCGGAAAAGGCCTTTGGTGCCCCGCCAGCTGGCGCGGAAATGACATCTCTGGGCGGCGCATGCGCGGGAGCGTCAGCGGCCGCTGACAGCTTCCCACGCATGCGCAGTGGAGGGAGTCTCTTCTGCCTCCGCCATGGTGGAGACCGTGGCGCAGGCGGAAGGGAAAGAGTGCCCCCACGGCACAGGCCCACCCGCGGATCGGTGGGCCCCGAGCGCGGGCCAGGCCACCGTGGGGGCACCCCCCGGGGCCAGATTGCCCCCCCCCCCCCAGGACCCCGGAGCCCGCCCACGCCGCCTTGTCCCACCGGTAAGGTAGGTGGTTTAATTTACGGCGGCGGGACAGGCATTTTAGCGGCGGGACTTCGGCCCATCCGGGCCGGAGAATAGCGCGGGGGGGGGGCCCCGCCAACCGGCGCGGCGCGATTCCCGCCCCTGCCGAATCTCCGGTGCCGGAGACTTCAGCAACCGGCGGTGGCGGGATTCATGCCAGCCCCCAGCGATTCTCCGACCCGGCGGGGGGGGGGGGGGGGGGGGGGGGGTCGGAGAATCTCGCCCCAGGTTCCTGACGCTGTGAAGCAACGGTGCTAACCACTGTGCGACTGTGCTAATCGGCATTCAGAAAACTCCCGCAAACACAATGTGATAATGACCAGAGATTTTGGGGGTGATTCTCTGACCGTTTTGCACCTGCCACACCCGCTGTGTCGGGAGAATTCCGGGAGAGTCCAACAATGGGATTTGCGTTAGACAATGGCGTTACACAGGATGCTCCTAGTCCGTTCCAGCTGCCGTGATCAGGACCACGCCCAGGAAGAGTGAGAGCCTAATCACAGCTCATTTGCATTCATTTTAATCTCAACCACTACCACCTCTCCTCCCCGCAGCAGGAGGTCACCTGGGCGCAAAGCACTGTAGGTCCCTAAAAGCGGCGACTGGGCGCCATGGACTCCAAGGTGGAGCAAAGAGGCTTATCCACTTATCTCCTGGGAGAACAAGAGCACAGAAAATGCTGGCCAGATGCTGTGAGGAGGTCTTTCAAGGGAGCTGGGGGATGGGGGCTCGGGCTGGATGGGGCCATTGACAAGTTGGGGGTATCCCCCCAGAATGGGAGTTGCTTTGGGTCTGTGAAGGATGCCATTCAGATGGGTGGAGTAAAAGAGGACTGCAACAGTGGTAAGAGACAGTATAATCAGGGAAATAGATACCATTCTCTGTGGCCCCAATCAGGAACTTTGAAGGTTGAGTTGGTTGCCTGGTGCCAGAGTTAAGAACATAAGAACATGGTGCTTATATAGTTACATTGTATACCTTGTGTTGCCCTATTATGTATTTTCTTTTATTCCCTTTTCTTCCCATGTACTTAATAATCTGTTGAGCTGCTCATAGCAAAATACTTTTCACTGTACCTCGGTACACGGGACAATAAACAAATCAAATCCAATCCTCATGGCTGGGGAGGAGCTTGGAGCAGTAGGGGCAGGATCCAGCTGCTGTGGTCCACGTGGGAACCAAAGGCATGGCTAGAGCCAGGAATGTTGTTCTGCTAAGTGGATTTCAGGAGTTAAGAGACCAAATTAAAATGCAGAACAACCAAAGTAATTGTCTCTGGATTGTTATCTGAGCAAAGTGCAAATTGGAGGCAGTATATTAAAGGTTCACTAAATTGGTGACTGGGATGAGAGGGTTCACTTCTGATGAGAGGCTGAGTAAATTGGGCCTTTTTAATCTCTGGAGCTCAGAGGAATGAGACACAAACTCATTGAAACCTAAAAAAGTCTGAAGGGGCTTGATAGGGTAGACACGGAGGGCTCATTTCCATTTATTGACGAGTCTAAAACGCAAAAACAAACACTCTCAAGATGAGGGACCGACCATTTAGAACTGGGAATTCTTCACTCAAAGGGTTTTTTGAATCTTTGAAGTGTTATGGGCCAGTGTTTAGAGAACCCCAAAGTGTATCATGGAGTTCACCTGACCCACAACTTTTAATAGATTGTGGTATGGGGAGCACACGGCCCACTCTACAGGTGTGGTACAGCAGAAATGGAAAAGTATTTTTTAAAGCAAAATAATGTTTTTTCTATGAACTCAAGTTAACCTTTTTGACACATAGAGTGAACATCTTAGCAACCAGCAATTCAAATACAACCCCCAAAGAATACAACACTAAGTAATCCTTATTAACTTCCCAAACAACATCCAGAAGACAGAAGAAACACCTTTTAACAGAAGCACATCAGGTTTACATTCACTACTGAAAACATTTATAATTCTGAATTCACCAAATGATCAAGACATATTCTTTTCATGGCAGAGAGATCAACAGTACACCTGCTTTGTCTGGCTTCGGAAAACGAAACTAAAAACACTCGCTTCAGCAAACAGCCTAAAACTAAAGTAAAAAGCAGACAGACAACCCAGCTCCACCCACACTCTGACATCACTGATAAACACCCATTTCTTAAAGGTACATTTCTTAAACACCCATTTCTTAAAGGTACTCTCACATGACAGAAGAGACGCATAGTCCTCAATTCCCAATACAGCGGAGCCCTGGTACCTGAGGTGCTACATGTTTACATGTTTCTTTGGCCCGGATTTTCTGATCCGGGTTTGCCCCGCCATCACTGCCAGCGGGTATGGAGCATTTGGCACTCGGCCAAAACTCCATTCACTGCGGTGGGACCGGAGAATCCCGCCGGTGTGAACGGATGGGGAATTCCATCCTCTGTCACTGCAGAACACACTTCCAGCCTCATAGTGATCGCAGGTAGCAGACTACAATAAACAATTCACAGTTGCAGAATAACTGCAAACGATTTACTGCTGACTATTACAAAAGAAAATTTTCAACAAATCAACACGACTGGTTTATAATGAGCTGTGGATGTTTTAGAGCAAAACTACGGTTTAAAATGCATGAGTTTTACACTTAAAAGCATGTGACTTGATAGGCCTGCATTTTGGTATTAATTATCGGGGATATGGCTGATTTAACTTGAAAGCTCACAGCAGGATTCTTACAATTATAAGAAGAAGCATTCAGTGCTGGCTTTGTTATGTGCAGTTGGCCGACAAATAAGAATTTTATGTCCACACTGGAGTATAATTTCAGAAATGTTAGTCACAACATGCAGAACTGCGAAGGGGAAGTCCCAGTTAGACATTTGAAAGCTCATTTGTCACTGAATAAACCAAAACGGAGTCATTCTCCTCAGCGCTCCTCGAGCTCAAGGAACTTACTTTCAACCATTAACGACATGACTTTCCATTTTACCGGTCCCTTTACCCGTGATTCAGAGGCATGCTCCACAGGGTATATTTTCCCGTTCCAGTTCTGACCTCTTGGACATCCTCTGTTTCCTTCGCTCCACCATTGGCACCTGCTCAGCTCAAAGCGCTGGAATTATTTTCTTTCACCTATATGGCTCGCCCTCATCCTCCAATCGCACTCTCAAACCCACCTCTTCAGCCAAGCTTTTGGCTGGCTGGGCCAAATCCTTTTACGCACTTGGGTGTGAAATTTTGTCCGATAACAATTCTTTTTTTTTTCTTTATTCTTTTATGGGATGTGGGCATCACTGGTTGGGCCAGCATTTGGTGCCCATCCCTAATTGCCCTTGAACGGACTCTCTCGCTCAGCCATTTCAGGGGGCAGTTAAGAATCAACCACATTGCTGTGGGTCTGGAGTCACATGTGGGCCAGACCAGCCCAGGTTGCGACAGCAAGTGTCCGTCCCTAATGGACATCAGTGAACCCGATGGGTTTTTACAACAATCGACAATGGTTTCATGGTCATCATTCGACCGAATTCCAGATTTCTATTGGATTAAAATTCCACCATCTGCCAGCCTCTTCAGATGCTTAATTATGTGAAAGATGCAAAATAAATGCAAGTAATAGTTGTTGTCATTTCTGCCCCCGAGTGTACTCAATCATCTAAGCACAGCTCAAGAGAGAAAGCTGGACGGTGGGTGGGGGGCCACTCTCGTCGTGGAGCCAATTCCACATCCCACTGACTTACTTCCGTGTGTGACAAACCCGAGCAATCCTCCGCTATTTGCTTCTTCCCACTGATTCAAAATGATCTGGTGCAAGAACAGGAAAGGCCGGGATTTCCGCCCCCCCCCCCAGTGTTTTCCGGCAGCGGAGGCGGCTCACCATCGGCCGCCGGCGGGATCTGCCGATGTCTGTGGCTCACCTATCTTGCCATCGGAGGAAGTTGCCATCGGGGGAGGGGAGGGGGGTTTGCCTTTGCCGCGCGCGATACTGCAAGATCCTGCCAGAGGGCAGGGCCAGAAAATCCCACCCTATATTTATTTTGACGGCAATGTTATTCTTGTGAACATGGTCTGTCTGCGTAGGGTTAATTGTGTAAGAAAATATAAACCAGTTTAAAGCAAATGTATGGAAGTGATGCTTTGGAAGTGAATTAATTTTGTGCTTTGTCAAAACTGCAAAAGGCGATTGATATGGTGATGAGCAAAGCAGGTGAGAAGGGTCCGGACTGGAGTTCCATATAAAAGTATTTAAGTGCTTTTACCTCCAAGCAAATCCATCAGGAACCGTTGTCACTCCACAATGGGTTAAGTCGTTAAAAAGAAAATTGCCCTACAGTTCACATATGGGCTCCCAACTGTTTGATTTCAACTGATGAAAGTCCTGATGCAGAAGTATTCCTCATAGAGTTGAAGGTTCTGTTTCTAACGTGATTATCTAGCTTTTGCTGAGAACTCTTACCTTTGCCTCAGTTTTGATCATTCACTCTGTTGGTGCCCAATTTTGCTCCCGATATCATCCTGAGGATCGACGAGCTAGTTAAGAGTCTCCCATACCCCCTACAGGGTGTCATTTTCAATTTTGGAAGTGATCTCTAATTAGATTTAACAACTGAACAGAAATAGCCAGTCAAGGGACTGACTCTCAGAGCACAGAAAGCACTCAACAAAACATCAGTTGATACATAACAAAATCACTTAGTCCCTATCGAAGCAGACTTTTGTTGGTACGTCACCATGGTTTGGTGTGCAAGAGGTATAATTGGAATGAGCTCAAGCAGAAAATTGCAACCTTGTGGCATCTCATCTGGTAGTCAAGTCTCAAAGATATCTATTTCTGTTCGATGCAACATCTCATCCATGCAGGTTACGGATTGATTCATGACCCTTGCTCACAAAAAGACCTGCTGCAGCTTAGTTCACGAGATTGAAATGTTTGATAAAAAAATAGACAAGTGCAAAGATAGGAGAATGCATCTCTGCATAGAGACTCCCAATCATGGAATAAAGTTATGAGGGGGGCAAAAATGCAAGTTTCAGATTGGCTCACGCTCATGATTGCCAAACAGCTGGTGAACATCATTAAATCTGGTTACTTTCATCTGGCTCAATCATATTATCACTCCTGTGCTGGGAAGAGTCTTTTTATCTTGTGCAACATTCCTTTAAGACCAAAGTGATCTGGGGACCACTCTGATAGAGCGCTAATTGGTTTCCTGATTATGACATCCTCTGGGCCCAAGAAATGCCCATGTGGCCTGAGGCTGCCATGGGGATGAACAGTTAAGCAGTGAAGAGTACATAAAAAGATAATTGCAGTGGGGTTGGACCAGCCAGTGCTTTCTGTTTGACAATTCAGAACACACTGAGAACTCATGTAAAGAGGAAATGAGCAAGGTTCTTTCCAAATGGAACAGTATTCTGATTGGTAGTCTCCAAAACAGATCCTGGTGTTGAAGCAGGTCTCTGAGAATAGAGCAGAGACTGTGTTATTTTGTTTGTATTATGCTGTTGGAAAGACCAGTGAGCAAAATACAGGAATGGTATGGGGTTGTGGATTAGGCAAGACCCATTGCTGCTGTTTCAGTGTTTCCAGGGCCCACCAGACCGCCGAAAGGAGAAGGGAGTCTCTGGGGATTCCTTACCATCAGGACTGCCATGATCCGAGTGACAGAGGTTTCGTCGACATACATTTGTCAATGGTAATCATGTCTGGTGATTTTGGATGGAATATAGCTGCTAGTGAGTGTAATTCAAGGGTTGGAACGATTGAGTGGGACGCGAGAGACCATCGTTGTACCAAGATGGAAACGAAAGTGAGATTTCTTGTGGTCCCTTATTTGTGCTTTAAGTAATTTGAGTATTTTTAATTACATGAGGTATATCTTTGTTGTATCAACAATTTAAAGTGAAACCTATCTTTTTATCTAAAATATCTGTCACCTGCTAATTAATGTTTGATTTTAATTGGTTTGTTACAGTAAAGATTTTTAAAATGGAAATCTTGGTCAGCGGTTTTATTTCTGTTGGCATTATGGGGTTCCTTTCTTTATAAAAGTTTATCAATCTCCACAGGGATTGTAAGAAGTGCTAATGCAATAAATGTTACTGCAATATTAATCCGGAGATCTGGCCTAATGATTTGGAGACATGAGTTTGAATTGCACCATGGCAGCTGGGGAATTTAAATTTGGTTAAATTGAACAAATCAGGAATTTAAAAGAGCCAGTGCTGTGGGCTGCACGGTGACGCAGTAGTTTGCACTGCTGCCTCACGGTGCCAAGATCCCGGGCGGGATTCTCAAATCTCGCGGCAGAGTGTCCACGCTGTCGTAAACGGCGTCGCTTTTACGATGGCGTGAACGTGCTGACCCCATGACTAATTCTGGCCCCTACAGGGGCAAGAGGGGTTTTGGGTGGGGGAAGAGGGGCTTTGGGTGAGGGAAGAGTGGTTTTGGGCGGGAGAGAGTGGTTTTGGACAGAGAGAGTGGTTTTGGACAGAGAGAGTGGTTTTGGGCAGGAGGGGGTGGTTTTGGGCAGGAGGGGGTGGTTTTGGGCAGGAGGGGGTGGTTTTGGGCAGGAGGGGGTGGTTTTGGGCAGGAGGGGGTGGTTTTGGGCAGGAGGGGGTGGTTTTGGGCAGGAGGGGGTGGTTTTGGGCAGGAGGGGGTGGTTTTGGGCAGGAGGGGGTGGTTTTGGGCAGGAGAGGTGGTTTTGGGCAGGAGGGGGTGGTTTTGGGCAGGAGGGGGTGGTTTTGGGCAGGAGGGGGTGGTTTTGGGCAGGAGAGGTGGTTTTGGGCAGGAGGGAGTGGTTTTGGACAGAGAGAGTGGTTTTGGACAGAGAGAGTGGTTTTGGGCAGGAGGGGTGGTTTTGGGCAGGAGGGGGTGGTTTTGGGCAGGAGGGGTGGTTTTGGGCAGGAGGGGGTGGTTTTGGGCGGGAGAGGGTGGTTTTGGGCAGGAGAGGGTGGTTTTGGGCGGGAGAGGGTGGTTTTGGGCGGGAGAGGGTGGTTTTGGGAGGGAGAGGGTGGTTTTGGGCGGGAGAGGGTGGTTCTGGGCGGGAGAGGGTGGTTCTGGGCGGGAGAGGGTGGTTCTGGGCGGGAGAGGGTGGTTCTGGGCGGGAGAGGGTGGTTTTGGGCGGGAGGGGGTAGTTTTGGGTGGGGAAGAGCAATTTTGGGTGGTGGTGGTGGTGTTTTTGGGGGGGGGGGGGTGGAAAGAGTGTGTTGGCGGGTGGGGTAGCCCGAGTCATTGTAACTCAATTCTATCCAATGTCTTTGCTGATGATGATCCATTCTTTATTAACAAGCTACGTCCATAAAAAAGCTGCAACCAATCATTGCAGATAGGCATACAAAATCTTGGCAATTGAGGAGAAGACAAGAAATCATTTTTAAGTGGACAATCTGTTTGAGATAGATGGACGACCAATAATTGCTCACTTTTCTCTGTCCTACGAGAATATAAACCGTTTGAATTCTAAACATCCTGCTACTTGAGTTGGTACTTGCATTTGAAGTATACATGGGACAAACAAGTGACAGACATGATAAGGAAAGCTGGGAGCCGAATATTGAAGCTTGAGAAATGTGTTCCTACTTGTTGCTGTCAGGAGTTTATGCTGTACTCATGTTGTAGGCTTGTACAACATAAGCCTACACCTGCCTGGTGATGAAATATTGTGGGCATTTTGTAGCAGTTAGAGAGCAATGTTACCTCATAGAAATTGCAGACTAGCCACAGTTGTGGCTACACAGTCACTATTTTAGCCAGATGTCCCAGTATTAGTAGAATAGTCCACATATACACTGGGTGGATTTTACGCAGGGGTCAGATTACCTGCAACCACCACCCTCACCTCTGCCCAACCTAAAACCTGGCTGACACCTCGCCAAAGTGACATTTGGGTGCCCTGCAGTCGCAATACACTGGGAGATGCCTTAATTAGTGCAGAGTGGGACTTTCACACCTCAGGGACAGGACATCCTGGCCAGGATTCTCCAACACCACGGCCACATTCTGACACCGGCGTGAAAAGCGGTGCATGCCACTCCGGCGTCAACGGGCCTCAAGTGGCAGGTATTCACCCCTTCCGGCACCGGAGTGATGTCCGCAAAAAGCCGGCGCGCCACGGCCGGCGAGAGTCCGCGCGTGCACGGCCGTCGCAAGTCCGCGCATGCGTGCCACGGCCGGCGCGAGTCCGCGCATGTGTGTGGGTTCCTGTCTCCGCGCCGGCCCCCGGGCAATATGGCAGAGCCCTACAGGGGCCCGACACGGAGGAACATTGGCCCCCCCCACGGAACTAGCCCGCCGATCGGTAGGCCCCGGTCATGGACCAGGCCACCGTGGAGGCCCCCCCACTTCCCACCAGGACGTCCCCCACAGCCAGAACTCCAAGGGCCCGCCGGTGGGACGATACGTAACCCACGCTGGCGGGACTCGGCGGGCACTCGGTCCAGAGAATGGCCGGGGGGGCGCTTTTAACGGCCCCCGACCGGCGCGGTGGCGATCCCACGGCCGCCCGAGAATCGGCACCGGAGAATCGGCGGGCCGCGATTCTCCCCCCCCCCGCAATTCTCCGGCCTGGCGTGGGTTTGGAGAATCCTGGCCCCTGTCTCCAAGAGTGTTGCCGGTCAATTCGCAGCTCCAGAAGACAGTGGTGGCCACTTTTGGGACTGCAACATTCTCCCTGTGTCTGTGTGGGTTTCCTCCGGGTGCTCCGGTTTCCTCCCAAAAATCCCAAAAGGTGTGCTGTTGGGTGAATTGTCCGAACAGGCGCCGGAATGTGGCGACTAGGGGCTTTTCACAGTAACTTCACTGCAGTGTTAATGTAAGCCTATTTGTGACAATAAAGATTATTATTATTCTGCATGTCCACCCTGCTTTCAACTGCATTGACAGGGGAAGGGCTGCAAAACCCACCCCCACTGAATATACAATGGAATGTACACCGTATACACGTATCTGTCACCATTCTGTGAGCAAGGAACTGAAGCACTCGCACCGGATACATGACTCTGACAGTCTGCTTTCAGCGATTCCGTTGTACCAACAATTGTTCAAATATTAAAGTATGTATGCATACACTTTATGATAATGCTTAACAACAGTGTCCATTACTGGTTTTTAGTTCCTCAACAGAATTCTCAACATTTGAATTCTCAATTTGCCACATCTTTTATTCAAGTGCATGGAGGTAACCAGTTCCAAGTTAGAGCCCATTCTCAAAATGGAGACAAACAGCTTGGCTGCTAATGCTACAGACTGTCAGCGCCCCCTATGAAAGCCAAACTTACAGGATCAGCACTGGGACAAAGTTGGGTAAATTACTACGGCATTCAAGTCAGGAAGATAAAAGGTATTGTAATCCCAAACATCTGAATTCAATCATTTTTGCAAAAGCCACACAAATCACTTTCTCTGTCCGCGCTCTCTGAACGTGCCACTGGCTGCCACTGGTCAAGGTGCAATTCTATATCTAGTGCTGTGGGAAACCGGAGATTTCCCTGCTAGCATTTTAGGACAATTTTCTGAAGTTTTTTGGTGTTCTGAGGAATTATCAGGAAATTTATAGGAGGTGGCAGTCTGGTTACGGACACCTCCACTGCATGTTGTTGTCAGGCTTCTTAAAAGGAAGACACACAAGCTTCCTAACCACATGAATAAGTTTCCCTAAAATATAAAAAAGGGCGGCACTGCTGCTTCACAGCGCCAGGAACTCGGCTTCAACTCCAACCTTGGGTGACTGGGTGTTCTGAGACAGTCCAAAGATGCACAGGTTAAGTGGATTGGCAATGGTAAATTGTCCCTTAGTTTACAAAGATGTGGTTAGGTGGAGTTACAGGGATAGGAACGGAGAGTTGGCCTGGGTGTGGATGTTCTTACGGCGGGTCGGTGCAGATTAGATGGGCTGAATGGCTTCCTTCTGCACTGTAGGGATTCTATGGATTTAGTCCAAATTACACCAGTAATAGTAATTAGTAGTCTCCACTTCCAAACACGATAACAACTGTTGGGTAAGATACTCAAAGTTGGTAAATATGAAGTTGGCCAAGCCGAGAATTTAAATTCATAATCTTACAGGTCTGTGGTCCTACATCAAAGCTACAAGGCTATGATCTCCTGATAGAAACTACTTGAGCCATTGCTAACAGCCGACATTGTTCAAAGTAAATTATACTTATTTCCTCCCCCACCTCCAGCTCACACACCCGCAATAGGATGACACTTCACCTTTGATAAACAGAATTTCGGGGCGGCATGTAGCGCAGTGGTTAGCACTGGGACTACGGCGCTGAGGACCCAGGTTCGAATCCAGGCCCTGGGTCACTGTCCATGTGGAGTTTGCACATTCTCCCCGTGTCTGCGTGGGGTTTCACCTCCACAACCAAAGATGTGCAGGTCAGGAGGATTGGCCATGCTAAATTGCCCCTTAATTGGGAAAAGAAAATAATTGGGGACTCTAAGTTTACAAAAATTAAAAAATAAACAGAATTTCATACTCGGAAGAGTCATAAAGACTCAAAATGTTAACCCTGTTTCCCTCTCCACAGATACTGCCAGACCTGCTGAGTTTTTGCAGCATTTTCTGTTTTTATTTCAGGATGCCATAGTGGTAGCATCAGATGTTTGAAGGGTCAATGTTTGGCACAAAATAACCACAAAGTTCCCAGGCTCATTATAATGTAATGTCAGCCTCGCTCATAGACCCCAGGGTGTTTTGGCTGAGGAAATAATCAGTATACTGAACTATAATAGCTGTCTACCCATTCTTCTGACACCTTGTTGAAACCTTATTCTGAGAACCATCTTGGGGTTTGAAAGCATTCAAAGCAAACTATTTGACATTTACAGACCAGTTCCTGCACACTCAATATCTCTGACTTGATGACTCCTTCCCCAACCCCCACCCCCGTAGCAGCCCTCAACTCCCCTTCACCGAGGTAGAAATAATCCATCAGTAAAAATAAAGATGCACTTTAACAATGAAATAACCCTTCTGGGGAATAAACTAGCTTTAGAATTGGCAACTTAATGGATACACGCGCTCATATTTTTATGGAATTCACTTCCAATGCCCCAAGAAAAGGGCATTCTGAAACTCTAATTTTCGGCACGGAATGTTAGTCCCACGGTAAAACAAAACAATTTAATTTGTTGAGATCAATCATCTTGATTTGTCTCAGTGTGGGCAAGTGAGTTTTCTCAATTTCAAAGCGAAAGATAACACTTTGGGAACAGCCTGGAATTCGACACAGCAGGAAATGTCTGTCCAATTGTTTTTTATTTATTCAGGAGCCTCTACTCAATGACTGATGGACTTTCTTCAGGGATTCAGCTGTTCTGAAACATAATTTGTTCCCCTGGGAATGCTTTAAGCAGGATTTTAAATGTTTCTCCGCTACAGTTGAAGAAGCCTCTTGTTAAAAGCCATCAGCTCTTTTCCCAGGGTCGGCAATCATTGCTCAAAATAAATGCATTTTCTTTTTCCAATCATAATGCGATGGCTCTTGCAGCTTGCTCCATCAGTTTATTACAGGCGAGTCGGGCACGAGATAGTTTTGTTTACTTCAGAGCTCATTCATGAATGCTCCAATGCTTTAACCCCAGCTTTATTAGTGCACCCCATTCTTCAACAGTTTCCATTTTCTCCAACAGCCATCCTTAACAGTCTCTCTTGAGCAAGATTGCCAATTAGTGCTGAATCAGTGCTGGTATTGGACAGATGTACACTTGTTCATCATGCAATTTGCTAGAGATGACGAATATCATTTCACACAACAGTCATCTGGAGAGAACTTTATCATCCCATTATCCTGTCTTGGATTCAACTCAGGCCCAAGACTTCAATGTTTTAGTAACATCTGCAGATTCTGCTCCTCACACCTACTCAAGTTAGTAAAAATATTTTAGTCAATGGAAAAAAAGAAATAAAATTGTTCGGGAACTGACTCTTAAATGACATAATTGGCACAATCGAACAGCCACGTTGCGCCTGAATGGCAGTGTGCCACTGCGCAATGTGGCCGATAGAAGCCAGGAGACCCTGCTCCCAGGATATACCCAGCTCACAACGCATTGTGAGCGGGATCACCCTTTGGCAAATCTGCATATTAGAGCGAGACAGCTAGCCTCACTTTAATATGCAGTTTCCCGAGGCAATGGGATCTATCTTCTTTGTCTTGGAGACCTCAGGCGAGCACAATTCAGTCCTGGTCTTTCCAAACAGGGACCAGATGGAACAGCACTCATGGGGATCCCCCCAGGGGATCTGAGGCCCCCATATGCTTGCCACCTGGGCACTCTGCCACTGCCAACCTGGCACTGCCAAGGTGCCCAAATGACACTGTCAGCTGGCAGGGGCACTGCCAGGGTACCAATTTGGCACTGCCAAGCTGGCATTTTTCACCTGTGCAGGTGTTGGGGGGGGATCCAGGGACCGCCTTATAGTGAGTTGGGGCTTGGGGGGGGGGGGGGTTCAGTGGTTGCGTTGGGGGCTCCAGAGATCCGGACACTTGCTATAACAAGGAGTTCTGGCTAGCGGAGTTCCAGAGTGTAGAAAACAGGGCTATGTGCGGCCTCGGCCACATGTTCCCTGCTGAAGCCCCCTATCTAACTGGGGCACATTAAATAGCAGAGCGTTTCTTGGCGCTGTGAGCATCAGGAAACACGTGGCTAAATGTGCTCGTGATGGAACTTTGTTCCCATTTAGTTTAATCGCACCCAATGAGTCAGATTACAAAATGCTCTTAATTCATGTTGTGATTGGACTCCCAACGTTGTCTGACCAGTTTGCCTAAAGCACAGAGAACAGGAATACTGCAAGACTGAAATATACTGTGAAATTCACAGTTGTCATCTTTAATGACGCCCAATAACAATTCACCTTTTTGAGTGTCCTTCAGAAAGTTTATGTATAAAAAAGCATGTCTGAAAACAACACTGCTCTAAGCATCAAGGATAGGTATAGTTGCAATGACTTTAATATCCACACAGGTTTTTGTGGTCATCGCTGTTCTCCATTATGGCCAGCTATTACTCACCCCATAAGTTCCAACTCATCCCCCACTTCAAGCCCCATTCAAAAGAATTGTAAGAATTAAGGGCATTTTGTATCCTTACTCATTATGTCATTTGAGAGTCAGACAAAGAGTTGTGAAGGAATATAGTGCAATGCCTCAGGGTATGTGTTTTCCTTTTATTCTGCAGGATGGTATCTAACCTCAGCTCACAACTTTCTCCTGACACTGACAGCCTTGTTGCGATCAGTGGAAAATCATGAGTCAAATAAATTTTCTGAGTGCCTTGTGCTACAATGCCTTACTTCCACTAAGTTGGCCAAATGACAGCCTGTTCAATCGTTTGGGAGCTGTTTGAGGTGAATGGCACACATGGAATAGTCCAGACCTGGAATAATGTGAACAGTTTTGGTCCCCCTATCCAAGGAATGATATACTGGCATTGAAGGCAGTCTAGCGAAGGTTTACTAGGTTGATCCCAGATATGTTAGGATTTTCTTATGAGGTGAGGCAAGTAGATTGGGCCTGTACTCACTGGGGTTTGGAAGAATGCGAGGCGCCCTTATTGTGACATATTGGATTCTCAGGGGGCCCAACAGAGTAGATAGTGAGAGGTTGTTCCCCTTGTGGGAGAGTCTAGGAGCAGAGGGCATAATCTCAGAGTAAGGGTGCCCCCAATTAGCGCAGAGATGAGGAGGAATTGCTTCTCTGAGGGTAGTGACTCTGTGGAATTCTTTGCCACAGAAGGCTGTAGAGGTTGGGTCGTTCGGTTTGTTCAAGGCTGAGATAGACAGGTTTTTAATTAGTAAGAGAATCAAGGGCAATGGGGATAAGGCAGGAAAGTGGAGTTGAGGAATATATCAGATCAGACATGATCTCATTGAATGGCAGAGCACACTCAAAGGGCCGAATGGTCAACTTCTGCTCCTACGTCTTGTGGTCTAATGGCACAGCTTAATATTAATTATTTTGCTTGATTGAGTTTTTAAACTTAAAAAACTTATTTCTAGTATTAGTTTTAACCTAGTCGGTTTTCTTAACCATTTATAATCACTATGCAATGGATGCAGCTCAATTAAACTGAAAGGAGATATACTTTGAGCGTTTGCCTGGACCATTGGATCGCTTTGCCCAAGATACTGCCACCACATCCCCAGAACGTTTGCCTGGATCGCTGGATCACTATGCCAGTGACATGGCCACTGCACCCCCAGTGCGTTTGTCTGGGCTTCTGGATCACTACGCCAGTGACATTGCCACTGCGAAATCAGGGGCGAAATTCTCCGGAAACGGCGCGATGTCCGCCGACTGGCGCCCAAAACGGCGCAAATCAGACGGGCAACGCGCCGCCCCAAAGTTGCGGAATCCTCCGCATCTTTGGGTGCCGAGCCCCAACATTGAGGGGCTAGGCCCGCGCCGGACGGATTTCCGCCCCGGCAGCTGGCGGAAAAGGCCTTTGGTGCCCCGCCAGCTGGCGCGGAAATGACATCTCCGGGCGACGCATGCGCGGGAGCATCAGCGGCCGCTGACGGCATTCCCGCGCATGCGCAGTGAAGGGAGTCTCTTCCGCCTCCGCCATGGTGGAGACCGTGGCGGAGGCGGAAGGGAAAGAGTGCCCCCACGGCACAGGCCCGCCCGCGGATCGGTGGGCCCCGATCGCGGGCCAGGCCACCCCCCCCCCCCCCAAGGACCCCGGAGCCCGCCCGCGCCGCCTTGTCCCGCCGGTAAGGTAGGTGATTTAATTTCCGCCGGCGGGACAGGCATTTTAGCGGCGGGACCTCGGCCCTTTCGGGCCGGAGAATCGAGCGGGGGGGGGGGGGGCCCGCCAACTGGCGCGGCGCGATTCCCGCCCCCGCCGAATCTCTGGTGCCGGAGACTTCGGCAACCGGCAAGGGCGGGATTCACACCAGCCCCCGGCGATTCTCCGACCCGGCGGGGGGTCGGATAATTTCGCCCCAGAGCTTTTTTGTGCTCTCTAGATCGATACACAAATGAGATTGTGGCCGCAGCCCCTCTCTTAAATATAATTAGTTTTTCTGAAACAGAAAAGTTCTCAGAGTGATTTGAGCAAACGCTTGGACTGCTTAACATAACTCAAATGAATTAGAATGCCTGGAGAAACCAAAATAATGTGGCTGCCAAAGGGATACCAAGCAGGAACTTGGCCTATGTGGACCTGATTTAATTTGGCAGCATTCCCTCTCACGAGACCATCAAGGACAACAGTCTCAAAGCTGCTGAAAAATCAGCGATGAATGTGAAAACTTAGCTCAACTCTTCAGGTTTTCTCCAGCCTGTAGAAGTCTTTATTGTACCAAGTCAAGAATGAATAAAAAGTGGGTTTTGGCAGATCCAACTGAACATTTTCATGACCATTCAGAGGAACTTCCAATGTTCCCAAACAAACCAATGTTAAATAACTGACCTGAAATGAGTGCAAATCCTTCAGGTTCCAGTCCCTGGTAAATCTAAAAAACTTGATTCAATGTATTTTTGTTCGGCATTTTTGGGTTCTGTTTCATGAGTGAGGGGCAGAATTCAGTAGAGACAGTGGGCTGGATTCTCCGTCGGCGGGATCCTCAGTTTCGGCGGCAGCGTACTCACGCCCGCAGATTTCCCGATAGCGTGGGGGTTCTTACAATGGGAAACCACATTGGCCGGCTGCCGGGATGGAGGATCCCACTACCGGCGGGGGCGTGCCTCACCAGAAAACGGGTCCAGTGAAACGGAGAAACCTGCCCATAAGACCATAAGATATAGGAGCAGAATTAGGCCACTCGGCCCATCGAGAGTGCTCCGCCATTCAATCATGGCTGATATTTTCTCATCCCCATTCTCCTGCCTTCTCCCCATAACCCCTGATCCCCTTATTAATCAAGAACCTATCTATCTCGGTCCTATCTCATCAGTCTTTTTGAGACATATCTTTCTGATTGCACTCAATGAGATAGGTCAAGAAGAACAAGGAGACTTGGAGGTCAGTCTCTTATTTGAAAGTGTCTCTTTAAAGCTGGGAGTAATCCCTTCCGTCTTTCTTTTGAAGTTGAGGTACGTAAGAGGGAAACTGGCACAGATTAGGGCTTCTTAGCAACAGTACAATTCAGCTACGGCCTCCTCAGCATCTGTTTAAAGAAAAGGGTTTATTTTGAATAATATTGCTTCTGGCTGGCTTTATTTGGGTTTCAATAGAGGGGAAGAAGAATCCTGTGGGTCACCAGAAGACCATAAGACATAGGAGCAGAATTAGGCCAGTCGGCCCATCGAGTCTGCTCCGCCATTCAATCATGGCTGATATTTTCCTCATCCCCAATCTCCTGCCTTCTCCCCATAACCCCTGATCCCCTTATGAATCAAGAACCTATCTATCTATGTCTTAAAGACACTCAGTGATTTGGCCTCCACAACCTTCTGCGGCAAAGAGTTCCACAGATTCACCACCCTCTGGCTGAAGAAATTCCTCCTCATCTCTGTTTTAAGGATCGTCCCTTACAGTATTCGGGCTAGTTAAAGGAGTTGGCTCAATAACCTTAGTGACCTCACTCCATCCGTTGCTATGTTCTTCGCACTTCAATTGAATGTTCAGATGTATAACAAACAAAGAGCTCTTTACTATTTTCAATGACGGATAAAACAATTACACCAGTTTGGCAACTCTATTAGTTCAGCTCGTCAAATACACGGAAAAGAAGCAACGACTGATGTTTTAGTTGACAAGATAAAAATCCCTGATGTATTATGAAATTGAAACTGCTCTCCATAACCTTTTAACTGCAGCAAGATGCATGGAAATTTACAGTGACAACACGGTGCATACAAACAAAACATAAATGTCTCGATTTCTTACCAAATCTGGCACCCAAAGCAATTGTGTTCACACTGAAACCCAGTGCAGTGCATATGTCAGTGTATCCCATCAGAGGCAGTTCTCCAATCTAGCTCTCTGCTGTTATACATCAGGACTGAACCAATCAAACAGCAACAACAGACCAGAACTTAAATGCTTGAATGCACTGTTAGTGTGATTTGGGAATATATTACTCATGAATCATCCTGTTATGAGTGTAAACACACCCCAGGTCATGTTAGAAAAAATGGAAGAACACGAGAACAAGTGCGCTTGATTTTACATCAGCGCTCTTTCTGCGCTGATTTCTAATCCAACAGTAATACTGGCACAATTGTCGTTTTTAAAAGCACAATTCCTGAATGTAATTTTTCCTGGTCTGATTTATGATAACCAAGACTGTAAGGGGAAAAACGCTGCCATTTTCTGGGATTTTTATTCCCTTGGACTTTTGCTCTGTGACCACGCAATGGATATTTTCAGGCTTTTCTTTCCACTCTAACTCTTTTTGCTTTCTTTCTGATAATTTGCAGCTCTCAGCACAGCGAGTAATGTGAAACGTTCCTTCATCTGATTAAATCTTTCACTTCTCCCCAAACCTCCCTTCTTCCCAAGGCCTACAGAATTTTATGTTCAAAGCATAGCATCATCCCCCGCCCCCCATCAGTGCTGTCTGATTTGGGAGGTTGGTTAGCTCGGTTGGCTGGATGGTTGGTTTATAGTGTAGAGTGGCGTCAAAAGCACGGGTTCAATACACGTATCGGCTGAGGTTATCCATAAAGGTCCCACCTTCTCAACCTCTCGCCCCTCACCTGAGGTGAAGTGACCATCAGATTAAATCACCACCAGTCAACTCTCTCTCAAAATGGGAGGGCAGCCTTTGGCCTCTGGGATTCATATGATGTTCCTTTCCGTTCCGATATACAAGACAGACTTGCACTCACATAGTGCCTTTCACAACCATGGGATAACCTTATGTACTTCCCACCAACACCATTGAACTGTCGCTGCCATTTTGAAGTGTAGTCAATGTATAAATAACATCAAACCTGGTGCTGTGCTGCAAAATTAGATCAACGTCTTCTCAATTAAAAAGTAAATCGCGAATAATCATTCCAACCCCCCCCCAATAAAAAGAACCAAACAAACCTGACCCCAGCTCCTGTTCTTGCAAGGCTGACGTATCAGGAAAGCCAAAACCTCTTTGCGGTTTAGGGTTCTGTTTAAAATAGGTGCCAGGTCATCATCGGAGCCTGAAGTGCCTTTTTAAAGAAGGACCCTGCCTGTTTCTGGCAGGTGTCCCTCTTGCTACCTCAAGTGAAAATCCAAACATGCGAGGCTGGTTTAGGACGTTAGCGGGTGAGTCCCACAGATCACCTGTCACCCGGTTTCTGATGGAGAGCAGGATTAAATTTGCTCCTTGAAAGATAACAGTTTATATGATTGTGGGGAGATCTCAGTCAGGTCTGATCCTGACCCCACGTGACATCCAGACTTGTAAATCTTCCAGCGAGAGTCACTGGATAGAGTCAGTGGAGGGAATGATTCTTTCAATACAAAGCAATGTTATAGCCCCATATCACCGAACTCATTGCAAACGGCAGCTTTGAATCCGGAACCTTCCTGGTATGAAGGTCTGTTTATTCACGGTGTGCCATAAATAATCATATTTAATGAGGAGGATACTGACTGAGCTGACAAATGGACAGCAATACAAATACTAATGGTGCAGGAAGAATATCCTTTTCCATATCTCAAGGGAATTGTGCTGGATGAGGCATTGCTCACTGGAGTGGGAAAGCTTTTGCCAACAAAACCTTTTGAAGAACGCAAACAAATGTATGCACACAACACACAGACAGGCGTGCACACGCGGACACTGACACACGCACAGACACTGACACATGCACAAACACGCATAAACATTCAACTAAAAGAAACTCACAAGCTGGACTTGTCCTGAACTATGGCTGGAATTGGGCCTGGTGTCATCACCACATTAAGTTGTGAAGTTAGGGCAGCACGGTGGCACAGTGGTTAGCATTGCTGCCTCACGGCGCCGAGGTCCCAGGTTCGATCCCGGCTCTGGATCACTATCTGTGTGGAGTTTGCACATTCCCCCCCATGTTTGCGTGGGTTTCGCCCCCACAGCCCAAAGATGTGCAGGGTAGGTGGATTGGCCACGCTAAATTGCCCCTTAATTGGAAAAAATGAATTGGATACTCTAAATTGAAAAAAAAAAATTGTGAAGTTGTCCCGAAGCTGATAACAAGCTTAAGCACCAATGTCCTTCTGAGACAGACATTCTTGCAGTTGCTTTCAAAAGTTGCAATTAATCGATTTAAGATTGGGATCTAGCATTGATTTCCACACAACACAGCAAAAGAATACGAGTGCTCCCTCTCTCCGCCATCAAGCAGCTGTCCCTCAGCCAGGTTCCCACAGCATTCACCCCTGAAAGTGAGTAATAATCTTTGTCACAGTGCTGCCCTATTTTACTGCATGCCAAACCAAAACTCAATATAAGGAGCTGCGCTGTAGAGTGCCTTGTAAACAGGTTCCATTCCTGTTCAAACCTTATTCAAACACGCGTGCTGCTTTATACAGAGAAGGAAGTCCATCTAATTAATGATCCACTCCAAAACCACTTAATATAGCACAAAGTATTGGACATTGGAAAGTCAGATTTGAGTTTTATTGTTGTTGCTCAATTGAAGAGGTAATATTAATTGCTTCTGGCCAAGGTCCACCGGAAATTAGGCATTGTGCACAGCACTTTTAAACTGATGTATTTGTTTCCCAGCAGAGTACAGGACACCATTACTATCCAGGGTTCAAAAAGGAACGGATTTATGGAGCCTTGCTATTCAGATATGCCGAGTATCTCATGCAGTTATTAGCCAGCAGTTGCCAGCTGGCATCAATATCTTGTAACAAAATGATACTACTGATCTTTCTGCATTCACTGCTTTCTATTCTTCCTTCAACTTGTCAAGACCACAGAGATTCAGTTCTGCATTGGTTCCACCCTGACCCGCACACTTGGCTATCATGTTTACCGCAGTGAGCTGTATGCTCATTGCCAGCAAGACTAATATCGCCCATTTGATTTGGCAGGTGAGCTTACATGCTCCTTAGCAAAGTCTGGTTTCCAGGGTCACCGTTCTTGGTAATATTTTCCCTGTGGCAGTGTATCAGGGATTAGTTTGTGCTGTATTAACTGCTCTGTGATTGGTGCTGCTGTAATTGGAGATGTCAGCTCTAGCGATCTCCGCAACCACTAATTCCTTACCTGTTTCAAAGTGCCTGTGTGTACATAGCAGATGGGAACAGTAGGGGGTCCTGGGGCTGAGAAGCTGCCAGGAAATCAAATAGCTCACCGTTCAAGTCACAAATCGTAAGGATGAGGAAACCCCCTTCGCCACCAACCCCTGGGCCCATACCCCAACCATAAGGGGAGCAGAGAAAATGCTACGGTATGAGGAGTGGCATGTCGAGGAATTCAGGCTGGGAAGCTGATAAGAATTTACTCTGACAAATTCAACATCAATGCCTGTGCTGAAAAATTTAACGCATTCAGTAAGTTTGAAATAAGTGGAGCAAATAGCACAGCAAAGGAGGAATTTAATGCTGATAAAACACAATCAGATGATCAGAGAGTTCACATTAAGTGACTCTGAATTAAGGGGAATAGATTAGGCACTTTCGCTGAAGTTAGTCTGAAGCAGTTCAGAGGCCGGAACTTGTCCTTTAACTTCAATCCAGACAACAATGCAGTTGGATAATGAATTATTAATAAGCCTGTGGTAGTTTTCATAATTGCTGCTAATAAAGCGATGTCCCAGCACTGTGTACAAACATTTAGTATGATATCTGCATCTCATTACCACTTGAATCGGAAACTTGGTCTTGGAAGCTCTATATTAAAAAAAATAATGAAGATGATTTGTTTTTCGACTCGACACCATCATAACAGCCATTTTAGAGGCAGTGCGTTAATGGCGGCATTCATTTTGATGGGTGGAGATGTGCATTCGGGTAGGGGTCCTGAAGCTACTCAGCGGGGGTCCCAGGCAGTAACGCGAGATGCTTACGTTCATTGATGCTGCCGGGAACTCTTGCTGCTGCCAACTGTTTCAGAAACCCCAACAGATTGTGAATAAAAGTGTAACTGAAGTAGTGTGGCTCGCGTTTCACACAATATCTTCAGGTCCCACGGGGGCCTTCAGACATCAAGGGGAAAAAAGGAGGGGAGAGAAAAGCCTCAAAATATTAAAACAATCCTTTCAAAAACATAACCGAATATCAATATTGAGCACTCTAGTTATGCAATATGTCATAAGAGAGGAAAGTAGTTTCATTTAAAGACTGCATTCTGGCATAAAAAGACTCGCCTGCATATGGTATTTTAATATTGCCTCTTAGAAACATCTTAAAGTACTTCACCAGCCATAAATTACTGTGGAGTGACTGTTGCTAAAGAGGCAAAGGCACTGTGCAAAACAGCAATATAGAAAGACATTTATATAGCACCTTGTGTAACTTAGGGATGACTCAACGGGCAGCCACTTTGGTAATGTTACCTGTGGTTTAGTGCACAGCCCTCTTACTCCTAACCCAGAGGTTTTGGGGGTCAAGTCCCACACCAGGGACCAGACCACAAAATCTAAGCTGGCACACCTATGCAGCACTGAGTGAATGCTGCACTGTTGGAGTTACATTATTTCACATTAAACTCAAACCCTAGGCGGGATTCAGTGGGCTCTTTGGGGGCTCTCGCCCACCGGTTGGAGGACTGGTGAAGAACCCCCGTCAGTTCCACGGGAGAGGGCCGACAGGATTAAGTGACCTTCAGGCACTTGACTGGCCATTGTCGGCCCATCCCGTGGATGGAGGGCCTCAGGGGTGGAACTCCACGCCACTCCACTCCACTGCTGGCTAATCAGAGGACGGCAGCTTCTCACTACCATCAGTGCCACTGGAAGCAGAGACCCAGGATCAGTCAGGGATTCCAAGCCAAAGGTGCGAGGGTGGGATCGGGGTTGTAAGATGAGGGCCCTGGGATTGTGACCGGGCGTGGGGGGGGGGGGTCAATGGGGTGAATGAGTTGTGGGTGGCTTTCAGTGCCCTCCCTTCCCGATGCTGGACCATCGATCAGGCACTGAGGAGCTGCCTCCAGGAGACTGCTGGCTCCAGAAGGCGAGGAGAGCTGTGCGACTCCCATTTAATATCCGATCCACCGCTAAATTGCAGTGGTCTTCGGAATTATCGGTGTCAACTGGCTCATTAATTAACATAACTGACATCCCACCAACAGCGGTCAGGACTGCTGCATATAGCCCTTCCTGCTCCCCAACTTAATTAGGGACAATTTTCCTGACACCGGGAATGTGATGCGGGTACTCCTGCCCAATTCTCCCACCAACTGCCACCCCATCCTCCAACCCCTTCGTAATCATGCCATCACCGGTGTGCTCAATTAAATTCAGCTGCCCCCTCTGTTCTTTTTCGAGTACATTTAAAAGATCCCATGGCATTATTCTGAAGAGTAGAGGCATTCTCGCTGGCAAATATTTATACTTCATTCAATATTACTGAAATAAAATTGGCCAATGCGTGTCCTATATTAGACTTCAAATGTACTTCATTAGCGGAGTGATCTTACATTTCAGAGATGGTCTCGATTTAATGTCAGATCTGAAAGGCAGCACTCCAAACTGCCTTTTGACACTCCAAAGGCAGCAAAAAGGGCCAATTAAGTATTGTTTTTTGTGGCGGGTGATGCTTTTGCAGGACTCCCCACTCTTTGAACATCTAGTATAAACAGCAAAAGGAAATCTCAGTTTCACACGCCTTCTGAATGAAGGACAATCCTATACCACAGCAGCATTATACTGCCAGCAGAGAATCTCACTGCCTGACCATGCCTATTGGGAAATCGCAGGCACGCTGCCCACAATTTTACATTGGTTGAATGACAATTTGGTGAAGTAATCCTTACGTTCTCAAGTCCCAGGGTGGACTTTAACCCGACAAAAGATAGATGCTGCTACGGAGTCAATTTCTCTCATATCTGTACAGTATTAATCCTAGAATCCAAGCAGTGCAGAAGCAGGGCATTCAGCCCATCGGGTCTGCACTAACCCTCTGAAAGTGCATTCTACCCAAGCCCATTCCCTTGACCTATCCCAATAACTCCTTAGCCGAACCTGCACATCTTTGGACACCTAAGGGGCACATCTGCACATTCTGCACATCTTTGGACTGTGGGAGGAAACCAGAGTACCCCGAGGAAACCCACGCACGGTGTGAATGTGCAGACTCCACACAGACAGACACGAATGTCCATTTACCTGTTTGCTCAAGTATGTTTTGACTAATATGATCATGAAACCATACGATCAGAAGAAATGGGAGCCAAAGTAGGCCATTCAGCCCCCTCATGACTGCTCCCCCATTCAGTAAGATCATGGCTGATCTCATTGGGGCAGCACGGTAGCATTGTGAGGCAGCACGGTATCATTGTGGATAGCACAATTGCTTCACAGCTCCAGGGCCCCAGGTTCGATTCTGGCTTGGGTCACTGTCTGTGCGGAGTCTGCACATCCTCCCCGTGTGTGTGTGGATTTCCTCCGGCTGCTCCAGTTTCCTCCCACAGTCCAAAGGTGTGCAGGTTAGGTGGATTGGCCATGATAAATTGCCCTTAGTGTTGGGTGGGGTTACTGGGTTATGGGGATAGGGTAGGGTGCTCTTTCCAAGAGCCGGTGCAGACTCGATGGGCCGAATGGCCTCCTTCTGCACTGTAAATTCTATGATAATCTATGACTTTACCTTACCTTACCTGCACTGCAGGAACGTATCATGGCTCCTTAGGCAGCACCTTCTAAACCCACGACCATTACCATCTAGAAAGACAAGGGTAGCAGATACATGGGAACACCACCACCTGGGACGTTCCCCTTCAAGCCATTCACCATTCTGACTTTGAAATATGTCACCGTTCCTTCACCGTCGCTGGGTCAAAATCCAGGAACTCCCTCCCTAACAGCACTCTGGGTGTACCTATAAATACATAGACTTCAGGGATTGAAGAAGGCAGCTCATCGTCACCTTCTCGAGGGCAATTAGGGATCGGCAATGAGTGCTGGCCTAGCCAAAGAAGCCCACATGCCTTGAATGAATTTTTAAAAACTCCTATTCTCTGCTTCTCATTCTTCATGGCAAAGATTTATCTCCATGCCAGTATTAGAATGTGTAACGCATCATCGGGAGTGGCTATTGAAGCCAAGCCATCTAATAGAGAAATAGATAAATATTTAAAGAGAAAATATATTAAAGAATATGGGGGAATTCCAGAAAAATTAGGTGAAGAGTGCAGTTAACCCTGGAAATGTACGATGGGCCAAATGGCTCACTGTGCAGAAGTTTCAATGGTTCTAAAAACAAGTGGAAGGATGAACTTTGATGATTAATATGAATCAAATTGCTACAAAACCATGTTTTTAATATGGCATTTAATCAGTCCTGCTCTCCTTCCAGATAGGAATTTAAAACTCCCTTCAAAACATAAATAGCTGAAGTCCAGGAAATGGAGACATTTCCATTCCATTAAGTACATTTCCCAGGAATTTGTATTATTTGTTCACTCAACATAATTTTTCAAAATATTTTATTTTTAGGTTATTTTGTATGGAAGGAATTGGCACTTAGTTCCATCTTGCCTGGAGACTGACAGTAACTAATGGCTGTGTGTTCCTACATATGTTATATTTAACGCACAGATAAAGTCAAGAGTGACTTTGCCCATAAGGTGAATGAATGTAGCTCATGCAGAAATTTCCACCCATAACCTCAAAAGTCCGCAATTGAGAAAAACAGCTTAGGGTGCCGAAAATAGAAGAAAAGGCTTTTTATTGTTGCAGCAACAGGTCCTTTTCATCGATGTCTTTCTTACTCGTTAACAGTATAAATTGCTAAGAGTGTTTATTTTCTGAAGAAACTAAACATATTCAGGCAGACCTATGCAGCGCATCTCAGTCCTTTGTGACATTGTTCACAATATACACGGTCTAGTCTGACCGGAAGCTTATTGCCCAAGGAGCAAAACAATTTTTAAAAAATCAAAATGTGAGATGTGAGTTGCGGATTCACATGTGACCTTTTCGCCCCAATTGAATTCTAGGAAGATGGATGGCAAGGTCTTTCAGGATGGATGAATTAGAGATATGTATTTTTAATAGTACATGAAATTTATGCAACAGAAATAGGCCATTCAACCCAACAGGCTTATGCCAGTGGTTATCTACCACACAAGCTCCCTCCCTTCTTACTTCATCCCGTATATATACACACATTTTAAAAATTAAGATCATTTAACTGTATCTATTTTTAAGAAAAATATTTTTATAAGGTATTTGAAATTTTTTATAAAAATAACATAGACAATGACATCAACATGGTATAATAAACATTTCCCCCCCCCATCTCAATCTTCACACACCCCAACCATACAACAACAATCCCACCCCCCCCCGGCCCCTCCCCTTTGGAATACTGCATCTGCTGACATTTTAATTTTCCCTGAGAAAGTCGACGAACGGCTGCCACCTCAGGGTGAACCCTAACATTGACCCACTTAAGGCGAACTCTATTTTCTCGAGACTGAGAAACCCAGCCATGTCACTAACGCAGGTCTCTGCACTCGGGGGCTTCGAGTCCCTCCATATTAACAAGATCCATCTCCGGGCTACCAGGGAGGCAAAGGCCAAGACGGCAGCCTCTTTCGGCAGCTGGAGTGGCGCGAACCGCTCCAGTGGCTTGCTGGTCCCTTGTAGGGGCCAGAATTAGTCCCGGGAGCAGCCCATTCACGCCGTCGTAAAATGCAACGGCGTTTACGACGGCGTGGACACTCTGCCGCTGGATTGGAGAATCCCACACTCTATGTTTCTACGCCACTGCCATCTTTCTACGAGGGGTTAAAAAGCAAAAATATAGCCGAAGAAAAATGGATCGCATTTCAATGCGCTCAACTCCTCGCTATCCACAAGAGATAGAAATCACTGTCTAATATCAAACAAAGGGCATCTGTGCTATGGACTGACATCAGAAAATTGATCTCTGACACAACCGAGCATTATTTAGTCAGCATCTGTTTCCAGACTATCTCGCAGCCTGCTGGGATAAAGATCTCAGCTTCAGCCTGTCATTTCAACAGTCTAAACCATCGGGCCCCCACAATTACACAAGTCGTAACATGAACAAAAAAGGGAAAATTTATGGTACTATTCCCGTTACCATTGTCGTCCTGGAGTGAAAGGACACTGTATCTAAAGTTTAGACACAGACTCTAGCCTCAAAACTGCAGTGATGTGTCCCATTGAAATTCTTTGCCAATGCTTCGACAGGAGGTGTTAGCCTGTGCTCACATGTGGTTCCTTTGGTATTTACATGAGTTAAGACTCTCAGAAAAAATAATGGACAAACGTACTGCATTCACAGGCAGGATAACATCAAGGCCATCGTGGTTCGGGCATTGCAATTTGTCAGCACTTATGAGATGAAAGCTTGGAGCCTAGCCAGACTCAGCTCCCTCAGAAAATTCTTGCCCTCTGACGAGTTTTCTTTTTGTTCAAATTTAGTGCAAATTTAGATCAATTCTGAATGTGTAGTTTCTGTGCAAATAAATCCTGTTTGGGCCATGCAGTTAATTTCCAAGAGCAGTAAGAAAAATAGCCGGGCCAGAATTCTCTGGCTGTCGGGATTCTCTGTTCTCGCTGGCAGCGCACCCCCGCCGCGGGTACCCGGCGACGTCGGGTGGCTACAATGGGAAATCCCATTGATAAGCGGCGGGAAACAGAGAATCCTGCTGCCAGCGCAAGGCGTTTCACCGAGAAACACGCGCTGGGGGGGCTGGAGAATCCAGCCCCTGGTTTTTCAACAGGAATAGTTGAAGAATACTAGCTTAACTGGTTTAGTGAGTGCCAGGCTGCATTGGTGAGGGAGGGGGCAGTTGCAGGGTGGACTGGGAAGGGGGCGAATATTTCTGTGACTTGGAGTGGAGGAGTGAGTGACAGAGATTGTTCAAGTAACCATAGGATAAAGATGGTCTAGCTGGTTGACCAATTAAAAATCTAAATATCTTAAGGGAGGAAGACAGCTTTTGCACTGTGTTTATAAATTCATGTACATTGTTTATTTTGTTGTTGTTGTAAAACCATAAATACCTCAATAAAATGTTTATTAAAAAAAATCTGAATATCTGTCTGTTTTCTTTAAGGAATTCCCCCTTTTGACATTTTCCATTAATTTTGGAGCAATTGACAGGCTGCCTGCTCTGTTGATACTGGATGCAGCTTTAGCGAAGCCACCTTTTTCAAATTACAAACCAAACAAACAGTAAAATAATAAATCAACACTTTAAACAAAGAAAAACGAATAACCATTTCAGGCAATTGATTTGCTACAGAGCTCCACCGGCTTCAAATTAGCAGTCCTGCATAAAATAATAAACGTCGAAGGTTGGGACTGACTGCAGGACCAGCTGAACTACCGGAGGATACATCATCACGATGGTTCAGTCAGAAGCACTTCTCCCTCTGCACCAGAGGTTGAGCCATTCCAGGACTGGAGCACAAAATCAAAAGCTGACGTGCGCGATTCTCTGAAATGGAGACAGAGTGTTCGCGCCGTCGTGAACGCCGTTGAGGTTCACGACGGCGCGAAACGGCCCCTATTCCAACCGATTCAGGGCCCAAAATGGGCTAGGAGCGGCGCCGCGTCATTTACGCGCGCCAGGCCTTGGCGCCATGTAAAGGCGCTGCTGCATACATGACACGGCCGGCGCCGCATAACTGACGTCACCCGCGCATGCGTGGTTGCCGTCCTCCCCACAAGAAGATGTCCGACGGATCTTGCGGGGCTGCGGAAGAAAGGAGGTCCTCCTTCAGAGAGGCCGGCCCGACGATCGGTGGGCTCCGATCGCGGGCCAGACCCCACTTGAGCCCCCCCCCACCCAGTGCAGGATCCCCCCTCCCGCCCCCCCCAGCGTTCCCGCGCTGTTCCCGCCGGCAGCGACCAGGTGTGGACGGCGCCGGGGGAACCCGCCGTTTTGGGCAGGCCGCTCGGCCCATCCGGCACTGAGAATCGCAGGGGTACTGGTGAATCGCCATTTTGTCTGTCTCGGGCGATTCACTGGACCGCGCCGCGCAAAACGCGATTGTGCCGATCTGGCCGCTTCCGTGAATCGCAGGAGGGCGTCGGACCGGCATCGCGGGAAAATTTGGCGCCCCAGGCGATTCTCTGAAACGGCGCGGGAACAGAGAATCGCGCCCGACATTCTGATGCAGCACCAAGGGGGTTCTGCACGGTTGGAGGTGCTACCTAAATGCAAGTCTCATGTTTTGAAGAGAAGGGGAGTGTCTTTAACATGGATTGAACATTACACTGCCATCTAACCCTTTTCTTAAATTGATTCATGGGATGTGGGCGTCGCTGGCTTGCCCAGCATTTTTATTCAACAAGTGCCAGGCAATGACCATTCCGAATCGCCTTTGAGAAGGTGGTGGTGAGCCACCTTCTTAAACTGCTGCAGTCTACAGGGTGTTCGTACACCCACAGTGCTGGTAGGAAGGGAGTGCCAGGATTCTGACGCAGCAACAGTGAAAGAATGGCGGTATAGTTCCGAGTCAGGCTGGTGTGCAACTTGGAGGGGACTTGAAGATGGTGGAGTTCCATGCGTCTGCTGCCCTTGTCCTTCAAGAACAAAGAACAAAGAAATGTACAGCACAGGAACAGGCCCTTCGGCCCTCCAAGCCCGTGCCGACCATGCTGCCCGACTAAACTACAATCTTCTACACTTCCTGGGTCCGTATCCCTCTATTCCCATCCTATACAAGTATTTGTCAAGATGCCCCTTCTTAAATGTCACTATCGTCCCTGCTTCCATCACCTCCTCTGGTAGCGAGTTCCAGGCACCCACTACCCTCTGTGTAAAAAACTTGCCTTGTACATCTACTCTAAACCTTGCCCCTCGCACCTTAAACCTATGCCCCCTTGTAATTGACCCCTCTACCCTGGGGAAAAGCCTCTGACTATCCACTCTGTCTATGCCCCTCATAATTTTGTAGACCTCTATCAGGTCGCCCCTCAATCCTTCCTCGTTCCAGTGAGAACAAACTGAGTTTATTCAACCGCTCCTCATAGCTAATGCCCTCCATACCAGGCAACATTCTGGTAAATCTCTTCTGCACCCTCCCTAAAGCCTCCACATCCTTCTGGTAGTGTGGCGACCAGAATTGAACACTATACTCCAAGTGTGGCCTAACTAAGGTTCTATACAGCTGCAACATGATTTGCCAATTCTTATACTCAATGCCCTGGCCAATGAAGGCAAGCATGCCGTATGCCTTCTTGACTACCTTCTCCACCTGTGTTGCCCCTTTCACTGACCTGTGGACCTGTATACCTAGATCCCTCTGACTTTCAATACTCTTGAGGGTTCTACCATTCACTGTATATTCCCTACCTGCATTAGACCTTCCAAAATGCATTACCTCACATTTGTCCGGATTAAACTCCATCTGCCATCTCTCCGCCCAAGTCTCCAAACAATCTAAATCCTGCTGTATCCTCTGACAGCCCTCATCGCTATCCACAATTCCACCAACCTTTGTGTCGTCTGCAAACTTACTAATCAGACCAGTTACATTTTCCTCCAAATCATTTATATATACTACAAAGAGCAAAGGTCCCAGCACTGATCCCTGTGGAACACCACTGGTCACAGCCCTCCAATTAGAAAAGCATCCTTCCATTGCTACTCTCTGCCTTCTATGACCTAGCCAGTTCTGTATCCACCTTGCCAGCTCACCCCTGATCCCGTGTGACTTCACCTTTTGTACTAGTCTACCATGAGGGACCTTGTCAAAGGCCTTACTGAAGTCCATATAGACAACATCCACTGCCCTACCTGCATCAATCATCTTAGTGACCTCCTCGAAAAACTCTATCAAGTTAGTGAGACACGACCTCCCCTTCACAAAACCATGCTGCCTCTCACTAATACGTCCATTTGCTTCCAAATGGGAGTAGATCCTGTCTCGAAGAATTCTCTCCAGTAATTTCCCTACCACTGAAGTAAGGCTCACCGGCCTGTATTTCCCTGGATTATCCTTGCTACCCTTCTTAAACAGAGAAACAACATTGGCTATTCTCCAGTCCTCCGGGACATCCCCTGAAGACAGTGAGGATCCAAAGATTTCTGTCAAGGCCTCAGCAATTTCCCCTCCAGACTCCTTCAGTATTCTGGGGTAGATCCCATCAGGCCCTGGGGACTTATCTACCTTAATATTTTTTAAGACACCCAACACCTCGTCTTTTTGGATCTCAATGTGACCCAGGCTATCTACACACCCTTCTCCAGACTCAACATCTACCAATTTCTTCTCTTTGGTGAATACTGATGCAAAGTATTCATTTAGTACCTCGCCCATTTCCTTTGGCTCCACGCATAGATTCCCTTGCCTATCTGTCAGTGGGCCAACCCTTTCCCTGGCTACCCTCTTGCTTTTTATGTACATGTAAAAAGCCTTGGGATTTTCCTTAACCCTATTTGCCAATGACTTTTCGTGACCCCTTCTAGCCCTCCTGACTCCTTGCTTAAGTTCCTTCCTACTTTCCTTATATTCCACGCAGGCTTCGTCTGTTCCCAGCCTTTTAGCCCTGACAAATGCCTCCTTTTACTTTTTGACGAGGCCTACAATATCTCTCGTTATCCAAAGTTCCCGAAAATTGCCGGATTTATCCTTCTTCCTCACAGGAACATGCCGGTCATGAATTCCTTTCAACTGACACTTGAAAGCCTCCCACATGTCAGATGTTGATTTGCCCTCAAACATCCGCCCCCAATCTATGTTCTTCAGTTCCCGCCTAATATTGTTATAATTAGCCTTCTCCCAATTTAGCACATTCATCCTAGGACCACTCTTATCCTTGTCCACTGGTACTTTAAAACTTACTGAATTGTGGTCACTGTTACCGAAATGCTCCCCTACTGAAACATCTACCACCTGGCCGGGCTCATTCCCTAATACCAGGTCCAGTACCGCCCCTTCCCTAGTTGGACTGTCTCCATATTGTTTTAAGAAGCCCTCCTGGATGCTCCTTACAAACTCTGCCCCGTCTAAGCCCCTGGCACTAAGTGAGTCCCAGTCAATATTGGGGAAGTTGAAGTCTCCCATCACCACAACCCTGTTGTTTTTACTCTTTTCCAAAATCTGTCTACCTATCTGCTCCTCTATCTCCCGCTGGCTGTTGGGAGGCCTGTAGTAAACCCCCAACATTGTGACTGCACCCTTCTTATTCCTGATCTCTACCCATATAGCCTCACTGCCCTCTGAGGTGTCCTCCTGCAGTACAGCTGTGATATTCTCCCTAACCAGTGGCGCAACTCCACCTCCCCTTTTACATCCCCCTCTATCCCGCCTGAAACATCTAAATCCTGGAACGTTTAGCTGCCAATCCTGCCCTTCCCTCAACCAGGTCTCTGTAATGGCAACAACATCATAGTTCCAAGTACTAATCCAAGCTCTAAGTTCATCTGCCTTACCCGTAATACTTCTTGCATTAAAACATATGTACTTCAGGCCACCAGACCCGCTGTGTTCAGCAACTTCTCCCTGTCTGCTCTGCCTCAGAGCCCCACTGTCCCTATTCCCTAGTTCTCCCTCAGTGCTCTCACCTTCTGACCTATTGCTCCCGTGCCCACCCCCCTGCCATGGGAGCAAGGTAGTAGAGGTTGTGGGTTTGGAAGGTGCTATTAAAGGAGCCTCAGTGACTTACTGCAGTGCAGCTTGTAGATGATGCACATTGCAGCCACTGTGCATCGGACGTGGAGGGAGTGAATTTTAAAGGTGGTGGATGAGTGCTAATCAAGGGGGCTGCTTGGTCCTGGATGGTGTTGAGCTTCTTGAGTTTTGTTGGAGCTGCACTCATCCAAGCAAGTGGAGAGTAGTCAAATCACACTCCTGGCTTGTGCATTCTAGATGGTGGACAGGCTGCGGGGAGTCAAGACGGAAATTTTTCACCGCACAATTCCCAGCCTTTGACCTGCTCTTGTAGCCACAGTTTTTATATGGCTCGTTCAGTTCAGTTCAATTTCTCGTCAATGATAAACCCCAGGATGCTGATAGTGGGGATTTTGTGATGATAATGCCATTTAATGTCATGGGGAGATGGTTGGAGCTGGCCATTGTCTGGCACTTGTTGGCACGTATGTTACTTGCCATTTATAAGCGCAAGCCTGAATGTTGTCCAGGTCTTGCTTCAAATGGCAACAGATTGCTTCCGTATCTGAGGAGTTGCGAATGGTGCCGGGTATCGTGCAATCAACAGCGAACATCCCCACTTCTGACCTTATGATGGAAGAAAGGTAATTAGCTGAAGATGGTTTGGCCTCGGACACTATTCTGAGGAACTCTTGCAGTGATGTCTCGGGACTGAGATGATTGACTGCCAGCAACCTCAACCCATCTTCCGTTGTGCTAGATATGTCTCCAACCAGTGGCGAGTTAACCCCGGATTCCCATTGACTCCAGTTTTGCTCCTTGATGGCACACTTGGATCAAATGTTAACTTGATGTCAAGGGCAGCACTCTCACCTCACCCCTTGATTTTTGCTCTTTTGATCTTCTTACTGTAACTGCTCACTTGACTCAGTGAATGCACTCACATCTACATAAATACTGCAATGCGATTTGAATCAATCTCACATAATCTCGGATAGCAATTGATTGCAGCACTGAGAGAGTTCCTGCACTGGTAGAGATGCCATCTTTTGGATAAGCTAAATGTCGTATCTGTTCAGATGAATGTAAAGATCATGTGGTGCTAGTCAGAAAAAGTGCAAACATTTACCTTCAATCAATATCACCAAACGAGGGTTTTTTAAAAAATTGAAGTGCCCAATTCTTTTTTCCAATGAAGGGGCAAATTTAGCGTGGCCAATCCACCGACCTGCACATCTTTGGGTCCTGGGGGTGAGACCCACGCAGACACGGGGAGAATGTGTAAACTCCACACGGACAGTGACATGGGGCCGGGATCAAACCTGGGTCCTGAGTGCCATGAGGCAGCAGTGCTAACCACTGCGCCACCGGGCCGCCCTCTCACCAAATTAGGTTAGCTGGTCATACATTTCATTGCTGGTTTTTGGACCTTCGACCTTTGGATCTTGTTTGCTGCACTTGCCTACATAACGATTCATTCATTGACCTCTGAGTGACTTTAAGACATTCTGTAGACATGAAAGGAGAAAAAAATAAATGAAGGTTTATTCCTTCTGTCAGTGATTGACAGTAAGTATTGAAATGTCTTTACCAAGTATATGCACGTTCTGCTGGTTCCACTACCATCAGGAAAAAGTCACTGATAAACACAACAGGCATATTCTTACACTAGACAAAGCATTACAGTCAATTAGAAATTGCTAACACTACAATTTCAAATTTGGAAAGAAAGGTTAGCCGTAGATGCCCCATCGAAGTGAAAGACCCAGCCTGATCATTAACGAGATTGAAGAACAAAATAATTCAGCCTTTAAGTCTTATGTTTCCTCTCCTTGATGACTCCAATTGATCTGCTTGCTTTGCTTGACCTAGATGTCACATTTTCCACAGACAGATATGACCCAATAACCACGGATCGCTTCAATTACAGTACCTCAAACATCCTGCCAGAATCTTTCATGGAACCGTTGAAAGTATTATAAGACATGTAGGAATTACTGCAACTCACGGCAACAAATCATTTGCCACAATTCCAGAAGCAGAGTGTAGCATTCTCAAAGGCATGATCCGACAGGGATTAAAGCCAACAGACAAGTTTGAAATCAAAGAGGCAAAAAAAAATTCCCATGACATTTTAAATAGTAATCTCGAAAATTAACCGTTGATGGGATCACCGAGCATAGAGACAGATTGCTCAGGTGCACCATCTTCCTATTTGCACTCTGCTTATTACACTGTTGAAGTTTTTCTATCGGTTCTGCCTCACAGTGTGCAGGATATCCCATTTGGACAAATGATGTTGCACACGCTCTACAATTTGGTGAAATAGATCTAGGGCTGGATTCTCCGTTTCAGGGACTATGTCCCCACGCCGTCGTGTAAACTGGTTCTTTACGCCAGGCATCAAAAGGCCACAGATTCACAGCCTTGCAGGGGGCTAGCAGGCAGCTGTTGTGAAGTTTGCAGCTCCAGCTGCCAATACAACCCCCGCACTTCCAGGTCAGATGCCGCGTATGCGCACGGCGGCGGCCTTCAGTGGCCGTGCCGTGCTCCATGGTAGACTCAGCCCGCGGACGTGGACCCCTGAAATAGTGCCCCGCATCGGCCGCTCGCCCGACCCGGACCGTACGCCCACATAGTCCCCAGTCCTGAATGAGGCGCCCCATGCCTTCCGATCGGCCCACCCCCGACTGTGGCGGCCACGGACTGAGTCCGCAAGTTTCCCGAACGGCAGGACCACATTAGAAATACGTCGTCGGGAATTCGGCCGGTCAGGGACGGAGAATAGCGGAGCGGGCCTCAGGTAATGGCCTGAGGCGGCATACACCCAGAGTAGGCCGGGCGGAGAATCGCGCTGGTCCCGATTTTGTGCGGATAAACGGATTCTCCGCCTGCCGCCAAACGCAATTTTGCCGTCGGGGTGCAGAGAATCAGTCCCCGGTCTTCTGAATTTGAAATTGAACATGGGTTTAAGATGTGCAATGCCGATGAAACACTCATCTAAAGCCATTGCAAATGTTTTCTACCAGTTCAATAATGTGGGGGAGGAATTTGCAGCCAGGCTGTTGCAAACGTTGACATACTGAATGATTGAGACATCAGAGCTTTTCTCCACCGTGGCAGAAGAGCATTCTTTCACAACCTTATTTTCATCTTTTTGATCCACTTACATACTGCTGATGGATGGCCTGACCTTTGAAGCTCTTTGAAGGCCACTAGCATGTCCTACCCCACCCCTTCCAGAAATAATGCGGTTGGAATATTTTGTTTCCTTTTGGCGCATAAGGCAGGCACCCTTTCTGTTTGTTCAATCACACCTTTGCCAATGGAAACAAAAGCATTTAAATCCAATACATTGCTCCTTTGCTCAGCTCTCTTGAAGCCACTGAGCCAAGCTGCCCTTGGATTCCACGGGCAGAACTTCAGAGTTTCACCAAAATGGCCATTCTTCATGTGCAAGCCTCTACTGTAACAGCACAGTGGTTAGCACTGTTGCTTCACAGCTCCAGGGTCCCAGGTTCGATTCCCGACTTGGGCCATTGTCTGTGCGGAGTCTGCACGTTCGCCTCATGTCTGCGTGGGTTTCTTCCGGGTGCTCCGGTTTCGGCCCAAAGTCCAAAGATGTGCAGGTTAGGTGGATTGGCCGTGATAAATTGCCCTTAGTGTCCAAAAAGATGAGGTGGGGTTACGGGGTAGGGTTGAGGTGTGGGTTTAAGTAGGGTGCTCTTTCCAAGAGCCGGTGCAGACTCAATGGGTCGAATAGCCTCCTTCTGAACTGTAAACTCTATGAAAGATCAAAGCTGGGCTGAGCTATGATGCTGGCTGCAGATGAATAGCCAGCTAAAACTGATTGCAGAGGTTCACACTTGAAGGTTACCCACTTGGGCAAGCTACCCAAAGACAACTGCCATGTATCAATGCTCCAACAGGAGTGGAGACTGACAGGGGAGGGGGTGCAAACACTGACAATCTCAGAGGTTGGTGAATTTGTGGAACTCACTGCCCCATAGTGCGGTGGAGTCAGAAACATTAAATGGTTTCAAGAAGGAGATAGATATAGTCTGATGAAAAAATTGATTGAAAGGAATATGGGGGTGGGCGGCACATGGCACAGTGGTTAGCACTGCTGCCTACATGGCACTGAGCACCTGGGTTCAAATCCCAGCCCTGGGTCACTGTCCACTGTGTGGAGTTTGCACATTCTCCTCGTGTCAGCGTGGGGGTCCTACCCCACAACCCAACTCTGCACAACTCTGCACCCCGAAGGCAAAATCGCGTTCGGCGGCAGGCGTAGAATCCGTTTACCCGCACGAAATCGGGACCGGCGCCGGTTCCGGATTCCCCGCCCCCTACGAAAAGCGGCCTACTCAGGGTGTGTGCCGCGTCGAGTATCCACCGCCTCAAGCCATTGCCTGAGGCCCGAACCGCGATTCTCCATCCCCGATCGGCCAAATTCCTGACAACGTATTTCTAATGTAGTCCTGCCGTTCGGGAAACTTGCGGACTCAGTCCGCAGCCGCTAGAGTCGGGGGCGGGCCGATCGGAAGGCATGGGGCGCCTCATTTACACCAGGCATCAAAAGGCCACAGATTCACAGCCTTGCAGGGGGCTAGCAGGCAGCTGCTGTGTCTAGCATCTCCTACCCCACAACCCAAAGATTTTTAAAATATTTATTTAAATTTTATTTAAAAATTTATTTAAAAACAGAATTTAGAGTACCCAATTCATTTTTTCCAATTAAGGGGCAATTTCACGTGTTCAATCCACCTACCCTGCACATCTTTGCGTTGTGGGGACGAAACCCACGCAAACACGGGGAGAATGCGCAAACACCACACGGACAGGACAATGGGATCGAACCTGGGACCTCGGTGCAGTGAGGCAGCAATGCTAACCACTGCGCCACCGTACTGCCCTCACAACCCAAAGATGTGCAGGTTAGATGGATTGGCCGTGCTAAATTGCCCCTTAATTGGAAATAAAATAATTGGGTACTCTAAATTTATTTATTTTTTAAATAAAGGGATACGGAGAACAGGTAGCGAGGCGGATTTGAGACCAGGAAGAGATCAGCCATGATCTGATTGAATGGCGAGGCAGGTTCGCAGGGTTGAATTGCCTACGTCTGCTCCTAATTCCTATGTTCCTATGTATAAATGAATAAATAAGTGTGTGAATAAAGTATAAAAGAATTCAAGAGAAGCTGCCATTAATCTATTAATAATCATATTGTGGTATATTTTATCATTTGCACATTTGACTGCGTGCCCATTTGGCTCAACTGATAGCAGTCTTACCAATAATTCAAACAGTTGTGAATTCAGGTTTTCTCTCAGAACTTGAACATATAAACTAGGCTGACACTTCAGTGCAATACTGAAAGGTTGCCACTGTTTGGAGGAGTCACCTTGCAGTTAGGATGCTGAACCAAGATTCATACGGACCACAAAAGATCATACACTTCCAATAAGTTTCCCTGGTCATCATTTATGCCTCAGCCAACATCACTAAAAAAACAGGTTAAAGCGGTCAATTATCTCCTCTGCTGTTTCTGGGACCTTGCTGTGTACAAATTGGCTGCTGGCATGACAACAGTGAGTACAGTTCAAAAGCAACTAATTGGCAGTGAAATGCTTTGAGACGCCAGGAGAACTTGAAAGGGATATATAATTGCAAGTTTGTTCTTTCCAATATAATTTGCAAGTGACAAATGTCAGCCTAAGTGACAATATTTTACTAAATGACAATTATGGGCACTTGTGTAAATGTTACACAAAACTATCTTTCTCACTGTTGCAGTCAAACATCTGAGGTAATGCAACAAACACACCTCCCTCCCTTCTCTCACACAGGCATATCACTGTCTGAGATTTGCTCTTCCTGCCTTTACTCAGCTGCACTCATTCCATGGAACAGCTTTGCTTGGTTTAATTTTTGCTTCGGGATTTGATTGTGAACAAATCCCACAAAATCCAATAAGGCACGCTGTTTCACAGGTCCCTATATATCCCCCTATGATAGAATGAAATCCTGTAGGAATTCCAACAAGGGGCTGGCCCACCAAGTCTGCTCAATAGTTTTCTGGATGGATTGTTGAAATTAGCGAGATTTTGGCAGAACCAGGGGAATTCATCAATCTGGTAAATGCAAGCTGACTTTAAGAGTGATGGTAATAACACATGATGGATTTGGGATAGGCATTTAGGAAAGTTCTATTTTTGAGCCCAAGGAGGAATTCTTTCGAATTTAAAGAGAGAATTCAAAATGGTCCATTAGTAACTCCATCAAAACACTCATGCCATCCATTTTGGGTTGCATTCATCTCTTTGCCCCAAGATATCTGGTTGGATCACCAGACTCAGGGTCAAATGGGCCAGACGGATCTTACCAGTGGCACAAACTGGACGATCGACAAAGGACCATTACCTCTGTTCCCTTTAAGATTAATACCGTGGGCGCTTCATGGAGGCTACCAAAACCTACTGGCTTACTCTCAAACAATGCCATAGATCAGCTAATATTCTCTCCTGAGTGTTACATTCCTGATCCTGACTAATATATCAGAATTTCTCTGTTATTTCCTCAACTGCCTCTTTTGAGGGAACTTTAAAGTGTTAGGTCTACTCCCATGATCACCGCTGTTGCCAATGTTCAGTATTATTCACTTCCACACCAAAACCATTCAGGTTAGGAGAGTACATCTTTCATTCTACACAAGTCATAATTCACCTGCAAGCCACTGAGTCACTGACATAAGCAAAAAAAACATTCAAGAAACACATGAAAAACCAAGGAGAGGAGCCAAATAAAAGCCTTTTTTTAGATGATTGAAGGAACAGCCTAAAACTATTGAACCATACAAAGAATACTGGAAAGCTAATTCATTAACTGCCAATCGACGCTCAAAAAACGATTTATTTTTAAAATGTTCCAAAGAATGGTTATCACCTTTCAAGTGTGATTCATTTGGTGGTGCTCTGGCTGAGTCAGAAGGTTGTGGGTTCAAGTCCCACTCCAGGACTTGAACACAATAATCAAAGTTGACGCTCTGGTGCAGCATGAAGGGAGTGTCGCACTAATAATAATAATCTTTGTCACGTAGGCTTACATGAACACTGCAATGAAGTTACTGTGAAAATCCCCTAGTCGCAACATTCCGGCGCCTGTTTGGGTACACGGAGGGAGAATTCAGAATGTCCAAATTACCTAACAGCACGTCTATCGGGACTTGTGGGAGGAAACCGGAGCACCCGGTGGGAGGAAACCCATGCAGACACAGGGAGAACGTGCAGACTCCGCACAGACAGTGACCCAAACTGGGAATCGAACCTGGGATCCTGGCGCTGTGAGGCAACAGTGCTAACCACCGTGCTACATTGTCGGATGTGCTGTGTTTTGGATGTTAAACCAAGGCCCTCTCTGCCCCTCAGGACAAAGTATATTTCCAATGCACTATTTCAAAGAGGGGCAGGGGAGTTATCCCCAGCTGCCTGGCCAATATCCATCATGCAAGCAACGTCACAAAAATGGGTTATCTGGCTATTAAATTGCTGCTTGTGGGATCTTGTTTTGTGCAAATTAGTTGTTTCATAACCCATACAACCAGCGGCTGCTTCAGCTCAGTTGTTCGGACAGCTGGTTTGTGATGCAGAGCGAGGCCAACAACGCAGGTTCAAATCCTGTATCAGCAGACCTTCTCAACATTGCCTGAGGTGTGGTGTTCCTCAGGTTAAATCACCACCAGTCAGCTCTACCCCTCAAAAGGGGAAATCAGCCTATGGTTATCTGGGATTATGGTGACTTTACTTATATTACAACAGCGACTACCTCCCATAAATGCATTTCATTGGCTTCAAAGTGCAACATCCTGTTGTTGAGAAAGGTGCTATATAAGTAAATGCTATTTATCTTTGTGCATTCAGCTGCTGCTGCTTCCCACAGACAGTGGACACCAATGAAAGGTGAGGCCCTCTAGTGACACAGATAATGGTACCGCAAGTTGTTGATGGGATAGTTCATCTGTTTTACTCGTGAAAGTCCTTTTATTTTGTGGACAGACCAGCCATTCCGAATCTGCGTGAAACAAGATAAACCCAAACTATCTCAACTTTCAGTTGCTCCAAAAGTAACCAGAATTGGCCTAATCAGCAAAGCTTAAATCGGTGTCACGCTTCTCAATGCTCAGCCCCCATTATTAGATCCTTTTCTTCTATTGTCACATCTTCTATTGTATCATCAGCAAAAAAGCAACTTGAAGCATTTCCCTTTTTTACAAGCTCTTTGCCATTCATTCCGGATGTGAAAGAGTCAATGCAGATTGAGAAAGCCTCTACAGTCCCAACACAGTACATCTTCTGAATACAGAATTGAGGGGAAATGTTAACGGCTGCAGTGTATGCTGTAAAACACTTGCAGTACCCTGAGGAGTACCGACATAAAACAGATCGCATTGCACTGCAATACCTACTTGTGACTAGAGACATGAATAGACATGTTCACATGTTCTCTATAGCAGCAGCTGCAGCTCAAAGCTCTGAGGTAACATAGTTGTGTTATTATACTATAACAGTTACATTTATTCTTATTCCTGTTACATTGTGCGCAGGGCCTGAACAATAAATCAGTGGATTAATAAGTGTTGTTCATGTAAATCTAAACTGAATTCTTTAATCGAGATTCCCCTCGGGTTTCTCACCTCCCCGAATGCGTTGGCTCCCTCGCTGGGCACAACTTCACGGGTTGCAGTCACCATTCGCGACTTTGACATTCTTCTTGTATGAGTGTTGCGATCTATGCGACTGTGGAGAGCACCTCCTGCCGTGTGAGATCCTCTCCTCACCTGGTGCCCATGCACTTCTCCACTGATAGGCATTGTTTATGGGAACTCTTGATCAGTTTTATTCCCTAACACAGCGGTTGATGTGGCCAACTGTGGTATCCTAAACTTTACAGGCACACAGGTCAACATAATAGGACTTACAAAATTGTAACAGGCAGCTCAGTCCAACCTGCCCATGTCGGTATTCATCCTTCTCATGAGCGCAGTCTTAATTCCATATCACCACCTGGTTTCCATGTACCTTTACCCTAATTTTCTTCAACATATCAAAACTATTCTTGAAAATCTTTACTCAACTCCTCATCCCCAGTACTGCCTTCCACAATCCTCTGTGTAAAAGCTTTCTCCTGCTTTTCTGTGCGAAGTCTCTTACATTTAATCGTATCTAGGAGCCTCATTCGAAACTGCTCAATCACAGCAGTCTGTTTTCCAATTGCTCTGTCCCATTCCTCCATAATTGTAAAAATACATAAAATCATCACTTCATCGCCCTTATGACAGAAATATTCCTAATTTGACTCTGTAATTCTTCATAGTGAGCAGAACCCTAGTGAGCTAAGGATTCAAAACTTGCAGGCTCTCTGAGCTTTTTTATTGAAGGAGTTCTGTTGAAGGCAGATTCAGTTCTCTCGCCGTCAATGGCGTCCATGCCATGGTGGACATCTCCAGAGGCCTGTAGGCACTTGAAACTAACCAATAAGCTGTCAAGTTACCCCTTGAAGAACTGGGTGTTACTCGGTGCGTACGGTCACATGTTACAGGCAGCATGGTAGCACAGTGGCTAGCACAGTTGCTGCACAGCTCCCGGGTTCCAGGTTCGATTCCATGCTTGGGTCACTGCCTGTGCGGAGCCTGCACATTCTCCCAGTGTCTGCGTGGGTTTCCTCCGGTTCTCCGGCTTCCTCCCAAAGTCCAAAGATATGCAGGTTAGGTGGATTGGCTATACTAAATTGCCCTTAGTGTCCAAAAAGGTGGGGTGGGGTTACAGGGACAGGATGGAGGTGTGGGTTTGGGAGGGTGCTCATTACAAGGGCTGGTGCAGACTCGATGGGCTGAATGGCCTCCTTCTGCACCGTAAATTCTATGATTCTATATGTCATGGTGCAACCAACTGCCACTATTCTGCAACTGCATCTTCCACATTGCAACGTAACATGCGCATTCTGCATCCTTCACAATGAAGAGGTGGGTCTTCAGTTGCACCGTGAAAAGCTGCAGCTAAACATTTTGAAATGACTCGTAAATGCATTGTGGCTTCAGCATCTCAGTATCCTGGATTGTGCATGTGCAGCCATGAAAATCATGGGACGTCACCAGATGCAGAACCTGGAGGGAAAATAAACAGTGTCCAACTAGAATGAGCAGTGGCCGGGACAGCACTAGCCTCGAGGTAAAGAACGGAAAATGGCGCAGCAATATCAGGGGCCTGTTATTGTGAAACATTCTGCCAGCCGCTCGTTACACATTAACTGCCTTTTTTACCCACTCACAAATCCAAAGTACCAACTTTCTCTGCCTATCCTCCTCCCCCAGCCCCACCACCTCCAGCAACCCATCCTTCTCCCTCCACACCATCCAAACTTGGATTAAATAAAAAAAGTGACCCCCCCCATGCGATATCGGTAGATACAATATGTAACCCTCAAGAGATTATTTGGTATCAGGCAAACTCAAGCTAATGTATTCAAAGACGCTGCTCAAAATGAAAGAAAAAGAATTGGGAAATCTTGTATGCAAAAACATGTCTGCATCAGTGCAGCATATTAAATTGCTTGCAAGTTCCATCAAACATAGCAGGATTATATAGGAGGGCAGCACGGTGACACAGTGGCTAGAACATAGAACATACATTGCAGAAGGAAGCCATTTGGCCCATCGAGTCTGCACCGACCCACTTAAGCCCACACTTCCATCCTATCCCCGGAACCCAATAACCCCCCTAACCTTTTTGGACATGAAGGGCAATTTATCATTGCCAATCCACCTAACTTGCACGTCTTTGGACTGTGGGAGGAAAGCGGAGCACCCGGATGAAACCCACGCAGACACGGGGAGAACGTGCAGACTCCGCAGTGACCCAGCGGAGAATCAAACCTGGGAGCCTGGTGCTGTGAAGCCACAGTGCTATCCACTTGTGCTACCGTGCTGCCCTGCTGCTTCACAGCGCCTGGGACCCAGGTTCAATTCCAACCTTGAGGAAGTGTCTGCGTGGAGTTTGCACATTCTCCCGTGTCTACGTGGGTTTCCTCCCACAATCCAAAGATCTGTAGATTAGGTGGACTGGCCATGATAAAATTGCCCCTTAGTGTCCAAAGATTAGGTGGGTTTATGGTAATAGGGTGGGGGTGTGGGCCTGGGTAGGGAGCTCTTTCAGAGGATCAGTGCAGATGGGCCAAATGCTCTCCTTCCGCACTGTAGCGTTCTGTGATTCTATATGCCCTGTCCAAATAGAATTACAATATATTTACTGCAACAACATAATCCACATATTTTGTGTATATCTTTGACAAACTTTTAAGCACTTCCCTGAAGTAAAGTGCACGTCCTTTACACCAGATAATTGGTTCCAGCTTGGATCAGGATAGTGTGATCGAAATGTAACCGTGCAAACTTTATCACTCAGCTGGACAGGATCAAATTACTGACCTGGCCCATGTGCCGCCAACCACAGAACTTTGAATCATGCCTGCCAACACTTAAGCCAGATTCCAGTTCTTATTACTCTGCAGGCAGCTCTCAGGATGAAGTGGAGCGTCCAGATTCCCTGCCGCTGAGAAAGAGATGCTGAGCAACTACAAACGCACCATGTTCTAAGCTGTCCTGCCCACACATCTGCGGCTGGTGCTGTCCACCGAGGGTTAACAAGTGAAAGGGGAAAATTGCCTCTTCCCAAAATCATCTCGGGTCATCCTCTGAGACAGTCCTTCCCCGGAGTATTGGAAAAACATGTTCAGTGCTTGTTCAGCACTGACAAGGATGTTAGAATAATCTGGTGGACGAGGATGAATGAACATATACATACACGTGAAATCTTTACACTAAATAAAGTACAATATTTGCATTTATGCGTTTTATCATTTAAAAGAATGAAAAAGAAATGAAATGAAAATCGCTTATTGTCACAAGTAGGCTTCAAATGAAGTTACTGTGAAAAGTCCCTAGTCGCCACATTCCGGCGCCTGTTCGGAGAGAGCCAGGTATTGTTTACTCTTCCCATAGTTCCTTGAAGATGAATAATCTGACATGCAGAATGAGAAGACACGATCAGTACAGGTATTATTTCATGTCCAATTATAGTCTGTCATAAAATGACAATGTATAAATGTGAGGAGTTCTGAATGCACAATTCTTTTAAGCACGGCCACTTCCCCTTCATCACCTCAAGAATGGCTGGACGGAAGGTTGGGAATCTGGTAACCTGACATCACATCAAACACCCATCAACTCTTTGTACAAGGCACAGACAGCACAGAACCCGAAGCTCACCCCCCGCCCCCGCTTTGATTCAGAACCCCGGACCAGGCACAACCTGCTCCTGATCTGACTCTTCCTCCTGATCATTTACCTGAGAATGGACTGGCCGCTGCTTTAGCTCCTGAAATCATGCTTCTGCTGCGGAGAAGCGCGGGAGCAGAAATTCATTGTGTTGCAAGCAGTCTGCTGCTCCAAAACCTCTCTACCTGCAGATGCCGGAAAGAATGCTCCCACCATCTCTCTGCCTCTGCCGCTTCAAAGTAAAATGCAGGGGCGTGGGGAGCGGCGGGGGGGGGGGGGGGGGGGGTGTGACGGCCAAGCCGGCGAGCGAGCAGGAATACTCCTGCTACCAAGATTCTCCACTGCAGCATTATTTAGGTTGAAGCACGTGATCGCAGCTACTGAGTGTTATAACTTGAGGTTTTTTAAATCGCTGACGGAAACAAAGTGCAGATGGATATATAGATACATGGATCTCGATACTGCCAGCACACTTTCCCATGTCTCAGGCTTTCGGGGCTTTGCAACTTCTTCCGATACTTTCCACGCACAGCGACCCGGAGCAGCCACAGAACTGTCAGTTCAGCTGCTCTGCCGTGGGGAGAGCGGGAGGATCATCCACCCGGCCTTCCCCAGCCTGCTCCAACTCAGCCAGCAGGGCAGAGCAGCGCCTCTTCACTTCGATCTGCACAGACCTTCCTTCCTTCCCTCTCTCCCTGCCTTTCTCTCTCTCTCTCTCTACCGCCTTCCTTCCCTCCCTTTTCTTCACCTCAAGATTGGAGGCGCTTGTCACCCTGTTAAGTTTGCACATTCTCCCCGTGTCTGCGTGGGTCTCACCCCAACAACCCAAAAAGATGTGCAGGCTAAGTGAATTGGCCACGCGAAATTGCCCCTCAATTGGGAAAAAAAAGAATTGGGTACTCTTAAAAAAAACCTGAATTGAAGACCTAATTTTCTCTGCTGATAAACATTAACTTTCTGATCTAACCTCTCGAGCGGCGGGACCGTTGCTTCTTTTCAACATAAATTTAAGACGCTTCAAGCGCTTTTAAACATTTAATTTCAGCAACTGCATAAATACACTTCGCAATTCATTCAACAACAAAAGAAGCCCCATCGCGTTGAATATCCACAATCAATTGTTGCGGGTTTATCTTTAACCATTTCAGCGATATATTCCCCTCTTCAACTTTCAAAGGACCCCCTTGTTTGGGAGGGGGCCGTTTCGGACCTTGTGCGATGCTGCTGTCAAACTGGGAAATCATTCAAAGCGACGGGAACAGAAAAAACAAATCAGGGAGGGTGCAAAAGGGGCTGTGGATTCCCTCTCACGCAGTGTCACAACAAAGTCACCCACCACCCCACCCCCAAGATTGAATATGAGCGTCTCTCGACAAATCCGGAACACGATAAGGGATCATTTGCAAACCAAACTCTTGCAAAACTACCACAAAGGGTAATTGGGAGGAGAACTTCCATGTTATCATCCCCTAGCAACGTCTGGTTTTTGAAATTAGTGTTAATACTATTGTATGCGGGAGAACTGTGCAACTGACGCAGGGAACCCGCGCAAGAAAGAGAAGGCTCACCTTCTCGGGGCTGAGATGAAAATGCAAAGTAGAAAGCAAATTCATTATCGGAACACCAGCATGGATTTTGATTGCCACAGAATCACAGAATTCTATTCTGTGGGCGGCCCGGTGGCACAGTGGTTAGCAATGCTGTGTCACAGCTGCAGGGACCCAGGTTCGATTCCGGCCTTGGGTGTCTGCGCGGAGTCTGCACGTTCTCTCCGTGTCTGCATGCTTTTCCTCCGGGTGCTCCGGCTTCCTCCCACAGTCCAAAGATGAGCAGGTTGGGTGAATTGATCAATTGCCCCTTAATGTCCAAGGGGAACGGGGTGGGGTTACGGGGATAGGGTCGAGGTTAGGATACCCTTTTGGAGTTCAGTGCAGACTCAATGGGCCGAATGGTCTTTTTTTGTGCTGTAGGGTTTTTATGATTCTACAGCACAGAAATCAGGGGTGTGTGTGGGGGGTGGGGGGCGGTAGTGCCGTGTTAATGTCACTGGGCTAGTAATTTGGGAGCAGTGGTTCAAATCCCACCACGGCAGCTGGTGACATTTAAATTCAATTCAATCTGGAAGCCTAGTCTCAGTAATGGTGACCATGACATCTATTACTGGTTGTTGTAAAACCCATCTGGTTCACTCACATCCTTTAGGGCAGGTAATCTGCCCTCCCTACCTGGTCTGGCCGACATGTGACTCCAGACCCACAGCAATCTGGTTCATAGATTTCATAGAATTTACAGTGCAGAAGGAGGCCATTCGGCCCATCGAGTCTGCACCGGCTCTTGGAAAGAGCAACCTACCTAAGGTCCACACCTACACCCTATCCCCATAACCCAGCAACCCCATCCAACACTATGGGCAATTTTGGATACTAAGGGCAATTTAGCATGGCCAAGCCACCTAACCTGCACATCTTTGGACTGTGGGAGGAAACCGGAGCACCCGGAGGAAACCCACGCACACACGGGGAGGATGTGCAGACTCCACACAGACAGTGATCCAAGCTGGAATCGAACCTGGGACCCTGGAGCTGTGAAGCAATTGTGCTATCCACAATACTACCGTGCTGCCCGTTCAGTCTGAAATGCTCTCTGAAAAGGCCTGCCAAGCCATTCAGTTGAAGGGCAATTAGAGATGGGCAACAAATGCTGGCCTTGCCTTTGATACCCACATCCCATGTAAGAATTTATTTTTTGTTCATGGGATGCGTTGAGCCTGGATCAGCTTTCGTTGCCCAACGCTGAAGGCATTTAGGAGTCAACCACATTGCTGTGGATCTGGAGTCACATGTAGGCGCGACCAGGTAAGGACAACAGATTTCCTTCCCTAAAGGACATTAGCAAACCAGAGGGGTTTTTATGACAATCAACAATGGTTTCATGATCACCTTTAAATGGTTTCATGATCACCTTTAAACTTTTAATTGCAGATTTTTATTAAGTTCAAATTTCACCATCCCATCGTGGTGGGATTCAAACCCAGGTCCCCAAAGCATGATTCTGAGTCTCTGAATTACTAGTCCAGTGACAATACCACTCCGCCACTGCCTCCCTTAAAAAAAAACCATTGAATCTGTGATGGCTCTTTCAAAGAGTAATCTTCAGTCCCATTCGTCCTGCACTTTGCATTTTTTTCTCCTTCAAGTATTTCTCCAATTCCAGTTTATATTTTTTAAATGTTTTTATTAATTTTTTTGTGGCATACAAAACAAGGAAAAGTGTGGACAAACAGTAGGAGACAGAGAATAAAGAAAAATATTCACACATTGGTCGGGTTCAATTATTTCCATACATGCATTGTCGTTCTTTTTCTTTCATTATTTACAGTGGTGGTTGCGATTTCCTGTTTTTCGTTCCCCATTGGTTTTTTGGTTCTGGCTGTTTCCCCTGCCCCCCATCTTATCCTTCCCTACTCCCCACCCCCCTTTGGTCATTTGTCTTGCCTTCTTCCCTCATCTGTGCTCATGCCCTGCTCCTGGTGTGATACTGCTTCTCATGGTGGGGACTCTGGAGCAAAGCACTGCACAGGGTCAACTCCACCTCCACATGCGCAAGGCTAAACCTAATGCAGCTAAAAGTGGTACACAGAGCCCACTTAACCAGAACCCAATTGAGCAGGTTCTTCCCGGAGGTGGAAGACAAAAGCGAACGGTGCCAAGAAGGCCCGGACAACCATGCCCACATGTTCTGGGCTTGCCCCAGACTTGTTGGGTTTTGGACAGCCTTCTATGAGGCAATGTCCAAGTGGTGGGGATGAAGGTGGAGCCCTGGCCAAGAGCGGCAATCTTCAGGGTATCAGAACAACCAGATCTCTTCATGGGGAGGAGGGTAGACGCCTTTGCCTCCCTAATCGCCTGCCGGAGAATCCTGCTTGGCTGGCAGTCAGCAGCACCACCTAAAGCTGCAGACTGGCTGTCCGACCTATTGGAATTTCTCCAAATAGAGAAAATGTAATTTGCCATCCAAGGGTCGGAGGAGGGATTCCACAAAACATGGAAGCCATTTACTTGGTTGTTACAAGATCTGTTTGTAGTCAACAGCCAAGAAACCAAAGTATAGGAGAGGGTAGTCATGACACAGCAAAGAGTGGTTGGTTGGGGGGGGGGAGGAAGAGGGAGGGAAGGACACATGGAACCCAACCATGCCTAACAAACGAAGCAGGAACAGTATCCAATTCCATTTTAAAGATGTGGTACCCTCAATAACGACGCTTACGAGTGTAAACGGTAAAGAAGGCTTTAATAGACTAAGAACTATGCCAGAGCCGAGACGTGTGCTAACTGCTGCACAGCCCACAAGGCAGCCCCTTATATATGGCTCACAGATGGGCAGAGTCCCCAGGGTTCCAAGCCCGGTCTTAAAGGGGACATCACCTTACATGATGACAAGGCAGTAACTGTTCATCACAAAAGACGACTATTGAATCTGTATCACCAACACATCAGGCAGGCAGTGTTTGCCAAATCCTAACTACTTAGGTAAAAATGGGTTTCCTCATGTCACCTCTAGTTCTTTTGCCAATCATCTTAAATCTGTGCCCTATGGTTATCGATCCATCAGTCACTGTGAACAATTTCTTTTTATTTACTCTATCCAAGCCCTTCATGATTTTCAATATCTCTATTAAAGCGCCTCTTATCCTTCCCTAAGCTAAGGAGAACAAGCCAACTTCTTCCATCTATCCACATAACTGGGATCGCCGGTCCCTGGAAACATTGCAGTAAAGCTCTTCTGGACCCTCTCCAAAGCCTTCACATCCTTCCAGAAGGGTGCTGTCCAGAATTGGATGCAATACCGCAACTGGGGTCAAACTATTATTTTATATAGGTTTTGCATAACCGCCTAGCTCTTATAATCTTGGTCTCTTATTGTTAAGCCTAGGATTAAGCCATGCTACATTAACGTCTCTGTTTATCTGTCCACCTTCAAAGATTTGTGTACAAACACCTTCATCTTGCACCCCTTTCAAAATTGAACTATGTAGTATAGACTGTCCTTCTTCATTCTACCTACAATTCATATAACCTCTCAATTATGTGCATTAGATATAATCTGCCAAGTGTCCATGTTTAGAACTAATCGCGATTGCTGACCTGTTTCTGCAGCTATAATGGAGCGTTATACTATTTATTGGCCCTACCGTTTTGGAGATGTTAAACTGAGGCTCTTTCTGTTCTCTAAGCTGGATATAAAAGAGCCCAATCGTTATTTGAAGGACAATAGCTCAGGTCTCCCAGGCCAGTGGTTATCCCCTCAAACAACAACAATAAGGTAGAGTGTCTGGCAATTTATTGCACTGCTGACCTTGCAAAGCACAAATTGGCTGCTACATTTACCGAAAGTACAACACTTGAAATGTACTTTCTTGGCTGCAAAGTACTTTGGGAAGTCATGAGTTTGTCAAAGGTGCTGTATAAATGCTTTCTGCCTTACACATTAGGAGTTGTTGGTTTTGAAATGATACAGCACTACTTATACAAAAGTCAGGAGGCACTTCGCTAAATTTTGAAAGTATAAAGCTTCTACTGAGGAAGACTTAATGATACAGAAAGGGAATTGGAACGACAAGTTGAGAGATCGGAACTCTCAACGAATGCACCCGATAGTTTCATTCTCCAGGAATAAGTTACCCAGGAAGCTCACTGAAATGGGCAATATAAATGGTTTCTTCAGTTATTGGATGTACCTAGTGAGAGGAGGTTTTGGTGAGAAGGTGGCTGAAGTGTCAAAGTAAATTGGGTTTCTTAGGTCTAATGCAGCTTTTGTGTTCTATTGTAGTTCTCACTCGGTTTTACTCAAGGGCCAGCTTGATGGTTTCGCTGTCTTGCTCTTGGGGGACAGAGGGTGTATATGGAGAAGGATCAGGGGACTGGACAGCTGGTTTGTGATGCAGAGCGAGGCCAACAGCACGGATTCAATTCCCATACCTGCTGAGGTTATTCATGAACACCCTGCCTTCTCTACCCTGCCCCTTGCCTGAGATTTGGTGATCCTCAGGTTAAATCACCTCCAGACAGCTCTCCCCTTTAAACGGGAAAGCAACCTATGGTCATCTGGCACTATGGCGATTACTTTATGGAGGAGGAAGATAGTGTGAAACATAGAAAATAGGGGCAGGAGGGGGAGGCCATTCGGCCCTTTGAGCCTGTTCCACCATTCAATATCATTGCTGATCTTCCAACTCAATAGTCTAATCCCGTTTCCCCCCCCCCCCCCAATAGCCTTAAATTCCCTTCACCCTAAGTGCTATGTCTAACTGCTTCTTGAATACATACAATGCTTTGGCCTCAACTCCTTCCTGTGGGAACAGATTCTACAGACTCACCACTCTCTGAGTGAAGAAATGTATCCTCATCTCTGTCCTAAATGGTCTACCCCATATCCTCAGGCTGTGACCCCTGATTCTGGACACCCCTACCATCTGGGACATCCTTCTTGCATCTACCCTGTCTCGTCCTGTTATAATTTTACAGGTTTCAAGAGCAGCACGGTGGCGCAGTGATCAGCACTGCTGCCTCACGACGCCGAGGTCCCAGGTTCAATCCCGGCTCTGGGTCGCTGTCCGTGTGGAGTTCGCACATTCTCCCCGTGTTCACGTGGGTTTCGCCCCCACAGCCCAAAGATAGGCAGAATAGGTGGATTGGCCACGCTAAATTGCCCCTTGATTAGAAAAATGAATTGGGTATTCTAAAGTTATATTAAAAAAAAATTTTTTAACAGGTTTCAATGAGTTCCTTCCTCATTCTTATGAACTCCAGCGAATACAATCCTGACCAATTCAATCTCTGTCCCACCATCCCAGGAATCAGCCTAGTAAACCTTCACTGCGCTCCCTCTTTCGCAAGAACATCCTTCTTCAGATAAGGAGACCAAAACTGCACTCAATATTCCAGGTGTGGCTTCACCAAGGCCCTGTATAATTGTGGCAAGACATCCCTCTACTCTAATCCTCTTGAAATGAAGTTCCGTACTTGAACCCTTCGCAATGAAGGTCAGCATACCATTTGCTTCAAACAAAAATAGAAAATACTGGACAATCTCAGCAGGTATGACAGCATCTGCGGAGGGAGAAGGGAGCTAACATTTCAAGTCTGGATGACACTTTGTCAAAACTTTTGCTCCCTTCTCTCTCCGCAGATGCTGTCAGACCTGCTGAGATTGTCCAGTATTTTCTGTTTTTGTTTCAGATTTCAGCATCCGCAGTAACTTGTTTTCATATACCATTTGCCTTCTTTACCGCCTGCTGCAACTGCATGCTTACCGTCAATGACTGTACGAGGACACCCAGGTCTCATTGCATATTCCCCTCTCCTAATCTATGGCCATTCAGATAATTGTCTGCCTTCTTGTTTTTCCGACCAAAGTGGATAACCTCTCATTTATCCAATATATACTGCATCTGCCATGCGTTTGCCCACTCACTCAACGTGTCCCAATCACACTGAAGGACCTCTGCAACGACCTCACAGCTCATCCTCCCACCCAACTTGGTATCATCTACAAATTTGGAGACATACATTTTATTACCTCATCTGAATCATTAATATCTAAATAGAAGCCTAAATAATTAATATATATTGTGAATAGCAAGGGTTCTAGCACTGATCCTCAGGAGTCACTGCCTGCCAATCTGAACTTTGTATAGTATTCTGGTTGACTTCCCTTTGAGGCAGTAAAGAGTAAGCATTACTGGGATCTCTCTCCCTGCTGCAGGACATTAAGTGGTTGCATGACTCTACAGATGAAGAAGAGAATGTGAAGTTGCACCTGGAGGCAAAATGTGAAGAAATAGCTCAAAAGTGAAAAAAAAAACACACAAATTTTCTAAGAAGAAATAGTGCTACTCAGAGAGCTACATGGAGTATTTGGTAATCCATAGAATCCCTACAGTGCAGAATCAGGCCATTTGGTCCATCAAGTCTGCACCGACCCTCTGAAAGGGCATCCTACCTAGGGCCAATCCCCCGCCCTATCCCCGAAATTGCACCTAACCTGTACATCTTTGGAAAATAAGGGTCAATTTTAGCATGGCCAATCCACCTAACCTGCACCTCTTTGGTCTATGGGATGAAACCGGAGCACCCAGAGGAAACCCAGACACGGGCATAATGTGCAAACTCCACACAGACAGTCACCCAAGGCGAGTCGAACCCAGCAGTGCTAACCACTGTGCCAATGACAGAGTCATTCACAATGCCGAGAGCGAATTCGATAGAGCATCTAAAGAAGAAAAAATGTGAAAGGGTTTGATAAATAAGCAGGGAAGAGGATTAGGGCGGCACGGTGGTACATTGGTTAGCACTGCTGCCTGACAGCGCCAGAGACCTGAGTTCAATTACGGCCTCGGGTTCCTGTCTGTGTGGGGTCTGCATGTTCTCCCCGTGTCTGTGTGGGTTTCCTCCGGGTGCTCCGGTTTCCTCCCAAAGTCCATAGATGTGCGGGTTAGGTGGGTTGGCCATGATAGATTGCCCCTTAGTGCCCATGGATGTGTAAATTAGATTAAGGGGTTATAGGAAAAAGGTAGGGAAGTGGGCTTGGGTGGAGTGTTCTTTCAGAGGGTCGATGCAGACTCGATGGGATGAATGGCCTCCATCTGCACTGTAGGGATTCTATGATGCTATGAAATTGGTCTGTGCAGCGAGCACTGGTACAAGCATGGCGCCTGAAAGACGTCTTCCATTGCTGAAATCTCTATGATTCTACCATCATGACCATGTGGGAGCACAGAACATTTCCACTCAAAGGCCAAGAGATATTCCTTGTGGGCCAGAGGTTCTTCTATAAACTCCAGATAACAGCCACTTTAAAAATCTTCTTATCACGGAGCACGAAAACATCAATACAGCAACTCAGTTGATCTGGCACAGATAATTTTACACCACTGACTATGTCTTTGGGTGAGAAGTGCTGGCGGGGACTGTATCCGGTGTAAAGAGTATTATAAAACAGGTACTTGGCAGATACTTTATGCATTTCTCTGGAATCAAAATGTGGTACTGCTCCACAAAGGCAATAATGCATGACATCAATAGCATCCCAGCAGCAACAGAACACATATAGCTACGCCCAATATTATGGCAGTATACTGTCCAGAGCAGTGCCAATGGGCACATTTCTTATTGCATTTCACATGCCATGTGAACAAATGGGTCGAGGGTGATCCTTCAATAGAGTCAAAATTGATTAAAAAATCCCCAGGAGCTATAATGTCACATACTAATTTTATACAGGTTTTTAATTGCAAAGAATGGATGCCATAAAGTGCCTCAAACCTTTTTCTAAAATTGGATGAATTCAGCAATATTCACTGATTCCTCTAGCTGGTCTTTCAACTGAACTGTTGAAATCAAAGCTTCTTTCTATAACCGGTAAAAGTCTGGTTTTTAAAAATACCAAGGACTTTCTTCATTTTAGGTGGATCGATATTTGAGTTATTATTCAAGATTTACAGCATTTCCTTTAACACTTATTTAAATGTCAGGCAAATTCCTTTATTACGCAAAGTTATACTCGCAGCAAGTTAATCCATTTACAAGACGTAATCCAAGGGAGAGAACCAGAGAGGTTTACAGCAAAGAAGGGGGCCATTTGACAGACTAATGTTATCTGTGCTGTCCCCTTTATGCAGCATTCAAAGACTAATCCTATTGCACCCTTTCTCTTCATGGTCTAGTGCCATCCTCTACTTCAAAGGTATATCCAAGTTTGCCTGAAAAGGGGCGATGGTTTCTTGCCCCTTCACTGCTTACAAGAAAAGCATTTTATGTTATGAATTTTAAATTGCTGACAACCAGAGGAAATAGTTTCTCTGCTCACTCTATCAAAACCATTCATCATTGGAAAACCTCTATTAAAATCTAAATGATACCAGGAAGGTCTGACATTCGATCCATTGTCTGGGTTGAGTTGTTGAGTTACTTGATCTGACCCAGGTGGCAGAAGTGGTCTACAATTTGCTTCGACGACCCCTGAGCTCAGAACATGAAAAAAAGTCAGCCAGTCTCCCCACCTCCTCATGGGTTGTCAATAACTTGTCAGGAAGAACATGTGTGTGTACCCATATGTGAACAAGACAGGATATGCCTTAGCCACAGTCCTCCCAGGTTGGCTAACCCTCTTGTCAAAAGATCACGCATGACGAATAGCCACTCAGCAAGGTATGGGAGGGCAGCAATCATCTGTAAACCCGATGAGAGTCAGTGGCCTAGGTTTTCCAGATGTTACCCTGACAGTAAGCCATTAAAATGAATGGCTTACCATCAGAATTACGCCAGCACGTCTTTGTGAACCCGGGGGGGGGGGGGGGGGGGGGGGGGGGGGCAGAAGATACGGGGGCTGAGGAAATAAGATGGCAACTTAAGATGATCTTCTGGACGTCAAGTTAGCAAATATAAAATCCAGCTCTTAATAAGCAGCAACAACAATTCCATTACATTTATAATGAAGTGTTTATTTTTAAAATAGTGTACTCTCACTCTGCAGATCATTAACTGAAGATGGATGCAATAAAAGGGCACTGACTGACGCCAAACAAGAGTGAGTCTTAGGCTGGGCAGATTTTGTCCCTCAGGGGAGGTTCTTGAGGAGTGCCCAAGACCGTACACACACAGCACTTAGAGAAACACGATCCCCTCGGCAGCACCGGCAAGAACACAGACCGCACCGGTTTACACTTATCAACAGCAAGCCCAGTCACAAACACCAAAACACTTAGGGCTTGCACACAAGGATGTTTTAACAAACTGGTGATGCCTTTTCTGTCAATTCATAAAAGTCAGAGTAAACAAAAGGCTGGCAGCACAGTTACAGACAGACACATTGATTGCATGCCCCACGCAAGACTTTTACAGTCTGACTTTTTCCTGGGCTCCCTATTTCTGTACTTTATTTTGTGCTCAAAATTATTTTCATTCCAACTGTGAGCGGTGATGGGATTACTTGGAGGAGGAGTTCGGAAGGGTTGCAGAGCAAAACAATGTGACGGAGATGAATTTAAGTGGGCAGATCTATTGAGGTTAATTTAGTTCCTTTTCAGTCAGACTCGCTGACTCCACAAGCTCATTCTCCACAGTCAGGACCGGTTCTTTTAGATATGAATGTAACATAATGAGCAAGACATCTATTTAAGAGTGTTCTCTGAGGTGGCTCTGTGATTCAGATGTCAGTTGCGCAATTGTGAGGGCAGCACGGTGGCGCAGTGGTTAACACTGCTGCCTCCACTGTTGCCTCATGGCGCCTGGGTCCCAGGTTCGATCCTGGCTCTGAATCACTGTCCGTGTGGAGTTTGCACATTCCCCCCCTGTCTGCATGGGTCTCACCCCCACAACCCAAAAAGATGTGGAGGGTAGATGAATTGGCCACGCTAAATCACCTCTTAATTGGAAAAAAAGAATTGGGTACTCTAAATTTCAAAAAATAAAACATTTAAGTTCTGGGTTCTGAGTGTGGTCCATGAGACATTATTCTGACTGTTGCCCACACTCAGGGTTTCCAAAATCCGCTGATTTTAGTCTGGTTAGTTCTTTTTTCCTATTGGTATGACTGAAGTGCATGTAAAGCAAGGACAAGGGAAGTGAGGTGCCTGCTGATTGCTCACAACATTGACTGTGAGAGCTGTGCACACCCTCTGGATCCACAGTGTAAATATATATTTTGTTTTACCACATGTAGTTGATTATAGTTCTATTAATATATAAGTTAAGCATTTTCTATAATTAGTTCTGAAATATTTGGCATGTTTTAAATATATTTAATCTTATTCATGGGGTCATGGTTAGTGAACAAGCCTGATTTCAAGTCTTGAAGGAAGGCCACTCAGGCGGCCCACTCACTAGCCTAGGTTGCCCATTACTATAGCTGTGGTTCAGAGGTTGCACGTTCAGCTCAGCTGGACATAACCATTTGAAGAGCAGTAGGGGAGTTCTCACTGGTTTTTCATTTAAAAAAATAAATTTAGAGTACCCAAATCTTTTTTTCAAATTAAGGGTCAATTTAGCGTGGCCAGTTCACCTATCCTGCACATCTTTGGGTTGTGGGGGTGAGACCCACGCAGACACGGGGAGAATGTGCAAGCTCCATACAGACAGTGACCCAGGGCCAGAATTGAACCTGGGTCTTCAGTGCCGTGATAGAACCAGGCATTTGGATTCGATTCTGACCTTGGGTGGCTGTGTGGAGTTTCCAAGTTCTCCCGATGTCTGCCTGGCCTCTTGGTGCTCCGCTTTCCGCCCACAGTCCAAAGATATGCAGATTAGGTGACGTGGCCATGCTAAATTGCCCCTTAGTGTCCAGAGATGCGCCGGTGGGGATAGAGAGATAGGGTGGGGGTTTGGCCTAGGTAGGGTGCTCTTTCAGAGGGTCGGTGCAGACTCGATGGGCCGAATGGCCTCCTTCTGCACGGTAGGAATTCTATGATTCTACGATAAAGTGTAATGCACCTCCCGAGGCCATGAAACACGGGGCTGGATTCTCCGCAGCCCCACGCCAAAATCGCGTTCGGCAGGGTGGGGGGGGGGTGGCAAATCCAAATTCACACCGAAATCGGGCCCGGCGATTCTCCGGGATCCGAGAATTAGCGTGATCGCGGAGTACTCCGCGCGGCTGGGGGCCCATTGACAGAGGCCAGCCCAGCAATCCTCCACTCCCGGCCGAGTTCCCGACTACGTGGAACTAACCTGCTATTGCCGGTCGGAATACTCGCATGACGGCTGTGGAGTCAGTTCGCGGCTGCCTTGGTGGATGGCAGTGGATTGGACACTGGTGGGGCCTTGCCCGGGCGCGCGGCCTAGTTTTTATGTGTGGCTCCATGGTCTGAGTCCACCATGGTGCTCGGTGTGGCCGCTGGAGGCCGCTGCCGTGCGCATGCACGGACACAAAACCGGAAGTGCGAGGCCCGTATCCACAGCTAAAGCTGTGTGAATTACTCCAGGTCCCTGCTAGCCCCCTGCAGGGCATTGAATTAGCTGATCTTTTTTGCCGGAATTTCAGGAGTAAAACTCCAGCGTTTTTACACCGGCGTGGGGACATAGTCTCATTTTGGGAGAATCCAACCCATGGTCTATAAAAGCAAGGGGCGAAATTCTCCGGTATCGGCGCTATGTCCGCCGACCGGCGCCAAAAACAGCGCAAATCAGTCCGGCATCGCGCCGCTCCAAAGGTACGGAATCCTCCGCATCTTGACCGGCCGAGCCCTAACCTTGAGGTTAGGCCCGCGCCGGACTGATTTCCGCCCCGCCAGCTGGCGGGAAAGGCCTTTGGTGCCCCGCCAGCTGGCGCGGAAATGACACTGCCGGGCAGCGCATGCGCGGGAGCGTCAGCGGCCGCTCACGGCATCCCCGCGCATGCGCAGTGGAAGGGGTCTCTTCCGCCTCCGCCATGGTGGAGACCGTGGCGAAGGCGGAAGGAAAAGAGCGCCCCCATGGCACAGGCCCGCCCGCGGGCCAGGCTACCGTGGGGGCACCCCCCGGGGCCAGATCGCCCCGCGGCCCCCCCCAGGACCCGGGAGCCCGCCCACGCCGCCTTGTCCCACTGGTAAGAGAGGTGGTTTAATCCACGCCGGCGGGACAGGCATTCTAGCAGCGGAACTTTGGCCCATGCCTGAGAATCGCCGGGGGGGGGGGGGGGGGCCCAAACGGCGCGGCGCGATTCCCACCCCCGCCGAATCTCCGGTGCCGGAGAATTCAGGGGGGGGGTCAGAGAATCTCGCTAGTTCTTCCTTTTCATATTGATGCTTGTACTTTCTGTACAATTGTTAATGTTGTGTTTGGAAGGTGACGAGGGGCAGATGAGACCAGGCAGATTCATGACATGAGTTAGGACAAGAAAATGAATGGAAAAGAAATTAGGATTGTGCGAGGAAAGGGAAGAGGGTTTTGAATGGCGTGGCATGATGGAAGATGGATGGAGAAAATAAATGGCCATTGACTCAATGGCGAATTGTTGCAGCCTATGGGGGACACATTAGGATGAAATCAGAACTTGTGACAAGAGTGAAAAACAGATATTGTTGGGGAAATTGAAGTCATTTCAATTGACAGGCATGTATCTGAATGTCTCCGTGAGTTATTGTCTTGAAATATGCACCAACATGTAGCCTGGAGATTTTGAAGCTCTGTGTGGCAGTGGGTAAAGGGGAGCCGAAGGGTCAGGCCTTGGTTGGACAGCCACTACTCATTTAGCTGCTAACGAGAAGAGGGCTCCATTTCTTGAAAAACTATTGGCACCACAAGCATTAAAGTAACATTATTGTCACAATGGAAATGCAAAGGGCGCAAGAATTATTACACGCTGAAAAGAGGTTTGTGATCAGTTGGAGGGCAGGAGAGAATGCATACAGAGCTCCCCTTTTGTTCTTCCTTCCATCTTTCACATCGTCAAAGCCTATTACATTTCTAGCTTCACTCTGTTCAGAAGAAGGGTCTTGACCTGAAACATTAAGGGCCCGATTTAATGGAAATGAAATAGGGTCCCGTGTCCGCTGCGTTTAGTCAAGTGTTTCCTGGTGCTGGTGATGACGAGAATAGCCCCGGTATTAAACGGGGCTCTGCTTCATTTCTGGGCCTCAGCGAGGAATGTACTGCCGAGGCCGCACTTAGTCCCATTTCCTGCATTAAAGAGCTCCGCTTGCCAGTGCAGAAAGAGATTGGGTGGCATTTTTAAATGGCACCCCAATCTCTAGACCCACCATCACAGCCTCCGGACCCCCACCAATACCCCAACATACCAATTAGGGGGTCCTCAAGCCCCCCGCACCCAACCTTATAAGGGCAGGGAACCTCCCCGGCCCCGATCCCTGGCACAGGCAAGATGCCACATGGGCACCTTGGCACTGCCAATCTGACACCCTGTCAGGATGCCAGATTGGCAGTGCCATGCTGCCCAGGTGGCATCGGGCTGCCAGGGGACCACACTACCCAGAGTCTGACTCCCCAAGTGCCAGTGCGTCTGGTCCACATTTGTGGAAACCAGTGCTAAACGGCACCCATCTGGGATCTCCGAGGTGAGGCTGTCAGATCCCGCGCGTTGGACAACTCTGGCGTGAGCATATTCAAGTGAGATCCTGCCCATTGAGGGCAGGATCCAGATTGTGATACCTCGTGAGATCTCGTTAGATCTTCCGAGGCGTGACAAGGGCCGTAAATCTCACGAGAGGCTTCTCGCAAGATTTACCGGCCTCGTGGCGTCCCGAGTCGGGAGCGACGAGGCCGAAAGATCACAGCCTAAATCAGGCCAGAATTCTAGGCCGTTCCCTGAGGGTGGGATTGTGTGGTCCCACCGGCAGTGCATTCCCACCCATGGGTTTCCCAGCAACGTGGAGTGGCTTCAATGGGAATTCCCATTAAGAGCGGCGGGAGCAGGGCAGCACGGTGGCGCAGTGGTTAGTGCTGCTGCCTCACGGCGCTGAGGTCCCAGGTTCGATCCCAGCTCTGGGTCACTGTCCATGTGGAGTTTGCACATTTTCCCCGTGTTTGCATGGGTTTCGCCCCCACAACCCAAAGATGTGCAGGGTAGGTGAATTGGCCACACTAAATTGCCCCTTAATTGGAAAAAATTAATTCAGTATTCTAAATTTATATTTTTTTTAAAAGAGTGGCGGGAGCAGAGAATCCCGCCGCCAGCGAACGGTGCGCCGCCTCCCGTCACCAAGAAACTAGCGGCTGGGAAGCTAGAGAATCTCGCGCTCTTCCTCTCCTCTCCGTCTCCACAGATGCTGCCAAACCTGCTGAGTATAACCAGCAACTTCTGTTTTTTTTTGCTGCAGCTATGTCAGTCAGGACTGGCTAAGAGAAGGTTAACTGTGAACATACTCGCAGAGGAGTAAAAAAATAAACTTGGGTGGAGAAACAGGTGGACCCTGTTGTTACTCTTCCAGGACCATTATCATCTTTGCATTTACAGTGCATCAAGTACATTGCAGCTGTGTCGTCCCATCTCCAACCAGCTATGGTACATTTACTAACTGCAGTAGCAGGGGAGTAGATTCTGTCAACCTGTTGCAAGTGGGTTAAGGGACTACAAATGGGAAATGTTTGTCTCATTGAGAACAAGCGGTGACAACTGAAGATTATAACACCTGCAATCAGATTTTCAAGAGTGCAGTTTCTGAAAAGCCTGGGAATGAATGTTGAAAGTGCCAGTGCCATCAGCAAGCTCATTTGGGATAATGCCTCAGTTAAAACAGCAGACAGAGACTTCAGATCCAAAGTCACTACAACATCCACATGCTCTGACTGCAAACAGCAATTCATGAGTGATACAGAAAAACATGGAGTGTGATGACAAAAAGAGAAAATATGGGCATGACGAGGCACGTAGCACAAGAAATGGGGGTTAACGTTATAGGGGTGAGTGGGAGGTTACTTCTGACAATGTGGAGTGGGCATGTTCCCCCCCCCCCCCCCCCCCCCCCACACACACAAGCTACTGCAACAAGAAACAAAAACTAAACCACGTTAGTGACCAGGATGAGGCCGGCTTCTCCACTGTTGCTGCAGTTTGATGGTGTCACAGCTGTGGTGGCCACTTGATTCAATCACTGGGTACAGCTATCATCCTTCCAAACAGACAAACACTCGGAGAAAAGGGACACTGAACTCTTTCAGACGATCAGATCTTAATGTTTGCCCTAAAAAAGGAATCTTGCACGAGTTATTGGGCCTGATGATTTGTGCCTGTTGTAACCAAAAACATTTGCTCCTGCCAAATACCCAGTTTTGCAGCTGCCTAAAATAAACATGTCTCCTTTAATTGTCCAGTAATATTTTACTGTAACGCTCCTACTTTTGCTGATATGTACTTCAGCTATTTTCACTGCTAATTAGAAAATACAGATAATCCTCGGCTTAAGTGCTGTCACCTGATGTTTATTTTCACACAGAAGCAACTCTTCCAGTCTGCTCCGCCCCTCCTCAGCTCCATCGCTCAGATGCACATTGAAAAGATAAAAACGGCCACGGAGACTGTTATGGATCCATTCACAGCTCTGTCTGAAGTCTGGCCCACAGTGCAGCACAGCACTGAACCATAGACATCACAAGAATCTCAGGCCCAGCCCCTGTGCTGAAATAGATGACCTTCACTTGTGTAATGGGATGTGGTAGAAGAGGGCGAACGAACACTTATCATGGGCCTCTGCATTTCTTGGGCTCGGCCAAAGCAAAACGGTCAATAGTCCAGTGTCTAAACATCGACCCAGTGCCCTCGTGCCAGAATGTGCGTGCTTGCGCGCAAAGCGGAAAAGGATTGTCTCAGGTTCAGACTATACTGCGAGGTAATTTGTAGTCAAATAGTCTGTCATTACTCAGTGCGAATGCTCACACATGAAGGATGGCCACCTGATCCAGGTTGTACAGGGAAGTCTGGTACCCGCAAATAGGGCGGTGTGATGCCCACCCCAAAAATAAAATTGGCAGCTCAGGAGAGAGACAGTAATAGAGGGCAGCAAATCACTGTGAAACCCAGGCTGTGGCAACAGCTGCCACCTTCAGCAGAGGGGGGGTGGGGGACAAGCGAGCGAAGAAAACACACACACACCCCCATAGGGGCTCACCACATACATTTTCTTTCAGCATTCAGCCATTCCCCACATGCCACACACACACACAACATACAGGGCACTTTGTGACTTGCTAAGTACCTGTAATAGATTTTCAGATGGGGCCTAAAAACTCCCTATTCTGGTGTCACGGCTTCTCGTCAGCTCTTGATTAATGACAATTAGGCAGAAGTTAGCGAAAGAAAGCTGCGAGGGAGACAGCGATCAGTAATGCTTGACAGTCCCTCTCCAGTGATAAAGAGGAGAGCTTTGAGCGTCCCAAAGTAACCAGACGGCTTTTCCCACCCAAACCAAAAGTCAGGCTCCACGTCTGCCAGTCGTGCCGAATGGGAACGATGCGTTTAAATGCTTTCCCAGCCTTATCATGAATCCAAAGGGTGTTGTTTAAACAAGTCGGCCTTTTTGTTTATCCCTCAACAAAGAGTACAGTAATTATTATTATTGTAAGAGATTTGCTCCTTACCTGCACTCCCCCCCCCCCCCCACCACTCAGCCCCCATCAACACAGCCCTCCCTCAATGAAAATAAACTGCTTTTTGAAATGCCAGCAGATGCTGCTTGGATGGTGTATTGGAATAATATATTCAGTTGGGGGAAGGAGGGTGGACATCTGTGATGTAGCTGCTAAAACATCATTCTTGCACTATCAATGCCGAACGAGTCAATTGGCACGTGAAGAGAAAAGGTTGCTGATTTGCAGTTTTGAAGGGAAAATGGATGGAATCATTGAATTCAAGTGTGATCTCTTATTATATTATAGTATAATTAAGATTTTTTTTTAGCTTTGAATATATGTGTAAAGCATATGTCCATCAAGATGGGCAGCACGGTGGCGCAGTGGTTAGCACTGCTGCCTCATGGCGCTGAGCAGCCAGGTTCGATCCCGGCCCTGGGTCACTGTCCGTGTGCAGTTTGCACATTCTCCTCGTGTCTGTGTGAGTTTCACCCCCACAACCCAAAGGCGTGCAGGGTAGGTGGACTGGCCACACTTAAATTACCCCTTAATTGGAAAAAAAGTAATTGGGTACTCTAAATTTATCTTAAAAAGATATGTCCATCAAAATCTGAGCAAATGCTCTCCGCAAACCCACTGCTTAGATTAACCCAGAGTGAAACAATGGGCATGTTACATTATTCACATCAAACTGGTTTTCAGCAACTTCTACTTAATTCTGATCATGGACGCGATTTAAGTTGAGAAAAACGGAGTCCTGTTTTGGACACCTTTAGCGGTGTGTTTCTCGATGCTTGCAGAGCTGAGAATGACACCGCTATTTAACGGCATTTTGCCGTTTCTTTACCTTGGCGAGGAATGCCCACCGAAGCCGCACTTTAGATAATTTTCTGCACTGACAGCTTAGCTCACCAGTGTAGGAAGAGCACTGGTGGATCAGGCACCATTTTTAATGTCGCCCTGATCTTTCGAACCTCCTCAGCCGCCCCACCGCGGTCTCCAGTCCCCCCTCTGCACCAAACCTTCCACTTACGGAGTCCTCAAAACAGTTCTCTTCACACCTCTTAAGGGGGAAGACACCCCCGGGCTTGATCCCTCGCATGGGCAACCTGGCACCCAGGTACTGCCAAGCTGGAACCCTGGCAGTGCCCCACCAGCCTGGCAGTGCCACTCAGGCACTCTGACAGTTCCAGGGTGGCACTGCCAGGATGCACAGGTGGATGTGCCAAGATGCCAGGCTAGCAGTGCCAAGGTGCCTGGGTGCCAGCAGGGGTACCACCCTGCTCAGAGCCTGAACACCCTGTTGTCTCCAGTAACCTGGGTGGACCAGTACTAAACGGCACCCTGGCGTGGTATCCCAGAAAGGGCCGTTAGTTCCCAGGCCCCAGGAGAATAAGGTGCAGACATATTCAAAGTATGTCTGGATACCAGCGGTAGCGTGATCCAGATTGCGACATCTCACGCGGTGCGGTCGCACCTCGTGAGGCGCTTCGAGCGTTACGAATCTCGCAAGAGGTCTCTTGTGAGATTCAATGGCCTCATCGCCCTTATATTTTGTGCTCAAGTCTTTGGAGTAAGACTTGAACATGCAGCCTTCTGCCACAGAGTCCAAGGTGGTACCAACTGAGTGACAGCTGAGAAAGGCTCAAGTCAATCCAAAGAGTCACACAGGAAACACCAACCTTTCTGTTTCAGTTACCAGGCCTTTTACAGTTATCATTTAAAAAAAAAAAATTTAGAGTAACCAACTCATTTTTTTTCCAATAAGGGCCAATTTAGCGTTGCCAATCCACCTACCCTGCAGATCTTTGGGTTGTGGGGTTGAGACCCAAACGGACACAGGGAGAATGTGCAAACTCCACACAGACAGAGACCCGGGGCCATGATGGAACCCAGGACCTCGGCGCCGTGAGGCAGCTGTGCTAACCATTGCGCCACCATGCTGCCCTTCTTTTGCAGTTATCATTTGTAATCCAGTGCACATAGGGCAGATTCAGAGAAGCATCTGAGGCTGCCTTTGTCATCCTTATTCGTTGCTGCAGAGAGCGACAATCAATTTTCTGTGGACCATTTCTCGAACAGAGTTTGTTTTCTGAGAAAAAAAATTAAATCCCTGTGCAGCTATTGCCAGCATCAGTGAGGAGCTTGATTGATCCTGAGATCAATGGGAATCATGGATCCTCTTGGGGATTTTTGTGGGAGGTTACAAGCTGCTTCAGAAAATAAGAATGAAATATTTGATCGGCCGTGGAACCCGATGGGGTCTGTTCCTGCGATCCAATTTCCACTGGACTGAAAACAGCCCTGGAAGTGTGTGTGTGTGTGTGTGTGGGGGGGGTCAGAAGCCAAACTGTAGGGGACTTGTGATTTTTCCTCAATTGGCCAATTAGTGGCCAGAATGTGGGCTTGCTAACCAGTTCAGAACAGTGGGTGGGCTCTTGAACCTGGAGGCTCAATGGAGAACTTCCCAAAAAGAACAACTCATGTTTAATGGCATTTTTATTGACGTTTTCAAGTTTTAACAATTACTGCATCAAAACAAAAAGAATATAAAGAGAAAAAAAAGCCACAGGTGATGTAAAACAGGTACAGCACATAACAGAAGGCACTATAAGCAGAGGACGAACTAAGACCCGGTAACTCAAGGACAATGTCCCCAACGTGTTCACTCCACGGATACAAATACAAAGCAGGATACAGTCAACAGCACAGGGGTGGTGCGGTGGCGCAGTGGTTAGCACTGCTGCCTCGCAGCGCCGAGGACCCGGGTTCGATCTTGGCCTCAGGTCACTGTCCACGTGGGCACCCCCGCAGCTCAAAAAAGATGTGCAGGGTAGGTGGATTGGCCATGCTAAATTGCCCCTTAATTGGAAAAAAAGAATTGGGTACTCTAAAAAATGTATTTCTAAAATAAACATAGAGTTGCATCATACCCATAGCTTCAAAGAAAAATAACAGAACACCTCAGATCTAAGGGGGAATTACACTGATACCCACAATGCAACACAAAAGGCCTGAGGCCAAGAAGGATATCATCAGATCTCAGCCTTGAAGGGGGGGAACCACGTTCCAGAAAAGAGGGGGCTATTAGGGCACCCCCTGAAGTTCGGGGGGGCATCGTCTTGAGAGGGAGGGCCTGGCCAGCTCCCCCTCGGACTAGGGAATCCACCTCAACTACCAAGACCATTCAGGAAAAAGGGATAGGGCTACCGAAGAGGGAAGAGGTAACAAAAAGCATGGTTGCTTTGATCCAAATGAAAAGAAAAGAAAAAAAAACCCAAGCTGGTTAGCTCTAATTGGGGGGAACCTTCCTTGATCGCAGCAATGACAAACTAACCTACCAGCTCCAACCCTCGAACCGTGACCTCTCTCTTACTCCACTCATCTTCCTTCTAAGGGAGACGGGGGGGAAGACAACAACAAAAATTCCCTCCCTCTACCACAAGAATTGTCAGACAATAGGAGGCCCAAATACATTTAGGATAAAGACTGTGCACAAACATTCAGCTTAACATGATATAAACTTGGGGATACTCAACGGTACAGGCCATCTCATTGACATTATTTGCACTGGGGTCGAGTGAAACAGGCTCTGTATGGACTGGTTATGGAAAGAAATTTTGGGGGACTTTGGAGTCTGTATTTTGTATATATTTGTTGTGACTTCTTGGGGGATTTTTTTTGTTTTTTGGGTTGGGAGGGGGTGTTTTGTACAAGTTGTATGGTGGGGGATTGGGGGAATAACTGTTTTGTGGGATATTGTTTACGGCAATAGTTCTCTTATATTTGGAAATACATGGCTCCCTGTGGAAACGTACCTTTGGGAGGTGTTCTGAGCTTTTGTTATATTGTGGTAGCTGGGATGGGTCGGGGCACTTATTTCTTTTATTCAGCCCGTGGGATACCTGCTAGCATGAAAGTTTTAGCTAGCGAACGAGAGCGTGGTGGGGGAGAGCGCTGTGGCCTGTTGGGCCTGTTTTGGTGGTTCAAAGAGCATAGCGCTATTGTTTGGGTGGAGGACAGGGTTGGTTAGGAGAGGGTATTGTTCTCTGGAATGTGATAAGTATGGATGCTTGGGTGGGGTTTGATTCAGGAGAGGGTTAGTTTTCTGATGGTGATCATGGTCTTGTCTTTGTTTGATTGCTTGAGTTGGTGTGGCGGACATCGCGGTTTGGCCTTGGGCCTGCAACCTCTGGGCAGACATTCGATTGGTCACCTGGAACGTAAGGGGATTGTGGGGCCCAGTAAAAAGGTTGAGAGTTTTCTCTCAGCCAAAGAACCTGAAGGCTGACGTTGTGGTTTTTGCAGGAGACTCATCTGCGGGAGTGATCAGGCCAGATAAGGGGTCGATTGAAAGGTTCTACCAGAGGTGGTAGCCATTCATTGCCTACGTTAAGGAATTAATCGCTGTCAGTTTGGGGGAGGGGGGGGGGGTGGTTTTGTTTGTTTTGTTGGGTGTAGTTGATATCTTGGTGGATGGGATGGGTATGGTTGGGTGGGTTTTTTGTTATGTGGGTTTTGTGTATCATCTACTGTGGAGAATGTGGGTTTGTTGTAAAATTTATTGGAAAAATGGAAAACTTTGAATTAAAATAATTTTTTTTTAAAAAGGTGAGCAGAGCCAGAGCTCGCGAAAACGCAGCCGCTCCGGCACGCACATCACGTGATGCCTTAAATGGTGCCTTTAAAGTAATGATCTGTCATTATGCTTCAGCGTCAGCTTTGCTCTTTTTACACACATCCCAGAGTGGGATTGTGACATAAAAATAAGAGTGCTACCAACTGGGCAACAACCAACATCAAAGCTTTTCAATTTACACAAATCTCAATCTGCAGATACTAACAGACCTTGACGTTCTGATTCCACCAACAAGGGCAATGGTGTTACAAACCGCCCTTCCCAAATCGACATACACAATTCAATTACTGCAAACCAGATCTTGGGGAGTAAATTGGTAAAGGAAAATGGGGTTTGCCTCTGCTTCATGAACCTGATTGGCATGGTTCGTGGGCCATCTATGGCCCCTGTGCCTCTCCTATTCAGAGAGGGCAGGGTGTAGACATTTTTACATTTTACGCAGACGGTTGCACTCCCATTTACATGGTTAGAAATGACTCTCACTTTCGAAAACATAGCTTTACAACTCTGCCGATGGGAATCAGGAGTCATTTCCAGCAGCATATATGTGGGGAGATGGTGCCAGGACATCACTTTCCCATGAGCTGTGCTACAGACGCACTGTACAGAAAGCACAGACTGCATCCTCGATCTTCCCTAGTGTTGACACGTAAACTCAGAAGTCTCACCCAATGACAAGAAATGCTGATGCCTGGTTAGAGGAGAATGACCCTGATCTGAATAATTCATCATGAGTTAGAAGGTGCACAAATATTGCGGCTGATGTTTGTCACAGTAACTCTCGTCTAAGTCCATGCAATCGCAAGCTGTCGGGTCACCTTTCTTCAGATGGAGTGGCAGCTTGACCAGAAATGAACTGCCGACCATTGAATAATCACAGAGCTGATTCTTGACAGTGACCTTACTGGAGTATATTTTCGCAGATGTTGTCAGTTTCCTGGTGCCTCACCCAGTGACTACCTATAGCAATGGTCTTAGATGGTGACTGTGGGTCGATTATTTAGTCATAATGGCCATTAGTGTCAAGTCTGATGTTGCTCAACATCGTTGCATATGGAGCCCCCTGCAAGAGTAGCGACAATCTTGAAAGCTTCTCTTCAGAACTGTCAGACCTCCTTTCTGAAGCTCTATCTGAGCCTTCGCCCTGTGGAGAATTCTGGCTCCTAAGGGGGAGGTTGACTGAGCCACTTAACGTGCTGAAATATTACATAGCTGGTCCCATGTGTGAGTCATATTCCCAATACATAGTGACTGGGGATTCACTCATTGCATTCACACTAGGCAGCTGTCAATCCCTTGGCACAGCGCCATGGAGCAAAGGTGGGAGATTAGAACACTCTGTTTAATATAAGGCCATCTAAATAACTCAATATCATTTCAATCAATGGGTGAAACAGCAAACTGCACAAGTACAGTTTCAGAAAAAGATGATGCGGTATCACAGAATCACAAATTGTTCTGGTGCGGAAGGAAGCTATTTGACTATCGTGTCTGCACCGATTCTCCAAACGGGCATCATGACTCAGAATCACTCCCCTGCCTTTTCCCCGTAACACTGCACATTGTTTATATTAAAATGATCATCTAATGCCTTTTGAGTGCCTCGATTGAACCTGCTCTCACAACACTTCAAGGCAGTGCATTCCAGACCTGAACCACTCGTTGGGGGTGAAACGTTTTGCATTTGCTTCTTTTGAAAATCACTAAACCTGTGCCCTCTCATTCTCTTTTTGTTTATAAATTTAGAGTACCCAATTTTTTTTTTCCAATTAAGGGGCAATTTAGCGTGGCCAATCCACCTAACCTGTACATCTTTGGGTTGTGGGGGTGAAACCCAAGCAGACACAGGGAGAATGTGCAAACTCCACATGGAGAGTGACCGAGGGACGGGATTCAAACCCAGGTCCTCAGCGCCGTAGTCCCAGTGCTAACCACTGCGCCACCTGGATGCCCCTGCCCTCTCATTCTCGATCGTTTTACAAGGATGAACAGTTTCTCCCGATCTGCTCTGTTCAGCCCCCTCATGATTTTGAGCATCTCTATGAAACCTCCTCTTTGCCTTAACCTCTCCCAAGGAGAACAGTCACAATTTCTCCAATCTATCCTCGGAACTTAAGTTTCTCAACCCTGGATCCATTTTTGTAAACCTCTTCTGTACTTTCTCCAATGTGCTCACATGCTTCCTGTAGTGAGGCATCCAGAACTGTACACAATATTCCAGCTGAGGTCTAACTAGTGCATTGTATAAGTTCAGCATAACCTCCTTGTTCTGCTGTCCGTGTGGAGTTTGCACATTCTCCCCGTGTCTGCGTGGGTCTCACCCCCACAACCCAAAGGGTAGGTGGACTGGCCATGCTAAATTGCTCGTTAATTGGAAAAAATTAGCAAATTAAAAAATAATGTCCTTGCTCTTATACTTTATGTCCCTATCAATAAAGACTTGGGGCGCGATTCTCCGACCCCCCCACCGGGTCGGAGAATCGCCGGGTGCCAGCATGAATCCCGCCCCGCCGTGTCCCGAATTCTCCGCCAGCGGAGATTCGGCGGGGGCGGGAATCGCGCCGCGCCGGTTGGCGGAAATCCCCCGGCGATTCTCCGGTCCGCGATGGGCCGAAGTCCCGCCGCTGTCAACCCACGCCAGCCGGCGTGGATTGAACCACCTTTCGAATGGCGGGACAAGGCGGCGCGGGCGGGCTCCGGGGTCCTGGGGGGGCGTGGGGCGATCTGGCCCCGGGGGGGTGCCCCCACGGTGGCCTGGCCCACGATCGGGTCCCACCGATCCGCGGGCGGGCCTGTGCCGTGGGGGCACTCTTTTCCTTCCGCCTTCGCCATGGTCTCCACCATGGCGGAGGCAGAAGAGACCCCCTCCACTGCGCATGCACGGAATGCCGTGAACGGCCGCTGACGCTCCCGGGCATGCGCCGCACGGCAAAGTCATTTCTGCGCCAGCTGGCGGGGCACCAAATGCCTTTCCCGCCAGCTGGCAGGGCGGAAATCAGTCCAGCGCGGGCCTAGCCCCTCAAGGTGAGGGCTCGGCCCCCCGAAGATGCGGAGAATTCCGCACCTTTGGGGCGGCGTGATGCCGGACTGATTCGCGCCGTTTGTGGCGCCGGTCGGCAGACATCGCATCGATTGCGGAGAATCCTGCCCCAGAATACTGTATGCTTTATTAATTGCTTTCTCCACCTGTTCTGCTACTTTTAAAGACTTAGGGAGATATACACCCAGGCCCTCTACTCACCCTTTAAAGTTGTACCCCTTATTTTGTATTGTCTCACCATGTTCTTCCTACCAAAATGAATTACCTCATACTGCTCTGCTTTGAACTTCAACTGCCACTTCTCTGCCCACTCTATCAACTTCTCTATCTTCCTTTGACATCTTACACTGTCCTCCTCACAGTTTCTAATACTTCCAGGTTGTGTCAGCCGCAAACTTGAAAATGTCCCCTGCACACACGGACCCGGATGAGTGATTTTTTTTCCTCAGGAGAAGAAGATGTGTGCGAGAGGTGTTGGGGGGGGGGGGGGGCGGCGGCGGCGGCGGTGAACCAAGCTTACATGTTCTGGGGCTGAGCAAAGCTGGACAGCTTTTGGGAGGGAGTGTTCGAGAGCGTGTTGGGATTGTGGGGGTTAAGATGAGACCGTGCCCTCTGGTAACGTTTTTTGGGGTGTCCGAAGCGTTGGGGCTGCTAGGGAGTGGTGGGGGGGAGGGGGGGCTGCGAAGTAGTGGCCTTCGCCTCTCTGATTGCCCGACGACGGATATTATTGAACTGGAGGTCGGCATTGCCAGCAGGGATCACAGCGTGGTTGGGGAATTTGCACAAATATCTTAGGCTGGAGAAGATAAAGTTCATCCTTAAGGATGTTGGAGCAGAGGTTTTATGTGCGGTGGAGGCCATTTCTGTCCGTGTTTGAGGAATTGTTTGTCACAGAGGGTGTGAGGAGGGATGGTGGTTAGTGATTAAAAGAGGGAAAAATGAACAAAGTGTATGTCCCATTTTTATTTGGAGGTTTTACGCGTTTGACCGTGTTTGGAATAAAATATATCGTTTTTTTTTTTAAACGTCCCCTGCACACCAAGATCTAGACCATTAATATATATCAGACAATTGTCCCAGTACCGATCTCTGGAGAGCTCCCAGAGAAACCTTCCCCCAACCCGAAAAATATCCATTAATCTTGACTCGCTGTTTCAGCCAAACGTGTATCCATGTTGCTACTGTCCCTTTTATTCCATGAGCTATAACTTTTCTCACAAGTCTGTTGTGCGGCACTGTATGAAGTGCCTTTTTGTATTTTGATGTAAACAGGCACGTGTACATCAAAAAGTACTCCAAGTTACTCAGTTATCAGGTAATCCTGCCCTTATCCTCAGTGGGTAGATATGTTCTGGTTATGCAGTGTGTTATTGAGCAACATCGGGATATGCGGTACAAGACTTGGCCCCTGGTCTGTGCTGATTCTGATGATCTTGGTCACGCTGCTATTTTGTGTTCTCATTGTGAGGAATGGGGGACTGACAACAGATAGCAAAATAAGATGTAATCAGCTTCAAGCATGATGCTCCTGATGATAGATTCATCTTCGACCCCCACTGTTTGGCATCCCCTATTGTGCCCTGGTATTAGTAGGTAGGCGCACACGGAGCCGTACCCCAGCAGGAATTACCAACTTCAGGTGATGGCGTCAGGACAAAGGAACCAACTGGAGGAGAAAATAAAAAGTTAATGTAATGTGAAAGAATAGCTGGATCAAAGAAAGCAAAAGAAAAGGTTGTAAAAAAAAAAAAAATCTGAAATAGAACATGCCGGAAATGCTCAGAGCTCAAAGCAGCATCTGTAAAGAAAGGTAAAGACGGTCAGGGTGATGAACCTTTGCCAGAACCTTTGAGCACCACAAGTAATATCAATACCCTATTCGGGAGGGAAAATCAATCAGCCTGGATTCATACACCCAACTGCGGAATTAAATTCGTTTATTGTCACAAGTAGGCTTCAAATGAAGTTACTGTGAAAAGCCCCTAGTCGCCACATTCCGGCGCCTGTTTGGGGAGGCCGGTACGAGAATTAAACCCACGCTGCTGGCCTTGTTCTGCATTACAAGCCAGCTGTTTAGCCCACTGTGCTAAACCAGCCCCTGCTGGCAAGTGTGTTCAGCGAGAAATGGATCTGACCCGTCTGCAGATCCACCCCACCCCACCCTGATCGAATGACCGGAGGTCAGTCACTCTATTGCCTCTTGCATGATGATTGCCCACTCAAATGGGGCATTTTGGGGCCAGGAAGTGATCACCTTGCAACGCCAGCCAAATATTGCTGAGTGCCTTCTGAAGAGGCAAAATCATATCATATAGAATCATATAATTTACAATGCGGAAGGAGGCCATTCAGCCCATCGCATCTGCACCGGCCCTTGGAAAGAGCACCTTACTTAAGCTTAAGCCCATGCCTCCACCCTATCCCCGTAACCCAGTAACCCCAACTAACCTTTGGACACTAAGGGGCAATCTAGCAAGGCCAATCCACCTAACCTGCACATCTTTGGAACGTGGGAGGAAAGCGGAGCACTCGGAGGGAACCCACACAGACACGGGGAGAAAGTGCAAACTCCACACAGTCACCCGGGTCACTGGAGCTGTGAAGCAGCAGTGCTAACCACTGTGCAGAATGACAGATGTAACCCCTGTGTCAAGTGTCCAATTGCACATTGCTGCATGGTTCATATTCCAAAAAGGTTCAAATACAGTAATTGTTCTGCTCCAGCAAGCTGCTCTTTCTGGAATCTGAATCATTCACATGATGTAATGGAGTGAAAGCAGTGCCAGAAATCACATGCACACAGTTAGAGAAATTATTTCAAATATTCATTGAGGAAACCTGCCCTGGACCTTTCTATTACTCTGCCAACTCACAAGACAACGTGAACAAACAGATCACTCTTCTCGCAGTTAAAATTAACATTCTTCCCCCTTAATACGATTGACACCGATTTAAAAGCTCATCGTGTTATTATTTTGTCACGGCAAGAGAGTGAACTAAAGAATGCTTATCCGATACAGATCTGCAAAATCAAATATCTAATCCATTAATGGCCAGCAGCAACATTTCTATTCAACAGTCTTATAGGTGGCTTTGCAAAAAGATTATAATAGGAAAGATTTGCATTTATATCACACCTTTCATGACCTCCAGTACCCTAAAGCGATTTATGTCAGTTAAGTACTTGTGGAGTGTAGTCATTGTTCTAATGTAGAAAACCTTGCAGCCAATTCACTCACCTCAAGTTACCACAAGCAGCAATATGACAAAGACCAGCCAATCGGTTTTAGTGGTGTTGGCAGAGAGCTAAATCTTGGCCAGATGGGCATCATCTGAAGACATGAGACACCTCCCATATGCGGGATGGTGACGCACAGCCCTACCACTCTGTTATCTTGTTCGACATTTCTGTGCAACCCTTGCATCTCAGAGTCATACATTGCAGGAGGCCTTTCGGCCCATCGAGTCAGCACCAGCCCTTGGAAAGGTGGGGCAATTTAGCGTGGCCAATCACCTAACCTGGACATATTTGGACTGTGGGACGAAACCGGAGCACCCAGAGGAAACTCACGCAGACATGGGGAGGAAGTGCAAACGCCAGGCAGTCACTCGAGGCCGGAATTGAACCCGGGTCCCAGGTGAGGCAACAATGAGGCAGCAGCAGTACTAACCTCTGTGCCACTGCCCCTCTCCCCACCCCCGCCCCCAATCCCACTTCTCTATTAGAATCACAGAATCCCTACAGTGTAGAAGGGAGACTACTTTTTTTGTCAGATTACTTGTCTGCCTTCCAGTCTTGGAAGGTATAAGCAGCGGGAAGATGTGACCCATTGTCTTTGGCCTCCTCAAACAACCTCCTTAAGTATTGCCATCAACTCCTCCACATCCACTGTCTCATGCTGAACTGGACTTCAACCTTGGAGCCCTATTTGACCCTAGTGACGAAAGCTGCTGCATTGGGATCAAATGACGTTGCACTTGCAATTGGAAAGAGCAAGTGGAATGTGGTGGAGGTTGGACCAGTGGCAGACAGGGGACTCCCCGAGCTTCGGGCATTGTGTCACATTGTGTAAATTTGTATTGGCAGCAGCCCGCCCATGCAAGCAATTTCATAGAATTTACAGTGCAGAAGGAGGCCATTCGGCCGATCGAATCTACACCGGCTCTTGGAAAGAGCACCCCATCCAAGGTCAACACCTCCACCCTATCCCCATAGCCCAGCAACCCCACCCAACACTAAGGGCAATTTTAAACACTAAGGGCAATTTATCATGGCCAATCCACCTAACCTGCACATCTTTGGACTGTGGGAGGAAACCGGGAGCACCCGGAGGAAACCCACGCACACACGGGGAGGATGTGCAGACTCCACACAGACAGCGACCCAAGCCGGAATCGAACCTGGGACCCTGGAGCTGTGAAGCAATTGTGCTATCCACTATGCTACCGTGCTGCCCCAATAGCGCATGTACCAGTGCATGTACTTTAAGCTTGCACAACTGTTTCTGCTGGCAGTGGGTAGAACAGTGTCAGGAGCTACAGGGCAGGATTCTGTCAGCCAACGCCAAAATCGTGAACTGTGATCTGGCGGAGAATCGGTTTTGATGCTGAAATCGTGACGGGCGCCAGGTTCACGCCAAATTGCAATTCTCTGTTGCTTCGATAGCAGCGGCAATGCGTTCCACTCCGCATGCACATCATTAGCGGGCCTGACCCGGTTTTCTCCTTGTCTTCGCCATTCTCCATTCCACAGGGGGGAATTCCCGACAGTGAGGTTTACCTGTGCTTTCAATGATTGTGAAGCAGGTGCTGTGGCTGCTGAGGGAGAGAGAGGGGGTATGGGAAGTGTCCAACATCGCCATAGTGTGCTGACAGTTGTGCCGCTAGCCGGGGGCTTCTGCCAGGACAGTGGGGGGCTGTGGAAGAGTAGCGGGGGTAGGGGTGGGGGGGGGGGTTGGCCATGTGGTGGGCTGCGGGGTCAGGGTGGGTGGGTATGGAACACCATTGCCGCAGCCTGCAAGGCAGCCATGCAGCTGGGCACACCACTGACTATCTGCAGTGAACTTATGCCATGGGTCACACGGGTGTCCCCCTAGGCCACCCTCCTGGGTACCCTCTGGCCCCAACCGACCCATCTACGGGCTGGGTGTGCTCCAATGCAACCAATGAGATCTTGTTGACTGGGATGAACGCATGTGGGGAATGAAGTGTGTATATGCAGCATCAGCTAGTCAACCTCTTGGGTGTCAATCCCGCCCCGGTGAATCAGAGACCGTTTTTCATTGGAATCGGTCGTGTTCCTGTCGTAGAAGTCCTCTTGTAGTTTTCCTGTCGTAGAAGTCCACAAATCCTGCCCCGGCGTCAACATCAGGAACGGGGAGTCCGGCCAACAGGGTAATTGAAAAGCTAACTCGGTGTCTTATTCAACAGGAAGTCTTGTCACTTTGGTTGATGTATCTGCCGTGTTCCCTTTCTCGTACAATTATTATTCTTTGGAGTTATCACGTGTTGTATCGCATCAGAGTCTGGTACCTTCGTCATTGGGATCTGTACAGTGCAACCCGGGCAATTTGTCTTACTGACAGAAACTACAATACCAACGTTGAATACAGAGCGGTTGCACAGCTGATAATATGCTGGTCATGTTCAGAATGCACTCGTTCATAACGAAAGATGTGGGGGCTGTGTCCACTGGCACAATCTGGGCAGAATTGGCCAAACTAACACAAAAGATAGGGGAATTTTAAGCGCAAGTGAATTGTGCTTGAAATCACTTAAAATTTCATGTTCTCTGTAATCTTTCCCACTGGTTCAAGATTTAATTGGCTGGATCAGACCAGCTCACAAAACTGAGCACTCCGCAGGTCAGAATTTATTTTTCTAAATTTAAAGTACCCAATTCTTTTTTTCCAATTAAGGGAAAAAGGGGCAATTTGGCGTGGTCAATCCACCTACCCTGCACATGTTTGGGTTGTGTGGGGTGAGACCCACGCAGGCACGGGGAGAATGTGACCCACACGGCACGGATAGCGACCCGGAGTCAGGATCGAACGCGGGTCCTCGGCGCCGTGAGGCACCAGTGCTAACCATTGCACCATCATGCCGCCCTGCCATAGGTCAGAACTGAGGGATTCATTTGATTGTGCTGATTCGGGAAGGAATCTCCAAAATAACGCTCACCTTCTTTAGCATACTGTCAACAATAAGTGAATGCACTAATATTTTAAGTGATATCAATACATCTTAAATCTACGAACAAACTTATCGGGGTACACACAATGAAACAGTTAGATATAAATAGTTAGATGGTTCAGTATAGATTTAAAAAATTATTTTCTATGATTTTGATACGCTGATTTACTCTGAAGTGGAGGTGCTCTTATTAAAATCTCATTTCCAGTTGTATTAATAAAACTGGACCAGGTTATCACTCAGAACGGTTCGACTGGAAAGAGAAAAAAAGAAACAATTGCACTCTATTCGACTGGTTCACTGAAGATTTAACGTTTGTTTAATTAGGCAAATTAATTTCATTGTCAATGTAAACTGCAACGGAACCAACTCAATTTTGATCACATTTTGGTTCCAATTTTCCAGTTGAACCACCTGTTCCTTGTTTTTAATTCAATGGCATTATTAATTTTATTTTACCCTCCTTCTGTGTCCCTTTCAGGTCCACCCACCTTGCCTTCACCGAGACAACCACAAACGTCCTCATGACTGCTGCCACATTTAGCAGCCAGCAGGGGGAGCTTAAGTATAAGTCCCACAAGGTGGAAACAACCATTTTTTTACTCCCCTTCAGCTGAACAATGCTCCTTTCTAAATCTTGGGTGCTGCCCATAGATAGCTGCCAACTTTCCACCTGAAATCAAGGCAAGATCTGCAGTTCTTCAAGCCCTTAACTTTGCAGATCCCCAAAAGGATCTACATTGACAGATATAAATACAGCACAGAATTGTTACGACGCAGAAGGAGGCCCATCGTTTCTGCACTACTTCGAAACGAGCATATGTTTTTATAAATTTAGAGTACCCAATTAAGGGGCAATTCAGCGTGGCCAATCCACCTAGCTTGCACACCTTTTGGATCGTGGGGGCAAAACCCACGCAAACACGGGGAGAATGTGCAAACTCCACACGGACAGTGACCCAGAGCCGGGATCGAACCTGGGACCTCGGCGCCGTGAGGCTGCAGGGCTAACCCACTGCACCACAGTGCTGCCCAGCAAACGAACATATATACACAATATAAATTATATTATATATATTTATTGTATGTCGACACAGGATAGAGGCAAAAGCAGCATATTTTCTTAATCATACTGTGCACAAATGCCATTTTTATATCCTGTCTATAAAAGCATTGAAATTCGTGAGTCGTCATTACCTCTGTCTAGAAAGGTTGATAGAATCATATCAAGGGACAATGCTACTGAAAATACCATCAAGCAGTTTCTATAAATCAGTCTTATTTGACAGATTACTGGCAGTAGATATATTGTCCTACCTGCTAAGTTTGTCAGAAAAGTGAATAAATAAAAATGAATAAAACTCCTTCGCCCGTATGTCTACATTTTGTTGGGATTAACAACAAGGGACAACTTACTGGTGATCCCACTACCAGCTGCAGAGAACAGGTCCCTCATGCATTCCTCAGCCATACCTTCAAGTGGCCGACATTGATTGCAACACAAATTGTCCACACACCTCAATAGCCAGCCACAGATATTAAGCACTGACCCGCTTCATTTCCCACTTTATTAAATTGAGCTGTTTCAAAAAGAATCAATAAAGTCATTAAAATTCAATAGGTTTAATGTGAAAACGAAAGCTATATGTTGTTTTTTTAACTTTCCCCTCGCCCCAAGTCATGTTGCAACAGACTACAAGTCCCCGGTGCGATGCCCCTCCCTCCCCAGGGGCTCCCACCACCAATGTGAAATCCTGCAGGGATCTAAGAATCGACTTTTCTTTCAGGTTCCGCTGGTTCTGGGGCACTCATTATAGTGGCCGCTTAGTCACAACGAGCAGATGGTACATCTCCTTTAGCTGCACGTTCTAATGAGGGCACTGCCCATTCCCTGTAGCAGTTTAACCACTTCACATTGCACACAATCAATCAATCACTTCAAAACATATAATGAAGTCAATTCAAAAGAAAAATCACACACGTCCTGCTTCAACTTCTCTGGAAACAATTAGGAAGCTGAACACCAGTTCTTATATTGCACTGTCCAGAAGGTATTGTGTCCTAAATGTATGCAAACAACTTCAAATGTAACATGTGCTGCATCTTTCATTTCTTTCTAGGGGTTAAAACAATTGTAAGCCTCCTTGTACCTCACATAGGAATGTTAAAAGTCCATTCTGATTCGGATTACTCTCACATACCTCACCACCCCCAGCCCACTGACCAACCCCCAATAACCTCAAGCAACCCAAATTATTCCACGGGCAGCACAGCGTGCGTTGGCAACAAGAGATATTAACGACTCTACATTCTGCCAAGAATCACTGTTTATCCTGGCTTGCCTATCAGGTCAAAACGCCCAAGCAACTGGTCACCCACCTTTCTCCGCCGACTCTTCGCACTGTGTGAGAATAGCTGAGAGCTCACGCAGTGTCTGCGGGTTTACCCAACACTATCCTGGATCACATTACACAGGCCGGGAGCGGGGACCTGCAGTCAGTCAGGATAGGCTGAAGCTCCCAGCTGTTTCTCCCAGTCATGGAGAGAGAGAGAGAGCTAGGCGAAACTACCTTCAACCTTTTCGACCGAGGTTAACATAATACAAGGAGTGTACAGGCACAAGACAACCTTCTTTAACAATGGCTGTTATGAGTCGTTGGGAAGGAGGAGGATCTGCAGCAGCGTCTGATCCTTTTGTGAATGAAAAAAATCAGCAGACTAGCTTTCCGGAGGGGCAGAGGGTGACAACTTTGCTTGGAACGAGCCGCGTGTGTTTGTGGACTGCTCTGGGTCAGCTATTTCTCTACCCAACCTTCTCCCCCCGCCCCCGCTTTATGCAAGACTGTCTGAGTTTTCCAACAGGTCTATTTCAATTTTGTTCTACATGTCTGAATTCCACTAAATTAGTTTTGTCTGCGCGCACAAGCAGCAGATCAATTGCATCTGTTTGCACTCTGGGGCTGAATTAATAACATGAGATAAAATTAGACTGTAGGTACTGAATGCGTAAATTTGTCTCCATCAGTCTCTAATAAACCAGTTTATATTCAACACTCTTCGCACCCACCTGCGTTGCAGGATTTTCTCAAACAGACTGGTGTGAATTAAGTTTCAGCTTCAGAGGCCACACTGAAAGCAGTCTCCCTGATCTCCCCCCTCCCAGTTCCTAATCTGTGCACTGCCACTGATCAAATATTAAAATTAAGCAGTGGCACTTATTTTCCAGTTTTAACATGAGGCTTTGTGAAATACTAACTTCTAGTTTCCCCACTATCTCCCAATTTGCCTTGCAGATCACATTACAGTGGCTGCCAGAGGATCCTGCTCCATGTTTGAGTCTGGGAAGAGTGGGGCCGCGATCAATTAGATCTGAACTTGGACCGGGCGGCACAGTGGCACAGTGGTTAGCACAGTTGCTTCACAGCTCCAGGGTCCCAGCTTCGATTCCCGGCTCGGGTCATTGTCTGCGTGGAGTCTGCACGTTCTCCCCGTGTGTGCGTGGGGTTCCTCCCGGGGCTCGAGTTTCCTCCCACAGTCCAAAGATGTGCAGGTTAGGTGGATTAGCCATGCTAAACTGCCCTTAGTGTCCAAAAAGGTTGGGTGGGGTTACAGGGATAGTGTGGAGGTGTGGACTTGGGTAGGGTGTTCTTTCCAAAGGCTGGTACAGACTTGATGGGCTGATGGGCCTCCTTCAAACTAATGTGGCAGGGGGATGGGAACCAATGCAGGAAGTTGGAAGGTAGTAAAACAGGGACAGAAATAAAAGGCAGTAAGGGGGAAAGTGTAAGGCAGAGAAGCCATAGTCAAAAATCAAAAAGGGCAACAGTACAAGATACAGTGACTGAGGGGAGCTCAGTGAATAGGACCAGGAATACTAAAAGAAATAAAACGGGAAGTGAAAACATTAATGGTAAGCGACGCAGCAGGTTGTTACAGGAAGATATGGGTTCGACGACAAGGAAAATTAGGAGAAAGGTTAAGAGGAAATATAACTTAGGAGAGGTTACTGATCGAGGTGTTAAGATTAAGAACAGAGGTAAAAAAGCCAACATAAGTGTACTTTACCTGAATGCTCGTAGTATTCGGAATAAGGTAAATGAGTTGATGGCGCAAATCATCGTGAATGATTATGATTTAGTGGCCATTACTGAAACATGGTTAAAGGATGGTCACGACTGGGAGTTAAATATCCGAGGGTATCAAACTTTTCGGAAGGACAGAGTGGATGGTAAGGGAGGTGGTGTAGCTCTGTTATTTAAGGATGACATCCGGGCAACAGTAAGGGATGACATCGGTGCTATGGAGGATAAGGTTGAATCCATTTGGGTGGAAATCAGGAATAGTAAGGCGAAAAAGTCACTGATAGGAGTAATCTATAGGCCACCAAATAGTAACATTATGGTGGGGCAGGCAATAAACAAAGAAATAACAGATGCATGTAGAAATGGTACAGCAGTTATCATGGGGGATTTTAATCTACATGTTGATTGGTTTAACCAGGTCGGTCAAGGCAGCCTTGAGGAGGAGTTTATAGAATGTATCCGCGATAGTTTCCTCGAACAGTATGTAATGGAACCTACGAGGGAACAAGCGGTCCTAGATCTGGTCCTGTGTAATGAGACAGGATTGATTCAGGATCTCATAGTTAGGGATCCTCTCGGAAGGAGCGATCACAATATGGTGGAATTTAAAATACAGATGGAGGGTGAGAAGGTAAAATCAAGCACGAGTGTTTTGTGCTTAAACAAAGGAGATTACAATGGGATGAGAGAAGAACTAGCTAAGGTAGGCTGGGAGCAAAGACTTTATGGTGAAACAGTTGAGGAACAGTGGAGAACCTTCCAAGTGATTTTTCACAGTGCCCAGCAAAGGTTTATACCAACAAAAAGGAAGGACGGTAAAAAGAGGGAAAATCGACCGTGGATATCTAAGGAAATAAGGGAGAGTATCAAATTGAAGGAAAAAACATACAAAGTAGCAAAGATCAGTGGGAGACTAGAGGACTGGGAAATCTTTAGGGGGCAACAGAAAGCTACTAAAAAAGCTATAAAGAAGAGTAAGATAGCTTACGAGAGTAAACTTGCTCAGAATATAAAAACAGATAGTAAAAGTTTCTACAAATACATAAAACAAAAAGAGTGGCTAAGGTAAATATTGGTCCTTTAGAGGATGAGAAGGGAGATTTAATAATGGGAGATGAGGAAATGGCTGAGGAACTGAACAGGTTTTTTGGGTCGGTCTTCACAGTGGAAGACACAAATAACATGCCAGTGACTGATGGAAATGAGGCTATGACAGGTGAGGACCTTGAGAGGATTGATATCACCAAGGAGGTAGTGATGGGCAAGCTAATGGGGCTAAAGGTAGACAAGTCTCCTGGCCCTGATGGAATGCATCCCAGAGTGCTAAAAGAGATGGCTAGGGAAATTGCAAATGCACTAGTGATAATTTACCAAAATTCACTAGACTCTGGGGTGGTCCCGGCGGATTGGAAATTAGCAAACGTGACACCACTGTTTAAAAAAGGAGGTAGGCAGAAAGTGGGTAATTATAGGCCAGTGAGCTTAACTTCGGTAGTAGGGAAGATGCTGGAATCTGTCATCAAGGAAGAAATAGCGGGGCATCTGGATGGAAATTGTCCCATTGGACAGACGCAGCATGGGTTCATAAAGGGCAGGTCGTGCCTAACTAATTTAGTGGAATTGTTTGAGGACATTAACAGTGCGGTCGATAACGGGGAGCCAATGGATGTGGTATATCTGGATTTCCAGAAAGCCTTTGACAAGGTGCCACACAAAAGGTTGTTGCATAAGATAAAGATGCATGGCATTAAGGGGAAAGTAGTAGCATGGATCGAGGATTGGTTAATTAATAGAAAGCAAAGAGTGGGGATTAATGGGTGTTTCTCTGGTTGGCAATCAGTAGCTAGTGGTGTCCCTCAGGGATCAGTGTTGGGCCCACAACTGTTCACAATTTACATAGATGATTTGGAGTTGGGGACCAAGGGCAATGTGTCCAAATTTGCAGACGACACTAAGATAAGTGGTAAAGCAAAAAGTGCAGAGGATACTGGAAGTCTGCAGAGGGATTTGGATAGGCTAAGTGAATGGGCTAGGGTCTGGCAGATGGAATACAATGTTGACAAATGTGAGGTTATCCATTTTGGTAGGAATAACAGCAAAAGGGATTATTATTTAAATGATAAAATATTAAAACATGCTGCTGTGCAGAGAGACCTGGGTGTGCTAGTGCATGAGTCGCAGAAAGTTGGTTTTCAGGTGCAACAGGTGATTAAGAAGGCAAATGGAATTTTGTCCTTCATTGCTAGAGGGATGGAGTTTAAGACTAGGGAGGTTATGCTGCAATTGTATAAGGTGTTAGTGAGGCCACACCTGGAGTATTGTGTTCAGTTTTGGTCTCCTTACTTGAGAAAGGACGTACTGGCACTGGAGGGTGTGCAGAGGAGATTCACTAGGTTAATCCCAGAGCTGAAGGGGTTGGATTACGAGGAGAGGTTGAGTAGACTGGGACTGTACTCATTGGAATTTAGAAGGATGAGGGGGGATCTTATAGAAACATATAAGATTATGAAGGGAATAGATAGGATAGATGCGGGCAGGTTGTTTCCACTGGTGGGTAAAAGCAGAACTAGGGGGCATAGCCTCAAAATAAGGGGAAGTAGATTTAGGACTGAGTTTAGGAGGAACTTCTTCACCCAAAGGGTTGTGAATCTATGGAATTCCTTGCCCAGTGAAGCAGTAGAGGCTCCTTCATTAAATGTTTTTAAGATAAAGATAGATCGTTTTTTGAAGAATAAAGGGATTAAGGGTTATGGTGTTCGGGCCGGAAAGTGGAGCTGAGTCCACAAAAGATCAGCCATGATCTCATTGAATGGTGGAGCGGGCTCGAGGGGCCAGATGGCCTACTCCTGCTCCTAGTTCTTATGTTCTTATGTTCTGCACTGAAAATTCTATGATCTATGAGGCTATCCAGTTGGATGATCAGCCATAATCATAATGAATGGCGGAGAAGGCTCGAAGAACCAAATGGCCTCCTCCTTCACCTATTTTCTATGTGTACCTCAGGTTCTTTTGCAAATCATTTTAAATCTGTGCTCTCTGGTTACTGGTCCTTCAGCCATTGAAAAGATTTCCATACCAAAACCAGTTATAGTTTTGTACACCTCCATCAAGTTTCTGTTCTTCTGCTTAAAAGACCAGCCCCAGCTTCTCACACAACTGAACTCCCTCATCCCTGGTAGCCTCCTCATAAATATTTCATGCAACACCCCCGTAAGGCTTTGACAAGCTTCCAAAAGGCTGATGCCCGGAAATAGAAGCAATACTTCAGCTGAGGCTTAACCAGCGTTTTATAATGTTTTAACACAAGTTCCTCGCTCTTGTGCTGTGTTAACAAAGCCAAGAATCCCACCTGCTTTATAACAACCGTCTCTGGGGCTGGTTTAGCACACTGGGCTAAATCGCTGGCTTTTAAAGCAGACCAAGGCAGGCCAGCAGCATGGTTCGATTCCCGTACCAGCCTCCCTGAACAGGCACCGGAGTGTGGCGACTAGGGGCTTTTCACAGTAACTTCACTGAAGCCTACTTCATTTCATTTTTCTCACTTATCTGGCCACCTTCAAAGCTTTGTGTGCCTGCTCCTCCGGGTCTCTCTGCACTATTCAGTTCAGATTGGCTCTTCGCATTCTTCCTCCCAAGATGGATCACTTGATGCATCTTTGCTTTACATTTCAACTGGCAAGTGTCTGCCCATTTCATCAGTCTATCGACGGCCTTCAGAAGTTTGTTACCTCCTCTGAAGTCTCTCATTGAGAAGTTTCAGATCATCAAAGTCCAGGTCATTAATGTGTGTAAAGAGTAGTAATCCTAATACCAACCCATGGGGAACACTGCTGTATATTTCCTCCAGTCTGCTCTCTGCTCCTTACCCAATTAAACATTTTTTTTTTTCGAGTACCCAATTCTTTTTTTTCCAATTAAAGGGCAATTTGGCATGGCCAGTCCACCTACCCTGCACATCTTTGGGTTGTGGGGTGAGACCCACGCAGACATGGGGAGAATGTGCAAACTCCACACGGACAGTGTCCCGGAGCTGGGGTCAAACCATTCCTACCAGGCCCAATCAAATTTTAAACTGGACAAAAATGCCAACTTTCCACATACTTTTTTTCAGGAAAACTTTGAAGCTCATTGCTTTTGGAGCTCAGGAGCTAATTGTACGAAGCTCCATTGGTAAAGAGGAGGAGGCCTCACCAGACAGGACCATGTGGCATAGTTAAGATCACAACAACCGCAGGTCCATTTATATCTTTACCGTGAAACTCCCGTGCCCGTACATTCATACAAATGTAAAATAGATGGCATGGGAAAGTACTGTTGTCTTGGTTACACCATTAAAAAAAAAAATTTAGCATGCCCAATTTTATTTTTTCCAATTAAGGGGCAATTTAGCGTGGCCAATTCACCTACCCTGCACATCTGTGGGGTGTGGGGGTGAAACCCACGCAGACACGGGGAGAATGTGCAAATGCCACCTGGAGAGTGACCCTGGGCCGGGATTCAAACCCGGGTCCTCAGCACCGTATGCAGCAGTGCTAACCACTGTGCCACCACGCTGCCCTGTTACACCATTTTGTAATGCTGCCTTATCACCTCCTTTCCCAATTTTTTTGAACTCTGGCTGACAGTGGTTCAGCACAACTGAATAAAAGAAGGGCAGCACGGTGATTAGCATAGCTAAATTGGCTTTTCACTGGATATGTGCAACCGACGGAGGGCAGCTTTTGGGAAGAAGGAGATGATTTTAGTCAGGTAATTGCAGTAATCTAGGGCGTCATTCTCCGACCCCCCGCCGGGTCGGAGAATGGCCGTTGGCCGCCGTGAATCCCGCCCCCGCCGAAGTCTCCGCTCCCGGAGATTGGGCGGGGGCGGGAATCCGGCCGCGCCGGTTGGCGGGACCCCCCGCTGGATTCTCCGGCCCGGATGGGCCGAAGTCCCGCCCAGGAATTGCCTGTCCCGCCGGCGTAAATCAAACCTGGTATTTACCGGCGGGACCAGGCGGCGTGGGCAGGCTCCGGGGTCCTGGGGGGGGGGGCGCGGGGCGATCTGACCCCGGGGGGTGCCCCCACAGTGGCCTGGCCCGCGATCGGGGCCCACCGATCCGCAGGCGGGCCTGTGCCGTGGGGGCACTCTTTCCCTTCCGCCTCCGCTACGGCCTCCACCATGGCGGAGGCGGAAGAGACTCTCCCCACTGCGCATGCGCGGGAAACTGACAGCGGCCGCTGACGCTCCCGCGCATGCGCTGGGAAACTGACAGCGGCCGCTGACGCTCCCGCGCATGCGCCGCATTTCCGCGCCAGCTGGCGGGGAAACAAACGCCATTTCCGCCAGCTGGCGGGGCGGAAATCCCTCCGGCGTCGGCCTAGCCCCTCAATGTTGGGGCTAGGCCGCCAAAGACGCGGAGCCTTCCGCACCTTTGGGCCGGCGCGATGCCCGTCTGATTGGCGCCGGCTTTGGCGCCAGTCGGCGGACATCCCGCCGTTGGGGGAGAATTTCGCCCCTAGTCTTTCTTTCTATGAGGTCAAAGTGCCAGGATACATGGAAACCAGCACCTTGTTCCAATGCAAAAAGTGCATATGGAGGACACCATTGCTAAACTGATGAAACTCTAAGTGCAAGCAAAGAAAAATGCTTCAAGCTTCTACACCTTTACATTGCTCAATTGTTAATAGGTAGTGATCACATTTTGCTGCATGTAAGCACTGGATGAAGTTCCAGTCAATCAACAATGACCATTTAGGTACACAATGTGAGCATTGCTGGTAAAGCCACCACTTACTTTTGCCCTTTTTTACATACATAGATACATAGAAGATAGGAGCAAGAGACCTTTTGGCCCTTCGAGCATGCTCCTCCATTTATCACGATAATGGCTGATCATCCAACTCAATAGTATAATCCTGCATTCTCCCCATAGTCTTTGATCCCATTCTCCCCAAGTGCTATATCTAACCGCCTCTTGAATATATTCAATGTTTTGGCATCAACTACTTCCTGTGGTAATGAATTCCACAGGCTCACCACTCTTTGGGTGAAGAAATGTCTCCTCATTTCTGTCCAAAATGGTTTCCCCTGAATCCTCAGACTGTGATCCCTGGTTCTGGACATACTCATCATTAGGAACATCTTCCCTGCATCTACCTTGTCTGGTCTTGTTAGAATTTTATAAGTCTCTATGAGATCACCCTCCTTCTTCTGAACTCCAGCGAGAAGAATCCTAACCTAGTCAATCTCTCCTCATGTGACAGTCCCGTCATCCCTGGAATCAGTCTGGTAAACCTTCGCTGCGCTCCCTCGAGAGCAAGAACATCCTTCCTCAGAAAAGGAGACCAAAACTGCACACAATATTCTAGATGTGGCCTCACCAAGACACTGTATAATTGCAGCAACACATCCCTGCTTCTGTACTCAAAGCCTCTTGCAATGAAGGCCAACATACCATTAGCCTTCTTTACCGCCTGCTAAACCTGCATGCTTACCTTCAGCGAATGGTGCACCACAACACCCAGGTCCCGCTGCACACTCCCCTCTCCCAATTTACAACCATTCAGGTAGTAATCTATCTTCCTGTTTTTGCTTCCAAAGTGAATAACCTCACACTTATCTGCATCTGCTATTGATTTGCCCACTCACCCAACCTGTCCAGATCATGCTGTAGGATCCCTGCATCCTCGACACAGTTCACCCTCCCACCCAACTTGTTATCATCTGCAAACTTTGTGATGTCACATTTTGCTCCCTCATCCAAATCATTAATATATATTGTGAATAGCTGGGTCCCATCACCGATCCCTGTGGCACCCCACAAGTTACTGCCTGCCAATTTGAAAAGGACCCATTAATTCCTACACTTTGTTTCCTCTCTGCCATCCAGTTTTCTAACCATCTCAATACACTTTCCCCAAACCTATGCGCTTTAATTTTGCACAATAATCTCTCATGCGGGACTTTGTCAAAAGCCTTCCAAAAGTCCAAATATACCACATCGACTGGCTCCCCCTTGTCAACTGTACTGGTTACATCTTCAAAAATGTCCAACAGATTTGCCGAGCATGATTCCCCTTCATAAATCCATGCTGACTCTGACTGAATTTTCCCCACTACCAATGTTAGGCTTACTGGTCTATAAGAACAACAAGCACATAACATAGAACATACAGTGCAGAAGGAGGCCTTTCGGCCCATCAAGTCTGCACCGACCCACTTAAGCCCTCACTTCCCCCCTATCCCCGTAACCCAATACCCCTCCTAACCTTTTTGGCCACTAAGGGCAATTTATCATGGCCAATCCACCTAACCTGCACGTCTTTGGACTGTGGGAGGAAACAGGAGCACCCGGAGGAAACCCACGCAGACACGCAGTCTCTGCTTTCTCTCTACCTCCCTTTTTAAATAATGGAGTGACATGAGCTACCCTCCAATCTGCAGGGACTATTCCAGAATCTATATAACCCCGTAAGATGACCACCAATGCTTCCATTATTTCCAGAGCCACCTCCTTAAGCACTCTGGGATGCAGATTCTCAGGTCCTGGGGATTTATCCACCTTCAATCCCATCAATTTTCCCAGCACCATTTCTCTAATAATGTCGATCTCCCTCAGTTCTTCCCTCTCACTAAACCTTTCATTCTCCAACATTTCTGGTGTCTGATTTGTGTCCTCTTTTGTGAAGACAGAACCAAAGTATATATTCAATTGCTCAGCCATTTCTTTGTCCCTCATTATGAACTTATACTGCCTGATCAAAAGCATAGGCCCATGGATTAATTATTGAGCAACATAACCACTATGTTACCCCATTCAATGGTTTGAAGCATTAGTATAATACAGCTGTCATTTTGATAAGGGACCCTGAGTGACTTGCCAAACAGAAGACAGTTAAGAGTCAACCACATAATAATCATAATAATCTTTACTGGTGTCACAAGTTCGGCTTACATTAACACTGCAATGAAGTTACCGTGAAAATCCCCTAGTCACCACACTCCAGTGTTTGTTCGGGTAGACTGAGGGAGAATTCAGAATGTCCAATTCACCTAACAAGCAAGTCTTTCGGGACTAGTGGGAGGAAACCAGAGCACCCGGAGGAAATCCATGCAGACACAGGGAGAACATGCAGACTCCGCACAGACGGTGACCCAAACCGGGAATCAAACCCAAGTCCCTGGCGCTGTGAAGTAACAGTACTAACCACTGTGCTACCGTACCACATTGCTGTGGGTCACACATAGGCCACGCCAGGTAAGGATGGCAAATTGCCTTTCCTAAAGGACATTTCTGAACTAGATATTTTAAAATTACAATTCAGTAGTTACATGCTCACCAGGACAGATACTAGCTTTTTATTCCAGAACTATTAAATTAACTAATTTAAATTTCCTAGTGACTTTGGCAGGATTTGGACTTATACCGCCTGATCAATAGCCTAGGCCCATGGATTAATTATTGAGCAACATGACCACTATGTTACCCCATTCAATGGTTTGGAGCATTAGTATAACACAGCTGTCATTTTGCCCCCACTACTATTGGTAGTATTTTACAAGGGCCAAGTATATTACATTAACGCCTGTTTCTCTCTGCTGCCATAATTTATCAAGACGACAGATCAATTTTCTGCTTTTGGCTGTAGAATTTACTCGTGCTCCTTAGCTACAGAGAAACTGTTCTATAATCACTGGGAATTGTGGATTATGTTTCACTCTTTGCAGGATATGCCCCTACACGAGGATAAAACTGGCTTGCTGGCTGAAGAAGCTGGTTATTTAAAAAAAAAAACAGCTCAGAGGAGAAGAAAGAACTGAGAGAGCAAACGTGAAACCACTGGAATTATTTAAGAAACAGTGAGATGTCACTTCAGGTCATTCTGGATGGATGAACTAAAATGGGCCAGATCATCTTTCTCATCCATATTCACCTGGTGACACAAAACAATGACCTTAAGAGTTAGACGTCACCAAATACAAAGGGGCAACCTTGGATTTCAGTAGAGCTGCTGATTGCTTACAGATTTATACAGTTTGTTAATTCGGCAGCAGTTAGAATATGGTGTCCAGTTACAGATCCCTACTGGTGGAAAGATATAAACATGCAGAAGATACCCAGGAGAAGAGTTTTTAGGTATGAGCAGAGAATAGAGAAATTGGCTTTCTTTTCTTCAGATCAAAAAACTTAATCTGATAAAGGCATTGAAAATTACCAGAGCGCCTGATGCTGTGAATGAGAAAACATGTTTCCCACTGGTTGGTGAATTGGTAACCAGGAGCCATGAATTAAACACCATCACAAGAGGCCAAAGGGACTAGTTAGAAGAGTTCTTTCAATACAAAGGATTACAGCGATGTGAGACATTCCACCAGAAATAATGGTGGAACCCGTAGTTGATTTTTGAGAGGAAAGCGGTTAAATATTTGTGAAAAAAATCGGAATAAAGGAAGATAAGAGGACGAAGTTGACAGGTTGCTCAAAGAGCTGGCAAAGGCTTGGTGGACCAAATGGTTTCTTGTGTTGTGGAATTTTGTGATTCTATGAACCTACATTGCCATTCAAATCCATTTGCCATAATTAAACACAGGTTGTCTCAGTTGCTAGTATTTCTACCTGAGCAAAAAAGGTTATGGGTTCAGACCTGAATCAACACCTTGAGGCCACAATCTAACGTACATATCTGAACAATGCTGCCTTTCTGGAAGTGTCATATTTCAGATGTAAATTTAATCATGCCTTATTCCAGGTGGATGGATGTCAAGGCACTGTTAAAGAAGAGCATCCTAAACACCGTTACAACAAAATAATCCAAATAACTTGATCCATTGGTCTATTGTTATTTGTGGAGTCTTCTGTAAGAAGTGGCTGCCTGGACATTCGGAGCACTTCACAGTAACTCATTGCATACAGAGAGTGTTTGGCTGGCTCTGAGAGACGCAGAGGTGGAGCTGTATAAACTGAAATGTTTTAATGCTGTACATTGCAAGGTGATGCCGTGGGATTGCTTGCTTTCATGTTTCCCTTTGTGAACCAGGCTGAGGAGTTAACCAGACAAAGGAATGACCTTGCATGACTCAAAATCCTAACTGAAGCTGTCTGCCTTTCTACCTCTCGCACCCCCCTCCCCCCCACTCCAACCCACTGCAGCACCCGCCCATCACTCCTTCTCTGCCGAGCTCTCAGACTAAGGTCGGTGCAATTTAATTAGACATTGACTAGAATTGGACAAGGTGGTCACACATGAAAGTCTCCTAAGAACATGAACAATAGCATTATTCAGCAAAATTCCCTTCTTCCTTGCTGCTCTGCTCATGAACAACCTGGATGATTGTCATCTATGTGCACGGCCATCAAGCACATTTTTCTTCCAAGGCTGCGATTTGATCATCATCAAACCTGCAGCCATCCTGAATAATAAGGATTTTCTTTAAAATAAAAGGGCTTGCAGAAATAAAGTCCCAATTGAAGTTAATAAGAGGTACTGCTGTTTTATGACTGTGGGTTGACAAAGGTCTGACAGTGGGGAGCCAGGACCCAATAGAGAGCCTATTAACAGCACATACATGAGCAGGTGCACTTGGAATTTCTACACTCACCCAAAGCCACAGAGAAGCAACATGAAATTTTTTTTTTTTAAAAACAGGTAAAAAGCAGCATGTGAACAACCCTATTCATTTTATTACTCTCACGATAGATTGCAGCTAATGGTAAATGCTCTTTCTACACTAGGGTACGCGTAGAAAAACATCCAACACAACGGAGAGACCAACTTAAAACCTGCCGCTGGAACAGACAGCTCTGGGTTTGCCTGAGACCATTTGACTAACATTCAGTGCAAACACGTTAAGGGGATGCGGCCCTCCCCAAACCAGCCCTGAGGTCAGAAAGGGGCCTCACGGGCAGCACGGTGGCGCAGTGGGTTAGCCCTGCTGCCTCACCGCGCTGAGGTCCCAAGTTCGATCCCGGCTCTGGGTCACTGTCCGCGTGGAGTTTGCACATTCTCCCCGTGTTTGCGTGGGTTTCACCTCCACAACCCAAAGATGTGTAGGGTAGGCGGATTGGCCATGCTAAATTGCCCCTTAATTGGAAAAAACGAATTGGGTACTCTAAATTTCTTAAAAGAAAGGGGCCTCCCACATTCCACAAGAGCCTCAGGTTTAGTCAACAAATGACTTTCATCTTAAACAATATAATTTCTGGAAAGAAGCACATTGGACTGGAGACTGTTGTGCATTAACTTGGAGTTTACACGTTCTCCCCTTGTCCGTGGGGTTTCACCCCCACAACCCAAAGATGTGCAGGGTAGGTGGATTGGCCACACTAAATTGCCCCTTAATTGGAAAAATTAATTGGGTACTCTAAATTTATTTTTAAAAAAGAAGTGTGCATAACAGGGGGGGTCTCAGTCATTCCAGACTGTGCTTTTCCTCAGGTCACTTCACTACGAAATTTCAATTTGTATTCGGTATTGGTTAAGTACGATTTTTCATGAAAAGGTTGCAAACTTCGTGATATGTCTAGCTCCATTCACTTGTTCCTCATTTTGATTGCAAACAGCTGATATTGTGGGAACAATTATGTCCGTGGACTTCGACCGCCAATTTCCCGCCATAACTATTATAAGGCCCGGAAAGGATTCCACACCGAGTCAAATAGGCGGAGTCAAAGGATAAAGCTTTAATGCATCAGAAGAAGAGTATGGAGCAGTTACTATACTACAGGGGCTAGCTCACAGTTCATGTCCCTCCAGTTTTGTACAGGATGTAGAAGGGGGTGCCCCACCCCTCAGTGGGGGAGTATGTATTCCCCATTGGGAATATCAATTCCCCACTCTCATATGTGTCCCATGACCTGCCTACGGTTTCATTAGGTTATGAAAATAACTTTGGTGGAAGATCAAGGGAATATAGGAACATAGGAGCAGAAGTAGGCAATTAAGCTCTTCAAGCCTGCTGCGCCGTCCAATCAGATCATGGCTGATCTCTTCCTGGTCTCAAATCCAACTCCCTACCTGTCCCCATATCCCTTTGACCCATTTTTAAAAATCAGAATATATCTATCTCCTTCTTGAACCATTTAATGATTCAGACTCCAACGCACTATAGGGCAGTAAGTTCAACAGATTCACCACCCTCTGTGAGAACCGGGAATCAAACCCAAGTCCCTGGCGCTGTGAAGTAACAGTACTAACCACTGTGCTACCGTACCACATTGCTGTGGGTCACACATAGGCCACGCCAGGTAAGGATGGCAAATTGCCTTTCCTAAAGGACATTTCTGAACTAGATATTTTAAAATTACAATTCAGTAGTTACATGCTCACCAGGACAGATACTAGCTTTTTATTCCAGAACTATTAAATTAACTAATTTAAATTTCCTAGTGACTTTGGCAGGATTTGGACTTATACCGCCTGATCAATAGCCTAGGCCCATGGATTAATTATTGAGCAACATGACCACTATGTTACCCCATTCAATGGTTTGGAGCATTAGTATAACACAGCTGTCATTTTGCCCCCACTACTATTGGTAGTATTTTACAAGGGCCAAGTATATTACATTAACGCCTGTTTCTCTCTGCTGCCATAATTTATCAAGACGACAGATCAATTTTCTGCTTTTGGCTGTAGAATTTACTCGTGCTCCTTAGCTACAGAGAAACTGTTCTATAATCACTGGGAATTGTGGATTATGTTTCACTCTTTGCAGGATATGCCCCTACACGAGGATAAAACTGGCTTGCTGGCTGAAGAAGCTGGTTATTTAAAAAAAAAAACAGCTCAGAGGAGAAGAAAGAACTGAGAGAGCAAACGTGAAACCACTGGAATTATTTAAGAAACAGTGAGATGTCACTTCAGGTCATTCTGGATGGATGAACTAAAATGGGCCAGATCATCTTTCTCATCCATATTCACCTGGTGACACAAAACAATGACCTTAAGAGTTAGACGTCACCAAATACAAAGGGGCAACCTTGGATTTCAGTAGAGCTGCTGATTGCTTACAGATTTATACAGTTTGTTAATTCGGCAGCAGTTAGAATATGGTGTCCAGTTACAGATCCCTACTGGTGGAAAGATATAAACATGCAGAAGATACCCAGGAGAAGAGTTTTTAGGTATGAGCAGAGAATAGAGAAATTGGCTTTCTTTTCTTCAGATCAAAAAACTTAATCTGATAAAGGCATTGAAAATTACCAGAGCGCCTGATGCTGTGAATGAGAAAACATGTTTCCCACTGGTTGGTGAATTGGTAACCAGGAGCCATGAATTAAACACCATCACAAGAGGCCAAAGGGACTAGTTAGAAGAGTTCTTTCAATACAAAGGATTACAGCGATGTGAGACATTCCACCAGAAATAATGGTGGAACCCGTAGTTGATTTTTGAGAGGAAAGCGGTTAAATATTTGTGAAAAAAATCGGAATAAAGGAAGATAAGAGGACGAAGTTGACAGGTTGCTCAAAGAGCTGGCAAAGGCTTGGTGGACCAAATGGTTTCTTGTGTTGTGGAATTTTGTGATTCTATGAACCTACATTGCCATTCAAATCCATTTGCCATAATTAAACACAGGTTGTCTCAGTTGCTAGTATTTCTACCTGAGCAAAAAAGGTTATGGGTTCAGACCTGAATCAACACCTTGAGGCCACAATCTAACGTACATATCTGAACAATGCTGCCTTTCTGGAAGTGTCATATTTCAGATGTAAATTTAATCATGCCTTATTCCAGGTGGATGGATGTCAAGGCACTGTTAAAGAAGAGCATCCTAAACACCGTTACAACAAAATAATCCAAATAACTTGATCCATTGGTCTATTGTTATTTGTGGAGTCTTCTGTAAGAAGTGGCTGCCTGGACATTCGGAGCACTTCACAGTAACTCATTGCATACAGAGAGTGTTTGGCTGGCTCTGAGAGACGCAGAGGTGGAGCTGTATAAACTGAAATGTTTTAATGCTGTACATTGCAAGGTGATGCCGTGGGATTGCTTGCTTTCATGTTTCCCTTTGTGAACCAGGCTGAGGAGTTAACCAGACAAAGGAATGACCTTGCATGACTCAAAATCCTAACTGAAGCTGTCTGCCTTTCTACCTCTCGCACCCCCCTCCCCCCCACTCCAACCCACTGCAGCACCCGCCCATCACTCCTTCTCTGCCGAGCTCTCAGACTAAGGTCGGTGCAATTTAATTAGACATTGACTAGAATTGGACAAGGTGGTCACACATGAAAGTCTCCTAAGAACATGAACAATAGCATTATTCAGCAAAATTCCCTTCTTCCTTGCTGCTCTGCTCATGAACAACCTGGATGATTGTCATCTATGTGCACGGCCATCAAGCACATTTTTCTTCCAAGGCTGCGATTTGATCATCATCAAACCTGCAGCCATCCTGAATAATAAGGATTTTCTTTAAAATAAAAGGGCTTGCAGAAATAAAGTCCCAATTGAAGTTAATAAGAGGTACTGCTGTTTTATGACTGTGGGTTGACAAAGGTCTGACAGTGGGGAGCCAGGACCCAATAGAGAGCCTATTAACAGCACATACATGAGCAGGTGCACTTGGAATTTCTACACTCACCCAAAGCCACAGAGAAGCAACATGAAATTTTTTTTTTTTAAAAACAGGTAAAAAGCAGCATGTGAACAACCCTATTCATTTTATTACTCTCACGATAGATTGCAGCTAATGGTAAATGCTCTTTCTACACTAGGGTACGCGTAGAAAAACATCCAACACAACGGAGAGACCAACTTAAAACCTGCCGCTGGAACAGACAGCTCTGGGTTTGCCTGAGACCATTTGACTAACATTCAGTGCAAACACGTTAAGGGGATGCGGCCCTCCCCAAACCAGCCCTGAGGTCAGAAAGGGGCCTCACGGGCAGCACGGTGGCGCAGTGGGTTAGCCCTGCTGCCTCACCGCGCTGAGGTCCCAAGTTCGATCCCGGCTCTGGGTCACTGTCCGCGTGGAGTTTGCACATTCTCCCCGTGTTTGCGTGGGTTTCACCTCCACAACCCAAAGATGTGTAGGGTAGGCGGATTGGCCATGCTAAATTGCCCCTTAATTGGAAAAAACGAATTGGGTACTCTAAATTTCTTAAAAGAAAGGGGCCTCCCACATTCCACAAGAGCCTCAGGTTTAGTCAACAAATGACTTTCATCTTAAACAATATAATTTCTGGAAAGAAGCACATTGGACTGGAGACTGTTGTGCATTAACTTGGAGTTTACACGTTCTCCCCTTGTCCGTGGGGTTTCACCCCCACAACCCAAAGATGTGCAGGGTAGGTGGATTGGCCACACTAAATTGCCCCTTAATTGGAAAAATTAATTGGGTACTCTAAATTTATTTTTAAAAAAGAAGTGTGCATAACAGGGGGGGTCTCAGTCATTCCAGACTGTGCTTTTCCTCAGGTCACTTCACTACGAAATTTCAATTTGTATTCGGTATTGGTTAAGTACGATTTTTCATGAAAAGGTTGCAAACTTCGTGATATGTCTAGCTCCATTCACTTGTTCCTCATTTTGATTGCAAACAGCTGATATTGTGGGAACAATTATGTCCGTGGACTTCGACCGCCAATTTCCCGCCATAACTATTATAAGGCCCGGAAAGGATTCCACACCGAGTCAAATAGGCGGAGTCAAAGGATAAAGCTTTAATGCATCAGAAGAAGAGTATGGAGCAGTTACTATACTACAGGGGCTAGCTCACAGTTCATGTCCCTCCAGTTTTGTACAGGATGTAGAAGGGGGTGCCCCACCCCTCAGTGGGGGAGTATGTATTCCCCATTGGGAATATCAATTCCCCACTCTCATATGTGTCCCATGACCTGCCTACGGTTTCATTAGGTTATGAAAATAACTTTGGTGGAAGATCAAGGGAATATAGGAACATAGGAGCAGAAGTAGGCAATTAAGCTCTTCAAGCCTGCTGCGCCGTCCAATCAGATCATGGCTGATCTCTTCCTGGTCTCAAATCCAACTCCCTACCTGTCCCCATATCCCTTTGACCCATTTTTAAAAATCAGAATATATCTATCTCCTTCTTGAACCATTTAATGATTCAGACTCCAACGCACTATAGGGCAGTAAGTTCAACAGATTCACCACCCTCTGTGAGAAGTAGTTCTTCCTCATCTCAGTTTTAAATCTACCACCTCTCAACCAATATCTGTGACCTCTCATTCCAGATTGCCCCACAAGAGGAAACATTTGGTCTATGTTTACTTTATATACCTCGATCAGATCCCCTCTCTTTCTTCTAAACTCAAGCGAGTATAAGCCCAAACTGTTTACATCTCCACACACGACAACCTTTTCATCCCCGGAATCAACCTGGTGAACCTCCTCTGAACTGCCTCCAGTGCCACCACATCTTTCCTCAAATTAGGAGATCAAAACTGGACACAACACTCCAGATGTGGTTTCACCAACACCCTATACAACTGTAACAACACTTCCCTACTTTTATACTCCAGTCCTTTTGCAATAAATGCTAAAATTCCATTTGCTTCTTTTATTACATGCTGTACCTGCATTCTGACTTTCTACCATTCATGTACAAAGCCACACTCTGCCCAGATGCATTTTGAATCTGTTTCTATTTAGATAATAATTTGCCTTTCAATTTTTTTGGCCAAAATGGATAACCTCAGACTTATCAACATTAAACTCCATCTGCCAAATTGGTGACGTCCTCAAAGAACTCAAGCAAGTTTGTCAAGCATGACTTACTCTTCATAAAACCATGCTGACAATGGTGGATTGAGATTTGAATCACCAAATGTTCGGCCATCTCCCCCTTAATGATTGATTCCAGCAACTTCCCCACTACAGAGGTCAAGCTAACCGGTCTATAGATTCCTACTTTTTGCCTCTCTCCCTTCTTGAATAAGGGCGTCATATTACCATTTGCAATCCACTGGGACCTTTCTGGAATCCAGGAATTTTGAAATATGATAACCAATGCATCCACTATCTCTGCTGCCACCTCCTGCTGCTGCCACCTCCTTCAATACCCTAGGGTGCAGGCCATCTGGTCCCAGAGACTTATCTGCCCTTAATACCATTAGTTTCTTCAATACCTTCTCCCTCGTGATGGTTATTGCACCATGAAGACAGAGGCAAAATATTAGTTCAGTGCCTCTGCCATCTCTGTGTTCCCCATTATTACCCCATTATTACCTCATGAGTATCGTCCTCTAAAAGGCCAACATTTACTTGAGCTATTTTCTTCTCTTAATGTACTTATAGAAGCTATTGGTGTTTATGTTTTCTGCTAGTTTCCTTTTGTATTCATCTTAGTTTTTGATTTTATTTTTAGTAGCCTTTTGCTGAACCTTAAAGTTTTCCCAATCTAACAGTTTACCACTATGGCTGTTGCAGTATGGTATTCCCTAGTTTTTTACCTTTCTGTCCTCTTTGACTTCCTTGTTTAGCCATGGAACATTTTTCTCCCTTTTACAATTCCTCTTCCTCTCAGGAATATACTTTAACTGAGAGGTATTTAATATCTCCCTGAACATCCTGGGAGGTCTGGTGGCGCAGTGGTAGTGCTGTTACCACTGAATGGGAAGCTCTGGGTTTGAGTCCAAAAGCAGAACTTGTTTGCTTTATAAGGAGCATTATTAAAAAATGCTGATCATCAGGCTGATAATCAGCTCGGAAATGCCCCCCCGCATGGGATAAAAAAACATCAGATGAATTCTTCCATTCTGAGACACTGAGGTTTCTGCAGGCAATCCAGAAGATGCTGGGGAACACGACCACCCTCCCGCAAAAAATTTTTTTTCTTACAATGGCCCTGAAACAGTGAGTGATCCAACAAGGAACTTTTAGTTTCTTACACAGTGTTCCACATTTGGATCAAATTGATGGGAAGGATTTTCACCCCCTTCACACGCCTGAGCTGGGGGTTTCTGAATCACAAACTTGTGAGTGTGGATAATGTTAGCACCTAACTCTTCCCTCCACCGCACCACCACCCCCGCGCAGCTCCCACCCACCCCCTCCCACAAACCCACCCCACCCTGCCAAAATCCAGAACACACCTCAAATCCCAGATCCCAAATACACTGAGGGTAGCTGACTCAGCATAACTTGGGGACTGAATCAACTCCTCTCTCTGGCTCTGCTCTCAATGTCACACAGTACGGTACATCGACTCACAAAGCACTGCTGGCAGAGGGCTGCCTCAGCTTTGCTAATCACAGAAGGTGTGCTGCAATGACATGATTTGTTTAACTCGTTCGGTCGCAATCTCTGCCCGAGGAGAATTGCCCTGGTTGCTGATGTGATGTCACGAGCGTTTTGCTCCTTCAGACACCACTTCCCCTCCTCCAATTTGTTGCAATTTTTTGTTTTATCTGCATGAAATATTAATAGGATAAACTAACTTGCATCAGATCATCAGGGTCAGCACAAAGTTAAATATATGTCATGCATATTAAAGAATGCTGCTCCGTTCATAAAAACATAGAACCCCTACAGTGCAGAAGGAGGCCATCGGCCCTCCAAAAGAGTACCCCACCCAGGCTCTCTCCTCCACCTAATCCCCGCAACCCCACTGATTATGGCCAACGTGCACATCTTTGGACAGTGGGAGGAAACCGTTGCATCCTTAGTCACAAGGAGAACGAGCAAACTCCACACAGTCACCCAAGGTCGGCATCAGACCCAGGGACCCGAAAGTACCCATTTCCTTGGACTTCATCCTTTTGCTGGTCAGCTTGATTTTATAAACATCTCAGATCTTTAAATTAATGGGGCGGCACGGTGCACAGTGGTTAGCACTGCCACCTCACAGCGTCCAGGTTACGGGTTCAATTCCCGCCTTGGATCACTGTCTGTGTGGGTTTGCACGTTCTCCCCGTGTCTGCGTGCAGTTCTTCCTGGTGCTCTGGTTTCCTCCCACTTCCCAGGTTAGGTGGATTGGCCATGATAAAATTGCCCCTTAGTGTCCAGGGATGTACAGATTGGATGGGGTTATGGGGATAGGGTGGAGGAATGGGCCTGGATAGGGTGGAGGAATGGGCCTGGGTAGGGTGTTCTTTCAGAGGGTTGGTGCAGACTTGATGAGCCAAACAACTGCCTTCTGCATTTGGAGATTCTACGATTCATCTTCAAATCAAAATTAGATTAAATTTTAGATGAAATGAATCATATCTTCAAATCAAGAAACATTTTCTTGCAAAACCTTTATTTAAATAAATGTGTCAGAGCAAACAGAATCTATTCTTTGTTGAAATTAAATCTAAACAAATGACTGAAGGAGTGCCAATGCATTAGTGGTCGAACGATTATTGTCTCAGATGCTGTGAAGGGAGGACTGTCAGGTTTTTCTGGTTGGCTGAGGCAAGGGCAGCCGATCTTGTGATGAGAGACGGACATTAACTGTTTGCTCTTTTTAATCTCTCAACAGCCTGGTGTGCTGGGGTAACCAGAATAGTTCTGATGCATTCTCCTTGTGCTTCAGCTGAATGTTTGGGACAACAAACAGAGAATACAAGGGGCGGGATTCTCCGAAATTGAGTCAGAGTGTCCGCGCCGTTGTGAATGCCGACGCGTTTCACGACGGCGCAAAACGGGCACTACCGATTCTGGCCCCCATAGGGAGAGCACGGCGCTGGAGCGGTTCACGCCGTTCCAGCCTCCCTTCCCGGCGCCAACTGGCTGCCGTGCCAACCCGCGCACACGCGTGGGACTTCCTCAACGCGCCGGCCCCGACACAACATGGCGCGGGAGTTCAGGGGCTAGCCACGTAACAAAATAGGGCCGGGGCTGGTGTGGCCAGCCCGCCGATCGGTGGCCCCGATCGTGGGCCAGACCCCATTGGAGCCCCCCCCACGCCCCCACCCCCCACAGCCTGCCTCACGACCCTGCGCGCAGAGTTCCCGCCAGCTGAGAGCAGGTATGGGCAGTGCTGGCGGGACTCTGCCGTTTCCGCGTGGCCGCTCGGCCCATCAAGGCCGCAGAATCAGCGGCCCGGCCGCGGACATCGGCCTGCGCGGCGCAAATGGCGCCGATTCTCCGCCCCTCGGAGAATCGCATGCCGGCGTCGGGGCGGCGTGGCGCGTTTGCGGCGATTCTCTGGCCCGGCGCAGGGCTTGGAGAATCTCGCCCAGGATGTCACAACAGAGTGGATGGAAGGAAGGGGAGAGAGAAAAAGGAGGGGTAAGAGAGAAAAAGGGAGATTGAGCGAGGCAGGATGCTGATCGCCAAGGTCCCCCGATGTCCCCGTGAACAGTTCCACTGCACTGCACCATTGCCACCTCCTTTCTCCATGAAAATCCCATTCTTTTGAGAGGAGTAAAAGAAAAAGCAGAGTAGGGTAAAGGAATAACATGGGGTATCTGGTACAGAAAGAGTTCATTCAGCCCAACTGGTGTTTATGCTCCACTCAAACCTTCTCCATCTTTTCTCACCCAAGTCTACCATTGTGACCAATGTGACCAACCCTTCACCCTCAAGCACTACTCTGGTTTCCGAGGGAGTCCGAAAAAACAAGGCTAGAACTGGGAGGGTCCTACGTTTGAAGGGGCTGCCATTATATCTCATCGGACCTTGCATCTCCCTGATCCCACCATTTGCAGCAGCCTGTGATTGACCCTCAAACCTGCAGCTGGGATGCCATGTCCAAAGCTTGGCCAGATTCCCAACACTGCAGGAGGCCCGCGTGATGCTTGCAAACTTGCATCACTCTCAGAAAATGGCAAGGCCTTAATGACCTTGTTGGCCTGCCCGCTTCTGTTGAGTGGGTCGCCAATTCTAACACTGCACCCCCCCCCCCCCCCCCCCACGTCCCCGGGGAACCCGGTGCCATCGCCACACCAGGGAGCCAACCCAATGGTGTTTACTGCTACTTTCTAAACCCCCAGCCCCAACCCACCTTCAATGGGAGTGAGGAAACTCCCCCCTCCTGCCAACTCACTTCCTATCTCCAGAGGTGCATTAAGACCTGATGCGTATTTCCAGCATTTTCTATTTTCACTTTAGATACCTTTGCAACATGAGCCCTATGGTCCTCAAAGAGAGTCAAGCTGAAATCTTTGTATACTTGCCCACCTGAAAACACCGAGCTGTATCTTCCTTCCTGATTCCATTTGGCTTTGTAAATTCTGGCTTGGCAACTTACAAAAAATAATCATCACATAACTGAAAACAATGATGTACTGAGAGGTGGCTGGTGAAACTATGTGGTACGGGCAGCACGGTGGAGCAGTGGTTAACACTGCTGCCTCATGGCGCCGAGGGCCCGGGTTCAATCCCGGGCTCGGGTCGCGGTCTGTGTGGAGTTTGCACATTCTCCCCGTGCCTGTGTGGGGCTCACTCCCACAACCTAAAAAGATGTTCAGGGAAGGTGGACTGGCCACGCTAAATTGCCCCTTAATTGGAAAATAAACAATGGCGTCTCCAAACATTTTTTTTTTAATGTGGTACACTTATATGGAGCCCTCGATAAAAGATACAATTCAATCTGTTCTCTTCTTTGATAAACGAGTTGAACATATTCAACTTGGAGACCCTCTTTCTGTAATAATTACAAGGCGATTCCAAAGCCATAAATTCTCCCTCCTTAACCATTAATTCTTTGCAAATCCAGATGGGCTGGCCAACGTTAGTGGTAAGGGGCGAGATTCTCCTTCCCATCGCATCCGTTTTCTGATGCCACCGCCAGCAGCGGGATCCTCCATCCTGCCAGCCAGCCAATGGGGTTTCCCATTGGTTTTTTTAAAGTTTAGAGCACCCAATTCATTTTTTCCAATTAAAGGGAATTTAGCGTGGCCAATCCACCTAGCCTGCACATCTTTGGGTTGTGGGGGTGAAACCCACGCAAACACGGGGAGAATGTGCAAATTCCACATGGACAGTGACCCAGAGCCGGGATCGAACCTGGGACCTCGGCACCGTGAGGCAGCAGGGCTAACCCACTGCGCCACCGTGCTGCCCTTGGGTTTCCCATTAAAGACACCTCCATGCCAACAAGAAATGCGTTAGTGCGCTGCTGGCGATGGGGAGGATCTCGCCGGTGGAGAATCCAGCCCATGGTAATTTAAAGCACAGGACTGTCTCTTTTGCTCTCCCTCTAACCCTCTTCACTATTTCCCTTCACCATCAGTCAATCGATTTCTGACATTTGCATCTGCATCGGAAAATGGATTTTATGTGCTGATTTGGAGCAGCCAGTATTGTCTGCAAAACAGATGCTGTCTGCTTCTGAAGAAACCATAGGACTTACCGACCATGTACTAGCCATATCTTTCTTGTGATTGTCTCTTCCACATTGAGGGCGATGGTCCATTTGCACCTCCGCTTCCTGAGACATGGGCCTTAAACAGATTCCCAATGGAAACCCGGTGGATTCCTCAGCAGGAAAAAAATCAGTTAAAAAAAAAAAAATCCATGACGCACTATTGACAAGTTTAATTATGGATGACAGTGGTTGCAGGAGTCTCCACACGATGTGAATGGGGTCCAAATGTGCTAACAACACCAATACAAATGCTGCTTCCAATGCACACTCAGCAAGGTGGGCTCAATTTGTCATGATAATGGCTTGAGGTAGCTCCTGAGCTGGCAACCCCGGTGTAAATGCTCCTTCTGGCAGCTCTTGACACGTTTTCAAGCAATGCTGCAAAAGAGGAATACATGTGCTGTCCCAACAACTGGCTCCTGAATTTGGTGATTTGCAGAAGTTGATTTCATGCTGAAGCTTTGCAAGGGAAATCGAACCATTATTTTCATGCATCAGGAGTACTGGGTTGAGGGTAAAACCTGGCACAGTACCTGCAATAAGTCTACAACACTAAACATTTCCTCTGGCCACAATTCCAATCCAACCCGGCAAACAACATTTTTTCCACACTGGAACTCAGAAACTGTTTCCACTCATTGTGACTGCAATTCTGTTTCAAAATGGCAGCCCCAGCTGAATGAAGACCTTTTCTGCGGCAGCGACCAAGACGCTATTTTCATTTGCTGTGGGACGGGGATAGGATTTGAATTTGGAGTTGGTAATTGCGCTTGAATGATGTGCCTGGAACGCCCCACAATTTGCAGTGAGCTCCAAGCCTGTTTTTGTTTGGCAGTTAAATCCCCTTTATTCACAATTCATTTTTGTTGTTAATATTTTTCAAATGAATTTACACGGGCGACGAAGTAAATAACAGAACTCATGACCCTACTTCCCCTGCCTGCTTTGAGATAATTGAATAATATAGAATCATAGAATTTACAGTTCAGAAGGTGGCCATTCGGCCCATCGGGTCTGCACCGGTCCTTGGAAGGAGCACTAATCCCACACCTCCACCCTATCCCCGTAACCCAGTAACCCCACCTAACCTTTTTGGATACTATGGGCAATTTCACATGGCCAATCCACCTAACCTGCACATCTTTGGACTATGGGAGGAAACCGGAGGAAACCCACACAGACATGGGGAGAACGTGCAGACTCGCACAGACAGTGACCCAAGCCGGGAATCGAACCTGGGACCCTGGAGCTGTGAAGTAACAGTGCTAGACACTGTGCTACTTTGCACAATCCTACAATCGAACAATAGATAACCTTAAGGATAACCCCAAATAACTCCTCAACTGAATCTTGGAGTGTAGCGACCACCATCTATATCTCTCGGTGTCCTATTTTCTTGAAGGATGTTGACTAAAATGAAGGATGTTGACGAAAGCAAACGATGTTCTCCAACGTAAATGCTCAACATACTTCCTGTTGGTTCAGCTCTTTTACAGTGTAAGTATTGGAACCACACAGTAGGGCGTTTAGATTTGTTGGATTCACTCCAGCATCGATCAAAGTAAACATATAGCTGCAGCAGTGTATGTATCGTAGTTCACCCCTTCATTGGGATTGAGGTATTTTGCCAGACTTCGTCGTTTTCTACTCAGGGATTTAAGGTAAATACAACTTAAATATTAATGGATGTCTTAACTACCTCTCTGTAACATTAATATGACTTGGATTCTCTTTTAGAAACAAGATTATAGGACTTCCGGGTGCGGCGATGACCAGCTGAGTCGCACGTTTCGGCAGCTCCCTGTGAAACGGACTTTTGGGCTCTTGATAGGAGCCCCAACGGCAATTTTAACGGCTGAAAACACCGTGCGGTAAACCAGAAGGGTGTTCCCCCTGGACACGGATGGAAAAAGGAGAGGAAAGTGGCCGGATTGCAGCGGATCCTTTGGAACAACGGCAAGGAAGGCAAGCAGAAACCAAGATGGCGTCGGAAGGTGGCAGTTTCATATGGGGCCCTGAACAACAAGAGTTTTTGAAACGCTGCGTGGAGGAGATAAAAAAGGAAATGAAGAAAGAGTTGTTGGCCCCGATATTACAGGCGATTGAAGGGCTGAAAGAGGAACAAAAGACCCAGGAGCAGGAGCTTCGGGTCGTGAAGGCGAAAGCAGCAGAGAATGAAAACGATATACAGGGCCTGGTGGTGAAGTCGGAGATACAGGAGGCACACCAGAAACGATCTGTGGAGAGGTTGGAGGCACTGGAAAATAACGCAAGGAGGAACAACTTGAGGATTCTGGCCTTCCTGAAGGTGTGGAGGGGGCGGACGTCGGGGCATATGTGAGCACGATGCTGCACTCGTTAATGGGAGTGGAGGCCCCGACGGGTCCGTTGGAGGTGGAGGGAGCATACCGAGTTATGGTGCGAGGATCGAGAGCAGGAGAAGCTCCCAGAGCCATAGTGGTGAGATTTCTCCGTTTTAAGGATAGAGAAATGGTCCTTAGATGGGCGAAGAAAACTCGGTGTAGTAAATGGGAGAACGCGGTGATCCGCGTCTATCAAGATTGGAGTGCGGAGGTGGCGAGAAGGAGGGCGAGCTTTAATCGGGCCAAAGCGGTACTTCACAAAAAAAAGATAAAGTTTGGAATGCTGCAACCGGCAAGACTGTGGGTCACATATCAAGGGAGGCACCACTACTTTGAGACGGCGGATGAAGCGTGGACTTTTATTGTAGAAGAAAAATTGGAATGATTGGACTACGAAAATGAACGTTTGGACAAAGTGGTGGGACGAGTGGGGGGGGGGGGGCGAAGAGGGATTGTATGATTAATCCTGCGGTATGGTAACTTTTCTTTCTCCCACAGGTGGTGATGGGGGGAGGTGGGGAGGGAGAGGAGATGGGGCGTTGGCCATGGGAGGCGGGGCCGAGGGAGAGGCGCGGGCTTGGTTCCCGCGCTATGATAATTATGGCGGGAATAGAGAAGCAGGAAGGAGGGGGCGCCGCACGGGGCGAGCCGTGATCACGGGGGGAAGCCGAGGTCAGCCAGAGTTTGCTGACTTCTGGGAGCAACATGGGGGGAGTAATTACGCTAGCGGGGGGTCTAGCGGGGGGGGGGGGAGGGGGGAATTACTGGGTTGCTGCTGCTGGGGAAAGGGGGGAGTGGGTACGGGAAAGGATGGGCGGGGGGGCACCGTCTGGGAGAAATACAGCTGCGTGGGAACTGGGCGAGAAGCTGGAAAAAGATGATGGCTAACCGGCAAGGGGGGGGGGTGGGAAGCCCCCCAACTCGGCTGATCATGTGGAACGTGAGGGGGCTTAACGGGCCGATAAAGAGGGCACGAGTACTCGCACACTTTAAGAAACTTAAAGCAGATGTGGCCATGTTACAGGAAACGCACCTGAAACTGATAGATCAGGTTAGGTTGCGCAAAGGATGGGTAGGGCAGGTGTTCCATTCGGGGCTGGATGCGAAAAACAGGGGGGTGGCTATATGAGTGGGGAAGCGGGTAATGTTCGAGGCAAAGACTATAGTGGCGGATAACGGGGGCAGATACGTGATGGTGAGTGGCAAATTACAGGGAGAGATGGTGGTGTTGGTAAACGTGTATGCCCCGAATTGGGACGATGCCAATTTTATGAGGCGAATGCTAGGACGCATCCCAGACCTAGAGACCGGAAAGCTGATAATGGGGGGAGACTTTAACACGGTGTTGGAACCAAGGCTGGATAGGTCGAAGTCCAGGACTGGTAGGAGGCCGGCAGCAGCCAAGGTGCTTAAGGATTTTATGGAGCAGATGGGAGGGGTGGACCCGTGGAGATTCAGTAGACCTAGGAGTAAGGAGTTCTCGTTTTTCTCCTATGTCCATAAAGTCTATTCACGCATAGACTTTTTTGTGTTGGGTAGGGCATTGATCCCGAGGGTGAGGGGAACGGAATATACGGCTATAGCCATTTCGGATCATGCCCCACACTGGGTAGACTTGGAGATAGGGGAGGAAACAAGAGGGCGTCCACCCTGGAGAATGGACATGGGACTAATGGCGGATGAGGGGGTGTGCTTAAGGGTGAGGGGATGCATTGAAAAGTACTTGGAACTCAATGACAATGGGGAGGTTCAGGTGGGAGTGGTCTGGGAGGCGTTGAAGGCGGTGGTTAGGGGGGAGCTGATATCAATAAGGACACATAAAGGGAAGCAGGAGAGTAAGGAACGGGAGCGGTTGTTGCAAGAACTTTTGAGGGTGGACAGACAGTATGCGGAAGCACCGGAGGAGGGACTGTATAGGGAAAGGCAAAGGCTGCATGTGGAATTTGACTTGCTGACCACAGGCACTGCAGAGGCACAATGGAGGAAGCCGCAGGGTGTACAGTATGAATATGGAGAGAAGGCGAGCAGATTGCTGGCACACCAATTGAGGAAAAGGGGAGCAGCGAGGGAAATAGGGGGGGTGAGAGACGAAGATGGAGAGACGGAGCGGGGAGCGGAGAGAGTGAATGAAGTGTTTAAGACATTTTATAAAAAATTGTATGAAGCTCAACCCCCGGATGGGAGGGAGAGAATGATGGAGTTTTTGGATCGGCTGGAAATTCCCAAGGTGGAAGAGCAGGAAAGGATGGGATTGGGAGCACAGATCACGGTAGAAGAAGTGGTGAAAGGAATTAGGAACATGCAGACGGGAAAGGCCCCGGGACCGGACGGATTCCCAGTTGAATTTTACAGAAAATATTTGGACTTGCTCGCCCCGCTACTGACGAGGACCTTTAACGAGGCAAAGGAAAGGGGACAACTGCCCCCGACTATGTCAGAAGCAACGATATCGCTTCTTTTAAAGAAGGAAAAGGATCCGCTACAATGCGGGTCCTACAGACCAATCTCCCTCCTCAATGTAGATGCCAAGGTCTTGGCCAAGGTAATGGCAATGAGAATAGAGGAATGTGTCCCGGGGGTGGTTCATGAGGACCAAACTGGGTTTGTGAAGGGGAGACAGCTGAACACGAACATACGGAGGTTGTTAGGGGTAATGATGATGGCCCCACCAGAGGGTGAAACGGAGATAGTAGTGGCGATGGATGCCGAGAAAGCATTTGATAGAGTGGAGTGGGATTATCTGTGGGAGGTGTTGAGGAGATTTGGGTTCGGAGAGGGGTATGTTAGATGGGTGCAGCTGTTGTATAGGGCCCCAGTGGCGAGTGTGGTCACGAATGGACGGGGATCGGCATATTTTCGGCTCCATAGAGGGACAAGGCAGGGATGTCCTCTGTCCCCATTACTGTTTGCACTGGCGATTGAGCCCCTGGCGATAGCGCTGAGAGGTTCCAAGGGATGGAGGGGAATACTTAGGGGAGGAGAAGAACACCGGGTATCTTTATATGCGGATGATCTGCTACTAATGTGGCGGAGCCAGCGGAGGGAATGCCAGAAATAATGCGGATACTTGGGGAGTTTGGGGATTTTTCAGGGTATAAATTGAACATGGGGAAGAGTGAGCTGTTTGTGGTGCATCCAGGGGAGCAGAGTAGAGAAATAGAAGACCTACCGTTGAGGAAGCTAACAAGAGACTTTCGTTACCTGGGGATCCAGATAGCTAAGAATTGGGGCACATTGCACAGGCTAAATTTGACGCGGTTGGTGGAACAGATGGAGGAAGATTTCAAGAGATGGGATATGGTAGCATTGTCAATGGCAGGGAGGGTGCAGGCGGTTAAGATGGTGGTCCTCCCGAGATTCCTCTTTGTGTTTCAGTGTCTCCCGGTGGTGATCACGAAGGCTTTTTTCAAAAGGATAGAAAAGAGTATCATGGGTTTTGTTTGGGCCGGGAAGACTCCGAGAGTGAGGAAGGGATTCTTACAGCGTAGTAGGGATAGGGGGGGGCTGGCACTACCGAGCCTAAGTGAGTATTATTGGGCCGCTAATATTTCAATGGTGAGTAAGTGGATGGGAGAGGAGGAAGGAGTGGCGTGGAAGAGATTAGAGAGGGCGTCCTGTAGGGGGACCAGCCTGCAGGCTATGGTGACAGCCCCATTGCCGTTCTCACCAAGGAACTACACCACAAGTCCGGTGGTGGTAGCTACACTGAAGATTTGGGGACAGTGGAGACGACATAGGGGAAAGACCGGAGCACTGGGGGGGTCCCCGATAAGAAACAACCATAGGTTTGCCCCGGGGGGAATGGATGGGGGATATGGAATGTGGCAAAGAGCAGGTATAACGCAATTGAAAGATCTATTTGTGGATGGGAAGTTTGCGAGTCTGGGAGCGCTGACCGAGAAATATGGGTTGCCCCAAGGGAATGCATTCAGGTACATGCAATTGAGGGCTTTTGCGAGGCAACAGGTGAGGGAATTCCCGCAGCTCCCGACACAAGAGGTGCAGGACAGAGTCATCTCAAAGAAATGGGTGGGGGACGGTAAGGTGTCGGATATATATAGGGAAATGAGAGACGAAGGGGAGACTATGATGGACGAACTAAAAGGGAAATGGGAAGAAGAGCTAGGGGAGGAGATTGAGGAGGGGATGTGGGCAGATGCCCTAAACAGGGTAAACTCGTCGTCCTCGTGCGCCAGGCTAAGCCTGATTCAGTTTAAGGTATTACACAGGGCACATATGACTGGAACACGGCTCAGTAAATTTTTTGGGGTGGAGGATAGGTGTGCGAGGTGCTCGAGAAGCCCAGCGAATCATACCCATATGTTTTGGTCATGCCCGGCACTACAGGGGTTTTGGATGGGGGTGACAAAGGTGCTTTCGAAAGTAGTAGGAGTCCGGGTCGAACCAAGCTGGGGGTTGGCTATATTTGGGGTTGCACAAGAGCCGGGAGTGCAGGAGGCGAAAGAGGCCGATGTTTTGGCCTTTGCGTCCCTAGTAGCCCGGCGCAGAATATTGCTAATGTGGAAAGAAGCCAAGCCCCCGGGGGTGGAGACCTGGATAAATGATATGGCGGGGTTCATAAAGTTAGAGCGGATTAAGTTCGTCCTAAGGGGGTCGGCTCAAGGGTTTACTCGGCGGTGGCAACCGTTCGTCGAATATCTTGCGGAAAGATAGATAGGGGAGAACAAAGAAGGCAGCAGCAGCGGCCCAGGACTTGGGGGGGGGGGGGGAGAGGGATGGGGGGGATGGGGGGGGGGTGGCCTGAGACAAGGCAGTTGCCAATTAGGGCTAGTTTTTATTTTTTGTTATTTAATATTTATTTATTTGTTGTTGTTTTTGTTTAAATTTAAAAAGGTCATTATTATCTGTATTGTTACAATGTTGTGTAAAGGATGCACAATGTGCTGTGTTGGTTGACCAAAAATTTTCAATAAAATATTATTTAAAAAAAAAAGGAAACAAGATTATACTTTATTTTCCTAGAATTTTCAAAGTTGCAATTACCGACAAAGTGTGATCCTTTAATAAACTTTTAGATCATTTAGAAAATATGTGGCCTTTTATAGTCTCTGTATCCAAACTCAAGAATGCATCTCAGTTCACTGCAGTGAAGGTGTACATTGTTTTAAAATATATATTTTTATTCAAAAAATATTCAAAAAATAACCCAACACAACCCAACCCAACCCAGTTTTATACCAAGATTACCCCCCGCCCCCCATCCCCCAAAGGAGATGTACATTGTTGAGCAGAGATAACCAAACCCTTATAATTGGGGCTGGTTTAGCACAGGGCTAAATAGCTGGCTTTTAAAGCAGACCAAGGCAGGCCAGCAGCACGGTTCAATTCCTGTACCAGCCCCCAAACAGGCGCCGGAATGTGGCGACTAAGGGCTGTCATAATATGCACCCATGCACATCATGAGGTAAAAACAGGCAGTGACAGACACCCAGGTTAGCCAATCAACATACAGGACAGAACACAAGCAATCACCAAACAGAACACTTGAGGGGTGCTTCCAACTATAAAACAGACGAGGCATCAGCACTCTGCCTCTTTCCACTGGTGACAACTGTAATGACAGTCAGGGTGTATATATCAGTCAGCACCTTCTACACGTGGATCAGAGCTAGCCTGGTCTAGTAAGTTAGATTTAGCACACTTCAAGTAGTAGAGTGTCAACCCACAGCCAGCTGTGTGCATTGTTACAGAAGTTCAATAAATCGTATTGAACCAACGCCTACGTTTGGTGTATGCTTTACAGTTCATCTGCATCCTGTTGCAGTCCGTGTTACCCCAGGGCGAATAACACGGCAGGGGCTTTTCACAGTAACTTCATTTGAAGCCTACTTGTGACAATAAGCGATTTTCACTTTCATAATATACAGTTTGTTATTAACCAGACAAAACTTGTTAAATAGACTATCTGGAGGACAATATTATTCTCTGGTGGTTCCTTTCCTTAATGAAGAGTTGGACCGGATCTTCAGACCCATTTGAGTGTCTGTGGAGCCTGTCTTTCTCAACCTTAAGTTGGAGTGACCATCGAAAGAGTATGTCTGATCTGAAATAGTCTCAAAAAGGGACTTGGGTTATAATCCACAGCCATAAGAGTGGAGGGGGAAGCTGTGCGTGGGCCCTTTTTGCCTGCCCGTCCATGATAGAGGGAATCCTAGGAGGTGTTGATGGCACCCACACTCCCAGCACCAACCCCCCCCCCCCCCCCCCCCACCCCCACCCCCCACCCCCGCCATGCCCACCAATTTCCCTGGCTTGCTGCCGTTAGGCCTGCTCTAGGCAGCTGATGGACCTCAGCAGGGGCCAACATGTCATTGAGAAGATCCCAATGGTTTTAGCAATTTGTCAAAAAAGTGGGACCACAGCTTCAGACATGCCAGGCAGGAGACCAACTGTTTTTTCAATTTTCTCCCAATCCTGCCTCCTAACCCATCCTCCTGGACTGGGAAAATTCAACCCTACATGCCTGTCACATTGACAAATTCAAAAAATGCCAGCCACTAGAGTACAAACAAATCAAACCCTGTTCTTGTGCAATTTCCTTCTCAGTATGCTAAGATTGCACGTGGAGCCAAACGTAAAACATAAAACGGAGTACCAGGGAACTGAACTGTTGGACCAGGGCACTAAAACACGTTAATACGAGTGAATTGGGGACCTTGCACATGTACATAGTCTCCTCCTGACTCCAGTGCACTTTTCAATTACATGGCTGATTTCAACTTGTTATTTTCTACAAAAGCATGAAAAAAGAACCAGATGTTTGATGCTCTCTGACCCAACGGCTCCACCAAGAATGGACCAAGGGCTCATTACCACCAAACCAATCAATTACGTTCACAGTCAGAGTGTCACTCCAAACAGAGTGAGATTTGAACTGCAAGGTTGCCATGGTTATGGATTGTATAGCCTTGAATGATTATAATATCGATGTCATTGGCTGTTGCCTGATGTTTAATGTAACTTACATGTTATTAAAGGTAAATTGTATGGTTCATCCTCAAGAACACTGAAGAATAAATGCGATTGGTATCATTATAAAGACAGTTTAAATAAAGACTTACATTTTAAAAAAATTTAGCGTTCTCAATTCATTTTCTCCAATTAAGGGGCAATTTAGAGTGGCCAATTCACCTACCCTGCACATCTTTGGGTTGTGGGTCACTTACCAAGGTTATATTGATCTCACTGCCTGTTTTATAAGCTTTTGAGGTGACTCTCATTTCCTGGTTTACCACACATTGCCTGGTGTCAGTCTGGTGGAAGCCAACTCCCCTGGATTTCCGAGCATCTTCTTGGAATGGGGTGTAAATCTCCAGGAGTCTGCTGTCGGGCAGCTCGAGAAAACACTATCCTGGACATTTTTCACTGAAGTGGCAGCCACGTCTCTATCTGGAGACAGGGTGGCAGAGTGGTTAGCAACGCTTCCTCACAGCATCAGGGATTCGGGTTCAATTCTGGCCTTGGGTGACTGTCTATGTGGAGTTTGTATGTTGTCGCTGTGTCTGCGTGGGTTTCCTACACATGCTCCCGTTTCCTCCCACAGTCCAAAGACGTGCAGGTAGGGGAGGCAGTGGCGCAGTGGTATTATCACTGGACTGGTAATCCAGAGGCCAAGGGTAATAGAACATAGAATTTACAGTGGAGAAGGAGGCCATTTGGTCCACTGAGTCTGCACCGACCCTTGGAAAGACCACCCCACTTTTTTAATGTATAGATTTCGAGTATCCAATTATTTTTTTTCCAATTGAGGGGCAATTTAGCATGGCCAATCCAACTAACCAGCACATCTTTGGGTTGTGGGGATGAAACCCATGCAGACATAGGGAGAACGTGCAAACTGCAGACCACCCCACTTAAGCCCACACATCCACCCTATCCCTGTGACCCAGTAACCCTTCCTAACCTTTTTTTGGGACACTAACGGCAATTTAGCATGGCCAATCCACCTAACCTGCACATCTTTGGACTGTGGGAGGCAACTGGAGCACCTGGAGGAAACCCACGCAGACACGGGGAGAACGTGCAGACTCCGCACAGATAATGACCCAAGCCTGGAATTGAACCTGGCAGTCTGGAGCTGTGAAGCCACAGTGCTAACCACTGTGCTACCGTGCCGCCCATGATGATCTAGGCACATAGGTTCAAATCCCACCAGGACAGATTTGAATTAAAAGTCTAATGATGACCATGAAACCATAGTCAATTGTTGCCAAAACCATCTGGTTTACGAATGTCCTTTAGGGAAGGAAGGCCAGGGAGGGATCGGTTCTTCCTCACACCCCGACCCCCACACATTGCTGATCACTGGTTTCCTAATTACTGAGATCCGTACGATGGCTGAGGAGTCAGTCATGACAAATAGTCACGCATGCTCTGAAACTGTCAGGTTAAAGTTTCACATCTCTATGGAAGTCAGTGCTTTAAATATTTAATCAATGGGTTGTGTGATTTATTTGAGTTTCACCGCATTTTATGGTTTATGCACTTTTCACAGATAAGACATAAAAACTGGGGAATGAGGCCAGGAGAAGAGACAAGACATTTCTTGGCTCTGTTATTTCATCCTTAGTGACTTCGGGGATGCTTGAAGCTGAATTGATTGAACCTGTAGAAATTTTCAATATTTTCCATGGGTGAATGCCCTCAGACTCTCTGTGAAATAGAAAACGAATGATAGTTGAACTAGGCATTATCCCTGGGAGCTGGTTTTCTATGTGTCTGGTGTACACGGACAGCTGGCCCTCAGCCTATTTGCTTTCAATATGCCCTCCAGTACCCCAGCAACATCTTCTTCCCTTCTTTGAGTTCAAATCTTTTTTTCTTTGACCCAATTCTTATTTTTTCCAAGGGGCAATTTATCGTGGCCAATCCACCTACCCTGCATATCTTTGGGTTGTGGGGATGAGACCCACGCAGGAGTTCAAATCTTTCTGTCGTACACCATCCCCTCGTCACCAACGCTGTCACACTGTTCCTCAGCTACTGCGTGTCCTTGATAAGTATGTACCTGTCAGGCAGGGAGGAAGTGGTCGAGCAAGGGAACCGTGGTTTACTAAAGCAGGCAAAACACTTGTCAAGAGGAAGAAGGAGGCTTATGTAAAGATGAGACATGAAGGTTCAGTTAGGGCGCTCGTGAGTGACAAGTTAGTTAGGAAGGACCTAAAGAGAGAGCTAAGAAGAGCCAGGAGGGGACATGAGAAGTCTTTGGCAGGTAGGATCAAGGATAACCCTAAAGCTTTCTATAGATATGTCAGGGATAAAAGAATGACTCGGGTAGGGCCAGTCAAGGACAGTAGTGGGAAGTTGTGCTTGGAGTCCGAGGAGATAGGAGAGGTGCTAAATTAATATTTTTTGTCAGTATTCACACAGGAAAAAGACAATGTTGGCGAGGAGAATACTGAGATTCACGCTACTAGACTAGAAGGGCTTGAGGTTCATAAGGAGGAGGTGTTAACAATACTGGAAAGTGTGAAAATAGATAAGTCCCCTGGGCCGGATGGGATTTATCCTAGGATTCTCTGGGAAGCTAGGGAAGAGATTTCTGAGCCTTTGGCTTTGATCTTTAAGTCATCTTTGGCTACAGGAATAGTGTCAGAAGACTGGAGGATAGCAAATGTTGTCCCTTGTCCAAGAAGGGGAGTAGAGACAACCCCGGTAACTATAGACCAGTGGGCCTTACTTCTGTTGTGGGCAAAATCTTGGAAAGGTTCATAAGAGATAGGGTGTATAATCAACTGGAAAGGAATAATTTGATTAGACATAGTCAACACGGTTTTGTGAAGGGTAGGTCGTGCCTCACAAACCTTATTGAGTTCTTTGAGAAGGTGACCAAACAGGTGGATGAGGGTAAAGCAGTTGATGTGGTGTATATGATTTTCAGTAAAGCGTTTGATAAGGTTCCTCCTTGGTAGGCTACTGCAGAAAATACGGAAGCATGGGATTCAGGGAGATTTAGCAGTTTGGATCAGAAATTGGCTAGCTGGAAGAAGACAAAGGGTGGTGGTTGATGGGAAGTGTTCAGACTGGAGTCCAGTTACTAGTGGTGTACCACAAGGATCTGTTTTGGGGCCACTGCTGTTTGTCATTTTTATAAATGACCTGGAGGAGGGCGTAGAAGGATGGGTGAGTAAATTTGCAGATGACACTAAAGTCGGTGGAGTTGTGGCCAGTGCGGAAGGATGTTACAAGTTACAGAGGGACATAGATAAGCTGCAGCGCTGGGCTGAGAGGTGGCAAATGGAGTTTAATGCAGAAAAGTGTGAGGTGATTCATTTTGGAAGGAATAACAGGAAGACAGAGTACTGGGCTAATGGTAAGATTCTTGGCGGTGTGGATGAGCAGAGAGATCTCGGTGTCCATGTACATAGATCCCTGAAAGTTGCCACTCAGGTTAAGAGGGTTGTTAAGAAGGCGTACGGTGTGTTCGCTTTTATTGGTAGAGGGATTGAGCTTCGGAGCCATGAGATCATGTTGCAACTGTACAAAAATCTGGTGCGGCCGCATTTGGAGTATTGCATGCAATTCTGGTCGCCGCATTATAGGAAGGATGTGGAAGCATTGGAAAGGGTGCAGAGGAGATTTACCAGAATGTTGCCTGGTATGGAGGGAAGACCTTATGAGGAAAGGCTGAGGGACTTGAGGCTGTTTTCATTAGAGAGAAGAAGGTTAAGAGGTGACTTGTTTGAGGCATACAAGATGATCAGAGGATTGGATAGGGTGGACAGTGAGAGCCTTTTTCCTAGGACGGTGCTGTCTAGCACGAGGAGACATAGCTTTAAATTGAGGGGAGATAGATATAGGACAGATGTCAGAGGTAGGTTCTTTACTCAGAGAGTAATAAGGGCGTGGAATGCCCTGCCTGCAACAGTAGTGGACTCGCCAACACTAAGGGCATTCAAATGGTCATTGGATAGACATATGGACGATAAGGGAATAGTGTAGATGGGCTTTAGAGTGGTTTCACAGGTCGGCGCAACATCGAGGGCCGAAGGGCCTGTACTGCGCTGTAATGTTCTATGTTCAGTTTCTCTTAATCAAAGTAAATGATTTCCCCAATTGCCATTTACAAATGTTGCTTTGCACTGTTCACCCTAAATGCAGACTCCAATGTTCTTCCTTTGTTCTCAAGCCAGACACTGGTTTTGGGCAAGGTCCAACGTACAACCCAGTCTGTGAGGATTCATCTCAGTGATACCACCTCCCCACACTCCACCTCAACAGCTGACTAATAATAATAATTAACTATAATGGCAGCGCGGTGGCACAGTAGTTACCTCACGGCACCGAGGTCCCAGGTTCGATCCCAGCTCTGGGTCACTGTCCGTGTGGAGTTTGCACATTCTCCCCATGTTTGCGTGGGTTTTTCCCCCACAACCCAAAGATGTGCAGGGTACGCGGATTGTCCACGCTAAATTGCCCCTTAATTGGAAAACATTTATTGGGTACTCTAAATTTATTTTTTAAAACTATGATAATAATCTTTATTGTCAAGTAGACTTACATTCGTACTGCAATGAAGTTACTGTGAAAAGCCCCTCGTGGCCACATTCCGGCGCTGTTTGGGTGCACAGAGGGAGAATTCGGAATGTCCAAAATGCCTAACAGCACGCCTTTCAGGACTTATGGGAGGAAACTGGAGCACCCGGAGGAAACCCACGCAGACACGGGGAGAACGTGCAGACTCCGCACAAACATAATGATAATAGCTCATTGTCACAAGTATGCTTCAATGAAGTTACTATGAAAAGCCCCTAGTCGCGGGGGCAGCACGGTGGTGCAGTGGGTTAGCCCTGCTGCCTCATGGCGCCGAGGTCCCAGGTTCGATTCCGGCTCTGGGTCACTGTCCGTGTGGAGTTTTCACATTCTCCCAGTGTTTACGTGATTTTCGCCCCCACAACCCAAAGATGTACAGGCTAGGTGGATTGGCCATGCTAAATCGCCCCTTAATTGGGAAAAAAAATGAAGTGGGTACTCTAAATTAATTTTTTTTAAAAGGCCCTAGTCGCCACATTCTGGCACCTGTTCAGGGAGGCCGGTACAGGAATTGAAGCCGCGCTGCTAGCCTTGTTCTGCATTACAAGCCAGCTGTTTAGCCCACTGTGCTAAACCAGACCCTCTTGGGACAATGGGACATTGACCCAAGCCGGGAATCGAACCTGGGACCCTGGCGCTGTGAAGCAACAGTGCTAACCACTGTGCTACCGTGCCGCCCAGTATTTGATGGAGGAGAATTCAGAAGCTGACAGCGGAGAGGAATTAAGTGATTCATTGATGAATTATGAGTCGGAAGTCAGAATCCCTGAAGAAACATATAACCTGCGGGTAAGTGCATGTAAATCAGAACTGCCCTGGACAAATCATGGTACGTAACAGGGACATGCTTTCTCAGGATTCCTCCTGAGAATGTACTCCAGACAGGTGCAGGAAAGATGGTGGATGTGTGCACCAGCATGCACTGAATCCAATGCCGATGAAGACGAATCTTGTCCTTTTGTTAATTACAAACTTCGGAAACTCACTCAACTTCCTTATTTTTTTGCTGATGGCGTGTGTGGCTTCACATATTTTCGTGGCTAACAAATCATTGGGCAGATTAACCAGAGTGGCTAAAAAGATTTCCCTCCTTGCTTTCACCAAAGAAATCAATCGGCTCTCAGCCTGTGAAGATGACACGATAATACATTCAAGTTTGAGGCTTAAAGATGTCTGAAGCTTTGTGCGTGATTAATCAGCAATCAATGATCAGATCATGCCTAATAAACAGCGCTGCTTTGAAATGATCCTCAGTTCTTGGATGAAAGCCTTATTATTTTTATTTGAAACAGCACCAAATGAATTCAGCTTGCATTGTGCTCACATTTTGGAACTCCGTTGCAAGTTAAAAGGGCATCATTCCCCCTCAACTCCTTCAGTTTTATCACGATTATAATTTTTTCCTCTTTCTACCTATTTAACTGTCATTTTCGTTAACTAATGACTGACAAATTTTACAATTCCTCACACAGGAAAGAAACTCATGTTTCTCTTGTGCTTTTCATTATCTCTGGGGATCTCAAAGGACTTTACAGCAGTGAAGTGCTTTTTGAAGTGTGGTCACTGTCAGAATGTAGGAAACTCAGCAGGCAATATTTGTGCACAGCAAGCTCCCACAAAACAGCAATGTTATAATAACCAGACAATCTGTGATGTTAACTGAAGGAGAAATATTGGGCGGGATTCTCCGCGAACTGGTGGGGCGGGCAACTCCGGCGCGAAGGAATGGCGTGAACCACTCTGGCTTCAGGCCGCCCCGAAGGTGCGGAGTCCTTCGCACCTTCAGGGGCTAGGCCGGCGCCGTAGTGGTTTGCGCAGCGCCGGCTGGTGCGGAAGGGGCTTGGCGCCACGGCAACCGCGTCGAAGGGCCTCTGCCGGCCGGCACGATTTGGCGCATACGCATGCGCAGGAGCGCCAGCGTGTGCTGGCGTCATCCCAGAGCATGTGCAGGGGGGTTCATCTGCGCAGGGGGTTCATCTCCGCATCGGCCATCGCGGACTGTTACAGCGGCCGGCACGGAGGAATAGATTGCCCCCACGGCACAGGCTCGCCCGCGGATCAGTGGGCTCCGATCGCGGGCCAGGCCACCATGGGGGCACCCCCCAGGGCCAGATCCCCCCCGCGCCCCACTGAGGACCCCGGATGCTGCTTGCGCAGCCAGGTCCCGCCGGTAAATATCTGTCGTAACATACGCCGGCGGGACTGGCCGAAAACGGGCGGCCACTTGGCCCATCGCGGGCCGGAGAATCGCTGGGGGGGGGGGAGGAGCTGCTGGCAACCGGCGGGGGCGGGATTCACGCCGCCCCCCCCCCGGCGATTCTCCGACCCAGCGGGGGGTCAGCCTTGATTTTTGAGCTCAAGCCCTGGAGTAAGACCATCAAACTGCTTACCTTTTTTTAAAATTTAGAGTACCAATTCATTTTTTCCAATTAAGGGCAATTTAGCGTGGCCAATCCACCTAGCCTGCACATCTTTTGGGTTGTTGGGGTGAAACCCACGCAAACACGGGGAGAATGTGCAGAATGTCCACACGGACAGTGACCCAGAGCCGAGATTGAACCTGGGACCTTGGCACCGTGAGGCTGCGGGGCTAACCCACTGCGCCACCATGCTGCCCTTGCTCCTTGCCTATCTTGCTTGAAGGTCCTGTATCCTGGAATATTGAGCTGCCAATTCTGCCCCTCCCTCAACCATGACTCAGTGACAGCAATGATATCACAATCTCATGTTTTAATTTGTGCCCTGAATTCATCTGCCTTGTTTGTCAGACTCCTCGCATTAAAATAAATACCATCCAATCTTGCCAAATTCCCTTGTGTCTTAACTGGTCTAGACATTCAATAAAATTAACTAAATTAAAACTTTAAAGCCCCAATTGCTAAGCAACCCCCACATGCTTATGCCAGTTATTTGCTTTTCATATCGTAGCCCTCTCTAGCACAATAGAAACACTGTTGGAACATAACCAACCGCCACACATATGAACAGATTAAAAAACAGGGCCCAGAAGGTAATAATCTCTGGATTACTTCTGGAGCCATGTGCTAATGAGTACAGAAATAGGAGATTAGTCCAGATCAATGCATGGCTGGAGGAATGGTGCAGGAGAGTGGGCTTTAGATTTCTGGGGCATTGGGAACTTTTTTGGAGATAATGGGACATGTACACAGCGGACAGTTTGCACCTAAACTGATGCGTCCTTGTAGGGAGATTTGCTAGTGCTGTTGGGGAGGCTTTAAACTAACTTGGCAGGAGCCTGGGATCCTGAGAGAAGGGACAGCAGGGATAAATGCACAACCAAAATTAGAGGAGACATCAAGTAATGTGAATCACATGGACCTTCAATCCAGGTAGACCTGGTGATTAAAATCAGATTCTCAACTGGAAGTTAAATAGACAAAGTGTAGCCATTAACAAAATCTGACATTATTAATGCTTGCTGGGGCTTTGGAGAGAAACAGATTAGCTGAATATCGAAGGATGCAGGCATTTGAGAAGCGCAGGAAGCTAGGGAAAGGTAGATGGGGGCGCTGTACTAATAATGGTATAAGCGCATTGGAAAAAGATAGCATAAGTTCAGGAAATCAGGGTGTAGAAGTGGTTCAGGTCGAGACAAGAAATGATAAAGGGAAGAAGTCAATTTGGGAGTGGTGTATAGGCCCCTGGACACGGTACGATGGAATACAAGAAAATAAATAATTTGAGCTTGTCAGAAAGATACGGGGATAACTATGAGGATTTTAATCAACATATACACTGGAAGAATCAGATGGCCAAAGTGAGTCAGGAAGGCATAGAATTTCTAGTTGTGAAGGGAGAGAGAGAGTAGCCCTCATAGCTTTGCTAGAAGCAGTTGATTTCAAAGGCGCGAGAGGGAACATCTCTCAGTTTAGCTGGAAGAAAGGTTAGACCAAAGAGTAATGGTTAAGAAAACAAGTGCCGAGATCTGAAGATCAGCTAGTTAAGGACATTAGAGAAATAAAGAGAAGTGTCCAAGAAATCTGAAGTTAAATGAACAAAGACAAAGGTATTGTTCATAAGAATTCAAGTAAAAATAAAAATCGTTCTGAGTTAAAGAAACAATTGCATTAACTAGATTTAAAGTGAGACAACAGACTTCAGAGGTAAATGAAACGTTTGATTCCATTTTAATACAGTTTGGTAATTGAGAGTTAAAGCAATTGTGAACAGTCTACACAGGTATAGAAGAGGTCGGTGTAAAATCCTGGACTGGATTCACTGTTAAAAGTGGAGCAGAAGCTTTGTTCGAACATGACATTTGGAAAAGCTGGCCTGGATTTCGGAACACAGGACTCTAAGGGAAAGCATTATTATGGGAGAAGATTTTGAAGAATGTTTTTGGGAGTAGAGTTTGGAAACTCTCATGTGATCATCGTCTGGGGGAATTCTCAGGAGAATTTAACAAACATTTATGTCATTCAGATTGGAGAGTGTATTTTCCCACAGCCATTTGATGTGCTTAAAAGGGACTTTGTGTTAATGAGACCATTGTAGCTTAAGATGCACTTTGTAATCCGTGTTCATTCTAAAATCTGTGTGCAACTGTTAAGGTAAAGGGAGAGTAAAAGAGTATTGTATAATAATCCAACTTTGCAGGCTTTTTAAAAATTAAGAGTATCCAATTCTTTTTTTTCCAATTAAGGGGCAATTTAGCGTGGCCAATTCACCTACCCTGTGCATCTTTATGGGTTGTGGGGGTGAGACGCACGCAGACACGGGGAGACTGTGCAAACTCCACATGGACAGTGACCCGGAGCCGGGGTCGAACACTGGATCCTCAGTGCTGTGAGGCAGCGAACCACTGCGCCACAGTGCCGCCCAACTTTTCAGGCTTAATAAATGTTTTTTCCTTGTGGTTAAATCCAATTAGCGGTCCTGTGACTCTGTTCCTCCACATTTTATTAAAAAAAAGGTAAAAGTCTTTTGAGCCAAGGTTCCATTCGAGGATCTTCTTGTCCACTACGGTTGTAACACTAAACAGATGCCGGTTGTTGTTGTTGTGAAAGTGAATCCCTGGACTGAAGAAGGAGGAGGGAAGCTCTGGAGAGTCAATGACTTCCACTGTTCTGTCCTGACTCACTTAGAAGAATGAGACTTTCAAAGATGAACTTTCCGTCTTAAAAAAATAAACCCTTTCAACATTGTACAAGTCAATTTTAATTCCATTTCGTCCATTTACAATCAGCTAAAAGGCTCTCTCTCCAGGCAAGGGTTGACTTTGGAACAGAGAAAGAAAGACTTTAATTTGAAAGACTTGTGGAGGCAGTCGCAGAAAGGTTTTCCAATCCTCCCCCCATTTGCAAACCAACAAACAAACAGAAACAGTCAATGCGGCGAGAGAAATTTCTGAAGTAAAGGAGTCGAAATCCAGCCAAATGAACAGATTTTATTCTGTGACTGAAACTTTGCCTCCCCTCACTCAACACTCAAACTAAATTGTTTCTTGAGGGTGTGAAGAGGATGAAAGCTGAACATTTCCTCAATGGACAACATTTTTGTGCATTAGTTTCATGAGGCAACGATCCCTTTTATTCAATTTTCCAGAGATTTAAAAGGAAGTATGCTGATATAAAGTTAATGATTTTAATTGTCACTCTTTCCCAACTCCTTCCTTTACCACCCGTGTCCTGGAATGAACTGAGAGCTGAACTGACTGTCATTCCTTCACTCTACTGCGGGCAAACACCATCCGCAAAACCACAGAATCTCTGAACAAGGGCCCTTCACTCTGTTGTGGTTGCCAAATATCACTGAATTCAGCAGCATCATATTTAGACCAGAGTTTTAAACTATTATCTACAAATAAACACAAGCAGCTGTGAATCTTCTTGCACAGCTATAGTGCTTGGAATTTTTGTCAGTCTGGTACTTTTAGTGGCAATTTTAACCGACTTGGCATCAGTTAAAAACCTTTTTTTTAAAATTTAGAGTACCCAATTATTTTTTTCCAATTAAGGGACAATTTAGCGTGGCCAATCCACCTAGCCTGCACGTCTTTGGGTTGTGGGAGCGAAACCCACGCAAACACGGGGAGAATGTGCAAACTCCACATGGACAGTGACCCAGAGCCGGGATTGAACCTGGGACCTCAGCGCGTGAGGCTGCAGGGCTAACCCACTGCGCCACCGTGCTGCCTCGGTTAAAAACCTGATCAATCGATGCACTTCCTTAGGAATAAAGCCAGGAGAGGTATCTGGCCGGGATAATCACCCTCTCAGCACTGGATGTCTCTGTAGGGTGTCATATTGTTGCATCCCATTTAGTAGGTCCTTGTGTCCTCGAGGAGCATAGCTGATGGTAGATTCTCATGTCTCCCTCAGTTGACTGTAAGAAACACATTTAATGGCCCGTAACTTCCTCAGAGTGGCAATCACTGGTGGATAGCCTCTCAGCCTCTTTCCTTCACTGGAATTCCAAAGCCCCTGTCTCGCCAGGCTGGGTGGAAGTGGAACAACAAAACAGCACCAGAGGTGGAAATGGAATGCAGCGAAGGAGGATACGCCTCCTTTTTACGACTAGCTGCTGCAAAGCAGGCGAGTCTAAAGGGACCAGTGAAAGGGAGAAGGTAGGTTTCAAAGCAAAATACACAGCATGTGGGGGTTCAGACACCGTGTGGGGGGGGGGGGAGGGTTAGTGTTCAGGGTCAGATAAGGGTGCGGAAGGAGTGGTGGGGGTGTCGTGCCATGAGGTGGTGGCTTTCAGGTCGGGGGGCGCAGCGGGCTCTCAGGCCATTGTTGGGGGGGGAGGGATGCTTGTTTGTGGGGGGGGGGGGAGTCCTCGGGGGGGGGGTGCGGCGGAGGTGTGGGGGTGTCTCAGAATACTCAGGCCCATCAGGTCTGCACCGACGCATGAAAGGCCCTGATCTGCCTACCTAATCCCACTTGCTAGCACTTGGCCCTGAGCCTTGAATGAGAATCACAGTATCCTGTGTGGGTTGTGGGTCTCTAACTTTTTCATAGTCATTATTTTTTTTTAAATTTAGAGTATCCAATTTTTTTTTTCCAATTAAGGGACAATTTGGCATGGCCAATCCACCTAACCTGCACATCTTTGGGTTGTGGGGGTGAAGCCCACGCAGACATGGGGAGAATGTGCAAATTCTACACAGACAGTGACCCAGGGCTGGGATTCAAACCCAGGTGCTCAGCCCTGTAGTCCCAGTGCTAACCACTGCACCACATGCAGCCCTTTTCAGAGTAATTACGAGGGTAAAATCTCCCTTCCCTGGACACTGTCTTCCCCCCACGCCATGCTCAGCTGTCCCGCGGTTCAGTGGGAATCCTGCCAACTTTCCCGCCTGCCACTCGATTTAGGCTGGAAGATTCTACCCATCCACCCTCCTGCTTCAGTAAATACAGGGAGCCAGTCCCACATCTGTGGCCACTGGCTCTTAGTATTACACTATGGAGACTTTTTTCTGACACCCAATGTAAAAATGTGAGCGTGCAGACCATAAAGATCACCCCCCCCCCCAAAAAAAAAAACTGTTTCTACTTGTTTTGTTTTGGGCACACCCTCAGGGTCGAGGATGACTTTCTTCCACTCCGGGGAGGTGGGGTCTGCGGTGGCAGAAGTGCCCAATCCTGGAACGGCAGACATCACCGCAGGTTTGGCAGATGGTGTTTGATGAGGTGGGTGGGACGTTCTGGATTCTGAACTCTCTTTCCGCTGTTTATGCTTGGCCTTCCCGTGCTCCATCCTGTGGCACTTGAGGTAATTGTGCCTTCGCGGATGATTCTTCTCTAGTTTGTGCGTTTTAATAACAATAATAATACTATTATTGTCACAAGTAGGCTTCAACTAAGTTACTGTGGAAAGCTCCTCGTTGCCACATTCCAGCACCTGTTCAGGGAGGCTGGTACGGGAATTGGAACCGCGCTGCTGGTCTTGTTCTGTATTACAAACCAGCTGTTTAGCCCACTGTGCTAAATCAGGCCCTCAAGCGATTCTCACATTTGGATGGGGATGTTGTATTTATTTAGGTAGGTTTTCGGAGTGCCCTTGTAGCGTTTTCTCTGCCCTACCAGTGATCACTTGCCATTGTGGAACTTGGAGTAGAGCACTTGTTCGGGACGATGCAGCCTGCCCATCGCAGCTGGCTGAGCTTGACCAGTGCGACACTGGGGATATTGACCTGGGAGAGGCTGCTCATGTTGGTTCACCTATCCTGCCCGTGGATTTGCAGGATTCGGAGCCCAGCCCCTTGGAGAGTGTCCAGGATGATCCAGGAAAGAATATGTCATCAGAAAGATGGCCCTTTGACAATGCAGCACTCTTACAACACAGCACTGGATGTCAGTCTAAACCTTGTGCTCACATCTCTAAGGGGGAAGTTGAACCCACAACATTGTGACTCAGAAATGAGCATGTTGCCATGGTCAATATTTCTGGTTAGCTCCATTTCATTCTGGTCCTTTCCATACTTGCTGTATTACACATACCTGGCTCAATAAACTATAAACTCCTCACAGTGATACAACCAGAGAGATTTATGAGAAACTTTACAAATGTCCCAATAGAAAGGTTAATGTTTGCCGCAGAGGTTACTGTTGTTGCACATCACTGGGAAGGTACTGATGGATTCCATTTAGAAACAAATTTGCTTCCCAATGAAGAGATGTGTGACAGACACAAACAACCTGTGTGAGTTGCACCATAGGAATCTCGCTGAAGCCCTCTGAGCATCTTGTTGCAAAGTAGCTGCTTCAAGGAAGAGTTTGGATGAGAGTGCTGAAAATAAATTCGACACTAATCAACAAGCCAGGTCCAAGGAATGTGGAGGCTGAACACGCATTGTTTTGGACAGAAGGCAAGATATGCAAAACCTATTGGTGGGCTGAGCAGCAGACACATGCTCCCTCCTCTCTCTTTCCTTTTCTACCCCAGTTTAAGACTATCCAGGAGGTGTTGCTGAATTGTCACAGCCAATCGAAACATTCTGTTCGAAGGGCGGCACGTGGCACAGTGGTTAGCACTGCAGCTTACGGCGCTGAGGACCCAGGTTTGAATTCCCGCCCTGGGTCACTGTCTGTGTGGAGTTTGCATATTCTCCCTGTGTCTGCGTGGCTTTCATCCCCACAAACCAAAGATGTGCAGGACAGGTGGATTGGCCACGCTAAATTGCCCCTTAATTGGGAAAAAAATTAATTGGGTATTTTAAGTTGAATTAAAAAAGAAACATTCTGTTCGCATCTGAAAACACGATCAACTCAAAACTTTCCTTTCCTTGTTTCCCACAGCAGTTTCTCCCATTCTGTACCATCAGCAAAGCCTTGAGCTAAATTGGTATTCCTGTGAAGAGTGCATTTTCTTTCAGCATGGAGCACAAAAAAGTGTGACAACTAAAGGAGTCTTTGCATAATAACCGCAGTAACTATGTGGTCATAATTTCAGCCATAGTGTACATGGGCAGCACGGTAGCTTAGTGGTTAGCACTGTAGCTTCAAAGTGCCAGGGTCCCACGTTCAATTCCTGTTTGGGTCAATGTCTGCGGAGTCTGTACGTTCTCCCCGTGTCTGTGTGAGTCTCCTCCGGTTGCTCCTGAGTTTCCTCCCACATGTCCCGAAAGACATGCTTGTTAGGTAACTTGACCATTCTGAATTCTCCCTCAGTGTAGCTGAACAGACGCCGGACTGTGGCTTTTCACAATAACTTCATTGCAGTGTTAATGTAAGCCTACTTGTGACAATAATAAAGATTATTATTATCGGCTTTTCACATAAATACGTGGCCCTTATGCCCCAACGTTATTTGAAAACTGGCCCTCTTACCAGTTAGGAAATTGCAACTTCTGGTTTGAGCATTTGCTCTCCACCAAGGCTGAAATCTAGTCCCATCACCGACAGCTCTCTAGTGATTGCTTACAAACCACAACAAAGGCCCGCATGCGCCGGGAAACTGTCAGCGGCCGCTGATGCTCCCGCGCATGCGCCGCATTTCCGCGCCAGCTGGCGGGGCAACAAACGCCATTTCCGCCAGCTGGCGGGGCGGAAATCCCTCCGGCGTCGGCCTAGTCCCTCAATGTTGGGGCTCGGCCCCCAAATCCGCACCTTTGGGCCGTCGCGATGCCCGTCTGATTGGCGCCATTTTTGGCGCCAGTCGGCGGACATTGTGCCGTTGGGGGAGAATTTCGCCCGTGAATACCATTGCTGCGTGTGATGGCCATTTTGAAATGTTTGTAATGTCCTTTCAGATACTTTACAAATAGAGTCAGTTAACCTGGCCGAGGAATTTAAAATATTTTTAGCATAAGTAGCGTGAAATCATGGGCGCAATCTACCTGAATTGGAATAGAGCCCGTAGCGAGCGCATTTAGACGGATGATTCCTGGTGCTCGGAGTGCCAAGAAACACCACGCTATTGAACGCCCATTCAGGTAGAAAATGGGGTCTCAGCAGTGCCCCTGCCAACGGACAGTGCCCCTGGGTACCGTGGCAGTATCAGGCTGACATTCAGGTCACACTGTCAGGGTGCCCAGGTGGCACCAGCAGTGTCAGGATGCCACCCTGCTCAGCGGTCAAACACCTGGGGTCCTACGATCCCCTGGAAGGCCCCCACGAGTGCCATTCCATCTGATCCCCATTTGTGGAGTCCAACACTAATGGCGCTGCCAGAGACCTCCAAGGCAAATGGTTAGATACCATGCCTTGGGTAGATCTGGGAATGCATATTAGAGTGAGACCTGCTGTTTCGCTTTAATATGCAGATTTTCTAAAAGGTCATCCTGCCCACAATGGATGGGATTCACATGACGTCGCGCGAGATCACGTTATTCTCGAGAGGCATGGCGAGACGGGTAGATCCGGAAAGGGGATCTCCCGGCATCTACTGGCCACGCCGCCTTTCGGGGGCAATACGGCCGGTAGATCGCACCCCTCAGCACTTCAAGAAAGTAAATCTGCGGGAATCTCCACCAGCGAGATGCTCTGTTTTGCCGGCAGCCCGGTTGTTTCCTGACGGCGTAGGGCTGCCCCATAATAGGAAACCCCATTGACCGGCCGGTGTAATGGAGAATCCCACCGGCATGTTGAGGTAGAAATGTGGCGCAGCGGGGCGGAGAATCCCGGCGACTATAGTTTCTACCCGTTTGACAATTGAGAGTCAAGTATTTTGCCTGAAATGAGGCATCTGGTCAATCTTTTCTGATCTCCCTTTCTGTGTCTTTGCACATATATTGCTTACTTGCACTTCTTGAGATATTGTTCTCATCATTAAGGTTTTAATCTGAAAGTGAGTTCTTGTTGTGCTGATATTCGTTCCAGCAGCCACTGAGTCACACTGGGGATACATAGCGAATTGATGCTGAGGCTGGAAGAACCCTCGACTAGTCCCTGCAACTTGGCGGTTTTTGAATGATTGACATTCACAAGCACAGTTCGTTATGAAAGGGAGAGCAGCTGAACTGAAATGATCTGAATTGGAACAAACTCAAATCCTGGCAAACTAACTCAGCATCGTCCAATTTAGGCCACATTTGCATTTAGTTGGGTCTGGCATTTATTCATACCACAGTCTGCCTCTGGGATAAGACGTATTGTTTATTGGCCTTTCATTAGCAGAGAAACTGTATAAAGCCCTCAGTGTGTACACAGTCTGATCATCAGGGTCTGCCATAATTCAGTAAGGGACAGCTTTCGGAGCCTTTTATATCTAATTCAAATGGCAGGCACTCATGGGCAGACTTCAGGAGGTGTGTGTGTGTGTATTCCCAGGGGAGAGCTGGTGGGCAGTGCAGGTCAGGGGTAGTTCTTGGGCTACAACAGGTTTTGCTAACTTCCCTGGCGCATTAACTAATGGCAGAAATAAATCTTCAAACAAAACGAGCCATTGTTCTTGCCAGTGTCCTGCCGTTTACCCCGGGACACAACTAGGAAATGAATCTGAAAACAGACGTGTTAGGTCTGCTTTGGCAGGGATGTACAGCACACCTCATGAATCAGGCGTTCTGTCAGTGACACTGTACCGCTAGAAGAGAAGGCTTGGGCAGAGAACAGTGCAGAGATGATGGCACAGCCCAGATCTATCCACTGCTGGGAATTAGACGGATGGATTGCAGTGCTTAATGATCGGTAAGCCCCCGCCTGTCCTGCCAATCAGGAGGTTGCAGCAGCTACTCAAATCTCCATTTCAGCACAAGTAGGGAAAGCATGTTAAAAACTCTATATTTTAGGTGCCAATCTCCTGTGGCGATGGACAAAAGCCTCGTGAGACTGAAGGGCAGGTTTCAGGTGAAGTGACTTTCAAGTGAAGAGGGACAGGGGATAATTGGACCAGGGCCCAAAGGTGTGATTTTAATGTCCTGCATTCCGCCATTAGCTTGCGCACACTGCATTTCGATATTATTTATGGTTAAATGACAAGGTTTATGGCAATCTGTGAAGCAGGGAAGTAGAATTGGTTGCAGCCTAAAAGAGGTTTACTGCAGCACAGCTGTAACTGCTGGGAGATGTAAAACTGTGGCACTGTGCACCAGAAGAAAGTGATTGTGAAGGCAACGTGTCAAGGTTATACCGGCAATTTCTATTGTCCACACAGAGAAAGTCACAATCGGAAAAGTTTTTTAAAATAAATTTAGTGTACCCAATTCATTTTTTCCAATTAAGGGGCAATTTTGCGTGGCCAATCCACCTAACCTGCACATCTTTTGGGCTGTGGGGGCGAAACCCACGCAAACACGGGGAGAATGCGCAAACTCCACACGAACAGTGACCCAGAGCCGGGATCGAACCTGGGACCTCAGCGCCGTGAGGCAGCAATGCAAACCACTGCGCCACCGTGCTGCCCGAACAATAGGAAAAGTTGACAACAGGAAGAAGGAATAAGGACGTTTGTCAACAGGAAGTGCATGAGATTTTTCAGATAATATACGCAGGTATCTGAACAATATGCTGAGAGTAGTCTGGTGCACATTCAATGTGGCTAAGTTTTCTCTGCTTTGTGTCTGAGGTACACTCACTTCCAGTGAAGGATGGAGATCTGCTGCAATGGAAATCTGCTTACTTTGAGTTTCAGCTCATTTCTGCAGCTGGGGGGGAGAGGGCGTCTCTAAAAGACCATCAGAGAGGGATATCCAGCTGAAAACAGGCAAATGGCATGTTAATCAGGTGGAACTGACATCAACATGTCATCTTGCCTCTCAAAATAAAAACAATAAGTGCTGGAAAAGCGCAGCTGCACCGTGGAGAGAGAGAGAATCAAAGCGAAGGTTTGCAGTCAAATTTTCAGATTCGGTTCCTGGAGTGGGACTTGAACCCACAATGTTCTCGGAGCTAAAGGTGCTATCAACTGAGCCCCAGCCAACACTGCCGAGGATGCTGGTTTGAGCAATGTAAATGTAGTGCATCAGCACAGGACGATACCGGTCCACATGCTAAAGAGTCTGCAAACAGCTGTGAACTACTGGAGAGGAGGTCAGACTTCAGAAGCTTCTTTACATTTCTTTGATAATTCTCTTCCTGAGGCATGACGTAATTAGAGACACCAAACCATTCTTTGTCATCAAACATCTGGCCCGTATAATCAGCAAATGCTGTTTGGGCAAAGAGCGAACTTGAGGGTCGGAATTCTCCGTCTGCAAGTTTCCTGGTGGTATGTGGTGGCCTCAATGGGAAATCCCATTGACAAGCGGCGGGAAGATAGAATCCCTCCGCCAGCGAACGGCGCGCCACTGAGAAACACGCGACCGGGGGATGGGAGAATCTAACCTGAGATATACTTTTTTATATATCGAGTTTGTATGCTATTTCTCCCACCACCAGAAAGGGTCATTTTTATTTTCTTTATTCTTTCATGGGATCGGAGTACCACTGGCAAAGCCAGCATTTGTTGCCCTTCCCAAGTGAACATTTCAGTGGGCAGCATGGTGGCGCAGTGGGTTAGCCCTGCAGCCTCACGGTGCCGAGGTCCCAGGTTCGACCCCGGCTCTGGGTCACTGTCCGTGTGGAGTTTGCACATTCTCCCCGTGTCTGCATGGGTTTCACCCCCACAGCCCAAAGATGTGCAGGCTAGGTGGATTGGCCTCGCTAAATTACCCCTTAATTAGAAAAAATGAATTGGGTACACTAAATTTTAAAATAAAAAGTGAAAATTTCAGAGGCGCAGTTAAGAGTCAAGCACATTGCTGTGGTTCTGGAGTCACATGTAGGTCAGACCAGGTAAGGGCAGCAGATTCTCCTCTTGAAAGGACATTAGAGAACCAGAAGGGTTTTTACAGCAATTGATGATAAGTTCATGGTCACCATAGCTGAAGTTAGCTTCAAATTTCAGATTTATTTATTGAATTCAAATCCAGCCCCCGTGGTGGGATTTGAACCCGTACCCTTCTGGATTATTGACCCAGTGACATCACCGCTGTGCCATCATCCCCCCCCCCCCCCGTAATCAGATTCTGCTAGCTTTTTCTTCAGTTTCAAAGAAATTTGGACATGGTTCAGCAAAGCTAACTCACTGAATTGAGGCATTTCAATTGAGCCTCGGGGAAACATAAACACTTTTTCAAAGTGAGACTGACAATAACACTTTAAAATGTATCCTTAAAGTATGGTCAACGTGACCTCTGAGTGAATAATTGCAGAACTGTGAATAATTGCAGAAACCTCCGGCAAGAGCCTGGGCACATTGATTGAATAACTATCAATATTATTAAAATATTATCACACATCAACAACTTTGGTGTCTCCATCCAACAGCCAATGTAAACATAAAATCAGATCAGAAACCTAAATACCCCAAACTTCTAGATTAAAAAAAAAACAATTATGAAAGCAGAATCACAATCGACTGGCCACGATTCCCCCTGCTCTGTAAAAATAAATTCTGCAGAGTAGTGAGTTTCAAGACAGCTCTCATAATCTGAATATGTATTACCTACTTAAAGACCTTTGGCCGTGTTGAGATTTGGGAAGCGAATGCCAATATTCAATATCACCGTATACACATGCAGTGTGTGCTAAATATGTTCATTTGGAAACAACTGTACCAGCGTTAAATTATGACTGCAATGCAAACAACAGGGATAGAAGTCTGATCAGGCTCATGGACTGGGACTGAATTATAAGTCACCTTTATATTTACACAAGGTCTTGGGAGATGGTGTTCAAACAGAGACCTTCCCTATTGCATGAGTCACTCCCTCCTGTATAAGTTAGTTGGTCCCAACGTTCTTAGCTAAGGCTAATTGGAAGCTGTGGAGTCCCAATTACTGCTACTAAAAGAGAGATAGTGCAATGCTTACCTTGAACTGGAGATGTTACAGCAGTTCATCTACGTGTGGACCCCCAATGCAGTGGGGTCTCCACAGATCAAAATCTTGACATTATGGCTGGCAATTGATGGGCAGAAGTGTCACATATTTGCAATTGAGTGCATTGTTTTTCATGTAAAGGTGCCTTAGTTGATGGCAGCAGTATTTGCAATTGAACATTAAGATACATCAACTGAATTTTATCAGGCGTTTGGAGATGGGCTGGGAGGCAGGACGACTGGGAAAATGACACGGGCCAGGCATGCCTGGCACCTTCTTGCCTCTCTGTCATTTTGCCATTGGCGAGAAAGATGGCCATTGATCAGTGAGCCCATCCACAGCCCAATAGAGCCACTCAAGTGGACCATTAAGGGCCCCTTCCTGCCTCCACTGACATTTCACCAGTGGCTGTGGGTCCCCTGCCACCAGCACGCTCTCTGGAGTGGGGGCTGTGTCTCTCCAGTTCTGGCACTACTCGGCACAGGGTGGGAGTTCTCTGGCAACAATGGCCACACCCACGGCAATGCAACACCACCTTGCCTCACTGACAAGGCCTCCCCTCACTTTGTTGGGCCTGTCTGACTATCCCTGGCATCCCAGACCCCAGCTAACCAATCTGATAGGGCACATGGTCATCAATGTACCCTCAGCCTGCAGATAATGAGGTGCAGTCCCAGCAATGACCTACGCTCCCAGTGGTACTGCTGAAGCTGCTTAGCTTCTGGCTCTCTGATTGGGCTGGCAACATTTCAGGAGGTGGGCAGCAGTCCACATTGAACATAGAACATTACAGCGCAGTACAGGCCCTTCGGCCCTCGATGTTGCGCCGACCTGTGAAACCACTCTAAAGCCCATCTACACTATTCCCTTATCGTCCATATGTCTATCCAATGACCATTTGAATCCCCTTAGTGTTGGCGAGTCCACTACTGTTGCAGGCAGGGCATTCCACGCTCTTGCTACTCTCTGAGTAAAGAACCTACCTCTGACATCTGTCTTATATCTATCTCCCCTCAATTTAAAGCTATGTCCCCGCGTGCTAGACATCACCATCCGAGGAAAAAGGCTCTCACTATCCACCCTATCCAATTTATCTGATCATCTTGTATGCCTCAATTAAGTCACCTCTTAACCTTCTTCCCTCTAACGAAAACAGCCTCAAGTCCCTCAGCCTTTCCTCATAAGATCTTCCCTCCATATCAAGCAACATTCTGGTTAATCTCCTCTGCACCCTTTCCAATGCTTCCACATCCTTCCTGTAATGCGGCGACCAGAATTGCACGCAATACTCCAAATGTGGTCGCACCAGAGTTTTGTACAGCTGCAACATGACCTCATGGTTCCGAAACTCAATCCCTTTACCAATAAAAGCAAACATACCGTACGCCTTCTTAACAACCCTCTCAACCTGGGGATGATTTAATTGGTTACCGCCAGCTTTCCTGGGTCCCTATGAACACATTCAGGAGTTCTGCCACACCTTTGTGACTATCTCCTCTACCTCTGTTTTTCCTGCTCCTTCAACAATAACGTAATGCACATTATTCCACAAGCAGCTTTTTCTCCTCTAATTTGTTGTGGGGATATGGATGACATTGTCATGTTATCATATTTAGTTCAGAGGAGGGATTATGATATTATTAGTGAGGGAATTTCAGGAGTTTAGCCCAGATGCATGAAGGAATAACGCAAAGTGCCCTCGTAGGTACAGTGTGTGGCTCAGTGATCCCACGGGAGCCTACAATAAATGCAAAGATTAACTGCTGTTAGGTGGCTGGGAACAAGTGAAGCCTCTCACACAGCAGATCGTGAGGTAGGACATTAAAAACCCAACACGTTCTCAGTTGCATTCCCAAACATACACGGTCAACCTCAGTCAGGGGCATCGTTGCAATCACATCCTGGCCCATGTAAATGTAACAAACCAATGCACTGGGAAACAGCCTTAGAAATTAGCAAATGGTTTTGATAATTTTTCTCATGGGTGTCAGACTGATTCAACAGAAAAGGAACGGGATGCCAGTTTCTGTTCATCATGCATGGGATTTCTCATGGTTGAGGGTGAACTCTGGATACTAATCCTATACAAAGAGGTAGTTTTTTGCCCTGTTGGGGCACCAGCTTGGATGGTACTGTTGTTTTCACTGCCCTCTGGCCTAGGGAGGAGAAAACAAAATCAGTGAAGAATCAGAGGGCAGATGAGGGTTTGTTTTTAATGCAACGTGGTGTTCTGTTCTGTGTGAAGCAGTGGTGGAAGCAGATTCAACAGTAACTTTCAAAAAGGAAATGGATAGCTTCTTGAAAAGGAAAAGTGTGCAGGGAAAGAACAGGGGAGTGGGTATAACTGGATAGTTCTCTTCAGCACTGAACTGGCACAGGCCTAATGGACTAAATGGTCTCCTTCAGCGCTGTCTGGTCTCTTTCCTAATTGATTCCCAGTTGCCCACTGATGGACTTACCACATTGGGCATTAGATGAGAACAGGATTGGGCTGGGTTGGGTTGGGGCTGTGATGGCCTTCACGGTTCAGCAGCCACCTTTTCAGGTCAAAAAGCAAAACAGGACAGAATGCTGGATGAGCAGTTTGCGACAGCAGAACCACATCACAGCAAAAGTCAGCAGCTTTAGGAGGGAAAAGAAGGAGATTAGGAGGGCAATATATACCCCCACTCTGCTTCACAAAGGTGCATCTGGCTACAAGGAGGTCAAAGGGTAGATTTGAGTGCAAGAAAATGATGGGCCGAATGGTAGTTTAAACAATTATTTTTATATAAGGGGCAATTCTGTCAGTTAATCTATGTGGTCAGTGAAGAGAACGAGTGAAGTAATTTGATCCACGCACTCATACATTACCTAATCAGGTTACAAATCCATTACTGCAAAACGTCATAGATTTTATGACAATCACAATGTTCGTGTTGGTTGATTGCTTCATGAAACATCACACGTTAGTGTTCCCACTCACGATAATAACTGGCTCAAAAATCTGACCGATTCAGGTGGCAATCATGTGAAAACAAATCTGCATGGGTGCCTCATGAATTCCTTAATTTGTTTCATTTTCATTTTATCAAGTCATTGTGCAGCAGCATCATTTCTTGCGTGAGCACATGACAGACTTTTTTCTGCTTCTAGGCTGAGACGTACTTTGAGCTTCTGCACAATGGATGCTACAGAAACAAGATGAAGGAGCTTTGTTTTCATGGAAAGGCAGCTCCCCTCCCCCCCCACCCTGGTTATCCTAAATTATGTAATTCCCCCAGCGCCGCTGTATGTTCGACACCTTCAGGGAGCTTCCACAAGGCAGAATGCCATTATTGTTTTCATGTCACGTCCCCTTGAGAAGAGAGATGCGGTGTGCGATGAAATTAATGATCCTTGAGAAGTTTCCAAACTTTTAACATTGCAGTTTTAACATTGCAAATATTTATCAGGGTGGCCTCCACATTGGAGTTTGTGCAACAGTGAAAAACAGATCTTTCCGAAACTGTGGTCTGTTTCACATCTCTCCCAGTTTTCTATTCCCATTGATGATTTGCTATTGCCTATTTTACACCACCAGACAAAGTTGAAACCTGCCCCTGGATTCCGAAATTTGGATGACTAAATGGGGCTGCACAGTGACTCAATAGCATTACGGCCTGTTCATGGCTAGGTGGCACTGCTGAATAACGTACCGCTCTCAGTTGCTGCTTCATGGGCTGCAGACACTCAAATTCAACTGGTAAAGGTTATCGCGGGGGCCTTTACCAATTTTGAACACAGGAAACATACAAGGAATAAAACTTCAGGGAATAAAGTCATTCCTTTCATTGCATCAGCAATTCATGTTTGTACTTTCGGTTGCTGTGTTGATGGCTGGGACAATTCTCATCCCAGCCTCATCGCACTCTCTCTCGCTTTGTCCAACTGATCGGACAAAAGACACATTTGGCCTGGACGAGTGATGAGGATTTCGCTCAAACATCAGCTTATTTTGAGAAACCTTGCTCAGTTCAACAAAAGGTGTGTGAAATCTTGTCAAATGGTTCTGTTACAGAGTTACTTCAAAGCAAATTTGGATGAAAAGACTGACCAAATCCTTTCTTTTTCGGAGCAAGCTGTAAGTTATTTTAAAAAAAAATTTCTGCTTTTTGCATTTCTGTGCATAACTTTCCCAGGAGACAGAGCATTACAAGATTGTTCTGCTGCTGAAGACAGTTTATTTTCTGAGGCTGTTACTGGCAAACTATTTTTTTTAACACTACTTTCAAGGGGGGGAGGCATGTGGCACTGGGACTGCGGCGCTGAGGACACGGGTTCGAATCCCGGCCCTGAGTCACCGTCCGTGTGGAGTTTGCACATTCTCCCACTGCGCCACTGTGCTGCCCTATCATTGCAGTGTTAATGTAAGCCTACTAGTGACAATAACAAAGTTTGTTATCTCCTCCCGCAAACCTTTGAGGCCTACCCAGCCCTGGACTACAGAGACCAGTTCCGGGGTCAGAGGAGGGAAATGGGCCAGGAGCACTTGTATGGAGCAGGCTGAGAAGGGAGGCAGCCAACATTTGGGGGAAGTACATTAGGGTTGAGTGTAGGTCGCGGAAGACCTCTGATGCGACCACCAATTCACACGAAACCAGGAGTAAAAGTAAACTGTGGCTTTAATCAACTAGAACAGTGCCTGCATGCGACTGATCTGTTAGTGGGAGCCGCCTACAAGGCGAGTGCTCTTTATACCTCCCCTCAAGGGGTGGAGCCAGGGGCGGAGTCCACACAGGCCCCAACATGCTACATCATAGGTAATACCTTACAATGGTCCATAGGTGGAGCCCACATGGGCAACAGCGTAATACAGATATGCACATGGTGAATGGTTACAGCAATACATTCACCACAACCTCACTGTCCAATTTTCCCCACTGTTACCATCACTCAACTGGAGATTTGAAAGCCAAGGAAAATCCAAGTCTTTCACTCCCTTTATCAGTTATGAAAGGTGCTAAATTTCATAGATTGTGCAGACCCCAGACAGTCCAGACAACCAACTGCACTCAAGGCAACCATCCCCCATATCCCCAAATCCAATTCTCGCTCACATGCTGGTTCAATTAAACACAGGCTGTTTCTGTTTCCTATCTTATATTTATGACCCAAAGTCCCACAATTTCAACAGAAGCTAAATCTTTTTTTTTTTTGCCTTGACAGGAATTTAAGTTTACATCTCATTCAGCCTGTGTAAGTGAGCCGTACAATGTGATTCCCATTCATTTGCTCCTTTACACTGTCCAGCTGATGCTCTTAAAGTGGCACACAATAATTCCTTCAAGCTGTTAGTTTTATTCCAGTTCCAAATTGGTTTCTCATCGGATTCTACCTGTAGAAATTGGCAATTCAAAGTGAAATCACTTGCTTTCACACAATTCATCTTGTTTGATGCACTGAAGGTCAGTAGACATATGCTGGAGTGTGACACGAGCTGCGGTAAGCATCATGTTCAAATACTTCAATCAGACGTTGTTCTGTGTGGCAGAGTCAGGAAGTGAGCTCTGTCACTTGGGAAAACGCTGTGCACAACTGCAAGGAGTTCGCACAGAGAAAGAAAAACAGTGCTTAGCTCCCAACTGGCTACCCAAACGATTGGGTTCCACTTCCCTTTTCGATAGACTACGCTCCTTTCGCATTTCTCCTGCCAAGAGTTCTGAAAGGTCAAGCGTTTAAACGTAATGCCCTCCCCACCCCCGCCCCTCAACAAGAAATCTTATGTTGCAGCTCAGGGGTGGCTGGGTCAGCACGAGAGAGAGAAAGGAATAGAAAGTTCACCTGATAGGGGGTAGATGAAGCAGAGTTGGGGGAGGCTCATGTGGAATGTTGACACTTGAACTGCTCTGACATTCTTTGACCAGAATAAATAGATGAAGCTGGGTTGGGAAAGAAGACTCGTACTCGGCACTTGTCATAAAAAAAACCTCGGCATGGGTTTCACCCCCACAACCCAAAGATGTGCAGGCTAGGTGGATTGGCCACGCTAAATTGCCCCTTAATTGGAAAAAAATAATTGGGCACTCTAAATTATTATTTTTTTAAATAGATAAAATAGAACCTGGGATTTTGTTTCATAATAAGGTGGCAAGGATGGTACGGTGGTGCAGTGTTTAACACTGCTGCCTCACGGCGCTGGTGACCCGGATTCGATCCCAGCCCCGAGTCACTGTCAGTGTGGAGTTTGCACATACACCCCAGGCGGGATTCTCTGATCCCGCGGCAGAGAGTGCACGCTGTCGTAAACGCCGTCGCGTTTTACGACGCGTGAACGGGCTGCCCCGACGACTAATTCTGGCCCCTACAGGGGGCCAGCACGGCAGGAGCGGTTCACGCCGCTCCAGCTGCTGATCCGCGCATACACAGTGGCGCCGGCGCCAACGCACGCATGCGCAGTGGCTTCCTTCAACGTGCCGGCCCCGACGCAACATGGCGCAGGACTACAGGGGCCGGCACGGAAGAAACGAGGCCCCCAGCCAGAGAGGCCAGCCCACCGATCGGTGGGCCCCGATTGCGGGCCAGGCCACATCGGAGGCCCCCCCCTCCCGGTGTCGGACCCCCCCCCCTCCCGGTGTCGGACCCCCCCTCCTCCCCCATAGGCCGACCCCTCGACCCTTCCACGCTGAGTTCCCGCTGGCCGAGAGCAACTGTGAACGGCGCCAGGGGGACTTGCCGTTTTAACGACGGCTGCTCTGCCCAACCCTGGCCGAGAATCGGCGGGCCGTCTGCGTAGAGCGGCCCCCGACCGGCGCCGCACCAACCACGCCGGCGCCAATGCTCTGCGGAGAATTGCGTGCCGTCGGGGCGGCGTGGCGCGATTTGCGCGGTTGCAAGGATTCTCCGGCCCGGCCCCGGGCTGAGAGAAACCCGCCCCCGTGTTTGCGTCGGTCTCACCCCCACAACCCAAAAAGATGTGCAGGGTGGGTGGATTGGCCACGCTACATTGCCCCGTAATTGAAAAAAAAAGAATTGGGTACTTCAAATATTAAAAAATAATAATGAGGTGGCAAGAAATAGGAGCACGAGTGGGCCATTCGGCCCGTCGAGCCTGCTCTGCCATTTAATGAGTCAATGGCTGATCTGGTTGTGCCCTTAACTCCACTTTCCAGCCTACCTGCTCCCCTCAACCCTCGACTCCCCTGCATTAAAAAAATCTAGCGAATATATTCAATGACGCAGCCTGCACTGCTCTGTGGGGATGGGATCTCCAAAGACTATTGACACTCGTTGAGCAAGGAAATTCCTCCTGACCTCTGGCTTAAATGGGAAAGATCTTGGCCTGGATTCTCCCCCAAACGGCGGGCGGCCGTACTGGCGCAAAGAGTGGCGTGAACCACTCCGGAGTCGGGCCGCCCGGAATGGCGGAATCCACCGCACCTCCGGGGGTAGGCCGGCGCTGGAGTGGTTGGTGCCGCACCAACCGGCGCCGAAGGGCCTCCGCCAGTTGACACGAGTTGGCGCATGTGCGGGAGCACCAGCGTGTTCTGGCGCATGTGCAGAACCGCTGGCTTGATCCCTGCACATGCGCAGGGGGTTTCTTCTCCCCGCCGGCCATGGAGGAGCTTTACAGAGGCTGGCGCAGAGGGAAAGAGTGCCCCCACGGCACAGGCCCGCCCGCAGATCAGTGGGCCCCGATCGGGGGCCAGGCCACCGTGGGGGCCCCCGGGGCCGGATCCCCCCCGCGCCCCCACTGAGGACTCCACAGGCCGCCCTCTGAGCCAGGCCCCGCCGGTATGGACCTTCTATATTTCACGCTGGCGGGGCCGGTCGAAAAAGGGCAGCGCTCAGCCCATTATGGCCCGGAGAATCGCCGGGGGGGCCACTACCAACGGCTCCCGACCAGCGCGACGTGATCCCCGCCCCCACCAAAAAACCGGCACCGGGGAATTCGGCAGCCAGCGTCGGTGCAGCCGCCCCGCAAGGAGATGGCAGATCGATCTTGCGGGGCAGCGGAGGAAAGGAGGTCCTCCTTCAGAGAGGCCGGCCCGCCGATCGGTGGGCACCGATCGCGGGCTAGACCCCTTTTGAGCCCCCCCCCCACCCGGTGCAGGAACCCGCCTCGCCCACCCACAGGCCGCTCTCCCCCCCCCACCAGTGTTCCCGCGCTGTTCCCGCCGGCAGCGATCAGGTGTGTTGGGCAGGCCGCTCGGCCCATCCGGGCCGGAGAATCGCCGCTTGTCCATTACCAACGGCAAGCGGCGATTCTCCCACCCGGCATTGGGGGGGGGGGGGGGGGGGAATTCTGCCCCATATTCTGTTAACATGTGTTCCAAGTTTGAGATGGACTGCAAAACAGCTCAATTTCTAGGTGTGCACATCACCAACAATCTGTCCTAGTACAGCCACGTCGATGCGACAACCAAGAAGGCTCAACAGCGCCTATACTTCCTCAGGAAACTAAGGAAATTCAGCATGTTCACATTGACTCTTACAGATTTTTAGGGCACCATTGAAAGCATCCTATCTGACTGCATCACAGCCTGGTATGGCAACTGCTCGGCCCAAGACTGTTAGAAAGTACAGAGAGTCGGGCTTCCGGTTGCGGCTATGCTGAGCTAAGTCGCACGTTCGGCAGCTCCTGCCAGAAATGGACGTTTGGGCTCTTTTGAGGGGCCCCAGCAGCATTTGTTCAACGGTTCCCAGTGTGGGAAGGTGACAGTATGATTTCCCCGGCACTGTATGGATTGGATCAGGAGTGGAGCGGTGAAAAAAGTAATTCTGGTGCAGCAAAAAGTGCGAGGGAGGAAAGCCAAGATGGCGGCGGGTGGAGACCAGGCAGCGTGGACGCAAGAGCATAGATTCATAGATTCATAGAAATTACAGTGCAGAAGGAGGCCATTCGGCCCATCGAGTCTGCACCGGCTCTTGGAAAGAGCAACCTACCCAAGGTCCACACCTCCACCCTATCCCCATAACCCAGCAACCCCACCCAACACTATGGGCAATTTTGGATACTAAGGGCAATTTATCATGGTCAATCCACCTAACCTGCACATCTTTGGACTGTGGGAGGAAACCAGAGCACCCGGAGGAAACCCACGCACACACGGGGAGGATGTGCAGACTCCGCACAGACAGTGACCCAAGCCGGAATCCAACCTGGGACCCTGGAGCTGGAGCTGTGAAGCAATTGTGCTATCCACAATGCTACTGTGCTGCCCTGGAGGTTCTCAAGCGCTGCTTCACGGAATTGAAAGCAGAGCTGCTGGAGCCGATGAAGGCTTCGATCGACAAGCTGGTCGAGACTCAGAAGGCCCAAGGGGCGGCGATCCGGGAGGTGAGGCAGAAGGCCTCGGAGAACGAGGACGGGTTATTGGGCCTGGCGATGAAGGTGGAGGCGCACGAGGCGCTGCATAAGAAATGGCAGGAGAAGTTCGAGGACATGGAGAATCGGTCGAGGAGGAAGAATCTGCGGATTCTGGGTCTCCCGGAGGGAGTGGAGGGGTCGGATGCTGGAGCATATGTGGTCACGATGCTGAATACGTTGATGGGCGCGGGTGCCTTCCCGAGGCCCCTGGAGCTGGATGGGGCCCACCTAGTCCTGACGATGAGGCCAAAGTCTAACAAGCCGCCGCGGGTGGTATTGGTGCGGTTCCACCGCTTGGTGGATAGGGAGTGTGTCCTAAGATGGGCAAAAAAGGAGCGGAGCGGCAAGTGGGAGAATGCAGAGGTCCGTATATACCAGGACTGGAGCACGGAGGTGGCCAAGAAGAGGGCCGGGTACAATCGGGCTAAGGCGGTTCTGCATCGGAAGGGGGTGAAATTCGGGATGCTGCAGCCTGCGCGACTGTGGGTCACGTTTAAGTACCGCCGCCATTACTTTGAGACGCCGGAGGAGGCGTGGACCTTTATTCAGGCCGAAAAGTTGGACACGGACTGAGGGTCGGTTGAGAGGGGAGGTCGCGGGGGGCTACTGTGGTTATTGTGCTTTGGGGGATGTTGGGGGATGCTCTATTCTGTTCTGTATTGTTTCCTTGGGTGCTGGGTGGGGTAGGGTGAAGTGGGGGTTTTGTGAGAGTGTGGGCATCGGTGAATGGAAGGACGGGGCCCCATTGGGGAGAGGGGAGATGGGAGGCCCGAGGTGGGGGAGCTGGGATTAGGCTGCAAAAGGGAGCTGCGCCAGAGAGGGCGGGGTCGGTCTGATGGAAAGCGCGGGCTTTTTCCCGCGCTAGGGAAGGAAGGGGGCGGGGCTGGGGGAAGGGCGGTGTTGGAGAGGACTGCCCGCAAATGGACATGAGGGGGGTGGGGAGACTACCACACTGGGGAGTCGATGGAGTGGCGGGAGTGGCAGGAGTCAGCTGACTTATGGGAGTACTATGGGGGGAGCAACGCAGCTAGGGGGGGGATCTAGCTTGGGGGGGGGGGGGGTGGGGGGGATCTGGGTTGCTGCTGCATTGGCCAAAGGTGAGCTGGAGCTCGGAGAGAGAGTCGGGGCGGGGGTCTGCCGCTGGGGGGAATGGAGAGTGCGGGAGGCGCGGGCACGTGGCTGGCCTAGAAAAGGGGATGGCTAATCGGCAAGGGGGGATGGGGGGAAGCCCCCTGATCCGGCTGATAACTTGGAATGTGAGAGGCCTGAACGGGCCGGTCAAGAGGGCCCGTGTGTTCGCGCACCTGAAGGGACTGAAGGCAGATATGGTTTTGCTCCAGGAGACACATTTGAGGGTGGCAGATCAGGTTAGTCTGAGAAAGGGGTGGGTAGAGCAGGTTTTCCACTCGGGGTTGGACGCAAAGAATCGAGGGGTGGCGATTTTGGTGGGGAAGCGGGTGTCATTTGAGGCGCTGAACATCGTGGCAGACAATGGAGGTAGGTATGTGATGGTGAGTGGTAAGCTGCAGGGGGTGCGGGTGGTGTTAGTGAATGTACATGGCACGAATTGGGACGATGCCGGATTTATGCGGCGCATGTTGGGCCGGATTCCGGACCTAGAGGCAGGGAGGTTGATAATGGGGGGGGGGGGGGGGGGGTGGGGGTGGGGGGGGGGACTTCAACATGGTGCTGGATCGAGCATTGGACCGCTCCAGGTCCAGGACGGGTAAGAGGCCGGCGGCGGCCAAGGTGCTGAGGGGGTTTATGGACCACATGGGAGGAGTGGGCCCATGGAGGTTTGTCAGACCGGGGCCAGGGAATTTTCTTTTTTTTCTTTTCCCACGTCCATAAAGCCTACTCCCAGATAGACTTCGTCGTTATGAACAGGGCACTAATTCCGAGGGTGGAGGGCACGGAGTATTCGGCCATAGCCATCTCAGACCATGCCCCGCATTGGGTGGAGCTGGAGCTAGGGGAGGAGAGGGACCAGCGCCCGCTGTGGCGCCTAGATGTGGGCTTGCTGGCGGATGAGGAGGTGAGCGGGTGGATCTGGGGGTGCATTGAAAGCTATCTAGAGGCTAACGATAATAGGGAGGTGCAGGTGGGGGTGGTCTGGGAGGCGCTGAAGGCGGTGATTAGGGGAGAGCTAATCTCCACTAGGGCCCAGAAGGAGAAAGAGAGGAGAGAGAGGGAGATTGGTGGGGCAGATTTTAAGGGTGGATAGGAGGTATGCAGAGGTCCCCGTGGAGGGACTACTCAAGGAGCGATGAAGCCTCCAGGCCGAGTTTGACCTGTTGACCACCAAGAAGGCAGAGGTGCAGTGGAGGAAAGCGCAAGGGGCGGTATATGAGTACGGAAAGAAGGCTGGCCGGATGTTGGCTCACCAGCTTCGGAAGCGGGAGGCAGCGAGGGAGATTGGGGGAGTTAGGGATAATGGGGGGGAACACGGTGCGGAGTGCGGTGGGAATAAATGGGGTATTTAGAGACTTTTCTGAGGGACTGTATAGGTCTGAGCCCCCGACGGAGGAGGGGGGGGTCGATTTTTGGATCGACTGAGGTTCCCGAGAGTGGAGGAGGAGCAGGTGGCTGGGCTTGGGACCGGTAGGACTGGAGGAGCTGACTAAGGGGCTGGGGAGTATGCAGGTGGGGAAGGCACCGGGGCCAGATGGGTTCCCGGTGGAATTGTACCGGAAGTACATGGACCTGCTGGGCCCTCTATTAGTGAATACTTTCAATGAGGCGAGCGGGGGGGGGACCTACCCCCGACGATGTCCAGAGCGCTGATCTCGCTGACCTTGAAGCGGGACAAGGACCCATTACAGTGTGGGTCATATAGGCCAATCTCTCTCCTCAACATGGACGTGAAGCTGTTAGCGAAGGTGTTGGCTACCAGAATTGAGAACTGTGTCCCGGGGGTGATTCACGAGGACCAGATGGGTTTTGTTAAGGGAAGGCAGCTGAATACCAATGTGCGGAGGCTCCTTGCCGTAATCATGATGCCTACAGTGGAGGGGGAGGCGGAGATAGTGGCGGTGATGGACGCGGAGAAGGCCTTTGATAGGGTGGAGTGGGGGTACCTTTGGGAAGTGTTGAGGAGGTGTGGCTTCGGGGAGGGGTTCATTAGTTGGGTTAGGCTACTTTATGAAGCCCCGGTGGTGAGTGTGGCCACGAATCGGAGGAGGTCGGAATACTTTCAGCTGTACCGGGGGATGAGGCAGGGGTGCCCCCTATCCCCCATGCTATTTGCATTGGCAATTGAGCCTTTGGCTATGGCTCTAAGGGAGTCCAGGAACTGGAGGGGGCTGGTCCGGGGGGGTGGGGGGCACCGGGTATCGTTGTATGCCGATGACTTGTTACTGTATGTGGCGGACCCAGTGGGGGGGATGCCAGAGGTGATGCGGATCCTCAGGGAGTTTGGGGACTTTTCCGGGTATAAGATCAACGTGGGGAAGAGTGAGCTCTTCATGGTACACCCAGGGGACCAGGGAAGGGGGATAGACGAGCTACCACTGAAGAGGGCGGAAAGGAGTTTTCGGTACCTGGGGATTCAGGTGGCCAGGAGCCAGGGGGCCCTACACAAGCTCAACTTGACGAGGCTGGTGGAGCAGATGGAGAAGGTGTTTAAAAGGTGGGATATGCTGCCACTCGCCTTGGCGGGTAGGGTACAGTCGGTGAAGATGACAGTGCTCCTGAGGTTCCTTTTTATATTCCAGTGCCTCCCCATCCTGATCCCTAAGGCCTTTTTTAAGTGGGTCAGTAGGAGCATCATGGGATTCGTGTGGGCGAAAAAGACCCCAAGGGTGAGAAGGGTGTTTCTGGAGCGGAGTAGGGACAGAGGAGGGTTAGCGTTACCTAATCTGTGTGGGTATTACTGGGCTGCCAATGTGGCGATGATACGCAAGTGGGTAATGGAGGGGGAGGGTGCGGCGTGGAAGAGGCTGGAGATGGCGTCCTGTGTGGGCACGAATCTGGGAGCGCTGGTGACAGCACCGCTGCCGCTCCCGCCGACTAGGTACACCACGAGTCCGGTGGTGGCGGCGACTTTGAAAATTTGGGGGCAGTGGAGGCGCCACATGGGTGAGGTAGAGGCTTCGGTTTGGTCCCCGATCCAGGAGAACCATCGGTTCGTCCCGGGGAGAATGGATGGAGGGTTCCTGAGCTGGCACAGGGCAGGAATTAGAAGGATGGGAGACCTGTTTTTAGATGGGACGTTTGCGAGCCTTGGGGCGCTGGAGGAAAAATTCGGGCTTCCCTCCGGAAATGCCTTCAGGTACATGCAGGTAAGGGCGTTTGTAAGATGGCAGGTGAGGGAGTTCCCGCTGCTTCCAGCACCCAGGTCCAGGATAGGGTGCTCTCGGGGGTGTGGGTTGGAGAGGGCAGGGTCTCGCCGATCTACCAGGAGATGCAGGAAGAGGAGGAGACCTCGGTGGAAGAGCTAAAGGGTAAATGGGAGGAGGAGCTTGGGGAGGAGATAGACGAGGGTACGTGGGCGGACACTCTCGGTAGGGTTAATTCTTCCTCCTCTTGCGCCAGGCTTAGCCTGACACAATTTAAGGTTCTTCACAGAGCGCATATGACAGGGGTGAGGCTGAGCAGGTTCTTTGGGGTGGAAGACAGGTGTGAGAGGTGCTCGGGGAGCCCAGCAAATCACGCCCATATGTTCGGGGCGTGCCCGGCGCTGTATGGGTTCTGGAGGGGCATTGCAAGGACGGTGTCTAAGGTGGTGAACACCCAGGTTAAGCCGAGCTGGGGGTTAGCACTATTTGGGGTATCGGATGAGCCGGGAGTGCAGGAGGCGAAAGAGGCCGGTATTCTGGCCTTTGCGTCCCTGATAGCCCGGCGGAGGTTTCTGCTACAGTGGAAAGATACGAGGCCCCCAAGCGTGGAAGCCTGGATCAGCGACATGGCAGGGTTCATTAAATTGGAGAGGGTAAAATTTTCCTTGCGAGGGTCTGTGCAAGGGTTCTTCAGGCGGTGGCAACCGTTCCTAGACTTTCTAGCGGGGCGTTAGGAGGTGGTCAGCAGCAGCAGCAACCCAGAGGGGGGAGGGGTGTACTTTGTGTTTTCTACTGTGTTTATTATTGCTTAATGGGGGGTTTGTATATTGGGGGAATTTGTGATGTAGTTGTAAGATGTTTATTTATGTGTTCTTTGTTTTTCTTTTTTCTGTAAGGGGGGGGTTTGTTGAAAATATGTAAAAATTAGAATAAAAATATTTCTTAAAAAGAAAGTACAGAGAGTCGTGAACGCCGCCCAATCCATCACACGAACCCACAGCCTCCCATCCATTGACTCTGTCTACACCTGCCGCTGCCTTGGGAAAGTGGAAAGCATAATCAAAGACCCCTCCCACCCGGGTTATTCTCTCTTCCAACCTCTCCCATCGGGCAGGAGATACAAAAAGTTTGAGAACACGCACCAACAGGTTCAAAACCAGCTTCTTCCCCGCTCTCACCAGACCCCTGAATGATCCTGTTGTGGACTAAACTGATCGCTTCACACATCTTCTCTACTGAGTAGCACTACACTCCGTATGCCTCACCCGATGCCTGTGTCTGTGTATTTACATTGCGTACTCAAGTATGTCCTATTTTTTTTCGTGAATGGAACGCAGAACAATACTTTTCACGGTACATGTGACAATAAATCCAATCCAATCAATCTAATCCAAAGGTCAATGAAATTTAACAGAATAATGCAAAAGATAAAATAATGAACAGAGGAAAAGAAAAAAAGATGAGGGGAAATCAGAGGTAATGCTTCTCTGGCTCTTTATTTTAGCAAATAGACCCTGAATATCCAAATTTATTCAGTCAGAATTGCCATCTCTGCTGCATTATTACTGCAAATATTTGCAGTGTCACAAAGCATGAGCTAAAACCTTCAAATCCACTTGACTGAGTCTGCAAGCCAGCCTGCTGAATTCCCTGGAACTGCCAGGCGTCTAAATAGAGAAATTAAAAAGAAACGCTCTAACATACAGTAATTCTTTAATGCTGCAGAGTCAAGTGACACCATTACCCTTGCCTTCATGAGGCTTCATTTTCCCAGCGCTCTATTCTTAGCCCAATACTTGATGTTTTTCTGTCAAGTTGCTTTGTATGCTAAAGTCAAAACAGAGATTTGGCAGAAAGGCACTGACTGTCTGTTAAAAGCATCACGCAGAGGAAACTAAGCCCACACGGGGTAAGGATTGACTGGCCACTATGTGTAGTGCACATGCATTTGCGAGCAAACCGTGATGTTCCATGAAGTAAATGAAAGCATTTAAGGTTTTGCTCGAAAAACCTTCACCGCTTATCTGTGGCGGTGCCACCCTCACAAAACTCCCCAACCAACATCACAAAATGAATCGGTGAGCTCTCCCTCATCGCTCGGGAGAGAAATTTGGATTTAAATCCACATGCTGAGGTATAAAGGTTGCAGCTGATACTCTACAGCACAGCCAGTGATGTTAATCGACCATGATTAAGAGTAGAAAGGGCAATTTCTGATGTCTATACACTGCCAGTCTGAATTGCCAGTAAAGAATGTCAGCTGAGGAACCCACTGGGAGCTGCAAGCTGACACCTTATGTGCTTGTGCACATTTCAGTTCCTGTGCCTCATTAACACAGCGATCCATCCATGGCTGCCCCTTACACCTGTCTGTAAGGTGATAACTCCGGCTAGATCTCTCTCTGTCTCTCTGTTTAAAAAAAAAATGGAGTGTACCAATTCATTTTTTTCCAATTAAGGGGCAATTTTAGCTTGTTCAATCCACCTACCTTGCACATCTTTTGGTTGTGGGGGCGAAACCCACGCAAACACGGGGAGAATGTGCAAACTCCACACGGACAGTGACCCAGAGCCGGAATCGAACCTGGGACCTCGGTGGCATGAGTCAACAGGGCTAACCGACTGCATCACCATGCTGCCCCTCTCTCTCTATGTTAAGAGAGAGAGAGAAGAGACAGCAATACAGCTCCAACATTAGCTTGGCTTCCGTGAGCAAGAACCAAGCTCTCCATTGCTGTGGCACGATTGCTGAATGTAAAAACTGCTGCGTTCTCTCGAATGGCCACAGCACTACTAGCAGAAGGAAGCCTGGGCACTTGACTTCAAAACTACCAATTTTGTTTTTAAGTCTTGAAGTACAATGCAGATAAATGTGAGTTTGTAAGTTTTGGTGGGATGAATAGAGAGGTCACGTATGGCTTGGAGGGTGCAAATCGAGATGGGGTAGGGGAACAAAGGGATCACTGGGTATACATCTATCATTCACTAAAAGTTGCACCGCAGATTAGCAAAGCCATTTAAAAAAAAAGCAAACCAACCACTGTGTTTTATTTCTGGGGGGATAGAATGGAAATGCAGGAAAATTATACGAAACCTGTATCAAACCTTTGTTGGACCACAATTCGAGGAAAAGGATTAACGGACTGGATATCATTTCTCTTGAGAAAAGAAAGCTAAGCAGAGGTCTTGAATATTATGAAAGGTTTCGATAAAGTGATTACTGAGAGAATATTTCCTTTTGTGGGAAAGATCATAACTGGAGGCTATCAATATGAGATAGTCAACAAGAAATCCAATAGGGAACTCAGAAGAAACGTCTTTACTCAAAGCGTGGTGAGAAGGGCAGCACGGTGGCACAGTGGTAGCACTGCAGTCTCACGGCGCCAAGGTCCCAGGTTCGATCCCAGCTCTGGGTCACTGTCCGTGTGGAGTTTGCACATTCTCCCCGTGTTTGCATGGGTTTCGCCCCCACAACCCAAAGATGTGCAAGCTAGGTGGTTTGAACATGCTAAATTGCCCCTTAATTGGAAAAAATGAATTGGGTACTTTAAATTTATTTTAAAAAGAGTGGTGAGAATGTGGAACTTGTTACCCCAGGGAGTGTTTGATCTGAATAACATAGATGCATGGAAGGGAAACTAGACAAGCACTTGAGGGAGATGGTAATAATAGATTTTGATGAGGAAAGATGGGAGGAGGCTCGGCTGCAGCGTCAACACCAGCATTGTCTGGTTGGGTTGACAGGCCTGATTCAGTGCCTATATCCTATGTAACCTCTTCATGGCCTTACCCTTCCTTATCGCTCTGACCTACTTCAGACTCAGAATGCTCGGAGATCTATGTGCTCCTTCAATCCTGGCCTCTTGCATATTGTTAGTCTTAATCACTCCCCACTGGCAGTCATGCCTTCAGATGGCTGGGCCCTAAGCTCTGAAATTCCTCTCCAAAACAGCAGCATTACTTTCTCTTCCTTTAAAAGGCTCCGTGAAACCTATCTCCTTGATCAAGCAATTGATTACCTGCCCTATTAACTCTTCACATGGCTTGATCTTAAATTTAATTTGATCACACTCCTGTGAAGCACATTGGGTTTGCTACATTAAGTGTGCTGTATAAGTGTCAGTTGTTGCTGCTGGTGTATTTGTCTTTGCATTGTACAGCCAGTGGTGCACGGTTACCTCAATGTTGGAGGTGCACCTCTTTTGTCACTGATAGGGATGCATGGATGTGTAGGAAGAGCATTTATGTTGGAGAATCACTGCTCGCTCATTCATTAATTGATTAATTTTATTGGTGCATGGTTCTAGCTCTGTGTGTATCGATTGTGATGGGATGCTCAGAGAAAACCCCTTCTGTCCAGACAAGGGATGCATAGGCTCCTTCTTTTCACAGTAGGGACGCACTATTTGGGAATCATTTGTGCGACTGCAGCAAAATGAGTGACAGCGAATTCCTTCAGCTTCAATCGGAAAAGAAATAAGATGAGCTGTCAATTGGGCATCAGCCGGTCAGTACTTTCAGAGCAAGTCAAAATGACCATTTTGTGATTTATTATAGGGAGGCGTAGCTTCTTCTATGTGTATTAAGGTTATGCTTGATTTATTGAAGCTTTGCTCCTTTGCTTTGTATTTAGAACACATGCTTCCCCAATCAGGATTGTGCATCTCTCTCAACCCAAATTAGAGGCCGTGTACACTATCTGAAAAGTGAGTTTTACTTATTTAAGATTTGATTTCTTTCACAGGAGGTGAGAGCAAATGAAGACCTTTTCCTTGAGTATCTCTTGCTAAATCTTAGAAATCCTGCAGCATTGAACTAATTTGAGAAGATCCCAGGACTCTCACTGTCCAACCTGAGGAAGTCCAATTCAAATGGATCTTGCTGACATCAGTCCCACTTTTCAAAAAACAAATTCTACTCTTTTTTCCAGCATCCAGCTGCATTGCTGATTAGATGATTTACAGAGACAAAGGCCAGGATTTTCCAATCCCGTGGCCAAGTTCTGACGCCGGCGAGCCACTCCGGCATCAACGGGCCTCAAGTATCCACCCCTTCCTAGGCGGCTAGTACGGCGCCGGAGTGGTGTCCGCAGCACCGGCGCCCGAAAGCTGGCCACGGCCAGCGTGAGTTCGCACATATGCGTGGGTTCCCGGCACGGAGGAACATAGGCCCCGCACGGAACTAGCCCACCAATTGGTAGGCCCCAATCGGGGGCCAGGCCATCGTGGAGGCCCCCTCCGGGGTCGGATCCCCCTGCCCCCCCGACCAGGATGGTCCCCACAGACAGAACTCCGAGGTCCGCTTTCAACGGCCCCCGACTGGCGCGCTGGCGATCCCGCGGGCACCCGAGAATCGGCGCCGGAGAATCGGCGAGCCAGTGTTGGGGTCGGAGAATCCCAGCCAAAGAGGCCAATTTAAACTAACTCACCAGTTTTATACTCTGTCCAATATTGACTTTAATGACGAGTAAAACCGGGCTTCCGATGGGTTAATACTGTTCCTAAAGCTCCCCTACACCTCTGTGATTGACGGACTGTCTCACCTTGTACCCACTTGAACAAAGACTTGCATTTATATACATCTCAAAACACTTCACAGTCAATGGAATTCTTGCAGTCACTGATGCAATGTCACTACACTTATGCTGAACATATTACTCTCATAGCATCAACCTAAAAACATGGGGAAACTTAATTTCATTGCGAACCTTTATCCATCGCCATCACTTGGACATATTTCTGAAGGAGCAAAATTAATTTCCCTGGGAACAATTTAGCAGAATTCCAGTCATTCATTTATATTGGCGCCTTAATTCACATCTGTAGTATGGGATTCATGTGGAGCTTTCCTGGTGACAATGCAAAGGATGGATGGGATTACAGATTTTGTCCTTTTATTGAAGGCAAGATGTACTGGCATTGTAGGCAGTCCAGAGAAGGTTCACTAGGTTGATCCCGGATATGGAGGAATGTTCTTATGAGGAGAGGTTAAGTAGGGTTGGGCCTGTACTCATTGGAGTTTAGAAGAATAAGAGGCAACCATATTGAAACATATCGGATTCTCAGGGGTTTTGAGAGGGTAGATGCTGAAAGGTTGCTTCCCCTTGCGGGAGAGTCTAGGACCAGAGGGCATAATCTCAGAGTTAGGGGGTCACACATTTAAGACAGAGATGAGGAGGAACTTCTTCTCTCAGAGGGTAGCGACTCTGTGGAATTCTTTACTGCAGACAGCTGTAGAGGCTGGGTCGTTAAGTATGTTTTTTTTAAATTACTTTTTCTGAGTTACCAAGCCAGGGCTCAGAGTGTGGGTCAGGGGCGAACCCCTAATCCAGCTCCTCGCCTGCTCCAAAAACCATTTCAAATTAAATCCAATTCATGGTCCCCACAAGGGAGACATACCAGATCTGAGCCAAAGGCTCAATCTACATTACACTTGATCTTAGCCAAAAGGCCGAGGCTGAGATAGTCAGATAATCAGTGAGGGAATCAACTGTTCTAGGGATAGGGCGGGAAAGTGGAGTTGAGGACTATATCAGATCAGCCTTGATCTAATTGAATGGCAGAGCAGATTCGATGAGCAAATGGCCTAATTTTGCTCTTATGACGTAATAGTCTACAGAAGTACAAATACTATAATCTAAGATAAAAAAACTAGAAGGAAGAAAGGGCCCTTTGATATAGTATGTTAATAATAAATGAAGTGGATATGGTTTAGCCCAGAAAGTAAAATTGGAGGAAATAAATTGAAACTAATGAAGAGTTAATTTAGAGCAGATATTAGGACAAATGTCTTCACTCAAATAGTGATAAGTATTTGGAATGATCTACCAAGCAAGAAAATAGAGGTTAAAGTATTCAGGCAATTTGAAATATAATTAGAAACATGATACGGTAGTTGAAGATGTGGTTAAAAGACTTTTTCTCGGTACTGCAAATGTAATTTAATGGAAATGAAACAGAGTGCCATTTTGGGTGCATTTCGCAGGGTGTTTCCTGGCGCTTGCAGTGCCCAGGACAACCCCGCCATTAAATGGGACTCTGCTTCATTTTTGGACCTCAGCGAGGAACCCCCGCCAAGGCCACACTTGGGCTTATTTCCTGCAATAATTTTTTTTTTAGGGGCAATTTAGCGTGGCCAATCCACGTACCCTGCGCATCTTTGGGTTATGGGGGCGAAGCCCACGCAAACACGGGGAGAATGTGCAAACTCCACACGGACAGTGACCCAGAGCCGGGATCGAACCTGGGGCCTCGGCGCCGTGAGGCAGCAGGGCGAACCCACTGCGCCACCGTGCTGCCCTATTTCCTGCACTAATGAGCTCAGCTCGCTAGTGCAGGAAAACATCGGGGCACCAGTTAGACATTGCGGCCCGATCTCTCGACCTCCCACTACAGCTGCCGGATTCCCCTAACACCCCAATTAACTAACTGGGGGGCCTCGAGTCCCCTGCACCCCACCTCATAAGGACAGGGCACCCCTGGGCCCAATCCCTGGCGGATAAGATGCCACCAGTGATGGGTTGGGTACTCTGCTACACAGACGAACCAACACGGTTGGGAATGGTGCAACTCAGTTTTATTGCTAACAGTTATTTACAGTGGTAAACTGGTTACTGAGGTTCGATCATAACCCTAGAATCTGTGGACCTATTCCTAATACTATCTTGTAGTGGCACTCAGCACATGGTGGATGTTTGAGTGGCTTGCTATGAGCTCTGTGCCCTGAGCTGTTTCCTCCTGGAATGCTCAGGAAGTGTTGTGTTCCCTGTTTTGTACTGTGTATGCTCTTGCCTGCGATTGGCTGTGGTGTTGTGTGTGTGTTGATTGGTCCATTGATCTGTCCATCAGTATGTATGTGCTATGATGTTTACCTGAATATCATGACAACCAGGGCACCCTGGCACTGCCAGGGTGGCACCCAGGATGGCAGTACCACAGTGCCCAGGGGAATTGGGAGTGCACCCAGAGGTGGCTCTGTGCTGGCTGCTGGGATTCAGCAATATTCAGCTTTTAAACGCAAGGCTGAAAGATTCAGCCTGATCTCCAGCTTCAAAAAAAAATTCTCACAATCTGGACGCCTCTGTCATGGCTGTCAATCATTACCTATCACTAATTGGCTTTGGGGGCGGTGGTTGTGGGCTATTTACTTGAAGCGCTGCAGTTATTGTGTTTGTGGTACTTCCATGAAACTGTTAGATAGGGAATTTGAAGTGTTTTACCCAGCAGCATGAAGGAATGGTGATCTATATCCGAATAAGGATTGCGTGTCACTTGGTGTTCTCACATTACTTTAAATGGGAGCCCACAAATCATAGAGTTATAGAGGCCTACAGCACAGACCAGGCACACTGGAACTCGCTGCCAGAAAGGGTGGTGGAGGCAGCGACCCTCATAACATGTAAGAAATAATTAGATGTGAACTTGCGAAGCCAAGGCATACAGGGCTATGGGCCAAATGTTGAAAAAATGATATTAGAATATTCAGGTGATTGTTTTTGACTGGCACAGGCGCGATGGGCCGAAGGGGCTTTTCTGTGCTGTAGACCTCTATGATTCTATCTACTTTAGCCAAAAACCATGGCATGTTCCATCATTGAATGATAGAGTGATACAGCACAGAAGGAGGTATTTGACCCATCAAGCCTGCAACATCTCTTGAAAGAGCAATCAAGTTAGTCCCACTCCCCAGCTATTCCCTCTTTACCCGACAAATTTCCTTTCATTCAAGTATTAATCCAGTTCCCTTTTGAATGTAACTATTGAATCTGCTTCTGCCTCATTTCAAGCAGCGGCATTCCAGATCGTAACAATTTACTGCATAAATTCCTTTCTCCCAATGCCATGCCTAGCTCTTTTGGCAATCTCAGCTCATTATTGCACGAAAAGTCTCTACTCATGTGCCAAACTAATCATCTCATCGCATCTTCGCTTCTGACTGCCACAGCACAGCAGGGAAGCCTGTTGATAATAACCCTGGGTGACCACCCTTGATTTGTTTATCCTTGAATTTAATGCAACCTCTGCAGCCACTAACGACTGGGTGGTGAGTTTATCATATAAACCTGCAGGCCAATTGAGCCTCTGAGTGTGGCTGTGACGCCTGTGTTCTCTGAACAAAATATAAATCGCAATCGTGTTATGTTTTATTTTCGTAGCTGTCACTGCCATCTCCAAATGATGAAGAGCTGTTCTTAAATCTCTGTCCTCGTCAGGCCTGATACACGGAGATTTATATGTAGCAACTGCTCCAAACAATGGCCTGGATCTCCGCTCACACTTCCTGCGGCTGCTCAGTAGTGTGATGGACTTCCTGCGTGACTGGAATTTCAGTTGCAGGCAAAGTTATGACAGCGCAGCAGTTGAGAATCCAAGGCAATTCAGGGTCAGTGTCTTAGAACACTGTCTGAATCAAAATTTCAAAAGTGCAATTACATCTCAATGGAACGCAGTATCTAATTCAGCGCCATGGCACAGTAGTTATATATATTTTAAATAATCATTTCAATCCCATCAATGCACGCCTTTTGAGTTGTCTTGGCTTTTGTTGCAGCAAGCTGCTGCAATCAAACTAAACCATGATTGAGCATTTACAGTGTAATTGCAGAATTAATGAAGCATTACGTTGTAGATTGCTTGTATTCTGCCCATCTTCCATACCGTCTGTTTAACTTTACTGCCTGGAATATAAGGCCTCCATAGCAACAAGCAGCTGATGGCACACTCATTTAGTCACATAATGCTGCTCTGTACATTGTCCACAATTCGTGTTCACGAGCGGGGGGGGGGGGGGGGGGGACACATGGTGGCTCAGAGGTTAGCACTCATGGTGCCGAGGACCTGGGTTTGACACCGGCCCTGGGTCACTGCCCGTGTGGAGTTTGCACATTCTCCCCGTGCCTGCGTAGGTCTCATCCCCACAACCAAGAAAATGCGCAGGGGAAGTGGATTGGCCATGCTAAATTGCCCCTTAATTGGAAAAAAACCTTATTTTTTAAAAACCAGGTGGTGGAGGTGGGGGGTTGGGGGGGGGGGGGGGGGGGCAGAATGATCTGTAAGGTTAATGGCAATTCACATTTCCCCAGTTGCACATTTGAAGAGAATATCTTTCATGGTTCAAGCAAGATAGTCATATGTTTTGATTAACTCCTCTAAGTGCTCAACGTCTCTTCAGTGAGTCAAATTAGATCACAGAAAATCTGCAACGCTTTCAATTCTGAAAAGCAGGGTCACCGCTCTAGCCCAGATCAATTCTATTGCCCCCGACATCACATGATTCTCCTCAGCATAGACAGGGGGTTGAGGTTTCAGAAGTTAGAACCCCATGTCAGAACCTGACCCCATGTCCCTTAATGGCTGATGTGATCTCACAGGCAGGCTGTGAAAGGCCAGTGTGTGTATTTGCCATTCTATTAAGGGTGTGCGGTACCCTAAGGCTGGAGGCTCTCCAACATTGTAAGATGGTCAGTACCCTAGCCAATGTCTAAGGTAAAGTCACCATAGTCCCAGATGACCATAGGCTGCTTTTCTTTTTGAGGGCAAGAGCTGATTTAACCTGAGGCTCACCGCACCTCAGGCGAGGGGCAAGGTTGAGAAAGCGGGGCCTTCATAGAACGGTAGCACAGTGGTTTGCACTGTTGCTTCACCGCGCCAGCATCCCAGGTTCGAATCCTGGCTTGGGTCACTGTCTGTGCGGAGTCTGCACGTTCTCCCCGTGTCTGCGTGGGTTTCCTCCGGATACTCCGGTTTCCTGCGACAAATCCTGAAAGATGTGCTTGTTAGGTCATTTGGACATTCTGGATTATCCCTCCATGTACCCAAACATGGGGTGTGGCGACGAGGTTTTTTTTCACGATAACATCATTGCAGTGTTAATGTAAGCCTATTTGTGACAATAAAGATTATTATAAAAACCTCAGCTGGTGCGAGGCTTGAACCCACGCTGTTGGCCTCGCTCTGCATCACAAACCAGCTGACCAGCCAACTGAGCTGTCTCACAGCAACAAAACAAAACACTAAACACATGAACTCATCAATTACTTGACTTGCTGTTTGCAAGCCTGTTATGTACTAAAATTGATGGCTGCACTTTTCATGCATAACAGCGACCACACACCTCCACCAATAATTCATTGGTTGATGGGTGAAATGGCCGATTCAAGTTTTGATGCTGTAAAGCACTTGGGTTGCAAGACTTTCTTTCCTACCTTTTAAAATATTGACCAATTATTCACAGTCACTGCCAATTAGCGTCCTTGCCCCTATCGTGATCTATAATGATTTAAATGGATCAATCTTCAAGTTAGAAACTCACCATTATTTAAGAATGTAATCACAGTGCTCAGCTAGTAACAGTCTCACCCCGAGTCGTAGCGTTGTGGGTTTAAGGTCCACTCCAGAGACTTGGGTGCAGAACTCCAAACTGACAATCCAGTGAAGGAAGGAGAAGCTGCCTTTCAGATGAAATGTCAAACCGAGGCCCTGTCTGCCCTCTAAGTTGGATGCTAGAGATCCTATGACACTATTTTGAATGTTTTCCTCATTGGATTTTCAGTGCCATCCAATGGCATGTTGGGGTCCCCATTGCAACTGAGAGGGGCGGGGCTTAATCTCTCTGACAGGTCCTGTACCTCTGAGATTGGAGCGCCATTTTAAAAGGGTGTCCTGATCTCAAAAGACTGCTGCAGTAGCCCCCAACGGATCTCTGGCAGGGTACCCCCTCCTCCACACTAATCGCTGGCAAGGCCCTGCCTTAGGAACCTCAGTCCCCCTTCAAACTTCCCCATTCTCCCTCACCCACCAGCCTCCCCTTAAGAGCCCCCCATTTCCCCCTCATTCCCTCCCTCAGTGCTCTCCTTCAGCCAACCCCTCAATCCCTCCCTTCAGGCCCCACTCCTTGGCAGTGCCAACCTGGCACTCTGAAGGGTGGCAAGGGAGTGAGCACCCTCTCTACAATTGCCTCCAGGGTGCTGAGGGGAGTCCTTAATTTGAGTGGGGGTCAGGGGAGCTTGTGCTGTGCTGGAGGTGCTCTGGATGGGGGGGTCTTTCCTGGGAAGGGGCTTAATTGGCTACTCTCCCCATTTGCAGCCTTTAAACCTATTAAACAGTCACTTAATATCTAAAAATTAAAGATTTCCCATAACAAAGCAAAAGTGATCCCATCTGTATCCCTAATCCATTAAAAGATCTGTCAGTATGCCAAGTTTAAAGGTCTAGGAGATAAAGGTAAAAGTAATCTCTTTAAAGTGGTGGAAACCTTTGAAATGGGTTTCTTACAGTCAATTGCATTGTCCATTAAAGTATAGAAACCTTTGTGTATGCCTAGAAGCTTTGAACTGCATTGTTTACATTCAATTTCATACGCCTTTGCCTGTTAAAAGCTTTTTCAATTGACAGGTCAAGGCAGTATCAAAGGGGAGATTTGGATTGTTTATTTACATTGCTCTGCATTAATCCATTAACTCTGGGAAGCAGGTGTTTTCCTAGCCACAGTTTCTTTTTTACAAGACTGTCTCTTTGTTCCCAAATGCTTCCGAAAAAGTGCAGCTTGAGGACAAAGATGTTCTGCCCATCAATTAGATGTTAAACTGCTCTAATGAGCTATTTGCATGTTCCTGCATTATCCCGGGTCGGGATAAGAAGTTCAGCAGGAACATCAGGAAACCCATCAAGGCCAGTGGCTGGTTTGACACGCAGCGCAAATCCCAATTTTGGTCCGATGCAGGATTTGCGGCCTGTTACGAATCCTGCGGCTTGTGGGTGACACTCACCTTTTGAGTTCTCTTTGTTTCAGAGCAGCGTACAATCGCCATGATGGAAGACTCTTGTCACACAGTCACACCTCGGTTAACATGCCACCAGGGTCCTAATGACGTGATCAGACCCCTTGCAGACAAGATGTGGGGTCATTGGACCTGTGCCAACTCTATTAGTATGGCATGGCCTTGACAGGATGACGTTGGTAAATTGCTGGCACCATAATGCATTCTGCCACAGCTCACGACTTGGAAAGGTCGAGGAATTGATTGGCTTTCACAGCGGTTTGTTGGCAGGTCTGAAATCGGGGAGAGGTTAATCCCAGTGGAAGTGAGGGGAAACCCCTAATTCGCCAACTCAAAAGCAGTCAGCGGATTATATTCTGTGACCATCGCCTTCCTTCCCAACTCTGTAGCCTGCCTCCGATTCCACAAGACGTTAATTGCTCAAGTGTGACATGCCTCGACGAATGGGTATTTTTCAACTGAAGGACTCAGTTTACCCCAGAGTACCCATTCCTCGTTGCAAAGATTTCCCAACGCCAAATACTCAGTTAATTTGAAATCACATTAATGGTCTTTCTTCGCTCTGAAGAAAATAGTTTTCAATACAACTAAACACAGCAATTATTTCCATCAGAGAGCTCTGCAGATTCCGTCTCAGTAATCCACTGATGCAGAATGGATACAAATGGAAAATAATTGATGTATCTCACACAGTTTGGGACCACGTTATACAAGCTGTGTTTCTACAGATTAACAGCTTCAATATTACCTTTCAATATTTCAAAGTAATAATAATACTTGTCAACTCACTTGCATCAGCCACATGCAGTGATGTCCTGTCAACTAATATCTCAATTATTTCAAAGCCATCACATGAAAATACCTCGTATTGTGCCTCAAACTGTTCAGTTTGCTTTATGAACAATTACTCCAAATCACTTGGATGCCAAAGTGTGTTGACAATGTCACCAGACTAGTAATCTGGAGACAGCAGTTCAAATCCCACCACGTCAGCAGGAAATTTTATATTCAATCGATCAAATTAAGTCTGGAATTTAAAAGGAAAAGCTGGTATGTTGAAAGCTTGCCTATGAAACCAGTGGATGACTGTAAATCCGATCTGGTTCACTCATATTCTTGAGTGAAGGAAATCTGCCATCCGGAGTCGGTCTGGCCTACATGTGACTCCAAACCCTTTGCAATGCCGTTGACGCTTAACTGTCTTCCGAAACTGCCAAGCAAGCCAGTCAGTTGTACTCAAGGAGTCAGGCCACCACTACCTTCTCAGGGATAGTTAGGGATGGGCAAGAAATGTGCCTTAACAGTGACGCCCACATCCCGTGAATGAATAAAGGAAATCCTTCTTCCCTCTGGGAGACAAAAATATTACTCAGAAACAGAAGCATTTATGTTCCACAATCATTGACCAAAATTTGTCACATCTGTGATAAATTAACAAGTGGTCACTTAATGGTCTGACGGCACTTGTTGGTTCCAAATATGATCAGACTCAGGAGGAGCGCAGTTAAAGGCCAACATCCTCTGGGATTGTGGCATGGAGCCCGAATATAAAGAGTTTCTCTTCAGGTGTTTCGAAGAAGGTGGCTGGCAGGTATCTCTGCTGCACCATGTACGATAAAGGTGAAACAAGGCAAGATTTTTCAATGTTTGTACTTCTCATAGAATTTTAGAATTTCATAGAATTTATTTACAGTGCAGAAGGAGACCATTTGGCTCATCGAGTCTGCACCGGCCCTTGAAAAGGGTACCCATAACCCAGTAACCCCACCTAACCTTTCTTTGGGACACTAACGGGCAATTTATTATGGTCAATCCATCTAACCAGCACATCTTTGAACTGTGGGAGGAAACCAGAGCACCCAGAGGAATCCCACGCAGACACGGGGAGAACGTGCAGACTCCGCACAGACAATGGCCCAAGCGGGAATTGAACCTGGGACCTTGGAGCTGTGAAGCAACAGTGGTAACCACTGTGCTACCGTGCCACCCTGACATTCCATGAACAATGTTGTGAGGAAACGACCCTCTGTTTACATGCATTTACAGAAATTTGGATTTGTTTATTGTCATGTGTACCGAGGTACAGTGAAAAGTATTTTTCTGCGAGCAGCTCAACAGATCATTCAGTACATGAGAAGAAAAGGGAATAAAAGAAAATACATAATAGGGCAACACAACATATACAATGTAACTACATAAGCACTGGCATCGGATGAAACATACAGGGTGTAGTGTTAATGAAATCAGTCCATAAGAGGGTCATTTAGGAGTCTGGTGACAGTGGGGAAGAAGCTGTTTTTGAGTCTGCTCGTGCGTGTTCTCAGACTTCTGTATCTCCTGCCCGATGGAAGAAGTTGGAAGAGTGAGTAAGCCGGGTGGGAAGGATCTTTGATTATACTGCCCGCTTTCCCCAGGCAGCGGGAGGTGTAGATGGAGTCAATGGATGGGAGGCAGGTTCGTGTGATGGACTGGGCGGTGTTCACGACTCTCTGAAGTTTCTTGCGGTCCTGGGCCGAGGAGTTGCCATACCAGGCTGTGATGCAGCCAGATAGGATGCTTTCTATGGTGCATCAGTAAAAGTTGGTAAGAGACAATGTGGACATGCCGAATTTCCTTAGTTTCCTGACGAAGTATAGGCGCTGTTGTGCTTTCTTGGTGGTAGCGTTGACGTGGGTGGACCAGGACAGATTTTTGGAGATGTGCACCCCTAGGAATTTGAAACTGCTAATCATCTCCACCTCGGCCCCGTTGATGCTGACAGGGGTGTGTACAGTACTTTGCTTCCTGAAGTCAATTACCAGCTCTTTAGTTTGCTGGCATTGAGGGAGAGATTGTTGTCGCTTCACCCCAATTTTGGGTGATCGTGTCCTTTTTGGCCATTTCCTTGAAAACAGTGGGCTGGATTCTGCACTGGCGAGATTCTCCGTTGCGCCGGCAGCCCACCCACACCTGGGGCTGCCCACAATGGGAAACCCCAATGGGCAACTGGCGGGACGGCGAATCCCGCTGCCGGAGGGGACGTGCCACGCGGCGGGACAAAGTCTTTCTTTCTCTGATTCACTTTCCTGAGCTGAAGGCAGTGATCATGCAAAATCCCGGTCACTGTCTGATACTTGGTCAATTGGTCATGATCAAATCCCAGATTGAATGCCAGCAGGCTGCAGGAGGCCACCACCGCCCCACACCCCTCCCAACACCTCCCCACATGCTTTTGTTTTGAATTCTTACATGGGATGTGACTGTCGCTGGCAAACCCGGCACCCATTTCCCATCGCTAATTGCCCTTGAATTGAATGACTTGCTGGGCCATTTCAGAGGGCAGGTAAGAGCCATTTACATTTCTGTGAGTCTGGAATCAAGCTATCCTTGACTCTGAGGGACTGCAGAACATGGAGGTCTGGAGTCACATATAAACCAGACTAGGTATGAGTGACAGATTTCCTTCCTAAAGTGAAGCACATTAATGAACTCAGGTGGGGGCGTTTTTGTGACAATGGATGATGCCACGGTCACCATTACTGCGACTAGGTTTATATTCCATATTTTTATTCATTTATCCCCAGAGCATTAGCCTGGGACTCCAGCAACATTACCCTGACACCACCATCTCCCATTCCTGCAACAATTGCTGAACAGAAATCAGTAGAAGGAATTCTGCCTCCGAACTCAAGGAAGCTGAAGAGATAGCGCTACCAGATGTTACCCCCGCAAAATGATCAGCAAACTCAGCAGGTGCCAGAGAGTGAATCCGAGCCTATATTTGTCCGTAACATGGGGGAATAACCTTAAAATTGGTGATAGACCAATTGGTACTGATGTCAAAGAGTGCTTGATCACAAAAAAGGTTAAGGAACTCTAGAATGGCTCCCCTTAAAAAGCTGTTGAGGCTGGGTCCATGGAAAATGTCAAAACTGTGGGGTCTGTTTATTCTACACTTGAAAGAGGTGGCTACCATCAGCGACTGAGAGGAAGCGGGTGGTTGCGCTGGTCAAGGAGACACAGCCTGAATGAGTGAGACACAGACAGAGTGAGAATTTGGTAATTTGGTGCAGTGAGGTAATTCGGTGAAGAATGGGAGAAGGTGCTTTTTCCCGACTGTTTTGTTCTCTCTCTTTCTTCGGGCCTAATTTTGGGAGTCGTTCGGAGGAGGAAGAGCAGTCTCTGTGAGTTTAAAAACCTAACGGTAACTTCCTGTTTTCCAGTTTTTCCTTTTCAAAAGTGACATCAGAGGGAAGCTGTGATCTGATTGGTTGATAGCAAATCTGCCCCAAATATTTAAAAAAAACACAGCTAAACTCGTAAACTTAAATTAAACTAATTAATTAATTAGTGATGGCTGGTCAGGTGATGTGCTTGAGCTGCTTGATGTGGGAGCTGGCAGATCCCATTGCGAGCTGCAGCGACCACATCTGCAGTAAGTGTTGGCTGCTCAAAGAACTCCGGCTCAGAGTTGATGAGCTGGAGTCTGAGCTTCAAACACTGAGGCACATCCGTGATGGGGAGACTTACCTGGACACTGTGTTTCAGGAGGCAGTCACACCTGTCAGAGTAAGTAGTTTACATCCTGCCAGTGGCCAGGGACAGCAGGGTGTGACTGCAAGTCAGGCAGGTAAAGGGAACCAGCAGTCAGGAACTTAGGAGCCTCAGCCCTTTACCCTATCCAACAGGTATGAGGCACTTGCTCCCTGTGTGGATGGCGAACAGGGCTGCAGGAAGGATGAGTCAGCTGAGCAAGGCACAATGGTTCAGCAGGCCATTCAAGGGGAGGGAGTAAATAGGCAAGTTGTAGTTGTAGGGTATTCTATTATCAGGGGGATAGATAGTATCCTTTGTGAGCAGGATAAAGAGTCCCACATGGTATGTGGCCTGCCCGGTGCTAGGGTGCGGGACATCTCTGACCGGCTTGAAAGGATACTGGAGAGGCAGGGGGAGGATCCAGTTGTTGTGGTCCATGTCGGTACCAACAACATAGGCAAGTCTAGAAAAGAGGACCTGTTTAGAGATTATAAAGAGCTAGGATTCAATTAAAAAACAGGTCCTCAAGGGTCATAATCTCCGGATTACTGCCCGGAAGTTAACACGTGGCTGAAAGAGTGGTGTGGGAAAGAGGGGTTCCTTTTCATGGGACACTGGCATCAGTTTTGGGACAGGGGGGACCTATACCGTTGGGATGGTCTCCACCTGAACCGAGCTGGGACCAGTGTTCTGGCAAAAAGAGTAAATAGGGTGGTCAATAGGACTTTAAACTAGAGACTGGGGGGGGAAGGGAAAGTCAGGGAACCAAGAGGTGAAGTAATCAGTGGGAAGCGTAGCTGCTTAGGAATACAAAAAAGCACAAGAAGAAAGAACTCAGGAGAGGTTACGATAGTCCCCATCCCACAAAATATGACACAGTGTATGGAAAGGCTCAGTAACCCAAGGTCCACCACACCAATAAAACAAAAAGGGACGGTCAATAGAGAATTAAAGGTGCTATATTTAAATGCGCGCAGTGTACGGAACAAGGTAGATGAGCTTGTGGCCCAGATTGTGACTGGCAGGTATGATGTGGTAGGCATCATCAAGACGTGGTTGCAGGGGGTTCAGGACTGGCATTTAAACATCCAGGGATTCACAACCTATCGAAAAGACAGAGAGGTGGGGAGAGGGGGTGGGGTTGCCTTATTAATTAGGAATGAAATTAAATCTATAGCACTAAACGACAGAGGGTCAGATGATGTGGAGTCTGTGTGGATGGAGTTGAGGAACCACAAAGGCAAAAAAAACATAATGGGGAGTTACGTACAGGCCCCCTAACAGTGCTCAGGACCAGGGGCACAAAATGCACCACAAAATAGAAAGTGCATGTCAGAAAGGCAAGGTCACAGTGATCATGGGGGACTTCAATATGCAGGTGGACTGGGTAAATAAAACTGCCAGTGGACCCAAGGAAAGGGAATTCATTGAATGTTTACAGGAGGGCTTTTTGGAACAGCTTGTGATGGAGCCCACGAGGGGACAGGCCATTCTGGACTTAGTGTTATGTAATGAGCCAGACTTGATTAAAGATCTTAAAGTAAGGGAACACTTAGGAGGCAGTGATCATAATATGGTAGAATTCAATCTCCAATTTGAAAGAAAGTCGAATCAGATGTAAATGTGTTACAGTTAAATAAAGGTAACTACAGGGGCATGAGGGAGGAACTGACGAAAATCGACTGGGAGCAGAGCCTAGTGGGAAAGACAGTAGAACAGCAATGGCAGAAGTTTCTGGTAGTAATTGAGGACACAGTACAGAGGTTCATCCCAAAGAAAAGAAAGGTTATCAGAGGGGGGATTAGGCAGCCATGGCTGACAAAGGAAGTTAGGGAATGCATCAAAGCAAAAGAGAAAGCCTATAATGTGGCAAAGAGTAGTGGGAAGTCAGAAGATTGGGAAGGCTACAAAAACAAACAGAGGATAACAAAGAGAGAAATAAGGAAAGAGAGGATCAAATTTGAAGGTAGGCTAGCCAGTAACATTAGGAATGATAGTAAAAGTTTCTTTAAATACATTAAAAACAAACGGGAGGCAAAAGTAGATATTGGGCTGCTCCAAAATGACGCTGGTAATCTAGTGATGAGAGACAAGGAAATAGCTGAGGAAGTAAATAAGTACTTTGCGTCAGTCTTCACAGTAGAAGACATGAGTAATATCCCAACAATTCAGGAGAGTCAGGGGGCACAGTTGAATATGGTAGCCATCACAAAGGAGAAAGTGCTAGAGAAACTAAGAGGTCTAAAATTGATAAATTTCCGGGCCCAGATGGGCTACATCCTAGAGTTCTAAAGGAGATAGCTGAAGAAATAGTGGAGGCGTTAGTTATGATCTTTCAAAAGTCACAGGAGTCAGGGAAAGTCCCAGAGGATTGGAAAATCGCTGTTGTATCCCCCCTGTTCAAGAAGGGAACAAGGAAAAAGATGGAAAATTATAGGCCAATTAGCCTAAACTCGGTTGTTGGCAAGATTCTAGAATCCATTGTTAAGGATGAGATTTCTAAATTCTTGGAAGTGCAGGGTCGGGTTAGGACAAGTCAGCATGGATTTAGTAAGGGAGGTCGTGCCTGACAAACCTGTTAGAGTTCTTTGAAGAGATAACAAATAGGTTAGACCAACGAGAGCCAATGGATGTTATCTATCTTGACTTCCAAAAGACCTTTGATAAGGTGCCTCACGGGAGACTGCTGAGTAAAATAAGGGCCCATGGTATTCGAGGCAAGGTACTAACATGGATTGACGATTGGCTGTCAGGCAGAAGGGCAGAGAGTTGGGATAAAAGGTTCTTTTTCGGAATGGCAACCGGTGACAAGTGGTGTCCCGCAGGGTTCAGTGTTGGGGGCCACAGCTGTTCTCTTTATATATTAACGATCTAGATGACGGGACTGGGGGCATTCTGGCTAAGTTTGCCGATGATACAAAGATAGGTGGAGGGGCAGGTAGTATGGAGGAGGTGGGGAGGCTGCAGAAAGATTTAGACAGTTTAGGAGAGTGGTCCAAGAAATGGCTGATGAAATTCAACGTGGGCAAGTGCGAGGTCTTGCACTTTGGAAAAAAGAATAGAGGCATGGACTATTTTCTAAACGGTGACAAAATTCATAATGCTGAAGTGCAAAGGGAAGCGGAGATAGAACTCTTGCCTCTGAAACCAGGAGGCCGCCACCTTTGGAAATGCAACAACCTTTCACTAACCTTACACTGTCTGGGATATTGTAACCACTGACATGCTATTATGTGTCTGTAGGTCCCTGATAAGCCGAAAACCTAGTAAGACAGCCCCCAAGATGTGCTCATGATCACTAATTCTGTCCAAGTCATGAAGATGGCAATGTAAGGAAGGGGCTGTGCACCATTTGTGTTGCTGACAGACAAGCTGTGACCTCCAAGTTTTTCTTTTGGTATTAAGATATGATTTGTCTGAAAAGGAGGAGAATTGATTAAAACACAGGCCTTCGGCTAGAGCTTGGGAGCTGGTCCTTAAAAGCGTTCTTGTTTGTGGATACCTTTGGCACATACAGATTGACATACTTTATGTCACGCTGTCAAAACTGTATCGCAGTAAAATGTTAAGCTGACATTTCAATTCAAGCCAAGGAAAGTGACAGCTGGACGTAATAAAGAGATAGAGTTGAACAAAAAAACAGGGCTGAAATGGAGTTGTGCATTCACAAATGACCTTTATATTCATGAAAAGCTCAAGTCTCAACAGAGCTCCCCCGCAAGTTACATCTGAACATATCTCTAATTTATCATGCGAGGCAAACTAACCTGACAGTATAAGCCAGTAATCTATTTTAAGTCCAAAGCAACAGAAAGTGCCAAGCACAATATTGGTCCCCTTCGTCGGAGCGGGCTATCTGTCTCGAGACATAAACAGTACTTAGCACCGACACTGTCAAACTCTTTATTGATGTTTAGCAACATACTGGTTTTAGGATTACAAAGCCAAAGCAAAGGGGTAAGGTAAGATTGCGACTCAGTTTTCCTGGGTGATCAAGATATTTGCTTCCTGCTGCAATAGCCTCCTTACAGGATGAGAGGCCAGATCACAGGTGGAGGAGCCGGAAGTTTGCACCCTGTCATAAATCAGCTTGGGATTCCTTAGCAGGCGTGGGTCATGACAGTAACGAAGACATAGGAAATACTCAAACAGAGACGCCGTCAGGACACTCGTGTGGAAGATGGAGGGAGGGAAAATTCTTACTGGCCTGACAGTTACTTTTTGGAGGTTAGGATTAAATCATGGGTGTGATTCCCCCTTTTTAAAAATACTTTTCCTTTTATAAATTTAGAGTACCCAATTATTATTTTTTCAATTAAGGGGCAATTTAGCGTTTCCAATCTACCTACCCTGTACACCTTTGAGTTGAGAGGTGGGGGGGGGGGGGGGGGGTGGGGGGGGGGGGGGGGGGGGGCGGGGGGGGGGGGGGGAAGACCCACGCAGACACGGGTAGAATGTGCAAACTCCACACGGACAGTGACCCGGGGCCGGGGATCGAACCTGGGACCTCGGCGCCGTGAGGCAGCAGGTTCTAACCACTGCGCCATTGTGCCGCCCAAACAGGTGAGGTACTTGTCACTAGTTTACTCTGTGTATTTGTACATAACAGTTCCCACTGGCAGGAGGGTTGGTAATGAGAGGGCACAGATTTAACATAATAGGCAAAAGGGCTGGACGGATGTGTGCATGGGTCTCACTCCCACAACCCAAAACAAAGGTGTGTAGGGTAGGTAGATTGACCATGCTAAATTGTCCCTTAATTGGAAAAAAAAGAATTGAATACACTAAATTTATTGAAAAAAGGAGATTAGGAGAATTATTTTTATGCTATGAGTTATTAGGATCTGTCTGAAAGGCTGTTGGAAGCAGGTTCAACAGTAACTTCCAAGAAAAAATTCTTGAAATAAATACCTGAAGTCAAAATAATGGCTTTGGAAAAGGATAGAATTACTTGGATAATTCATTCAGTGAACCAATATAGACATGTTGGCTTGAATGGCTTTCCCCTGGATGGATAATTCCATGATGTTACGGTGCTACAACTCATCTCACAGTACACAACCCTTTCCCAGGGGTGAAATTTGCTGCACTTGGAAAAATGAGATTCCATGGCCACAAGTAAGTGATCTGCTCCTCAGCATTAACACGACTCACCTTGAAGGGCAGCCTTAAACGAATGATTAACCAGACTTTCTCAGAAATGAGCTCCAAAATCGTGTCCAAAATTGGGATTGACTGCTACATGTTTGGGTTGGATTTATCCGATGACTGACATCTCACCAACTTGGACCCAGTTCAACTTCCAACTCGATTGTTCTCCGTTCTGTTGATGTACGGTGACGGGCAGTGAAACCAAAAGCTGAACCAGGGAACTATTCTCAATGTTGGAAACCAATTTAGGGATGGCACAGTGGCATAGTGGTTAGCACTGCTGCCTCATGGCGCCGAGGTCCCAGGCTCGACCCTGGCTTTGGGTCACTGTCTGTGTGGAGTTTGCACCTTCTCCCTGTGTTTGCATGGTTTTCGCAACCACAACCCAAAGATGTGCAAGATAGATGAATTGGCCACGCTAAATTGCCCATTCATTGGTAAACATTAATTGGGTTACTCTAAATTAAAGGGAAGAAAAATGTTGGAAACCAATTTAAATCTCACGTCATCTGACTGTGTGGGGTAAGAGGTATGCATCTACATTACTGACACCCTAGACGTGCATATTCTGAAAGAGGGCATAATTCTCTTTAAAACAAATGGACACAAAATCACAGGGCAGGAGTCAGGAGTGCAGAAGTTAAATTCTTGCCCCCTCTATCCCTCACATTGCTCTCCTTTGGAATGAACATGGGGAGGATTGGACACAAGGACGGACGAGCTTTACGACACTGATGGGCAGAAAGCCCTGGGTGCTGTGCTCACCTCCCTGCATTAAACCAAGAGGGCAACACTGTAAAAATCTTCCTGTTTCTTTTAGCACAAAAATCCACAGAGTGAAGGTAAATAAAACATTAATATGGCTAGTCGAGTTCAGTTTCTGATCAATGGTAACCGCCAGATGTTGATTGTGGGGGATTCAGCGATGGTAATGCCATTGAAAGTCATGGGGCGGTGGTTAGATCCTCTCTTGTAGAAGATGGTCATTGCCTGGCATTTGTGTGGCATGGATGTTACTTGCCACTTGTCAGCCCAAGCCTGGATGTCCAGGTATTTCTGCATTTGAACATGAACTGCTTCATAATCTGAGGAGTCATCAATGGTGCTCAACATTGTCATCTGTGAACATCCTTACTCTGACTTTATGATGGAAGGGAGGGTCATTGATGAAGCAGCTGAAGATGGTTGGGCCGAGGACACTACCCTGAGGAACCCCTGCAGTGATGCCCTGGAGCTGAAATGAGTGTCCTATAACCACGACAACCATCTTCCTTTGTGCCAAGTATGATTCCAACCAGTGGAGTTTTCTCCCTGACTCCCATTGACTTCAATTTTTCTGGGGTTCCTTGATGCCATACTCGGTCAAATGCTGCCTTGATGTCAAGGGCAGTCACTCTCACCTCACCTCTGACATTCAGCTCTTTTGTCCATGTTTGAACCAAGTCTGTAATGAGGTCAGGAGCTGAGTGACCCTGGTGGAACCCAAACTGAGCATTCGTGAGCAGGTTATTGCTGAGTAAGTGCCACTTGGTAGAACATTTGATGACTCCTCCCATCACTTTGCTGGTGATAGCACTTGGCTGGGTTGGATTTTCCCTGTATCTTGTGCACAGGGACACACCTGGGCAATGTTCCACATTGCCGGGTAGATGCCAGTGTTGTACTGGAACAGTTTGGCTAGGGGTGCGGCAAGTTCTGTAGCACAAGTCTGCAGTGCTATTGCCGAATATTGTCAGGGCCCATAGCCTTTGCGTATCCTGTGCCTTCAGCCGTTTCTTGCTATCATGTGGAGTGAATCGTATTGGCTGAAGACTGACAGCTGTGATGCTGGGGACGTCCGGAGGAGACCGAGATGGATCATCCACTCGGCACCTCTGTTATTTACACAGGTGTACTGGGCTCCTCTGTCATTGAGGATGGGGATATTTGTGGAAAGAGACTATATAAATGCAAGTTGGTTTCTAATGCCTGGTAATACTCATGTCTGATAGTGGAAGGACACAGTGGACCGTAGCCATTCTCCTGTTAGGTGGCATAGGTCAGGGTGACCTGAGGTGTAAACAAGAAAAAGAAAATACTTGCAGTTATATCGTATCTTCCATCTTCTCAGGATACCCTCAAAATTTTCACTGCCACTTCGAAAGGGTTGGCATTGTTGTAATGTAGTGAAGTGTGACAGCAAATATTCACACAAACACAGTGGGCATGATTTACTGCGCGACCCATTGGCCGGGAGCGGGATCTTCAATCCTGGATCCATTTTTGTAAACGTCTTCTGTACTTTCTCCAATGTGCTCACATCCTTCCTGTAGTGAGGCATCCAGAACTGTACACAATATTCCAGCTGAGGTCTAACTAGTGCCTTCCATAAGTTCAGCATAACCTCCTTGTTCTGCTGTCTGTTGGAGTTTGCACATTCTCCCCGTGTTTGCGTGGGTTTTGCCCCCACAACCCAAAGATGTGCAGGGTAGGTGGATTGGCCATGCTAAATTGCTCCTTAATTGGAAAAAATGAATTGGGTAATCTAAATTTATTTTAAAAATCAATGGGGTTCCCGTTGAATACACCATTTGCCACGGGGAAATCCACTGCGGAGTATGCCATCCACGGTACTGGATGATCCCACCGGCCAGAAAGTTCCAGCCAGCAAAGCAAAAGACCAGGCCATCTGTTTTGGAGGCGTTCATTGAGAGACGGAAGTTGTCACGACTCGGGCAAAACTCTTTGGCATTTCTTCCAATAATGTCAAGGGATCTTTGATACCCACCTGAGCAGCAGCCGAGACCCAATTTTAATTTCACACCCAAAAGACAGTGCACTAAACTCAATTTACAGCCGGCATCATATGCTCAAATCCCTCTGACTCAGAGGTGAGAATGTTACCACTGAGCCATGTCTGACACCTAAGGAGTAACAAATCTGTTGCACATTAGCAAATGCAAGAAGATTGGAAGAGACGGATTAGATTCTTTGATTGCAACAATTCTGGACATAATCTTAAATAGAAAAATGACAGTGAAGCAAGATTATTTTGCAGCAACATAGCACGTGAAGGACGTCTTCTGTAGAAGCTATAATTTGTTCCTGTCCATCCTCATCCACATTTAATTTATTTTTCTGTTTTATAGTTCACAGCAGTAAGGATAACATCGCTGAATCAACCGCTTAGCAAAGACTTCTGCACTGGCGTTGCTGAACTCTCCAAATTGGTCCCTGAATGTTCTTAAATCATTATATAATATTTTGAAATGATGCGGTGGGATTCTTTTTAATGTCATTATTGAAATGATTTGCACGCATATTGCTAAGTCCTCTGTACTGGAGAAAGGAACTTCCTAAAATGGCATTTAAATAAATTAGGCTAGTGAAAAATTGCCTGATAACTTTGTTGTGGGATTAATTCTGCAGGATATATCATCAACAAGATTACCTTTGGCATCCCCTGTGCCGAGAATTCGTTTTTGTACATGCAAAGCCTACTAATGCTCTAGTATCAGGGGCCAGATATTGAATGATCTGTCACTATTCGATATTTAATCCAGCAATTGATGCCACTAAAAGGATGCAGGAGGCATCAAGATGAATGAATTTTGACCTCAAGACTCACAAAAAGACAACACAAACAATTTATCTTTCTGACCTTTGCTTCACTGTTACGACTGGCAGGAGATATTAAAATTAGTCTTCCTCAAATTCGGATTTTTAGATTGATCAATGCCACATCAGCAAAATAGCAAAGACCCAGCCTGGGAACTCATGCAACCTACTGCATCTGCTTAAGTAGTACTCGTGAGTTAATTTGGCTTAATCCACATTGAAAGATAAACTGCTCTCATGTGCTATTAAGTGAAAAATTCATCTGTATTTAATATCAAGAAATGGCAGCTAGATTTCTTGAAGGGGGATGAATTGTGAAAGTTACAGGCACATCAGGCAAGTCCCTGCCACCGCACGCCCCCCCCCCCCCCCCCCCCCTCCACCCCCGCCCTCCAAGCTTGGTAATGTCCAAAACAGGAATAATACTGAGTGCCCTGATTGGATGTACTTAGTAAAGTCTGAAATACCACACCAGCCCATGGCCCATATTTGCAAACACAAATCTGCCAGAACAGGTGTCCTTTAATATGAGTACATACATTAAGCCTCATCTCGCCGAACCATCGGGCAATTGCAAAGGACTAGGTGTTAGCTTGTACAAAAAGGGAATGTTAAAACTTTCTGCAGACAACTGCCTGCGTGAACAACGTGCATTTTGCAGCTTGGCGATTCACTATGCCACTGCAGATAATGCCCATAGGGAATGTAACAGAATATAAATTATTAAACAGCTTTCCCCAAGAACATCGGCATTGGGCACTACAAAGGCTTGGCGTGTCCTGTCAAATGCAAATGCATCTGTGATTCTTGGAAGAGTCACTCGAGCTGAGGAACAGCTGGCTGTGCAGTTTTCACTGTCACCTGGGATATGCTTACCACTGTCTGTCATCCCCAAGTACGATGCCAATATTGTCTGTAAAACAGAAAGTCCCGTTGAGGGACATGGCTCATTGCCCTCCTTGGAGATTTTCAGCTGTTTTACCTCTTCAGAGCTTGCATGGTGCTAAAGAGATTTACGGGGCAGAGAAGCTTAAACGGCCATCACAAAGCGGCCAACTGCTGCTATCTAAAAAGGTCTTCTTTATTCATGTGGGCTTTCTCCCCAGTTGACTTTGGCAGCCGTGGCCAGTTGGTACCACTCCTGCCTCTGAGTCATGAGGTTCCCGATTCAAGACCCACTCCAGCGCTTGGGCACAAAAACTGTGACTGACACTCGAGTGCAGTGCCGAGGGAGTGATGCAGTGGTGGAGGTGTCATCATTCGGATGAGGTGTTAAACCAGGACCTGCATCTGCCTGTTCAGATGGAATCCAGACTGCAAAAGGAGGCCATTCAGCCCAGCAAGTCAGCACCAACCCTCTGAATGAGCACCCTACCCACTCCCCAACCGCATCACTATAACCCCATGCATTGAACATGGCCAATCCACCTAAATTGCACAGGCGGGATTCTCTGATCCTGAGGCTAAGTGTTGACGCCGTCGGAAACGCCATCGCGTTTCTCAACGGTGTCAACATGGCCTCAGGATCTAACAATTATAGCCGCTGCAGGGAACCAGCACTGCACTGGAGTGGCCCACGTTGCTCCAGCTGCTGATCCCGGCATCAAATGGGCATCGTGGAGTCCGCGCATGCACAGTGGCACAGGCGCCAACGCGTGCATGCGCAGTGGCTCGCTTCTCCGCGCCAGCCCTGACGCAACATGGCATAGGGCTAAAAGGGCCAGCATGGAAGAAAGGAGGCCCCCAGCCAGGCCGCAACTGAGCCCCCCACTTGGGATCGATCTCCCCCTCCCCCACAGGCCGCCCCCGGACTCTTCCACACTGAGGTCCCGCCGGCTGAGAGCAGATTAGAATGGCGGCGGCGGGACTCGGGGGGGCGGGATTCTCGTAGCCCGGGGACGGGACGGAGAATCCCCGCGACCGGCGCGAATCATGCCTCGCCACCCAGATGCCGGAACACGGAGAACCAGCGGCATTGGTCGGCTGTTGCCGGTCGGGGGCCATTCTATGCGGCCGCCCCGCCGATTCACGGCCCAGGATGGTCCGAGCGGCCGTAGCAAAAAACCCGTGATCCGCTGCCGCCGTTCTAATCTGCTCTCAGCCGGCGGGACCTCGGCGTGGAAGGGTCCGGGGTGGCCTGTGGGGGGGAGGAGGGGGATCGACCCCTAGGGGGGGACTCAGTTGTGGCCTGGCCCGCGATCAGGGCCCACTGATCAGCGGGCTGGCCTCTCGGGCTGAGGGCCTCCTTTCTTCCGCGCTGGGCCCTTTAGCCCAACGCCATGTTGTGTCGTGGCCGGCGTGGAGAAGGGAGCCACTGCGCATGCGCGCGTGGGCTGCTCCAGTGCCGTGCCTGCCCCCTGTAGGGGCCAGAAGTGCTGATCCTGAGGCCGTGTTGACGCCGCCGAGAAACGCGACGGCGTTTCCGACGGCGTCAGCACTTAGAACATAGAACACAGAACATTACAGCGAAGTACAGGCCCTTCGGCCCTCAATGTTGCGCCGACGTGTGAAACCACTCTAAAGCCCATCCACACTATTCCCTTATCGTCCATATGTCTATCCAATGACCGTTTGAATGCCCCCAGTGTTGGCGAGTCCACTACTGTTGCAGGCAGGGCATTCCACGCCCTTACTACTCTCTGAGTAAAGAACCTACCTCTGACATCTGTCCTACATCTATCTCCCCTCAATTTAAAGCTATGTCCCCTTGTGCTACACATCACCATCTGAGGAAAAAGGCTCTCACTGTCCACCCTATCCAATCCTTTGATCATTTTGTATGCCTCAATTAAGTCATCTCGTAACCTTCTTCTCTCTAACGAAAACAGCCTCAAGTCCCTCAGTCTTTCCTCATAAGATCTTCCCTCCATACCAGGCAACATTCTGGTAAATCTCCTCTGCACCCTTTCCAATGCTTCCACATCCTTCCTATAATGCGGCAACCAGAATTGCACGCAATACTCCAAATGCGGCCGCACCAGAGTTTTGTACAGCTGCAATATGACCTCATGGCTCCGAAACTCAATCCCTTTGTCAATAAAAGCTAAAACACCGTACGCCTTCTTAACAACCCTCTCAACCTGGGTGGCAACTTTCAGGGATCTATGTACATGGACACCGAGATCTCTCTGCTCATCGAACTGCCAAGAATCTTACCATTAGCCCAGTACTCTGTCTTCCTGTTATTCCTTCCAAAATGAATCACCTCACACTTTTTGCATTAAACTCCATTTGCCACCTCTCAGTCCAGCGTTGCAGCTTATATATGTCCCTCTGTAACTTGTAACATCCATCCGCACTGTCCACAACTCCACCGACTTTAGTGTCATCTGCAAATTTACTCACCCATCCTTCTATGCCCTCCTCCATCTATAAAAATTACAAACAGCAGTGGCCCCAAAACAGATCCTTGTGGTACACCACTAGTAACTGGACTCCAGTCTGAACACTTCCCATCAACCACCACCACTGTCTTCTTCCAGCTAGCCAATTTCTGATCCAAACTGCTAAATCACCCTGAATCCCATGCCTCTGTATTTTCTGCAGTAACCTACCGTGGGGAACCTTATCAAACGCTTTACTGAAATCCATATACACCACATCAACTGCTTTACCCTCATCCACCTGTTTCGTCACCTTCTCAAAGAACGTAATAAGGTTTGTGAGGCACGGCCTACCCTTCACAAAACCGTGTTGACTATCTCTAATCAAATTATTCCTTTACAGATGATTATACATCCTATCTCTTATAAACCTTTCCAAGATTTTGCCCACAACAGAAGTAAGGCTCACTGGTCGATAGTTACAGGGGTTATCTCTACTCCCCTTCTTGAACAAGGGGACAACATTTGCTATCCTCCAGTCTTCTGGCACTACTCCTGTTGACAAAGATGGCTTAAAGATCAAAGCCAAAGGCTCAGCAATCTCCTCCCAAGCTTCCCAGAGAATCCTAGGATAAATCCCATCCGGCCCAGGGGACTTATCCATTTTCACGCTTTCCAGAATTGCTAACACCTCCTCCTTATGAACCTCAAGACGTTCTAGTCTAGTGGCCTGAATCTCAGTATTCTCCTCGACAATATTGTCTTTTTCCTGTGTGAATACTGACGAAAAATATTCATTTAGCACCTCTCCTATCTCCTCGGACTCCACGCACAACTTCCCACGACTGTTCTTGATTGGCCCTACTCTTACCCTAGTCATTCTTTTATTCCTGACATATCTATAGAAAGCTTTAGGGTTATCCTCGATCTTACCTGCCAAAGACTTCTCATGCCCCCTCCTGGCTCCTCTTAGCTCTCTCTTTAGGTCCTTCCTTGCTAACTTGTAACTCTCAAGCACCCTAACTGAACCTTCATGTCTCATCTTTACATAAGCCTCCTCCTTCTTCCTCTTGACAAATGTTTCGACTGCTTTAGTAAACCACGGTTCCCTTGCTCGACCTCAGGGTCAGAGAATCCCGCCCAGATTTTTTGCTCGGGCCACTCGGCACATCTTTGGCCGAGAATCGGCGGGGGGTGGGAGGGCCTCGTAGAATGACCGCCGGCGCGCCGACCACGCCGGCGCCAATGGCGACAATTCTCTGCTCTGCAGACATGGGGAGAACATGCAGCCTCCTCACAGACGGTCACCTGAGGCCGGAATTGAATCCGGGTCCCAGCACTGTGAGGCAGTAGTGGGTTTGCACTGTGCCGCCGTGCCGCCCATCACAAATCATTATTCTGAAGAAGCGCTGAGGAGTTACTGCCAGTGTCCTTGCCAATATTTATCCCTCAAACAACATCACAGACACACATTATCTGGTTATTAGCAAATTGCTGTTGCTGTGCGTAACTTGGCTGATGGGTTTCTACATTGCACCAGTGACTATTCAAATGTGCATCAATGGCTTTAAAGTGCTTTAAGATGTCTGGTGGTCACGGATAATGCTGCATAAATGTAAATCTTTCTTGCTGTTTTTACTGATTTTAGAATGCCACTGATTTATAATTGTATTACTTCAATCTTTGTGATGAGTTGATATTGTGTTGAAACCATTGCAGTGTTTTAATCTTCAAAGGGGCTGACCAATGAGCTGATCTGCACATTAATCTGGGGACAAATTACCAATCCCATAAAATGCTTCATTTTTCTCCTCTTGCTGTGCGTCTCGCTGGGGTGCGTCAATGTACAAAATGCAATCGGTCCGTATCAACATGGAATGAAATGCAGTGTGTTTAAACCAGGAAGACTCGCCTCCCCCTTACCAAAGCAGTAGAAGGCGCCATTTGAAAATCAATCCCATTGACTGGAGCAGCTTACCAGAAAATGTGACTCTTATATATTTGATATGGGAGGGTGAATTGTGAGGAGGATGCAGATGTGCTTCAGCGGGATTTGGGCAGGCTGAGTGAGTGGGCATACACGTGGAAGATGCAGTATAATGTGGATAAATGGGAGGTTATCCACTTTGGAAGCAAAAACAGGAAGACAGATTATCATTTGAATGGGTGTAAATTGAGATAGGATACTCCGTGAGACCTTGGCGTCCACGTGCAACAGTCGCTGAAAGTAAGCAGGTACAACAGGCAGTAAGGAAGGTAAATGGTATGTTGGCCTTCATAGTGAGAGCATATGGGTGTACAAATAGGGGTGTTTTACTGCAATTATATATATATTTTCTAAATTTTGGAAACCCAATTCATTTTTTCCAATTAAGGGGCAATTTAGCGTGGCCAATCCACCTAGCTTGCACATTTTTGGGTTGTGGGGGCGAAACCCACACAAACATGGGGAGAATGTGCAAATTCCAGTTTTACTGCTATTATATAGGATATTGGTGAGGCCACACCTGGAGTAGGGCGTGCAGTTCTGGTGTCTATATCTGAGGAAGGACTTCCTTGTTATGGAGGAGTGCAACAAAGGATTACCAGGCTGATTCCTGGGATGGTGGGACTGTCATTTTTTAAAAATTAAATAATTTTATTCTCCTTTTTCACATTTTTATCCAAGTTTAAACCCACCAACAACCAATCAACAATAACAAATACAATGTCAAACCTCTGGTCAACAATCCCCTCCTCCCACCAAACCCCAAACAGCCCCCAACATTTTAAATACAAACGTCAAAGAAAAGGAATCAGGAATCCACCATCCACCCATACATAGTCATCAACAGTTACAGATACATGTGCAGGGTGGGTATAGAGGGATATGGGCCAAAGGTGGGCAAGTGGGACGAGCTTAGTGATAGAACTGGGCGGAATGGACAAGCTGGGCTGAAGGGCCTGTTTCCATGCTGTAAACATCTATGACTCGAAGAACATACACAGTCCAAATCCTCCCCAACCCAATCCACCCCCCCCCCCCCCCCAATGTTCGATGTCATCCAATTCTTGGAAGTGCATAATGAACAAAGCCCATGAATTATAGAAGCCTTCCACCCTTCCCCTCAACTCAAACTTCACTTTCTCGAGTATTAAAAACTCCAACAGAGTCGTCCCCCCCCCACGCCAGGGCACAGGGTGAAGAGACCGACCTCCACCCCAACAGGATCCGCCTTCGGGCAATCAGCGAGGCGAAGGCTACAACATCTGCCTCCACACCTGCTTCCAACCCCTGCCAATCTAATACCCTGAATATGGTCTCCAGAGGACCAGGCTCAAGCCTCACATATACCACCTTCGAAATTACCCTGAAAACCTCCCTCCAATACACTTCCAGCTTTGGACAGGACCAAAACATATGAACGTGGTTTGCACCCCCCCCCCCCCCAAAAAAAACACTCACAAACATCCTCTACCCCCTCAAAGAGTCGGCTCATCCTCGCCTTTATGAAGTGCGCCCTATACACCACCTTCAGTTGTATCAGCCCCAACCTCGCACACAAAGTTGAGGTATTCATCTTCCGGAACACGTCACACCACAACCCCTCCTCCATGCTCTCTCCCAACTCCTCCTCCCACTTTGTCTTAATCTCCTCCAGCGGTGCCTTCTTTTCTCCCAGAATCACCCAATAAATCGCCGACACCACCCCCTCCTCCATTTCCCTGTCGTCAGCACCTCCTCCAACAGTGTGGAGGCCGGCACCACCAGAAAGCTCAGTATCTTCTTCTTAGCGAAATCCCAGACCTGCACATACCTAAACATTTATGGTGGGACTGCCATATAACGAGAGACTAAGTTGGTTAGGATTATATTCATTGGAGTTTAGAAGAGTGAGAGGGGGATCTCACAGAAACTTGTAAAATTCTGAAAGTTTTAGACAGGTTAGATTCAGAAAGAATGTTCCCGATGGTGGTGGAGTCCAGAACTAAGGGTCATAGTTTGAGGATGAAGGGTAAACCTTTTAAGACTGAGGTGAGGAGAAGTTTCTTCAACCAGAGAGTGGTGAATCTGAGGAATTCACGACCACAGAAGGTAGTTGAGGCAAAAACGTTGTGTAATTTCAAGAAGGAATTAGATATAGCTCTTGGGGCTAAAGGGATCAAGGTATTGAACTTGATGATCAGCCATGATCATAATGAATGGCAGAGCAGGTGCGAATAGCCAAAGGTCCTCCCCCTTCTGCTATTTTCTATGTATGTCTCAGTGCAATGTAGTGATGACACCAGTTTCTAAGTGTGAAACAGGTTTATTTACAGGAGCTCTAAAATATCTCTATAATCACAAAATGTCTGCCCTCATGCTTACAGCTCAGCTTCCAGGTTTTTCTCTGGCGTCCGGTCACTTTGCTCTGAGTCCACACCCAGGCTTAACCAATCAAACAAAATGAGCATTGATCAGTTACCAGACTCAGGAAAGTGGAGGGTGTACAACATTCGGAGCAAATGACGAAGCAGGCTCGAGGAGCAGAATGGCCTACTCTTGCTTCTGATTCGTATCTTCACCTCAGGATGAAGGGTTGCTCCAGTACACAGTGAGGTTGAAGATGAACTGTGCAAGTAAGATAAGTCTGATAATTTCAGGTGATATTCAAACTCATTAGTAGTTAACAGTATATCGCAATACAGACTTCTCCAATAGCAACTGTGAAAGGCAGCTGGAAAAAAATCTTCTCCCTGGTACTTCGCCCAAGTAACTGTTATTCATGTGACTCATGTGATATGTCGATGGTGTTTGGTACAAAAGGGACATGAGCAGCTGAGGTTTGGATAGACCAGGCTTACAGAGGGTAGGGGCAGCACGGTGGCGCAGTGGGTTAGCACTGCGGCCTCATGGCGCTGAGGCCCCAAGTTCGATCCCGGCTCGGCAGGACGGCCAGAGGTCCGTTGGAATAATGATGTCCAGAGGGTTACAGTGGAGGAGCTGAGGCAGGGGTGGAGTCAGGCATAATGTCGAGATATAGGGCGGACGTTTTCTGGCCATTCACATGCAGTCCCGTCCACAGTGCACCCCTGCCAGGGATTTTGCAATAGTGAGGGAAACCCCATTAACAGCGGCAGAACGGGAAGATCCCGCCACCAGCCATCGGCGAGCCGCCTCCCATGGCTGCAAAATGCGCTGCGGAGGGGGAGGAAAATTCCACCCATAGGCACAAAGTAGACCATCAAGCAAGAAAAAGATTAAAAAAAACATTTAGGCAGCAGACTCTGATTTAACAAAAGGCATTGAATCTCGACAACATGACGGGTGGGATTCTCCAACCCGCCAGCCCCGTTTTCCAGCGAGGCGCACCCCCGTCCAATGGGGTTTCCCATTGTTGGCCACCCCTACACCATCGGGAAACTGGCGTGCATGGGTGCTCTGCCGGCGAAGTAGAGGATCCCGCCGACGGAGAATCCCACCTCACATATGGACACCAGTTTAACTTCAGGATTTCCTCTTTGGAGATTCAGAATGATGTTGGAGGGTTTTGCACATTGCACCAATCACTATGACCACCTGTGCTTGTAACAAAGCCACACTAATGGTGCTCACAGAACACGGGCAAACCTTTGCCAATCATGTCTACTGACAATGTCAAGGGTCACGATTGGCAGTCCATGATCCAGTAAAGGTTCAGCTGGTTGGTTGAAAGCAGCCACTGTGGGGGAGAAAATTGACTTTTCGACATTTAGTTACACGGGGAAAAGGAAAAACTGGGAGCGAAGAGAAAGAAAGAATCTAAAAACCCGAATAGCTTGTAAGTAAATATTTTAAGTAGCATAATTATCTCAACCTCTTCCACAATACCGAGCGAAACAGGTTTTCTGGTGAAAATAGTGACCTTCAGAAGTGAAGAAATTAGACATATTTCCAGAAAATAAACTAATTTAAAAAATAATAAACTCGCTGCTGTGACACAGGAGCTGTAAACATATGGCAAATATTGCTGCAAGTTTGTTTGGCAATGAGCAAAATGAAAGCAATGTAAACAGTCTAATTTGTTTTGGGTGCACAAGATGTAACTCACAGCAAAACATGCGAAACACAAGCATATTTTTTTCAAAAATCAAACATTTCAGAGTGATTCGCTCAAAATTACTAATCATTCCACTGCTGTGAACCCAGAGACAACACTTGACAGAGATGAGCCAGACCAGGACCTCAGACAGCACTCAAGTTATGTTTCTGGTTTAGGTGATGTTACATTGGACCTCAAGTTCAGGATGTTTCATACACTGGCTGAAACTTCTTTGTTAGCACCTCACAAATCTACAACCTCCACCACCAGAAAGAATATGCATTTTAGGCAGTGGTGGACAACCTGTGGCCCGGGAGGAGTGTGTGTGTGTGTGTGTGTGGGGGGGGGGGGGGGGGTCACATGCGGCCCTTCAGGGCTCTGAGTGTGGCCTATGAGACATTTTGTTCACTGTTGCCCACATGTAGGGTTGCCACATTCCAATGGTTACCATCAGGATAGCTTTTTTCCTACTGATATGGCTGAAGTGATATGCACAACAAGGGCAAGGGCAAGCGTTGAGTATGAGCGCCGTGTGTTCCCTCTGTGTCCAATCAAGTGTAATTATTTTGCTTGTCCGACTTGAATTTGATGCCAATTCCTTTTTTTTAAATTTAAAGGACCCAAATCATTTTTTTTCCAATTAAGGGGCAATTTAGCATAGCCAATCCACCTACCCTGCACATCTTTAAGGGTCGTGGAGTTGAGACCCACGCAGACATGGGGCGAATGTGCAAACTCCACACGGTCAGTGGCCCTATTATGTATTTTTGCTCGATTATGTATTTTCTTCTATTTCATTTTCTTTTCATGCACTTAATGATCTGTTGAGCTGCTCGCAGAAAAATACTTTTCACTCTACCTCGGTACACGTGACAATAAACAAAAATCCAAACTCCAAATCCAAATCCCAGAGCCGGAATCAAACTTGGATCCTCAATTTGATGAAAATTCTATTAATATGTGAATATTTAAGCATTTTCGAAAAAATGTTATGGAATATTCAGCGTGTATTAAATGTATTTTCTTTTTTAAATTTAGAGTGCCCAATTCATTTTTGTTTTCCCAATTAAGGGGCAATTTAGCGTGGCCAATCCACCCACCCTACACATCTTTGGGTTGTGGGGGCAAAACCCATGCAAACACGGGGAAAATGTGCAAACTCCACACGGACAGTGACACAGAGCCGGGAACGAACCTGGGACCTCGGCGCCGTGAGGCAACAGGGCTAACCCACTGCGCCACCGTGCTGCCCTAAATGTATTTAGTCTTATTCAAGGGTCATAGTTGGTGAACATGCCCGATTTCAATCTTGTGGCCCACTGAGGTGAAGGAGGGCTACTCACTAGCCCAGGTTGCCTTTCACTGGTTTTAGGTGAATGGGAATCCCCACCACCTCCAAGCCACTTACCATTTGAACTTGGACATTCATCGTTGTCCCTTCATTTTCACAGGGTCAAGATCCCAGAAACTTCTCTCTAAGTAGCACTGCGCGAACACCTTCTCCACACCGAACAAAACGATGCAAGAAGGCGACTCACCACCACCTGCTCATGGGTAGCTGGTGATGGGCAATAAATGCTGGCCTGGTCAGAGATTGCCATGACCTGAGAACTGTTTCTGATTTATATAAAGTTACCTTTCAGCCTATCGTGCCTGAGCTTGCTTTTTAAAAAAGATATCCAATAAGACCCGCTCCTCCTCTCTTTCCCTGCAACCCCAGAAATGTTTTCTTTGCAATTTCACTTCCCACCTTTCATCAATCTCAGTCAAACAAGCACATTGTTATCATCTCCAATATTTTTAAATCTATAAATTTCCCAATTAACGGGCAATTTAGCGTGGCCAATCCACCTACCCTGCACATTTTTGGGTTGTAGGGGTGAAACCCACGCAGACATGGGGAGAATGTGCAAACTCCACACGGACAGTGACCCGAGGCCGGGATTGAACCTGGGTCCTCGGCGCCGTGAGGCAGCAGTGCTAACCACTCTGCCACTCCCAATATTTTTAAATTTATTAAATTGCTTGTAAGTGATGACAACAAAAACAAGATGTTGGGCAGCTCGGTGGTGCAGTGGTTAGCCCCCATTTGCAGATGTGCTGCCGCCTAATGCCCATTTCAGACATGGGCTCTGGACACTTTTTCTATCTTTGCCTATATTCGGGGCAATAAACCTTTGACGCGTAATGGGCGCAAGTTCCCTATCCACCGTATTCGATGCTGGCATGGTCACGTCGCGTTTGAAAAGCTGATGCAACGCCTTTAAATTGCTAGACCTAAACCCAGCTGGGCATTGAAATGTGTCAACACTTGAGAGAAATAAATTATTTCATAAGGCTAATTTCAGAAGAAAATCCATTCCTTACCAAAACTAAGCTGATTAACTTTTTTGTCAAAAATCGATGAGTTTGATAGAGTCAGAAAGAATGATTAACTTTGAGAAAACACCCTGCTTGTTTTCCTGAAAGTTCAATGAAAGCTGCTCGGATGAAGATAAAGAATTGATTCTACTCGCAACTGTAGTCAGCACCAATCAATGAACTCACAACAATTTCTATCTACATTAAGAACAAAAAGACCTCAACACTAGTTTCTACACCTGTACTACGCTAGAGCTTATGATGAATGTCACAGTGGAAAACAACCACTTAAGGTTATAAAATTACTTAGAGGATGCGCTACCCTGATGTTCGTCCTGTGTTTTATATCACTCCCATACAGAAATTGCAAGTCTTCACACCTGCCAAAGCTTTTGTCAATGCTTGGGAAATGAGCAAGGTATCCAGCTTCTGAATTGTTTTCAGCAATTATAATTTTACAATGCCTTCCCTCGACCTTGGACTGGATTCTCCGGTCCCCCAGCAGCGTGTTTCTTAGCGGTGCGCCGTTCCCATTGAAGCCACCCCCACGCCGCTGGAAAACACGAAGGTGGGGGTGCACTGCCAGCGGGAAAAGAAAGTCCCAATGGCCGGAGAATTTCAGCCCTTAATCCATCTTTGAAAGCGGTGGAGTATCTCATCAGACTGGTTGTAAGGTTAATGTTTTAATTATAATATTTCACAGGTGATGAACAAGCAAATATAGAAATACATACTGTATTTTTATAGCATGTATTCATATATATATAGACATGGATGTCACTGGTGAGGCCCTAATTGCTCTTGAACTGAGTGGTTTGCTCGGCTATTTCAGAAGGCAGTTAAGAGTCAACCACATCGAGCGCAGTGGCGGATGTGCGAGAGCAAGTGGAGGCGCTGAAGGAAGTGGAGGAGACGGTATTGCAACACGGTGATCAACTTGCCTCGATGGGGAAAGAGATGCGGAAGGTGATGGATACTAACAAGGATCTGCGAGGAAAAATGGAAGACCTGGAAAACAGATCCAGGCGACAGAATTTGAATTGTGGGGCTGCCGAAGGAGTTGAAGGACCGAAGCCGACTGAGTACTTTGCCGCGATGCTGGCAAAATTATTGGGGGAGGGGGAGGATCCCTCCCGATATGAACTGGATCGGGCTCATCGATGTGGATGCCTATACCAAAGGCGAGTGAGCCGCCAAGGGCAGTGACTCTGTGCTTCCGTAGGTACAGGGTGAAGGAGAAGGTCCTGAGCTGGGCCAAGCAGAAGCGGGTGGTGCAGTGGGCTGGAGCTGGTATACGTGTATACCAGGACTTTACGGTGGTGCTGGCGAGGAGGTGGGCTGCCTTCAACCGGGTGAAGAGTGCACTGTACATTAGCAAGGTGCGGTGCGGCATTGTATATCCAGCGAAGCTGAGGGTGATTTACAAGCTCAGGGACTTTTATTTTGGAACGGCGGAAGCAGCAGAGGAGTTTGCGAAGGCAGAAGGACTGTGGCAGAACTGACAAATTGAGGAATGGCCATGTGCCGATGTAACCTCATGACTGTATTTTTGTCTTTTTTGTATCACTGCGCGCGGGTGTAGAGATTGAAGGAGCCAATGTGGTATATATTTGGACAAGGGAAGGGACGGGACTTTCACTCGAAATGAGAGTTCTTTGGGGTGTAGGTGGATATGCGGGGTTTGTGTGCTAAAAGGGGATCTTTGGGCTTTCCTAGGGCCGGGCAAGTGGGAAAGGGACCCGGGCGGTGGCCTCCACGCTGGCCGGTTTAAGCCGGCCAGTGAACGGGAGTGAGGTGGGGGGAGGGGCTGCGGCCATCGGAGCATGGCAGAACAGGGTCCGAGTGATCTAGCCGGGGTGGAAAGTTGGGGGGAAGGAACCGAGGTTGGGAGGAGGAGTTTTACAAGAGGCAGTGGACAGGAGGAGCTGGAGACCTACCGTTGGGGGGGGGGGGGGGGGGGGGGGGGCGGGGGGAGCTGTGTAAGATTAAGGGTGACTACGGGGGGGGGGGGGGGGGGGGCGGGGGGAGCTGTGTAAGATTAAGGGTGACTACGGGTAATCCCTGATTCCTTTTTGCCATTTGTTTATGTAAACATGCGGGTTGAGGTTTGGGGGTTGGTGGGTAGATGGGATCGTTGTTATTATGGGGACTGACATATCTTGCTGATTATTGTTTATTGTTGATGGATGTAAATGTGGGAGAAAATGTGAAAAAGGAGGAGAATAAAAATTTTTTTTAAAAAAAAGAGTCAACCACATCGCCGTGGGTCTGGAGCCCCATGTAGACCAGACCAGGTAAGGATGGCATATTTCCGTTCCTACAGGACATTGGTGAACCAGATAGGTTTTTACGACAATTGATGACAGTTTCATGGCCACCATTACTGAGACTAGCTTTCAATGCAAAATTTGGGACATTGCCTCTGTGTCACTCTCGCCCCAAATTAACAAGTAACAATTGTGTAATGCCTGTTAATCACACAGAATACACATCCTTTGTGCACAGACAATGTGGGGAACCCTGTCCAGACCGCATTTGACTGCGACTATGTTCCAAATTGCAGCTCTGTAGTATTTTGTAGTTTGAACGGGGAAGAAGGATAATCTAACTGAAGAAATCATACGGAGTCCAAACACTAACTCTGTTTCTCTCTCTGCAAATATATATATTTTTAAAATTCAAAGTACCCAATTCTGTTTTTCCCAATTAAGGGGCAATTTAGCGTGGCCAATCCACCTAACCTGCACATGTTTAGGTTGTGGGGGTGAAACCCACGCAGCCACGGGGAGAATGTGCAACCTCCACACGGACAGTGACCTGGGGCTGATATCGAACCCGGGTCCTCAGCGCCATGAGGCAGCAGTGGTAACCACTAAGCCACCATGCTGCCCCATCTCTCTAAAGAGATTGCTGGACCTGCTGAGCTTTTCCAGCACTTTTGTTTTTATTGCAGATTTCCAGCATCCACAGTACTTTGCTTTGATTTATTTGATCTAATTGAGCGAATTGAATGTGGTAAAAGGTGTTGTTTTGTGGGGGGGGGGGGGGGGGGTGGGGGGGGGGGGGGGGGGGAGAAAATATTTCCCCTGGTGCGGGAGAAGTCCAGAACAAGGGAGGGGCCGCCTTAAAATTAGTACCCTGCTGTTCAGGGGTGATGACAGGGAGTATTTCTTCACACAAAGTGTCTTGGAAATCTAGAACTTTACCTCATGAAAAACTAGTGAATCAATTGAAAATTTTCAAAACTGAGATTGATAGATTTTTGTTTGGTAAGGGTAATAAGGGACAAGGGGTAAAGGGGTTAATGGGGTTGAAATACAGATCAACCATAAACTAACCAAATGGTAGAATTTGAGGAATTGATTGGCCTCCACCTGTCCCTATATTTCAGTGGTTACAACAGCACTAGACACTACCGTATGTAGCCTGGGCATAAGAATGAGGGAAGAATGACTTGAAAACATCAGAATAGGACATAATCCTGAGTGTCTGCGCAGCAAAAAAGTATAGATTTCGATGAAAGTTTTCAAAACAATGCAGTTATCGAAAACTGAAATGAAAGAAGGCAGGGTGACGATGGACAAGCTTTCTTCAATGTTTACTTTCTGTCCCACTTCAAAACATGGGCAAAGGGATTCACTTGCCTTTCTCTCTCTTTTTTTACACATTCAAAGGGAAATAAAATGTCGGCATCAGCACTTTTGGTACACTTCAAACCATTAATTAGAGATTTCACAGGTGCCGGAGTCATCTTTGAGGACAGCAAAGCTGCATTCAAAATCGAGAAGAGCAACCTCATCACTTTGAGAGATTTGCAGCACCCTCCAATCCTGACAAGCCAAGGAACCCCCTTCAAATATCACCCGAGAGATAAGGCAAGTGCTCCCTCTTTCCGAACAGAGGCCCTGGTCGGGATTCTCCGAAATGGAGGCAGAGTGTTCGCGCCGTCGTGAACGCCGTCGAGGTTCACGACGGCGCAAAACGGACCCTATCCCGACTGATTCAGGGCCCGATAATGGGCTAGGTGCGGCGCCGCGTCATTTACGCGCCAGGCCTTGGTGCCACGTAAAGGCGCCGCCGCATACATGACGCGGCCGGCGCCGCATAACTGGCATCACCACGCATGCGCGGGTTGGTCGGCGCCAACCCGCGCATGCGTGGTTGCCGTCCTTTCCGAGTCCGCCCCGCAAGAAGATGTCAGACGGATCTTACGGGGCTGCGGAAGAAAGGAGGTCCTTCTTCAGAGAGCACGGCCCGACGATCGGTGGGCACCGATCGCGGGCCACACCCCATTTGAGGGCCCCCCCCGGTGCAGGATCCCCCCTCCCTTCCCCGCAGGCTGCCCCCCCAGCGTTCCCGTGCTGTTCCCGCTGGCAGCGACCAGGTGTGGACGGCGCCGGAGGGAACCCGCCGTTTTGGGCTGGCCGCTCGGCCCATCCGGGCCTGAGAATAGCAGGGGTGCCGGAGAATCGCCACTTTGGGTGTCTCGGGCGATTCGCCGGCCTGCGCCGCGCGGAACTCAACGGGGCCATTCTCGCTGCTTGGGAGAATCGCGGGAGGGCATCGGACCGGCGTCGTGGGAAAATTTGGCTACCCAGGCGATTCTCCCAACCGGCACGGGAGCGGAGAATCGCGCCCCCTTTCTTTTACTGGAGGGCTGGGGATCTTTGAACTGGATAAATAAGATGAAGCATAAAGATCGTTGGCAGCGAAACACGGATTATCAAAAGTGAGGCCTGTAACCTTCCCCACACTTCACACAAAACTGAAGCAATACAGGAAGATTGCTTCTCACAGCAAATCATCAGTTATCTTGTGTAAACTGGGTATTTTTCTATCACGGCTAATAGTGACCACAGCAGTACCTCTGGTTTCACACAAGATTACATACTGTCAGACACTGATTATGGAGAGTGGTTAGGAAACTGAACCCTCAATCCATGCCCCGTCATTGATGTTCTTTGAAAGGACATAGATTTTTTGATCGGTTGTGATCGTACTGTAACAAGGCTGTGAAACCTTATGTGAAGAAAAGTACAAAGAAATGATGCTGTAAAAGAAAACACCAGGGCCCATATTTTGGCAGAACAGGCACAGGCGATTGTGATCAGTCTGTGGAGCAAACGGTGGCCTTTGGGCAATCTAAGGATTGAGGGACATGAAATGCAAGAATTATGAAAGCCTTTACTGTCTCATTTTGTTCACAGGCTAGGGGAGACAGGTAAGAATATATAGCAAAAAGTAATGAACCCAGCCAATAACTAGAAAACTGAAAAAGAATTGAAAACTGATGGAAAAGTACAAGCGGTCGGTCATCGTTACTGGGAGCTTGCTGGTAGGGTAACACCTTTCTTCTGAGCCATAAGGATACCGGCCTGTCTGTTCTTTCTAGCTGTCTGATTGTTAAAAATGTCCAAGACCAGGAAGATTTATTTTTACTTAAATCCAGGCCAATCCAGGCCGGGGCTGATTCTGTACAGTGGGCTAAACAGCTGGCTTGTAATGCAGAACACGGCCAGCAACACGGGATCAATTCCCGTACCGGCCTCCCTGAACAGGCGCCGGAATGTGGTGACTAGGGGCTTTTGACAGTCACTTCATTGGATTGGATTGGATTGGATTTGTCTATTGTCACGTGTACCGGGGTACAGTGAAAAGTATTTTTCTGCGAGCAGCTCAACAGATCATTAAATACATGGAAAGAAAAGGGAAGAAAAGAAAATACATAATAGGGCAACACAACATATACAATGTAACTACATAAGCACCGGCATCGGATGAAGCATACAGGGTGTAGTGTTAATGAGGTCAGTCCATAAGAGGGTCATTTAGGAGTCTGGTGACAGTGGGGAAGAAGCTGTTTTTGAGTCTGTTCGTGCGTGTTCTCAGACTTCTGTATCTCCTGCCCAATGGAAGAAGTTGGAAGAGTGAGTAAGCCGGGTGGGAGGGATCTTTGATTATGCTGCCCGCTTTCCCCAGGCAGTGGGAGGTGTAGATGGAGTCAATGGATGGGAGGCAGGTTCGTGTGATGGACTGGGCGGTGTTCACAACTCTTTGAAGCCTACTTGTGACAATAAGCGATTATTATTATTATGTGCAGGAGCAATTTCCAATGGCTAAAACGTGAAGGAAGTTTTTGATAAGCCACCTTTGAATCGGCCCAGGCTTAGAGCCTGTTGGGTGCAAGCCTGAAAATGAAAAGAAGCACTGGAGCAGTGAAGCGGAAAGACTAAAGGCAGATTTTAGCTTAAAAATTCAAGCAGTGCAGGACAGCACAGAAGATCCTTCACAATTTCAATTCAATCCCATGAAAGAAACAGACTAAAGCAGTGCCTCCAGACACTAGCCGGTTACCCTGAGGGAAAAGGGAGTGGGAATCAAAAGGCATCCAACTGCAATGTGGAAGAGACCACACTGACATGACGGCGCACAGACTAAGGCCCAGTGAAACAACATTGATCTGTAGCCATTATGATGCATCCTAAATATCTGCTGTAAATCGCCCAGTACCAGACAATGCTGATTCTACATGGTGAGCTGAGATTCAAAGACTGCAACTTGTAACTAGCATTTCCTATGACAGGTTCAGGTGTAAGCAATGCTTAAAAACATTGCAGCAACTCCTTCAGAACACTACTTCCAGTGCTTGTTTTAAGCACTTGGGATGGCTGTTCTCGACATGGAGCGAGGAGTGTCTGGGATTTAGTAAAGCCCATTGCATCGTATAACAGGGAGCAATTATAGAACTGTATTCTAGTCAAGGAAGTTGAAATGCAGTTGAAAAGTGCAAGAATTAAATGCATAACCATTGTCTGAATGGTGAGATTAGATTTGTTAACGGTTTACACATACATTCCCGTACCGGTTGAGATTATTCATGAAGGCTCCGCCTTCCCAATCTTGCCCTCGCCTGAGGTGTGGTGATCCTCAGGTTAAATCACCACCAATCAGCTGTTCCCCTCAAAAGGAAAGCAGCCGATGGGCATCTAGGACTATGACCACTTTATCTTAGCTTACACACATATATCGTCACAAAGAAGTAAGTGTTCTATTTGTGTTTGGTCTCTACACTGGCAGAAGTTCCACCTGCAAGCAATAGTGGTCAAAACATGCATTCCTGGGATTATCTATCCAATAATTACCAAACGCAGCTGTTACTGACATTATTTTTGTTCTTTCCCGTTACTTCTATTTTGTCAATGTGTACTTTGCTGTGCAAGTCCACGGGCCATAGGCACCCCTTTGATATCTTGCCATTTCTTCACACGTACATCTAGATGAAGGGATATAGGCCCCACCCATGGTCCCTGAGTCCTGCTAATTCGGGCCTGCAAAGCCCAGGCTATGCTTTCCTATTTGCACTTATGTTCATTAACTGTTACGTTGCCCTGCTTGCATATTGAGATTCAGAAAGGGGTGTTCATACCACTACTGTCTCATTGGCAGATAGATCCTGAATCAGAATTCTGCATTCCATTGGGAAGAACAGCTTGGGACACAGGCAAATGAACAGTAATGTAGTTATAGAATCATAGAACTTACAGTGCAGAAGGACGCCATTCAGCCCATCGCGTCTACACCGGCCCCTGAAAGAGCACCATACCTAAGCCCACACCTCCATCCTATCCCTGTAACCCCGCAACCCCACTTAACTTTAAAAAAAAATTTAGAGTACTGGATTTATTTTTTCAATTAAGGGGCAATTTAGCGTGGCCAATCTGCCGACCCTGACATCTTTGGGTTGTGGGGTCGAAACCCACACAAACACCGGGAGAATGTGCAAACTCCACAAGGACAGTGACCCAGGGCTGGGATTGAAACTGTGACCTCGGCGCCGAGAGGCAACTCCACTTAACTTTTAGACACTGCAGGGCAATTTTAGCGTGACCTATCCACTGGACAGTGGGAGGAAACCAGAGTACCCCAAGGAAACCCACACAGACACGGAGAGAACGTGCAGACTCCGCACAGACAGTGACCCAAGCCGGGAATCGAACCTGGGTCCCTGGTGCTATGAAGCAACAGTGCTAACCACTGTACTACCATGCCGCCGCTTAGAGGCCAGAATCTTTCAACCATCCCCTGCCAGGTTTTACAGGTGGGGAGGGATGGTGAATGGGTTCCTAAACACTTCTTTGACTGTTTGAATTCTCACCAGCAAGGATGGGATGACATCCACTTGAATACGAATGGGGATATTTTAAAGATAATGAAAGTGTGGATGTATGTGCTCCTTCCTAAGACTTGAGCACATAGCTTCAGCTGTCCCTTCAGTGGGATACTGAAGGACTAGCAAATCATAGGAGGTGCTGTCTCTTTCAGTCGTTGCTGTTTGTCGGGCACAGTGTGCAGGCTGGTCACTGCGCACCCCAACATTACAAAGGTGTAACTCGGTCAGATATGGAACACTACTTCCAGTGCTTGTTTTAAGCACTCGGGACTGCTGCTCTCGACATGGAGTGAGGAATGTCGGGGATTAAGTAATGCCCATTGCACTGGATACCTGAGAGCAATTATAGAAGTACTTCATTCACTGTGAAGGGTGTTGGGAATTTGTGAAAGATCCCTGAGGAATGCAAGTTCTTTTCTCACCCACTCAGTAATTAGGGGAGCTTTTTGTTCAAATATAATCATCAAACAACAACTGCAACCTTTCTTGGACAAGCTGGTAAGTAGTGGATTGATTTGGAATTAGTCAATTTCTGAGAGGGCACCTGAGCATTTATCTGAATGAAGGTCAAAGGACGTCTGTTTGATATTACGTGATCAAGTGATGAGAGAAATCTGCAACTTTCATGCGCCACACTCTTTAGATCTCTTTCTTACACTGCGTCTAATTAGGGTTCAGGTCACGATTCACAACTGCTGAAAGGGAATTTAAAAACAAAATTATTTCATGGGCTGTGATCATTGCTGGTTAGACTAGCATTCATTGCCCATCCCTAATTGCTCTTGGAAAGGTTATGGTGAGCTGCCTTCTTTTCTTCATAAATTTAGAGTAACCAATTCATTTTTTCCAATTAAGGGGCAATTTAGTGTGGCCAATCCATCTCCCCTGCACATCTTTGGATTGTGGGGGCGAAACCCACGCAAACACGGGGAGAATGTGCAAACTCCACACGGACAGTGACCCAGAGCCGGGATCGAACCTGGGACCTCGGCGCCACCGGGCTGCCCTGTGAGCTGCCTTCTTGAACCTCTTCTGTTCATCTGGTGTAAGTGGACCCTCAGTGCTGTGAGGAAGGTAGGATTTTAACCCAGCCACTGTGAAGGAATGGCAGAATAATTCCAAGTCAGGATGGTGAATGGTCTGGAGGGGAACTTCCTGGTGGTGATGTTCTCATAATCTGCTGCTCTTGTCCTTTGATGGTTGAGGTTGAAGGTTTGGAAGGTGCTGTTGAAGGAGCCTTGGTGAGTTGCAGTAGATTTGGGAGATGGTACACACTGCTGTTATGGTGCATTAGCGGTGGAGGAAGTGAATGTTTAAGGTGGTGGACTGGGTGCCAATCAAGCAGGCTGCTTTGTCCTGGATGGTGTCAAGCTTTGTAGCATTATTCAAGCTGCACTCACCCAGGCAAGTGGAGAGTGTTCCGTCACACTCGTGACATGTGCCTTGTTGATGGTGCACAGACTTTGGATAGACAGGAGGTGAGTTACTCACTGCAAAATTGCCAGCCTCTGACTTGCTCTGGTAGCCACGGTATTTATATGGCTAGTCAAGTTCAGTTTCTGATCAATGGTAACCCCCAGAATGTTGATAGTGGGGGATTCAGCGATGGTAATGCCATTGAATGTAATTCAATGACGAGAGGGTTAGATCTTCTCTTGTGGGAGATGGATATTGCTTGGCAATTCAGCAGTGTGACTGTTACTGTTGGCAGGCTACAAACCTTTGCATTTAATTCAAGACCTGAAGGCAGCTCCTCAGATTTGTGGAATTGTGAGTGTCGAATCCCATAGCTGCAGTGTCCAGAGATTGGAACTATTATATGCCAAGATGTAGCATACATCTCTCAGCAATAGCTTGCCTTCAAGTAACGGTAGCACAGTGGTTAGCACAATTGCTTCACAGAGGCAGGGTCCCAGGTTCGATTCCCGCTTGGGTCACTGTCTGTACGGAGCCTGCACTTGTTCTCCCCGTGTCTGTGTGGGTTTCCTCCGGGTGCTCCGGTTTCCTCCAAGTGCCGAAAGGGTTAAGTAATTTGGACATGCTGAATTCTCCCTCGGTGTACCTGAACAGTCGCCGGAATGTGGCGACTACGGGCTTTTCACAGTAACTTCATTGCAGTGTTAATGTAAGCCCACTTGTGACAATTAAGATTATTATAAAATGGAAGTGCTTCATTTTCAACCACCCTCACCTCTCCAGTTGCCCCTTTGAAATCCGCATATTGTTGACTTTCTTCGAAATTTCTGTCTAAACGGTGAATATTAATGATATTAAACAAAGTGGTAGCAATGATATAGCTCAGCAGAGTAAGGGAGCTGAATTAATATCAGTGGAGACTCCACCATTAATCTAAGACACTTTATTGATTCTGTCATTTCAACTGTATGTGTAATTGATGTAACTTCCTCACCCTGTCATAATGCAGTAACTCCCTCCCCACTTCATCAATTAAGTCATTAGCATTCAGCATTTAAACATCTTCATCAGAAACAAAGAAGAGAAAACAGATTGTTCAATATCAACCTAATTTTTTTAACTCATTTTGATCTTCCATTCTGTAATTATCTACTTGGTCTGTCAGAAAATGGGGTGTGGCATCAGAGAGAAAAGAGAATTTATAAATGCACCACCCACATCACAACCCAATGCCGTCCATCCACGTCCCAGACCTCGACCACGTTCCGGTCCTTCGCCGGATGTAGCTGTCTCGTGCACAGCACAAGGCGGCTCATGACTCCCGTGCAGCTGATCTCTCTGCTCTGGCTCCAGATGACAATGTCTGCGTCCATCTTCCGGATGGTGGCTGGTCTGCAATCGCTGTTGTCCTTCGGCAGGTGGCCCCCCGCTCGTTCCTGGTTCGTCTACCGGATGGCTCTATTCTGCACCGCAATCAACGCGCCCTTTGTCTCGTTCCACGCTCGCCACGTGATCCTCCAGTGTCGCCTCGCCCTCCTGCTGACCCTGCCACGGACTATGCAGAGCTCCCTGTCACTCTGCCTCCCCCTGACTTTGACGCAGTCCAGCCCGCTCCTGAATCGGCAGCTCTTGACCCACCCTTAAGGGGCAACCAGAATTCGTTGCCCACCTCAGAGATTAATTTATGAACTATTCGAATTTATGGACTCTCTGAATTGTTTCGTTGTTTTGTTTGATCGTTTCCCTGGTTTGTATATAGTGTTGATCTTGTTACTCTTGTTGCATACTGCTTCTCTGCACCAGGCACCTTCCCATGTAAATAGCTTCGTTCTCATGTACGTAGTCCTGTAAATATGTCTTCGCACCCCACACGTAGTTAGGAACATTCTCACCACGCATTATTTATTGCCACACACATACATTTTTTTATAAAAGGGGGGATGTCATAATATACACCAGTATATCATGGTGCAGATACACACACACTGATGGACACACAGCAAGACCAATCAACATACACAACACCACAGCCAATCACCCGTTAGAGCACACTCACTATAAAGACAGGGGGCATCAGAGTTCCCGTTCATTCGGGATGCAGCCTCTCAGTAGGACAGAGCTTACAACGTACAGCACAGTTCTTCACCATGTGCTGAGTGCATAGACTGGTTAGGACAGGCATATGTTTAATCTAACATCGTGTTAACCCACAGTGAAAGTATGTTCAACAGTTTCTAACTTAATAAAATAATATTGTACTATTTTAAGTGTTGGTGGCCTGTATGTGTTCCACGGATCCAGAGCACCCAACACATCATGGTTCAGTGTCAAATTCCAGTTGATTATTGCACTTGTGAAAGACCTCGAGACATTTTGCTAAATTAAAGGCTCAATATAAATGCAAGCTACTGTTTTATACAGTTGGAGAATTAAACTGTCAATGTTTTATGGAGGGTGTCACATACAGGAAGTCATGAAGACAAATTCTATCTCAACATGAATGGGGCAAAACCAATGCAAAAATCTAACAAAAAATGTCATTGCTCACATGTTGTCTGATTTGGTGAAATCTTGGCCTTGATTAGGCAGGAGTGTTTAAAACAGGGTGATCATTTACTCGGGTAATCTTTCTGTCTTGCCGTTTAGTATCATGGTGACTATGTTACTGGATTAGTGGCACAGAGGCCTGGAATAATAATCTATAATTGATGAGCACAATTCTTCCAAGATGCTGATGTACCAAATTAAATTTTGGCTGTGTTAAATCGTATTGTGTGTTTACCATATGTTAATTTGGAAAGTGGGTTTGAGAATGGAACTATGCCTACAAGTGACAAAAAGGACAATTGCTTTGTAGACTTAAACACAATATTATTTTCTGAGTTGAAAATTGGAAATCAGAACATAGAACATAGAGTGCAGAAGGAGGCCATTCGGCCCATCGAGTCTGCACCGACCCACTTAAGCCCTCACTTCCACCCTATCCACCAAAGAAAAAGAAACACAAGACCTGAGTATGATAATGTACCATCTCTAGATTCTGACGATGCTGTTAAAGCTATTTGTCTTTGTTTTGGTTAAATCATTGTACTTGCATAATATGACGTGTTTTTTTAATATAAATTTAGAGTACCCAATTGTATATTTTTTCCAATTAAGGGGCAATTTAACATGGCCAATTCAATTATTCTGCATATCTTTTTGATTGTGGGGGTGAGACCCACACAGACACGGTCAGTGACCCGGGGCCGGGATCGATCCCGGGTCCTCGCCGCCATGTGGCAGCAGTGCTAACCAGTGCGCCACCATGCTGCCCTTATGATGTGCAATTGTGAATGAAGGATACTGTAGTTGTATGATGTAATAAATTATGTGGATAGATTTGTGATGTTAAATTTCTGTAAATATAGCTCTTGAGGTTATATTAATTTTGTGTAGCTATATATGGGGCTAAAGGGATCAAGGGATATAGGGGGAAGATGGGATCAAGGTGTTGAACTTGATGATCATAATGAATGGAGGAGTAGGCTCGAAGGGCCAAATGGCCTCATCCTGCTTCTATTTTCTATGTTGCTAAAGTGAATGTAACCCCAGTGTAAAGAAATCTTTAAGTTTATGACAATTTCTTTCTTTCAAAGGGGGAAGTGTCAGGAAAATACAGGTAGTTGTAAGGGATTTATATTCGTATTGGTAAACATTGGAAAGATGGTATGGTTTTAAGCAGGTTTAATTTAAGGTTTCTGTGCTTGGAAGTTAGATGCATGCTGGACAAAGGTGTTTGTATGAAGGGGGGTTGGTTAAGTTCCACCTGTGTTTCTATTGTGCTTAGAGAGGACTACGGTGTGAAGAATAAATAAACCAGCAGTGGTTGCTTAGCAACTGGGGCCTTGAAAAGTAGAAAAGCTTTTAAGTTTTAGTTTATCTAATTCGATTGCTGTTGAAGATGGGTAGTGAGAGGGAAGGCAGCTGTCACAGCCCTGCTAGAAACTGCTGGTTTAGATGGCTGGAAAGGGAACATTTCTCACAGCTTTGCTGGATGAAGAAATATACCATGGTTTAATAGTTAAGAAATTTACCTTGTCAAGCCCCTTGAGAATCCTGTATGTCTCAATAAGGTCACCTCTCATTCTTCTAAACTCCAATGAGTACAGGCCCAATCTACTCAACCTCTCAGAGGAAAATGACTCCATACCCGGGATCCATCTAGTGAACCTTCTCTGGACTGCCTCCAATGCCATTATATTTGCTCTTAGATAAGGGGACCAAAAATGTTCACAGTATTCCAGGTGTGGTCTAACTAGTGCCTTGCACAGTTTTAACAAGACTACCCTATTTCTATACTCCATTCGCTTTGAAATGCGAGTTTCACGCTGGGAAGCACAGTGGTTAGCACTGTTGTTTCACAGCTCCAGGGTTCCAGGTTTGATTCTCGGCTTGGGTCACTGTCTGTGCGGAGTCTGCCCGTACTCCACTTGTCTGTGTGGGTTTCCTCCGGGCACTCTGGGTTCCTACCACTGTCCAGTGGATTGATCACGCTAAAGTTGCCCTGTGGTGTCCAAACGCGAAGTGAGGTTGCCTCATGGTGCCGAGGTCCCAGGTTCAATCCCGGTGCTGGGTCACTGTCCATGTGGTGTTTGCACATTCTCCATATGTTTGCGTGGGTTTCGCCCCCACAACCCAAAGATGTGGAGGGTAGGCCGATTGGCCACGCTAAATTGCCCCTTAATTAGAATTTTTAAAAAAATTTGATTGTTAAGTCCTGTGCATCAGCATTGGATAGTTAAGTACACTGATGCCAAATAACAGGCCTAGGAGGTTGACACAGCTGCTGAGGGGAGTTTTGACTTACCCTGTGGCAGGTCAGACTTCGGATAGCCTTCAGTGCTGTCAGACAAATTGCCTTTTCACTTTGATGTTGGTGTCAACTGTACACCGGCTCCAGTATTAGGAGTTAGTCGTACCACTTTAATGTTAAAACACCTTCACAGGTGAAGACATGTGCCGTGGATCAAAGCAGGTACTCAGTTGAATGACCTTCAGAAGCTGTTCTAACATCTGCTCCTCACAGTCCTCGAGACACACATTTTAAAAGGCATTCAGCTCCTAATGGAACACTACTTCAATCACATGCATTACCTCTGCTTTTTAATCATGATGAATTTGCACTCCAACTTTGAATCACCCCCATCCTCTGCCCGCCTGCATCATTAATAAACTGTCCTCTGTGGTTACTCGTCCATTCACAAGAATCTGCACATTTCTGCTGTGTTTCCTTGATGAGGAATATACAAAGATACCTTTGATTTGAGGAATGCCCAGGGGATCATTTTATCACCATGTGTTGCACATCTCTGCTGCGAGTACACAGGTGGCATGCACGGATATAAATCTAGCTACCTTCTCCCCTGCCTACTGCCCTCCCCACTTTAAAACCAAACCCATCAAATCCTCATTAATCTCCCAGCAGTTCCTGGTCCCTCAGCCCAGGCTGTCAGTAATGCCATCAGAGAATTTGTGAGGTAAATTAATCATCATTTCGACAATGCTCCATCTCAAAGATATATCCAAGATCACAATGGAGGTCCCTGGCATTATGCAGCTCATCTGGTTGTTCCATATTGATCTGGTGCAATGACAGTACTCAAGGACATGACATCCATGGAAAAATATGGAAAAAGATTTGTTCCTGTGAGGGTTGAGAAAGAGAGAGAGAGCGAAAACTGTGAGCAAGTGTACTTGGAATTTTAAAGAAGCTTCTGAACTCACCATTCTCACTGTCTGACTTGTTGTTTTCGTGCTCCGTGTCGGTTAGTGTGAGGGCTGAGTTGGAACGGCTGGATAGGCAGGAACTGCGTCCGGATTTGACTCCCCTGCCCCAGAGCCTCATGGCGTGCTCCGGGGACATCACTCCTTCGTTTTCTGTGTCGGCATCTGATCCTGTGTTCACGGAATATCCTCGGTGGGGGAGCCCCATCTCCGAACAGAACGCCAGCCCACGTCGAGTGGCAGGCTCACAGATTCCCAATTCCCTCAGGGAGAAATTTGCCCCTGTCATGGGAATAATAGTGGAAGTGAGCTTTTTTTCCCCCCTTCTCTCATCCTGAGGCAAATAAACACATACACACACACACACACCGGTTTTGGATTCCATCAAGCATCACACAGAGGTATCTTGTTAAGCTTATGGTGTGAGGTGATCAAGGTCGTTCTTTTGTCTGCTACATTCCACAGCCATTCACACGCACCGTACAGCTCAGCCCTGCTTTTGTCACCTCAAGCCCCTGTCACTTCCATTCAGGTGGCAAAGAAAAACAAGCTGGCAGGTATAGAAAATGTTGGGGGTTGGGAGAATGCTTTACGAAGAGCTTACGGACAATCGGTGGAGAATTGGGATGGGCATGAAAGGTGTGAAAACTGATAGCCGGCCCTTTGTCTCAACTCCTCGAAACCTACTTAAACAATGCTTCAGGGCTTCAGCCAAACTGCATTAGTGATGACACCTGTTATGAAAGAGCAGGGAGGAGGATTGAAGGCTGAGATCTGTATCTGACCATTTAAAAGAATGTTCCCTACTCATAGTGTTCCAGCCCATTAGAGTGATGATAGAACAACCAGAGACTGCTTGTCAGAAACTCTTTTAGTTTTGCTTGCAGCATGCGTCCCTTCATTTAAAAAAATGTCTTTTTAACCATTCTGAGCCCCTACCTCTTTTTCAGCACATCCAGCAGCAGCCTGAATCCAGGCTTTAATAGAATAATTTTGTGTCTAAACATTTTGGGCAGTGGGCCAGATGCTGCGGTTGTTCAAGGGGAGGATCTCAGGCAAGAATCAATTAATCTTATCTGGTAGCATAAAGTCAGTAGTTTACATTATTTTTCTCACCCCCTCCTGGCTGGTTTCCCATTTTGGCCTCTTCATAGCCTAGAGGTCATCCAAACCTCTACCGCTTAAGTCCTAACTTGCACCATGTTTTGTTCACTCATGTCAAAATTTGGTTCCAACTCCATCTACATGTTTGCTGACGATACGACCATAGTGGTCCGGATCTCGAAGAACGATGACTCAGAATACAGGCGGGAGTTAGAGAACCTAGTGGAGTGGCACGACAACAATCTCTCCCTCAATGCCAGCAAAACTGAAGAGCTGGTCACTGACTTCAGGAAGCAAATACTGTACACACCCCTGTCAGCATCAACCGAGCAGAGGTGGAGATGGTTACTAGCTTCAGATTCCTAGGGGTACACATCTCCAAAACTCTGTCCTGGTCCACTCACGACGATGCTAACGCCAAGAAAACACAACAGCGTCGATATTTCCTCAAAAAACTAAGGAAATTCGGCATGTCCACATTAACTCTCACCAACTTTTACAGATGCACCATAGAAAGCATCCTATCGGGCTGCATCACAGCCTGGTGTGATAACTGCTCAGCCCAACACCGCAAGAAACTTCTGAAAGTCGTGAACACCGCCCAGTCCATCACACGAATCCACCACCCATCCACTGACTCCATCTACACCTCCCGCTGCCTGGGGAAAGCGGGCAGCATAATCAAAGAACCCTTCCACCCGGCTTACTCACTCTTCCAACTTCTTCCATCGGGCAGGAGATACAAAAGTCTGAGAACACGCACGAACAGACTCAAAAACAGCTTCTTCCCCCGATGTTACCAGACTCCTAAATGACCCTCTTATGGGCTGACCTGATTAACACGACACCCCTGTATGCTTCATCCGATGCCGGTGTTTATGCAGTTACATTGTGTACCTTGTGTTGCCCTATTATGTATTTTCTTTTCTTTTCTTTTCATGTACTTAATGATCTGTTGAGCTGTTCGCAAAAAAATACTTTTCACTGCACCTTGGGGCACGTGACAAGAAACAAATCCAATCCAAATGTCCCTTGTGCTCACTGGCCTGCACTGATTCCCAGCTAAGTAATCCCTTGACTTTAGACTTTTAAACTCTTGTTTTCAAATCTCTCCATGACCTCACCTGTCTCTAGCTCTCCAATCTTCCCCAGTCCTACAGCCCTCTAATGAGATTCGTAGTGAGAGATGACGATCAAGATGTAGAATCAGTTTGAGTGGCGATAAAAAGTAGCAAAGGTTAGATGTCACTTGTGGTAGTAGTTTATAGCCCCCCCGATAGTGGTTACACTGTATGACAGAGTAGACATGAAGAAATAATGGGGGCGGGGGTGGCAAGGCGTGAATCCCATCCCGATGCCGGCTGCCGGATTCTCCGGCGTCGGTTTTTCGGCGGGAGCGGGTATCGCATCGCGCCGGTAGGGGGCTGTTGGCAGTGACCGCCCCCCCCGGCGATTCTCTGCTCCACGATGGGCCGAGTGGATTTCCGCCAGTCCCGCCAGCGTAAATCAAACAAGGTCCTTACCAGCGGGACCTGGCTCTGCAGGCGGCCTGCAGAGTCCTCGGGGGGGGGGGGGGGGGGGGGGGGGGGCGTGGGGGGATCTGGCCCGGGGGAGGCCCCCACAGTGGCGTGGTCCGCGATCGGGGCCCACCGATCTGCAGGCGGGCCTGTGCCGTGGGGCACTCTTTCCCTCCGCACCGGCCGCGGTAATGGTCCGCCATGGCAGGCGCAGAGAAGAACCCCCCTGCACATGCACTGGGATCATGCCAGAACACGCTGGCGCTCCCACGCATGTGCCAACTCGCGCCGGCCAGCAGAGGCCCTTCGGCGCCGATTGCAGCAGTGCCAACCCCCCGGTGTCGGCCTAGCCCCTGAAGGTGTGGAGGATTCCGCACTTTCTGGGAGGCCCGACGCCGGAGTGGCTCACGCCACTCCTCGGCGCCAGTACGGCCCGCCCGCCAGATACCGGAGAATCCCGGTCCATATTCGGGACAATTTGCGAGAGCAGTATGTTCCAGGAGTCGGGCTAATTCTGACCTTGAAATGCGCAATGAGCCAAGATTAATTAATTACCTCATAGTTAAGGAATCTCTAGGCAACAGTGATCATAACATGCGTGAATTTAACGTTCAGTTTGAAGGTGAGAAGTGTGAGTCAAAGACTAGTGTTTTGAAATTACGTAAAGGCAATTATAAGGGTATGAGGCAAGAATTGGTTAAAGTGAACTGGGAAAATAGGTTAAAAGTAGGACAGAAGAGAAACAGTGGCAAGTATTTGAGGAGATATTCCATAACTCACGGCTTGTGGTGTCGGGGATAACATATTAGCATGGGTAGAAGATTAGTTAGCTAGAAAAAGCAGAGGATAGGGATAAATTGGTCAATTTCAGACAAGACAACAACAGTAACAAGTGGAGTGCCACAGGGATCAATGCTGGGGCCTCAATTATTTACAATCCATATCAATGACTTAGATGAAAGGGTCAAATATATGTTAGTTTAATCTGCTGATGACAGATGGGTAAGAAAGTGTGTCATCAAGAGGATACAAAGGCTCTAAAGGGGATTTAGATGGACTAAATCGTCGGTGCAGGCTTGGAGGGCCGAAGGGCCTGTTCCTGTGTTGTATTGTTCTTTGTAAATGAGTGGACAAAACCTTTGCAGGTGGAAGGTAATATAAGAAAATGTGAGCATGTCCACTTTGACAGGAAGCATAGAATAGCAGTATATTAGTTGAATGGAGAGGGCCTGCAGTACTCCTCAGTACAGAGGGATCTGGGTATCCAGTACATTAATACATAGGTGTAGCAAATGTTCAGGAAGGCAAATTAAATGTTGGTGTTTCTTGCGAGCAGAATTGAGTATAAAAGTAGGGAAGTATTACTGCAGCTGTGCAGGACCTGTGTAAGACCACATCTGGAGGACTGTGTACAGTTTGGTCTCCTTACCTATAAAAGGATATAATTGCACCAAGAGCAGTTAAGAGATGGTTCACTGAACTGGTTCCTGGAATGAAGGAGTTATGAGGAAAGATTGAGCATGTTGGGTTAGAGTTCATTAGAGTTTATGCGAACGAGAGGCGATCTTATTGAAACTTCTAAGATCCTGAGGGGACTTGACATCGTTGATACTAAGGATGTTTCCCTTTGTGGGGGAAATTAAGAACCCATGGACACAGTTTAAAAATTAGAGGCCTTTATTTTAAGACTGAGATAAGGAGGAATAGAGTCATTGATCATTGAAATCCTCTTCACCAGAGAGCAGTGGAGGCTTAGTCATCAAATATATCCAAGGCTGAGTTAGATTTTTCATTATCAAGCAAGGCAAGGTTATGGGGAGGCAGGTAGGATAGCGGGGTTGAGGTCACATTCAGATCAGCCATGATCTTATCAAATGGCAGAGCTGGCTCAAGGGGCTAAATGACTTACTCCTGCTCCTAATTCCCTTCAGATATCAGCACTCTTCCCGTTTGAGCCTCTTGAAAATCTTTTATTTTTATCGCTCCACCATTGGCGGCTGTGCCTTCAGTTGTGTGGGCTCTAAGTTTGAGAGTTCCCGCCTTTCTTTCTTTAATTAAAACACTTCTTGAACCCTACTTCTTGAACCAAGCTTATAGTTATCTGCCCTGATATCTCCTCATGTTGACAGAATGTGCTGGGCACTCTGACAGTACATATTTCTGAGTCGCTAATCTCATGTGCCTGGGGTCTCTGGCAATACATTGCTAAGGGCATGATTCACTGGAAGAATTTCTAAGTATGGTTTTGGGTGCATTTGGAGGGTGTCTCTCGGTTGCTGCAGTGCCAAGAATGATAGGCTATTTAATGGCACTTAAGTCGTTTTCTTGGGTCTTGGGGAGTTTCTCCCCATGAGGCCGCACTTAAGACGTTTTCCTGCACTGCGTAGCTGAGCTCGCCAGCAGGACCAGCTCCTCACAGATCGGACGCCATTTGAAAGGCTGTCCCGATCTCTACACCTCCCCTTTCAGGAGCTCCCCCTTCACCCCTCCCAAACTTTCTTCAGCCCCCTCAAACCCCCCTCATCCCCCTTTCATGGGCCTGGCCGCCTGGACCCTGACCCGTGGCCGTATGAACCTGGAACATGGGCATCTTGAAACTGCTAGCTGGGCACCCTCGCAATTCCAACCAGCCACCTTGGCAGTGCCAGGTTGGCACACCAGGGTGCCAGGTTGTCAATGCCAAGGTTCCCAGGTGGCAGGGGGAGTACCAGGGTACTATCCTGCTTGTCCCCGACCACCCAGGAGACTCAAAAGGCCTGTGAGGCCTCCCCGAGGTGCCATCACGCCTTTTCCACGAGTGTGGAAACCAGTGATAAACGGCATGATCCAGATCTCGCCAGGCACCGCGAATTGGGTGAAATGTGCGAGGTTCGCACCTGGCGCGGTGTCGAATTTGGGGCTCTAATGCGGTTCACCCATCGCGCCCGGCTCCTGTGGTGGCAAAATCGCTCCCTAAGTCTATGACAAAGAGTGCTGAATATCCTTCCCTGGAGTTCCTTATGGTATCTGACCATGTCCCTGGGTATATCAGGCATTCTGTACCTAATTCACCACTGGCAGGTGTCCGAGTCGCTGGGCGCACAGCAAGCCCGGGCTCCCTGACCACTAGTGCATGTGCCCTCATAACTCAAATATCGAAATTAAGAGTGAGAGAAAGTTCAAATTATAAACCTCCTGAATTGAAAGTTTAATTGAACATTTGTCATTCCAAAAAATAAGGAACGGCTGATTTCAGTGATGCTGTGTGAAAATCAGGAGAATGGGGACTCGGAGGTTAGAGAAGCGAGTGGGTGAGAATGTTGGAAATAGCTATAATCTAGTTCACCTTCTCATTTGCACACCAAAACAATCCTCAGCAGAGTTTCATTCCAGCAGCAATCTTGGCTGACTTAACGTTAACTCTGCCTGTTAATTGGTTCATTGCCCTGGTCATATCACCCTACACCACTCAGCATTATCTAGAGCCTTGAATGCTAAATGGGGTCTGACAGCGAGACTCATAAATTATGAAAATCAACTGCTATAATTAACTGCAAATCAAACATCAGCTGTCACAGATTTGCAATGTAGGAATACCTTAACTGATTGCTTGGGAGACCTAATCAAGTGAAACAAATAGAAAACAGCCAAATATCAGTCTGCGGTGCAACTTCACGCTTTCAAACAGTGACACTGCACAGCTCAGACTTTTAACTTGGATTTTATTTTGGCTGTTGTTCTGCAACAGTTGCTATGGTGATTTGCTGCGGTTTCTGATTTATTTAACAACCCTTTGAGGACCCCCCCCAAAATCTATTCAACCAAAGGAACTTTCTCTTTAAATCTCTCGTCTTTCCTCAATTGCAGATCCCTGGTTTGCATTGCTCCGCTATTGACAGCCATGCCCCAAAGTGCAGATTTCTGGCCCCCACTCCCAAGCCTCCTTTCCTTGTTCCTTACCTTCCTGACTTTAAGATGCTCCATCATTATTGGTATTTTGCCCAAAATGTCTCCTTATCAGACTCGGTGTCAAATTTTGCCTGATGATGCTCCTTTCCCTGGGCAGTTTACTATGCTTACAGTGCTATATAAATACAAGTTGTTGTTGCATGCTTTGACTTTCTCCTTCCCCACCCCCCCTCTTGCTTGGGGTATACTTTTTGTCATCCGGTGATTGCCTGGGTGGCTTGCACACATGTGGTCATCATTCAAATCCGAGCCTCCAACATGAGCAGGCTATTTCACCACACACGTTGTCAAAGCTAAATGTGGGTCTGTCACCATCAACCTGAGGAAGGAGCAGCGCTCCAAAAGCTAGTGACATCGAAACAAACCTGTTGGACTTTAACCTGGTGTTGTAAGACTTCTTACTGAGATACAGACAGGCAGTGACAGACACTCAGTACAGCCAATCAACACAGAGGACAGAACACAACCAATCACCAGGCAGAACACTAGAAGGTGGTCTCCCACTATAAAACACACGAGGCATCAACACTCTGCCCCTTTCCACTGGTAACAACTGGAGTGACAGTCAGGGTGTATATATCAGTTAGCACCTTCTACACGTGGCTCAGAGCTAGTCTGGTCTAATTCGTTACAGTAAGCACGCTTAGATTAGTAGAGTGTCAAACCCACAGCGAACTGTGTGCACTGCTTAACAAGTTCAATAAAGCGTATTGAACCAACACCGAAGTTTGGAGTCTACTTTCAAGTACAACTGCATCCAGTTGCAGTCCGTGTTACCCCTGGGTGATTAACACGACAGTCTCTGGGATGACTCCTGCTCTCTGAATCTGAGAATAGAATCCATAAAATCCCTACAGTGCAGAAGGAGGCCATTCGGTCCATCGGGTTCGGCCCATATGGCACCAACCCTCTGAAAGAGCAACCACCACAGGCGCACTCCTCCACCCTATCCTCGTAACCTCACCAAACCTGCACATTGTTTGGATTCTAAGGGGCAATTTAGAGTGGCCAATCCACCTAACCTGGGCATCTTTGGACTTTGGGAGGAAACCGGAGCACCCGGATGAAACCCATGCAGACACAGGGATAATGTGCAAACTTCACACAGACCGTCACCCAAGGCCTGAATTGAACCCTGTCCCTGGTGCTGTGAGGCAGCAGTGCTGTGTCTAATCCAGCGTATACAATTTGCCTGTGGGCTGCAGAGCGGAATATCTCTTGATCTCTATTTTGTGATCCCTTTGGTCGAAGTGCGAATAGAAACTGGGGGCTGATCCTCATTCGCCCCTTCATAGGCAGGTGAAAGTCCCAGATGAGGAAATTGAACACATCTAGCTAGCTGTCCATGCAATACAGAGAGAGTGCTGCACAGTCTGAGATGCCGTATTTCTGATGAGACATTAAGCCAAGTCTACCCCTTCTGGTGAACGTAAAGTAACTATTTTGAGGAGAAGTGTTCTCTCGGGTAGCCTGGTTGATATTTATCACTTAACTAACTTCACTTAAATAGATTATCAGGTCATTTATCTCACTTGTGTTTGTAAAATCTTGCTGTTTGGAAATTGGCTGCCACGTTTCCTGGATTGCAACAATGACAACCCTTCAATTAGGGCTTCATTGAATGGTATGTTGCCTCCCGGGTGCACGGGTCAGGGATGTCTCAGATCGGCTGCAGGACATACTGAAGGGGGAGGGTGAACAGCCAGTTGTCGTGGTGCATATAGGCACCAACGATATAGGTAAAAAACGGGATGTGGTCCTACAATCAGAATTTAGGAAGTTAAGAGATAAGTTAAAAAGTAGGACCTCAAAGGTAGTAATCTCAGGATTGCTACCAGTGCCACGAGATAGTCAGAGTAGAAATTCAAGAATAGTCAGAATGAATACGTGGTTTGAGAGATGGCGCAGGAGGGAGGGGTTCAGATTTTTGGGACATTGGAACTGGTTCTGGGGGCGGTGGTACCATTACAAATCGGATGGTCTACACCTGGGCAGGACTGGAACCAATGTCCGAGGTGGTGCTTTTGCTAACACTGTGGGGTAGGTTTTAAACTAATGTGGCAGGGGGATGGGAACCAGATTAGGAAGTTAGAGGTCAGTAAAAAGGCAGCAACTAAAGCCAGTAAGGTACTAGATAATAAACTCAATGTGACTAAGGGGAAGCGTAGACAGGGAAGAGATGATGAACGCAAAGGGACAGGTGGTCTGAGGTGCATTTGTTTCAATGCGAGAAGTGTCGCAGGTAAGGCAGATGAACTTAGGGCTTGGATTAGTACCTGGGAATATGATGTTATTGGTATTACGGAGACATGGTTGAGGGAAGGGCAAGACTGGCAACTACATATCCCAGGGTATAGATGCTGCTTGAGGGATAGAGAGGGAGGTAAAAGGGGTGGAGGAGTTGCATTACTGGTCAGAGATGATATCACAGCTATGATTAAGGAGGGCACGATGGAGGATTCGAGCACTGAGGCAATTTGGGTAGAGCTAAGGAATAGGAAGGGTGCACTAACATTGTTGGGACTTTACTACAGGACTCCCAAAAGTGAGCGTGAAGTAGAGGTACAAATATGTAGACAGATTATAGAAAAATGTAGGAGCAATAGAGTGGTCGTGATGGGAGATTTTAACTTCCCCAACATTGAATGGGACTCATGTAGTGTTGGAGGCGTAGACGGAGCAGAATTTGTAAGGAGCATCCAGGAGAGTTTTTTAGAGCAGCATGTAAATAGTCCAACTCGGGAAGGGGCCATACTGGACCTGGTATTGGGGAATGATCCCGGCCAGGTGGTTAAAGTTTCAGTCGGTGATTACTTTGGGAATAGTGATCACAATTCCGTAAGTTTTAGAATACTCATGGACAAAGACAAGAGTGGTCCTAAAGAAAGAGTGCTAAATTGGGGAAAGGCCAAGTATAACAAAATTCAGCAGGTGCTAGGGAATGTGGATTGGGAGCAGCTCTTTAAGGGTAAATCCACATTTGAAATGTGGGAGTCTTTTCAGGAGAGGTTGATTAGAGTGCAGGACAGACATGTCCCTGTGAAAATGAGGGATAGAAATGGCAAGATTAGGGAACCATGGATGACGAGTGGAATTGTGAGACTAGCTAAGATGAAAAAGGAAGCATACATAAGATCTAGGCAACTTAAATCTGATGAAGCTTTGGAGGAATATCGGGAAAGTAGGATAAATCTCAAACACGCAATAAAGAGTGCTAAAAGGGGTCATGAAATTTCTTTGGCTAACAGGGTTAAGGAAAATCCCAAAGCCTTTTATTCGTATATAAGGAGCAAGAGGGTACCTAGATAAAGGATTGGCCCACTCAAAGACAAAAGAGGGAATTTATGCGTAGAGTCAGAGGAAGTGGGTGAGATTCTTAATGAGTACTTTGCATCGGTATTCACCAAGGAGAGGGACATAAGAACATAAGAACTAGGAGCAGGAGTAGGCCACCTGGCCCCTCGAGCCTGCTCCACCATTCAATGAGATCATGGCTGATCTTTGTGGACTCAGCTCCACTCTCCGGCCCGTACACCATATCCCCGAATCCCTTTATTCTTTAGAAAGGTATCTATCTTTTTCTTAAAAACGTTTAAAGAAGGAGCCTCAACTGCTTCACTGGGCAAGGAATTCCAGAGATTCACAACCCTTTGGGTGAAGAGGTTCCTCCTAAACTCGGTCCTAAATCTACTTCCCCTTATTTTGAGGCTATGCCCCCTAGTTCTGCTTTCCCCGACCAGTGGAAACAACCTTCCCGCATCTATCCTATCTATTCCCTTCATAATTTTATATGTTTCAATAAGATCCCCCCGCATCCTTCTAAACTCCAATGAGTACAGTCCCAGTCTACTCAACCTCTCGTCATAATCTAATCCCCTCAACTCTGGGATCAACCTAGTGAATCTCCTCTGCACTCCCTCCAGTGCCAATATGTCCTTTCTCAGGTAAGGAGACCAAAACTGAACACAATACTCCAGCTGCGGCCTCACCAACACCCTATACAATTGCAGCATAACCTCACTAGTCTTGAACTCCATCCCTCTAGCAATGAAAGACAAAACTCGATTAGCCTTCTTAATCACCTGTTGCACCTGCACACCAACTTTTTGCGACTCGTGCACCAGCACACCCAGGTCCCTCTGCACAGCAGCATGTTTTAACATCTTACCGTTTAAATAATAATCCATTCTGCTGTTATTCCTCCCAAAATGGATAGCCTCAATGGTTGGCAACATTGAATTCCATCTGCCAAACCCTAGCCCATTCACCTAACCTATCCAAATCCTTCTGCAGACTTCCGGTATCCTCTGCACATTTAGCTTTCCCACTCATCTTAGTGTCGTCTGCAAACTTTGACACATTGCACTTGGTCCCCAACTCCAAATCATCTATGTAAATTGTGAACAACTGCGGGCCCAACACTGATCCTTGAGGGACCCTACTAGTTACAGGTTGCCAACCAGAGAAACACCCATTTATTCCCACTCTCTGCTTTCTGTTAGTTAACCAATCCTCTACCCATGCTACCACTTTACCCTCAATGCCATGCATCTTTAGTTTATGCAGCAACCTTTTATGTGGCACCTTGTCAAAAGCTTTCTGGAAATCCAGATATACCACATCCATTGGCTCCCCGTTATCTACTGCACTGGTAACGTCCTCAAAAAATTCTACCAAATTAGTCAGACACGACCTACCCTTTATGAACCCATGCTGCGTCTGTCCAATGGGACAATTTCCCTCCAGGTGCCCCGCTATTTCCTCCTTAATGATAGATTACAGCATTTTCCTACAACCGAAGTTAGGCTTACCGGCCTATAATTACCCACTTTCTGCCGACCTCCTTTTTTAAACAGTGGTGTCACGTTTGCTACTTTCCAATCCTCTGGGAACACCCCAGAGTCTAGTGAATTTTGATAAATTATCACTAGTGCGTTTACAATTTTCCTCGCCATCTCTTTTAATACTCTGGGATGCATCCCATCAGGGCCAGGAGACTTGTCTACCTTTAGCCCCATTAGCTTGCCCAATACTGCCTCCTTATTGATTACAATCATCTCAAGGTCCTCACCTATCATATCTTTATTTCCATCAGTCACTGGCATGTTATTTGTGTCTTCTACTGTGAAGACTGACCCAAAAAACCTGTTCAGCTCCTCAGCCATTTCCCCGTCTCCTATTATTAAATCTCCCTTCTCATCTTCCAAAGGACCAATATTTACCTTAGCCACTCTTTTTTGTCTTATATATTTGTAGAAGCTTTTACTATCTGCTTTTATGTTCTGAGCAAGTTTACTTTCATAGTCTACCTTACTCTTCTTCATAGCTTTTTTAGTAGCTTTCTATTGTCCCCTAAAGACTTCCCAGTCCTCTCGTCTCCCACTAATTTTTGCCATTTTGTATGACATGACGGATGTTGAGGCTAAGGATGGATGTTTAAATACTCTAGGTCAAGTCGGCATAAGAAAGGGGGACGTTTTGGGTATTCTAAAAGGCATTAAGGTGGAAAAGTCCCCAGGTCCGGATGGGATCTTTCCCAGGTTACTGAGAGAAGCAAGGGACGAAATAGCTGGGGCCTTAACAGATATCTTTGCAGCATCCTTGAGCACGGGTGAGGTCCCGGAGGACTGGATAATTGCTAATGTTGTCCCTTTGTTTAAGAAGGGTAGCAGGGATAATCCAGGGAATTATAGACCTGTGAGCTTGACGTCAGTGGTAGGCAAGCTGTTGGAGAAGATACTGAGGGATAGGATCTATTCACATTTGGAAGAAAATAGACTTATCAGTGATAGGCAGCATGGTTTTGTGCAGGGAAGGTCATGTCTTACAAACCTAATAGAATTCTTTGAGGAAGTGACAACATTAATTGATGAGGGAAGGGCTGTAGATGTCATATACATGGACTTCAGTAAGGCATTTGACAAAGTTTCCCATGGCAGGTTGATGGAAAAAGTGAAGTCGTATGGGGTTCAGGGTGTACTAGCTAGATGGATGAAGAACTGTCTGGGCAACAGGAGACAGAGAGTAGTGGTGGAAGGGAGTGTCTCAAAATGGAGAAAGGTGACTAGTGGTGTTCCACAGGGATCCGTGCTCGGACCACTGTTGTTTGTGATATACATAAATGATCTGGATGAAGGTATAGGTGGTCTGATTAGCAAGTTTGCAGATGATACTAAGATTGGTGCAGTTGCAGATAGCGAGGAGGACTGTCAGAGAATACAGCAAAATATAAATAGATTGGAGAGTTGGACAGAGAAAGGCAGATGGAGTTCAATCTAGGCAAATGCGAGGTGATGCATTTTGGAAGATCTAATTCAAGAGCGGACTATACGGTCAATGGAAGAGTCCTGGGGAAAATTGATGTACAGAGAGATCTGGGAGTTCAGGTCCATTGTACCCTGAAGGTGGCAACGCAGGTCAATAGAGTGGTCAAGAAGGCATACAGCATGCTTGCCTTCATCGGACGGGGTATTGAGTACAAGACTCGGCAGGTCATGTTACAGTTGTATAGGACTTTGGTTAGGCCACATTTGGAATACTGCGTGCAGTTCTGGTCACCACATTACCAGAAGGATGTGAATGCTTTAGAGAGGGTGCAGAGGAGGTTCACTAGGATGTTGCCTGGTATGGCGGGTGCTAGCTATGAAGTAAGGTTGGGTAGATTAGGATTGTTTTCGTTGGAAAGATGGAGGTTGAGGGGGGACCTGACTGAGGTCTACAGAAATTATGAGAGGGTGGATAGCAACAAGCTTTTTCCAAGAGTGGAGGTGTCAATTACAAGGGGTCACAATTTCAAGGTGAGAGCGGGAAAGTTTAAGGGAGATGTGCGTGGAAAGTTTTTTACGCAGAGGGTGGTGGGTGCCTGGAAAGCTTTGCAGGCGGAGGTGGTAGAGGCGGGCACAATAGCATCATTTAAGATGCATCTAGACAGATATATGAACTGGCGGGGAACAGAGGGAAGTAGATCCTTGGAAAATAGGTGACAGGTTTAGATAAAGGATCTGGATCGGCGCAGGCTGGGAGGGCCGCAAGCCCTGTTCCTTTGCTGTAATTTTCTTTGTTCTTTGTACAGTGTTTAGTGGTGCCCTGAGGTCATAGATGGAACTGTATAATTACAAGTAATGCTCTTTCTTCAATGCCAGGCATCAGATAAGGGCCAATGAATCCTATCTGTGACACCCTCCCTGCTGGAATAGTCTACTGACAGTCACACTTTGGACTCACCAATGCTGATATGTTTCTTCAGCAAGAAGCCAAGTTAGATTTCACACGAGAAGTGGATAAGATGGGGGGAGAGAACACTGGCCAAAACAATAATTGCAAATAACAATAACATGTTGTATTTGTGTACCGCCTTTAACAATAAAATGCCCCAAGGCTGGAGCACAAGAAGCAGAACTTGACACTGACGGGGTTATTGGTCAAAGGGGTCAGTTTAAAGGAGTGTCTTAAAGAAGGAAATCGAGGTTGACAGACGCAGTGGTTTAGGAAGGGAATTCCAGAGCTTTGGACCCAGACTGCGAAAGACATAGCTGTCAATCGGGGAGTAATTAAAATTGGGAAGCCCAGAATTAGAGGGGCACAGATATCTAAGAATGTTATGGGACTGGAGAAGGTTTACCGAGGTTGGGAGGGCCGAGGCCAGGGAGAGATTTGGAAACAAGGATGAGAAATTTTTTAAATCGTTACTTTACCAGAAACCGATGTGGATCAGAGAGCGCAGGGGTAATGGATGAACAGGACTTGGTGCAAGTAAAGACACAGGCAGCAGAGGTTTGGATGACCTGAAATTTACAGAAGGGAGAATGTGGGAGCGCAGGCAGAAGTGTGTTGGAATGTGATTTGTTATGTTCTAGGTGTAACATAAGCGGCTTCCTTGTGGTGCACTTGACAAAGGAAGGTTCAGACGTGGAGATAACTTCAACATGTTTATCAAACTATTTACACTTCTATACTCGGTTCGACACTACTGCTAATCCTACTATAGCTACCCAGACTGACTAACCAGCTGCTGCAATCCACGTGGTGGGTGTAATATTGAATCAACCCTGTGTCTCTACTCACTGACTGTCTCCACTGGAAAGAGGCAGACCATGTGTGTGGTGTCCTTATATATGGGTTGGTGTAATGCCCCCCTGTGGTAGTGTCACCTCTGTGTGTATCGTGAATGTCCATTGGTCGTGTCCTCTCTAACTGATCTATTGGTTGAGTGTGTGTGTGTGTGTGATGTCTCTGGTGCTCTCTCGTGTCTAGCTAACCTACATGCATTTACATTGATGCATATCACCACAGAATGGACATGTCTAGAGATGACAAGAAGGTTTTACACAGAGGAGTTGGAAAAAGAGCAGAGTCGGGTGATGTTATAAAGGCGGGGATATGTGGTCAGAAGCTTATCTTGGCATTAAATATGACACCAGCATTGTGAATGGTCTGCTTTAACCAGACAAATGCACAAGAGTTTGACAGATTTTGTTACATGGGACAGCGGTGCTGAATTCCACACCAGAGAGGACATCCCACTTTGTTTCTGAGGCACTATGGCACATTGCAATGTTGCAAATGCTTGTACTGAACCAAATGAAGTTAATGTCAAGGTTGCAAACCTCTGCCCAAAATGTGGCACTGTTGAGTCAGGTTTGAAGAACTTGGAAGAGTGGAAAAATCACCAACAGCGTCTTCACCCGTTTGTTTTTATTTTGATGCAGAAACATTGCTGTGGACCTCAAAGGGTTACAGGTCTGACAGCAATACAAATTGCCTGCTCGGTTACACACTTGGTAGCATGGAATTGAAAAATCTTTAAAACCAGCAGTCAAATCAATGACTGCATTGAGCATTTATCCTTGTTAGAGCAGCCAGTTTTACCATGTCCTGAAGCTTTGTCAAGTTGGGGAAGGGTGGAGGGCAGCACGGTGGTGCAGTGGGTTAGCACTGCGGCCTCATGGCGCCGAGGTCCCAGGTTCGATCCCGGCTCTGGGTCACTGTCCGTGTGGAGTTTGCACATTCTCCCCGTGTTTGCGTGGGTTACAACCCACAAATGTGCAGGCTAGGTGGATTGGCCACGCTAAATTGCCCCTTAATTGGAAAAAACAAATTGGGTACTAAATTTTAAAACAAAGTTGGGGAAGGGTGGCATGTGGGGAAATCACAGTTCACAGGTGCTCTCCAGAGGGCATGCACAATATCTCAAGGAAACATTTCTGATCCTCCTGGCTCCAAGAAAAATCGTCTACTTTGGAAGGGTTTGTAGACCACACCCCTCCCCCGGCCCCTCCCACCTGACCCCACCCCCCACATTCCCTCCTCGCCCAAACCATCCAGTGCAATTGAAACTGACTCCCACCTTGGGCAGCAAGGTTTTTTTTACTTTTATAAATTTAGAATACCGAATTCATTTTTTTCAATTAAGGGGGAATTTAGTGTGGCCAATCCACCTGCACATTTTTGGGTTGTGCGGGTTAAGCACCATGCAAACACGGGGATAATGTGCAAACTCCACACGGACAGTGACCCGCGGTTGGGATCGAACCCGGGTCCTTGGCGTTGTGAGGCAGCAGTGCTGACCACTGCGCCACTGTGCCGCCCTCGCATGGTATTTCGAAAGACCTGGTACCCAACATAATCAGGGAACAGCGTCAGCTTTGCTTTTGAAGGGCAGCACGGTGGCGCAGTGGTAGCACTGCAGTCTCACGGCGCCGAGGTCCCAGGTTCGATCCTGGCTCTGGGTCACTGTCCGTGTGGAGTTTGCACATTCTCCCTGTGTTTGCGTGGGTTTCGCCCCCACAACCCAAAGATGTGCAGGGTAGGTGGATTGAACATGCTAAAATTGCCCCTTAATTGGAAAAAATGAATTGGGTACTCTAAAATTTTTTGGTTTTTTAAAAGCTTTGCTTTTGAATCCAACAAGCTTTGCTGCCCGCTGATTCAGACACTCATCACAAGGAATCCCTGGACCTCTCCAGCTTTGACTGATCGTCATGGAAACTCCGCCCCGACTGCGATGGAACCATTGCTTTCCTGATCTTCGATCATGCCTGTGACATCCCAATAAGATCATGAGATCGTAAGAAATCATGATATCCTGCACAGTGCCCTCCCAGCACAAAAAAAATCAGAGACTGCTCACACAGGTCCCTTGCTGCGGCTCCCAACTATCAAATTCCAGTTCCTGCTTCACTCTCCCCCTGGCCAGTTAGCAGGTCTGGCCAGGCACTGGGGGACCTCTGGACCTCTTATGTTATTAAGGACCAGCTGTTAAGGCCAAGGGGATTGTCACATCGCCGGAATCTCCAGGTACTCATTGGGGCATCATTCACCATTCTCCCAACCCCCCAGCTTTTCAAATTGGACCAGTGCCTCGACTACAAGTGGTTCACCACCAACACGTATGCAGTGCCATGAATATAGGAAAAATCCCCAAGTTGTTTCATAGGGGAGATTAAAATGGGGGAAGCTCATGAGAGGCGGTGGTGAGGTAGAGCTGGGTGTCATCAGCATACATGGAGAACCTGACATTGCGCTTTCCACTGATGTTGCCAAAGGGCAACGTGCAGATGAGAAATAGGAGACGGGGGTGGGGGAGGCGGGGGACTGGGACACACACACACACGCAAGGATCGACCTTTGGGAGATACCATAGGTAACTGTGAAGGAGTAGGAAGAGACGTCACGCAGGTGATGAGGTAAAAAAAGAGTGGACCCAGACACGTGCAGTCCGCCCGGATGGATGACAATGGAGAAGCTTCAGAGGCGGATTGTGTGGTTAGCCATCTCAAAGGCTGCACGGCCGGTCGAGAAGGAGTAGGAGGGCTGGTTCATCTTTGCTACAGTCATATAGCATATAATTTGTGGTTTTGATGAGAGCTGCTTCCATATTGCGGCAGGACAGAAATCTGATTGGAGGGATGCAAGAGTGATCAGAGACCACTGCTGCTTGCATGCAAGGTTCCCATCCAGTCCCAGCCCTTCAATTACCATTTTTGCATCCCTGTGTCAAAAGGTGTTTTGCACAGAAGTTTATTTAAAAGCTGTTTTTTTTAAAGAACAATCACTATACACATGCTACAAATTCGCGTAAAGTGTGTATCCTGTGTTGATTCGGAGGATTTATAAATATAACTTGGGAAACAGAACTGCACCCTTAATCATTGTTCTATTTTCTGACTGGGGCTGGAAACAGTCTTATTGCCCTCTACCTTGATTCACAGATCATTCATCCACAGGATGTGAGTGTTGCTCTGACAAGGTCGCATTTATAGGCCATTTTCTTTATGAATTGCTTCATAAATTATTCTTTATAGTGATTTGACACAAGTATGTGCTAGGCTACCTGGTTCACTCATGTACTTTAGGGAAGGAAATTTGCCATCTTGCCTGGTCTGGCCTACTTATGACTCCAGACCTGCAGCAATATGGCTGATCTTAAATGCCCGCTGAAATGGCCTTGCAAGGGATGGGCAATAGATTTTGGCCCAGCCAGGTGGAATGACCATGTTAAATTGTCCATTAGTGTCTGAAGATATGCAGGTTAGCTGGGGTTACAGGGAAAGAGCAGGGGAGTGGGCCTAGGTAGGGTGCCCTTTCAGAGTGTTGGTGCAGACTTGTTGGGCTGAATGGCCTCCTTCTGCACAGTAGGGATTCTATGGATTCTAACTGTGCAAGCAGCTTCGCCCAGACTGCACTTTTCAACAGAGTCTACTGATAGCAATAAAGAAGAGAAACATATAACCAACTAACCTTTCCCTCAGTCCAAGACATCAGACTTTGGTGTCCGAGTGTATGGGAGTTTATGGGAAACAACCATTAGATTCAGATTCAGATTCAGCAACATTGCTGTCACTGTCAGCCGTGGTTCAATGATAACTCTTCTGCCTGAGTGGGAAGGTAATGATCTCAAGAGATCAGATCCAGAGATTTGAGCATAATCAAGGTTCAGACTACATGAGGGGGCACTGTTGCTTCAGTGCAGTACTGAGGGAGCTTCCGCTGCACCATAAGAGGTGTCATCTTTCAGAGGAGACTTTAAGCCTAAACCCCACTTGCTCTGTAAGGTGGATGTGAAAGGCCTTATGGCAACATTTTGAAGAGGACTACGGGTGTTCTCCCCAGCTCCGTGGCTAATACTTATTTTGTCAGCAAGGTCAAGAAATTATCTGGCCTTTATTGCATTGTTATTCATGGGAGCTTGCTGTGCACAATTCAGCTGCAGTGACTAACTTGAAGAAGCATTTTACTTATTGATTGTAAAGCTTTTTGGCATGTCCTGTTGTTGTCAAAGACATTTTTATTAAATGAAACATTTTTCCTGCTCGTTGTAAATAACAAATATCACTTCACCATCCCCCTAAATTGCTTCTGCAACCAATGCAGCAGGCATCTCTTGGCAGATGTTAGCTGTGAGTGGGAGGGCAGCATTAAGGTAATCTTTTTTCTGGTCTTTTTACTGATTTAATAAAAATCAGACTTGATTGAATCCATAATGTGTTTTTGACTTGTTTTATATGGTTTTAAGTCTTTAAAGCCTTCGGAGACCAGAATTAGTAAACCGTCAGTTAATATTAGTGTGAAACCCTTTGGTTTCAAGGGATTTAATTTTTATGGCTTTAGGAACACTGACACGCTAATTGCATTTTAATTCTCTTGCCTACAAGCTGAAAGGTGCATTATTAAGGCTGACATTTAATTTCACTAGCATTTCACCTTACTGTGTTTTCTTGCACACTCCTAGTCCACCACTGCCGTTATTACTCCTCCTTTCGCAAAGCAGGAAGGCAAATGGTACATTGGCCTTTATTGTAAGAGGATGTGAGTTTGGTGAGACCACACCTGGAGTATTGTGTACAGTTCTGGTCTCCTTACCCAAGGAAGAATTTATATGCCAGAGGGGGAGCGCAACGAAGATTCATCAGACTAATCCTGGGATGGCGGGAATAATAATCTTAATTATAATCTTTAAAGTCACAAGTAGGCTTACATTAACACTGCAATGAAGTTACTGTGAAAAGCCTCTATCTAGTCACCACATTTCGGCGCCTGTTTGGATACACAGAGGGAGAATTCAGAATGTCCAAATTACCTAACAGCACGTCTTTCGGGACTTGTGGGAGGAAGCCGGAGCACCCGGAGGAAACCCACGCAGACACGGGGACAACGTGCAGACTCCGCACACACAGTGACCCAAGCGGAAATCGTACCTGGGACCCTGGTGCTGTGAAGCAACAGTGCTAATCACTGTGCTACCGTGCTATCCTATGGGGAGCGATTAAGGAGACTGGGCCTGTATTCTCGAGAGTTTAGAATAATGTGAGGTGATCACATGGAAGCATACAGAATTCTTACAGTGCTCGACAGTAGAAGGTTTGCCGGGCTGGGGCTCTAGAATCAGGTGATGCAGTCTCAGAATAGACTGTCGGTCATTTGGAGCTGAGATGAGGGAGGAATTTCTGAACTGGGAGTGTGGCGAATCTTTAGAATCCTCTATCCCAGTAGGCTGTGGAGACACAGTCATTGAGTATATTCAAAATAGTGATCAATCAATTTCTAGATAGTAAAAATATTCTGGGACCTGGAAGTTGGGCCGGAAAATGGCATTGAGAGGCAGTAATCCAGAGATCCAGAATCATTCTCTGGGGACCTGGGCTCGAATGCTGCCATGGCAGATGATGAAATTTGAAAAAGAAATCGGGAATTAAAAGTCTAATAATGACCACAAAACTATTGTCGATTGTCGTAAAAACCCATCTTGTTCACTAATGTACTTTCGGGAAGGAAATCTGTCATCCTTACCTGGTCTGGCTTACATGTGACTCTAGATCCACAGTGATGACAATAAATGGGATGGAGAATACTTGCTGGCCCAGCCAACGATGCCCACATGCCGTGAACAAATAAAAAAACTCGAAGATCAACCATGATTTAGTTGAATGGCGGAAAAAGGCCCGTGGGGACAAATGGCTTACTCATGTTCCTATGTTCTTATGAAATCTCTCCTCTTTCATATTTCATCCCAAGACCTAGAATTTGGATGAGAAAGTAGCTGCAGGGTAAGAAGTATCAGATCTTGTTATGCTGCTTGCGCTCAACGTTATTGATGTGGGCCCCAAAAGTCTTATCGGGACTCTCTGGTACAAAGGGCTATTCTTAAACCTCAGACATTCCTTGCTCTTAAATTGGCTTCTAGAAGGCACCAGGAGAGCAGTGTGTCCTTTGATATTTCCTCCATCTGTCCCTATAAGAGGGAGGAGTACAATGTCCAATCCGCTAACTACATGGCAAAGAAAGATTTTTTTTCATTTGAACAATTAAGGGGCAATTTAGTGTGGCCAATTCACCTATCCTGCACATCTTTGGGTTGTGGGGGTGAGACCCACGCAGACATGAGGAGAATATGCAAACTCCACATGGACAGTGACCTGGGGCTGGGATTGAACCCCGGTCCTCGGCACCGGTATCGAGCCCGGGTCCTTGGTGCCATGAGGCAGCGCTTTATGGCTGAGAACATTTTTTAATAAACATTTTATTGAGGTATTTATGGTTTTACAACAACAACAAAATAAACAATGTACATGAATTTATAAACATAGTGCAAAAGCCGTCTTCCTCCCTTACAGGTCCCACATTTACTAAACCCCTACACTAAACTAAGCTAACCCCCAGCCCCCCCTTCCGCTGACGGTTAATTTTCCGCAAAGAGGTCGACGAACGGTTGCCACCTCCGGGCGAACCCTAACATTGACCCTCTCAAGGCAAACTTGATTTTCTCCAAGCAGAGAAAGCTAGCCATGTCAGATAACCAGGTCTCCGACTTCGGGGGCTTTGAGTCCCTCCAAGCTAATAATATCCATCTCCGGGCTACCAGGGAAACAAAGGTCAGAACGTCTGCCTCTTTCTCCTCCTGGATTCCCGGATCTTCTGACACTCTGAAAAGCGGCACCTCTGGACTTGGTGCCACCCTTGTTTTTAACACCGTGGACATGACATCCGCAAACCCCTGCCAGAATCCCCTCAGCTTTGGGCATGGTTCGCTGGCCCTCTCGCACACCTTACGCACCTAACTTCTACACCAAAGAACCTGCTCATCTGGGCCACTGTCACGTGAGCCCATGGAACGACCTTGAATTGTATCAGGCTGAGCCTGGCACATGTTGTGGACGCGTTGACTCTACACAACGCATCCGCCCAGAGACCATCCTCTATCTCTCCGCCCAACTCCTCTTCCCACTTGCGTTTCAGCTCTTCCGCCTGCGTCCCCTCTGACCCCATGAGTTCCTTGTAAATGTCAGAGACCCTCCCTTCTCCCACCCACACTCTAGAAACTACCCTGTCCTGTATCCCCCTTGGTGGTAGGAGCGGGAAGGTTGAAACCTGCCTGCGTAGGAAGTCCCGCACCAGCAGGTACCTAACTTTGTTTCCCCTCGCCAATCCAAATTTCTCCTCCAGCTCCCTCAGGCTAGGAAAGCTCCCCTCTATAAACATATCCCCCATCTCTCAATCCTGCTCTCTGCCATCTCCGAAACCCTCCATCCATCCTTTCCGGGGCAAACCGGTGAATATTACAGATTGGAGACCAGACCGATGCTCCCTCCGCTCCCACATGCCTCCTCCATTGTCCCCAGACCCTCAGGCCCACCACCACCACGGGGCTGGTGGAGTACCATACCGGCGGGAACAGCAGGTGCGCAGTTAATGCCCCCAAGCTGGTGCCATTACATGATGCCGCCTCCATACGCTCCCAAACCGAGCCTCCCCCCATCACCCACTTCCTGATCATGGCTATGTTCGCCGCCCAACAGTAATTACTGAAGTTCGGCAGCGCCAGCCCATCCTCCCCCAGCTCCACTCAAGCATCCCCTTTTTTACTCGCGGGGTCTTGCCCGCCCATACAAAGCCAGTGATCACTTTGTTGACCCGTTTGAAAAAGGACCGTGGAATAAAGATGGGGAGACACTGAAACACAAACAAGAATCTTGGGAGTACTGTCATTTTCGCTGTCTGCACCCTCCCAGCTCATGACAATGGAAGTGCGTCCCACCTCCGAAAATCATCCTTCATTTGGTCCACTAGTCGGGCCAGATTTAGCTTGTGCAGCCGTTCCCATTCCCACGTCACCTGGATGCCTAGGTACTGAAAGCTTCCCCCTACCACTCAAAACGACATCTCCCCCAATCGCCTCTCCTGGACCGCAAACATCTCACTTTTGCTCATATTTAATTAATACCCCGAAAACCGGCCGAATTCCCCCAGAATCCTCATGATTTCTTCCATCCCCTCTAATGGGTCCGATACATACAGGAGCAGGTCGTCTGCGTAAAGCGAGACTCTGTGTTCCACTCCCCCCCAGACCAGCCCCTTCTAGCCCCTTGAGGCTCTCAGCGCAATTGCCAGTGGCTCTCTGGCTAACGCAAACAACAGTGGGGATAGGGGGCATCCCTGTCTCGTCCCCCGATGCAGCCTAAAATAGTCTGATGTTGTCCTATTCGTCCATATGCTCGCAACAGGAGCCTGATACAACAACCTGACCCAGTCCGCCCAAATCCGAACTGTCTCAATACCTCCCACAGATATATTCCCATTCTACCCGATCAAAGGTCTTCTCTGCGTCCATTGCGACCACTACCTCCACCTCCACCTCGCTACGTTCTGAGGGCATCATGATCACATTTAACAACCTTCTTACTTTGGCCACCAACTGCCTTCCCTTAACATCCCCCGTCTGGTCCTCCCCAATAACGTCCGGAACACAATCCTCAATCCTACAGGACAAGATTTTGGCCAGTAGTTTGGCGTCCACATTCAATAGGGATATCGGCCTACTGGACCCACACAGCTCCGGGTCCTTGTCCCGCTTCAGGATCAATGAGATAGTGGCCTGTGACATGTCGGGGGAAGCACCCCATGCTCCCTTGTCTCATTGAATGTCCTCATCAACAGCGGCCCCAATATCCCAGAGAACCTTTTATAGAACTCCACCTGCCCGGCCCCAGGGCTTTACCCAACTGCATGGTCTTCAGACCCTCCGCTATCTCTTCCAACCCAATCGGGGCCCCCAGCCCTTCTACCAAACGCCCGTCCACCTTCGGAAACTTCAGCCCCCCTAAGAAGTGCCTCATCTCCTCCGGCCCCGCTGGGAGTTCCGGCCCATACAGCCTACTGTAAAACTCCTTGAACGCCGTATTCACCCCTGCTGAGTCCCCAACCAGGTTCCCATCCCAATTCTTTACTTTCCCTATCTCCCTGGCTGCCTCCCTCTTTCTAATTTGCTGTGCAAGCATTCTGCTGGCTTTCTCCCCATGCTCATAGATCGCCCCCTCGCCTTCCTCAGCTGCTCTACCGCTGTAGCCTCCATCGTTCCCTTAAAAGCCCCGCCTCTGGGGTCTCCGCATACCTCCTGTCGACCTGCAATATCTCCTTTATCAGTCGGTCCGTCTCTGCTCTGTCTGCCTTCTCCCTATGGGCCCATGTCAAAATTAGCTCCCCTCTAACCACTGCCTCCCAGACCATCGCTGCCGAAACGTCACCCGTGTCGTTGACTTCCAGGTAGTTCTGAATACATTTCCTCAGCCGCCTGCACACCTCTTCGTCAGCTAAAAGTCTCACGTCCAGCCTCCAGTGCGGGCGCTGGCTACTCTCCTTGCTAACCTGTAGGTCAACCCAGGGCAGGACATGATCTGAGATTGTGATCGCCGAATACCCCGTGTCCACTACCCCCGTCAGTAGAGTCCTGTTCAAAATAAATAAATCGATCTGGGAGTACACTTTATGCACGTGCGAGTAGACGGAAACTTCCTTAACTCTCGGCTGCCCAAATCTCCATGGGTCCACCCCCCATCTGCTCCATGAACCCCTTTAGCTCCTTTGTCATTGCTGGTACCTGCCCGTCTTTGAGCTCGACCAGTCTAAACCAGGGTCAATAACTGTGTTAAAGTCCCCCCCGCCCCCCCATGACCAACTTATGCGAATCTAGGTCCGGGATCTTCCCCAGCATCTTCTTTATAAACTGCACATCACCCCAATTTGCGCAGACACATTTACTAATACCACCTGCACCCCCTCCAGTTTCCCACTGACCATAATGTATCGGCCTCCCACATCCGTAATTATTCTTCCCGTCTCAAACACGACTCGTTTATTAATCAGGATCGCGTCCCCTCTAGTCTTCGAGTCCAGCCCTGAGTGAAAAACCTGTCCGACCCATCCCTTCCTTAATCTGATCTGATCAGCTACTCTAAGGTGCATCTCCTGTAGCATTACCATGTCCGCCTTCAGTCCCCTCAGATGCGCGAACACGCACTCTTAACTGGCCCATTTAGTCCTCTTACATTCCAGGTGATCAGCCTAGTTGGGGGGCTCATCGCCCCCCCCTTCGCCGATCAGCCATCACCTTTCTTGGGCCAGTCTCCAGCCTGCGCCCACGCCTCCACCGACCCGCCCCCAGGCAGCCTCCGCCCCCGACCTCCTTTCTGTCCCTCAGCAACAGTCCCTCCCTCGTCAGCAGAACATCTTCCCCCCTCCCCCCTAGTAACAGCACAATGTAAACCGACCCCTTCAACAAGCATAACATCTGCTCACCCCCCACTGCGCTTCTGTGAGCTAGCCCACCCAGCTAGCTTTGTGACCCCGCCCATGGCGCTAGACATTCTCCCACCTATTATTCCCTCCCCATCCTCCCCCTGCTCATGCACACATATTCAAATGAAAAACCAGTCCCAACACAATTGCCCTAGAAAAAAAAACGATAAACAAAGAAAAGATCAAACAAAAGATCCAGCATCTGACAAACACCATCAGTGTAAATGTAAACTTTAACTCCATCCCAAATCAGTGCAAATATAAACTTTAAATCACTCAGCTCTGCAACTGGCCCAAATCAATACAGAAGGTATTACAAATATTGTCCGAAAAACGAAAAACAAGAAACTTTTTTAACATGAACGTTGAAACAAAGTTCAAAGTCCTCAGTCCGCTACCAGTCCTTTTCTTCTCGCGAAGTCCATCGATTACTCGGGCGTCTCAAAATAAAAATGTTGCTCCTCGTACGTGACCCAGAGACGGGCTGGATACAGCAGTCCAAACTTGACCTTTCTCTTTAAAAGGGTCGACTTCATCTGATTGAACCCCGCTCTTCTCCTGGCCACCTCCGCACTCAGGTCCTGATAGATCCGCAGGATACTGTTCTCCCATTTACAACTCCGTGTCTGCCTGGCCCACTGTAAAATACGCTCCTTGTCCTTGTACTTGTACCTGTGGAATCTCACCACCATCGCCCTCGAGGAGTCCCCCACTCACGGCTTCCTCGCGAGCGCTCTGTGAGCTCTGTCCACCTCCAAGGGTCGGGTGAACGTCCCATCCCCCAGAAGCTTCTCGAACATGCCCGCTATGTATGCCCCAGCATCCGCTCCTTCGGACCCCTCCGGGAGACCAACGATTCTCAAGTTCTGCCGGCGGGATCTATTCTCTAGGTCCTCCATCTTCTCCAGGAGCCTTTTCTGCTGGTCTCTCAGCATCCTCACCTCCAACTCCACCACAGTTTGATGTTCCTCCTGCTCAGCCAGCGACTTCTCTACTTCCTGGATTGCCCGATCTTGGGCATCCAATCTGAGCTCCAGCCACGCAATTGATTCTTTAATCGGGTCCAAGCATTCCTGCTTCTGTTTGGTAAAGCCCTCCTGGATAAATTGCATCAGCTGCTCCGTGACCAGGACTCCGGTCATCCGCCATGCTTTCTCCCGCTGCAGCCTTATCTGTTTGTTGTTTCTTCCTTTGCGAGCACTTCTAGTCCACCTCTCCATGCACCGATTTGGGAATCCAATCAACAATTGCCTCTACAGTCAATTTTCCAAATCAAGTCCGGTAAAAAATCAGGGGAAAAGGTCCAAAGATCCGACCCAGCGGGAGCCACCAAATTTGCGACTTACTCCTTCATAGCCATTACCGGAAGTCTCATGGCTGAGTAAGTTAAAAATATAAACAGATAGGAGTTTGACAACAATGAGTGACACCAATTAAAGGAGCTGCCACTGGCACAACAGCAATAGGATGAATGACTTCCTTCAACAGTCCCAGCAGCTCGGAAAGTTATGAACGTGTAGGTGGAGAGCATCAGTGCAGTGCATCCCTGTCCAACTTGTGCAATAGGTAGTTTGCACAGTACTTCTATCAGAGAGAAACCACAATCCCGCTGACTTTCTACTTGATCTATGTTTCAATGTGAGCTTTCAGTTTCTACAGAGCGCCCCTGAGTGTGCAGCTGGTAAGAGCAGCCTTTCAAGTGAATCCCTACAGTTAATTGAGATGTTCCGCTATGCTATGTCGGACACCTTTTAGTTACTGAAAAAAAACAACCAAGGTCTTGATTCTGAACCATTTCTCAGAATCAGAATTGGATCACTTCATGGCATCTTTAAAGGAGCTGGTTTAACATGGTTAGAAGTCGCAGTGGAGCTCCTCAAGGGGACACTAGCATGGTGTCATTGTCGCTGACCTAGAATTCGAGAGGCAGGGGCTGATTATCTGGAGACATGGGTTAAAATTCTGCCATCGCGGTTGGGGGAATTTTAATTCAGTTAATATATTGGAAATAAAATTATTGTAAATAATGATTGTGAAACCACTGGATTGTTGTGAGACTCTATCCAGTTGGCTGGGGAGGAAGACTGCCATCAGAACACAAATTTCAGGGAATAATCAGCAGATTTCAGCCGCCCTTACAAGTGACTCCAGATCTACAACCATGTGGTTGACTAGCCTCTGATGCGGCAAGTCATTCAGGTTTATCAAACTGCCAAGGGGATTCAAGAAGACTTCTAACAGGACTTGATAGGGTAGATGCAGGGAGGATGTTCCCAATGGTGGGTGTGTCCTTAACCAGGGGTCACAGTCTGATTTACGGGGTAGACCATTCAGGATAGAGATTTTATATTTATCTTTTAAATTTAGAGTACCCAATTATTTTTTTCCAATTAAGGGGCGATTTTAGCGTGGCTAACTCGCCTAACCTTCACATCTTTTTGGGTTGTGGGGGTGGGACCCGCGCAGACACGGAGAGACATTTAGGACAGAGATTAGGAGAAATTTCTTCACCCGGAGGGTGGTTGGCCTGTGGAATTTGTTACCACAGGGCGTAGTTGAGGCCAAAATATTGCATGTTTCCACGAAGCAGTTAGATGTAGCATTCAGGATGAAGGGGATCAAAGGAGGAAAGTGGGATTAGGCTATTGAGTTGGATGATCAGCCATGATCATGATGAACGGCGGAGCAGGCTCGAAGGGCCGAATGGCCTCCTCCTGCTCCTATGTTTCTAAGGCTGCTCACCATCACCTTCTTCAGGGCAATTAGGATGGGCAATGAATGCTGCTCTGGCCAGCGCTGTTCAAATCTAGGTCCCAAGAACAAATAGAAAATACACTCATGATCATTAATGGCAAATAATTCACTGAATATTGCTAGGAGCTTCACTTTAAATTCTATGGGGGAATGAGCTACAAATGTTCCCAGGTTCATAGGTCAAATTAATTTTTATACTATTTCCCATTACATTTTGACATGACATGTCCCATGACACTGAGAAAGTATAAAACTGCGGATGCTGGAGACGTGAAACAAAAACGGAAAGTTCTGGTAAAAAAAACTCAGCAGCTCTGGCCTGTGGAGAGAGAAACAGAGTTGATGTATTGAGTCCAATTTGACTCTTCTTCCGAATATGTGGGGCGGGATTCTCCGGCACCCCCGCCGGGTCGGAGAATCGGCGGGGGGCGGCGTGAGCCCCGCCGCTCCGACGGCGGCTGCCAAATTCTCTGGCGCCGGTTTTTGGGCGGGGGGCAGGGGTCGCACCGGTCGGGGGCCGTTGGCTGTGGCCCCTCTGGAGATTCTCCGGGCCCCGATGGGCTGGGCGGCCGCCTGTTTTCGGCCAGTCCCGCCGGCGTGGATTAGACAAGGTGCATACCGGTGGGACCTGGCTTTGAGGGCGGCTTGCGGAGTCCTCGGGGGGGTGCGGGGGGATCTGGGCCCCCCCCCCCCCCCCCAAGGTGGCCTGGCCCACGATCGGGGCCCACCGATCTGCAGGCGGGCCTGTGCCGTGGGGGCACTCTTTCCCTCCGCGCCGGCCTGTGTAAACCTCCGCGATGGCCGGCGCGGAGAAGAAACCCCCTGCGCATGCGCAGGAATCACGGCAGCGGTTCTGCGCATGCGCCAGAACACACTGGCGCTCCTGCGCATGCGCCAACTCGCGCTGGCCGGCGGAGGCCCTTCGGCGCCGGTTGGCGCGCGCCAACCACTCCAGCGCCGGCCTAGCCCCCAGATGTGCGGAGGATTCCGCACCTTCTGGGCGGCCCGACGCCGGAGTAGTTCACGTCACTCTTTGGCGCCAGTACGGCCCGCCCTGCCGATTGCGGGAGAATCCCGCCCTAGGTTCTGGGGTTATCGACAGACTTGAAACGCCAGCTCCCTTTCTCACAGGGAGGAAGTGCAAACTCCACCCAGTCACCAAGACTGGAATTGAACTCGGGTCCCTGGTGCTGTGTTAGCAGTGCTAACATCAGTGCCGCCGTGCCACTTAATATAGTTATGAACCATTCTGCTGGGAATTAACTTGAAAGTCAGCCAAGATAATTTTCCTGTCCTCTTTCCAGTTTCTTTGCACTTCCACTGAAGACGCAATTACTTCGAGGGTGGAGCTTCAAGCCCGCTGGCTTTCCATTATTCATTTGTGAGTTTAAGACATTAAATGCTGGCAGACAACTTGACAATTGGGACATCACAGCTAATCCAGATCCTAGACTCAGTTGATGCCCATGCACTCAACTACCAGGGCATTTACCTAGCCGTAAGCTTCTTCTACTACTCCACAAATAGATTTTCTACAGAATTCTAATACAGACACAATCAACAATATAACCAAATCCATTGTCCCCACTGACAAAATGTAAAAAGTATTAGGTTATTGATTTTTAGGGCAGCATGGTGGCACAGTGGGTAGCACTGCAGCCTCACGCTGCCGAGGTCACAGGTTCGATCACTGCCCGTGTGGAGTTTGCACATTCCCCCCCGTGTTTGCGTGGGTTTCGCCCCCACAACCCAAAAGATGTGCAGGGTAGGTAGATTGGCCACGGTACATTGCCCCTTAATTGGAAAAATGTATCGGGTACTCTAAATTTATAATTTAAAAAAGGTTATTGATCTTTTTTTCTTTTCATTTCTCCTCATATCTCAGGGTGGCATGGTAGCACAGTGATTAGCACAATTGCTTCACAGTGCCAGGGTTCCAGGTTTGATTCCCACTTGGGTCACTGTCTCTGCGGAGTCTGCACGTTCTCCCCGTGTCTGCGTGGATTTCCTCCGGGTGCTCCAGTTTCCTCCCACAAAAGACATGCTTGTTAGGTGAATTGGACATTCTGAGTTTTCCCTCTGTGTACCCGAACAGGCGCCGGAGTGTGGCGACTCGGGGCTTCATTGCAGTGTTAATGTAAGCCTTCTTATGACAATTATTAATAATAATAATTATTATTATTGTTGTTGTTAAACATTGCTTCCGGCCACTGTCCATTTTGTCTTTCGTTACTTAAATGAGCTTTTGACCTCCTCCCACCTCAGCAGAACAGATAAAACTCCAAAATCTCGCAATAGAAGTGTGGATGCGAAAAGTACTTACTTTACTAATTTAAGTCTGAAACGAGGAGAAATTTCTTCACTCAAAGGGTTGTGAACTTTTGGAACTCTGTACCCCAGATGGTCGCGCAGGTGCCATCATCGACTATACTCAAGGATGAGATAGACAATTACTTGGTATCTCAGGGAATCAAGGGATATGGGGCATGGGCGTCAAGGAGGAGTTGAAGCCCAAGATTGACCATGATGGCAGGACAGGTTCTGTGGACCATACGGTTTACCATCTCTCATTTGCTTCCATTCTCATGTGAACAAAACCATTTGCTGAAAAGAACAAATTTACATAAGCACTTTCCCAATGAGGTAGTCTACTCTCACAAACGGCTGGAAATTTAGGTCATTTCAGAATTGGATGTTGGGCACGGGGATCCACTGGAGGGGTAAATATCACAATATCTGGGAACCTGCTATCTTGGAATGTGCAGCACTTCAGACTGGGGAGAGCTCAGACTCCATGGCTGAAATTCTCCGGTCGTTGCACTCCACGTTTCCCGCCGGCAGTGCACCCACACCCTGGTGGTGTCGGGTGGTTGCAAGGGAAAATCCTATTGACAAGCGACGGGAAAATAGAATCCTGCCGCCAGCGAACAGCTTGCCGCCAATAAACAAGCACTGGGGAACCGGAGAATCCCACTCCATATCCCAGTTTGCATCTGCTCTCCTATTCTCCTGCACCTGGATACCCATTTCCCTTCCTCACCCTTTCCAGTGCAGAATAGTCAGTGTGCATTATCATCATATTTCTCACTTGCTGGGAAGTTGCCGCGACAGTATTTTTAAAATATATACTTCATTAATTGTGAGGAGCATCTTATTCAGGTGCTGCCTGGTAAGTATGGCATAAAGTGACACACCATTCCTGTAAGATCAATGGATACATGTTTTGGATAAGTGTGTGGTACTTGCTAGCTGGTATTATTGCCCTGGGGGGTCAGTTAGCTCAGTTGGTTGAATGGCTGGCTCGTGATGTAGAGCGTTGCCAACAAGCAAATTCAATTCCTGTACCGGCTAAAGTTATTCATGAAGGCCTTGCCTTCTCAACCTTGCCCCTTGCCTGTTGTGTGGTGACCCTCAGGTTAAATCACGTCCAGTCAGCTCTCAGAAGGGCAGAACAGCCTAAGGCACTGTGGCAACATTTACATTATTGCACATCCTACTAGCCTGAGAGCATGAATAGTCAACCATATAGAATAGGCTTGGAGTCAAAGGTCGGTCAGGCTAGGTGGCAGCAACAGGGTTCTAGTGAACCAAATGCTTTTTTAGGCAGCATTCATGGTCTTTTCTTCTGGTGTAAGGTAACAAGCTATCAGTTTGATTCATCATAAGTGTCAAAATTGCTGCGGAGAGAATTAAACTCTTGACTTTGGATTGCTAGGCCAGGATCACAGCCACTAAATTACCAAGGCACACAAACATAAATGGTTATGCAATATGAGGTGAAGTTGTCTTTTTACCTGGCCTTGTGTACTCATCAGCCTCCCTGTGCACCAGATCTTTCACCCTGTTTCCATACAGGAGTCTTGTATCGTGATCATAGGCTTTAAGAGTTTCGCTGGAGCTGTAGGATTTCTGAGTGGGCACTCGGCACTCGTCGTTGTCTACTGACGAGCTTGTGTAGCGTCGCTCTTTATCGCGCCTGTTTTTTGTCAGGGAACAATAAGGCCTACGTTCTTTCACATCCATACTTCAGGCATTATGTGTCCAACCTCCCGCTGTCTCGCTCTAATCTCCTCTCGATGCTCAGCTCAGCAAGATCTGCACAAGACGAAACAAAAAGTGGTCAAAGAGAGCATGTACCTAATGTCCACTGTGTGGTCTTTGCCATCACTCACTTTCTCATAACACTTTTTTATTATACTGCTGAGAGCTGACATCTTATCCAGCAGAGGAATGACGCAGGCACTGTCTCATTGAAATGTACAAACTATGAATCTTATTTATTTTCACATTCAAATTTCCCCCATGACTGCAGCATCACCTGCAAAGCACATATTAACCAAACTGCTTTTGCTCTCTTCTTCATTTTCACATTCGTAGTGCCTGAGAAAAAAGCAACAAAACAAAAGAATAGGGTGGCAGGTAAAAAGATTAGCAAATGAGAGAGAACGCTTCCATTGGCGAACTGGAGGGAGAAGGGAAAGATGGGCCTCAGCTCCCTGTGTTGACTTGGCTCCAATCGAACAGGTTTAGCACCGTTTCCATAGCAGCCATTGTCAAATTAATTTTGGGTTCCCAGCTGTCAGTCAAAAAAGTGCATGCCCACCCCAGTATCAAAATAAAAGTGTTTGCCTTCTTCTCATCATGACATCTGTATGTCATTATTTTAGAGTATCCAATTATTTATTTTCCAATTCAGGGGCAATTTAGCCTGGCTAAGCCATCTACCCTGCACATTTTTTTGGGTTGCGGGGGTGAAACCCCGCAGATATGGGAAGAATGTGCAAACTCCAAACGGACAATGACCCAGGGTTGGGATAGAACCTGGGACCTCGGCGCCGTGAGGCAGCAGTGCTAACCACTGTGCCGCCCTAACATCTGTATGTCACAGAGATTAGAAGTGGTTTTCTGAATTGCGGGACAGTCTTGGAATTTGATTAGCATAGCCCAGTATCAATATAGAGCTGATGATTGAATTTAACTGAAATGATCCCACACTTGCATGCCTTACGTAGCATCTTCTCACATACTTGGGGAAAATACAACCATTATTGAAGTCTGCAATTGTGTATGGTGCTGGTGTCATTGAAGATGCTAAAAGACAAATTGCGTTTGGAAACTGCTCGAGCACGCTTGCCAATAAAGGGATCTGATGTCACGCATTTAATAACCCCATGAAAATCTGGGTCGAGTATTTTGTCAGAACTCCAGAGGTCGTGCCCTTTATGTTGGCATCTGCCATTGTTGGCGTTAAACCATTTTGCTTACCATTGACATCACTGTCCTCATGTAAAATGAATCCTGGAGTGGCCAATGTTAACAGATTTCACATCAACTGATCTCTGCTTAGTTGAACACCTGACAAATATGCATGCGAAGGATGCTTATTAGGGATGGACTTCAAACTATGAGGAGGTATTTAGCTGTTATTGATTAGTTTTCCAGAAGTAAGTGTCATGTTTTATGTCTTATTGACAAAGTAGAAAATGAAAATTTGAACAGTGCTTTATCTACATTGATAGCACAGATTTTCATCAATTTATTTTCTTTGGACTAATTACATCGTCATTTTCTACATTTGGAATCCAGACTATGCAGAAGGAGGCCATATGACCCATTGAGTCTGCACCAGCCCTCCAAAATAGCACCCGACATAGGCCCAATCCCCCACCCTATTCCCGTAACCCCACCTAACCTTTGGACACTAAGGGGCAATTTAGCGTGGCCAATCCACCTAACCTGCACATCTTTGGACTGTGGGACGAAACTGGAGCATCCGGGTAAACCCACACAGACACAGGGAGGATGTACAAATTCCACACAGTCTCCTGAGATCAGAATCGAACCTGGTCCTTGGCACTGTGAGACAGCAGTGCTAACCACTGTGCCACCATGTAGTCCATATATCATGATCTTATCTGTCCGACCGTTGTACACTTGGATTTTGAGAAAGAATTGCCGAAGTGTCACATTAGGAATTAATGGCTAGTAATAGAAAAGGTGGCACCGCAGGTTAGAACATTGGGTGGAAAAAGTGCTGTTAGTAGCAGTGAATGGGGAATAATGTTGGGATAATAATTACTGAAACATTTTAGTACTTGGGCCAGTGGCTGGCAAATATAGATAATATTATTAATTGTGAAATAAATCATACGGAAGTGAAGAACCTGACATGAAGACGTGTATAATTCCCTAAAATATATGAAATGAAATGAAAATGAAATGAAAATCTCTTATTGTTACAAGTTGGCTTCAAATGAAGTTACTGTGAAAAGCCCTTAGTCGCCACATTCCGGCGCCTGTTTGGGGAGGCTGGTAAGGGAATTGAACCTGCGCTGATGGCTTCCCTTGGTCTGCTTTAAAAGCCAGCTATTTAGCCCTGTGCTAAACCAGCCCCTGATAGATTGATGTGGAGATGCTGGCGTTTGACTGGGGTGAGCACAGTAAGAAGTCTTACAACCCCAGGTTAAAATCCAACAAGTTTGTTTCGAATCACTCGCTTTCGGAGCACTGCTCCTTCCTCAGGTGAATGAAGAGGTGGTTTCCGTAAACATATATATAGACAAAGTCAAAGATGCAAGACGATACTTTGAATACGAGTCTTTGCAGGTAATTCAGGACCTGTAGATTGAATTACCTGCAAAGACTCGCATTCAAAGTATCGTCTTGCATCATTGACTTTGTATATATATATGTTTCTGGGACCACCTCTTCACTCACCTGAGGAAGGAGCAGTGCTCCGAAAACTAGTGATTCGAAACAAACTTGTTGGACTTTAACCTGGTGTTGTAAGACTTCTTACTAAAATATATTAGTATAGACTGAGTTAGTTGTATTGCTATAGTATAATTGAGAGTCAAAACAACATCCTATTGGGCACATTACCTGAAACTTGCATCAAGCCAATCTAATTGTTAATCTTAATTTTTCATCTCGAGGGTAGCATCAGGTTTTCCAGTGGAAATATCGAAAGAAAGAAATCTGCTCACAAGAATCCTTTCAACTGCCTCTTTCAGTGTTATCCCACCAGATTTGAATGAGAGAGAAAGAGGAGAGAATGTTTGTGTGTGTGTGAGAGAGAGTGGAGAAAGAGAGAAAAAAAGAAAGAAGAAAATAATGGAAAAAAAACTTGGCAGCTGCTGAGATATTCATAGTTCTGGAATGATGCCCTACAACAATTGTAGACCACAGGGCTGTGACAATATTCCGTGTGGACACAAAGCATGATCTATTTTAAGCAATTTCATTGCTCGCACTTCATTTTTACTTAATTACAGTCAACACTTAGCATCTTTGAGATTTAATTATAGCTGTGATGAAGGATTCAAGAGAGACAAAACAATTCTGTGCACATGTGTGCGTGGACTCGGCGCGCGCATTTGTACCATTGCCAATTCCACACCTGCCCTGGCTTATCTGCTGCTGAAACCCTTGTCTGTACCTTTGTCAGCTCTAAGCATGACTATTCCAACGCAATCCTGGCCGGCCTCCTACGTTCTACCCCGTGCAAAACTTGAAATCTGTAGAATCCCCAAAGTGCAAAAGGAGGCCATTTGGACCATCAAGTCTGCACTGACCCTCCGAAAGAGCACCCTACCTCGGCCCACTCTCCCGCTCTATCGCCATAGCCCGGGTTAATCTACACATCTTTATACGGAGGAAGGAAACCGGATCACCAAAACCCATGCAGACACAGGGAGAGCGTGCAACTCCACACAGTCACCCAAGGCCCGAATTGAACGCGGGTCCCTGCGATGTGAGGCAGCGGCGCTAAGCACTGTGACGCCCATCTCCTCAGATCAAGCATCAAGGCCCATTCACCAATTACCTCTGCACTCGCTGGCCTATGTTGGCTTCCAGTTATTATTCTCACCCTTGCTTTCAATTCCTTCCATAGCCTCATCCCTCCCCATCTCAGCAATCTTCTCTCGCCCACAACCCTTTGAGACAACTGATTCTGAACGTTTGAGCAACTCCGATTCAAATTATTCACCTGGAGCCTGAGCTCCGGAATATTCTCTCTGAACCTCTCCTCTTTTCTACCTTTCTTCCTTCAATTTACTCCGTAAAACCGACCTCTTCGACCAAGTTTTTGACCACTTGCCCCAATGACAAATTTTGTTATATAATGGTTCTGAATAAGCAGTCTATCAATGCAACTCATAGTTGCAACATTCTCAACCAATTAACAGCAATGCTCCCACTAAGTTGCAGGGGTGCTCGTAGTAATTGGGAATGTGATGCGCAAAAGCACGGGGTGCTCCCATGTTCGGCCCTGCACCAATCTTAAAGGGACCACGCAGTCCAACAAGCCGGAAACAGAGGCTCGAGGGAATGTTGTTCAGCCACTCTTGAAATGACAAGCCCATGGGAACAGCCGCCTTCGACTGCTTCCACTCACTGTCATCGCCTGATTCTGCTGTCATTCAGGCCAAAGACTATTTTCCCCAGCTTCATCCCAAAGTTGTCAAAGCTCTCTATTTTTTTCACCTCGGAGACTATCCTGTGCCATTCCTAACGTACCCAAAGTTACATTTTTGGGTGAATATGACCTGGTGTTTAGAATAATTAAAAGAGTTTTAAACAGCACAACGGCACCTGATATTTACACAGTGCCTGTAATGTAAAAAATGTCCCCAGGTGCTTTGGAAGGAGGTTGGGGTAGGGGAGATGAGAACAAAATAAATAGGAATGGTTAAAGGAGGGGCCATAAAATGAATCAAAAAGTTGGATTTACAGGATACTTTTCAATGGGGAGAGAGAAATGTGAGGTTGCGGGGCTTCGAGGGGAGGGTTTCTGGGGCTTGAAGAGGTGTCACAGGAGTGACAGAGGGAGCAGAAAGGTGGAGGAATGAAAGCTGGAAGTGCAGAGAATGTCGGACTGGCTGAAGTTGCAGAATTTAGCACTGTTGTCTCACAACACAGTTGATCCCAGCACCGGGTCACTGCCCGTGTGGAGTTTGCACATCATAATAATCTTTATTGTCACAAGTAGACTTACATTAACACTGCAATTAAGTCACTGTGAAAAGCCCATAGTCACCATATTCCGGTGCCTGTTTGGGTACAGAGGGAGAATTCAGAATATCCAAATTACTGAACAGCACGTCTTTTGGGACACGTGGGAGGTAAATGGAGCACCCGGAGGAAACCCACACAGACACAGGGGGAACGTGCAGACTCCGCACAGACAGTTATCCAGCCGGGAATCGAACCTGGGGTCCTGGCGCTGTGAAGCAAAAGTGCTAACCACTGTGCTACCATGCCACCCATACATTCTCCCTGTGTCTGCGTGAATCTCACCCCCACAACTCAAAGATGTGCAGGGTAGGTGGATTGGCCATGCTAAACTGCCCCTTAATGCGAAGAAAAAAAACCTCTTTAAAAAACCACACTGAAGCAATGCCAACAACTTGCCTGAAGCAAATGACAACAAAACAAACCGGACATTCGAGTGAAAATTTCCGCATCAGAAGTTGATACTTTATCAGCAACATCTCTCGAATGAATCCAACTGGAACTGATGCTCAGGGAGGAATGGTGAGCATAATTTGGAGTTCAGATCCACCATCAGTTATAATGATAAAGCTGAACACCCACCAAGCCCCTGGCAAGGTGACAGTGTCTCCACCTCACTGCCCAGATGAGTCGAAACAAGTTTTTCAACTTAACATGTCGCGTGTTGCCGTTTCCCTCATCAACCACACGACCTGCCAGAAATCGCTGAAGACGGACACTCAACACAGATCCACTTAAAGCCATTCACTTCGAGTCATTAGCTTCGTCCTTTGGGGACAGACAAAAGCCCAGTGTAAAAGAGCTCAGCGCGGGTGCCATGACATCCTTTCCCATGAACAATGCCTCTTGCATCGAGTTACCATCGCAGGTATTGTGCTGCGGAGAGCAGGCTTCTTTCAGCAGTAATTGTTCCCGTAACAAAACATTAAAAGAGAAACAGGTAATTGAAAGGTACTGAACAGAATTGTAGCCTGCAGCTCTATGTTAAACTGTTGATATCAACCCCATTTCTATATGAAAAGCCTAAATCAGTGTCGCCCAGATGTTCGCCGAGCAGATTATTTCACATTAAGTTGTAATTCATGTTACATTAACTGATAATTGTGTTGCAGAAAGTGGAATTCTTCACAAAAGAATGTTTCCAATTCAAGTATGCACCCCACCCCCTTCTTATTATAGTTTACAATGGTCCTCCAGGTCTTTATCAAGATTTTGTAACTTTTTAAATTAAAAGTCCCTCCCTCAGTCGCATTCTTTCCATTTGTTGAATGTAACTATCAATGTGTTTTTGCTTGTTTTCTCAATTCCTAAGCATGCTCGTTGAGGCAGTGTTAAAGGACGAGATCTTTTTTTCGTAAGTTTCAAGTACCCAATACTTTTTGTTCCCAATTAAGGGGCAATTTAGCGTGGCCAATCCACCTATCCTGCACATCTTTGGGTTGTGGGGGTAAGACCTACCCAGACACGGGGACAATGTGCGAACTCCACATCGAGAGAGAAGAAGGTTAAGAGGTGACTTAATAGAGGCATGCAAGATGATCAGAGGATTAGATAGGGTGGACAGTGAGAGCCTTTTTCCTCGGATAGTGATGTCTAGCACGAAGGGACATAGCTTTAAATTGAGGGGAGATAGATGTCAGAGGTAGGTTCTTTACTCAGAGAGTAGTGAGGGCGTGGAATGCCCTGCCTGCAACAGTAGTGGACTCGCCAACATTAAGGGCTTTTAAATGGTCATTGGATAAACATATGGATGATAATGGAATAGTGTAGATGGGATTTAGATTGGTTTCACAGGTCGGCGCAACATCGAGGGCCGAAGGGCCTGTACTACGCTTTAACGTTCTATTGACAGTGACCCCGGGCTGGGATGGAACCCGGGTCCTCAGCGCTGTGAAGCAGCAGTGCTAACCATTGTGACACCTTGCCACCTCAGGGGACGAGATCTACTCGCTTTTAGGATCAAAGGTCTGGTACTAGCTTTGGAGGTGTTCAATTTTAAGGCTTTAACTCTGCTGTGGGGAGAAGTACAACTTCACATACTGAAACTGGGCTTGTTATTGAAAGGTATTATAACATTTCATAACAATTGCTGGGTAGACAGTGGCCACTACCAGAGTGCCAGGTTGGCAGTGCCAATCGGTCCCGGAGAGGCCTTGCCAGGTAGAGGGAGGGTAAAAGGGTGATCCCGGAGGCCACCCTAAAGTTGGGGGAAAGGGTGTTGGAAATGAGGGGGGTGGGCGTGATTGAAAATTGGGAGGGTGCGAGTGCTATCACCTCTTGAGTTATTTAATCTGGCTGCACCGATCTTCTACCCCATCACTTTCAGCCCCTCCACCCCCTGTTTTCGACATCCTTCCACCCCCAAACTCGGGGAGGCCCCCCAGAAACACCCCCTCCCCTCTTCCAACTGGTAAGACCCCCTGGGCCAGATCTCTGGCAGTGCCAACCTGGCACCCTGGCACTGTCACCATGGCAGTGTTACCCGACCACCTTGACAGTGCCAGGCTGACACTGCCAGGGTGCATGGGTGGCATTGCAAGGGTGCCAGGCTGGCAGTGTAAGGGGCCAAGGTGACAGAGGGAGTGCCAGGGTGTCACCCTGGTCTCGAATGGTCTGGTAGCCGCCCCCCCCCACCCCCCCCCCCCACCCCCAGGTGCCATTATGAATGGTCCATATTTGTGGCAAGCAATATTAAATGGCGCCCTGGTGAGGTCTCCCAGGCGCGGCAATTAGGCCCGGGTGCTGGGAAAATCCTGCGAGTGCATATTTAAATTAACCTAATGGCTCATTTAAGTATGCTAATGTGGGTCATGCCCAGTGATTGCAAGATTCAATGGCCTCTTTCTGACACCAAGTCCGGCACGATGAGGCCGTTAAATCATGCCCCAAGTGTCCTCATATCCTCTTTCATCTAACGCTATCTGCATATCCTTCCATTCCCATCTCTCTTTTTAGTTAAGCTTAGAATACCCAATTTGTTTTTCCAATTAAGGGGCAATTTAGTGTGGTCAATTCACCTACCCTGCACATCTTTTTGGGTTGTGGGGGTGAGACCCACGCGAACATGGGGATAATGTACAAACTCTACGTGGACAGTGACCCGGGGCCTGGATTGAATCTGGGTTCTCGGCACTGTAAGGCAGCAGCGCTAACAACTACGCCACCGTGCCAGCCCCCATTCCCATCTCTAGCATGTGTTTATCTAGCTGCCCTTTTGAACGCAAGATTGTCCAACATACAGCCCACAGGCCACCATTTTGTCTGCCATGCCTCTAATCCAGCCCATGGACTCATTGTTGAAAATACAAGTCAGTGGATATGACAGATCTGCAAGGAGGTGTTCCTCCAATCACAGGTGCTTTTGCTCCCGCATTTGCTGTTGAAAAGCTTACAAGTGAGCTTTTTTCACACATCCTATTGTTCACTATAGGGTTCATTGCTTCTATACGTTGTATTGTGGGTGATTGGGTAAGGAAATGCCATAGCTGGTCATGGAGGGTATGAGGAGGCAGAGAGAGTTGGTGGGGGGCATACCTTGCCATGGAGGCATGAGAGACCATTGGTGGTGGGTGAGGCAGCATACATTGACATGGGAGGCATGAGGAGGACCTTTAGAACTTAGCTTTTAAAGGGTCCCCTCATGCAGACCATGATTGACAATTCCTCAGAAGTGCCCTGAAATGTGTCTCATTGAAAACCTGGCCCGACCCCATTTAAATTCAGACATGTTTATCCCCGCAGTGGAGTGTCCCAGGTCGAGAGTATGGTGTATGTGCTTGGGGCCTGTAAAGAGGTAATACTGTAAATCGGAAACCCTGGGAATGGGGTTGCGAATCCCCGAACAGGACCTAGCCACCTTTTTTGAAGGGGTCTGAGCCACATCGACACGGTGAAAATCCAGGCCTTAAAACCTTGTGCACAAAGTGGCAGTTACATTTCCCTAAATTACGACAGCGAATGTACCTCAAGAGTGTTTGACAGGCTGCAAAATGCTTTGGGACATCCCCAGGTCATGAAAGGCACTCATCAAATGCAAGTTCTTTCTTACAGCTAACACAGGGTTATTTTCCAGACGTAAATAATCACAGCAATCAGTTGAACAAATTTGCAGAACCACGAAACACCTCATTTACTACGGTCTCTGAATTTATTTTGATATTTGTGTGCACATACTGACAGCCCCAGTCGGTTTATTTGCATGAACTCCAGTAACACCAGAGATTTTGCCGCCAGCTGTGGAAATCCAGACCACCTCTAGCTCAGGCACAATTCACATCGCTGTTGTAAAAGCGATGGCAGTGCAGCGCCAATTGGAAGAAACAGAGTCAGAGGGATACACCAACACAAACGCAGTTCCTAGGACGATATTTCCCTTTTTACTTTTGACACTGTGCCCTGTGCTCTCCTTTCTTTGTTTTTTTTCCTTTTGACTTCTGTTCCCTTTTACAGAACCTAGGATCACTGCTTTTACTTCTGAGGGTTATTTTCTACATTTTACCAAACCTCGAACAGTGCTCGTCACGTCAAATCTGCTCTGCATCTGTCTCTCAGGGTCTGGCACTATTGATTCACCCAATAAGCATTGGAGTGAGTCTTTTCTTCCTTCCGACTTCAATTTAACTGAATAATCACAGGTTGGCTGGGTCCTTGTAATTGATTTTATCCTCGTCGCCAATGTGGCCTGGCAGCCATGAGGCTCTTTGTGTGAACAAACAGAGTTTATTGGTAACAAAGAACAATGGTACAGAGGCCACTGGTCTCACTGCCCTGGAGCAGCATGGAGTCTTACATCTTTACTACATGGGCCCCTGTTGGATTCTTCCCGGGAAGGAGCTCCACGCTCTGGGGTGATCACGCGTTCTCGGTTCCCATTGATCCCTAGAGCCAGGTGCCCCCTCCTCCACTGTGCTGCCTTAAAGGGACAGGCATCTCAATCCATTACAACTGCCCTTTACAGCTATAGAACTTTTACCACATACCAACTTGACTGATACATGTTGCACATTGCGACTGACATGGATCCCCTGAAAAGTCCTTCAGATTCTTTACTCCTTTTCATCTCCTTTGAACGAAATGCAGGAGTTTCTTTTTTTAAGTGGCTGAAACAGCAGCTTTCTACAAGATTTAATCTAAAGCCACACAGGCTATTAGCATTTTTACACTGATTGATCTAGAGCAAGTCTTAGCACACTCACATACCTAATACATTAAGTGAAGTAGTCCAATTTGAAACCAGAGTTCGGGTCAATAGATAGGTTTACATTTACCATTTGTGGGAAAAAGCAGAGCGCTTCAGTGAGGCACAAAGGGTTTTTAATTCCACAGTTTCCAGCTTATCCTGCTCAAAGTTCATTTCGGTGAACACACTAAATTGGATATGTTCCTTTCTTCACCTTTGACATCCCTGCTCTTAGACCGGCTGGGTTCCAAATGCCAAGCTATCAGCTCCAGCAAATCTCCCTGTCAGCAATGCGTGCTTTGTTATCTACTTGAGCAGATTGAGCAAAAGCAAATTAATTCCTGCTTCTAATGGTAGATACAACACACACCGATCATGGCACAAAGCTTAAACTCTTTTTTCATTGAGGGATACTGTAGGAGCTTTCCATTCTGGCCACACTGAGAAATAAAACAAATTTAACTATTATCATTCAAATGCTAAGAGAAGACTGCTCAATCATTCCCTGCTCATCCATCCAAAAAAATAGCCCGATGATTGCCCTACAATGCCATGCAACTGTTACTTCGAATGACTTAAACACAGGGGACTGGCAGCCACAATTCTGCTGTGGGGATAAGGGAACGAGATTTACCACTGTAAACATGGGAAGTTTGTGCACCATCATGCTCCAAGTAAACAAGCATCAATGTAACTTTTCAATGCATCCCGTTTATTTTCTCCATCACCCTACACGTTGCAGCCATCGCACATAATGATCATTTTCAGGATAAGACCTTGGACAGTTGTACAAAGTGGGCAGTGTCTGCTACACTCTCCACCTTCGAGTGAAGTCAGTTGTAATGGAGAGGTGTAAATAAATTTAGTTCAATGGCTGCCCGCTGGGGGTTCACATGTTAAATCTTCACCCAGTGCAATATGCAACAGAAAGATGCAACGAGGCTGGGATAGAGTTTACCTTTGCAGGGTCTTGCACATAGAGGGATAATGTGAGACTGAGTACAGTACCGCCCACAAAGTGATGTAAGAGAGCACATGACTCACACCCAGGGTTAGTTGAGTACTGGATAGAGCAGTGTACACCAGCAAGCATGGAGACAGCTCTGGACACCTTATTTCAGGAAGGATGTTAAAGCCCTGGAGAGAGTGCGGAAGAGATTTACTAGAATGATATTAGGAATAAGGAATTTTAGATACATGGAAAGATTGGAGAAATTGGGCTTGTTCTCCTTGGAGCAGAGACGAGGCGACCTTATTGAGGTGTTCAAAATTCTGAACAATTTTGACAGGGTAAAGCAGGATATTCTGTTTTCACTTGTTGGTAAGTCAGTGATGAGGGGGGGTCACAATTTCAAGATGGTCAGCAAGAGAGGTAGGAATGAGATGAGGAGAAACTTCTTTACACAGAGTTGTTGGGGTTTGGAATGCGCTGTCTGGGAGAGTGATGGAGGCGGATTCCAGAGGAGGTTTCAAAAGAGAACTAGGTATATATTTGAAAGTGATGAATTTAGGAAACTACTGAGATGGGGTTGGGGAATGGGGCTAGCTAGATTGTCCTTTTGGGAGCCAGTGTAAACATGATGGGCCGAATGGCCTTATTGTGTGCTGTAAATAACAAAAAAAACAAAAGCTCCTAGCTTGAACCCTTTACTGCACATTTGTACATAAGTCTAGTAGTTAATAAAGATTTACCGTTAACTTATGTATGACTAGAAAGATTCCTGTAGACCTACTGAAATGTAACCAACACTCTACAACAAATTTCACTTGAAGAACATTGTGACATATTTTTGGAAGTTGCAGTTGGTTTTGAGAACATTTGCGCAATTTGGAAGATTGCTCAATACGTGCAACTTGTATTCAGATACACAGTGAGTCGGTATGGTATATAACTGAAAATAATGGTAGTGAAGACAAATTTGGGGATGATTCGGTGAATTCAGTCCGAACAAAGGGGTGTAATTATGAACATATATTACACACTTGGTTGAAAGCAAATAAAACAGGGTGTGACGATAAAGGAAATGTTTTTCTCAACGTGATGAACCCAGATGCTTTTGAGGTGATGTTCAGTCAATGTAGCCCTCACGACACATGTTCTATGGACTATTCTGAAATTGTTGAGCTTTGGATTTACATTATGGCACAGCTAAGAATTAGATTGCATGGAGAGTTATGTTCTTTCAAAGTAACAATTGACAAGTGAGACTGTTGAAAGTTACATTCTCGAATCAAAGAAACTCGCTCATCAATGAGGCATGTGGCACAAACATAGAAATCAATGTTTGCAGGAGCCGTAAAGAATAAAAAAGTCCAGGCTAAACTTCTGAGCATATGAAATAAGTTGATGTGGAGGGAGGTCTGCGATAAGGCCAGAGCCATGCAAATTGCAGGAAGAGATAGTTGCAAATTGCACCTTTCCTGAGTGGGCTGAGGCGTCACACTCCTAACTTATGCCTTGTAGACAGTGGGCAGGATCTCGCGAGAGTTGAGTTACTCTCTGCAGAAATTCCAGCCTCTGACCTGCTCTTGTAGCCAGTTAAGTTTCTAATCAATGGTAACCTCCAAGATGGTGATGGTGGGAGATTCAGTGATGACAATGGCATTGAATGTCTTGGGGAGATGTCCAAAGATGTACAGGTTAGGTGGATTGGCCCTTAGTGTCCAAAAGCTTAGGTGTGGTTACTGGGTTACGGGGATAGGATGACGGTGTGGGCTTAAGTAGGGTGCTCTTTCCAAGGACCGGTGCAGATTTGATGGGCTGAATGGCTTCCTTCTGCACTGTTAATTCTGATTCTCTGATTCTATGAGATAGTTAGATTCTCTTTTGTTGGAGATGGTCATTGCTTGGTACTTGTGTGGCAATGTGACATGTTATTAATCAACCCAAACCTGAATATGAACTTACTGCATATGGACATGCAATGTGGCACTGCTTCAGTATCTGAGGAGTCGCGAGTGGTGCTGAACATTGAGCAAAGATCAGCAAACAAACCCTTTCTGACATTAATTATGATGGAGGGACGGTCATTGATGAAACAGCTAAAGATGGTTGGGCCTATTCCAGTATCTGAGGAACTCCTGCAGGGATGTCCCAGGACTGAGTTGTTTGATCTCCAACAACCACAACCACCTAGCTTCTAATTGAGCTGTGAATTCCTGTACAAACAAATGGCACCCAAACATATGAATTAGGAGAAAGAGTGGGTCACTTGAGCCAACTTTGTCATTTGATAAGATCATGGCCGATCTGATTGTGGCCTCAATGCTGCTTTCCTGACCACCCCTACACCCTTTGACTCCATTGTCAATAGAATCTACCTGACTCAACCTTAAAAATATACAATGATCCTGCCTCCACCATTCTCTGGGGAAGAGAATACCGCAGACTAACAACTATTTGAGAGAAAAAGATTTTTCCTCATCTCCTGTCTCCAGGGGCTGGTTTAGCACAGGGCTAAATCGCTGGCTTTGAAAGCAGACCAGGGCAGGCCAGCAGCGTGGGTTCAATTCCTGTACCAGCCTCCCCGAACAGGTGCCGGAATGTGGCGACTAGGGGCTTTTCACAGTAACTTCATTTGAAGCCTACTTGTGACAATAAGCGATTTTCATTTCATTTCAAATGAGAGATCCCTTATTTTTAAACCATGTCTCCTAGTTCTAATCTCTTCTACAAGGGGTTATCGGCTGGGGGCGGGGGCGGGCGGGGGCGGGGGGGGGGGGGGGGAAGGGATGGGGGAAGTGGGTAATTTGGGGATAGACCAGGGTGGGAGGGAGACCTGGAAGTGTCTGATCCCCTAGTCCGAAGGAGACTTCCGATGGAGCGGCCACCCAACCTTCTGGCCTGAGATTGAAGTTCTTAACTTTTTTCTGTTTTCCACCCTAAGATAACCGATTCCTGCCAGCCTGGAAATTGAGGCTGTGGGAAAAGGCCCTTTAAGTGGCCATGCCTCCATAGAGGCAAGGGCAGGCTTTCTGGCCAAAACCCTCCCCGATCACCCTAAAATCACATCTGGGTGAGGGCAGAGGGATCCCAGAGGGAATTCCGTCCATGCAATTTCATGCTTCCCCCCCCCACCTCACCTCAAAACCCAACCAGTAAGAGTGTAAAATCCATGTCCAGATATGGTCTCACCAATGCCCTGTGAATGGCTGCCATAAAATGAATGACAAAACTCATGAAGATATAGCGTTCAGTAACATGTTCAATTATGTCATGAATAGGTGGACTAAAGAGTATGATGATGAGAAATTGCAGGACTATTTCAGACATAGAAATGAATTGAATGTAGATCAAGGATGTCTGCTATGGGATTTAAGAGACATTATACTGCCAAAGTTCAGTGAGAGATTGTTTGAGTATCTTCATCAAGAGCACACAGGGATATTCGGTATGAAAGCAGTAGCAAGTAACTATTTTTGGCAAAGGTAGGCAGAGATATTGAGAAGTTGGTGAAAAATTGTGGAGTATTGTCTCAGAAATAATCGAACCAAGGTTCCTTTCAATACATGGTCAAACACAAGGTGCGAAATTCTCCCCCAACGGCGCGATGTCCGCCGACTGGCACCCAAATCGGCGCCAATCAGACGGGCATCGCGTCGCCCCAAAGGTGCGGAATGCTCCGCATCATTGAGGGGCTAGGCCGACGCTGGAGGGATTTCCGCCCCGCCAGCTGGCGGAAATGGCGTTTGTTGCCCCGCCAGCTGGGGCGGAAATGCGGCGCATGCGTGGGAGCGTCAGCGGCCGCTGACAGTTTCCCGCGCATGCGCAGTGGGGAGAGTCACTTCCGCCTCCGCCATGGTGGAGGCCGTGGCGGAGGCGGAAAGGAAAGAGTGCCCCCACGGCACAGGCCCGCCCGCGGATCGGTGGGCCCCGATCGCGGGCCAGGCCACCGTGGGGGCACCCCCCGGGGACCCAGGACCCCGGAGCCCGCCCACGCCGCCTGGTTCCGCCGGTAAATACCAGGTTTAATTTACGCCGGCGGGACAGGCAATTTCTGGGCGGGACTTCGGCCCATCCGGGCCGGAGAATTGAGCGGGAGGTCCCGCCAACCGGCGCGGCCCGATTCCCGCCCCCGCCCAATCTCCGGTACCGGAGACTTCGTCGGGGGCGGGGGCGGGATTCACAGCGGCCAACGGCCATTCTCCGACCCTGCGGGGGGTCGGAGAATGACGCCCAAGAAAACTGTGCAAACGAGCACATGTTGAGTTCTTTGAAGTGGAAAGGCGAGTTCCTTGTTTAGTTGATAGTGGATAAATGTTTAGGCTATGCCTAATAACCACAAGTGACAACATTATTGCGGTTTTGAGAAGTTGGTTTGGAGTTTATGGGTTGTCAGAGGTGTTGATATCAGATAATGGTCCACAGTTTACGTGTGAAGGGTTTGAAATATTTCTGAGTAAGAATAGAGTCAATCACAACATCACCCAGCATTGAATGAGTCACAGAATCACAAAATCACAGAATATTACAGCGCAGAAGAAGCCTTTCGGCCCATCAAGTCTGCACCGTCGCATGAAAGGCCCTGACCTGCCCTCCAAATCCCACTTACCAGCATTTGGCCCAAAGCTTTGAATGTTATGACGTGCCAAGTACTCATCCAGATACTTAAAAAAAAAAAATTTAGAGTATCCAATTCATTTTTTCCAATGAAGGGGCAATTTAGTGTGGTCAATCCACCTAGCCTGAACATCTTTGGGTTGTGAGGGCGAAACCCACGCAAACACGGGAAGAATGTGCAAACTCCACATGGACAGTGACCCAGAGCTGGGATCGAACCTGGGACCTCAGCGCCGTGAGGCAGCAGTGCTACTCACTGCGTCACCGTGCTGCCCTATCCAGATACTTTTGAAAGGGTGTGAGACATCCCGCCTCTATCATCCTCCCAGGCAGTGCATTCCCTCACTTGTGCACCCTTGTAACCAACCCTTCAACTAAGGGGAACAGCTGCTCCCTATTCACGCCTCTCATAATTTTGTACACCTCAATCATGTCACCCCTCAGTCTTCTCTGCTCCAGAGAAAACAGCCCAAGCCTATACAACTTCTCTTTATATCTTAAATGTTCCATGTGGTATTATCAGGTATTGCAGTACCCGAGAGGCTGTAGACCATTGGGTAAACCTAGGAGTTTACCATTGGCTGTTTGGTATGTAGCTCTGCCCTGACAGGTGGGGTATAAGCACAGGTGCCGTCCCAGCAGCCCTCATTCTGTACCGAAGCTGCTGGGGAACAGATCTAGTCTATTAAAGCTGTCAGTTATGATACAACCTCGTCTTTGAGTTTAATTGATCGTGCATCATTCCATCCCAGGCAACATTCTGGTAAATTGCCTCTGCACCTCCTTCAGTGCAATTACATCCTTCCTATAATGATGCTGTAGAAAGAAGGGTACAGAATGTGAAGAGAAAGTATTTGCTAGGTTACAAGCTAGTGTAGCCACCTAAAATGGCTGATTCCCTATTAATTTGGCCAAAACCCGATTTAAAATGGCTAACCGATAAGGCTGATGGGAAAAGCAGCCAACAGGACACAAACGGACAGCTGCAGACAGAAAAGCGTATTCGGCTCTGGGGAAGTCGGCCCAGATCGATACTCAAGACTATTAGCAGCACATCAACCCAGACATCTGCAGTTTAATCGGCTATCCCCAGGAACAATTGCAACATATTAGCAATTGAATGCCGGACCAGACCTGTCGGCGCCTGCAGTGGCCGAAACAAAGACAGGTGAACGACCACCCCCCGATCGAGGAATCGCCCCGTTATTGGACATATCGAACCCAGTGATTGAGAACAAGTCCAATCACTTGGGACTCAGGGTCAAGGGCCGCCCCGAGAGGCGGGAAGCCCCTGGGCCCTATAAAGTGAGGGGCCAAGTTCAGATCTCTCTCTCTTTCCCTTCTTTACCTGCTCGCAGCCTTCGCAAGAACCTTCAGCAAAGAACCGTAAGTTTGACTCCAGCGATCGCTACCCGATAGAGATTCCTAGCCATCGACCCGTATCAGCGTTTTGAATCCCGCAGGCCAGATCCGATTTGATAAGCCATTCGTTTCCCTGACCTGGTGGGCCCTTCCTAAAGTTAAGTATTGGCCAGTAGTGATAGGTTTCTATATAGATAGTAGGATTATTGTGTAAGCATTAATTGTTGTATATAATAAATGACCGTTGATTTCAATCTTACTAAGCAGTATGCTGACTTATTAATCATAACTTGAGCTTGAACCACGTGGCGGTATCAGAAAGATACCTGGCGACTCGTGAGCAAAGATGACATAATCAGAGCTAATAAACTAAGGCTAAAAAGAGCAACACTAGGCAGTAATTTTCATGTTTCTATTTGATGCAGGTTAAACAGATTTTTCTTCTCTTACTGAATAACCCCACAGTCTATGACAGGTTGTTCATCTGATGAATTAATGTTTAAACACACTCCTAGAACAAGGTTCAGTTTGCTTAAGCCTGACATCAATAGCAAAGTAAGAGAAAAACAAAACAATGTGACACTGAGTCATGATATACAAAGCACGAAACTTAGAGAGTTTGGTACTGGTCAGAAGATCATGGTGTTAAAAACACTGAGGTGATGACAAGTATGCAATTCAACCCAGTAGTACAGCATGGCGGCACGGTAGCACAGTGGTTATCACTGTTGCTTCACAGCGCCAGGGTCCCAGGTTCGATTCCCGGCTTGGGTCACTGTCTGTGCGGAGTCTGTATGTTCTCCTCGTGCCTGCATCGGTTTCCTCCAGGTGCTCCAGTTTCCTCCCAGAAGTCCTGAAAGACGCGCTGTTACGTGAATTGGACATTCTGAATTCTCCCTCTGTCTACTCGAACTGGTGCCGGAGTGTGGCGACTCGGGGCTTTTCACGGTAACTTCATGCTGTGTTAATGTGAGCCTACTTGTGACAATAAAGATTGTTATTATTGTTGCAGGTGAATTCATATATCTCCAATTGTTTGGAGACAGACTCATTAGCGTCACGTAGATCATGTGCTTGAAAGAGGAAATCTGGCAAAAGGAGAGCATGAGAAACCTCCTATAAGCCAAATACCTCCTACAGACCAAACTGAAAGAAAGAAATGAAAGGCACAAAAAAAAGAAAGTTTGCCAGTATCACAGAATTCACCAGTAGAGAAAAATGAGTCAGGAGAGTGCTTAATTAAGACAAATAAATCAATGTCACAAAGTAATTGAAGTTGGCAGTCAAAGCTCAAATTTAATACAGTCAGAGATGTTGAGAGGATAGAGTCAAGTGAATGGAAATGGAATGTGATACCAAGTTACTTGAAAGTATATAGGGCGGAAGAAGAAATAAGGGGCTGGATTCTCCGCCTCCCGATGATGAAATCGCATTCGGCAACGGGACAGAGAATCCATGTTGGCGTACAAAATCAGGACCGGCGCAGTTTTCGCAATTGTCCGCCCCCCTGAAAATTGGCGTACTCATGATGTACGCCGCGCCGAGTATCCACCGCCTCACGCCATTGCCTGAGGCCCGCCCCACGATTCTCCATCATTGACCTACCGAATTCCCGATGGTGGGTTCTAACATGGTCCCACCATCCGTGATACTCGCGTGGCAGCTGTGGGCTCAGTCCGGGGCCGCCACAGCCAGGGGAGGGCCGATCGGCGGACAGGGGGGGGCTGTATTCAGGGCTGGGGGCACTGAAGGGGGGGGGGTGGTCTGGGGTGCGCAAGCCGGCCGAAGAGAGGGACTATTTCATGGGCCGGGTCCGCGAGTGGCCTCCGTCATAAAGCACGGCGCTGACTCTGCAGGCCGCCGCCGTGCGCAAGCGTGGCCATGGTCCCGGCAATTCTCCGGGGCATATTGGCAGCTAGAGCGGGGTGCTCTATGCTGCCGTCCTGCTGGCCCCCAGCAAAACGGGGAATCGGTGCCACCGTTCCCACGATGGCGTGGGGACTTAGCCCCAGAATCGGAGAATCCAGCCCGTTGTTTTTATTAACTGTAGAGGGTGTGCAGCATTGCTCCCTCTCTGCTGCCTTCTCTGTTCGGGAGGTGTAAATAAAATTAGTTCAATAATGGCTGCCCGCTGTGTGTCTACATCTTAATATTTTCGCAATGTGGGCAGCACAGCGGCACAGTGGTTAGCACAGCTGCCTCACGGCACCGAGGTCCCAGGTTCGATCCCAGCTCTGGGTCACTGTCTGTGTGGAGTTTGCACATTCTCCCAGTGTTTGCGTGGGTTTCGCCCCCACAACCCAAAAGATGTGCAGGCTAGGTGGATTGGCCGCGCTAAATTGCCCCTTAATTGGAAAAAAAAATTGGATACTCTAAATTTATTTTTAAAAAAAATAGTTTTAAACAATAAAATATTTTCTCAATGCAGTGTGCAACATTAAAGGTGTGTGTGGTCATCAAGTGTGGTTTATAAAGGGCAGCCAAGGTGATACTTCCCATTTGGAGCTAGCAGAGAATTTCAAGAGGTCAGTTCTTAATTAGCTTTTACTCAAGCTAAAATGACAAAGGCAGACATGGATGGCAACGTTCATCAATCAATGAGCTCCGATGTGCCAGCTCAACCTTTTACCGACTGCGGAAAAGAGTATTTGAGGACCAGATCTCAAACTCAAAACTAAGGTCATGGTTTATTGGGCAGCAACATGTCCCTTTGCTAATATGCTTCACAGGCTGGGACATCTTACACCAGGTTCCTCGAAGCACTGGAGGAGAATCACCTGTGGTTCCTTCGCAAGATCCTCCAAATCCGGTGGCGAGAAAAGCAGTTAAACAGCAGCATCCTCGCCCAAACTAACATGCTCTGCATTGAAGAGGTAGTCACTCAAAAGCAGCTCTGCTGCAAGGACATACGTCTAACACCAGGCTCATGAAGCACCCGCTCTACCTGGAACCTGGTTGTGGCAGGGATCTCTCTACAGGACAGCTTGAGGGATGTCTTCAGAGCATCCCCGAAGAAGTCAAATATCTCTGCTGACTTGAATCCCTGGCCCGTGACAAACAAAACTGGAGAAGGTTCATTCAGGAAGGCACCAATCACATCAAGAGACACCATCGGGAAGCTGCCGAGGTGAAGTCGAGGTGTTGGAAAGAACACACAACACTCCAAGCACAACATCTGCTCACCTGTACCACCTGCCCGCAGAGCCTACAGATCAGAACCTCTCGAACTGGCAGTGGTTTGCACTGTTGTTTCACAGCGCCAGGGACAAAGAACAAAGAACAAAGAAATGTACAGCACAGGAACAGGCCCTTCGGCCCTCCAAGCCCGTGCCGACCATACTGCCCGACTAAACTACAATCTTCTACACTTCCTGGGTCCGTATCCTTCTATTCCCATCCTATTCATATATTTGTCAAGATGCCCCTTAAATGTCCCTATCGTCCCTGCCTCCACTACCTCCTCCGGTAGTGAGTTCCAGGCACCCACTACCCTCTGCGTAAAAAACTTGCCTCGTACATCTACTCTAAACTTTGCCCCTCTCACCTTAAACCTATGCCCCCTAGTAATTGACCCCTCTACCCTGGGGAAAAGCCTCTGACTATCCACTCTGTCTATGCCCCTCATAATTTTGTATACCTCTATCAGGTCGCCCCTCAACCTCCTTCGTTCCAGTGAGAACAAACAGAGTTTATTCAATCGCTCCTCATAGCTTATGCCCTCCATACCAGGCAACATTCTGGTAAATCTCTTCTGCACCCTCTCTAAAGCCTCCACATCCTTCTGGTAGTGTGGCGACCAGAATTGAACACTATACTCCAAGTGTGGCCTAACTAAGGTTCTATACAGCTGCAACATGACTTGCCAATTCTTATACTCAATGCCCCGGCCAATGAAGGCAAGCATGCCGTATGCCTTCTTGACTACCTTCTCCACCTGTGTAGCCCCTTTCAGTGATCTGTGGACCTGTACTCCTAGATCTCTTTGACTTTCAATACTCTTGAGGGTTCTACCATTCACTGTATATTCCCTACCTGCATTAGCCCTTCCAAAATGCATTACCTCACATTTGTCCAGGTTAAACTCCATCTGCCATCTCTCCGCCCAAGTCTCCAGACAATCTAAATCCTGCTGTATCCTCAGACAGTCCTCATCGCTATCCGCAATTCCACCAACCTTTGTGTCGTCTGCAAACTTACTAATCAGACCAGTTACATTTTCCTCCAAATCATTTATATATACTACAAAGAGCAAAGGTCCCAGCACTGATCCCTGTGGAACACCACTGGTCACAGCCCTCCAATTAGAAAAGCATCCCTCCATTGCTACCCTCTGCCTTCTATGGCCTAGCCAGTTCTGTATCCACCTTGCCAGTTCACCCCTGATCCCGTGTGACTTCACCTTTTGTACTAGTCTACCATGAGGGACCTTGTCAAAGGCCTTACTGAAGTCCATATAGACAACATCTACTGCCCTACCTGCATCAATCATCTTAGTGACCTCCTCGAAAAACTCTATCAAGTTAGTGAGACACGACCTCCCCTTCACAAAACCGTGCTGCCTCTCACTAAGACCTGGGTTCAATTCCTGTATGGAGTCTGCACGTTCTCTCCGTTTCTGTGTGGGTTTCATCCGGATGTTCCGGCTTCCTCCCACAGTCCAAAGATGTGCAGATTAGGTGGATTGGACATGCTAAATTGTCCCTTAGTGTCCAGTGATGTGCAGGTTAGGTGGATTGGCCATGCTAATTTGTCCCTTAGTGTCCAGAGGTGAGCAGGTTAGGTGGGGTTACGGGGATAGGGCGGGTGAGTGGGCCTGGGTGAGGTGCTCTTTTGGAGGGTCGGTGCAAGTTTGATAGGCCAAACGGCCTCCTTCTGAACTGTAGAGGTTCTATGGTTCTCTGGACTGGAAGCAAGTCACCCTCGATCCCAGGGGACTGTCTGAGGAGAACCTTTGCCAGCTCAAGTGTGTAATCTTTCTCCAATGACCACAGTTCAATTGTACATCTATATTCTGAGTTCTGACCCAAAGTCATTTGAAATAGTACATCCAGCCCTCTCCTCATCTTCTCCCATTCATGCACTGCTTGTTTAATTAAACACTCCATATTTTCCTCTTGCAGTCACTAATTTGAACTAACAGCACGGGTATCATTGGACATTTCACAGTCTGGGATACAAAATTTAAATTGATGTTTTTGCTTGTCACAGGATAAAAGTGCCCGAACCAGAACATCTGGACCACATACCAAGATAGATTATTTAAATGGAGGGGGGAGAAACACTCTTTGAAATCGACGACAATAGGTTCAACATACCCAATAATTTGCTCTAATTATCTTTAGTGTAAAAAGTGCAGCAGTTAATTAGACATGTATTTTAAGAATGATTGTTGCTCCAAGCTTGAAAACTGACTTTATCTGCATGGGGTGTGCTTCAGCAGAATTAAACTTAATCCGAGGTCCAGACTCGCAAGGATTCCAGCAGGGAATGTGCAAACCTCGAGTCAGACAGGTTTTCATTTTGCCACTTGGCTGCCAATTTTCAAGCATTAGAAATGATTCAGATTCACCTTGGATGCAACAGCAGACTTTCCTGAACAACTTACATTTATACAATGTCTCAAACACAATTAAACATGCAAACAAACATGCTCCAAGTCAGGAAAGGAGCAACCAGAATGCATGAGCAATAGCGTTTTTGGGTCAGGGAGGACGTCAAGGGTAGAGTTGGTGATGCGAGGGATAGCACGGTGGCACAGTGGGTTAGCCCTGCAGCCTCACGGCGCCGAGGTCCCAGGTTTGATCCTGGCTCTAGGTCACTGTCCGTGTGGAGTTTGCACATTCTCCCTGTGTTTGTGTCGGTTTCACCCCCACAATCCAAAGATGTGCAGGCGAGGTGGATTGGCCACGCTAAATTGCCCCTTAATTGGAAAAAATAAATTGGGTACTCTAAATTATAAAAACAAAGAGTGGTGAAGTGGGTTGGAGGCAATAGATTTGATGTTCCTGATATTTAAAAAAAATAAATTTAGAGTACCCAATTAATTTTTTTCCAATTAAGGGGCAGTGTTCAATCTACCTAGCCTGCACATCTTTGGGTTGTGGGGGCGAAACCCATGCAAACACGGGGAGAATATGCAAACTCCACACGGAGAGTGACCCAGAGTCAGGATCGAACCTGGGACCTTGGCGCCATAAGGCAGCAGGGCTAACCCACTGCGCCACCGTGCTGCCCAATGTTTCTGATTTTGAGTGCAGGACACTGCAACTCATCCAGGATTCAGCACTGTTTAAGCAGCTTGAAAGAACAAAGGAAGTTGAGAGGTTGAAATAAGAATTGAGGGCTGAATTCTCCCATGGCCTTGCCAGCAGGTTCAAGTGTTTGGTGGGGCAGGGGGGTGGCAAGGGCAGGGGTGGAGTTTGGCAGAAGTCCAAGAATCGGTTTTATGCTGCCGTGAATTCCCTATGCGATTTTCCACTGGTGCCCACCCGGATGGCATTGCCAGGGTGGCCAGATGGCACTGCCAGTATGCCGTGCTGGCAATTCCAAGGTGCCCATGGCATCAGCAGTGCCAGGGTGCCACCCTGCCTCGGGGGCCTGGTTTCACCTGGGAAACCTCCCCAAGTGTCGTCCTGCCTGGTCCCTGTTTGAGGAGGCCAGTGCTAAGCGACACACAGGTGAGGTCGCCACGGCAAGGGGATTGGATCCTGGGCACTGGTTAGAGCTGACGAGTACATATTCGTGTGCTTAACTGCACACTTAAGTAAGAAGATTTTGGTCCCGCCCACAATCCAGATCGCGACATCTCACGCAATTCCAGGTTATACCGGCTGCGCACCTCCAAGTCTCCCGAAGAAACTTTGGGTCATTTTTCTGTACGAACAATGCAATATAATTGCTGCTGGTGTTTACATTTCTTGGACAAGATTCCAGTACCAGCTGGCACAAGCATTCTGACCATTGAATCAGACTCCAGGGAATTAACATTGCAATCTAGACTGACCCTTCAGCGCAGGATTGACTGATTGGTGCACTGTTCATCATTTGGGTGAGAACAAAAACACAGCCTTGTCTGCCTGTCCCAGTGGAGTTTAAAAAACACAGAAAATGGAAGCAGGAGTCGGACCTTCGAGCCTGCTCCACCATTCAATATGAGCATGGTCGGTCCTCCAGCTCAACGCCGTACTACCGCGGTCTTCCCATGTCCCTTGACACCTTTAGAGTCTAGAAATCTCATTTATTGCCTTCTTAAATATATATTTAGTGTCTTGGCCACCACAGCCTTCTGTGGCAGAGAATTCCACAGATTCCACAGGTTCACCACCGTTTTCTTGGTACAGACTTGATGGGCCTCCAGCACTGTTGGTGCCAGTATTACTGATTGTTACTGCGGTTGGAAAATTTCGAACTATGTTGTCATGTGCAAAATGGTTGGTGAGTTCACTCGAGAAACCACGAGCGTTGGCCGTCAAACCAACTCATTGTGAGTAGAGAGCATTTTGGGAACTTTCTGAGCAAGGTGACGCAGAGTTGAGACTACTTTAAGCTTTTTTCTTACTCTTTCTCCTCCTGCTGCCTGAGCCAGTGACCAGGCTTATGACCTCCATATGACCCAACCCCAAACGTTGCCTCTGGAAACAAGGCAAATTTGCAAACTAAAAACCTGCGTCTCGACCTCTGTGTGGTCTTTTTTTAAAATGGTTCAGTCACACCTAAAACGTTCACACGCTCACCACAGCACTCTGTTGAGACTCAAGCAGCGACAATCATAATCCTTATTCTCTCCACCTCCCCGATCACCCACCCCACTCCCCCAGTAGGTACTTCGGTTGGTTTGGATATTCAGTCAGTGTGGATAGAAACAGATACAGTCTCCTTGGGACTAAACCTGCCCTTTCACTGAGCACTATTTTAATGATAATAAATCCTCCGGTCGCAAGAAATCTCGTAAAGAATGGGATCCCCCACCTTCCCCCTCCCCACATCTTCCCGGTGGTCAGAAGATTTTTGTCCTGGCTAAAGGTGGAGCAGTCTTGCTGAACAGAGCAGTACCTCAGTGTGGTCATTCTTGGTGAATTAGCCCCACTGGAGAATTTCCTGTGTCAGGTTTCAGCCGCCATGTAATTGAAGATGCTTGCCCAGTCTGCTTTCTCAAGTTTGACCAGCCTCCCCACCCCCCCCCCCCCCCTCCTCAACCCCCACCCCCAGTGAATTTGCAACTATATATGATTGCTTCTTGCGCTCTCTTTGTGCAGAGCTTTATTCAGTGACTGGAAACCCAAACTTGTTCCAGATGGTCAGAGGAAGCTCGGCCCAGCAGCTGAAAGGTATTAACTACCGGGCCCGATAAAATATATTCTCTCAGCTCACAACAAATGGTTAAGTTTCCGTTGTTTTCTAAACTGCCCTTCAAACTGGGGGAAGCTAAACCCCTCTGCGTCTGACTGAGCCACACTAACTTGCGTTGCTAGGGTGAGAGAGTCAAAGGTCTGAATGTAAGACAAACAGAACGGTGTTCCACTCACATTTCAGGTGATATCTGATTTTAAAATAACATTATGCAAAGCAAAGTAGCATCCATGATGCCTTCATCATTTGGCAGTCTTTCCCCTTGCTTTTGTACTGATTAAGGGTAATTACATTTTTTTAATGTGGGCATCACTGGCTGGGCCAACATTTGTTGCCCATCCCTACTTGCCCTTGAAGTGAGTGGCATTTAAAAGTCAGTCACATGAAGATCAGACCAGGTAAGAATGGCAGGTTTCCTTTCCTAAAGGACATTATTGAGTGAAATGGTTAGACTTCCAGATTTTTATTTGATTCAAATTTCACCATCTTCTGAGGGGTTAGGGGAGGGTTCTCTCATTGCCTGATCAAGGGACCCAGCATCACCTTGCTGCCATCCCACCATCACTAAACCTGTGTCTGGGTCCATGGCGATCCTTGGCTTTGTGTGGATGAAGGACTGGCAGCAGTCACTGCTTCCCCAGGTGGCCCTACTGAGTGATGAAGAGCTACCAGTCTCTTGACTAGGTGGCACCTCACTGTGTGCAGGACTTCTGCACCCTGGGGCCCTTGATCCCTGGGAAGCCCTGACACTGCCCTAAGCGACTGTCAGCTGACGTGGTAAACCTTCTGAAGAAGAGGGATCTTGCCAGTTCTCCAGCCAGCTGCCGAGACCCCCGCCACTGCCATTGTATTACGATGCCATGGTGTTCAACAGGTGGAAGGACTGAGAACCAGATGACACAGATTTAAGGTGATTGACAAAAGTCTAAAGGTGATATGATGAAATTGTTTTATGCAAATAAGTAAGTAGCTGCAACCTGGAATTCGGCACCTGAGTATGTACTGGAGTCCAATGGTGGAGGCAGACTTAATCATGGTTTTTATACAGGAATTGAAAAAGCATCAGGAAGGGAACAAAAAACTGCAGGGCAAGAGGCAAAGAGCTGCGGAGTGGGGACTTGCTAAATAGCTTTAGTGGAGAGCTAGCACAGAAATGACAGGCTGAATGGTCTCCTCTGGTGCAAGTGCCCTATGATTTTATTGTTACTGTGCCACTGCTGCACAATTCTACTGCCAAGTCATGCAAAATCAGGAATTTAAATATTCTTTTGTTACACCTTCCATTGGGGGAGAAGAATCCGTCTCTTTGGCAATAGTCTGATAACAAACCAGGTTGCGATATTGGTGTCACATTTGATCCCGACCTCATATTCATGTCTTTTCTTTTTAAAAATAAATTTAGAGTACCCAATTCATTTTTTCCAATTATGGGGCAATTTAGCGTGTTCAATCCACCTACCTTGCACATCTTTGGGTTGTGGGGGCGAAACCCATGCAAACACGGTTCATGCCTTTTCCAAAGGCTGCTTTATTCCACCGCCAATACATAGGACCATAAGAAATAGGAACAGGAGTGGGCCATTCAGCCCTGCGAGTCTGCTCCACCATTTAATAAGATCATGGCTGATCTAACACTCGCTGAGTCCACTTTCCTGCCTTCTCTCTGTAACCCTTAATTCCCCACTGATGAAAAATCTATTGATCTCAGCCTTGAAAATGTTCAAGGACTCGGCCTCCACAGCTGCCTGGCATAAAGAATTCCAAATATTCACCACTCTTTGAGAGAAATAATTCTTCCTCAAATCCATCTTAAATGAGCATCCCATTATTCTGTGATTATGCCCTCTGGTCCTACACTCTCCCATGAGTGGAAACATCTGCCCAACATTGACCAGGTCTAACCATATCACCTCTCATTCTTCTGAACTCCAGTTGTTGGGAGGCATGGTGGCACAGTGGTTAGCACTGCTGCCTACAGTTGCAAAATCACCTATTTACTTTTTTACTCCAGCCCCTTTGAAGTAACAGCCAGAATTCTATTTGCCGTCCTTCAGTGCCTGTATTTTAGCTTTCGGGGTTTCATGAACAAGGGCCCAAGTCCTTTTGTGCTACAGCTTTCTGCAGTCTCTCTCTATTTAAATAATAATCTGCCTTCTCATGCATGCCTTTGTTACCTCTAGACTTTTAAAAAAAAATTTAGAGTACCCAATTATTTTTTTCTAATTAAGGGGTAATTTAGTGTGGCCAATCCACCTAACCAGCACATTTTTTGGGTTATGGGGGTGAAACCCATGCAGATATGGGGAGAATTTGCAAACTCCACACGGACAGTGACCCAGGGCCGGGATTTGAACCCGGGTTCTCAGCGCTATATTCCCAGTGCTGACCACCGCACTACCATGCTGCCCTTCACCTCTAGACTTGACTATTCCAAAGCACTCCTGGCTGGTCTCACGTTCAACCCAGCTGTAAACTTGAGGTCATCCAACACTCTCCTGCCTATGCCTTAACCTTGATTTTAAAATTCTCACCCTTGCTTTCAAATCCCTCCATGGCCTTGCCCCTCCCTGTCTCTGCAATCTCCTCCAACACCACAACCCTCCCAGATATCTATCATCCTCTAATTCTGGCCTCTTGTGCATTCCCTGTCATAATTGCTCCACCATTAGTGTCTAATGCCTTCAACTGTCTGGGTCCTAAGCTCTAGAATTCCCTCCCTACACCGCACTGTCTCTATCTTACTTTCCCCCTTTAAGATACTTGTGATGAACGGTTACTGCCTTATCATCATGTAAGGTGATGTCCCCTTTAAGACCGGGCTTGGCACCCTGGGGACTCCGCCTCTGGCTCCGCCCATCTGGGAGCCATACATAAAGGCCTGCCTCATGGTCTGTGTAACAGTCAGCTCTCGTCTTTAGCTGTAGTATAGTTATTAGTCTAATAAAGCCTTCTTTACAGCTTAATCTCTAAGTGTCATTATTGAGGTACTCCTTAAAATAATTACCTCTTTGACCAAACTTCATCTGAACTGATAACTCCTTTGCAGCTCGTTGTTATACCTTGTTCTGTAAGGCTCTTGTGAAGTACCTTGGGACGTTTTATTATGTTGAAGGCCCTAGATAAATATACATTGTTGTTGCTGGTGCATCACTGGGTGACTCTCCCACATCAGTGGCAGATTAGAAACCTCGTTATCTCCTTGCTTCTCCTCAGTTGCCACCCTGACTCAAGAAGCGTGTGCTATGTCGTTTAGACATGATCAATGAACATGTGGGGAAGGGAAAAGGTTGCATAAAGTACTTTAAATGCTATCTCCCAGTTGGTATCTAAATTTAGGTTTGTGCCGAAGGTTGATGGGCCAGACAGGAATGTTTGCAAACGCAAGTAGCAGACATATAGGATTCTCAGGGGGCCTTGACAGAGTAGATGCTGAGAGGTTGTTTCCTCTTGTGAGAGAGTCGAGGAGCAGGGGGCATAATCTCAGAGTAAGGGGGCAACCATTTAAGACAGAGATGAGGAGGAATTTCTTCTATCAGAGGATAGTGAATCTGTGGAATTCTTTATCAGAATTGTAGAGGTTAAGTATGTTCAAGGCTGAGATGGACAGATTTTTAATCAGTTAGAGAATCAAGGGTTACGAGAATAGGGCGGGAAAGTGGAGCCGAGGATTATCACTTCAGATCAGTCAAGATCTCATTGAATGGCAGAGCAGACTCGATGGGCCGAATGGCTGACTTCTGCTCCTACATCTTGTGGTCCTGTGGACGTTCAATTTCTTTGCTGCTAATATGTGCTGAGTGAGAAAAACCATGCAGCATTGATGGTTCCTGTTTGAACTCATCTCAGTCATTTCTCTATTCTGGGAAAGCACAACAGGCATTTAGATTGAAAAAGGAACTGGTGATAATATAATACAAACCGAACCAATCACACAGCTTCATCCAAGCTTGAATCATTTCTCTCTCTAGCCTCTAAGTAATAAAACATGCATCACTATCATTACAGGGATCTGAATTGCCGTTGGTTTGTGAGAAAGAAAGACTCGCCTTTTTATAACAACTTTCACAACCTCATGATGCCCCACGGCACTTGACAACAACAAAGTACATTTGAATGTAGTCATTGTTGCAATTAGGGATATACAATAGGCAGCGTGGCCTACTGTACGGTCCCACAAACAGATAGGACATTATGAACAAAGAACAAAGAAAATTACAGCATAGGAACAGGCCCTTCGGCCCTCCCAGCCTGCGCTGATCCAGGTCCTTTATCTAAACCTGTCGCCTATTTTCCAAGGATCTACATCCCTCTGTTCCCCGCCCGTTCATATATCTGTCTAGATGCACCTTGAATGATGCTATCGTGCCCGCCTCTACCACTTCCGCTGGCAAAGCATTCCAGGCACCCACCACCCTCTGTGTAAAAAATTTTATGGTCAAATAATCGATGTCACTGGCTTAGGTGTCACTGAGGGGTCACCACGCCCACACCTTTCTTCAAACATCATCATGAGATATTTTATACCTACTTGAAAGGGAAGACGGGCCCTTTGCTGAACACCTGCGGTAGCACAGTGGGTAGCACTGTTGCTTCACAGCTCCAGGGTCCCAGGTTTGATTCCTGCTTGTGTCACTGTCTGTGCGGAGTCTGCACGTTCTCCCTGAATCTGCGTGGGTTTCCTCCGGGTGCTCCGGTTTCCTCCTGTGGTGAATGTATTGCTGCTACAATTCACCACTGTATTGTATTATATTATGTTGATACCCTTGTGGGCTCCGCCTATGGCTCCGCCCCCTCGGGGGTGGTATATAGATCTGCAGTCTGTAGGCGGCACTCAGTACAGAGCAGTCGCAGGCAGGCACAGATCTAGCTTATTAAAACCACTGTTCACTTCTACTAATTGTCTCGTGTGAATTGATGGTCGCATCAATTTAATAAGCTAAGAGATCAAAATGGAAGCCGCTCTCAAACCTGATCAACTGGAACTCGACCCACAGGCAGCTGAAGCCAAAGGAATCTTTTCGCACTGGCTCTGCTGCTTTGAGGCCTACCTCGCCGCCTCCTCCTCACCCGCCGTCACCGAGGCACAGAAGCTGAGTCTCCTCCATGCCCGCGTGAGCCACAGAATCTCTGTACTAATCGAAGACGCGACCACGTACACAGACGCGGTCGCGATCCTGAAAAGACATTACGTGAGGCCGGTGAACGAAGTGTTCACGCGGCATCTCCTCACCACACGTCGTCAACGCACCGGGGAATCGCTGGAGGAATATCTACGCGACCTGAGGGTACTCGCTCGAAATTGTAACGACAAGGGCATCATGACCTCACAGCACATGGAACTCGCCATACGGGACACCGATGTGGCTGGAGTCCGGTCTAACTGTGGCAGACAGCGCCTGCTAGAAAAGGGCGTCCTCGACCTAAAAGAGACGGTAAAACTATTCACCTCATTAGAGGTAGCCTTCCAGAGCCTAAATGCCTTCCCCTCCGACCACGCGATTTCCTCGTGGGCGCCGGAGGCGCGACCATCACCCGACCCGAGGGTGTCTCAGGCCTGGGTCCGCGCGGCTGCCCGCCCAACCCGGGGGGCTGCCTTGCTATTTCTGTGGTCAGAACTAGCACTCAGGCAGCGTTGCCCAGCTCGGAACGTGACCTGCAGCGACTGCGGCAAGAAAGGACATTTTGCCAAAGTCTGCTTGGCCCGACCCAAAGTTCCAAAATCGCAGGCCCGACTCACAGACCCACAGACCTTGCAGCGTGGCTGCGTGCCTGCCGGTACTGCCCCCTTCTGACGCGTCATCCGCCTCGTGCTATCCGTGGGGGCCGCCATCTTTAACCCTACCCGACACGTGCGACTCATGGGGGCTGCCATCTTGGCTGCCATCTTCATCGCAGCCCGACACGTGCGACCGACGGGGGCCGCCATCTTGGGACCACCCCGCTACCACCGACCATGCCGGCTACCCGCTTGGCACTGTCACTCTCGACCAGTCACGGCCCAAGCACCTCAAGAACTCCATGATGACCGTCCGGGTCAATGAGCACAAAATGCCCTGTCTGTTGGACTCTGGGAGCACGGAGAGCTTCATCCATCTGGACACGGTAAGGCGCTGTTCCCTCCAGATTTCCCCCGCATCCCAAACAATCTCCCTTGCTTCAGGATCACATTCAGTGCAGATCTGGGGTACTGTGTTGCGAACCCCGCGATACAGGGCGCCGAGTATGCCAATTTTAAACTCTATGTCCTCCCCCATCTCTGTGCTCCTCTCTTGTTAGGACTGGATTTCCAGTGCAACCTCAGAAGCCTGACCCTGAAGTTCGGCGGACACGTACCTCCTCTCACCGTATGTAGCCTCGCAACCCTTCAGGTCAACCCTCCCTCGCTCTTCGCGAACCTCCCCTCCGACTGTAAACCCGTCGCCACCAGGAACAGGCAGTACAATGCCCAGGACAGGACTTTTATCAAGTCCGAGGTCCAGCGGCTCTTGAGGGAGGGGATCATCGAGGCCAGTAAGAGCCCCTGGAGAGCCCACGTGGTGGTCATCAGGACCGGGGAAAAGAACCGGATGGTTGTAGACTACAGCCAGACCGTAAATCGTTACACGCACCTCGATGCGTACCCCCTTCCCCACATAGCGGACATGGTTAATCAGATTGCACACGAGCAGGTTTTCTCCACGGTAGATCTGAAGTCCGCATACCACCAGCTTCCGATCTGCCCGGAAGTCCGCCACTACACTGCCTTTGAGGCAGATGGCCACCTCTTCCACTTCCTCAGGATCCCCTTCGGCGTCACCAATGGGGTCTCGGTATTCCAAAGTACGATGGACCGAATGGTTGACCAGTACGGGCTGCGGGCCATGTTCCCGTACTTGGATAACGTCACCATTTGCGGCCATGATCAGCAGGACCACAACGCTAACCTTCAGAAGTTCCTCCAAACCGCCCAAGCCCTCAAACTCACCTACAACAAGGAGAAATGCGTTTTCTGCACAACCCGACTAGCCATCCTCGGCTATGTCGTGGAAAACGGAGTCCTGGGGCCCGACCCCGACCGCAAGCGCCCCCTCCTGCAACTCCCCCTTCCCCACTGCCCCAAGGCCCTGAAAAGATGCCTGGGATTCTTTTCATATTATGTCCAGTGCGTCCCCAATTATGCGGATAAAGCCCGCCCACTTATCAAAGCCACCATCTTTCCCCTGACGACTGAGGCCCGCCTGGCCTTCAGCCGCATCAAGGCAGACTTTTCCAAGGCCGCGATGCATGCGGTGGACGGGTCCATCCCCTTCCAGGTGGAGAGCGATGCGCGGATGTCGCCCTGGCCGCTATCCTTAACCAGGCAGGCAGGCCGGCGCCTTCTTTTCCCGCCCCCTCAACGCCTCCAAGATTCGACACTCCTCTGTCAAAAAGGAAGCTCAAGCCATTGTGGAAGCTGTGCGGCATTGGAGGCACTACCTGGCCGGTAGGAGGTTCACCCTTGTCACCGACCAACGGTCGGTAGCCTTTATGTTCAGCAACACATAGCGGGGCAAGATCAAGAATGATAAAATCTTGAGGTGGAGAATCAAACTCTCCACCTATAATTACGATATCTTGTATCGTCCTGGGAAGCTCAATGAGCCCCCAGATGCCCTGTCCCGTGGCACTTGCGCCAGAGCGCAAGATGACCGACTTCGGGCCAGCCACAATGACCTCTGTCACCCGGGGTCACCTGGCTTCTCCACTTCACCAAGGCCCGCAACCTGCCCTACTCCACAGAGGAGGTCAGGGCCATGACCAGGGACTGCCAAGTCTGCGCAGCCGCACTTCTATCGGCCAGACAAGGCCCACCTGGTGAAGGCATTCCGCCCCTTTGAGCACCTCAGCGTCGATTTAAAAGGACCCCTCCCCTCCACTGACCGTAACGTGTATTTTCTCAACATCGTTGACGAGTACTCCCGTTTCCCCTTTGCCATCCCATGCCCCGACATGACCGCGGCCACTGTCATTAAGGCCCTGCACAGCATCTTCACCCTGTTCTGTTTCCCCACTTACGTCCACAGTGACCGGGGGTCCTTGTTTATGAGTGATGAGCTGCATCAGTACCTGCTCGGTAATGGCATTGCCTCGAGCAGGACTATCAGCTACAACCCGCGGGGAAACGGGCAGATGGAGAGGGAGAATGCAATGGAATGGAAGGCTGTCCTTCTGGCCCCACGGTCTAGAAATCTCCCGGTTTCCCGCTGGCAGGAGGTCCTCCCCGATGCGCTCCACTCCATTCGGTCGTTCCTCTGCACAGCCATGAACGAGACCCCTCACGACCGTCTATTTGTCTTCCCCAGAAAATCCACCTCCGGGGTCTCGCTTCCGTCCTGGCTGACAACACCGGGGCCTGTCCTCCTCCGTAAGCACGTGAGGAGCCATAAGTCCGGCCCCTGGTCGAGAGGGTCCAGCTCCAACATGCCAACCCTCAGTATGCCTACGTGGCACACCGCGACGGCCGATAAGATACAGTCTCCCTCCGGGATCTGGCACTCGCCGGTTCCCCAGCGACCATCACCTACCACCCCCACACACTGAACCCCGTCCCGCCCCTACATGGCCTACACCCCCCCTCCCCCCATCGCCGACCCACCGTGATGAAGCTCCAGACGACACGCTCCCGGAGTCAACAAGCCCAACAGCCGTGCCCGCAGCGACGAGTTCAACACCCGTGCCCGCAGCGAAGCCGGAGCTGAGGCGACCACAGCGAATGATGAAGGCGCCGGACAGACTCGATATGTGAGCCTACTTCGCCCCTGCTGGACTTCAATTTTTTAACAGGGGGTGAATGTGGTGAACATATTGCTGCTACAATTCACCACTGTATTGTATTATGTTAATGCCCTTGTGGGCTCCGCCTATGGCTCCACCCCCTCGGGGTTGGTATATAGATCTGCAGCCTGTAGGTGGCAGTCAGTACAGCGCAGTCGCAGGCAGGCAGAGATCTAGCTTATTAAAACCACTGTTCACTTCTACTAATCGTCTCGTGTGAATTGATGGTCGCATCACCTCCCACAAGTCCTGAAAGACGTGCTGTTAGGTGAATTGGATATTCTTAATTCTCCTTCTTGTGTACCCAAACAGGTGCCGGAATGTGGCAAATAGGGGCTTTTCGCAGTAACGTCATTGCAGTGTTAATGTAAGCCTACTTGTGACAATAATGATTATTATCTCATCTGAAAGGCAGCACTTATGATATTGCAGCACTCTCTCAGTACTGCACTGAATTATTGCTTGAGTTACATACTCAAGGCTCTGGTGTGAGGTTTGAACCTACAACCATCTGTCTCAGAGGTGAGAGTGCAGCCACTGTTGACACCAGCAAAGTAGGAACCTCGAAGTGGTCTTTTTTTAAATATAAATTTAGAGTACCCAATTCATTTTTTCCAATTAAGGGGCAATTTAGTGTGTCCAATCTACCTAGCTTGCACATTTTTGGGTTGTGGGGGCGAAACCCACGCAAACACAGGGAGAGTGTGCAAACTCCACACGGACAGTGACCCAGAGCCAGGATCGAACCTGGGACCTCGGCGCCGTGAGGCCGCAATGCTAACCCACTGCACCACCGTGCTGTCCCGTGGGCTTTTTAACATTTTGGTTTTAACAGCTCTTCCCGGAGACATGTGTTCCTATTTGAATGACTAATAATCCCGGAACATAGGTCACAGTCAGGAATACTACCAGATGTGCCCTCGAGACAGATCTATCCCCAAGTGGCCTCCATCAAATTTCTTTGCTCCATCACTTGTGGGTCTATGAGTGCCCTCGGGTTAAGAGAGCCAGATTTACCAAGGGCACAAATAAATTCTAGTACCCAAAATGAAAGAGAGTCAATAGAAAACTGAATTAGGACAATATGTGGTCTCCTCCATATTACAGTCTACCTTTTGTGAGCCGCTTACCATTCCCATGTAAGAACATCAAAAGCACCCTGGGGTTGACACATTGCTGACTTTCCAATTTTGTCCCACAGTTACACAGAGAACAATGGACTATTTTAAACAGACCGTAAATTCGGAGTGGATCGGTTTCCTCAGGGCCTTTCTGAAATACTCACATCTTTTTGTTCTGTGTGATTGCTTTATATTTTCTGAATATTAAGGAGTTAAGGAACCCCTCCCAATTTTCATTATTTGCGCAAGATTAAAAGGTGTTGCCATAACCACTCCAAGTGTAATATTTAAAATATCAGTTTACGTTATTTAAATATGCTGTGTTTTGGGGGATGTGGAACAAACTTCCACAAATTGGCGGAGATTAGCTGGCCCCAAACCAATGTTCGAGTCTGTCCACCAAGCCAACTACACACCCATGGTGACCGGATATACTGAGACACTTCGCCCGCTGTTGAAATTCTCTCACTACCTTTGTTACATCTACAATTAACTAATCCAGTCTGTTCTTCCATCGTCCACCCTCCATGACGTTGAGACCACCAAAATCTGCTGTATGTATCCTTATTCACATCAAGTTCAATTCACCCATTACATTGTCCTCCGGATAAGTAACATGATGATTTTCCAATTCTGGTGCGTGTTTTGAAACCATTCCATGGCTTCATCTCTCCCTATCTTTGTCACCTTCTCCAGCCTTCCAACCCACCGAGATCTCTGCGCTCCTCCAGTTCTGACATCCAGTGCGTCCCCGATACTGATCGCTCCACAATTGGTGGCCGTGCCTACGGCTGCCAAGGCCCGAATGGTGCCACTGATTGAGTAGGGTGGTGTCTCCTTGAATTCTTGCGTGCTGTGCAGCCAGATTTCTATTTCTCCAAGGAAAACATTCCCATTCTTTTAATAGAGAAAACAAAACCTCCCACAAAATTAGATCCCGATGAAAACATATGCGAGGCATTAGCACATGTCACTGTTTGGCAACAAAATGCAAGATAATTTGCCAATATTTTTGAAATCACAATTTTCAATGCCACAAAATTAAAGGGTTTCAGCGAGGAAGGGAAACAGGCAATTTTGTGGCTAGCATGGGACTCAAAGTTTCAAAATGTGATGTTGTTTATATTAGATGCGATTCTCTATAATTAGCTTCTGAGGACATAAATGCCAAAGCTCGGGAAAGGAACAAGGGGAAGATAAAAACAAACTCTGCATGTCGGTCAGCAATGTTTAACATTGCCGAAACTCTGAACTCAATCTGCACACAAGAGACTCAATGAAACAATGCTCACTGTTCATGATCTTCTCCCCTCGGTTAACAGAGAGTCAGTTACAGGGCCTTTCTGTAACGCACCCCACACAGAAGTCCTCCCTTTGTTCGGCTCCCAAAGACTATGCTTGGTTGCACAATGGTTTCATTGTAAAATTAAGGACAAATAAAAAAGTACTTTTGTTTGATAGAAGCTTGAGTGTAGCAGAAAGGGACTGTCCTGGGGGCAGCACAGTGGCGCAGTGGGTCCGTCCTGTTGCCTCATAGCGCCAAGGTCCCAGGTTCGATCCCGGCTCTGGGTCACTGTCCGTGTGGAGTTTGCACATTCTCCCCGTGTTTGCGTGGGTTTTGCCCCCACAACCCAAAGATGTGCAAGGTCGGTGGATTGAACATGCTAAATTGCCCCTTCATTGGAAAAAATATGAATTGGGTACACTAAATTTAATTTAAAAAAGAAGAAAGGGACTGTCCTTTATAAACTCTCTTAACTCCCAGAATTTTTTTTAAAAATCCGTAATGTGATGGATTACATTTCTAGATGAAGGGATCGAGTTTCTGATTTGGGTGCAATCACCATTCCAGATACAAAATTACTACTTTTCCAAATTGATTTCATGCTCCAGGTCTTTGCTCAAACTCATTTGCATGTTGTCAAACAAATTCCTTCATTGGCCAGTACCGTCAGGTGTCGATGTGTGCAAATTTACGAATCGATGTTTTGGAATGCAACCGTTAACTATTTTTTTAAAATTGAAATTTAAAAATTGGGGCAGCACGGTAGCACAGTGGTTAGCACTATGGCTTCACTGCGCCAGGGTCCCAGGTTCGATTCCCAGCTTAGGTCACTGTCTGCGGAGTCTACACGTTCTCCCCATCTGCGTGGGTTTCCTCCAGGTGCTCCGGTTTACTCCCACAGTCCAAGGACGTGCAGGTTAGGTGGATTGGCATTCCTAAATTGCCCTTAGGTTAGATAGGGTTACGGAGATTGGGTGGCGGTGTGGGCTTGGGTAGGGTGCTCTTTCCACGAGCTGGTGCAGACTCAATGGGCTGAATGGTCTCCTTCTGCACTGTAAATTCTATGAAAGTGCCCAAATCTTTTTTTCCCAATGAAAGGGCAATTTAGCATGGCCGATCCACCTACCCTGCATATCTTTGAGTTGTGGGGGTGAGACCCATGCAGTCACGGAAACCGTTTACTCTTTGCTTGCATTAAAATTATTTCTTGATATATTTAAGAATGGCAACCTCTTACAGTTTTATTAAAAAGCACTAAACAGGTTTGACACAAAAAACACACGTTTCCTTTTTTTAATAAATTTAGAATACCCAATTATTTGGACTGTGGGGGTGAGACCCATGCAGATACGGTGAGAATGTGTAATCTCCACACAGACAGAGAACTAGGGCCGGGATTGAACCTGGGACCTCGGCGCTGTGAGGCAGCAGTGCTAACCACTGCCCCTAAAAAAAATATGCATTTCTAATCCGGGCCTAGACTGTGATTAACCTGTGAGTAACCCGCTTTAAATAACTGCAAATTGTTTTTAAAAACTAAACTGAGCTATTTGATAGTTTTATGGGTGTTCAGCAGTCAGTTGCTTCGTAAACTAAATATTTTTGAATATTTAAAAGATTTTAAACGGTGCTGCAAAATGCCCTTGCTCCTATAAAGGAGCTTAATTATATAAATAGCCTTCTTAAAAGCCTTGAAACAGTTGCAATTAGCAGAAACTTGCCAATGTGAAAATGTCAACAGTTCTGTCGGATCAGAATAAAATTGCCTACGCATTTTGTTTCCCCTCTCTCATTTAGCTTTGCGTTGAGGGATAGAAAGGGTTGCTCTTTTCCTGGGTCTCCACTGTTCAACTCAAAATGTCTTCCCCCTTCATTTTACAGTCCTGTCAGAGTGGGAGGGCACTGAAACGCGGGACTGCCCTGATATCATCGCTTCTGCACCTCGATGAAAGTAACATTGTCTTTTTGGGGGGGCATGCGAGCAAAAATCAATCATCTCAAAAATCTTTCTGTCCTGCACAAGCCGCATTTGGACATGACTTCCCAGCACCCCACCCACCCAACTGTTTGGTAAAAATTCAGGCTCCGGTTACAAATTATAACCTGCGATATGGAGCAATGGACAAGGAAACAATGTCTGGGCGGCATAGCGGCACAGTGGTTAGCACTACTGCCTCACTGCGCTGAGGTCCCGGGTTCGATCCCGGCTCCAGGTCACTGTCTGTCTGGAGTTTGCACATTCTCCCCATGTCGGCGTGGGTCTCACCACCACAACCCAAAGACGTGCTGGTCGGTGGATTGGCCACACTAAATTGCCCCTTAATTGGGAAAAAAAGAATTGGGTATTCTAAATTTATTTTAAAAAGGGAACAATGTCTGAATGATAATACTGTTGCACTGAAAACAACAATGTATTGATTATGTGGAATGTGTACGCTGGTCCGGTTCTCTGCACCAAGAAGCAATAAATATAAAATAAAAGTATTTTTGCCTAAAACCTTACCAGAAAACTCAAATTGACACATGATTCTATGGAAGAGATCCTGCTCGCGGAATATGTGCACTGATTGAATTTAAGAACCTCATGGCATTGCTCATGACTGGACCGCCCGGGCAGCATGGTGGCGCAGTGGTAGCACTGCAGTCTCACGGCGCCGAGGTCCCAGGTTCGATCCCGGCTCTGGGTCACTGTCGGTGTGGAGTTTGCACATTCTCCCCGTGTTTGTGTGGGTTTCGCCCCCACAACCCAAAGATGTGCAGGGTAGGTGGATTGGCCACGCTAAATTGCCCCTTAATTGGAAAAAATGAATTGGGTACTCTAAATCTATAATTAAAAAAATGACTGGACTGCCAACATGGTGGATGTGCAGTGCCTTGAAGTGCCTCACGGCCCAATGTAAACCTTGGCTGGTTTGTGATGTAGGACAAGGCCAGCAGCGCGGGTTCAATTCCCGTAACAGCTGAGAATTCTGAATTCTCCCTCTGTGTACCCGAACAGGCGCCGGAATGTGGTGACGAGGGGCTTTTCACAGTAACTTCATTGCAGTGTTTATGTAAGCCTACTTGTGACAATAAAAAAAAAAGATTATTATTCTCTTTTTTATAATAATATAATAATCTTTATTGTCACAAGTAGACAGTGACCCAAGCTGGGAATCGAACCTGGAACTCTGGAGCTGTGAAGCAACAGTGCTAACCATAGTGCTACCTCGCTGCCCATTTTTACTCTCTCCCTACATTGCTAGTTGGAAATTTGGTCGCTGGTATCATTGTACAAGTGTCATGTGTTCAATGCCTCAATAAACTCACTGTTTCAACAAATAGGGGCTTGACAAAGATGAAATAGTTTTAATCATGGTTGAGAGGGGTGGGAGAACCTGCAAAAATCAGAAGAAGAACCAGATTGGCGAAAAAAACAGTTCAGCTGAAGCAGAAAATGCGAGCAAGTAGGATCAGAAAAATGAGAGATGGAGCAATTTAAGAAAGCTCTCCCAAAAGATTGCTGGCAGATGAAGTGTTACTGGAATGAACTAAATGAAGAGAGTTGACAATTCTGGAAATTGAGCGTGCAGTCTGGAAGAAGTGGCAAGATTTCATAATATTGAGGAGATGACTGAATTCATTTTCATCTAACCACTGCACCACAAAACCTCCTGCTTGAATCCTTGTCAAATAAATTCTTGGTGGCTTTTACCTACACTATACAAGTGCCATTCAGTGTTTTTTCTTGTTCTTACAGGGACATGGGTGTCATTGGCAAGGCCAGCATTTTCTGCCCATCCCTAATTAATGGTGAACTGGGTGACTTGCTCAGGCATCTCAGAGGGCACTTAAGAGTCAACCAGATGTCTGTGGATCTGGAGTCACATGTAGGTCAGAATGGGTAAGTGTAATGACTTAGACCAGGCCTTTGAGATTGGGCAATTGGAATACGAGTTCCCTGATTAATGGCACAATAAGGGAACCTCTTCTTTATCTCTAACAGGGACTGTCAGATCCTCTGCACTCCCAGTGTAGACAGCAAGCTGAACACACATGCTAGTACTGCTGTTGGTTTTATTAATAAAAGGGATCCTGGTGAAGGGACTTCTGCCTCTGTGGACATATTACAGTAAGGATGGTAGATTTCCTATCCCTAAAGGGCGTTAAGTGAACGAGGTTGGTTTTTACAACAATCGAGTGTTAGTTTCATGGTCAGTATTGCCAAGGTAGGGGGCACAATTCTCCCATCAGGAGTCTAAGTGCTGACGCCAGAGTGAAAACCGAAGTGCGCCGGGCCTTGGCGCACCGATCGCGGGCCAGACCCCATTTGAGGCCCCCCCCCCCCCGGTGCAGGAACCCCCCCTCCCACCCCCACAGGCTGCCCCCCCCCCCCAGCGTTCCCGCCGGCAGCGACCTGGTGTGGACGGCGCCGGTGGGAACCCGTCGTATTGGGCAGGCCGCTCAGCCCATCCGGGCCAGAGAATCGGCGCTCGCCCGTTGCAAACGGCAAGCGGCGATTCTCCCTGCGGCCAGCCGTGATTCTCGCCGCGCCGGTTTGGGGGGGGGGGGGGGAATCACGTGCGGGCATCGGGACAGCGTGGCGGGACATGCGCGACGCCCCGGCGATTCTCCCACCCGGCGTGGGAAGGAGAATTCCGCCCAGGATTCTATTCCTGCTCTATGAATTGAATTCAAATTTCACCAGCTGCGGTGGTGGGATTTGAACCCATGTCCCCAGATTACTCCTCCACTCAATGCTAGCAAAATTAAAGAGCTGGTCAATGACTTCAGAAAGCAAAGTACTGTACACACCCCTGTCAGCATCAATGGGGCCGAGGTGGAGAGGGTTAGCAGTTTCAAATTCCTAGGGGTACACATCTCCAAAACTCTGTCCTGGTCCACCCACGTCGGCGCTACCACCAAGAAAGCACAACAGCGCCTATACTTCCTCAGGAAACTAAGGAAATTTGGCATGTCTGCATTAACTCTTACCAACTTTTACAGATGCACCATAGAAAGCATCCTATCTGGCTGCATTACAGCCTGGTATGGCAACTGCTCGGCCCAAGACCGCAAGAAACTTCAGAGAGTCATGAACACAGCCCCAGTCCATCACACGAATCCACCTCTCATCCAGTTACTCCATCTACACCTCCCGCTGCCTGGGGAAAGCGGGCAGCATAATCAAAGACCCCTCCGACCCGGCTTACTCACTCTTCCAACTTCTTCCATCGGGCAGGAGATACAGAAGTCTGAGAACACGCACAAACAGACTCATAAACAGCTTCTTCCCCACTGTCACCAGACTCCTAAATGACCCTCTTATGGACTGACCTCATTAACACTACACCCTGTATGCTTCACCCGATGCCGGTGTTTATGCAGTTACATTGTGTACCTTGTGTTACCCTATTAAGTATTTTCTTTTATTTCCTTTTCTTTTCATGTACTTAATGATCTGTTGAGCTGCTCGCAGAAAAATACTTTTCACTGTACCTCGGTTCACGTGACAATAAACAAAATCCAAATCCAACGGAACTATCATTGCACCACCATTTCCTCACATAACGATGCTAGGAGTGTGAGGTAATCACTATATTAGCACAAGATTATCAACTTTACCATTTCTCTGAAACATGCAGTTCAGTGTTATTCATCTCGCTGCTGATTGACTTTGAGGATATGTTGATCTGCACTTTTGATCCACTTTCCAAAGCAATGACTGCCTCCAAACTCGGCCATATTCTCGACAATAAAAGGGGTTTGTTGGAAAGATGAACCAGGAAAAGAGGGTAGTTTTGACTTTGCTCAATTGTAATTTGCTGCTTAAATGCATTTAACTGGCGTCGGAATGTGGCGACTAGGGGCTTTTCACAGTAACTTCATTGAAGCCGACTTGTGACAATAAGTGATTATTATTATTATTATTATTAACCCATGGCTGGCTGCCTGAGAAGTGGCCTCAGGGCACTGCAGAAACCTTTCATCACTCCTCAAGGGTTACTTGAATTACTTTAATCAGCAAGCCGTGCAGGGCACAAAGATGAGATCAGTGCTCCTGAGCCCAAGGCTCAGCGCACTTGGCATTGAAGAGAACAAGCAGTACATAATGTGTAAAAGCACTGCAAGGCACCAGCTATGTGGCAATGGAGGCCCCTTTACAGTCCCTCGATTTCACAGCAATTGCGTTGCTATCATGGGCTTACGTTCCTAATGCCCTGGTGAAATGGTGTCCGAAAATACAAATCAGGAGCAGGAGTAAGCCTTTCAGCTTCTCCGATCCAGCTGTGCCATTTTATAAGGTTATGGCTGATCTGATTGTGGCCTCTGCTTTACTATCTGCTCTTTATACTCTGTGCCTCCCTTGTCCATCAGATATGAAGGGCCAATAAGACAGGTTATAATGAATTGGCAGTCCATTTTACATCTCTCTAATTTAATGGTGGTAAGCTTCAGCGTAAATCAAAATGGGGAGACACGTGATGTGGGCTGCGGACTCAATTTTGCCTGTTTCACACTACTCACAACGTCAACATTTAGCCCAAACACGTACTTCAACTACCTGTTAAAAGCAACGTAGGGCGCGATCTAACCACCTCGTCGCGTCTGACTGTAGGCTCGACGAGGCTGTGTCTCTCCCGAGACTTACGGACCTCGTTACACTTCGTGAGATCTAACAAGATCGATCTAAGCGCTGCGATTTGGATCGTGCCCAGATCTGTGGATTAAAGTGTGCTCTTAAGCTCACTTAAATATGTTCACGTTGGAGTTACCCAAGGCACTGGATCTGACAGCCCTACCTCGGAAACCCCGAGCGAGCGCCGTTTAGCACTGGGTTCCACAAATGTGGATCAGGCACACTGGCATTTGTTGGCTCTCCCAAGTGATTGAGGGTCCCTGGGTCGTCGGGCTCTGAGCAGGGTGATATCCTGGCACTCCCGATGCCACCCTGGCACTGTGACACTGCCAGCCCGGCACTGTGACACTGCCAGTCTGGCACTATGGCAGTGCTACCTGGTGCTACCCTGGCAATGCCAGGTGCCCGGGTGGCATCTTGCCCATGTCGGGGATCGGGCCAGAGGATCCCCTATCATATGAGGTGGAGTGCGGGGGGCTCGAGGAACCTCTCATTAGTAATGTGGGGCATTGGCGGGGTCCCGAGGACACGGAAGGAGGGGGGGGGGAGGGGGAGGGGGGTGTCCAGAGCCTCGATCTTTTCCTGCACTCACGAGCTCATTAGTGCAGGAAAGGAGCCTAAGTGCGGCCTCGGCGGAGCATTCCTCGCGAGGCCCAGAAATGAAACAGAGTCTGTGTGCCTGGGACTCACCCCCACAACCCAAAGATGTGCAGGGTAGGTGGATTGGCCACACTAGATAGCCCCTTACTTGAAAAAAAGAATCGGACACTTTAAATGTATTAAAAAAAGAAATGAAGCAGAGTTCCATTTAATAGCGAGGTCATTGTCGGCGCTGCAACCCCGGGGAAACATGTGGCAAGCCCCGGTGAAACACCCCAAAACGGGTCTGTTTGATTTCCGTTAAATCGTGTCCATAATGTATGTCTCATTGAAGACAAGCGCTCTTTAGAGTTGGCATGTATTTGCACTGAAGTCTCATTTTGTCACATGTGGTAAGAGGAAGACACCTTGAATGATGAAAGTAGGTGGAGCGAATCTTCATTGCAGACTTCATTTTGTCTCAGACCTCTGAAAGTTTTGATGAAAGCCTTTTTTTGTTAGATTTTACACTCGCAAGCACAGATTTTTATACTCACCACTGCCTCAAGCAGCAGAAAACATTATGATTGCTCCTTAAAATGTATTCCTGTCCTTTGACTGCCCATTTTGATGCCTTTACAAAGCTCACTAATGGATCGTGCAGTGATGTTCCTCGAAGGAAAAACCAGTGTGAGCCTTGGACAGGCGCAACTATCAATAAATGCCAGGCTTGCTGACAGTAGAAGTGCTCCATCTTTTAACACAGTTTTTAAAAACATTTTTAAAATAAATTTCGAGTAACCAATTCATTTTTTCCAATGAAGGGGCAATTTAATGTGGCCAATCCACCTACCCTGCACATCTTTGGGTTGTGGGGGCGAAACCCACGCAATCACTGAGAGAATGTGCAATCTCCACACGGACAGTGACCCAGGGCCGGGATCGAACCTGGGACCTTGGCGCCGTGAGGCAGCAGGGCTAACCCACTGCGCCACTGTGCTGCCTTTTAACACAGTTGATCTGCATCATTAGACCTGAGACTCTTTCTCAATCTTTCAGGCCCCTCAGAAATTGCTAATCAAAGTGATGGCTCGATTAAAAACCTGAAGAATAAAACACTAATCAAACTCTCGGTAGAGCAGACCAGGATGAGGCAAATTCCCTACCCTCTGGTAATTTGTGTGCGTTTGCTTTGTGTACCTACTCTTGCCAGGAGATGAACTGGATCTGATGTTGAATTGAGGTCGTTATTAAAAAAACGATGCCTAAACAACAGCCACCTGTGAGTTTATGAATGCGCAATACTTTGCATTGGTTGCATGCTTGGTATTGGATGCTTGCAATATTTAAAAGGCCACAGGTCAAAGGCATTGGTAATGGCAGCCAAACAGACTGTGCTGGCATAAACCAGGTTAGACCTGTGCAGTTTGGGGCGGCACGGTGGCGGAGTGCTTAGCATTGCTGCCTCACAGCAGCTGAGGACTCGGGTTCGATCCCGGCCCCAGGTTACTGTCCGTGTGGAGTTAGCGCATTCTCCCCGTGTCTGCGTGGGTCTCACCCCCAGGACCTAAAGATGTGCAGGGTAGTTGGATTGGCCACGCTAAATTGCCCCTTAATTCGAAAAAAATAATCGGGTACTCTAAAATTTATATATTAAAAAAAACCTGTGCAGTTAGAAAGCTGAACAACAATGTCATACACACTTCCTCTGTAACATTCCATCAGTAAATTGCGGTTCGGGGGCATCGTACGGCTGACATGACAAAGCCTGGCGAGGTTTCAATTCAATGATCGCAGCCAGTTTGCAGACACACCAAATTTCTTCCTCGTGCCTTCGCTGGATGTGAGGGTACATTTTCAGGCAACCCCTTACTCTTGCCGCCAACTCCATTCAGACTGCTAATCACTGGAGGATCCCCCCCTCCACTCCCCACCCCGTACCAGCAGGAACCCTGTTGCCTGTAGCCCATCTGGAATGAAGCCAAGCAGCTGAACTGACTTGCTCCAATTGCTCCAACACTTCACCAACCCGTCAACAACACCCAACTGGGAATTCAGGCTGGGGACTCCAGGCACCCATTTCAAGGCCTACATCTTCCATACCTTGAATTTCTAACTTAAATTCCAGTCGTACAAAATTCTGCGTGGCATATTTTAAGTCGTAAAAGTTACTCCCTCCTGTTTACAAGGGAGCAATCCTGCTCCTCAACATCTGTTGCCAATAAAAAAGAAAGTTGTTTTTCATGTAAATATTTACAGATGGCTTCGATGCCCTCCATCCCTCTGTCAAGAATATTCCACCGATGACAACAACAACTATAAGTAGACCCTAAGCTGAGCCATATTCGACCCTGTGTTGGGAATGTTTAACTTCATTTTTTTATAGGTATACCTCTGTTTTGCACTCATTTATAGCCAGTGTGCATAAAACAAGGCGCAATCAGGTTACGGTCTACGTAGTCTACATGTGTGCCCTAAGATTGTCAACTGTGATTAAATGTAATGCTGGAGCTTTCATCCTATGACAGGTCCCCTCGATGCAGCCATTATTCGACCAACACACACAATCTTGTTTTCTTACATCCGTTGGAAAGCAAAAGGACTCATTACTCAATTCTTTGATGCTTGACTATCAAACAAACAGCCTGTCCCCTCATTTTTAATATTTTTATATCCAGTAAAGATAAATGTTCAAGGAAAATGGCAAGAGGACCCCTATGTCCTGATGAGTTTCCTCCAGGTTTGCACACAAGTGTCCTGACGATTGATCCTGAATTCCGCGAAAATCTAGGCCAATCCTGGAGGGTTTGCAGCCCTAAGATTTGGGTGGCGAGTCGGTATGATTTTGCTCTGATTGAATACATAGAGACCAGTGCACACAGATCCCTCTCCCTGACCAGCAATGGCAAAGCGGCTTACATTACCTTTCACTAATGCACACATTGCTAAAATTGAGTTTCAGTGCATTGAACGAAGAATAAACACACCAGGGAGAGGGATATTCTGTAGGCATTTGTGGAAGCATGCTTCAGCTATGCAGGCAGGCGAGGGAATAGGCCTTTAAGAATCAGAGCTGCTTTGTCCCTCGGGTTCACACATTGCACCCTGGTGTTCTGGAGTTGCGTCAACTGGCAGTGTGTGACACTTGTTGATAGTGATAGGAATTTCTCAGCCTAGCTGACTGTGTCGCAGTTAGACCTATTGAAAATACAAACTGTGGGCCTGGGATTTGCAATTTGCCCATGCAAATTGAATTCTGATTAAATTTGCAGCAATTAGCAGAAAAGGGCAAATGGGTGAGTTCAACTAAAATTAAGTTACTTCACATCGTTTGCAGGACATATTTAATCTGAAAGCTGGACCAATTTGTATACTTCAGTTCAACTCTAACCTGTTACAGAGCCCAATATACTTTACTACGAACCATAAAGTGATGAGTTCACTGCCCGAAGGTCCCTCTTACTAATGGCTGGTGAGGAAAATCAACATAAATGCCTTTCTAGCATAGTAGGGAGCACCCTGGAAACTGGAGCTAAAACACATTGCTAATGGTGGGCTGTAAGAGCTTCTTGGTTCATCTGCCTGCACTCATCCCAACCTAGGAGTGTTTTGTGCAGAAATGGGAAGAGTTTTAATCACCAGAATCAAATTCCACCTCCAACCAGCATTAAAAATAGGACGGGTCGTTTCAAAAAAAGGCCTTTCAACAAGCCTTTCCAGACTGCAGCGTCTGCCATTTCAAGCTCTCCTCTGCTGCAAGAACAAAGTCTCAGAGAACCTTGTATTCATGGGGCTGGATTCTCCGATTCTGGGGCTACGTCCCCAAGCCAACGAGGGAACGGTGGCATTTTGCGCCAGAAAAAATGGCGTAAAACGGCCACTGATTCCCCATTTTGCTGGGGGCTAGCATGCCGGCAGCGTAGAGCACCCAGCTCTAGCTGCTGATACGGCCCAGAGAATTGCCGGGTCCGTGGTAGTGCATGCGCACGGCGGCAGCCTGTAGCAGCTGCGCCATACTACATGGCGGAGGCTGCTCGCGGACCCGACCCGCGAAATAGTGCTCCCCCTTTGGCTGGCTCGCGTGCCCAGATCACCCACCCCCCACCATGCCCCCTGACTGGGGCGGCGCTGGACTGAGTCCGCAGCCGCCACGCCGGGTTCCCGATGGATGAGACCACACGTGACCGACGCCGTCGGAAACTCGGCCGGTCGGGGGCGGAGCATCAGGTGGTGGGTTTCAGGCAATGTCCTGAGGCCGTCGATATGTGGCATGACGTACTCGCAGAGTACACCACTTTGGACGGGGCGGCGCATCGCAAAATCGGCGCCGCCCCCGATTTGGTCGGGAACTATGAATCTCCGGCCAATTGCTGAATGCGATTTCGACGTCGGAGCCCGGAGAATCCAGCCCATGATCTCTTATCAAAATTCTTTTAACTGACCAAAAATAACAGCAAAGGCCAAACTTTTTGCATTATTATTATTATCATTATTATTATTGCTCGTGATTGAAATTGCTGCAGGCTGACAATATTTTGGTGATAAATGCAGTTCTGAAGAAATTGGGAATGTTTGGTGCTGACATTGGGAAGGGTTATCCTCATGCATCTTGATGAGCATCAAAAATAGGAATAACCATTTCTGAAAATGCATCTCTGGTCAGTCGGTGCACAACATCGCTTTTGCATACAAATGCCACATGTGTCAAAGAAGAAGGAACAAGAGAGCATAGGAACAGGCCCTTCGACTCTCCAAGCCTGTACTGGACATGATACTTGGCCAAAACCCTCATAATAATAATCAATAATCTTTATTGTCACAAGTCGGCTTACATTAACACTGCAATGAAGCTACTGTGAAAAGCCCTAGTCGCCACATTCCGGCGCCTGTTCGGGTACACAGAAGGAGAATTCAGAATGTCCAAGTCACCTAACAGCACGTCTTTTGGGACTTGTGGGAGGAAACCAGAGCACTCGGAGGAAACCCACGCAGACACAGGGAAACGTGCAGATTCCCCACAGACAGTGACCCAAGCCAGGAATCGAACCTGAGACCCTGGCGCTCTGAAGCAACAGTGCCAACCACTGTGCTACCATGCAGCACTTTCCTTGTGCCATATCCTCTATACCCATCCTATCCATGTGTTTGTCAAGATGCCTTTTGAACGCCTTTAATGCATCTGTTTCCACAACCTCCCCTGGCAACGCGTTCAAGGCACTCATCACCCTCTGTGTAAAAACCCACCTCGCACATCTCCTCTTACGGAATCTTTGACAAGGCTCATGTAACATTGGCCACGATAATAGAAGAGGAAGAAATATCCTTTTTTTATCTCTCTTACTTTTCCATTGGGTTTGTTTTGTGGTCTGTGTATTGATCCGGGCTCTCACCTCCCCCCGCCCCCACACCTACCCCAGCAATCAACATCACACCAAACCAGCACTCACATAAAAGCAGCATTTAAAACTCAAGGCTTTCATTCGAGCAAGCTACATTCTTTTTTTAAAATGAAGAAAGCTGAGCAAAAATATTTCATCTTTTAAAAGGTAAGTGAATCTAAAATAAATATTATTTAGGTGAATGTTTTGTCTTTCTGAATGTAATTCTTTCTGTAACTCTCTAATATCAGGAGTCTTGCATATTGTTATTTTAGGGACATGAGAAGGGTTCGAAAGCTTTTGGTTTACTTTGAGAAGAAAGCCTAAACTAAATAAAACAATATTTTCTCTTATAAATTTAAATTGAGAGTAAATTAGAAAAAACACCGGAAAATGAAACCAAATGCACTTTGAGGATGCCAAGTCCAAACTGAGCTGAGTTAGATAGAACTGAATTCATTTTTTTGGAAAATATTTTTATTAAACATTTTTTTGATAAGTACAGAAAATAAAATATGAAAGAAGAAACCCAAAGAAACAACAACCCCCCCCCGCCCCCCACCGACCCCGGAACCCAGATGACGGTGACTAGCTCTTTAAATTACAGGATGAACGGCTGCCATCTTTTGTAGAACCCCTCAACCCCACCCCTTCTGGTATACTTAATTTTCTCAAGGTGTAGAAACTCCATATGATCTCCCAGCCATACTGAGTGGTGCACTATCAATTACGACGAGACGAGAGTAGGGAGTAATCAAGGCTTTATTACACAGAGATGTGTGGCCTCCTGCAGCTGCTGCTGAAATGGCTGCAGTTTGGAGAGCACATACATTTATACTCCGCCTACTGGGCGGAGCCAGCAGGCAGGGATCTACCCCCATACCTGTAGTACAGGGGCCTTACTGTAATACCCTCGTATGCAGTGCAGGATATGCAATATAATACAACAGTGGTGACTACCACACTGAGGCATTGAGGGAGAAGCTGACCTCCACTCCAACAGCACCCACCTGTGAGGCGAATGCTAAGATATCTGCCCCCGCATCTGTCTGCAGCTCCGGCAGATCTGACACCCTAAATATGACCCCGAGGCGACTAAGCTCCAATTCCATTTGCAGCCATGGTGCTGAAGAATGAAACCCAGAATCTCGCCAGTTCAGGAAATGCCCAGAACATATGCACACGGCTTACCGGGCCCCTCCCACAGCGCTCACACTTATCCTTCACCCCCTCAAACAGCCGACTCATCCTAAGCCTTGTTAAATGCGTCCGGAGTTTCACCTTTTAACTGCATACACCCAATATGGGCGGCACAGTATGGCAGTGATTAGCACAGCTGCCTCATGGCGTTGAAGACCTAGGGTTGACCCCGGCTCCGGGTCACTGTTCGGGTGGAGTTTGCACATTCTCCCCTTGTCTGCGTGGGTCTGACGCCCACAACCCAAACCAAAAAGATGTGCAGGTAGGTGAATTGGCCATGCTAAATTGCCCCTTAATTGGAAAAAAACGCAATTGGATACTCAAAATTTATATTTAAAAACTGTACAAGCCCAAGTCTCGCGCACGATGAATGGCGTTCACCCTTCACAGGGCTTCACACCCACCCCGTCCTCCAATTCCGGCCCCAACACCTCCTTCCACTTGGCCTGAACCCATGGGTGCAGCATCCTCCGCCAAGATCCACCCATAAAACATACTCTCCTTGATCCGCGAGCGACAGAACCCTTTCCAGCAGCGGCAATGGTGGCACAAATAGGAATATCAGGAAGACATTCCTCGCAAAGTCCCAAACCTGCAAGATGACTAAAGTGTTCCAACTGTGAAAGCCCAAACTTCTCCGACAGCTCTTCTAAACTCGTGAAGTGTCCCTCCACCCCCTTGTCCTCCCAACCTCTAAACCTGGCATCCAGCCTTTCCTGCTCGAACAGGTGATTGACACAAATCAGAGCCAACTTCGACACTGCTCCCAATTTAAAGTGCTGCCAAAATTGTCTCCATATTTTCAATGTAGCGACCACCATTGGATTACCCAAATATTTGACTGGAGAGAATGGAAGCGAGGCCATCGCCAATGCCCGCAGCCCGACCCCCTCCATGAACTTGACTCTGTCTTTAGCCAAACTGCCTCCTGGTCCCCGCACCAGCATTGAACTCAATTCAATGTGATGCTGGAGACAGGAGGGGAACACAGAACTCAGACACAGAAGTGCTCAATAGACTTGGAGAAGATCACCAAAGGGGAATGTAGCAATGAAATTCCCTGTAAGTTAAGCAAATATATTGCCTAAAGCAGAATGATAATTTGTGGTGATTGTCCCTTTAAGGGCTACACAGAAGAGGAGTGGTGGATTGGGGGACCAATTGGGAGTGAGAGTGGGTTATCACACCAGGGGGAGGACTCCTCTCTTGGGCAGAAGATGTGCAGGGGACCAAAGTTGGCTGATTAATAAATACCTTTTGTGTTTCTAATAAAGTGTGTGAAAGTGCATCATTATAAGTGGCAAAAGAAGAATTTGAAAAAGATTGAACTACCCAGAAGAATGGGGAGCCTATAGCTGTTTTTTATTCTTTTAACAATAATAATCTTTTTAGTTCCACAAGTAGGCTTACATTTACACTGCTGTGAATCCCCTAGTACGAAGTCTTACAACACCTTCCTCAGGTGAATCAAGGAGCAGCGCTCCGAAAGCTAGTGACATCGAAACAAACCTGTTGGACTTTAACCTGGTGTTGTAGGACTTCGTACTGTGCTCACCCCAGTCCAACGCCGGCATTTCCACATCGTGAATCCCCTAGTCACCACACACGGGAGGCTGTTCGGGTACACAGAGGCAGAATTCAGAATGTCCAATTCACCTAACAGCACATCTTTCGGGACTTGTGGGAGGAAACCGGAGCACCCGGAGGAACCTCACACAGATACGGGGAGAATGTGCAGTCTCCGCAGACAGTTACTGTGGTAGTATGCATTAGGGGTCATGTGGGACTGTGAAGCCGTGATGCTATTGGCTGACAGATCCCGGGTCCTGGTTGGCTGTTGATCCCTAGCTCCGCCCTGAAGGCAGAGTATAAGAACCCGGGCTTCTCCCCGCAGCTCCAGTCTGTTGCTGAACTGCGGGGAACATGTCACGCTTAATAAAGCCTCATCGACTTCATCTCTATTCGTCTCTCTCGTAAGTCATTGTGCGCTACAATTTATTAAGCGTGCTTAAAGGACTATGGAGCTCAGGATCGCCCCGGAATGCCTGCGGATCAGCCCCCACGCAGTGAGCTCAGCAGCAGTTTTTAAACACTGGCAGGCTTGTTTCGAAGGCTACCTCCGAACGGCCCCCGGCTGGATCACAGAAGACCAGAAACTACAGGTCCTGCACTCAAGGGTAAGCCCGGAAATTTACCCTCTCATAGAAGACGCAGAGGATTTCCCGACGGTGCTCGCAGCACTAAAGAGCGTCTACGTTCGCTCAGTGAACCAGGTCAACGCACGCTACCAACTCGCAACGAGACGGCAAAGTCCCGGAGAATCGCTAGAGGAGTTCTACGCCGCGCTGCTAATTTTGGGACGGGGCTGCGGCTGCCCGCCGGTAAACGCGGCTGAACACACGGACATGTTAATTCGTGATGCGTTTGTGGCAGGTATGAACTCTCCCCAAATCTGCCAAAGACTTTTAGAAAAAGAGTCGCTAGGACTCTCAGAGGCACGGGCCATCGCAGCTTCCCTAGATGTGGCCTCGCAAAACGCCCGCGCCTACTGCCCCGACCGCGCGGCAGCCCCTTGGGCTCCGTGGACCCCCGTCGCGACAAACCCCCCCCCCTCCCTCACAGGCTTGCGCGGTTAAGACGCCAGATCATCTCGGGGGGGCCATTTTGCGGCTGTGTGCCGGTCCCGGGGGGTCGCCGCTGTCCCCGGAGAAGAAAGAGTCCAGCGCATCCCAAACAATCCCCAACCCCCCCAGCGCCCCAGGTGCAACCCGCGGGCGCCGCCATTTTGGGTCCCGGCCACCACGAGGGGAGGATGGGCGCCGCCATCTTGTGACCCCCCAGCCATGTGCGATGCATGGGGGCGGCCATTTTGTCCACCACCGACCACGTGCGATCAGTGGGGGCGGCCATTTTCTCCACCCCAGGCCGCGTGCGATTCATGGACGCCGCCATCTTGGATGACAACAATGGACCCCAGCATCGACGACTCCACGGGGTCCGAAGAAGACGCTGAGACACTACGACCACATCTGGCCTCGGTGACGCTGGATCAAGCACGGCCCCGGACGCTCCAGACGACGACAACAACGGTGCTGATCAACGGACACGAGACACCATGCCTGATCGACTCAGGGAGCACCGAAAGCTTCATCCACCCCGACACGGTAAGACGCTGTTTTTTGACCATCCGTCCCAGTACGCAAAAGATTTCCCTAGCTGCAGGATCCCACTCCGTAGAGATCAAAGGGTTCTGCATAGTGACCCTAACGGTGCAAGGAAGGGAGTTTAAAAACTACAGGTTCTACGTCCTTCCCCAACTCTGCGCGCCCACATTACTGGGATTAGATTTCCAGTGCAACCTGCAGAGCCTAACGTTTCAATTCGGCGGCCCAATACCCCCACTCACTATCTGCGGCCTCGCAACCCTCAAAGCTGAACCGCCACCCTTGTTTGCAAACCTCACCCCGGATTGCAAACCCGTCGCCACTAGGAGCAGACGGTACAGCGCCCAGGACCGGACATTTATCCGGTCCGAAGTCCAGCGGTTGCTGAAGGAAGGCATAATCCAGGCCAGCAATAGTCCCTGGAGAGCACAGGTGGTAGTAGTAAAGACCGGGGAGAAGCAAAGGATGGTCATAGACTATAGCCAGACCATCAACAGGTACACACAGCTAGATGCGTACCCTCTCCCCCGCATATCCGACATGGTAAATCGGATTGCCCAATATAAGGTCTTCTCCACCGTGGACCTCATGTCCGCCTATCACCAGCTCCCCATTCGCCCAAGTGACCGCAAGTACACAGCCTTCGAGGCAGATGGGCGACTATACCACTTCCTAAGGGTCCCATTTGGCGTCACAAACGGGGTCTCGGTCTTCCAACGGGAGATGGACCGAATGGTTGATCAACATGGGTTACAGGCCACGTTCCCGTATCTCGACAACGTAACCATCTGCGGCCACGATCAGCAGGACCACGACCAACCTCCAAAAATTTCTCCAGACCGCAAACGCCTTGAACCTCACATACAACGAGGACAAGTGTGTGTTTAGCACAAACCGGCTGGCCATCCTGGGATACGTAGTGCGCAATGGGATAATAGGCCCCGACCCCGAACGCATGCGCCCCCTTATGGAATTTCCCCTCCCTCACTGCTCCAAAGCCCTGAAACGCTGCCTGGGTTTTTTTTCATATTACGCCCAGTGGGTCCCCCAGTATGCAGACAAGGCCCGCCCACTAATACAGGCTACTACCTTCCCCCTGTCGACAGAGGCTCGCCAGGCCTTCAGCCGCATCAAAGCGGATATCGCAAAGGCCACGATGCGCGCCATCGACGAGTCCCTCCCCTTACAGGTCGAGAGCGACGCCTCCGATGTAGCTCTAGCGGCCACCCTTAACCAAGCGGGCAGACCCGTGGCCTTCTTCTCCCGAACCCTCCACGCCTCAGAAATCCGCCACTCCTCAGTGGAAAAGGAAGCCCAAGCCATAGTGGAAGCTGTGCGACATTGGAGGAATTACCTGGCCGGCAGGAGATTCACTCTCCTCACTGACCAACAGTCGATAGCTTTCATGTTCGATAATGCACAGCGGGGCAAAATTAAAAATGACAAGATCTTAAGGTGGAGGATCGAGCTCTCCACCTTCAACTACGAGATCTTGTACCGTCCCGGAAAGCTGAACGAGCCGTCCGATGCCCTATCCCGCGGCACATGTGCCAACGCACAAATATACCGTCTCCAAACCCTCCACGAGGACCTCTGCCACCCGGGGGTCACTCGGTTCTACCATTTTATAAAGTCCCGCAACCTCCCCTACTCTGTGGAGGAGGTCCGTACAGTCACCAGGAACTGCCACATCTGCGCAGAGTGCAAACCGCACTTTTTCAGGCCAGATAGAGCACACCTGATCAAGGCTTCCCGCCCCTTTGAACGCCTCAGTCTGGATTTCAAAGGGCCCCTCCCCTCCACCGATCGCAACACATACTTCCTGAACGTGGTGGACGAGTACTCCCGTTTCCCTTTCGCCATCCCCTGCCCCGACATGACAGCGGCCACAGTTATTAAAGCCCTTAGCACCATATTCACACTGTTCGGTTGCCCCGCATATATCCATAGCGACAGGGGGTCCTCCTTCATGAGTGACGAGCTGCGCCAGTTCCTGCTCAGCAAGGGCATAGCCTCGAGCAGGACGACCAGCTACAACCCCCGGGGGAACGGGCAAGTAGAGAGGGAGAACGGCACGGTCTGGAAGACCGTCCTACTGGCCCTACGGTCCAGGGATCTCCCAGTTTCACGGTGGCAGGAGGTCCTCCCGGACGCTCTCCACTCCATCCGGTCGCTGCTGTGTACCACCACTAACCAAACGCCTCATGAGCGCCTCCTTGTCTTCCCCAGGAAGTCCTCCTCCGGAACGTCGCTGCCGACCTGGCTGGCGGCCCCAGGACCCATCTTGCTCCGGAAACATGTGCGGGCGCACAAGTCGGACCCGTTGGTCGAGAGGGTTCATCTCCTCCACGCGAACCCGCAGTACGCCTACGTGGCGTACCCTGACGGCCGACAGGACACGGTCTCCCTGCGAGACCTGGCGCCCACCGGCAACACGCACACCCCCCCCGACACCGATCACCCCCTCCCTGCCACCGGCGCACCCCGCAACCGCCCCCTTCCCAGGAGGATCGGTCCTCCTCCCATGTCCGACCAGGAGTGAAACAGAAGCAGACACCGAAAAGCTCCCGGAGACGACAACGCTGGAACAAGCACCTGCACCACCACCGGGGCTGAGGCGATCGACAAGGAAGACCAGACCGCCCGCTCGACCTGTGGCATCGGTGTAACACAAGAATGTTGTTGGACTGTAACGAGAATGTTCTTTTTCCTCTTACGAATATTGTAAATAGTTCACAAACCCTGTACATAGCCCAATGTAGGGCAAAGTGTAGGGCATTGAAAGGACACGCCAAAAAATTTTATCCTCCCAGGACCAGCCTTGTAAACCCCTACCACCATGCGAAGCACCACCCCGCCGGGTTCATTTTTAACAAGGGGTGAATGTAGTAGTATGTATTTGGGGTCATGTGGGACTGTGAAGCCGTGATGCTATTGGCTGAAAGATCCCGGGTCCTGATTGGCTGTTGATCCCTAGCTCCGCCCTGAAGGCGGAGTATAAGAACCCGGGCTTCTCCCCGCAGCTCCAGTCTGTTGCTGAACTGCGGGGAACAAATCACGCTTAATAAAGCCTCATTGACTTCATCTCTATTCGTCTCTCTCGTAAGTCATTGTGCGCTACAGTTACCAAAGCCGGGAATCGAACCAGGGACCCTGGCACTGTGAAGCAACCGTGCTAACCACTGTGCCATTGTGTTATCCTTTACGGATTGTGTGCATTGCTGGCTAGTCCAGCGTTTATTGCCCATCTCCAACCGCCTTTGAGAAAGTGGTGATGGGGGACTCTGCCCCCCCGCCTTCCTGAGGGTTCTGAAGAATCTGACCGAGAACCTGCCACAGAAGCTGCTGGAGACGCGGCCGGGTGAGCCTCAGCCCAGCTCAGATCAGCTCAATCCGCCCCCCACCCCCCCCCAACCACAATCCACTCCCAAACCCAACCACCCCCCCAAACCCAACACCCTCCCAAACCCAACCCCCCCCAAACCCAACCCCCCCCCCCCAAATCCAACACCACCCTCAAACCGTCATCCCCCAATAAATTTTAAAAAAAAAATAATGTGGTGATGAACCACTTTCATGAACTGCTGCAGGCCATGTGACATAGGTACACCCACAGTGCTGTTAGGGAGGAAGTTGCAGGAATCTGTCCCACCAACAGTGAAAGAACGTTGATATAGTTCCATTCAGCATGGTATTTGACTTGGAGTGAAACGTGCAGGTGGTCCAATGTTCCCATGCATCTGTTGCCCTTGCCCTTTGAAGTGGGAGAGCTCACTGGTTATGAAGGTGCTGCTGAAAGAGCCTTGATAAGTTGCTGCAGTGCATCTTGTAGATAAGACACATAGCTGCCACTGTGTGTCGGTGGTGGAGAGATTGAACATTGAAGTTGGTGGATGGTGGTTCCGTGTTGCTTTCTCCATGGCAACGTCTTGGCCAATCAATTGACTTGCCAACCAATCAGCACCCTTTCCTCCAGTAATATAAATTGTTGTGATTGTTTTAAATTTGGCAATCTTTTTTTAAAAATAAATTTAGAATACCCTATTTGTTTTCCCAATTAAGGGGCAATTTAGCGTGGCCAATCCATCTAACCAGCACATCTTTGGCTTGTGGGGGCGAAACCCACACAGACTCGGGGAGAATGTGCAAACTCCACATGGACAGTGACCCAGGGCCGGGATCGAACCCAGGTCCTCAACGTCATAGGCAGCAGTGCTAACCACTGTGCAACCGTGCTGCCCACCTCATGAGTCCTCAAAGCCAACAAAACACGCTTGACGTCTAGTCACTGTTGCAAGGATGCGGCAGGCAAATTTGCACAGAGGATATGCTGAGATCAATGGATAATTGTTGAGTGAGAAGCTGCGGCGATCTAGGGAAGAGCAGCGATCAAAAGACAGAGTTGGGAAGCATACCACACTGTTGGTTAGAAATAATATTTTCGCAGGTCTTTCAAAATAATTTAAAGGTAAGTGTAATTACAGTTTTTGCACTGATTTGGGTGTCCTTGCCGCAAAGGATCACTTCTTGAGACCAGGTGATGAAGGACCTTCCCCGCTGAATTGCGATACAGAACAGAACCCCAGCAAACAGATACCAACCGGCATGTCACAAGCTGTGAGAATGGAATTCTGAACCAGCTTCATGAAGACTATTATGAGCAAGGAATTCTGTCCATGCATGCCTGCCTGAGTGTATCTTCACAGGCACAGATGGAAACTGGTGCGCAGTATGCCCACTTCTACCTGGGTGTCACACCTTTTTGCCAGCATACCAGAAGCTGGATCATTGATTGCCTCCTTGGTGACCCTGCAGAATGCTGACAGCCTGAACAGCCATGGAAGGTATGACTGCAGAGACCAAACCTACTCTGGCCTAATGTCCACTCATGACTTTGACCTTCCAGGATATATATACCCATAACATGCTGCAGACAGTGAAGAAGGAAATTGTTGAGCTTCCCCCTTCATTAGATACAAGTTCTCCATGTTTCAGAGCAGTACGGTGGCACAGTGGATAGCACTGCTGCCTCACGGCGCCAAGGTCCCAGGTTCCGTCCCGGATCTGGGTCACTGTCCGTGTGGAGTTTGCACATTCTCCCTGTGGTTTTTAAAAATAAATTTAGAGTACCCAATTCATTTTTCCAATTAAGGGGCAATTTAGCATGGCCAATCTACCTACCCTGCACATCTTTTGGCTGTGGGGGGCGAAACCCACGCAAACATGGGGAGAATGTGCAAACTGCACACGGACAGTGACCCAGAGCCGGGATCGAACCTGGGACCTCAGCGCTGTGAGACTGCAGTGCTACCACTGTGCCACCGTGCTGCCCATTCTCCCCCTGTTTGCATGGGTTTCGCCCCCACACCCCAAAAATGTGCATGGTCGGCTGATTGGTCACGTTAAGTTGCCCCTTAATTGGTAAAAAAAAATGAATTGGGTACTTTAAATTTAATTTAGAAAAAAAAGTTTGCCATGTTTCACAGCCAGATCGCTAAGTGCACAGAACACAAGCTTTAGAAACCATCAGCTTGGCTCGCAGGATCAGTTTGATGTATGCTTCTCAAGTCAGCCATAGGTGGCAGCTGCTTTCTCTATACGTGTAGTAATTTCTGCATCGAGGGGCTGTCAACGTGGAGGCAAAGTAGCAGGGATTTGTTCACCATTTCCTGCGGGGTATGATTAGGGCAGAGATACAACACCTTGCCTCATGACCAGGGTTTTCCTGATGCTCGTAGTCAGGGAAAACAAGCTACATGCATGGGAGAGGCACTCCCATGAGCCTTTGCAGTTGAGTTCCTGTGTGGGCAGTGAGCACAGCTTCGTCAGTGTAGAGGAGTTCCCTGATCAAGACGGGATTTGTATTTGCTTCCAGTCCTGACAATTTGTCCAGCTTCCTGTTTGACAAGATAGACTCATTCCCTACCTGCACAACCACAGGGAAGCCAAAGGTCAGGAGCGTGGAAATGAAGATGCAAACAGATACCTGTATATTAATTTCTTCATTCTAGTTAAGGCATGCAGACTACCAATTTAATAGATGGAACAGGAGATTATTAAAGTAATTTTGCATTCTGAAATTTCAGTGGCTTCGGGAGCTTAGTAACCATCACGTTCCACACATCATTCAATTATCTCACTCTGTTTTCCAACTTATATTCCTCTAACATTCAATTCCATTCATTCCAGATGCTTGCTATTCATTTTGAAAGAATTATCTGTTTCATCTGCGACTCTACTCCATATCCGACTACTTTTCGCAGCAAAAGGAAAACAGTGATAATTCATAACATTACTCTGGCACAGCAGTGAAACTAAAATCAAAAAATAACATTTGGAACACAGAAACTCAGGAAGAATTGGAGCCTCGCTTAGTTGACCCGGGCTAATGTAACGCACATACTCATGCACAATGGAACAGTCACCCAGGGATCAAGTGGTAGATAAATAGGATAGGTCCTTTTAATTCCAAGCTGGGTTACTGGAATCTGCTTCTGGAATCACTGCTACCATCCTCATAAGGGTTAGCCACAAATCAATTCCATTTTTAACTGTTTCTCCAGGATTACTCTTCCGCCTTTGCACTCAGCTTGTTTTTAACAAAACTGAGAGGAAAGTGCCTGTTTCAACCTGGTCAAAGCCTCTAACTCACATCTAAAGCTGACAAGAAGGTCAGGGTAGAGTAAAATTAATCAAGCCCTTGTTAAGAATTAACTAATCTCTGTTGACAAAGTGAATTACCAGACAGCATGCTGCTGGCACTTTATGAATAGCTGGATGACTATTACTTAAAGCTGCAGAACTTCATTAGTCCGTGGACACAGTAGGTCATTTTTTCCCCCCCTGTTGAGCCAAGGAGTAAAATGATACACAGGGTTCTGAGTACAAGAGTTATTGAGAAAGCGAGACAGCCAACCGGTTCTCTCTTAGTAAATGAAGATGTGCAGATGCTAGAATTGAGATTTTGCCAATGGATCTCATTGGAAAAATAACAGCAGTCACGTTGGACTTCATGGCTATCCTCTCATTTTTGGAAGAGCCTGGAATTATATTTCGAGGTCAAGCAAAGGTAACTAGGGCAGCACGGTGGTGCAGTGGGTTAGCCCTGCTGCCTCACGGTGCCGAGGTCCCAGGTTTGATCCTGGCTCTGGGTCACTGTCTGTGTGGAGTTTGCACATTCTCCCCGTGTTTGCGTGGGTTTCGCCCCCACAACCCAAAGATGTGCAGGGTAGGTGGATTGGCCACGCTAAATTGCCCCTTAATTGGGTACTTTAAAAAAAAGAGATAAAATAAAAAATATTTTAAAAAAGCGAAGGTAACTAATCTTTCACAACAAAATAGTCGCCATGGCGGGGAATTGGTCTGCCCGAAACCTACTGGTCTTCCCGTGCAAAGAGACGTCCCCGACCGAGTGTTGCAACTTGCACATTCCAAAGTCCAGAACTTCATGCCGAGGGACACCACTGCAGAGGTAGAACGGGGAAAGGTCGCTGTCTAAGGCCTCTCAGCCACAGTACACAGAGGAGCTGGAAACTGTGTAGAACCCCTTGGGCTGAATGCCAGACAAGGAATATGAATATCAAGAGGATTAAAATTGCTTGAGGCACCTCAGAGTAGAGAGATAAGCTGAATTCTATTGCACTTTTTGAAATCTTCCATTTGAAATGTTTTTGCCCTCAGGCGATGTGCCTGACATGGAATGTATAATGCACATATTTACATAGAATTTACAGTGCAGAAGGAGACCATTCGGCCCATCGAGTCTCCACCGGCTCTTGGAAAGAGCACCCTACCCAAGGTCAACATCTCCACCCTATCCCCATAACCCATTAACCCCACCAAACACTAAGGGCAATTTTGGACACTAAGGGCAATTTATCATGGCCAATCCACCTAACCTAAGAATATCACAATTAGGACAGCACGGTGGCGCAGTGGTTCGCACTGCTGCCTCATGGTGCCGAGGTCCCAGGTACGATCCCGGCTCTGGGTCACCGTCCCGAGTGGAGTTTGAACATTCTCCCCGTGTTTGCGTGGGTTTCGCCCCCACAACCCAAAGATGTGCAGGTTAGGTGGATTGGCCACACAAAATTGCTCCTTAATTGGAAAAAATGAATTGGGTACTCTAAATTTATTTTTTAAAAAGAATATCACAGTTGTATTTCGAGGCACCTGAGGGTGGAACATTCTGTACAGTGATAAGTTGTATTTTTTTTTAACAAACAATTTTATTGAGGTATTTTAGGCATATAGAAAAAGTGATACAGTACAAAAAAAATGTCAAGACACAAATTAAACATAGTGCAAACCACGGCTCTGTCCACGTAAGGACCTGCCTCAATATCCCCCTACTCTACTCCACTCTACGACAAGTTGTATTTTATTGCACTTTCTGTCATTTGAAATGTTTTGGAATGCACTTTTACAATTTTTTGAAGGAATTATATTTTTTGAGAAAACAAAAGTTGCTTCCAATGCACACAGATTGTTGGGCATCTGTGACTAATTTGAACTGGCCTCGGGAGCCGAAGTAAATATTGCTGAGGGATAGGCCATGTTCTTTGGGAAATGGGCTGATCAATCCTTTGTCCACTCGATGGACAGGCCAGATATCTGTTGGCGCCTAGGATATGGTTAACATAAGGTTGAGGTCCAGCTACAATGGTTCTCTCCTGCAATGTCTGCATTCCTGAGCACAGAGTATAGGAAGCACAAGGAGGTCATTTGTTTTTTAAAAAGCCAGAGGGCAGATTCAGCCACCACGTGGCAACCGCTGGGCGTGATCCAGAGAATGATATTTAAATGAGCCATTAGGTTTGTTTAAATATCCAAAAACCTGGGAGTCAACATCGGCTTGCAAGGCCTCAACTGGGCGCCATTAAGCACTTGTTTCCACAAGCGTGGACCAGGTGTGATGGCACCTCAGCGGGTCCCGCAGGCCATTACAGCACCCCAGGTGGTCAGGGACAGGGAAGAATAGTAGCCTGGCACTCCCCTAGTACTGGGAAACCTTGCCAGCCTCGGCACCTGACCGTGACACCCCGGAAAATCCTACCCTCAGTGTCCAAACATCCGCTGATCTCATGGTAGCGCAATGGTTATCACTGTGGCTTCACAGGGTCAGGGTCCCAGGTTCGATTCCCGGCTTGGGTCACTGTACGTGCGGAGTCTGCACATTCTCCCCGTGACTGCGTCGGTTTCCTCCAGGTGCTCCGGTTTCCTCCCACAGTCGAAAGATGTGCAGGTTAGATGGATTGGCCATGCTAAATTACCCTTCGTGTCCAAAGAAGGTTGGGTGGGGTTACTGGATTACGGGGAGGGTGGAGGTGAGGGCTTAAGTAGGGTGCTGTGGGAGCAGCACGGTGACACAGTGGATAGCACTGCAGCCTCACGGCACCGAGGTCCCAGGTTCGATCCCGGCTCTGGGTCACTGTCCGTGTGGACTTTGCACATTCTCCCTGTGTTTGCGTCGGTTTTGCCCCCACAACCCAAAGATGTGTGGTGTAGCTGGATTGGCCACGCTAAATTGCCCCTTAATTGGAAAATGAATTGGGTACTCTAAATTTTTTTAAATTTTAAAGTAGGGTTCACTTTACAAGGGCTGGTGGAGACTCGATGGGTCAAATAGCTTGCTGCTGCACTGTAAATTCTAATGTGCTTCCAAAAGGATGGGTTTGCAGTTTGGTGGATCTCGGCAATATCTTCAGTGCAACCCAAGGATATTTTGCACCACTGAATTGCTATTCCTTCTGGGCACAACAGTAATTGATCTGCTTGTGATATAAATGAGCCTTCATTATTGACTGATGCCATTAGTGGAGCGAGAAATGCTTGTCAGATTGCCTTGGCTTCTTTCAAATAGCATCATGGGATCTTTTAAATTCACCAGAACATGGAGATGAGCTCTGGTTCATTGAAAGATACAACATCCTCGCAGGCAAGTTCTTTCATTGTTCCTAATCGACACTGGCTCAGGACAGTGGATAGGTTAGCCTGGATCATGCACCGAAAGCCTGGATTTGTTAATCTCTCTGCATATCCCATTCCAGATGATCATTATATTCTGGTATTTCAGGTTTGCATTCACAGACATGACAAGTGTTGAAGTAAGCAAGTTCCAGTAACACTGCGGGTAGGAGATAGCAATTGGCACAAGTGCTTACCAGTCCCGCCCTGTGCTGACGTTGTCTTTGTGTGGTGAAACTTCTACTATTAGTGCTATTGCTACCCTCCGGCTATTATCTGGAGTCTGAAAGAGGAAAGCCAAACTGCCTTCCATCAGGAGAGATATAGTTGGGCAATACGGTGGCGCAGTGGTTAGCATTGCTGCCTCACAGCGCCAAGGTCCTAGGTTCGATCCCGGCTCTGGGTCACTGTCCGTGTGGAGTTTGCATATTCTCTCCGTGGTTGCGTGGATTTCGTCCCCACACCCCAAAGATGTGCAGGGCAGGTGGATTGGCCATGCTAAATTGCCCCTTAATTGGAAAAAATGAATTGGGAACTCTAAATTAAAAAAATTTGGCTCATGAAACATGACTGCATTCCGCAGCATCATCTGCTGGTAATCACGTGTGATTATCTTGGGGACAACAGGACTTCAGTAAGGCCTTTGACAAGGTCCCTCATGGTAGACTAGTACAAAAGGTGAAGTCACACGGGATCAGGGGTGAGCTGGCAAGGTGGATTCAGAACTGGCTAGGCCATAGAAGGCAGAGGGTAGCAATGGAGGGATGCTTTTCTAATTGGAGGGCTGTGACCAGTGGTGTTCCACAGGGATCAGTGCTGGGACCTTTGCTGTTTGTAGTATATATAAATGATTTGGAGGAAAATGTAACTGGTCTGATTAGTAAGTTTGCAGACGACACAAAGGTTGGTGGAATTGCGGATAGCGATGAGGACTGTCTGAGGATACAGCAGGATTTAGATTGTCTGGAGACTTGGGCGGAGAGATGGCAGATGGAGTTTAATCCGGACAAATGTGAGGTAATGCATTTTGGAAGGGCTAATGCAGGTAGGGAATATACAGTAAATGGTAGAACCCTCAAGAGTATTGAAAGTCAAAGAGATCTAGGAGTACAGGTCCACAGGTCATTGAAAGGGGCAACACAGGTGGAGAAGGTAGTCAAGAAGGCATACGGCATGCTTGCCTTCATTGGACGGGGCATTGAGTATAAGAATTGGCAAGTCATGTTGCAGCTGTATAGGACCTTAGTTAGGCCACACTTGGAGTATAGTGTTCAATTCTGGTCGCCACACTACCAGAAGGATGTGGAGGCTTTAGAGAGGGTGCAGAAGAGATTTACCAGAATGTTGCCTGGTATGGAGGGCATAAGCTATGAGGAGAGGTTGAATAAACTCGGTTTGTTCTCTCTGGAACGAAGGAGGTTGAGGGGCGACCTGATAGAGGTCTACAAAATTATGAGGGGCATAGACAGAGTGGATAGTCAGAGGCTTTTCCCCAGGGTAGAGGGGTCAATTACTAGGGGGCATAGGTTTAAGGTGAGAGGGGCAAGGTTTAGAGTAGATGTACGAGGCAAGTTTTTTACGCAGAGGGTAGTGGGTGCCTGGAACTCGCTACCGGAGGAGGTAGTGGAAGCAGGGACGATAGGGACATTTAAGGGGCATCTTGACAAATATATGAATAGGATGGGAATAGAAGGATACGGACCCAGGAAGTGTAGAAGATTGTAGTTTAGTCGGGCAGTATGGTCGGCGCGGGCTTGGAGGGCCGAAGGGCCTGTTCCTGTGCTGTACATTTCTTTGTTCTTTGTTCTTTGTTAAGAGGCTGGACATGGGTGCTGCTCTCTTGAAATCAGAGCGGCCAAGTAGAGGAACAAGGAAGTTCCTCTTTTAAAGAGCTGTAAGTCCCAATACAGTACCCTTTCTGTGTTCAGTCTCTAGCCAGGCAATCTGTAACACACACGAGTCATGGAATCAGAGTCAACTGTGCACGGGGACTGGTAAGGAAACAGGAACATCGTCTGACCAATCGGAGCAGTAACCTCAAAATGAAGGTGAAGTACATCAAGGAATTGGGTCATTCTTTTCAATTTCAGCACTGATTGAAAAACTTATTCTCTGGTTGACATTTGAGTCGTTCAGATTGCAGGAGAATGCACATCAGTTTTTTCTCTGGATGTTGTTCGCAAGAGTGCCCAGGAGATTCATTGTCAATTCCTGGCAGCTCCAGGAATATCCCTGGAGGTTTGACAATCCCCTATAGGATGGATGCTCATTTTTTGAATATGCTCAAGAGAGAGATCAATTAATTTTTGGATACTAACGTAAAAGGAAATAGGGCAGGAAAGTAGAGTCCAGGGAGAAGGTCAGTCTTGATCTTATTCCACAGCAGAGTTATAGGAAGGCAGTGGCATTGTGGTATTGTCACTGCACTAGTAATCCGGGTGCGCCGTGAACGGGACCAGAAGATCCCACCAGCATGAACAGCCAGAAAATCTCACGCATATCTGGTGGCGCCTGATTTATTTTTATGGATCATCTTTTGTAAATTGTTGTCCTTTCTCTTTTGCTAATTTCCACCATTGTAGTATAAGCAAATCTATGAAAGCCATAGAGTACATAGAACATACAGTGCAGAAGGGGGCCATTCGGCCCATCGAGTCTGCACCGACCCACTTAAGCCCTCAGTTCCACCCTATCCCCATAACCCAATAACCCCTCCTAACCCTTTTGGACACTAAGGGGCAATTTAGCATGGCCAATCCACCTAACCTACACGTCTTTGGACTGTAGTCACTTGTAATTAATAAGATAAGGGTGCAGGAATCTGTCCATTAGTATTAAGATTAAGATTTCTTGTTTCATTGGTAACATTGAAACATAGGAAATAGGTGCAGGAGTAGTTCATTCGTCCCTACGAGCCTGCACAACCATTTAGCATGATCATGGCTGATCATGCAAATTCAGTATCCCACTCCCGCTTTTTCTGCTTGATCCCTTTAGCCGCAAGGGCCACGTCCAGTTCCCTCTTGAATATACCCAATGAACCGGCCCCAACAGCTTTCTGTGGGAGAGAATTCCACAAGGTCACAACTCTCTGAGAGAAGTTCTAGGGGCTTTTCACAGGAGCTTCATTGAAGCCTACTCGTGACAATAAGTGATTATTATTATTATTATTCCTCATCTCAGTCCTGAGTGGCTTACCCCTTAATCTTAGGCTGCAACCTCTCGTTCTGGACATCCCCAGCATCAAGAACATTCTTCCCACATCCAGCCTGTCCAGCCCCATCAGAATTTTATCTGTGTCTATGAGATTCCCTCTCATTCTTCTAAACTCCAGTGAGTACAAGCCTAGTCGATCCAGTCTTTCTTCATTTGTCAGTCCTGTCATCCCGGCAATTAGTCTGGTGAACCTTCGCTGGACACCCTCAATAGCAAGTATGTCGTTCCTCAAACTAGGAGACCAAAACTGCACACACTACTCAAGGTGTGGCCTCACCAAGGCCTTGTATAACTGCAGCAAGACATCCCTACTCCTCTACTCAAATCCTCTCGCTATGAAGGCCAACATGCCATTAGCTTTCCTCACCACCTGCTGCACCTGCATGCCAACCTTCAACGATTGTTCCACCATGTCTCATTGCACTTCCCTCATTTCCTAAACTGGCACCTGTCAGAAAATAATCTGCCTTCCTGTTTTTGCTACCAAAGTGGATAACCTCACATTTACCCACATTGCATTTGCTAAGTATTTGCCCATTCAGCTAGCCTGTCCAAGTCACCCTGCAGCCTCTTTGCCGCAGCCGCCGCAAAACATGGCAAGGGGGCAGGGGGAGGTTGCCGGAAAATCCAGCCCTGAGGGAAATATTGAAAAGCGGTTTGGTTCAAGGGACCAAATGGCCTACCCCTGTTCCTATTTCTTATGTTGTTATTTAAATGTAAATGCTGCAAATCAGAAAGTATTTCAGAGATCTCACGCTTATAAACCATCTTTCCAAGAAGATAGATTTCCTTTGAAGTAAAGTTCTAATCCGTATCACTTCTGCCGGGCAAAAAACAGACCTCAGAATGATAAATGGATGAATATCAGTTTTTGTTCCACAATTAATGAGCTAGAAATGAAATCCTATTCGCCAAGGTCATATTTTCGTGTTGCATGCTCATCTGATCTCATTCGGCCAATGGTTAAATGCATGTAAAATATGAATTTTCAACTCAAAGAGGACATGCACTTCCCGACGTTGTCACCATATAGACTGGAGGGATGGCGCTCTCTCTGTCCCTGCAACTTTGGAAGTGTAACATCCCTGTCATTGTCAGCAGTCCTGCAGCTCCTTAACACTCTGCGGAGCCACCGAGAGAGGTGACCACTGATGGGACGACAAGCATTTCCACGTGTCTAATTGTTGGAACGAGGGCGGAGGCAAAGTGCATGGAGTACCATGAAGGGGAGGGGTGGCCTGGGGAACAGAAGGGGGCGCAGTTTAATGGAGAAAGGAGGCCAGTGGCAGAGGCCCCTCCAGCATGCTTACCTACCAGTGTTTCCCCCACCCCCTCCCATCCCTGACCTCCTCCCTCCACCTCAAAATTGTAGCTGGGTGCAAAACGGTCCTTAAGTGGCATTAATTGTCCTGCTACCCAGTGACCACTACATGTATGTATGTACCCATCAGATGAAGGCAGAGTCTTGTTTAGCTGTGATGCCTTCCACAGTCAAGTAGCTTCATGCGGTGTTTAGTCAGGAGAATTCCTGGTTTGCCACTAGCACCTGACCATCTTATCTTCAGGAGACAAGCGGATAAAAACAAAAGTGAAATTGAGTCTGTGCAGCATTGAAGCCTGAAAAATACTTAGCAAAATGCACCACATCGTCTGTGCACTCTCTCACTTCTCCTGAAGGGAGGAAGATATGCTGCTCGCTTGGATTTTGGTATCTGAGATAGCTGTTCCCCATTTAGTGAAGGCTTACAAATGTTCCATACTGTTTACTTGACTGTGTTTCTGTGAATGTGCACTCCCAGTCTCCCTAAGTGCTGATAAACTAAGCATGACTAATGCAGCTTACATTGCAGAAGCTTCTATCCCTGCCTTGTTTTGAGGGGTGGACGAAGGGTTGAGGCGGGGGGGGGGGGGGGGGGGGGGCGGCGGGGGGGGGGGGGGGGGGGGTTTGTGGTGACAGTGGAGGTGGCTGGGCTTGGCTTTTCCCAGCGGGGTGCAACTTTCAAATATTCAGCATCTAAGAGCCACAGTTGGTGCTGGAAAACAGAGAAAGATTGAAGTCGAAACATCAGAAGAACCTAGCTAGGTCAAATCAACTTCTCCGATCTCTTGCTCTTTTTCAAACTCCTCACCCACTATAAACAATAATTTGCATTTTCACCGCACCTTTAACGCATTAAAAGTTTCCAAGGTGCTTCACAAGAGTTGTTAATGATGTGAATGAGGATTTGTGTGGAGATCTATAACCAAAACAGCATATATAACCCTGTAAAATACAGCTGAGTGGAGCAGTAATGCTTGCCGGCTGAATTTTCTTGGCAAACTCGTGTGATTACTGTAAATGATTTTTTTTCGGGAGATCTCATATCCGGGGGAGATGATGGCTGGCACATTATGTTGATAAACGGCACTTTCCAGATAGGAATGGTATTTAAAATTCACTGAGTCATTGAGGAAAAGTCTGCCCTATCTTGTGGAAAGGAATTATGTTACAATTCAATAATCCTGCTCTCCCAACTGGAGCCACACTTGATGGGAATGCAGGCCAGAGAACCAAGGACGACAGAAGCCTTCAGGTTCTGAATAAACAAGGCAAAACTGGATCCAAGCACAGCCCGATAACGACGACAAGCAATATATTATGTTTAAAATGCCATGAAATTTGACAACTGCTCTTAAAATGTTCACATATGAACCGCTTTTTGGTCTCTTAGTAAGAACTATTGCTCTCATCGACTTTTTCTCTCTGCGATTTGATATGGTGTTTGTGGTAAGCAGTCAGACAATCGAATAATGTCAAAAACATGAAGGGCAAAGCTCAAATGGGCCATCACAGACTTTGTTACTGCCTTTAACTCCGTTATGGGGCATGGTCAACAATACACTCTGAAATACTTCTGTCGTGTGATCCAATATACCTCCAGGTTCCTACACCAAAAATCCAATACACTTCAGATGTTGGGTCATAAAATCAGTCAGTCATTCTCTTTGTCTATCACTTTGGCATTACTTTCATCTTCAAACAGTATTGGGAAAGCTTAACATTAAACAAACTGCTACATTAGCATGAACCATTTTAAGGTAAAACTGGTGCTGCTCATGGCTTGTTGGAGGATGCGCAGTTTTTTCAAGAAGCATTTGCCATGTGCTGCACAACGCATTCTGAACTTTGACAGCCACGAGAAACTGGGTGCGGCCTGGCCTGTCCCTTTAAAAAAAAAAAAATTTAGAGTACCCAATTAATTTTTTCCAATTAAGGGGCTATCCACCTATCCTGCACATTTCTTTTTTTATATATTTAGAGTGCCCAATTGATTTTTTCCAATTAAGGGGCAATTTTAGCGTGGCCAATCCACCTACCTTGCACATCTTTGGGTTGTGGGGGTGAACCCTACACAGACTCAGGGAGAATGTACGAACTCCAAACAGACAGTGAGCCAGAGCCAGGATCGAACATGGGACTTCGGCGCCATGAGACAGCAGTGCTAACCACTGCACCACCGTGCTGCCCTTGGCCTGTCCCTTTAAAGCTTTATTGCTGTGGACACATCTGGAGGTCAACGTTTTCTTTTGCTGGGCTGGTTTCTCTGAAATAACCACAAGATCAATGATCTTCTTTTCTGTTTAATTTTGAATATATTTATCCTTTCTTCTATAATGTGGAAGAAATTGCCAGATGTGGCAAAGCGAGATTTTGCACATCATGAAAGAGGCAGATTCAAATCTTAGGTCGTTCTGAATAATCTGATCTCAGCTGACAGAATCCACAGGACAGCTGTAGAATGCAAAAACTAAAGATGCTACAATCCGAGGAAGATCTCAGATGGAATACTAAATAAATAATAACAATCAATGAAGCTCCAAAGACTGAAACTTATACCTTTTTTTTAGAAAACTATGAGGAACAGAGTCACAGCACTGCTAATTAGTATTGAAAACAAGGAAAAAACAGGCAGGGTAGCACTGCTGCCTCATTGCGCTGAGGAACCGGGTTCTATCCCGGCCCCGGGTAACTGTCTGTGTGAAGTTTGCACATTCTCCCCGTGTCTGCATGGGTCTCACCCCCACAACCCAAAGATATGTCTGGTAGGTGGATTGACCACACTAAAATGGCCCCTTAATTGGAAAAAAAAGAATTGTGTACTCTAAGTTTATTTAAAAAATACATTTATTAAACATGAAAAGTTGGATTATTATACAATACTCCTTTACTCTTGCCTTAATTTAATAATTACACATAGGTTTTAAGATTAACACGGATTACAAAGTACATCTTAAGTAACAATGGTCTCATTAACATAAAGTTCCTTTAAGCACACAGATTGGTTGTGGTCAAATACACTCTCCACTCTGAACCCAAGTTAGTTTTGGTGGATTTCTTCTCAGAATCCCCCCAGATGATCGACACATTGGAGTTTCCAAACCCCATTATATCCAACCTCTTCTCATAGCTAATACCCTCCATACCAGGCAACATCCAGGTAAACCTCATCTGTACCCTCTCCAAAGCTCCCGCATCCTTCTGGAAGTGTGGCGACCAGAATTGAACACTATTCCAAGTGTGGCCTAACTAAGGTTCTATACAGCTGCATGAATTTTTATACTCAATGACCCGGCTGATGCCTTCTTGACTACCGTCTACACCTGCGCTGCCGCTTTCAGTGATCTGTGTATCTGTACACCCAGATCCCTCTGCCTGTCAATAATCTTAAGGGCTGTGTCATTTACTTTATATTTCCCACCTCTATTAGACCTTCCAAAATGCATTACCTTACATTTGACTGGATTAAACTCCATCTGCCATCTCTCCACCCAAGTCTCCAACCGATCTATATTCTGCTGTATCCTCTGATAGTCCTCATCGCTATCCACAATTCGATCAACTTTGTGTCATCTGCAAACTTACTAATCAGGCCAATTACATTTTCCTCCAAATCATTTACACATACTACAACCAGCAAAGGTCCCAGCACTGATCCCTGTGGAACACCACTAGTCACAGCCCTCCAGAATAGCACCTTCCACTGCTATCCTCTGTCGTCTATGACCGAGTCAGTTCTGAATCCATCTTACTAGCTCACCTCTGATCCCATGCGACTTCACCTTCTGTAACAGTCTGCCATGAGGGACGTGTCAAAGGCCTTACTGAAGTCCATGTAGGTAGACAACACCCACTGCCCTACCTTCAACTATCATCTTTATCACTTCCTCGAAAAACCCAATCAACTTAGTGAGACACGACCTCCCCTTCACTTAACCATGCTGCCTCTCACTAATACATCCACTTGCTTCCAAATGGGAGTAAATGCTGTCACGAGGAATCCTGTCCAAATGTTTCTCTATCACTGCCTGTAATTTCCTGGGTTATCCTTGCTACCCTTCTTAAACAAAGGAACAACATTAGCTATTCTCCATTCCTCTGGGACCTCACCTGTAGCTAGTGAGGATATAAAGATTTCTGTCAAGCCCCCAGCAATGTCCTCCCTTGCCTCCAATTCATTTTTTCCAATTAAGGGGCAATTTAGCGTGGTCAATTGACCTACCCTGCACTTCTTTGGGTTGTGAGGGTGAAACCCACGCAAACACGGGGAAAATGTGCAAACTCCACATGGATAGTGACCCAGAGCCGGGATCGAACCTGGGACCTCAGCGCCGTGAGGCAGCAATGCTAACCACTGTGCCACCATGCTGCCACCTCCTTCTTTTTGATCTCAATGTGACCCAGACCTACTATGCACTCTTTCCCTGACAATAAGTCCTTCTCTTTGGTGAATACTGATGCAAAGTACTCATTTAGTACCTCGCCCATTTCCTCTGGCTCTACGCATAGATTCGCTCCCCTGTCCTTGAGTGGGCCAACCCTTTTCCTGGCTACCCTCTTGCTCTTTATCTACATATAAAAAGCCTTAATCCTGTTTGCCAATTCCTTCCCTGACGCTTTTAAACAAAGCTTCCAGCTTTGATTCAACAGCGAATCCAGTCCAGGATTTTACACAAACCCCTTTTAAGATTTCCTCGTCTTGACTGTGGCGTTAACTGTTCATAATTGCTATATTTTTTAAAAAAAATTAACTCATAATTGTCTTGACTGTGGGACAAATTGTTCACAATTGCTTTAATTCACGATTTAAAATGGCATCAAACATTTGATTTACCTTTGAAGTCTGCAAATATTGATGCCCACTTTTCGTCTTCGGAAGGGGTCCCACAAAGTCAATTAGCACCCTAGTAAAAGGACCCTCAAATTTAAGAATGGGTATTAAGGGTAGTGGTTTGATTACCTCTTGAGGCTTTCCGATTGCCTGATATGTGTGACAAATACAGTGAAATCCGACCACATCCTTATGCAGTACAGGGCAATAAAATTGTTATTGTAGTCTTGCTTGAGTTTGCCTTACTCCTAAAAGACCCCTTACTGGAACCTCAATCGCTACTCACCTTATTATAACCCACTGGTAATACAGCTTGGTGAACTTATGCACATATACGAAGCTCTCTAATTCCTCATCAATACATTATTTCAAATGTGACAACACTCCGGTATACACTCAGATGCTACTTCTGTATATGCTTTCTGATATAATTGCTTTATCTCTGTATCCTTCTGTAGGAATTCTACTGACTTTCCTGAACTAAAGATATCTGCTTCATCCTCCACCAATCTTGTTCTTTAACAACCATCTGGTCAAAGGTCGTTTCTGATAACCAACTTCAGCCTCCCTAACTTTGCTCTTTGATTTCTCCTCCTGTCTCAACCTGTGGTTTAGTGATCTTGTTACTACACAAGCTGGGAACACTCCAAGATATGCTTTTTGCAACACTTCAGTTGTTTAATTTTCCACCGGCTTTTCAACCACAGCAGCCATCACTCTCACCTGTGATCCAGCTATATCATTATACATGATAAACTGTATCCCTGAGAAAGATAATTTCTCTATTACACCTACCACTACGTTACCACTTTTCACTGGACTGTCTAACTTTACTATACATAATGGAACACTTCACCAGTAATCCTACATTTACCTACCTTTTCTGGCAATGCTCCTTCTAAACTACATACCTTCTTATCTCTCACCATTAAAGATTGACTTGCTCCTGTATCACTTAAGACCTTAATCTTCTTATCTACTCCACCTTCCCCTCACAAATAAAGGGCGGGATTCTCTGTCCTGCCGGACCAGGTTTCGGGTGAGGCGCGCCCTCGCTAGCAGCGGGATTCTCCGTCCTGCCAGCCGGCCAATGGGGTTTCCCATTGGGGGCAGCCCCACGCCGTCGGGAAATTGGTCAGGAATGTTTGCGCTGTTGGCACAACGGAGAATCCCGACAGCGGAGAATCCAGCCCAAAATCTTTTTTAAAATCTGGGGCGGGATTCTGTGATCCTGAGGCTAAGTGTTGACTCCATCGGAAACACCGTCGCGTTTCTCGACGGCGTCAACACGGCCTCAGGATAAGCAATTCTGGCCCCTCCAGGGGGCCAATACGGCACTGGAGCGGACCATGCCGCTCCTTCTGCTGATCCTGGTGTGAACTGAGCGCCGTGGGGTCCGCGCATGCGCAGTGGCACTGGCGGCAACGCGCGCATGCGCAGTGGTTCTCTTCAACGCGTTGGCCCCGGCGCAACATGTCGCAGGACTACAGGGGCCGGCAAGGACGAAATGAGGCCCACAGCCAGAGAGGCCGGCCTGCTGATCGGTGTGCCCCAATCACGGGCCAGGCCACATCGGAGGCCTCCCCGGGGTCGAACCCCCCCTTCCCCTCCCACAGGCCCATGCCGGGCGGAGAATCGGCAGGTCGGGGGGGCCAGTAGAGCAGCCCCCTACCGGTGCCGCGCTAAGCACGCCGTCGCCAATGTGGAGAATCGCGTCCCGGCGTTGGGGCGGCGTGGGGCGCGATTCGCGCTGGTCGCGGGGATTCTCCGGCCTGGCCCCGGGCTGAGACAATCCCGTCCCTGAAACTTTCTTTTTTTTTAAAATGTATTTTATTGAAATGTTTCAAACAGAAATTTTCCGTTTTTACAACTTAATAAAGGAATATACATTAAACGTTATTTAAATAATATATTAAACTAACAACAAATGAAAAAAGAGATAAACAAAAAGCAAATATCAACAACTGGCAAAAAACAAAAACACGGGATAATACTCCCCCCCCACCCCCGGGTTGCTGCTGCTGTCCTTTCTGTTTTTCCAATATCGTTCCGCGAGATAGTCAAGGAACGGTTGCCACCGCCTGGTGAACCCCTGAGCCGATCCTCTTAACGCATATTTCATTCGTTCCAGTCTTATGAACCCTGCCATGTCGTTTATCCAGGCCTCCACGCCCGGGGGCTTCGCTTCCTTCCACATAAGTAGAAACCTTCGCCGGGCTACTAGGGACGCAAAGGCCAAGACGTCGGCCTCTTTCGCCTCCTGCACTCCCGGTTCTTCTGCAACCCCAAATATAGCTAACCCCCAGCCTGGTTTGACCCGGACCCCCACCATCTTTGAAATCACTCTTGCCACACCTTCCCAGAACTCATGCAGTGTCGGACTCGACTAGAACATGTGAGTGTGGTTCGCCGGGCTTCCTGAGCACCTTCCACATCTATCCTCCACCCCGAAAAACCTGCTCAGTCTTGCTCCCATCATATGCGCTCTGTGTAGAACCTTAAATTGAATCAGGCTAAGCCTGGCACACGAGGACGAAGAATTTACCCTACTTAGGGCATCTGCCCACAGCCCCTCCTCGATCTCTTCCCCCAGCTCCTCTTCCCATTTTCCCTTCAGCTCCTCTACCATCGCCTCCCCCTCGTCTCTCATCTCCCTGTATATTTCGGACACTTTACCGTCTCCAACCCATCACTCTATCCTGGATCCCTTGCGTCGGGAGCTGTGGAAATTCCCTCGCCTGTTGCCTCGTAAATGCCCTCACTTGCATGTATCGGAAAGCATTCCCTGGTGGCAACTTATATTTTTCTTCCAATGCTCCCAGACTCGCAAACGTCCCGTCTACAAACAGGTCCTTCAGCTTCCTAATTCCTGCTCGTTGCCAACATTGAAATCCCCCATCTATCCTCCCCGGGACAAACCTGTGGTTATTCCTTATCGGGGACCACACCGAGGCACCCGTCACTCCCCTGTGTCGTCTCCACTGCCCCCAGATCTTCAGGGTCGCCACCATCACTGGGTTTGTGGTGTACCTTTTCGGGGAGAACGGTAGCGGCGCCGTCACCAGCGCTTTAAGACTCGTTCCCTTACAGGATGCCATCTCCAGCTTTTTCCATGCCGCACCTTCTTCCCTCATCCACTTACAGACCATCGACACATTAGCGGCCCAATAGTAGTCACTCAGACTCGGCAGTGCCAATCCCCCTCTGTTCCTACTGCGCTGCAGGAACCCCCTCTTTACCCTCGGGGTCTTTCCCGCCCACACAAAGCCCATAATACTCCTGTCTATTTTTTTGAAAAAGGCCTTTATAATCAGGATGGGGAGGCACTGAAACACGAAAAAAAACCTCAGGAAGACCACCATTTTAACCGCCTGTACTCTGCCCGCCAATGACAGGGGCACCATATTCCACCTCTTAAAGTCCTCCTCCATCTGCTCTACCAGTCGCATCAGGTTAAGTTTATGTAGGGTTCCCCAGTTCCTGGCCACCTGAATCCCCAGGTATCGAACGTTCCTTGCCACTCTCCTCAGCGGCAAAGCATCTATCCCCCTGCCCTGTTCCCCGGGGTGCATCACAAAAAGCTCACTCTTTCCCATATTTAATTTGTATCCCGAGAACTCTCCAAACTCCCTGAGTATCTGCATTACCTCTGGCATCCCCTCTACCGGGTCCGCCACATATAGCAGTAAATCATCTGCATATAGTGACACTCGATGTTCCTCTCCCCCTCTAAGCACTCCCCTCCACCTCTTAGAGTCCCTCAGCGCTATGGCCAATGGTTCAATTGCCAACGCGAACAGTAACGGGGACAGGGGGCACCCTTGTCTTGTACCCCTGTGTAATCGAAAGTATCCCGATCTTTGCCTGTTTGTAACGACGCTTGCCATCGGGGCCCCGTACAAGAGTCTAACCCATCTAATGAACCCCTCCCCGAACCCAAATCTCTTCAGCACCTCCCACAGATAGTCCCACTCCATCCTACCGAATGCCTTCTCTGCATCTATCGCCACCACTATCTCTGCCTCCCCCTCCGGTGGGGGCATCATCATCACCCCCAGCAGCCTTCGTACATTGGCATTCAATTGTCTCCCCTTTACAAACCCTGTCTGGTCGTCATGTACCACCCCTGGGACACAATCCTCTATCCTTGTCGCCATCACTTTGGCCAGCAGTTTGGCGTCTACATTTAGGAGGGAGATGGGCCTGTATGACCCGCACTGCAGCGGGTCTTTGTCTCGTTTCAGAATTAGCGATATCGTCGCCTCCGACATTGTCGGGGATAATATCCCCCTTTCCTTAGCCTCATTAAAGGTTCTCGCCAAGAGCGGGGCCAGCAGGTCCATATACTTCCTATAAAATTCCACTGGGAACCCATCTGGTCCCGGGGCCTTCCCTGCTTGCATGTTCCCTATTCCTTTGATCACCTCATCCACCTCAATCTGCGCCCCCAGACCTGCCACCTCCTGCCCCTCCACCCTCGGGAACTCTAGCTGATCCAAAAAGTGTATCATTCCTTCTTTCCCCTCCGGGGGTTGGGACTTGTACAGCCTCTCATAAAATGTCTTGAACACCTCGTTCACTACTCTCTGCTCCATCTTTCCCATTTCGTCCCTAACTCCTCCGATCTCTCTCGCCGCCCCCCTCTTCCGAAGTTGTTGGGCCAGCAGCCGGCTCGCCTTTTCCCCATATTCATACTGTATCCCCTGTGCCTTCCTCCACTGTGTCTCTGCCTTTCCCATGGTCAGCAGGTCAAACTCCGTCTTAATCTTCGTCTTTCCCTGTATAGCCCTTCGTCTGTCCCTCCGCATACTTCTTATCCACCCTCAAAATTTCCCCCACTAATCTCTCTCTTTCTTTACCCTCTTGTTTCCCCTTGTGGGCTCTGATGGAAATCAACTCTCCTCTAACCACCGCCTTCAGCGCTTCCCATACTACCCCCACCTGGACCTCCACATCGTCATTGACCTCCAGGTATCTTTCGATACATCTCCTCACCCTTCCGCATACCCCCTCGTCCGCCAGTAGTCCCATGTCTAATCGCCAGAGTGGGCGCTGCTCCCTTTCCTCTCCTAGTTCCAGATCCACCCAATGCGGGGCGTGATCTGACACGGCTATAGCCGAGTACTCCGTTCCTGCCACCTTCGGGATCAGTACCCTTCCCAAAACAAAAAAGTCTATCCGGGAGTATACCTTATGGACGTGGGAGAAAAAGGAAAACTCTTTACCCATTGGTCTGGCGAATCTCCACGGATCTACTTCCCCCATTTGTTCATAAATCCCTTAAGCACCTTGGCCGCTGCCGGCCTTCTCCCGGTCCTGGATCTGGACCGGTCCAGCCCTGGGTCCAGCACTGTGTTGAAGTCCCCCCCATTCACAAGTTTCCCACTTCCAGGTCCGGGATACGTCCCAGCATTCGCTTCATGAATCCCGCATCATCCAAGCTCGGGGCATATACATTCACCAGCACAACTGCCTCACCCTGCAATCTGCCACTCACCACCACATATCTGCCCCCACTATCCACCACGATGGTCTTAGCTTCGAACGATACACGTTTCCCCACCAATATTGCCACCCCTCTGTTTTTCGCGTCCAACCCTGAGTGGAATACCTGTCCCACCCATCCTTTCCTTAGTCTAACCTGATCCGCCAACTTCAGGTGCGTCTCCTGGAGCATAACTACGTCTGCCTTCAGTCTCTTTAAGTGCGCAAACACACTTGCCCTCTTAATCGGCCCATTTAAACCTCTCACATTCCACGTGATCAGCCGAATTGGGGGGCCATTTACCACCCCCTCCCTCGTCGACTAGCCATCCCCTTTTTTAAGCCATCTCCTCACCCAGGTCTCACGCACCCGTCTGTCCCCCAGACGGCGCCCTCCCGTCCCGACCACCTCGTCTCGTATCAGCTCCCCCTTACCCTCAGCAGCAGCAACCCAGTTAATCCCCCCCCCTACCCCCCCCCCCCCCCCCCACCCCACTAGATCCCCCTCTAGCTTGATTACTCCCCCCATATTGCTTCCGGAAGTCAGCTAACTCTGGCTGACCTCGGCTTCCCCCGTTCATTCTTTGACCTCCCTGCGTGTGAGGCTCCCTTCCTTCCTGCGCTCCTTTTCCCGCTATAATTTCCATAGCACGGGAAAATACCCGCGCTTTCCTCTCGGCCCCGCCCCTAATGGCGCAGTGCCCTCATTCCTCTTCCCTGTCCCCTTTTCCACCGGCGCCCACATTTCTTCGTGAGAAAAATTCCCCGTCCAACATTATTATACGGTAGCCCTCCCCTCTCCCCACTTTACATTTCTGTGCCACCACCTCGCTACCTCCCTCCGGACATCAATTTCTCAAGTCTAGTCCAATTTCTCATCCTGAATAAATGTCCATGCCTCCTCCGCCGTCTCGAAGTAGTGGTGTTTGCCCTGATGCGTGACCTACAGTCTCGCCGACTGCAGCATCCCAAATTTGACTTTCTTCCTATGGAGCACCGCCTTGGCCCGGTTGAAACCCGCCCTCCTTCTCGCCACCTCCGCACTCCAGTCTTGATACACGCGTATCACCGCGTTCTCCCATTTGCTACTCCGTGTCTTCTTAGCCCAGCTCAGGACCATCTCTCTGTCCCTGTAGCGATGGAACTTCACCACCATTGCTCTTGGTGTTTCCCCTGCCTTTGGTCTTCTCACGAGGACCCGGTACGCTCCCTCCACTTCCAGGGGGCCCGTTGGGGCCTCAGCTCCCATGAGAGTATGGAGCATCGTACTCACATACGCCCCAGCATCAGCTCCCTCTGTTCCTTTGGGGAGACCTAAAATCCATAAGTTCTTCCTCCTCGAGCTGTTCTCCAGGGCTTCCAGCCTTTCTATGCACCTCTTATGTAGTGCCTCGTGCGTCTCCGTTTTTACCACCAGGCCCTGTATCTCATCTTCGTTCTCGGCTGCCTTTGCCTTCACTCCACGGAGCTCCATCGCCTGGACCTTTTGTGTTTCCTTTAGTCCCTCGATTGCCAGTAACATCAGTGCCAGCACCTGTTTCTTGAGCTCCTCCACACATCGTCGGAGGAACTCCTGCTGTTCCGGGCCCCATAACATCTGGGCTCCCTCGGCCGCCATCTTGCTTCTCCCTTCTCTTCTCTGCCGCTGCTCCAAAGGATCCTCCGCAATCTGGCCACTACTGCCGCTCCTTTCCATCCACCCCCGGGGGGGGGGGACTCTTTCCTTTGTCACCTTACAGTGGGTTTGGCCGAAAAAAGTTCCCGTTGGGGCTCCCGATAAGAGCCCTAAAGTCCGTTGAAACGGGAGGTGCCGAAACGTGCAGCTTAGCGATGCATCGCCGCAACCGGAAGCAAAACTTTCTTATTAACCAACCTTGCAGCTGAAGAGGTTTTGCACCTCTTCAGCTGCAACTATGGCTTTTCTTTTAAAAAAAAATAAATTTAGAGTACCCAATTCATTTTTTCCAATTAAGGGGCAATTTAGCGTGGCCAATCCACCCAGCCTGCACATCTTTTTTTTGGGTTGTGGGGGCGAAACCCACGCAAACACGGGGAGAATGTGCAAACTCCACACGGATAGTGACCCAGAGCCGGGATCGAACCTGGGACCTCGGCGCCGTGAGGCAGCAGGGCTAACCCACTGCGCCACCGTGCTGCCCTTCATGGCTTTTCTTTCCACTTTAATCAACCCCACTGGCTTATCCTGTTTTAACCAGCTTGTCTTCCCAGTAGTTTTCCTAAGCGACCAACATTGCGACTTTGTGTGTCCAACATTATTACAATGAAAACATTTAAGTTTTCTTATCTTTCATCCACCCTTATAGGTTTCATTTTCAACCTGAGACAAAAATCTCTTTAATGCTGCCAATGAGGCCTTCTTTGCCTTGACCACCTGTGGAGTGTTCTATTCCCAGTTTCTATCCTTCGCGTATTGATATTTGTATTTTCTTTTTTCTTTTATAAATTTTGAGTACTCATTTTTTTTTTTTCCAATTCAGGGGCAATTTAGCGTGGCTAATCCATTAACCTGGGTTGTGGGGGTGAAACCCATGTAGACACGGGGAGAAAATGCAAACTCCACACGGACTGTGACCAAGGCCCAGGGGGTCCTCAGCACCGTAGTCCCAGTGCTAACCACTGCGCCACATGCCGCCCGCATATTGATATTTATGTTGATTTATGAACTAATTCAAAATCATCTACCATTTTTGTTGCCTGTCTAGCGGTCTTAACCCTTTGCACTTCCACATGAGTTCCCACTTCGGCGGGAAGTGAGTCTTGAAATTCCTCCAAACAAACCGTTTCCCTTAGAGTTTCATACATTTGGTCTATTTTTAATGTTCTTAACCACCTAGCAAAATATTTGGGTTGATTCTTTCAAATTCTACATACATCCGACCTGGTTCTTTCCATAGATTTCTAACTTCTGTCTGTAGGCTTCTGGCACTAGTTCATATGCACTTAAGATGACTTTTCTCACTTCATCATAATATCTCCTCTGATACTGATGCAATTGGGCAGCATCGTAGCACAGTGCTTAGCACTGTTGCTTCACAGCTCCAATGTCCCAGGTTTGATTCCTGGCTCGGGTCACTGTCTGTGTGGAGTCTGCATTTTCTCCCAGTGTCTGCATGGGTTTCCTCCGGGTGCTCCGGTTTCCTCCCACAAGTCCCGAAAGATGTGCTGTTAGGTAATTTGGACATTCTGAATTCTCCCTCTGTGTACCCGAACAGGCGCCGGAATGTGGCGACTAGGGACTTTTCACAGTAACTTCATTGCAGCATTGTGACAAAAAAGATTATTATTATACTTCACTAGTTTTGTTTGAATCAACAATACCCACGTGGCATGTGGCCAATTCAACTGTTTAGACACTTTCTCAAATTAGATTAAAAAAAGGCTTCTACATTTTTTGCTCGTCAAATCTTGGCTTGAATATACTTAAATATATCCCCACTCGGCTTTTGACTTTCCTCAAGCCTTGCATTTAACGCCAACATTTTAAGTTGAAAATCTCTTTGCAGTTCCATTTAACAAAGTTCAAATTCTCTGGGCGGGATTCTCCGTCCCAACGCACCAGATTTCTGGTGCCACGCGTCCCCAGGATTCTCCGTCTCGCCAGCTGGCCAATGCGGTTTCCCATTGAGGGCAACCCCACACTGTCGGGAAATCTCCGGGCTGTCAGCGCAACGGAGAATCCCGACAGCGGAGAATCCAGCTCTCTGTTTCTCTTTTGCTTCTGCCATTGCCACTCTCTATGGGCGAATTTCTCTGGTATCGGCGCGATGTCCGCCGACCGGCGCCAAAAATGGCGCAAATCAGTCGGGCATCGCGCCACCCCAAAGGTGCGGAATCCTCCGCATCTTGGGGGGGCCGAGCCCTAACGTTGAGGGGCTAGGCCCGCGCCGGACTGATTTCCGCCCCGCCAGCTGGCGGAAGTGCCTCACCAGCTGGCGCGGAAATGACATTGCCGGGCGGCGCATGCGCGGGAGCGTTAGCGGCCGCTCACGGCACCCCACTCATGCGCAGTGGAGGGAGTCTCTTCCGCCTCCGCCATGGTGGAGACCGTGGCGAAGGTGGAAGGAAAAGAGTGCCCCCACGACACAGGCCCGCCCGCGGATCAGTGGGCCCCGATCGCAGGCCAGGCCACTGTGGGGGCACCACCTGGCGCCCCCCCCAGGACCCCGGAGCCCGCCCGTGCCGCCTTGTCCCGCCGGTAAGAGAGGTGGTTTAATCACGCCGGCGGGACAGGTATCCTAGCAGCGGGACTTCGGCTCAATTGGGCTGGAGAATCGCGGGGGGTAGGGGCCCGCCAACCGGCGCGGCGCGATCCCCGCCCCCGCAGAATATCCGGTGCCGGAGAATTCGGCAACCGGCGGGGGCGGGATTCACGTCAGCCCCCGGCGATTCTCCGACCCGGCGGGGGTCGGAGAATCTCACCCTATATCTCTTTCCTTTGGTTTTAATTCCAATTCAAGCTGTCTCAGTTCTATTTTCTACACTTTCTCTTTTTCCTGCATTTCTAATTGTTTCATTTGTGTTTGAATTTGAGGTAATTCCAATAATTCAAACTGTATCTCTAACAAATTTAAATGCTGCGTTATCACTTTGATCATCTCCACCTTCCTCACCCCTTACGGTAAATTCAAATGCAGCTTGTCCGCCAAATACAAAAGCTTTGTTTTAACCACCCTTTGTAAAGCACCCAATGTGGGTTCTTCCACACCCAGGAAATTCTTGGCCACTGAAAGAGCCATTTTATCAGTTACTCCCTATTTAAACTGACAAGAGTATGAACACCTGAAAGAAGACAACAGTTCCTCACACTCGCTGTCTTTAAGTTCAGTAATCCCAAGCCAAAGAAGGAATTATACTTTTTAATTGTGACCAAATGCTCCCAATTTTTGTTCGGATAACGGACCAGACCCCAAACAATTTGCAAATTGTAAAATTGTGAGGAAAGTATACTTCACCCCAAGAGTGATTATACTGACCAGTAGTTATCTTTTATGTTGAAACAAACTTTATTTAAAATACATTAACATCAAAGAATAGTTTTACAATGAGCAGCTAAACAGTTCTTAAATAAAAGGAAAAACCTTTGCTTATGCCACACATCTTCATGATAAATATTCCAACCAAGCAACCACAATACGGTTCAGGTGACACTTGGAAATAAAGTTAACAAAACAGGGTTACTTGCTGCCCTCTGTGTAGAGACTTTGAAGAGAACAACCTAAAAATTCTTCTGTCTTGTCAGACTCAAATCCTATGGCAAAACCGCCAAAACTACAGACAGACCTGGCTCCTCCCATTAATTACATCATCTGTATCCCACTAAGATGTCCCATGACCTGCTTAGCTAGGACTAATCACCAACACTCAATTATCTGCACCCCAGGGAACTGGCAATATACATACACCATATACTGTTCATATATATGGGGGCCGGTTTAGCTCACTAGGCTAGATAGCTGGTTCATGTTGCAGAGCAAAGCCAGCAGCACAGGTTCAATTCCCATACTGGTTGAGGCCCACCTTCTCAACCTTCCCACTGGAATAATTCCATTTACAACATTACTTCTTAAATTAACTTTACACAAAGAAATCGGTTCATCCCCTCCAATAATAGCTCTTACTGATACTTTTTCCTTCATAAACCATTTTGGAATATAAATTGTCTCATCAGCTACCATGAATGATTGATCTGTTCCTGTATCTCTTAAAATTTTAATTTGTTTACTTATTTCGTTAGTTGAGTAAGGACAGACATCTCCCTTTGAAACAGAACATCCAGAGCCTCCAATAGCGTGACTTCCTTCACCAGTACGCAAATAATTCTCTGAACTATCTTGAGATCTATTTTCCTTTCTCATTGATTGTGAAGGTGCGTGTTTCATCTGCACCACGGCTACAGTTTTAATAGCCATTTAATTTCAAATGCTTCCTTTCCTACTCATGCAACTGTGTTCCAGTTAATTTCCAATGAACTGCCCAAATATGTCCCACTTCGTTACAATGGAAACACTTAGGTCTCCGGAATGTCACTTCCACCCTCAGCACCTTCCCTTTTGATCTGAGGTATAATTTGCTGACAATTCCCAACTGTTCCACCTCTTCCTTGACTTTCTTTGTTTTCTTTTCCTTCCCATCTTCTATCCTGCTCATATTTCAATGGATGACGGAAAAATGGTTTGTTTCTATGGACCAGTCCATAATCATCAGGTAGCTCTGTTGCCTGTCAAGCAATTTTAACATTTTGTTCCTCAACATGCGTCTTAATTAGCAAAGGAAGTGAACCTTTAAATTCTTCTAGAGGAACCAGCTCTCTCAAGTCTTTGTATGTTCTCTCCATCTTTAACTCCCATTTCCATTGGTCAAAATTATTTTGCTTCACCCTCTCGAATTCAGTATGAGTCTGCGAGGATGTTTTCTTGCATTTTGCAATATCTGCCTGTACACCTAAGGAATCAACTTATACGCACTAAGGATAACTTCCTTTACTACATCGCAATCTACAGATACTTCTTCCAACAAAGACCTCTCTAGCTCTGCCTACAATTTACTTTGTAACAGCGATGTCCAATTTTATTTAGCTATCTTTTCAAAAGAAATAAAGAATGTTTCCACATCCTTTTCCTCAAATCTTGGAAGAGCTTTGAAAATTAAAATATTTCCCACTAGGTTCATGTCTTCCTCATGCTGATCTCGTGTTTCTGCTTTAACTCCCCACATTTTAAGCTGAGTTCATCCTCTTTCTCCTTTTCCCTTTCTTCCATCGCTAACTTCTTCATTCCCAATTCCTCTGAAATGCTCTCTCTTTTTTCTGCATCTCAAAGTTCCTAATTTCTTTTTCTTTTTCCTCTTAGCCACTTATTGGAGAACTTGGCAACCCTGGCAATTGTAAATGGTCCATTCAATAATCTCAGTTTTCCTTACCATACATGTTATGCTAATTCCAATTTATCTGTCAATTTGGTTACTTTCTGTAAACCAGTCAGAGTTACATCTTCCATTATTAGGAAAGTCTTAGCAATTTACTGCGACATTTTGGATTCTAACCTGTACAATATACCTCACAATAGCTCCAATGCCTTTGCCCAGTACCTTCGTGCCCCGCTTGCCCTTTTAAAAAAAAATTAGAGTACCCAATTATTTTTTGTTCCAATTAAGGGGCAACTTAGCGTGGCCAATTCATCTACCTTGCACATCTTTGTATTGTGGGTGTGAAACCTACGCAGACACGGGGAGAATGTGCAAACTCCACACAGACAGTAACCCAGGGCTGGGATTCGAACCCAGGTCCTCAGCCAGACCAAGTTTTACTATCCGGCATTCAATAACTTCCACATTTCAAAATATCCCCAAATATTATTATCAATCAGCATGCAATCCCTCTTTTGTCCTGATCCCAGTTGATGTCAGAACTGGATTTAAGATCCCAGAGTGGAAGCCAGGCTCAAAAGTCCGTAACTTCTTCAAAAGAAAGTGTGGTGGGAAAGAGTCACAGGGGTAATTTAGCGTGGCCAATCCACCTACCCTGCACATCTTTTGGGGGTGAAACCCACGCAAACTATGCACGGTCAGTGACCCAGAGCCGGGATCGAACCTGGGACTTCGGCGCCATGAGGCAGCTGTGCTAACCTCTGCGCCACCGTCCTACCTGAAGAATTTTTAAAAGTAAACATGAATAAATTGGATCATGATCCAACACCCCTTTATTTCCCCCTTAGCTTCACAACTTCACACAGATTATAAGGTCCCATTAACAAAAATTCTCTTTTAAGCACACAGATTGGAGGCAGTCAAATGCACACATTGAACCGAAGTTAGTGGCTGTGGTTTTCTCCACAGATAACCCTCCAGATGATTGTCACATGAAAGATTTCAAACTCCAATCCAAAAAACCCACTTTAAAATTTTCTCTCATAATTATGCTTTCTGCAGCGGTTTGCATTCCAAAATTCAGTCCAAGTTTTAGAAATAACTCTTTTAACTCCAGCCTCCCTTCACCTTTAGCAACAAATCCAGTCCAGGATTTTACCCCAACCCTTTGGATTTCTTTGTCTTCACTGCTGTGAAAACAGCTTACAATTGGTTTAATTCTTGATTCTCAGATTGTATTAAAATGGCATCAGACATTTGTTTTATCCATGAAGACTGCTGTATCACTATAAATTTGATTAAATCTCTTTACCTCAGAACACTTTGTTTACCCTTCCTTTAATTGTTCAGAACCATTAGTAAAGAAATGATTTTGGGGAAATTAATAGGATGATAGCGGGCAAATCTCCAGGGCCTGATAATCTTCTTTAGTGATCATTTTCCAAAATTCTTTGGACTCTGGAATGGTTCCTGCAGGTTGGAGGGCAGCAAATGTAACCCCGCTGTTCAAAAAGGGAGGTAGAGAGAAAACGGACTATAGACCAGTCAGTGGTCGGGAAGTTTCCGGAGTCCATTATCAAGGATTTCATAGCACAGCACTTGGAAAGCAGTGGTATATGGCTCTCAGCAAAACCAGTTAACATAGATTTATTTTGTAAGGGCCACGAAGAATCCAGCACGAGTTTAAGGATACAAAGTAATAACATTTATTTACAATAACATATATATATGTAACAGCAGCAGCAACTTCCCTTGCTGCACACTCCTTCCTGCCGGTTCCTAAACTGGCTAGTTTTATTTATACTTGGAGTTTACTAATGGTTTCAACGCCCCCCTCATTGGGGAAGCTCATACTCCCACAGGATTGTGGGATTGTCATTAGTCCCCAGCCAATGGTAAGCAGGCAGGTTATAACATCCCTCCCCCCCAAAGTCCAAGGAATCCACCGAAGACCCTGGCGAAGGAGGGCGTCGGACTCGTTTTGCCGCAGGCAGGACACCATTTGCAAGCGGCGCTGAATCAGGTGGCATGTAACGAGACGGAGACCGGCGCTTCCATGATGAACGGCGCAACGGTTGTACATCCACAGCCCGTGGACCCGAGGATTCCCCCTCTAATGCGTCCTGTGTCTCCATCTCGGAGTCAGAGTCTGCTGCCTCCGTCATGTCAGCGTCTCTATCTCCATTTGGTTCTGTAACGTCCTGCGCAGGCTTTGAGTGAGGCACCAGTGGAAGATTGTGACGACTACCTTCCCTTGTCTCTGGTCTCTGCGGCTGTAGAAATGAGCTCCGGGGGCGGGGAATCTTTTGAGGGGATAGTCTTCTGGACCGAACGTGGTCTACATGTTTGTGCTGGAGACGACCCTGGGCTTGCACCTGGTAAGATATAGGGCCCGTTTGGCGGAAGATTACGCCAGGAACCCACTGGGCACCACCAGCAAAATTCCGAACGAACACTGGGTCACCGGGCGCAAACTGCTGAATCGGCCGATGCCGAGAAAATCCCTGTCCCTGCCGTTCTTGTGTGTGGCGTACTTTTGCGCCAATGTCCGGGAAAACCATACTAAGGCGGGTGCGAAGTCTCCGGCCCATTAGGAGTTCTGCGGGAGCTACCCCAGTCACTGCATGGAGGGTGGTCCTATACGTAAACAAAAAACGAGCCAGTCTTGTGTCCATTGATCTGGAATACTGCTTCTTTAGTCCTCTTTTGAATGTCTGCACTGCGTGCTCTGCCAACCCAGTTGAAGCCGGGTGGTAAGGGGCAGTGCGGATATGGCGTATGCCGTTCATCTTCATGAACCTCGCAAACTCCTCAGTCGTGAATGGAGTGCCGTTATCCGTGACCAGCACCTCGGGGAGGCCATGCGTTCTAAAGGACAAATGCATCTTTTCTATTGTTGGCAGGACGTTGTCCCCTGCATCTTATGCACCTCTAGCCATTTCGACTGGGCGTCGATTAATAGAAGGAACATGGATCCTTGAAAAGGGCCTGTGAAATCTGCATGCAAACGTGCCCAAGGCCGCCCTGGCCATTCCCAGTGATGTAGGGGTGCGGCCGGCAGAAGCTTCTGATGCTCCTGGCAAATGGAGCAGTTTTGGGCCACCTTCTCAATGTCGGTGTCGAGGCCTGGCCACCAGACATAACTCCGGGCCAACATTTTCATTTTGGTCACACCTAGATGCCCATTGTGCAAGTCTCTTAGTATCAGCTCCTGTCCTTTTTCCGGGACAATCACACGCGTCCCCCATAAGAGGATGCCGTCTTCCATGCTGAATTCTGACAGCTTGGAGGAAAATGCCCGCAACTCGCCTGGGAGCGGTCTATGCTGCCCACCATACAGGACTATGTGCCGAACCTTTGACAGGACTGGCTCTGTCTGGGTCCACTCACGGATCTGTGATGCCATGACAGGCAAGGTGTCTATAAAATTTAGGGTTCCAACCACCTCACCGGTCGTGGGGGTCGACATGGGGCTGGTCGATAAAGGGAATCGGCTCAGTGCGTCGGCATTTGCTATCTGCGTTCCTGGTTTGTGCTCCAGAGAACACTCGTATGCAGCAAGCAACAAAGCCCAGCGCTGGATCCGTGCAGAAGCAATGGGCGGTATTGGCTTATCCTCTCTGAAAAATCCCAGCAGAGGCTTATGATCAGTCACGATAGTGAAATGGCGGCCATACACGTACTGGTGGAAGCATTTCACCGCAAAAAACACTGCCAGGCCCTCCTTCTCGATCTGCGTGTATTTCTTCTCCGCTGCAGTCAATGTGCGGGAGGCGAAAGCTATCGGTCGCTCGGCCCCGTTCTCCATCTTGTGGGACAGGACGGCCCCAATACCATACGGGGATGCATCACATGTGACGAGCAAAGGCTTTCCAAGATCATAGTGGGTTAGTAACCCAGACGACGACAATTGTTGCTTTATCCGCCGGAAAGAGGTTTCTTGCGGCTAACCCCAAACCCAGGTGTGATTTTTCTTTAGCAGAAGGTGCAACGGGGCCAGCGTAGTTGCCAGATTGGGGAGGAACGTCCCGTAATAGTTTACGAGACCGAGAAAAGAACGAAGATGCGAAGTATCAGTCGGGGCGGGGGCCTGTTGAATCGCACACACCTTCTCTGCGACGGGGTGCAAACCTTCGCGGTCCACCCGATAACCCAGGTAGACTACTTCCTTTGCCTGAAATACACACTTTGTGCGACGTAAACGGACTCCAGCCTCCAAAAAGCGTCTAAGGACAGCCTCCAGATTTTCCAAATGTTCCTGCTCCGACATCCCTGGAATCAAAACGTCATCTAAGTAGACAGCAACACGTGGTAAACCTCTCAAAATGCCCTCCATAACACGTTGAAAAATAGCACAGGCAGAGGATACTCCAAAGGGCAACCGTATATATTCATACAGGCCCCGGTGTGTATTAATCATTACATATGGTCGGGAGGCAGGGTCCAGCTCCAACTGCAGGTAGGCGTGACTCATATCTAATTTTGTGAATGAGAGTCCACCTGCAAGCTTCGCGTAGAGATCCTCTATGCGAGGCATTGGATATCGTTCGAGTCGGGAAGCCGTATTCACTGTAAGTTTCTCGTCGCCACACAAGCGAACTGTGGCATCTGGCTTCATTACAGGTACAATTGGTGCTGCCCAGTCAGCAAAACGGACGGGCCTGATAATACCCAAACTCTCCAAACGAGTGAGCTCCCCTTCTACCTTCTCGAGCAAGGCGTAAGGCACCGGGTGCGCCCGGAAATAGCGCGGCGTGGCTCCTGGTTCGACTTGGATATGGGCTACGGCCCCTTTTATTTTCCCCAAACCAGGCTGGAATACATCTGGGTATCATCCTAGCACCTCAGCCAACCCTTCAGAAACTGTTTGGAGGATGTGCTGCCATTGCAACCGCAAATGGCGCAACCAGTCCCGACCCAACAGGCTGGGCCCATGGCCGCGCACCACGATGAGTGGGAAACACCCCTCCTGGCGTCCATAAACAACAGGGGTCATTGTAGTTCCTGCAATGTCCAGTGGTTCCCCCGTGTAGGTGGCCAACCTGGCCTGTGAGTCGGTTAATGTAAGGGTCTATATACCCTGCTTGATGCGGTCGAATGTCCTGGCGATCACGGAGACCGCTGAGCCAGTGTCCAACTCCATCTCAAGCGGGTGACCTTTGACCTGTACTGTCACCTTAATGGGGGCCACACGGGGAACTGTCACACAATGCAGCTGCAGGCAGTCGTCCTCCGTCTCCACGTCCTCAGGAGTAGTCGCCACAGGTTCATCCACATGGAAGGTACGGCCCCTGGGCTGGTCCCAGTTACGGCCACTGGGCTGGTCCCAGTTTCGGTCGGAACGACGGCGCCTCTGGCGCCCCCAGGACCGGCGTCCGCGACAGGGTCGGCGCCTACAAGTTTGACACGGACATGGCTCCTCATCCATTGGTTCTGGAGAAGGCTCCCTTCGGGAAGGAATGTCCGACGGCCACTGGCGTCGGTCCGGACGTCGCTCGTCCAAGGTACCGCAGAAGTGCGGGGGGACATTTTTGGACGGAAGGGGTTGTGCCCCAAGGCATGCACTTCCATTCCCTGTAGCTCCTGCACTCCTCGTTCTGCGCTCTCTCGGGACAATACTATTTGAATTGCCTGTTGAAAAGTCAATGTTGGCTCAGCTTGGAGTTTACTAATGGTTTCTCCGCCCCCCTCATGGGGAAGCTCATAATCACACAGGATTGTGGGATTGTCATTAGTCCCCAGCCAATGGTAAGCAGGCAGGTTATAACAATTTACAAAAGGAAAATCATGCTTAACAAATCTACTACCTTTGAAGATGTAACTGGTAGAGTTGACCAGGGAGAACTGGTGGATGTGGTTTATTTAGACTTTCAGAAGGCTTTCGACAAGGTCTCAGATAGCATTTTAATCTGTCAAGTTAAAGCGCATGGGATTACGGGTAGTGTTTTGGATAGAAAGCTGGTTCAGATACAGGAAGCAAAATGTTGGAATAAATGGGTCTTTTTCTGATTGGCAGGCAGTGACTAGTGGGGTACTTCAGGGATCTGTGCTAGGACCCCAACTGTTCACATTATACATTAATGATTTGGACGAGGGAACTAAATGTATTCTCTCTAAATTTGCAGATGATACAAAGTTGGTGGGAAGGTGAGCGGTGAGGAGGATGCAGAGATGCTTCAGCAGGATTTGGACTTGCTGAGTGAATGCGCACATGCATGGATGTTCAGTATAATGTGGATAAATGTGAGGTTATCTTTCTCGTGAGCAAAAATAGGAAGGCAGATTATTATTTGAACGGGTGTAAATCGAGAGAGGTGAATACTCAGCGAGACCTTGGTGTCCTTGTGCATTGATCGATGAAAGTAAGCATGCAGGTAGAGCAGGCAGTAAAGAAAACTAATGGTATGCTGGCTTTCATAGTGAGAGGATTTGTGTACAGGAATAGAGATGTTTACTGCAATTGTTTTGGGCATTGGTGAGGCCACACCTGGATTATTTTGTGTAGTTTTGGTGTCCTTATCTGAGGAAGGATATTCTTGCTTTGGAGGCAGTGCAGCGAAGATTTACCAGACTGATTCCTGAGATGGGGGGACTGTCACATGAGGAGAGATGAAATTGGTCAGGACGATATTCATTGGAGTTTAGAAGAGTGAGAGGGGATCTCATAGAAACTTACAAAATTCTAACAGGATTAGAAAGGGTAGATTCAGAAAGAATGTTCCCGATGGTGAGGGGTCCAGAACTAGGGGGACATAGTTTTAGGACTGAGGTGAGGAGAAAGCTCTTCACCCAGAGAGTGGTGAATCTATGAAATTCATTGCCACAGAGAGTAGTTGGGTTGGAGCATCCTCCGAAGCTCCGACTGACTTCCCGACGGCATACTCAGCGATTATGCCGTTTTTGAGGGGGCGAAGCGTCCGGAAAACGGCATCGCCCCCGATTTCGCCGTAAAAACGGATTCTCCGGCCAATCGCCAAACGCAATTTCGGCCTCGGCAATCTGAGAATCATGCCCTTAGTCTAGAAACAGAGAATCTCGCCCTCTTTCTTTAACTCAAGAAAGCCTGGTTAAATTGGCTGCTTTTACATCAGATTTGTTTGAAGTAGGAAAATGCATGCCCAAGGGAAGGGATCCTTTGTAAATTAACCTTGTTGTGACCAATCAAGGCGGTTGAATAAAGGAGGAGAGCCAGTTCATCCCACTTCATCCAGGGGCAGAACAATTTTGAAGTATCCCATCCAAAATCATAACAAATTTGGGGACCTTGCTGGGGACCAGTCATAACAAATGTCACCAGGATTTCTTCTGTTGATTACGACACAGTGCTCAGTTGAAGACAATAATGGATTTGCCTGTTCCAGTCTGGAGTTTCAGCTGTTTGGGAGTCTTTGGTGCCCGCCGAATTCCATCTTGCACAATTGTACCCCCACCTACATTCCATCAAAGCCCAAACATAGGGTAACATTCATGAGGAAAGAGGCTGCAGATACTGATACTAATAATAAAGCAAATCATATCACAATTGACTGCACTGAAGTGTTATGGGCGAGGCGTTTTCAGAACCACAAAATGTATCATGGAGTTCAACCAACCTCTCCCTTTAATGGAGTTGTTGCTTTTCCTAGCACACGGCTTTTTCCCGAGGTGTGGGATTACAATTATGGACACGTGGGTTTTTAAACACAAAACACTGTTTATTCCATGAACTCAACTTAACATCTTAAATAAACATTGGATCTCTTAACACCCCTTACTTCAAAGATAACTCAGAAAATATTGCAACAGTAAATAACTCCTTAAAATGTTCCTTCAAACTTCCAAGAGACTTAACACCTTTAAACAGTATCACATCAGGTTAAAGGATATATATATTTTCTGTAGAATGGCAGAGACATATTTGCTTGGTTGACTTCAGCTCCAGCACCTTGCTTTCTCCCTGCAAACTCACAGCAAACCAGAACTTCTCAAGCTGCTGTCTCAAACTGGCTTTCTCTTTTAAAAAAATATATATTTTATTCAAGATTTTTTGGCCAAACATAACAGTACGTAGTGTTTCTTTTAAACAACAATAAAGCAATATAAATAACAGTGGCCAGTTTTAAACAAATAAATAAATAATATATGAACAGAAACAAAAACCAAACTAAATGGCAACTGCCTTGTCAAAAATAAATACTCTCCAAAGATACAATCCAACAGTCCAATATACATTACCTAAAACAAGTGCCTATACATAGGCAATAACATCCCTGAGAGTCCGTCTGATTCCTACCCCCCTCCCCCCCTCCCCCTGGGTTGCTGCTGTTGTCTCCTTCTTTTCCATTCCCTCTATCTTTCTGTGAGGTAGTCGACGAACGGTTGCCACCACCTGGTGAACCCTTGAGCCGAACCCCTTAGTACGAACTTAATCCGTTCTAGCTTTATGAACACTGCCATGTCGTTTATCCAGGTCTCCACACTCGGGGGCTTGGCTTCCTTCCACATTAACAATATCCTGCGCCGGGCTACTAGGGACGCAAAGGCCAAAACATCAGCCTCTCTCGCCTCCTGCACTCCCGGCTCTTCTGCAACCCCAAATATAGCCAACCCCAGCTTGGTTCGACCTGGACCCCCACCACCTTCGAAAACACCTTTGCCACCCCCACCCAAAACCCCTGTAGTGCCGGGCATGACCAGAACATGTGGGTGTGATTCGCTGGGCTTCTCGAGCATCTCGCACACCTATCCTCTATCCCAAAAAATTTACTGAGCCGTGCTCCAGTCATATGCGCCCTGTGTAACACCTTAAATTGTATCAGGCTTAGCCTGGCACACGAGGACGATGAGTTTACCCTACGTAGGGCATCAGCCCACAGCCCCTCCTCAATCTCCTCCCCCAGCTCTTCTTCCCATTTCCCTTTCAGCTCATCTACCATGATCTCCCCCTCGTCCCTCATTTCCCTATATATGTCCGACACCTTACCATCCCCCACCCATGTCTCTGAGATCACTCTATCCTGCACCTCCTGCGTCGGGAGCTGCGGGAATTCCCTCACCTGTTGCCTCGCAAAAGCCCTCAGTTGCGTATACCGAAATGCATTCCCTTGGGGCAACCCATATTTTTCCGTCAGCGCTCCCAGACTCGCCTGGCTTTCTCTTTTTAATCAGCTCACAGCAAAACAGCCAGGCACTTTGAAGCTGCTCTCAGCAAAACCAGCCAAGCACTTTTTAAAACTGAAACTAAAAACCTGCACAATGGCTGACCTGAGCTGAGCTCCACCCACTCTATGACATCACTGTTTTCTTAAAGGTACATTGCTTAAACATCCAGTTCTTAAAGGCACTCTCGCATGACAGAAGTAAAACTGTGGCTCTTTCCAGTTTTCTATGCTGTGGTGAGTTTGATCGAGGGCCCCTTATTTAGCAAGATCCTTGGGTGCGAGCCCCCAGAGGCCCATGCCTTAAGCAACCTCTATTGCTACTTTGTACTAACTGGATCAACAAAGAAAGAACAGCTATTCTGGTGGGTTATCACAGGTTGCCCATGGGAGTCAACATGTTCAGGATGGGAGGAAACATGGCGGACAAGGAAAGGAAACAAAAAGGTTTTAACAGGGATAAAAAAGCAGAGAAACATATATATTACAGAAAACTATCATTCACTAGCAGGCTTACATGGATTACAACTAATCACATACAATAAACAGAAATAATTACTACTGTGAGGAGGAAGAGAGAAAGCCACTGCTTTTTCCATTTGGATTTACTTAATTAAAGTGGTAATGCTCCATAATCAATTCATCCTGTGCGACAGTAAATAATTAAAATAATCTACTCACCAAATAAAAACTGAGCTTTCAGTGAGAGCTGAAGCAGAGATATTTCTATTTTCTCTGGGAGAGAGGGAAATTTCACACACAACAAGTGTTTACAAATTACATGGATGTCGATCCATTCTGTCTTGATTGGAAGGAGTTAGTGTCACAGAATCAATGCTGCCACCATTTGTAAACGCTGCAATCACCACCTATCTCAGCTCGGAAGGAGAATTAATGGATGGGATCCGAGCTGGGACTCCACCTGACATCCCTTCAGCTCAGGGTTTGCTGTGTAAGACGCTGAAGTTCTGGTCTCAATAAAATTGTGTCGCTCTGTTTCGCACATTGCTTGAAGTCCTGAGGGGCTCACAATTCAGGCCCACTCAAATGATCACAGAATTCACACCACAGAGTTTCTACGAGCATGTTTAGAGACGATCTGGCCTGATTTTGAGGCACCTTCTCACGAGCTGCCTCAATCCCGAACGGAATAGTTCAGCAATCACTCCTTCAGCATACTGGGCCGAATCCTCCGAGGAGTGGCCATCACCATTCCCCCTCCTCTTTATTTAACTTGCAACGGAGCTCCACATTTCTTTTGCATGGACTTCCGAGCCAGGCCTTGCTGGGAAATGTGGAGCACAGTTCAGTTGTCTGCACAACTGATTTGTGATGTGAAGCACTGCCAACAATGTGGGTTCAATTCCTGTATCGGCTGAGGTTATTCAGGAAGGCCCCGCCTTCTCAACCTTGCCCCGTGCCTGAGGTGTGGTGACCCTCAGGTTAAATCACCATCAGTCTCTCTCAAAGAGAAGAGCAGCCTACCATCCTCTGGGACTGTGGTGACATTTAACATAGTTGACCAGGAGGCAGAACTGGTTTTACTCCTTCTTGCTTTTCCTGGATAACTATTCTAATAACGGAAACTCCCAACTTTAAATCAGCGTTTTGGAGCGTTCCAGATGCAGGGTAATTGCCCAATGGAAATTGCAACTCGCCAGGAAATTCCCGCAGTTTTTGCAAGGGGGCTTCAGAGGTGCCCCCAGCACATCTTCCAGGGTACCTCGGGGCTACGATAATTCGGAGACCAGAAGATCTGGGCCATTAATCTCAGTCAAACATCATGAGAATTATGGTCTGCAGTTGTTGAGCACCAAAACCAGCAAGAGAACCAAGTGCAGCAGGAAATAACGGAACAGTCCTTGATTCCCCAGAATATGAAATCGTCCAATCAAACGTTTTCCTACTTTATAACAGCGACTACATTTCAGAAGTACTTTTATCAGCTGTAAATCTCTTTGGGGCATGCACATTTTTTTTAACTTGCTTTCGCTTTTGTCCATACTCACCAGGCCTATCACTCTGGGTTGGAATTGATGTTGCTGTTACAGAATTTACGGTTGGAAACATCTTGGGCACGATTCCCTGTTTCAGAGACTAAGTGATGACGCTGGGACAGAATAGGTGGACTTCTATGACAGCAAAATTGGCACTGGTCCCAGAGCAATTCCGTAATTGTTAATGGGCTAGCACCGGTCTCACGTGAAACATGAGCAGTTCCAATGAAAAGCGGTGCCCGATTCGCCAGGCAATGGTGTTCCATGCCCGTTCACCCCGACCCCACGGCCCACCACCTGGCCACCCCCCGCTACACTCCCGGCCCTGGCAGAAGCCCCCTGGCCAGTGGCAGAACTGTCAGCATACAATAGCGGCGTTGGACACTTTTCGTACCCCCTCTCTCTCCCTCAACAGCCATGGTACCTGTTTCCCGATTTTTAAAACCACAAATGAAACTCTCCGAGGTAATTTCTCCTGGAGGAGGCTGAGCATTGTGGGAGCACCGGAGAACACCCCCTCCATACCTCCTCCCCCTCTCTCCCCAACTCCCTTCCTCTCTCCCCAACCCCCTTCCTCTCTCCCAAGCCCCTTCCTCTCCCCTTCACCACCCCCTCACTGACCGCCAGCTGCACGATCAGCCTCACAATGACCACTGACACGGTTGGCTTTGTGTGAATCAACTTGCAACAATGTAAAAAGGCCAATGTCAACGTTCCAACCTCTCAGACTGATTTGCAAACATCAGTAATCACATTCTCAGTGAGGAGTAAAATGCCGTCATTACAATTCGGGCCAGTCATTACTGAACCGTTTCCTCCCTAGCAACCTATTAATGTGGCAACAATGAGCTTTGAAATACGGTTCAAGTGTAAATTCTAAGTGGGTGGACAGCAATAGGATCATTGATCACTGGCACATCTCAATACATTTTCTCTCCGACATGAGGTAACGCTTCACAACAGTTTAAAATAAACTGCATCCCGAGGCAATCTAAGCTAAAGTTGTGATAAACTCAGCCATTGTTTTAACTGTGATAAAACAAAGATTTCAGAATGTTTCTTTGGAATATATGTTACTTATAATTGACTCTTAATCTTGATAAGACATGGGTCTCTGAACTGTTTTAATGGAGAAAGAAGTAACATTGCTGCAGCACTTCACACGACCGCAAAATGTCCGAAAGCCCTTTTGAAATGCAGCCACTGTGGTTATGTTGGAAATGTAGCAACCAATGTTTTTTAAAATAAATTTAGAGTGCCTAATTCATTTTTTCCAATTAAAGAGCAATTTAGCGTGGCCAATCCACCTAGCCTGCACCTCTTTTGGGTTGTGGGGGTGAAACCCACGCAAACACGGGGAGAATGTGCAAATTCCACACGGACAGTGACCCAGAGCCGGGATCGAACCTGGGACCTCGGCGCCGTGAGGTAGCAGGGCTAACCCACTGCGCCACCGTGCCTCCCAGCAACCAATGTTTGCACAGCAAGGTCCCACAAAGGACAACATGATAATGACCACAGGGAAATAAGAAAAATTGGCAGGGATGGGCAGAATGACCCTCAAGTCTGCTGAGGTGATACATTCCCGCCCTATCCCCATGCCGAACCCCATTGACCTGAGTGAAACAAAAGCAAAATGCAGTAGATGCTGGAGATCTGAAATAAAAATAATACGCTGTAAATACTCAACAAGTCTGGCTACATCTGTGGAGGGAGAAGCAGAGTTAATGGGCGTGATTCAGCCAACTCAGCAGGCGCCGAGATAGACCTCGCTATGCAAGGCACTTTGCTGTTTGTTCTGGTCTCGGTGAGGAACTCCTCATCGAGGCCACTCTTTAAGTAATTTCCTGGTGAGCTCAGCCAGGAAGACTACCCCAGGAATTGAGGCGTCATTTTTAAAGGCAGCCTCGATGTTTCGACCCCCCTCAGCTTCAACGGCTTCAGAAAGTCCCGCTTCACCCAACTTACTTCTTCCATGGTCCTTGTGCCCTTCCTCATCCCAGCTCTTATGGGCAAGGCTCTGCCCTCTGGGCACGACACCTGACATGGGCAACCTGGCACCCAAGCACCTTGGCACTTCCATCCTGGCAGTGCCCCTGCCAGCCTGGCGGGGCCAGGATGCCTGGGTGCCAGGGAGAGTGCCAAGGTGCCACCTTGCCCAATCCCCGACCACCCAAGGGCCTCAACTCCACAGCGCAACCCCCCAAGGTGCCACCACGACTGCTTCACGGCTTTGTGAACCAGTACCAAACGGTGCCCGGTTGCAGCCTCGCTGGCTAATGGCTCATTTAAATATGCATGCCTGGATCTCGTCCAGTGAGAGCGAGATCCATATCGCGACGCGCCATGGGATTCTGTTGAATCTCCCGATATGTTTTGAGTGTCACGATTCCCGATGAAGGCCTCTTGCGAGATTCAACAGCCTCGTCCCGACACCAAGTCGGGCACAACCAGGCCACTGTCTCGCGCCCAATATTTCAGGTCAAGGTTCTGAAGAAAGCTTCTTTTTTTCCCCTTTCTTTTAAGGGCCAATTAACGTGGCCAATCCACCTACCCTGCACGATTTTGGGTTGTGGGGGTGAGACCCATGCAGACACCGGGAGAATGTGCAGAAGAAAGGCTTCTTGACCTGAAACGCTAAGTTTGGAGGGAATCTCCGTCCGGCCGCACCCATTTTCTGGTGCAGCAGTCCGCTGCCAGCAGCAGGATTCTCCATCCGGGCAGCCTGCCAGTGGGGTTTCCCAGTGTGGGCACCCCCAGTCCTCGGGAAATAAACGGGCGTGAGTGCGCAGCTGGCGACCAACCAATGATGCGGGGTGTTGTCACTGGACGAGTAATCAAGAGTAAACGAGGGTCCCGCAGGCAGAGAATCCAGCTCTCTATTTCTCTCCCCACGCATGCCTCTTGGCGTGTTGAGCAATTCCAGCATTTTCTGTTCTCATTCCATCAATCGCAGTCTTGAATATACCCATCATTTGAACGTCTACATCTTTCTCCAATAGAGAATTCCAGTGATTCACAATCCACTTTTCAGCATCTATCCTCTCAAGCGGTTTGTGTAAACCTGTTATCTACATTTTCTGTGAAGCCCCAGTATCAATCCTGAGCAATTAAAACCAACTGTTGCCATAGTGAGGTGCGGTGTTCTGAGTTGCACTAATCAACATTGACATAGCCGTTTGTCACTCCTTCTCCCCCTTCCTTGACTTCCACTGAAAAATAAACAGCCATGCTATCTAGGGGAAACAATGATGCGGGGTGTTGTCACTGGACAAGTAATCAAGAGGCTCAGGATAATGCCCTGAGGCATAGGCCAAACGCCAACAGAATTTGAATTCATTTAATAGAAATCTGGATTTGAAAGCTGGTCTCACTAATGATGGAACTATCATTTTTGTTGTAAAAACCCATCTGATTCACCATTCCTCTTTAGGGAAGGAAATCTGCCATCCCTACCTTGTCTGGCCTACATGCATCTCCGGACCCACAGCAATGTGGCTGACACTTAACTGCCCCCCTGAAATGGCCGAGCAGGCCACTCAGTTCCAGGGCAATTCGGGCCTCACCAGTGATGCCCATGTGCCATGAAAGAATAAAGAAAGAAAACAAAAGTGGCAGGCAATGACCATCTCCAACACGAGTGCGTCTAATCATCTCCCCTTGACACTCAGCAACATTATCATCATTGAGTCCCCCACTATCCATGTTGTGGAGTTATAATTGACCAGAAATTGAACTGGACCAACCAGTGGCTACAAAAGCAGGTCAGAGGCAAGGAATTCTGCAGCTAATAACTTACCTCCTGACTCCCCGAAGCCTGTCCCCAATCTATAAGGCACGAGTTAGGAATGTGAGAGAATACTCTTCACTTGCCTGAAAGAATGCGTCTCCAACACCATTCAAGAAGCTCCACACCATTCAGAACAATGGAGCCCACTCAATCGGCACCCCAAATTAAACATTCACCGCCTCCACTGCTGATATAAAGTGGCAGCGTAGGAACATACGAATTACGAGCAGGAGTAGACTACTCGGTACATTAAGCCTGCTCCATCATTCAATAAGATCATGGCTGATGTGATTTTCACCTTTACTCCACATTCCCACCTACCCCCCGATAACCTTTCACCCCTTGTTTACCAAGAACCTATCTACCTCTGCCTAAAGAATATTCAAGCACTCTGCTTCCACCACCTTCCAGGGAGTTCATTAAATGTGAATCCGTGGTCAAAAGTTGAGGGAGTCCCAAAGAATCGTAACCCTTTGAGAAAGAAATTCTCCTCATCTCTGTCTTAAATAGACAACCCCGCATTTTCAAACAGTGACCTCTAGTTCTTCATTCTCTCACAAGAGGAAACATCCTTTCTACATCCACCTTGTCAAGACCCTGCAGGATCTCAGCAGTACTATATAGGAGATAGATCGTAGCAACTCACTGGGCCCCTCCAACAACAGATCCAAAACCTCTACCATCTAGAAGTGCAAGGGCAGGAGATGCATGGGAACACCACCACCTGCAAGTTCCCTTCCAAGTCACACAGGAACTATAATGTTGTTCCTTCACTGTCACGGGAGCAAAATCCTGGAACTCCCTTCCAAACAGCACCGTGGGTGTATCTGCAGCAGATGGAGTGCGGTGGTTCAAGAAGGTGGCACACTGTCACTTTCCCAAGGGAAATTGAGGATTCACTGCCAATGCTGGCTTTGCCAGTGATGCCCACCTCCCGTGACAGAATTAAAAAAAACACTGCTTGCATGTTGCTGTGAAAAGGACGTGTAAACTCGCCGTCGTCACTGACAATTTCTTGAAACAATGTTTGTAACTTTGCATCAGAGGGAGTTCGAACGCATTTCTGTGAAGTCTAATGTCTAGACTGTGCAACTGTTCAACCTCTGGAGATGCCACACATTGATATAGAAACATAGAAAAATACAGCACAGAACAGGCCCTTCGGCCCACGATGTTGTGCCGAACCTTTGTCCTAGATTAATCATAGATTATCATAGAATTTACAGTGCAGAAGGAGGCCATTTGGCCCATCGAGTCTGCACCGGCTCCTGGAAAGAGCACCCTACCCAAGGTCAACACCTCCACCCTATCCCCACAACCTAGCAACCCTACCCAACACTAAGGGCAATTTTGGACAGTAAGGGCAATTTATCACGGCCAATCCACCTATTCTGCACATCTGTGGACTGTGGGAGGAAACCGGAGCACCCGGAGGAAACCCACGCACACACGGGGAGGACGTACAGACTCCGCACAGACAGTGACCCAAGACAGCATCGAACCAGGGACCCTGGAGCTGTGAAGCAATTGTGCTATCCACAATGCTACCGTGCTGCCCTTAAGAACAAATTAATTTACACTACATCATTCTACCGTAATTCATGTACCTATCCAATAGCTGCTTGAAGGTCCCTAATGTTTCTGACTCAACTACTTCCACAGGCAGTGCATTCCATGCCCCCACTACTCTCTGGGTAAAGAACCTACCTCTGACATCCCCCCGATAACTTCCACCATTCACCTTAAATTTATGTCCCCTTGTAATGGTTTGTTCCACCCGGGGAAAAAGTCTCTGACTGTCTACTCTATCTATTCCCCTGATCATCTTATAAACCTCTATCAAGTCGCCCCTCATCCTTCTCCGTTCTAATGAGAAAAGGCCTAGCACCCTCAACCTTTCCTCGTAAGACCTACTCTCCATTCCAGGCAACATCCTGGTAAATCTCCTTTGCACCTTTTCCAAAGCTTCCACATCCTTCCTAAAATGAGGCGACCAGAACTGTACACAGTACTCCAAATATGGCCTTACCAAAGTTTTGTACAGCTGCATCATCACCTCACGGCTCTTAAATTCAATCCCTCTGTTAATGAACGCTAGCACACCATAGGCCTTCTTCACAGCTCTATCCACTTGAGTGGCAACTTTCAAAGATGTATGAACATAGACCCCAAGATCTCTCTGCTCCTCCACATTGCCAAGAACTCTACCGTTAACCCTGTATTCCGCATTCATATTTGTCCTTCCAAAATGGACAACCTCACACTTTTCAGGGTTAAACTCCATCTGCCACTTCTCAGCCCAGCTCTGCATCCTATCTATGTCTCATTGGAGCCGACAACAGCCTTCCTCACTATCCACAACTCCACCAATCTTCGTATCGTCTGCAAATTTACTAACCCACCCTTCAACTCCCTCATCCAAATCATTAATGAAAATCACAAACAGCAGAGGACCCAGAACTGATCCCTGCGGTACGCCACTGGTAACTGGGCTCCAGGCTGAATATTTGCCATCCACCACCACTCTCTGACTTCTATCGGTTAGCCAGTTCATTATCCAACTGGCCAAATTTCCCACTATCCCATGCCTCCTTACTTTCTGCATAAGCCTACCATGGGAAACCTTATCAAATGCCTTACTAAAATCCATGTACACTACATCCACTGCTTTACCTTCATCCACATGCTTGGTCATCTCCTCAAAGAATTCAATAAGACTTGTAAGGCAAGACCTACCCCTCACAAATCCGTGCTGACTATCCCTAATCAAGCAGTGTCTTTCCAGATGCTCAGAAATCCTATCCTTCAGTACCATTTCCATGACTTTGCCTACCACTGAAGTAAGACTAACTGGCCTGTAATTCCCAGGGTTATCCCTAGTCCCTTTTTTGAACAGGGGCATGACATTCGCCACTCTTCAATCCCCTGGTACCACCCCTGTTGACAGTGAGGACGAAAAGATCATTGCCAACGGCTCTGCAATTTCATCTCTTGCTTCCCATAGAATCCTTGGATATATCCCGTCAGGCCCAGGGGACTTGTCTATCCTCAAGTTTTTCAAAATGCCCAACACATCTTCCTTCCTAATAAGTATTTCCTCGAGCTTACCAGTCTGTTTCACACTGTCCTCTCCAACAATATGGCCCCTCTCATTTGTAAATACAGAAGAAAAGTACTCGTTCAAGACCTCTCCTATCTCTTCAGACTCAATACACAATCTCCCGCTACTGTCCTTGATCGGACCTACCCTCTCTCTAGTCATTCTCATATTCCTCACATATGTGTAAAAGGCCTTGGGGTTTTCCTTGATCCTACCCGCCAAAGATTGTTCATGCCCTCTCTTAGCTCTCCTAATCCCTTTCTTCAGTTCCTCCTGGCTATCTTGTATCCCTCCAGCGCCATGTCTGAACCTTGTGTCCTCAGCCTTACATAAGTCTCCTTCTTCCTCTTAACAAGACTTTCAACCTCTCTTATCTAACAGTGTTTCCTCCCAGATATGTCAGGAACTTGGAGAAATAAATGTTAGGTTACTGGCACTTACTAACACAAAGGAGGCAAACTTTTAGCACCACTGCTTGTCAGATGAGCCGATGTTAAAACACTTACTGAAGCAAGTAAGCCAGCTTGTATATCAGTTGCATTAAGATAAGGCTGTCGCCAGTGGAGAGGTTCTGCATTTGAAAACTGCACAGCGAAGCACCAGGCACTTTGATTCCAGTGGTAATTCTCTGAATAGAGAGGTCAGTTAATGATACAGCTGTCAGAGACCTGAGCAATTTGGCATTTCCTGACTTCAAGCCAGCCACTCACCCAGCTCATCAACAGCCTCTGAGGTTGTCAGTACAACTGAAAGTATGTTTAGAGGCATGTATCGCCCTGCTTGACAGATGGCTTTACTGGGATCCTTTACCAGTTTCGGGCAGGGAGAGAAGAAATACAAGAAAGTAACATTTAACGAAACTCACCTCATGAATTCCAATTACATTGTTATTGGTGTAATAGTCCATGGATTGAATTACAATCATGTTAGTTGCCATTGCTTTCTAGTTTACTATCAACTAGGGTGCAGGTTGTCATGTATGTTTGAACTGCGATGTATCTCATCAAAGCGCAAACAAACAAACCCAACGTAATCACAAAATACATCAGATTGTCCTTTGAAGCCAGTAACTGAAATTTTGGCTCATGGCAGCATAGACCGAATGCAGTATGGACGAGGTGGTACTCATTTTGAGCAGCTTCCCACCTTTCCTTATTATCCTTCTCTTAAGTCCAGTCAGTGATGTCCACTGGATACAAGACCGAGGACGGCAGCCTTTTGGCCTTTCCTACAAAGGTTCTTCAAGGAGTTTGCGTGCAGGTCATCACCTGAATGAGAGGGCTATCCCTACAATGTCAATCTCTACCTCCTTGACACATGCACCCAACCATATTGTCATCAGGGGTTGGTGGAACACAGGCTGCCCACCAACTCCGCCCCCCCCCCCCCATTCCTCATCAGAAACACCAAGGCCAATTGTAGGTGCCCAACAACTAAGCCAGGATCAGCTAGCTCATTACAGAAGGCAGGCAGCCCTTGCAAGCCACTCCATCAGTTTGCACCACACCGTGTGTTACAAAGTCCCACAGTCTGCTCAGCACCACTTGCTACTTTAAACACTGGCCCAGTGAATTAGTCGAAATGTTATAGCACTCAAATTGCTGTTGTCGCATTAAGTGATTGAGCGAGTGCTTGGAGAATTGTAATATCAGTCATTCTGCTGTTTGAAGAATTGAAACATCAGTAATTAGATTGCCAAGGCCGCCAGTGTAAAGTACATAGTTCTTTTCAAGTTAAAAGAACACAAATGATACACCTACATTTCATTGAAAGCCCAAGCTATTTACAGCTACTTCAATGGACAGAACAATAAAACTATCAGATGTTCCCATGAACACAACAGAAAGCTCTTTCTATTCAATTCGCTTTCAAAAACAGAACAGACATTCGGGTGGAATTTTCCAAAAAACCTGCGTCAGGTTAAAACTGAAAACTGGCGTATGTCTCTCCAGAAACACAGCCACGTTTTCTGACCAGGTCCTCTGGCATGCGGTCAAAAAAAACTGGCAGAGCGGTTTGCAGCGTCACACTGGTGGGTTGCCCCCCCCCCCCCCCCCCCCATGGTCATGAAGAGATCAGCCATGATCTGATTGAATGGCAAAGCAGGATCGAAGGGCTAAATTGTCGAATTCTGTTGCACATTCCTATGCTCCTATGTTGCTATGAAGGACTCCCGACACAAACCTCGCCCAGTGATGTTACCACTTCGACACCATCGCCCCCATATCTGATAGTTTAGTGGGGCGGTTAGCTCAACTGGCTGGTTCGTGATGCAGAGCGACGCCAAGAGTGTGAGTTCAGCTGAGGTTATTCATGACTTCTCAACCTTGCCCCTCGCCTGCAGTGATCTTCAGGTTAAACCACCACCAGTCAGTTCTCTCTCCAAAGGGGAAAGCAGCCTCTGGTCCTCTGCGACTATGGCAACTTTCATTTCATTTCATCTTATAAAAAATGTCAGTAGAAGAGGGTGACGAGAACCCTACAGAGAAGGGAAGACTTGTTTGGATTCTGACTTGGGAAACAGAGAGTTGGACCTGTCTTTGGTTGACTGGAAATTTGGTAGCCCCTCTCCTCGGCTAGTATGGAAATCCTGTTGTTCTGCTCAGTTCCAATGCTGGATGTAACTGCACTGGCTCACCTTCCAAACTCACAACCACCACCAACTAAAGGTTACCTTGGGAACCCCACCAACTGGAGGTTCCATTCCAAGTCACCCGACTTGGAAATATAACGCCATTCCTTCAATGTCGCAAGGACAAAATCCTGGAACTTCCTTCCTAACAGCACTTTGGGTGTACCTACACTTCAGGAATTGCAGCGTTTCAAGAAGGCAGCTCACCACCACCCTCTGAAGAGCAACGAGGGATGGGACACTAAATGCTGGCCAGGCCAGTGGAGTCCACATCCCGTAAATAAATTAAAAACAACATCCAAATAACAAAAAACATCCAGGAGGCCAAGACAGATACAAGTGCACAATTGATGGAATAGAGAGGCTGATGGCAAACACATCATTCTCCTGCAGTTTCCTGTTAATAAGAACAAAATATCACTGGCAACAGTAGTCAAGGAAAAATCTGCAGCGGGCTCTTCTTATTGTAGACAAATGATCTCACCTCAGAAGGGTTGAAGATTATGGCCAATATCGCTGTGAGATGTCATACAATGCTTGCGCCATGATAAAGAAACAAGTGACAACGTCATTGGGAAAATAATCAGCGGAGAGAGGAAGGAAGAGTTTTCTTTTACACAGTGAGTCATTATGAAATAGAATGTATTGCCCGAACGCAGCACGGCAGCACAGTGGTTAGCACAGTAACTTCACGGCTCCAGGGTCCCAGGTTTGATTCCCGGCTTGGGTCACTGTCTGTGCGGAGTCTGCACGTTCTCCCTATGTCTGCGTGGGTTTGCTCCCGGTGCTCCAGTTTCCTCCCACAGTCCAAAGATGTGCAGGTTAGGTGGATTGGCCTTAGTGCTCAAAAAGGTTCGGTGGGGTTAGTGGGTTAGGGGATAGGGTGGAAGTGTGGGCTTAAGTGGGGTGCTCTTTCCGAGAGCCAGTGCAGACTCGATGGGCCTAATGGCCTCCTTCTGCACTGTAAATTTTATGATTGAACGGATCGTGGATGCAGATTCAGTAGTAACTTTAAAAAGGGAACTGGATAAATACTCGGAAAAGAAAAGTTTGCAGGGCTATGGCAAAAGAACAGGAGAATGGGACTAATTGGATAATTCTTTCAAAGAACCAGCACAGGCACATGAAAATGAAAATCGCTTATTGTCACAAGTAGGCTTCAATGAAGTTACTGTGAAAAGCCCCTAGTCGCCACATTCCGGCGCCTGTTCGGGGAGGCTGTTATGGGAATTGAACCCGCGCTGCTGGCCTGCCTTGGTCTGCTTTCAAAGCCAGCGATTTAGCCCTGTGCTAAACAGCACCTTTTTTGACACATTAGACCAAATGGTCTCTGTTTGTGTTAAATGATTCTCTGAGATGATCAGACATCCCTGTTTTGCATGAATTATACTTTTGTGGGTAAAAAAGTTCAGTTTTGGCAGATCTATCAGCAGCTGTGTTACCAAGCCTTGGGGCTCAGCATCATACTGGTTGCCTTTCAACTAGGTATAGGGGAAATTTGGAAAAATAAATGACAATGGGTGCGATTCAACTAAATTGGAACAAAGTCCCAAAGCGAGCGTGTTTAGCCGTTGCTATCCCAGTGCTCACAGCACTGAGAAGTACATGGCTATACAACACCACTCACATTAACTAAGGAGCCTCAGTGGGGAACGCGCAACCGAGGCCGTACATATTCACGTTTTCTATATTGAGAGTTCGCTCGCCGGAACTTCTCAGTGTAGCGAGAATCGAGACGCCATTTTTAAATGGCATCCCAATGATCGAGGCCCCCGACATGACACCCGATCCACTCAAACCCCACCGCAATATGGGAGGGTCACTGCCACCTCCTCTCAACACCCATGCTGGGCATCCTCAGCCCAATCGCACCCAAGCAAAAAATGCCAGCCTAGAACCTTGGCAGTGCCAACCTGGCAGTGCCCCAGCCATCTGGTAGTGCCCCTGGGCACCTTGGTAGTGCCAGGCTGGCAGTGCCAGGGTGCCCAAATGGCACCAGCCATGCCAGGGTACTGCCCTGTCCAAACTGCATGCCTCCAATTCCCCTGGGAGAACCCCCCCTTTTAAAATAAATTTAGAGTACCCAATTCATTTTTTTCCAATTAAGGGGCAATTTAGCGTGGCCAGTCCATCTAGCTTGCACATCTTTTGGGTTGTGGGGCGAAACCCACACAGACACGGGGCGAATGTGCAAACACCACACGGACGGTGACCCAGAGCCGGGACCTCGGCGCCGTGAGGCCGCAGTGCCAACCCACTGCACCACTGTGCTGCCCGGGAGACCCCTTGAGTGCGGTTCTGTCTGGTCTCTGTGCTGAGCGGTACTCCTCCGAGGTGAAGGAGATAGATCTCACGCCTCGGATAACCGAGGAATCTGTACATTAAAATGAGACAAGCTGTCTCAATCTAATGTGCAGATTTGCCAAAAAGAGATCCCGCCCACAATGGGCAGGATTTACATCACAACATCATGCAGGGTCTCGTTAGATCTCGCGAGGCGCTACGAGCTAGGTAGATCCTGGGAGGGGGTCTCCCGGCTCTTATTGGCCACACTGTGCCGCGCAGCTGCTTTTCAGGTGCAGCGTGGCTGTTGAATCCGCCCACAATAGTTATGAGGCATGTGCAGCACAGAACAGGTTCAACAGGTCCATGCTAATGTGTATGCTTCACACAAGCATCTTTGCAACCTTCTTCATCGAACCTCATCAGCATCTTTTTCCATTCCTTTTTTGTTCCTGTAACTCCCGCTATATGCATCTATGCCATTGACCCCCAAATACTCCATGTGGCCATGATTTCCACATTCTAACAACTTTATGAGTAAAGAAAGTCTCTCCTGAATTTCCTATTGGAATTATCAGTCACTATCTTATATTTACAGCCACTGGTTATGGTCTCCTCTGCAAGTGGCAACACCTCTATTTTGATTTTATCAAACTCTCATAATCTTAAAGACCTCCCTCAGGGAATCCCTCAGCCATTGATTTTCGAGAGGAAATGCCCAAGCCTATTCAATCTTTCCTGGTAATTAAAACCAAAATAAATCGCTTCAGCTAAAGCACCTCAGAGAATCCAATCAGTTATCAAGTCTGAATCAAGTATTCCCTTACCTTTGGAAGTGTAATCAGGCCAGTCCTCAGACCAATCATCCCAAGTGCCACTGGGCAAACATGCAGAGGCTCCAGCTGGTGGCTTCGCGGGATCCATTCTGCCATGCCTTCATGCCAGCTGTGCTAAACCTCTTTGCGCCTGGCCACGCAGGTCGTGGATCAGACGTCGGCTCTGCTGACATTTTCTGAACTCTTTGTGAACTAGCACTTCCACTCACAGTCACAAAACATATTTTGCCAAACGTGCCCTTTGTTCAGGTGCCACAGCTCAGTGGGGGTGCCGGGAATGAATCTGCTGATTGTTGCACTGACGCCCATGATTACTTAATAGTGCAGTACTGTACATACTAATAACAACATAACACTGTTTTACACTCCCAATTAGAATGGCAGCTGGTCGTTAGGGATAAGAGCTCAATTTTCTCTGATGTGCAATGAGCACATGCATCTTCGCTGTGCGCACAAGTATGAATGTTGGTTGATGTTTGCTATTGTTACGCCCGTAAATGTATTTGGTGAGGAATTTTCAATCAAGTTCAGTGGCCAAGTTCTGGGCACCTGATTAGGTTTGATCAAGCCAGATCCTGAAGGAAAAATGATTGACATTTTGAAGAGGGGAAACTAAATTATTAAGTTCAGAAAGAACTAAGCACTGCTTTTGGCTTTCTATGTTGATTTGACATTACAGAAAAGTAATATAGTTTATGCCCACATAGGATATGCCCATAAAGTTCACGCCCGCATGGATGATATACTGGATGTTTATTGTAAGCACAGTTGCTTTCTAGGCAAACGCAGAATAGGAATTTGCATAAAGCACAGTCGCACCAATAGGAATTCAGCAGAATGACCACTGAATCTGTTTTAGTAGTTCTAGCTGAGGAATTAATATTGGCCAGGATTGCAGGAAGCTCATCTGAGTTCACCTTAAAACATGGCAAAGGATCTTTCATGGAAGTCATGGAACATCTCTCCGAATGCAGTGTGGTTGATCTGCCCATCTAGCAAAAATGGCCTCTTAAAAAAATATCCTCAGTATAATGGGAATGCTGAGAAACTGCAAAGAAATAAAACAAAATTTTAATCAATGCACAGGTTTGTCATGGGGTTAAAGACAGACTACAGCAGGAAGTTATAGAATACCCGCTGCTAGGGGCAGCATGTGGCCCAGTGGTTAGCACTGGGACTGCGGCGCTGAGGACCTGGGTACGAATCCCGGCCCTGGGTCACTGTCCATGTTGAATTTGCCCAGTCTCCCCATGTCTGCGTGGGTTTCACCCCCACAACCCAAAGATGTGCAGGTTAGGTGGATTGGTCACGCTGGATTGGCCACGCTAAATTGCCCCTTAATTGGAAAAAAAATAATTCGGTACTCCAAATTTAAAAAATAAATAAAAAATAATACCTGTTGATTAAGCTATTTATATTGTTCATGGGATGTGGGCATTGTTGGCTAAGTCAGCCCATTCCCATTCCCAATTGACCTTGAGAAGGTTGTGGCGAGCTGCCATCTTGAACCACTGCAGCACCCACGGTGCTGTTGGGGAGGGAGTTCAAGGATTTTGATGCCGCAAAATCCAGTGAAGGAACGTTGATATATTTCCAAGTCAGGATGGTGTGTAACTTGAAGGGGAACTTTGAGGTGACGGTGTTCCCATGCGAATGATTGAATTCTACAAACCCAATTCTATCATTTCTACATTGGCCCGACAGAATCATTGAAGATGAACAATGATTTCTTCTTGAGTTCTCTGTCCAAAGGCAGGTCCGACCCACAGCCCCACACCCTCCACCACAAGAGATGGAATATGAGGCAAGTCCCAACTTCACCCCTGCTGGAACCGAGAGCGAATCCGGTGCTGTTGTCCCTAACCTGATCCACACCGGCCTTCCAGCCAGCTGAGCCAACTGGCACCCTAATCTGGGTTGCTGTGGCAACAGACATTTTTACCTGCATGTTGTAATCTGCAGCTAGAAGTCGTGATGGCAGAGCCCCCAATTTCTTTCCATCACACAGGCGCCGAGGAGTTTCTCCCACTCTTACCACCTGCCATTGGTGTGTGTTGGAAGGATCTACAAGTGAATTCTCAGCCTGTTTGGTTGTGTGTTCCTTGATTACGAAGCCCTGGAATGACCTTGAACCTGGAGCTTCTGGCACAGAAGCACTGATGCTACCTGCTGCATCATAAGACCTCCACGAGCAATGATTTATAGACCGTTAAATCAATCAGAAGTACGCAAGAAAACCACCTGTCAGAGAGAGCCAAGGGAAGAGGAAGTCACTGCGATAACAATGAAGTTATTTATGTCTATGATGGACCAGTATATTACTTTCTTTCCCTTCTGCCATGGTACATACGCAGTTAAAAGACAAGTTCACTCAAAGAAAACAGTGCAGCAAAAGAACACAAATTGATGTGATTCCTGTTCCAGGAATCCGAGGGAGAGGCCATGGCACTGGATTCGAATACGTGCATCTTGTGAGGTTTGTTGTAGGTTTGACTGGCAGCTCTTCCTTTTCATGTCCTTGTGATTTTTCAGGGCATTTCATAGCTGTGATGAATGGTTACTGTACCCTTAACACCATGTAGGTGATGCCCCTTTAAGACTGGGTTTGGAACCCTGGGGGACTCCGGCTCCGGCTCCGCCTACCAGGGAGCCATATATAAGGTGACGCCCTGTAGGTGGCACTCAGTAAGCACACGTCTCGGTCACTGACTAGTTCTCTGCTTATTAAAGCCTCCATTTACCATTCTACACTCTCGTTTCGTTATTGAGGGTACTACAATAGCCATTGAATCATTTGTTTTTAATGTGCAGTCCCCGTTGTTACGCAGACAAACATGACAGGTGACATGGGTGTCATCACTGAGCCAAGCCGACATTTTGGCAAAGCATAATTCACATTTATTTTGCTCCAAACAGTTTTTTGGAAAAGGACGTGCCTTTTCAAATTGTTTCGTCATTTTGAGGCTTTCAGAGAGAAATGGCTGGGCCAAAGTGAGTGCGTGAATGGCCAGCGATAGACCTCCAAATGCAGGTTTATATTCCCGTGACAGGGAGATCCCTCGGAGACACCCCTGCTCTGCTGCCATCACACCACCACACTGAGGACAAAGTTACCCAAAGCAGCTGCGAGATAACTCTCAGCAACTGTGTCCAGCCTAGTTAACCTCACAGTTTAGCACAGCAGGTGTGACTGCTTGTTACTTCCTTCTTCCCAAAGAGAGATGGCCATGCAAGTATTGGCTGAAAACCAACAATGTACCATTACTTTTCTTCACTCTTCCATGCTCTCTTTAATAAATCACTTTTTCAGTTTATAGCCAAAACCATGGTATGATGGAATGTTTCTAATGCCCACTCTCAAGTCGGGGAAGATCATGTGAGAGCACCCAGCAGAGCAGCTAACCTGAAGTAATAACGCTTTCAATGAAAGGGCTTGCTACATATGATTTAAGGAGATTGTGCAGGTAAAGGAATACTGCATGGATCATATGGGGCATTGAAACCAAGAAAATTAGAATTAAAAATGTTAATTACCACATGCCCAGGTGTGTCCTGTATACAAGAAACAGGACAAAACCAACCCAACCAATTACCGCCATATCAGTCTACTCTCCATCATCAGCAGAGTGATGGAAGGAGTCATCAACAGTGCTATCAAGTGGCACTTACTCAGCAATAACCTGCTCACTGACACTCAATTTGGGTTCCGCCAGCGTCACTCACCTCCTGACCTCATTACAGCCTTGGTTCAACATAGACAAAAGAGCTGAATGCCAGAGGTAAGGTGAGAGTGACTGCCCTTGACATCAAGGCAGCATTTGACAAAGTATGGTATCAAAGAACCCTAGCTAAACTGGACTCAGTGGGAACCGGGGGAAAACTCTCCGCTGGTTGGAGTGCTATCTGGCACAAAGGAAGATGGTTGTGATGGTTGGAGGTCAATCATATCAGCTCCAGGACATCACTGCAAGTGTTTCTCAGAGTAGTGTCCCAGGCCCAACTATCTTCAGCTGCTTCATCAATGACCTCACTTCCAACATAAGGTCAGAAGTGGGGATGTTTGCAAATGCTGCACAAAGTTCAGCACCATTCGCCACTCCTCAGATAATGAAGCAGTCCAGTCCAAATGCAACAAGACCTGGACAATACCCAGGCTTGGACTGACAAGTGGTCAGTTACATTCATGCCAAACAAGTGCCAGGCAATGACTATCTCCTACAAGAGAGGATCTAACCATCACCCCTTGACATTCAGTGGCCTTACCATAGCTGAATCCCTCACAATCAACATCCTGGGAGTTACCACTGATCAGAAACTGAACTGGACTAGCTATATTAATACTATGGCTACCAGGGAAGATCAAAGGCTAGGAATCTTATGGCGAACAGGCTTTGTGAAGGGCAGGCAGGTCGCAAGTAATATAAGATGGCTGTTGAATGTGGTGATGAATCTGTCGGGGGCTCTGGTACCAGAGGTAGTGGTGCCCATGGATGCGGAGAAAGCATTTGATCGGGTGGAGGGGCGGTACTTATTCGATGTTTTGGAAAGGTGTGGGTTTGGACCAAGATTTGTGGCATGGGTGCGGTTGAGTGCAAGGACGAATGACATGAGCTCACAAAACTTTGACTTACACAGAGGTACGAGGCAGGGGTGCCTACTGCCGCCATTACTGTTTGCGCTGGCCATAGAGCCATTGGCGATGGCTCTTAGGGGGTTGGCAGAGTGGCGGGGATTATGAGGGTGCAGAGGGAGCATTGGGTGTCGCTGTATGCTGATGACCTCTTGCTGTATGTTTCGGATCCGCTGGAGAGTATGGGAAGGATTCTGGGACTGTTGGGGAGGTTTGGAGGGTTCTCGGGGTACAAGCTGAATGGAGGGCAAAGAGAGGTTTTCCCGGCGAATGAGATGGGACAACAGGCGAATTTAGGGGGGTGCCATTTACCATAGCGAGCGCTAGGTTCAGGTATTTGGGGATTCAGGTAGCGAGGGAATGGACGGGGCTACATAGGTGGAACTTAACAAAGCTGGTGGAGGAGGCCAGTGAGGTTCTTAAGAGGTGGGATACACAGCACTTAACGTTGGCAGGGAGGTCCAAGTGGTGAAAATGAATATTCTGCCAAGGTTCTTGTTTATTTTTCAGTATCTCCAAATTTTAGACCAAAGGCATTTTTTCAGAAAGTGGACACTATCATTTTGGACTTTGTATGGACAGGGAAGGTGCCAAGGGTGGGGAGGACCCTGCTACAGAGGCAGATGCACGGTAGCATTGTGGATAGCACAATTGCTTCACAGCTCTAGGGTCCCAGGTTCGATTCCCGGCTTGGGTCACTGTCTGTGCGGAGTCTGCACATCCTCCCCGTGTCTGGGTGGGTTTCCTCCGGGTGCTCCGGTTTCCTCCCACAGTCCAAAGATGTGCGGGTTAGGTGGATTGGCCATGATAAATTGCCCTCAGTGTCCAAAATTGCCCTTAGTGGGGTTACTGGGTTATGGGGATAGGGTGGAGGTGTTGACCTTGGGTAGGGTGCTCTTTCCAAGAGCCGGTGCAGACTCGATGGGCCGAATGGCCTCCTTCTGCACTGTAAATTCTATGATCTATGCAGCAGGGAGGTTGGCGTAGCCGAACTTGCTTCATTAGTATTTGCATTATTATTATTGATGCTCCACATCATTATTATTGGGCAGCGAATGTGGACAAGGTGCGGCGGTGGTGGGAAGGAGAAAGGGGAGAGTGGGTTAGGATGGAGGAGGAATCATGTAAGGGGTCTAGTTTGAGGGCTACGATGATGGCAGCACTGCAAATGGCTCTGTGTAGGTATTCAAGGAGCCCAGTGGTGCAGTTCACGGTGAAGATATGGAATCAGTTGAGGAGGCATTTTAGGGTGGAAGGGATGTCGGTGCTAACGCCATCTTGCGAAAATCATGGGTTTGAGCCAGGAGGGATAGAAATTGTATACAGGAAGTGGAGGGAAGTGAGGCTGGTCAAAGTAAGGGATCTGTATTTGGAGGAAGGGTTCGCCAGTCTGCAGGGGGTAAGGGGGAGGGTAGAGCTGCCGAGAGGGAGGGAGTTCAGCTATCGGCAGTTTAGGGACTTTGCTCGAAAGGTCTGGAGAGGATTCCCTAGGTTGCCGGGATACACCCTGCTGGAGCGACTGCTGCTCCCGGATGTGGAAGGGGAAGGAAGAATTGGGGATATATACAAGTGGCTGGGAGAGCAGGGAGGTGAGAAGGTGGTGAAGGTGAAGGAGAAATGGGAAGCGGAGTTGGGAGGGGAGGTCAATTGGGGAGAGGCACTCCATAGAGTAAACAGGACCTCCTCTTGTGCAAGGATGAGCCTGATACAGTTTAAGGTGGTGCACAGGGTGCATATGACTCGGGCGAGAATGAGTGGGTTCTTTCAGGGGGTAGCACATGGGGGCAACATGCTGACTCCGCACAGACAGAGACACAAGCCGGAATCGAATCTGGGACCCTGGTGCTGTGAAGCAACAGTGCTACCACTGTTTGGGATTTCAGAGAAGCTGGAGCTCATGGCGAGGAGGAAGGCCGATGTCTTGGCCTTCGCCTCTCTGATTGCATGGCAGCAGATTTTACTGGAGTGGCGGTCGGCATCACCACTGGGGTTACATGTTTGGTTGGGTGACATGTTCCTGTGGTTGGAGAAGATAAAGTATGAGCTAAGGGGCTCCACAGGGGTGGTTGAGAAAAGGTGGGGGATGTTTGTGACCGTGTTTGAAGAGCTGTTGGTCGCAGGGGGTGGGGGAGGGGAGGGGGAGGGGGGGGGGGGGTGAAAAAAGGAAAAAAATCTGAACAGACTGTATAGTTGATTGCTTGGAAGTATGTTTCCCGGGATGATACATGTTTGTAAGAACTCTTTAAAAAGAGTTGAAGAATCCAGCGGTAGTGAAGAAACAAGAACACCCCCCACCCCACCCAGAATATGGGGGTTCCCCCACAGACTCCCCTAAATTATGGAAACCCACCCACATACCTCCCCAGAAAATGGAGGAGCCCCCCTTCCCCCCCCCCCCCTGCCATAGATCCCCCACAGTAATTTATTTTTTCTTTAAAAAAAAAATTTAGAATACCCAACTCATTTTTTTTCCAATTAAGGGGCAATTTAGCATGGCCAATCCACCTACCCTGCACATCTTTTTGGGTTGTGGGGACGAAACCCACGCAAACACAGGGAGAATGTGCAAACTCCACACGGACAGTGACCCAGAGCCGGGATCGAACCTGGGACCTCGGCGCCGTGACACAGTAATTATTTTCACTGCCTGTGGCCAGGCTACTCTCTAACTTCCAGACAGGTGTCTCTCCTCTGAGGGGCTTCCTGACAGGGGTCTCTCTTATAAGACCATAAGACATAGGAGCAGAATTAGGCCACTGGGCCCATCGAGTCTGCTCCGCCTTCAATCATGGCTGATATTTTCTCATCCCCATTCTCCTGCCTTCTCCCCATAACGCCAGATCCCATTATTAATCTTCTGGGAGGCTTACTGACAGGGGTAACTTTTTTTTTTTTTGGGGGGGGGGGGAGGGGGGGGAAGGTCTGCAGGGTGTCTCCTCATTCTGTGGGATCATCGAGGGGTTTCCACAATTGGGGGAGGTCTGTGGTGAATCACTTTATTTAGGGGTCTCTGTGGGGGGTCTATAAATTTAGGGGATTGTAGGGGGGTCTCTATATTTAGGGGGTCTCTGGGGGGGTCTCCATATTTGGAGGGTATATTGGGAGCCAGTGGGGGGTCAGGTTGGGGTGGGTAGGTCTTGCATTGTGGGGGGGTGGAGAGAGTGGCCCTTGGATGGACTTTGGGAGGTCCACTGCACCAGATACATGTTTATCAGGACCAGTAGCGATGCTCGCCCACCGGATTCCCGGCCCAGCGGAGAATCACTGGGCCTGGAGAATATGGTTCCTGTCCCGGCCCGCTGGCGCAGGATGCAATCTTCGATCCCAATGCCAGCGGGGGGCCGGAGCATTGAAAACAAGTCGCCGCCGATCCCATTTCTTTCACTACCACTGGATTCTTCGCCTCATTGGATTCTACTCCACTCCCGACAGCGCGAGGCGGAGAATTTAGCCCCTTCTTTCAAATAGGAAGCAGGTCCGACACAGTTACATCTGGTCATTGCTTTTACCTTTCTAGAAAATCAACATGCCTTTGTATTCAAATCAATAGGGAGCATTATCATAATTTCTGCTGTGACATCTCAGAGAATGGGAATAACATTAACCGAAAACCACAACCATTCTTAGAGAGAACCGTGAGCAAGTATGAAACTCACAAAGGCTGCAAAGATCAGGTGACTTGTCTCAAAACACGAATGCCTCAATCGCCCACTCTCTCAAATATATATCCAATTCTTCCAAAAGTTTCTCCACACCATCTGCCTTTCCAGCAGTTTGTTTCAAATCCTCCCCCGGTGAAGTTTTGAAGTTCTTGCATAATTCAAAATTCACAATGAATGCACATTTCCTCAAGGAATTAAAATCCCCACAGGAAAAATAGTCTGACCATGACTAACAAGAGAAGTTCAATTTTGTATTAGATTAAAGGAAGAGGTTTATAATATTGCCAAAAAGAGTGTCAAGTCTGAGGCATAAAAAAGATTGTAAAAATCTCTGAAGGTATGTAAAGAGGAGAAGATTAGCAAAATAAACATGGGTCCCTAACTGGCAGGGAAAGGGGCAATTGTAATTGTTTTGTTATGCTCTTGACGTAGCAGAAGCTGCTCCCTTGATGTGCACTCTGACAAAGGAAGGTTCAGACTTGGAGATAGCTTTAACACGTTTATTAAACTATTAACAATTCTCCTACTTGGATTCGACACTACTGTTAATCCTGCTATAGCTACTCAGACTGACGAACCAGTTTGCTACAATCCATATGGTGGGAGTGATGTTCAATCAACCCTGTGTCTGTACTCACTGAGAGTCTCTACTGGAAAGAGACTGAGCATGTGTTATGGGTCCTTTTATATGGGTTGGTGTAATGCCCTCCTGTGGTAGTGTCACCTCTGTGTGTATCGTGACTGCCCATTGGTCGTGTCCTATCTTACTGACCTATTGGTTGACTGCCTGTGTGTCATGTCTCTGGTGTTCCCTCTAGTGTCTAGCTAGGTGTAGTGTATGTACATTAACCCTTTGTGTACTTTCAGTGATGTATATCACCACAGTAATGTCATTTAATACTTGTATCTATCTTCAGTGTAGAAAGACACAAAAACATTTTGGGAATAGTGGGGTCCGAGAGTCTATCAAAAGTGAGGAATTTAAATATAATTGTAAAGAAATAGTCTGAGTGAAATTAATAAGGCTAAAAGCCAACAAATCTCCTGGACACAAGTTAAGGATTTTTAAAAAGATGATTGCAGAGATAGTGGATGCATTGGTTTTGATCTTCTAGAATTTAGATTGGTTCCAATGGATTGGAAGGTGGCAAAAGTAGCTGCTCAATAGGGGGCAGCACGGTGGCGCAGTGGTAGCACTGCAGTCTCACGGCGCCGAGGTCTCAGATTCGATCCCGGCTCCGGGTCACTGTCCGTGTGGAGTTTGCACATTCTCCCCGTGTTTGCGTGGGTTTCACCCCCACAACCCAAAGATGTGCAAGGTAGGTGGATTGAACATGCTAAATTGCTCCTTAATTGGAAAAAATGAATTGGGTACTCTAAATTTTTTTTTTAAAGTAACTGCTCAATAAAGGAGGGAGAAAGAAAACAGCAAACTCTAGGTCAGTTAGTCTAACATCAGTAGTAGGGAAATCCGAGAATCTATCATTAGGGATTGGTAACAGAGTGCTTAGAAAATTGTGGGGCGGCACGGTAGCACAGTGTTTAGCATTGTTACTTCACAGCGCCAGGGTCCCAGGTTCGATTCCCGGCTTGGGTCACTGTCTGAGCAGATTCTGCACGTTCGCCCCATGTCTGCGTGGGTTTCCTCCTGGTGCCCTGGTTTCTTCCCACATGTCATTCAAACTTTCTGAATTCTCCCTCAGTGTACCCGACCTGGGGATTTTCACAGTAACTTCATTGCAGTGTTAATGTAAGCCTACTTGTGACAATAATAAAGGTTATTATTAAATCATAATACAATTGGGCAGAATCGACATGTAATGAAATGTAAATTGTGCCAGACAGATCTGTGGAGTTTTTTTGGGGATGTGACAGGCAGGGTAGGTCGGAGTGAACCAGTGGATGTAAATTTTCAGAAAGCTCTAGGGATAAGGAGAGAGGGCAGGAAAGTAGTGTGGAGGTGGAAGTTTCGCCATGGTCTTATTGAAAGGTAAAAGGGTCAAATGGTCCATTCCTTCTCCTATTTCTTGTGTTTGTTAGTTAAAGATGATCTCCCCTGAGACTTCCCTTCTTTGCGGTCGGCCATCCTGGAATTTCCTCAGATGCTTTGAAGTCAGTTTGGCTGACCTTTTCTGCACTCTCTCCAATGCCTGGACTACTTCTTCTATCGGGCAACAATTAGAATTGGATACAATGCTCCAGGTGAGCCCCTGCCATTCCATTGTACAAATTCCCTTGTATAAATAACCCAAGACCAGAAGAAACTACAGATCCGAGAACACAGTCCAGTCCATCGCCCGAAACCTCCTCCCATCCATTGACTGTCTACAACTCTTGCTGTCTTGGGAAAGTGGGCAGCATAATCAAAGACCCATCTCACCCAAGTTATTCTCTTTTCCAACCTCTTCCATTGGGCAGGATAAATAAAAGTCTGAGAACACGCACTAACAGGTTCAAAAATAGCTTCTTCTCCGCAGTTACCAGACTCCTGAATGACCCTCTTATGGACTAAACTGATCTCTCCACGCATCTTCTCTACTGAGTAGCACTACACTCCGTATGCTTCACCCGATGTCTGTGTCTATGTATTTACATTGTGTATTTATCGTATCTCCTATGTTTTTTCATCTATGGAACGAACTGCCTGGACTGTACGCAAAACAATACTTTTCGCTGTACCTCGGTACACGTCACAATAAATCAAATCAAATTTAATATATGAGGGCACTCCAATTACACTTGGCCCTCTGATGAGGACAATTACTGTACTAAAGATGACTACTGTAATTTAGCAAATATTGTCACTGTTCAGTCTTCTCTGCTTTGCCATGTGACGTGTGTCTTAATAAATGGCCAGATTTTTCAATAAATGACCAGTCTTTACAACAATCTGAGGTCCCTGTCTGCTTCAAGAAGACGACCATCATCCCTGTACCAAAGAAAAGCTAAGCAGCGTGCCTTAATGACTATCGTCCAGTGGCACTGATATCCATCCTTATGAAGTGCTTCGAAAGGTTAGTCATGGCACGAATCAACTCCAGCCGCCCGGATTGCCTTGATCCATTACAGTTCGCCTACCACTGCAACAGGTCCACAGCAGAAGCCATCTCCCTGGCCCTGCACTTAACCCTGGAACACCTAGATAACAAAGACACCTATGTCAGACTCCTATTTACTGTCTACAGCTTAGCCTTCAATGCCATTATTCCTACAAAACCCATCTCCAAAGTCCGTGGCCTGGGCCTCGGCTCTTTCCTCTGTGACTGGATCTTGAACTTCCTAACCCACAGACCACAATCAGTAAGAATAGGCAACTACACCTCCTCCACGATCATCCTCAACACCGGTGCCCCACAAGACTGTGTCCTCGGCCCCCTACTATGGTCCTTATACACCTATGACTGTGTGGCCAAATTCCCCTCCAACTCGATTTTCAAATTTGCTGATGACACCCCCGCAGTGGGTCGGATCTCAAACAATGACGAGACAGAGTACAGGAATGAGTCGGAGAATCTGGTGAACTGGTGTGACGACAATAATCTCTCCCTCAATGTCAACAAAATGAAGGAGATTGTCATCGAATTCAGGAAGTGTAGTGGAGAACATGCCGCTCTCTATATCAACGGGAACGAGGTAGAAAGGTTCGAGAGCTTCAAGCTTTTACGTGTCCAGCTCACCAACAACCTGTCCTGGTCCCCCCCATGCCGACACTATAGTTAAGAAAGCCCACCAACGACTCTACTTTCACAGAAGACTAAGGAAATTTGGCACGTCAGATACGACTCTCACCAACTTCTACAGATGCGCCATAGAAAGCATTCTCTCTGGTTGTATCACAGCTTGGTATGGATCTTGCTCTGCCCAAGACCGCAGGAAACTACAAAAGGTCGCAAATGTAGCCCAATCCATCACGCAAACCAGCCTCCCATCCACTGACGGAAAGGCAGCCAGCATAATTAAGGACTCCACGCACCCCGGACATACTCTCTTCCACGTTCTTCCGTCGGAAAAAAGATACAAAAGTTTGAGGTCACGTACCAACTGAGAACAGCATCTTCCCTGCTGCCATCAGACTTTTGAATGGACCTACCTCGTATTAAGTTGATCTTTTACACCCTAGCTATGACTGTAACATTACATTCTGCAGTCTCTCTTTCCTTCCTATGTATGGTATACGTTGTCTGTATAGCATGCAAGAAACAATACTTTTCACTGTATACTGATCCATGTGACAATAATAAATCAAATCAAATCGAATCAAGTTTTTGCAGTGAGAAATGCAGCAGCATTTGTGACATTGGAATGTATATGGAAGTATTTTAAACTTTATTGCAAAGGTAGCAGATTAACACAGTGATACTGTGCCAAATCCTAACTCCAAGACATCATCACATACAATATGTAAACTTGATGTACATTGGGTGATGCCATTGCTTATTACCATCTTCTACAAGGGGTGCTATTGTCCAATTCATCAATAAAAAGTGTATTGTGGGGATCATTATAGTCAACATGAATGTAAATACAAAGCATTCAACATTCTGGCAAATGTTTCAAGGGCAATCTCTTCATCAAAATAATGTTTGGAAAATTGTGTGTCGATTCTATGAATTATATTTTTAAACAGTTTTTTTGTTACTCACATACAGTGTCATCTGTAGTAACAGATCGACAGCTGGATTCTCTGCTGGTGGGATTTTCCGTTGCGCAGGAAGCGCACCCACACCTAGGGATTTACTGATGGCGTGGGGCTGCCCACAATGGGAAACTCCATTGTCCGGCTGGCGGTACCGAGAATCCCGCTGTGGGATGGAGAATCCCACCCCAGACATACCTTATTGAATTGCAGAGCCTAAAGGCCTACTTCTGGAGTTTAACCCTGAAAAGTGTGAGGTTGTCCAATGGAGTTTAACCCTGAAAAGTGTGAGGTTGTCCATATGGAGTTTAACCCTGAAAAGTGTGAGGTTGTCCAATGGAGTTTAACCCTGAAAAGTGTGAGGTTGTCCAATGGAGTTTAACCCTGAAAAGTGTGAGGTTGTCCATTTTGGAAGGACAAATATGAATGCGGAATACAGGGTTAACGGTAGAGTTCTTGGCAATGTGGAGGAGCAGAGAGATCTTGGGGTCTATGTTCATACATCTTTGAAAGTTGCCACTCAAGTGGATAGAGCTGTGAAGAAGGCCTATGGTGTGCTCGCGTTCATTAACAGAGGGATTGAATTTAAGAGCCGTGAGGTGATGATGCAGCTGTACAAAACCTTGGTAAGGCCACATTTGGAGTATTGTGTACAGTTCTGGTCGCCTCATTTTAGGAAGGATGTGGAAGCTCTGGAAAAGGTGCAAAGAAGATTTACCAGGATGTTGCCTGGAATGGAGAGTAGGTCTTACGAGGAAAGGTTGAGGGTGCTAGGCCTTTTCTCATTAGAGCGGAGAAGGATGAGGAGCGACTTGATAGAGGTTTATAAGATGATCAGGGGAATAGATAGAGTAGACAGTCAGAGACTTTTTCCCCGGGTGGAACACACCATTACAAGGGGACATAAATTTAAGGTGAAAGGTGGAAGATACAGGAGGGATATCAGAGGTAGGTTCTTTACCCAGAGAGTAGTGGGGGCATGGAATGCACTGCCTGTGGAAGTAGTTGAGTCGGAAACATTAGGGACCTTCAAGCAGCTATTGGATAGGTACATGGATTACGGTAAAATGATATAGTGTAGATTTATTTGTTCTTAAGGGCAGCACGGTAGCATTGTGCATAGCACAATTGCTTCACAGCTCCATGGTCCCAGGTTCGATTCCGGATTGGGTCATTGTCTGTGCGGCGTCTGCACGTCCTCCCCGTGTCTGCGTGGGTTTCCTCCGGGTGCTCCGGTTTCCTCCCACAGTCCAAAGATGTGCGGGTTAGGTGAATTGGCCAATGATAAATTGCCCTTAATGTCCAAATTGCCCTTGGTGTTGGGTGGAGGTGTTGAGTTTGGGTAGGGTGCTCTTTCCAAGAGCCGGTGCAGACTCAAAGGGCCGAATGGCCTCCTTCTGCACTGTAAATTCAATGATAATCTATGATTAATCTCGGACAAAGGTTCGGCACAACATCGTGGGCCGAAGGGCCTGTTCTGTGCTGTATTTTCTATGTTCTATGTTCTATGTTCTGCTCCTTTTTCGTATGTCCATCTGAACTGCGCGAAGTGACTATGGGCTAAACTTAATCTCTACAACTGGAGCTGGGTTTGCAGGTTGGAAAACATTTGGACAGAACTATGTATAATATTAGGCCTATAGGAGCAATATTGTACCTAAACTGAGCTGATGTGAATGAGAGGACATATTTTGCGGGCGACATGATGGCATAGTGGTTAGCACAGCTACCTCACACCTTGCCACCTTCTTCCTTCTTATTTGAGTGAAGCTGAAGTGTCCTAACCACAATGTTTATAAACATCAACCACTTCAAAGAGCGTTAAGTTCATTCCAATCCATCCCTGCTTCCTTCAAGCTCAAATAGTTTTGAGGAGCCCAGCTGGAAATTGACAGCATTTAATTCTATTTGAAGAGCTTGATGTTTGCAAACATTGTGCTCAAAGCACCTAGAGTTACTCATCCATGAATGGTGATGAATGAACCAAGACTTACAGCTTCGTTTGTGGAAGTTGTCAATCACAGCCCACCAGGGGAAATGAATGAATGGCTTGCAGCTCAAGGATCTGAGGGGTTTAAACACAGGTCACTGTTTTCCTCTCTTTCGAGGAGTGAACACGTGGTACTCCCTCTGTCTGAGCCAGCAGCTGTAAGCCTAGGACTCTAGGGGTGTTCCTGTAGTTAGAGGGTCTCTGTGGTGGGGGGTGGCATTTCTTTAGTTAGAGTGCCTTGTGTGGGGTCCCTTAGTTTGGGGGTTCTGGCGTGGTCCCCCTCTCTAGGGAGTCCATTGGGAGGGGGGAAGTCCACTTATCCCCGGGTTCTCTGGGGTGTCTCCCAATCTAGGGATCTCTGGGGGTGTCTCCCATTTGCAGGGGTCTGTGGGAAGGACCTAGTGGGGTGGGGTGGGCACGTCGTGCATGTGGTTGAGGGAGGTTGGCCCTTGGGTGGACATGGAGCCAACTCCCTTAAAGGGTTAACCCCTTGGCCCACGGCAAGATCTACTCTGTCAGGGCTACATTGGTAAATACCAATAGTGATCCTCGCCCACGTGATTCCCGGCCCAGAGGACCGGAGAATCGTGAGGCCCTGGAGACTCTGGTGTCAGGCCCACTAAGCCAATGAAAATGGGTCATTAGGACCCATTAGCATTCACCCGCTGGCAAACCCCGGTCCCACCACCAGCATGGGGCCAGAGCACAGCGGTCGGTTCATTGTCGGGTGTGAACCTTGTTTTCGTTCGGACGCCCGATTCTCTACCCAATCGCGATTCGTGTTGCCAGCGTCACTGGACGGAGAATCCAGCCTCTAGTCTCCCAAACGGGGAATCTTCCCCAGAATGTAAGCCCTGCTGGAAAACGTGTAATGGTTTGAGCTGTGATGGCTTCCATGGTTGAATAGATTCCTAACTCGAACAAGGTTCACTTTTGCTCATTGGTCACTTGGTTTAGGGTTGGCTGTGCCAGCATAATCATCTCCAAAATATTTGGGTCCCCTCACTTCTCCAAAAAACCCGTCCTTGCAAATAAGAGAAAGAAAATTGGATAGAACTGGAATATGGACATTTCTCAACCATTAACATAGAGGAATATTTTCTTTTACAAATTAGCACTCCCACAAAGGGAGTATTGTGATATGAGGTTCGGAGATCAGCACATCCCTCAGGGATTTGCATACAATCATTAGAATGGAAAATCATGCAACAGTTATTGACCTCATCACACGGTTTCTCACTTGTGCCATTTTCTTTGTCACTCCTTTGGCAGAGTCTGGGATAGGAGTGTTACTTTGTGAATATGCCCCTATGTAAATAGCCTGACTGGGATGAATAAACCATCAAACATGACCACCTGACATAACTTTTAAAGCTGCTTCAAAAATATTTAGTGATTACATTTGAGGTAACTCCCAACAGAAATATGGAAAAAGATATCTGAGCACTATCCAGTTGGGATTTCAAGAAATACAAAAAAGAAATTTGAAATTAATAAAACCCAGATGCTGGAACGTTGAAATGAAACAGCATGCGGAGAAAAGTTTTGCCGCATCTGTGAATGAATGGTCCACCGCGAAATTGTTAACTCCTCTGTTTCTCTCCACAGACCTGCCCGACTGGCGGAGCGTTCCCGGTATTTTCAATTTTTCTTTTGACATTTATGTGAGTTGGGTCATGAAGTGGTACGACATGGGGCCAAAGTTAAAAGGTATGTTCCTGCCCAGCTACAAGTGATCAGCTGTCATCATGTTTGTAGGTCTTGGCAGAAGACCTCACTGAACTTCACTTTAGGGGCCAGAATTTATTCAACAGAGAGCTGGGAGCCAAAATCCTGAAGAATGATTTGCTTGAATATTGCTCCCATCGGCCTAATATTATACATAGTTGTGTCCAAATGTTTTCCACCCTGCAAACCCAGCTCCAGTTGTAATTAAGTTTAGCCCATAGTCACTTCGCGCAGTTCAGATGGACATACGAAAAAGGAGCAGAAGTAGGTCTTAAGGCTGTGCGATTCAATAAGGTATGTCTGGGGTGGGATTCTCCGTCCCGCAGCGGGATTCTCGGTACTGCCAGCCGGGCAATGGAGTGTCCCATTGTGGGCAGCCCCACGCCGTCAGGAAATCCCCAGGTGTGGGTGCGCTTCCTGCGCAACGGAAAATCCCACCAGCAGAGAATCCAGCTGTTGATCTGTTAATATTTTGAGTTCCACAGACCCTCCACCCCCGATAACCTTTGATTCCCTTGCCTAACAAGAATCTACCTTTTTAAAAAATTTAAATACCCAATTCTTCTTTTTCCAATTAAGGGACAATTTAGCGTGGCCAATCCACCTACCCTGCACATCTTTGAGCTGTGGGAGTCAGACCCAAGCAGACAATTGGAGAATGTGCAAACTCCACATGGACAGTGACCCGGGGCTGGGACCGAACCTGGGTCCACTGTGTCGTGAGGCAGCAGTGCTAACCACTGTGCCACCATGTCTCCAACAAGAACCTATCTATGTCAGCCTGAAAAATATTCAATGATCCTTCTGCCACTGACTTCCGAGTGTAGCCACCTGCGTTGGCCACTTCCCGACTTAAAATGGAGAAGATGGCTGAAGGGAAATTCAGCCAACACAGGCAAAGACTAGCAAATACAGAAATCATGGGTATTGAAACCTGAAAGGAACCAGACAGCAGTGAAACCAGCAGCCATCTACATAGTAATGTGCGATTCCCAGGCACAATGACAACAGTTAAGATAAATAAAGCCAAGCCAGACTCCTCGGCGCCAGCAGGAGCCAAGACAAAGGAAGGCCAACGAACATTTAGGGACCGCCTAGCGATCAGGGGTTTGAACCGTTCCAGCATTGGCGAAATCGATCCAAGTGATCGGAAAGTAGTCCAATCACTTGGAACCAGGTACGGGGTCCGCCCCAAAGGGCGGGAAGCCCCTGGGGACTATAAAGTAAAGCCCCCAAGTTCAAATCATCCTTCTTTGGCAGGGTCACTCAGCAGCGCGAACCAACCCTTGACAGTGACCTGCCTCGCTGCCGCATCAACCAAGTAAGTCTCAAGTCAACGCTCGCTACGAGATAGGCACTCCTAGCTACCAGTCCATACCAGCTTTTGAATCCTGCAGACTCAGGACCTGAACGAAAGGCCATTTGTTCCCCTGACCTGGTGGGCCAGTCCGAAGCTAAGTATAGGCCTTTTAGTGATAGGAATAGCCTAGAAAGAAGAGTTTATACATGAGTAGTGATTTACTGTGTATAATAAATGTGTTTTGATTTGAATCTTACTAATTGGTGTGTTGAGTTATTGATCATTACTTGAACTTGAACCTCGTGGCGGTATCATAAAGATACCTGGCGACTCTAGAGCAAAGGTTATAAAACAGAGCCAATTGAACCAATCAAAAGTTAGCAACACGAGGTAGAGATTCCAAAGTTGCACAACCCTCTGACAGAAAAAGATTTTCCGCCTTCCTGTCCTCTCAGGACGGCCCCCTTATTTTAAAACAGTGCCCCCTAGTTTGGGCTCACCCACAAGAGAAATTACCCTTTCCACATCCACCTTGTCAAGACCATTCAGAATTTTCTATAGTTCAATAAAACCACCCCTCACTATTCTAACCTCAGTGGAAACAAATTCAGCCTCTCCAGCCTATCTTCAATAGACAACCCATTCATTCCGGGTATTAATCTAGTAAACATTGTCTGAGTTTTAGGCTTTTACATCCTTCCTTACATAAGGTGATCAAAACTGAACAGTATTCGAGGTGTGGTGTCACTAATGCTCTGTATAACTGAAGCAGCATTGTTACCTTTACGTTCAACTCCTCTGATAATGTAGGATGGCATTCCATTAGCCTTCTTGATTATGTGCTGTACCTGCATACTAATGTTTTGTGACTCATGCTCTAGAAGCTTAGTCGCTCTGCATCTCGGAATACTGCAGCAATTCTCCATTTAAGTCAGTATTTTTCAATCTTTTTTTCCCTGGACCCACTGTTACCAGTCAGTTGATCTTCGGCACCCACGCCAGCCGACCTTCGGGACCCACACCGGCCAACTGTCACGACAATTGCTGGCCGACCTTCCCTACCCACACCGGCCAACTTTCGTGATGCACCATTTTGGCTCACCTTTAATGCGACAGGTGAGCCTACTTGGTTCTCACGGTCTCACTTGCTTCATCATTCAATGTTACATTGTGCTAAGGACTTCATCTGATAAATGTACGCTCTCGCTGTATCCTTTGAAAAAAATCAGAGGTTTCTCTTCAAACTCGTCATACTTAGTCTTCAAATGCCTTTGAAGTTGCACTCCCCAGCACAAAACCATACCTCAAGAAATCATCTTTATGCTGCTTTTTTTCCGATTTCAGTTTTCTCTTTGTGTAAAATGATCCATCTGCAGTTCTTAACAGTCCTGTTGACTTGCTTGCTCAGAATGGAGAAAATGGAAGAATCTCTACTCCTGATTTTGCACCATAATCACAGATGTAAAGGGCACATGATGTCAGTGTACTTTTTATTCCTGTTGTTTTGCTATTTCAATATTTGTACCCAGGCAATTAAATGGGCTCTATGCCTTTAAGATGAAATGCAACTTTAATTGGTTGCAAAGAGCTGTTTATGTTTCAGATCACCAGATTCAAGGGAGATCAGTGAGACACATCTTGATGGACTTGGCTATCAGCCAATGGAATGTTTCAAAGGCCCCTGACGATTGGTCAGAGTTTTCTTTGGAATGTTCCTTCCTTTGTGTGACTGTGTTTTTGTTTTGTTTGGTCAGAAGCTGGAAGGTCACAGCTCTGATCTCTCTCTCTCTCTCATCTAATGAATTCTTTCTGAAGACCTAAAGTAAAGACCTCTCTCTCTCCACAGATTGAACAGCAGGGAAATTCAGTCTAGCCACTAGCTGCAGGTTGGGGCAGTTATTTGAAAACCCTTTTTAAAATCTCACATGAGGAACTCAGTTTGTTGTTCGGGTGGAGTTGGAGACAACTAAGAATTAAACAGGCCTGAGGTGGATCCTTTGAGTGACGGCCCAAGTTAATAAAAGTTAAAGTGACTCCCCAGAGGGAATCCTACAGCCTGGGAGTTCTAACTGAATGTACTGACAGAAGATCCCCATTAACAATCTAGCTGGTCCCTAAGCAACCCGGGAGGACAGCCTGCTGCAACAACCTCAACGTTGGAAGCAAGGACACTTATCTTTCATTTCATATTTTATTTCCTTTTTTTTAACCCCTTCCTCTGTATGTATACGTCTTGTGGAGAGGGTGGGACGGTAAAAGGCAGGGGGGGGGGGGGGTAGTAGATTAGCTGGCTGTTATTCTATTATAATTATTGCATATGTCAACTTTATTCCTGTTATAAACACAGTTATTGTGGTCAACTTATATGTCTGGTGCCTATAACTTACTGAGCAGTCAAGAGGCCAAAGATTCTCTTTTTTAAAAAAAAATATGTTCATTCAAAGTTTTTCCAACAAAAATTTTCAACCAATTAAACCCCCCCGCCCCCCCGTAACAGAAAAGAAAAAGAGAAAAGAACAGAACAGAACATAAACATATCAATCAAACATAATACCGAACTTATACAATGGGTTTCTCCCGCACATATTAACCCTCCCATATGCTTTTTTACAAGTACCCCTAGGAACCCCCCCCCCCCCGCGAAAGAGACACCCACCTCCCCCCCCTCCCTCCCCTAGGTTGCTGCTGCTGCTGACCGACCTCATTCTAACGCTCCGCGTGATAGCCTAGGAACAGTAGCCACTGCCTGAAGAACCCCTGCGCGGACCCTCTTAAGGCAAACTTTATCCTCTCCAGCTTAATGAACCCTGCCATGTCATTTATCCAGGCTTCCACACTGGGGGGCTTCACGTCCTCCCACATGAGCAAGATCCTCCGCCCGGCTACCAGGGACGCAAAGGCCAGAATACCGGCCTCTTTCGCCTCCTGCACTACCGGCTCGTCCGCCACCCCAAATAATGCCAGCCCCCAACTTGGCTTGACCTGGACTTTCACAACCTTGGACATAGTCTTTGCGAAACCCCTCCAGAACCCATTCAGTGCTGGGCACGACCAGAACATGTGGGCGTGATTCGCCGGGCTTCTCGAGCAGCTCCCGCATCTGTCCTCCATCCCAAAGGACCTACTCAGCCTCGCCCCTGTCATATGCGCTCTGTGAATAACCTTAAACTGTATCAGGCTAAGCCTGGCACACGAGGAAGAGGAATTAACCCTACTCAGGGCATCAGCCCACAGACCATCTTCAATCTCCTCCCCCAACTCCTCCTCCCACTTGCCCTTCAGCTCCTCTACCGAAGCCTCCTCCTCATCTTTCATCTCCTGATTATATCGCCGAAATCTTGCCTTCTCCGACCCATACACCCAAAATCACCCTGTCCTGAATCCCCTGTGCCTGGAGCAACGGGAATCCCCTCACCTGCCGCCTCACAAACGCCCTCACTTGCATATATCTGAACGCATTTCCCAGGGGTAACCCAAACTTCTCCTCCAGCGCCCCTAGTCTCGCAAACATCCCGTTTATAAACAGGTCCCCCATCCTTCTGATCCCTGCCCGATGCCAGCTCCGAAACCCCCCGTCCATCCTTCCTGGGACGAACCAATGGTTCTCCCGGATCGGGGACCACACCGAGGCTCCCATCTCACCCCTATGTCGTCTCCACTGCCCCCAGATCTTCAGCGTTGCCGCCACCACCGGACTCGTGGTGTACCTTGTCGGCGAGAGCGGCAGCGGTGCCGTCACCAGCGCCCTCAGGCTCGTTCCTTTGCAGGACGCCATCTCCAACCTCTTCCATGCCGCCCCCTCTCCCCCTATTACCCACTTATGGATCATCGCCACGTTGGCAGCCCAATAATAGCCACCCAGATTCGGCAACGCCAGCCCTCCCTGTCCATACTACGCTCCAGAAACCCCCTCCTTACCCTCGGGGTCTTGTTTGCCCACACAAAACCCATGATGCTCCTACCTACACGCTTAAAAAAGGCCATGGTAATCATAATAGGAAGGCACCGGAACACAAAAAGAAACCTCGGGAGGACCATCATTTTAATCGACTGTACCCTGCCCGCTAGCGAGAGTGGCAACACATCCCATCTTTTGAAGTCCTCCATCTGCTCCACCAGCCGCGTCAAATTAAGTTTGTGCAGGGCCCCCCAGCTCCTAGCTACTTGGATCCCCAAGTACCGAAAGCTCCTTTCCGGCCTCCTCAACGGTAGGTCGTCTATCCCTCTTCCTTGGTCCCCTGGATGCACCACAAAGAGCTCACTTTTCCCTACATTGAGCTTAAAGCCCGAGAAGTCCCCAAACTCCCTTAGGATCCGCATGACCTCCACCATCCCCTCCACTGGATCTGCCACATACAGCAACAAGTCGTCCGCATACAGCGACACCCGATGCTCCTCTCCCCCTTGGACCACCCCCTCCATTTCCTGGCTCCCTTAATGCCATGGCCAAAGGCTCAATTGCTAATGTAAACAACAGGGGGAACAGGGGGCACCCCTGCCTCGTCCCTCGATACAGCCGAAAATACTCCGACCTCCGCCGATTCGTAGCCACACTCGCCACCGGGGCTCTATATAGGAGCTTAACCCAACTGATAAACCCCTCTCCAAACCCAAACCTCCGCAACACTTCCCAGAGATACTCCCACTCCACCCGGTCAAAGGGCTTCTCCGCGTCTATAGCTGCCACTATCTCCGCCTCTCCCTCCACCGATGGCATCATAATCACGTTTAGGAGCCTCCGCACATTGGTGTTTAGCTGCCTGCCCTTTACAAATCCCGTCTGGTCCTCATGAATCACCCCCGGGACACAGTCCTCAATTCTCGTAGCAAGCAATTTTGCCAGCAACTTAGCATCCACGTTGAGGAGCGAGATCGGTCTATACGACCCACATTGCAGTGGGTCCTTGTCCCGCTTCAGGATCAGAGAGATCAGCACCCCGGACATTGTCGGGGGCAAGGTCCCCCCTCCCTTGCCTCATTGAAAGTCCTCAACAGCAACGGGGCTAACAGGTCCGCATACTTCCTGTAAAACTCAACCGGGAACCCACCTGGCCCCGGGGCCTTTCCCACCTGCATGCTCCCCAGTCCTTTAATCAGCTCCTCCAACCCAATTGGCGCCCCCAAACCAGCCACCTCCTGCTCCTCCACCCTCGGGAACCTCAGTTGATCTAGAAATCGTCGCATCCCCTCTTCCCCCGCTGGGGCTGAGATCTGTACAGCTCCTCATAAAAGGCCTTAAATGCCTCATTTACTTTCACCGCGCTCCGCACCGTAGTTCCCCTGCTATCCTTGACTCCCTCCCGATACCATCTCCCTCGCTGCCATCCTCTTACGGAGCTGATGTGCCAGCATCCGGCTCGCCTTCTCCCCATACTCGTACGTCACCCCCTGTGCTTTCCTCCACTGTGCCTCTGCCTTCCCTGTGGTCAACAGGTCGAATTCCATTTGGAGACTTTGCTGCTCCCTAAGTAGTCCCTCCTCGGGAGCCTCTGCATATCTCCTGTCTACCCTTAGGATCTCCCCCACTAACCTCTCCCTTTCCCTGCTCTCTCTCTTCTCCCTGTGAGCCCTGATGGAGATGAACTCTCCCCTGACCACTGCCTTCAGCGCCTCCCTTACTACCCCCACCTGCACCTCCCCGATGTCGTTGGCCTCCAAATACCTTTCAATGCACCCCCGCACCCTCCCGCACACCTCCTCATCTGCCAGTAATCCCACATCCAGACGCCACAGCGGGCGTTGGTCCCTCTCCTCTCCCAACTCCAGCTCCACCCAGTGCGGGGCGTGGTCTGAGATGGCTATGGCCGAGTACTCTGTTCCCTCCACTTTCAGGATCAGCGCCCTACTCAAAACAAAAAAATCTATCCGGGAGTAGTCTCTGTGTACGTGGGAAAAAAAAGAAAATTCCCTGGCCAGGGGCCTAGCAAATCTCCATGGATCTACCCCCCCCATCTGGTCCATAAACCCCCTAAGCACCTTGGCCGCAGCCGGCCTCTTCCCCGTCCTAGATCTGGAGCGATCTAATGCTGGGTCCAACACCGTGTTGAAATCCCCCCCCCATTATCAAGCTTCTTGCCTCCAGATCCGGAATCCACCCCAACATGCGCTTCATAAATCCAGCATCATCCCAGTTTGGGGCGTATACGTTTACCAATACCACCCACGCCCCCTGCAACCTACCGCTCACCATCACGTATCGACCTCCATTGTCCACTACAATATTCTTGGCCTCAAACGACACCCGCTTCCCCACCATTATTGCCAACCCTCTGTTCTTCGCATCCAGCCCCGAATGGAATAACTGTCCTACCCATCCCTTTCTTAACCTGACCTGGTCTGCCACCTTCAAATGTGTCTCCTGAAGCATGACCACGTCTGCCTTCAGTCCCTTTAAGAGCGCGAACACTCGGGCCCTCTTAACCGGCCCATTCAGGCCCCTCACATTCCAAGTTATCAGCCGGATTGGGGGGCTTCCCACCCGCCCCCCCCTGCCGACTAGCCATCTCCTTTTCTAGGCCAGTCCCGTGCCCGCTCAAACAAACAACAAAGAACAAAGAAATGTACAGCACAGGAACAGGCCCTTCGGCCCTCCAAGCCCGTGCCGACCATACTGCCCGACTAAACTACAATCTTCTACACTTCCTGGGTCCGTATCCTTCTATTCCCATCCTATTCATATATTTGTCAAGATGCCCCTTAAATGTCCCCATCGTCCCTGCTTCCACTACCTCCTCCGGTAATGAGTTCCAGGCACCCACTACCCTCTGCGTAAAAAACTTGCCTCGTACATCGACTCTAAACCTTGCCCCTCTCACCTTAAACCTATGCCCCCTAGTAATTGACCCCTCTACCCTGGGGAAAAGCTCCTCCCGCACTCTCCAGTCCCCCAGACGGGGGAACCCCGCCCCGACCACCTCTTCTGTTTCCAGTTCCCCATCGGCCACTGCAGCAGCAACCCTATTTCCGCCCACCCCTCTCCCCCTCCCCCCCGCTAGATCCGCATCTAGCTCTTTTGCTCCCCCCATAACATTCCCGTAAGTCAGCTGTCTCCTGCTGACCCCGGCCTCCCCCGCCGTCCAATTGACCCCCCCCCCCCCCGTGTGGGAAGCCCCCCTCCCCCTCCTCCCCAGCAATCAGTGTGCGCTCCTCCACCCCCCCCCGCCCCTCCCCCCGTCCTTCCCTAGCGGGGGAAAAAGCTTGCGCTTTCCTGAGCCGGCCCCGCCCCCTCTGGCACCGCTCCTGTTGCGGCCTTATCCCAATTCCCCCATCCCCGGGCCTCCCCTCCCTCCAGCACCGGCGCCCACACTCTCTCACAGTCTCCCCATCAGATCTCTTCCCCCATCCCTATCCATCACCCAACCCGTGGAACATTCCCTACGCATAGTTAAAACCCTGTATACAACCGACATCCCCCCCCACAGAGGCCAAAGATTCTGCAAACACTATATGAATTATTGGTTAATTCTCTTGTGTTGGGACTCTGGGGTCTGTGGGCTGGAATCGACCGTTAACTAGCCTAGGGTATCGTAACATTTGAAAACCCTGATTTAAGTATTACTCTATCACGCCTTACTCGGTGGCAGGCTGAGGCCGTTAACTCTCATGAGAGGCATTGCTGGGCATGATCCAGATTTACATATTTAAGTGAGCAGTTCGACTCATGTAAATATGTCGGCGCCTGATACTCCCGAAGCCCGGGAACAAATGCCCGCACTTGGGAGGCCTTTCCATGGCGCCGTTTAGTACTGGTCCACACAAAGGTGGGCCAGTGGTAACGGTGCCTGCAGGGGTCTCTCAGGCCGATGGAGGTCCCCTGGTGGTCTGGCTCTCGGCAGCTGCCACCAGGGCATCTTGGCACTGCCTGCCTGGCACCTTTTCTCTACACCTTGCTGTAACTGGAACATTATATTCTGCAGTCTCTCCTTCCTCCCCTATGTACGGCATGTGTTGTCTGTATCGCATGCAAGAAACAATACTTTTCAGTGTATACTAATACATGTGACAATAATAAATCAAATCATGGCACTACCACATGGGCATCCTGGCAGTGCCACCCTGGCTGGCAGTGCCACAGTGCCCAGGTGCCAGTTTTCCCATGCTGGGGACCGGGCCCAGGGGTGCCCTGCTCTTATGGGGTGAGAGGGGGCTCAATGACCCCCTAACATGTAGGTTGGCGTGTTGAGGGGGTCCAGAGGCCACAGTGGGGGTGCCAAGCGGGGTTGAGAGATCAGGGCGACATTTAAAAATTGAAATTGAAGGAAATGAAGGTAAGAGCGGCCTCAGCGGGGCCAAAAAAAGAGAGTCCCATTTGAAAGTGCTGAGAAACATCCCATTAAATGTGCCCAAAACGAGACTGTTTTTATCCCGATAAATCACGCCCTGTTATTAAAAATTTCTTCCTGCAAGTAGGCCGGCTGAAGACTGCAGTTCAATGGAGGTGAGAGGTACAAGTGGCTCTGGGCAGTGTGTTGAGTATCCAGCGATCTGGGAGGCAAACCCACCTTCTGACCCCCACATCTGACAATCATCCGACACCAGCTATATAGGTCTCCCCAACAGGTGGCTACTAACAATTCCACCATATTCCCTCTCAGTGAATACAAGTCTCGATCCAGCTACTGGTGGACCTCGCTTTTTAATCTCGCTAAATGTCATTTGGAGAGGTCATGCAGAATTCGGAAGGTTCATACCCTGCCCTTTCAACACGGAGAGGCTAATTAACTACCCGGGACATTTTCTGGAGGATGGGTTAAAAAAAACACATTTTAATAAAAATATAACTGTCTTATAACGGAAACATGATGCAACGTATTTCCATGCCCAAATCTCTCAACTGGATACATTCCTGTACTGAGCCTCCTGCTTTCCAAATATAAGGAATTCATTTCCTGTAGTGGTGGAAGGGACAGGTGTTGAGAGCTAAATATAAAAGATGCCATTTTGCATTTGCTCCCAGCAATGGGAGATATATACTCAAAGCACAATATTTAGCTTGGTTCATCCACTGATAATTCGCGAGCCTCAACCATCGAACAATTTCGCCATTATTCACAATTTATTTTAATAGCACTCCTTTTTAAATTTGTAGAAACATTGATTCCCCCTCTTCAATTTACCTATAGAGATGATCATGACCTTTGGCATAAACGAGCCAATTCAAAGTAAGGTGAGCTTTGAAAAGCCGTCCTGGTGATCTACATTCTTAAATCATTGCTGATCTTATCTTCAAAGGTTTCATAAGTGCACAGTAAAATATTCTCTGAAGCCAGTCCAGCCTCCTGGAGGGATTTGCTTGTCATCCATTATAGTCTGTAAAGCTACTCATTCCTTTCCTACAAGAGATTAACAAGTATAGCCCCAGGTTAGATGTGCTCTGGTCTTATCAGCTGCCCCGGCCTAATTCAATCACAATGGGCTCTGGCTGCTCACACATATTTTATTGAGTGTCATTCACAGGGCAAGCAAAGCTCTTTCATGACATTTGCGCTCAAATGTCAATGGCATTGGCCCGAGATCTTTGTCAGTCAAAAAGATTGCCAAGCTTCTGAAATAAGACTGTGACAGCCTTGGCCTCTTCAACGACCACATAGTTGACAGCAGGTTTACAGCGGTCAGAAACATTCATTTACGCAAAGTACCCCTTTCTTGGTTGTGCTGATACTGCAGCAAATATATCATAATGCCACAGGGTCCCTCGACTCTCTAATCATAACAAATGGGCCTTGCAGCTTCCTCACTCATCTCTGACAGAAGTGGCCTTTGTTCTTAAGAACTCTCTCATTTATTGCCTCATTGAGAGGTTCTGTGGTGTCCTGTGCGGTACACAGGAGTGATACACAAGTCAAAGCTCCCTTGAAATGAGGGAGCACAATTAAGACCATCACGGCCAATTCATGGTGAGGATGATAACTCCATTTGCCACCACTGTCAAGCAATATTTCCGTTAAAAGGATTGCAAGACAATTTTTGGCACAAATCATTTGAACGGGAAGTGCAATACTCCTATTGTATGTACACCAACAAGTAACAATCTGGCTACAAACTTGACATAATCAAAACGTCTCTGATGATTATATCATCATTCCGCCCAACTGACTTACTCTAGCCTTTGAAAAATAGTATGCCAGTGCTGACGGCAGAGGAGAGTTTCCTCGATCCCATCATGGTGGGCAAACAGAGCCCACCTGGAATTGCAAACCTATCATTTAATACTGTGGAAATGAGCCATACTTCCCAGTTTGGGATGGGGATCCAGTTACTTGCTGGACCAGCTGCATGTGCATTAGATCCCTCTGACAACAACCTTGCTCATGTTAAGGAGTGGATATGCATTACCACTATTGAAACTTGCGGCCTAGAATTCAACTCAACACTGACTGGGGTCCTTTTCTTTCTAGCCGGTTACATGGACTCAGTGTGAGCTCACGGCATAAAGGCTCGGCATCATGGCTCAGTGAAAGGGTCAGTAAGGGTACCGATATACGATAACAAAATAATGGTCTGAGTAGGAGAGACATGTCTTAATCCACCATCTGTTTCTTTACTATGAGTCTGGAACTAATAGGCCGGTATCCCATATCCTGGCAGGGGTTCATTCAGTCCTTTTTTAAAAACCTGCTGCTATTTTTGTTTTTGTTTCGCAATTCCATTACACTCTTGCATTAAAAAAGTTGCCCTACTTTCCGATTTGCTTTTGACACCCTCAAGTTGAAGTGGTGTCCCCAGAACTCCAAATCTGTGACAGAAGTTTATTTGGATTCCAAGTTTTCCACACTCACAGAAAACTTAAATGTCGCTATTAAGCAGCCTGATCATAAACTTCTCAAGAAAAGTAAAGATCCAGAGGAAATGATTGTCCTCAATGGTTAACTCTTTAAGAAGCATATTCTCCACTCCAAAATCTCCCACATTTAACCTGCAATAAATGGACCAAAATTCAGCACCCAGGTGCAGTGTAATCAACTTCAACATAACCTCCTCAGATTTATGTCAAGATCTTATCTACACACCGCAACGTTTATTTGTTTTCCCCATCAACTGTGAACACTGAACTGATGGTTTTAATGAAGAATCCATCAAAACGTCCAGAACTCTTCCCCAGTCTGCTCCTTCAAGCAGGCTGCCATTTAATAAATAAGCCACATTCGTACTTCGGTGGGGTCAACTCATTGGGAAGAAAAAGATGAACAAATGTCCCCAGCGTTGATTGCTTTACAGCGACCCTTGCTGAAAAATACACAACACCTGGGCGGCACGGTGGCACAGTGATTAGCACTGCTACCTCACAGCGCCAGGGACCCGGGTTCAATTCCAGCCTCGGGTGACTGTCTGTGTGGAGTTTGTACTTTCTCCCCGTGACTGCGTGGGTTTCTTCCGGGCGCTCCGTTTACTCCCACAGTCCACAGATGTGCAGGTTAGGGGGATTTGCCTCAGTGTCCAAAGGTGAGGCGGGGTTACTGGGATAGGTGGGGGCCTAGATAGGGTGCTCTTTCAGAGGGTCAGTGCAGACTCGATGAGCTGAATGGCCTCCTTCTGCACTGCAGGGATTCTGTGACATGGTTCAGTTTGACACTGATGCTCCAGTGATCAAAGAGCCTGCCCACAGTTCAAACCAATGGTACATATGATGTGGTACTGGTTTATCTTCTCGTTCACTATTTCCTTGCCTATGGCTCTCATTGTTTCTATGGGCCTTCATTTGGCCCTGCTGCAGAGGGGGTTGGTTTTCACCATCGGCACACTTTTAGGGAGTCAGTAGTTTAGTTTTGTTCATTCTCAGTGCCACAGATGCCGCATTTGCCAGAAAAATGGAACCATGGAGAGTCCAAAAGCGGGAAGGGGGCAATGTTTCGATCTAACTTTGTACATTTTGTAAATCTGAAAAGAGTCCAAAAGAAAAACCCATGACAAATTGATTATTCATCGATGGCTACGTGTCAGACATTGGCAAAGCAGAATGACCATCATGATTGCTGAGCTAGAAGGACGATTTTAGGAGGTGGAACGCACTCCTATTGTCACTAGCTGGGAGGGTCCAGACAGTGAAGATGACGGTCCTTCCGAGATTTCTGTTTGTGTTCCAGTGTCTCCCCATTTTTATTCCGCGGACCTTTTTAAAAAGAATTTAGAGTACCCAATTATTTTTTCCAATTAAGGGGCAATTTTAGCATGACCAATCCACCTATCCTGCACATCTTTGGGTTGTGGGGGTGAAACCCACGCAGACACAGGGAGAATGTGCAAACTCCACACGGACAGTGCCCCAGGGCCGGGATTCGAACCCAGGTCCTCAACGCCGTAGGCAGCAATGTTAATCACTGTGCCACCGTGCTGCCCCCCGCAGACCTTTTTTAAACGGGTTAACAAAGTTATCACTGGCTTTGTATGGGCGGGCAAGACACCGCGAGTAAAAAAGGGAGTGGGCGAGCTGGCGCTGCCAAACTTCAGGAACTATTATTGGGCGGCGAATATAGCCATGATCAGGAAGTGGGTGGTGGGGGGAGGGTATGGAGGTGGCCTCATGTAAGGGTACCAGTTTGGGGGCATTGACAACGGCGCCTCTGGCGTTCCCGCCGGCACAGTACTCCACTAGCCCCGTGGTGGTGGCAGCCCTGAGAGTATGGGGGCAATGGAGGAAGCATGTGGGAGCAGAGGGAGCATCGGTCTGGTCTCCAATCTGCAATATCACCGGTTTGCCCCGGGAAGGATGGACGGCGGGGGGGGGTTTCGTAGATAGCAGAGGGCAGGAATTGAGAGAAAGGGGGATATTTTTATAGAAGGGAGCTTTCCTAGCTTCAGGGAGCTGGAGGAGAAATTTGGATTGGCAAGGGGAAACAAATTCAGGTACCTGCAGGTGTGGGATTTCCTACTTAGGCAGGTCTCAAAGTTCCCGCTCCTACCACCAAGGGGGATACAGGATAGGGTAGTTTCCAGAGTGTGGGTGGGAGAAGGGAAGGTCTCTGACATCTAAAAGGAACTCATGGGGTCAGAAGACATGCAGACTGAGGAGCTGAAGCGCAAGTGGGAAGAGGAGTTAGGAGGAGAGATAGAGGATGGTCTCTGGGCGGATGTGTTGAGTAGAGTCAACGGGTCCACAACATGCGCCAGGCTCAGCCTGATACAGTTTAATGTCGTTCACCGGGCTCACATGACAGTGGCCCGGATGAGCAGGGTCTTTGGTGTAGAAGATAGGTGTGCAAGGTGTGCGGGGGGGCCAGCGAACCATGTCCACATGTTTTGGACATGCCCAAAGCTGAGGGAATTCTGGCAGGGGTTTGCAGATGTCATGTCCACGGTGTTAAAAACAAGGGTGGCACCAAGTCCGGCGGTGGCAATTTTTGGGGTGTCGGAAGATACGGGAATCCAGGAGGAGAAAGAGGCAGACGTTCTGGCCTTTGCTTCCCTGGTAGCCTGGAGACAGATATCATTAGTTTGGAGGGACTCAAAGCCCCCAAAGTTGGAGACCTGGCTATCTGACATGGCTAGCTTTCTCTGTTTGGAGAAAATCAAGTTCGCCTTGAGAGGGTCACTGTTAGGGTTCACCCGGAGGTGGCAACCATTCATCGACTTCTTTGCAGAAAACTAATCGTCAGCAGAAGGGGGGTTGGAGGGGTTAGTTTAGCTTAGAGTAGGGGGTTAATAAACCTGTACCTGTAAGGGAGGAAGCAGGCTTTTTGCACTATGTTTATAGACTCATGTACATTGTTTATTTTGTTGTTGATGTAAAACCAAAAAAAACCTCATTAAAATGTTTATTTTTTAAAAAATGATTGCTGAGCTAGGGCAGCATGGTGGCACAGTGGGTTAGCCCTGCTGCCTCACGGCGCCGAGGTCCCAGGTTCTATCCCGGCTCTGGGTCACTGTCCATGTGGTGTTTGCACATTCTCCCCGTGTTTGCGAGGGTTTCGCCCCCACAATCCAAAGATGTGCAGGCTAAGTGGATTGGCCACTCTAAATTGCCCCTCAATTGGAAAAAATGAATTGGGTACTCTAAATGTTTTAAAATAAATGATTGCTGAGCTAATTGTCCTTAATAAACATTGTGTGAAATAATTCATCCCATGGCGTGTAACAATTTGTTACAAAACTGTACGTATTGACCCCCCCCCCTCACTGACACCCATGTCCCATCAACTGCTCTGTTTGTTAAATCTCCTACCAAGTTCAAAAGCTTCCTCCACAGCTGCCTGCCATCAGTTATCTACTTGAAATCTTCATCTACTGTTGTACAGTGCCATTCTGCGAAGCCCATCGCGATGTTTATTATTTTAACAGCGCTGTAAAAACAGAAGTTATGCTAGTAGTCAGAACAGAGTCAGCTGTTCCTCTCTAGTTTCTACAATATTGGACAGAATCCGAAACCCATCAGGAAACTAAATCCGATCAGGCTATATACACCAAGTGACCACATACACGGTCCATTGGGAGTGTTCGGATTGCCAATGAAGTAGACCAAACACTACTTGGATTCATTTAGCTGGTGAACTGACACAAACAAACCCAGGCAAAGAATGTGCTACGGTCATTGCAAAACACTGCCACACATGGCATTCCATCAGCTTCCACAACACCAATGTTTCAAAGGGACATTTTGTTATTCACAGACCTTTGCTCCCACCAGAATGCAATATAACATTTACAAGCAATTTGGCCGTGGCTGTTGTGGGAAAGAAATGGAGGAAATGACACTTCCTGCAAGTACCTGTAATCTGTCTGGAAAGATGAAATGTGTGCAATGTGAGATGGAGAGGGTATCAATGTGAGTTGGAGAGGTCGGGGGAACGGAAGCCTAGATGCAATATGAACAGATGTGGGTAATTTATTTTAAAACAGACAATTTGTTTTGCTTTGAAGAGATTGGAATTTGATGCCTGAAATTAGTCGATCACACCTTCCTGGGTATCACCATCCGTTAATAGAATTTCTACAGTGCAGAAGGAGGCCACTCGGCCCATCGAGTCTGTACCGACCCTCTGAAAGAGCACCCTTGCTAGGTCACCCTAACCCCATAACCCCACCTAACGTGTACACTGTTGGACACGAAAGGGCAATTTAGCATGGCCAATCCACCTAACCTGCACAGCTTTGGACTGTGGGAGGAAACCTGAGCACTCGGAGGAAACCCACGCAGACACGGGGAGAACGTGCAAACTCCATACAGATAGTCACCCAAGGCTGGAATTGAACCCGGGTCCTGACACTGTGAGGCACCAGTGCTAACTACTGTGCCATCGTGTCACCCCCAATTAAGACAATCTATCAGGCTGTTTAAGACTGGCTTCATGTTTAGGCTGAGGAGAATATTCAGGGAATTAAATATTCACTGAGTTCTTTGATTGTTCAGGCTAATATAAAACACTCAGTGTCAGAGGTAGGATATCGGAATTGGGACAGAAAGCTAAGCACTTGAAGCCGCGTGGACCTTCAAAACTGGAAGACTTGAAGTGAAACTTGATGAAGTTGGGAGCAGCACTTCCATTTGAACGATTGGACCTGATAGTTGTTGGAGCTGAGAGGAAAGTTGGGACCCTATCATTTTCCCCTGATCTTAAATGCTGTTGGACCGTTTTGAATATCTTCCTACAAACATCCTTCTTTTTGAGGATCGTGTCTGCTCAGGTTCATGAGTTTATGCCATGAATCTTCATTTGACTGAACAGGTTGATTCTCAATCTTTGTGGAGATGGGGCAGGACATCTAGTGAGCGAGTGAGTTCCGGAGTGCCTCCTCTCAGCCTCATCATCTACTTGATGGGCAGGTTGTCATCATTTTGAACGATTGGTAGCAAGCTCCTCCCAGTCATTGACATCAAAGCTGCCACGCTCCAAGGAGAGCTCTCAAGTCTTTGAAGCATGTTCTTTGTCCTCACCAGAATGTTGACCAATCGCCAGTTCAGAAAACAGAACATAACAACTAGGAACAGGAATAGGCAATTCAGCCCCTCGAGCTCGCTCCGTCATCCAATACGATCATGGCTGATCTCCTCTCAGCCTCAAGCCCCTTTTCCTGCCCGTTCTCCATACCCCTTCAACCCATTACTAATTAAAAATCTGTCTATCTCCTCCTTAAGTTTACCCAATGTCCCCAGCATCCACCGCACCCTGGGGTGATGAATTCCACAGATTTATAATCCTTTGAGAGAAGTAATTTCTCCTCATTTGTGTTTTAAATTTGCGACCCCTTATCATAAAACTGTGACCTCCCATTCTAGATTGCCCCATAAGAGGAAGCATCCTAACTGGGGAGACATTTTTCAGTTATGTGGACACAGTGTCCAGCCCATCATGGTGGATTCTGCATGCGTTTTGATGCCTTTCTTGTGGATCGACTTGGAAAAGTATATTCGCATTTGACGGTCTTCCAATTGAATATGGAGAAAGCAGTGGAGATATTGCTGATGGAATATCTTTCGACCTCTTTTGGTCGCTGGTGCACAGTTCAGGTCTTCCTACAGTACTGGAGCATGATGACGACAACTGCTCTGTACACAGGGGGCAGGATTTCCCAGCCCTTCCCATGGCAGGATGAAAGTGACCCCCCACCCCATCTCCACATGCGGTGGGTTCCCGGTCGGCAGAATGGGCAAACCACGTAAGACGCCACTAACATCGGCGGGACTGAAAGATCCCACTGGTGGCTAATGGCCAACCATGTCCTCACCCAGAAAACATGCCATGTCGTGGGGGGGGCGGGGGGGGGGGGGGGGGGGGGGGGTGAGGGATGCTAAGACTTGCGTTGACTTGCAAAGATCTTGTTGTCAGGCACTCATTGCTGTCATTTTTAGAAGGTTGAACTAGCACTGCTGTTCCAGTGTTGGGTCTCTTCCGTCAATAGTGGGCTTTTGAGAGACATGACTGCCGAGGCATGGAAGTGCCCACATGTGCAGACTCTTCTCAGAGCGCCCTAAATGCTGACCCGTATTTTCTCTTTCCGACAGTTCATGAATCTGCTTTGTATTGCTAACCTAATCCCCTTTCATTTCTGAAACATTAATACATATTTTGTTCCCCTTTTTACAAGGATAAACCGAATTAATGTTGGGAAGTCCACTTCAGCTCTTACAAGAACACAACGTTAAAGAGGTGCGTTCAAAACGAGGAGGGTGTTCGGAGACAATCACATCAATGCGAGTCTGGACTAGACTCGTAAAGAGGCCAAACCACGGAAAGATATTTATGAACCAGTTGGGCTTTTAAGACAATCTGTCTGTGTCATGGTCACTGAAACCAGGACTTCATTTGCAGACTTATTAAAATAAATTCAAGTTCTCAAATTGCCATGGTGGGAATTGAATTAATTCCCTCGATTAATGCAAAGCCTCTAGTCCAGCAACATATCAACCACACTACTGCACCTACTGAGCTTGGGTTCTTGGTTCCATTAAAATAGCACAGGAATTTATACAAATGTGTTAACACGGCAATAAAAATAGTGCAGAGAGGAAATTAAACATGCAGCTGGTTTAATACAAAAAGGTGAATGTCGTGACAGTAAACTAGACAAGCATGGCTAATGTTTTTATAAACACATTTTAATCCCTGCTGTGCATTAGGAAACAACTGTGGAAAAACGGAGGAAGCATAATGATTTGCCTGTACTTAAACCACCTTCAGTGTCACACGTATCTGAAATGCGTTCTGCAGGTGCCAACTCAAATAGTGGTAATTACGAAGTGCAGCATTATTTTTCCCATGGATACAGTAGATGGCTTTAGTCACCCAGCCATGATTTATGGATAGCATCAATGAGCCTTAATGGAAGTGTCATAACCCTGAAGCTAGATGCAGGAATTATGTAGTGATTACACTGGATGTACAGACCATGGCATGTGACAAAAGAAACCAAGACTGAGACCCACCTCAATTAAACTGAAGGTATTTATTTGGTTGCCGCAATTTCCTTTTACTCTTTTTTCAGATATGTGTGTCAATGGCAAGGCCAGCTTCTATTTTCTATGCCTAATTGTCCTTGCAATGGTGATGGTGAGCTGCCTTCTTCAAATGTTGCAGTCCGCAGGGGTGTTGCTACACCCACAGCACCATGAGGGAGAGAGTTCCCGGATTTTGACCCAGCCACAATGAAGGGTCAACGATCTACCGTCGTCAGGGTGATGTGTGACTCTTAACTGCCCGCTGCAATGGCCGCACAAAGCACTATGTTCAAGGGTACTTGGGGATGGGCAACAAATGCTGGCCTTGCCAGTGACGTCCACATCCATGAAAGAATTTTTTAAAAAGGCGGTGTTGTTCCCAAGCACCTCCTGCCGTTGTCCTTCTCCTGCCGTTGTCCTTCTATGATGTGGAGATGCCGGCGTTGGAATGGGGTGGGCACAGTAAGAAGTCTTACAACACCAGATTAAAGTCCAACAGATTTATTTGGAATCACGAGCTTTCGGAGCGTAGCATCTTCATCAGGTGAGTGAAGAGGTAGATTACACAAACACAGCGTATATAGACAAAGCCAATGATGCAAGATGATACTTTGAATGCGAGTCTTTGCAGGTAATTAAGTCTTTACAGGTCCAGACGGTGCGACTGGGGTGAGGGATAATCACAGGTAAAAGAGGTGTGAATTGTCTCAAGCCAGGACAGTTGGTAGGATTTTGCAAGTCCAGGCCAAATGGTGGGGGGTTAACTGTAGTGAGACATGAATCCAAGATCCCGGTTGAGGCCGGACGCATGCGTACGGAACTTGGCTATCAGTTTCTGCTCCTTGATTCTGCATTGTTGTGCATCCTGAAGGCCACCTTGGAGAACGCTTACCCGAAGATCAGAGGCCGAATGCCCTTCTATGTGAGCAATCCACATCTACAAGGCACAAGTCAGGGGAGCCAATCAAGGGGGGCTGCTTTGCCCTGGATGGTGTGGAGTTTCTTGAGTATAGTTTGCAGTGCAAGTGGAGAGTATTCCATCACATCCCTGACTTGTGCCTTGTAGATGTGGACAGGCTTTGGTGAGTCAATGCTGAGCCGATGTAATAAAATAAAATAAAATGTAAAAATAAAGGTACATAATGTATGATTTACTGTTGGCTCTCCAATCTATTTTAGGTCTCTGGGAATATGAATGAATATGATGGTGGAGTTTTCTATAGATGCCCTGTAGATGCTTTGGATTAGAAATAGTGAGAATGATGGAGAATTTTAGCTTCCAGCAACTTGCTTCAAGGTCTTGTTTCATTTTTTTACTGCAGAGCCGAGCATCAAATTGACGACAACGCGTCGCCAAAAACTGAATCTTATAGAAGGTTATTATTTTCTCTGAGCACTAAACTCAAAACAGAGTTGAAGCACAGAGAGTCACTTTTCTATAGCACTGTCATGCTCCTCCTCCAAGCAACGTTCCCTTTCCCATTGGGAGAATGGAATTGGTAAGCTTTTGCTGGAGCCTTTTCTATATTAGAAGCACCCAGTGGGTTTGATGAGCAATATCTTGGCAGAACTCACCTCTCGGCAGCCCTTCAGACTCAGCAGGAGTGCCAGGTAAGAGTGAGAGACCTGACGAGAAGCCTTCCGAGATCTCTCTATTCCTGTCCTCACTGCAGCCTGAAAAGAGACAGAAAGGCAAGTGGCGGCACAGTGATTAGCACTGCCGCTTCACAGCACCCGGGACCTGGGTTCAATTCCAGCCTTGCGTGATCTGTGTGGAATTTGCACATTCTCCCTGTGTCTGTGTGGATTTCCCCTCGGTGCTCCAGTTTTCTCCCACAGTCCAAAGATGGGCAGGTTAGGTGGATTGGCCATGCTAAATTGTCCCTTAGTGCCCAAAGATGTGTAGGTTAGGTTACAGGGTTATGCAGATAGGGCGGGATAGGTGGGGGAATGGACTTGGGTAGAGAGCAGACTCGTTGGGCCAAACAACCTTCTGCACTGTTGAAATTCTATGAAATGCTGGTGGGCTTTCTTGACAAATGCTGTGGTCCCTTTAATTGGAATCCTTCCTTTCACAGATGGACGCATCATCCCTCCCCTTCTTAGTTGGTCAAAGAACATGGAGGGGGGGGATGTTAATTGGATTGGGCTCATAAAAAGGTTATTATTTGCTCTGAGCACTGCTGTGTGGAGAGTCCGGTTCCAAAAGAAAAGTGGCCCCACCATTCTGGCAGGGACCAAGGTGGTAGGATTCTGCCCCTGAAGAGCAGTCTGAAGTCCTACAAATAGATGGGTGACGTCTGTGGAAATGAGGCTACTTTCATTGAAGATGGAATCACAGAATTAGGGGTGTATTCTGTCAGCAAGCTAAGAGAGCAATTAACATCGACTCCTCACAAAAAAGGTACACAAATAATTTCTTGGAATGGCAAATTACTGAGGCACTACATTGCATGCACACACAATAATTAGAGATGCTTGAGAAGAAAAATCAGCTCAAAGATTCTACATGGTAAGCATCATGACTTGTCAGCAAAAGCACAGGCATAAGTTAAAATGCTGCATAGCTCAAGAAAACTGATGAGCAGAAAACCATGGGAAGTATGTTCACACAAACTGGCACGGATCACAGTGAACTCTTTCAATAATGATCCTACCTTTGACATGCAAGTCCTTCCCAAATCTTACTCCCCGAGTCACAATCCTGTGTCACACTTTTTATTTCAACGCTTATGGTATGAAATCCTTTTTTATTTCCTTTTTTGAAAATGTTTTTATCAGATTTTCACATTCAAAAATTCGACATGGTGGCACAGTGGTTAGCACTGCTGCCTCACAGCACCAGGACTGGGGTTGAAATCCGGCCTCAGGTGACAGTCTGTGTGGAGTTTGCACTTTCTCACCGTGCCTGCGTGTGTTTGCTCCGGGTGCTCCGGTTTTCTCCCACAGTCCAAAGATGTGAAGGTTAGGTGGATTGGCCATGCTAAATTGCCCTTTTGTGTCCAAAAGGTTAGGTAGGATTGCTGGGTTACAGGGATGGGGTGCAGGCATGGGCTTAAGTCGGATGCTCTTTCCAAGGACCAGTGCAGACTTGATGGGCCGAATGGCCTCCTTCTGCACTGTAGGGATTCTACGATTCTATGAAATTACAAATGATAAAACCTCCCAAACAAAAAGAGAGAAAAAAGATCCAACACATATATTTACACGTGTTTCCCCACTTCTGTGGCCATCACCCCCACTTTGGACGGTATACATATTTCACAATTCCTTATACGTCCACAGCACGTATTTAGAAGCGACTATTTACAGTTTGGTCAGGCGTCAGCTTGAGTCCCTTATGGTTTTTGTCCCTTGTCCCTTGCGTTTTCTTTGCATGCCTTTGCTCCCCTTCCCCACTTCCTCTCCCTCCCCACCCCGCTCCCTTCACTCCGTCCCCTTTCCTTTTTCTCCCTATTCCATGGCATGTCTGTGTCGCCTTCCCCCATTTCCCCCAGTTACTCTACTGGCTGTTGGCTGCGAACAGGTCTTGAAACAAGTTGGTGAACAACTTCCAGCTCCTGTGAAAACCTTCTTCACACCCATGGATAGAAAATTGTATTTTACCCAGCCTGAGAAATTCCGCCAGCTGGGCCAGCCAGTCTGCAGCCTTAGGTGGTGCCGCCGATCACCAGCCGAGCAGGATTCTCCGTCGGGTGATCAGGGAGGCAGAGGCTAGAGTGTCGCCGCCCCCTCCTCATGAAGACATCTGGCTGGTCTGATTACCCCAAAGACCGCGACTTTTGGGCATGGCTCCACCCATGGGTTTTTACGACAATCGGCAATGGTTTCATCGGCATGGCTCCACCCTCACTCCCATGGTATCAAATCCTAGGTAAACTTTGACAATTGGAAAATCCTATTGAAATAGTTCAACGGTTTCCATGTGGAGTCACCATGTAGTAGCAGGCTCCAGCCACTCAGTGGCACTGTGAACATATCTCTCATTTCCCTCTCCCCCAGTCACAACAGCCATGTTATTTTACTGTTGGTTAAATATTTTCATTCTCTACATGCTATTCACTTTATTTTCATTTCTCAAAACTGTTGTCAGCCTATTTATACCACCACTGAGTTTTTCATCCAAGGATTGCTCCCACAGTCACCTTGCTTCCCTTACCATATTGCGAAGCTCTCTCTTCCTGACCCAAGGCTGCCGCACTATACTGAGTGTTCCACCCCTCCCTTGGCACACCCACTGTGAACCAGACAGGCTTAAAGGGCGCTCCATGATGTCTGCTCTATTTTTCCTCCCCTCTCTTCCTGCAGGTTGCAAAAGCACATCGCCAGAAAGAAGCTTTTGAAACACTCAGGCTTCCCCGGAAGGGCTGACCCAAGATTTTGGGAGAGGCCCTGTTACATAATGCGTTCCCGTTTGCAGGAACAAAGTTTCGGGGGAACCCTTTGTGTAATGATGTCCCCTCCAGTTCAAACACCAGTTCCCGGTGAAGTGGGGCCAGGAACAGGCTTTGAATTACAAGGGGGGCATTTCTTTCAAGGCTTACCCCACAATTTTGGGGAAAGCCATTATTACTTAAAGTAAATACTCTTCAGATAATAGAGGCTTTTTTAAATCTATGGTTCTGAGAGAAACGATATGTTCATGCATTGTGTCCCACTGGTTGTTTTTCATAGAATCCCTACAGTGCAGAAGGAGGCCATTCGGCCAGTCGGGTCTCTACCGACCCTCTGAAAGAGCACCCTACCTAGGCCCACTCCTCCGCCCTATCCCTTTAACCCCGTAATCCCACCTAACCAGCACATCTTGGCCATTAAGGGGCAATCTTTATCCATTGTTCTCCCCATCTCCTACCTTAGCAATCTGAATGCCTACTTCTTCCTGTCTAATTGCCCTTTCCTGTTCCACCTAGCGCCTCTCGGCTATTGCCACAAGGGTGCAGTGTCCACGGCCTTGTACCGTGCATGAGCAGCGGCCTTGCTGGCTGGATGCCACCTTCACCTCGCTGCACTAAGTCATCGCTAATATTGCCTCTGAGCTACGCGGTGGCATGGTCGCTCAGCAGCCTGAACAAGCACCTTTAAATTGCTGCTTGTGCATGGCTGCACTTAAATAATTCGAGCACACACTTTTAGGGGAGGCGGTGGCATACTGCTATTGCCACTGGACTAATAAACAAGAAACCCAGGATAATGCTCTGGGGACGGGGTTCGAATCCCGCCACTGCAGATGGTGAAATTTGAATTCAATAAAAATCTGGAATGAAAAGTTTAATAATGACCCATGAAACCATTACCGATTGTGAAAAAAAACACATCTGGTTCACTAATGCCCTTTAGGGAAGGAAATCTGCCATCCTTACCTGGTCTGGCCTACATGTGGCCCACAGCAATGTGGTTGACAGGTAATGGCCCCCTCAAGGGCAATTAGGGATGGGCAATAAATGCTGGCATAGCCTGCGACACCCACATCCTATGAGCAAATTTTAAAAAACGTCAGCGGCAGTGTGTATCACAACTCAAAACAATCCAGCCACGATCTTTCCCAAAAGAAAGAATCGGATAAGAGCCTGGATGTGAAAAGAATTATCAGGATAATTGCAACGAATTTGGGGCTAAATTACCTACTGCTATTCCCGAGTTCCCAGAGAGGTGTGAGACTAACTGGATTGCTTCAAGAGCATGTTGGTGCATATGGGCTGAATGGCCTCCTTTTCATAGAATTTACAGTCCAGAAGAGGCCTTTCGGCCCATCGAGTCTGCACCAGCCCTTACAAAGAGCACCCTACTGAAACCCATGTATTTACCCTATCCCGTAACCCAGTAACCCGTAATCCTATCCCGTAACCCAGTAATTAATTTAAATTAAGCTAGAATTGTGAAGTGTAGGTTAACAAGGGCTGCCCCACCCACTCATATAACTGGTTGGCAGTTAAGTGTCAGTCACTTAAATCTACCTTGATCTAAAAGCAGGTGGGGGAGGGGAGTCAATTCAGGACAGTTTAAAAAGAGCAACTTGTAAACTCACTCCCAGTGAGTTCTCCCAGTGAGCCATAGAAGACACAGCCAGAGTGAGACAGAACCACGAGTGAGTTTGGGAATTTGAATCTAGGTGGGAATTCAAAGCTTGGGTGGGGAGGAAGTGTTTTTTATCCCTGGTAAGTGACTGGTAAGTAGTGTTTCTGTTTTTCTGTTTCTTTTCATTCGTATATTTATTTATTTTTTTCTTCTTTGTTTATTCATTTATTTAAATTTTCGGGCGGGAAATTGTTATTGTTGATGTTAACCGAAGGCTTAAGACATGGCAGAAGATCTCAGACCCGTGTCATGCTCCTCATGTGCGATGTGGGAGCTCAGGGACACGTCCACTGTCCCTGGCTCCTTCACGTGCAAGAAGTGTGTCCAGTTGCAGCTCCTGATAGACCGCTTGACGGCTCTGGAGCTGCGGATGGACTCACTTTGGAGCATCCGCGATGCTGAGGACGTCGTGGACAGCACGTTTAGCGAGTTGGTCACACCGCAGGTGAAAGGTACTGAGGGAGATAGAAAATTGGTGACAGAGCAAGAGTAGGAAGGCAGTGCAGGTGTACTCTGCGGTCATCTCCCTGCAAAACAGATATACTGCTTTGGATACTGTTGAGGGAGATGGCTCACCAGGGGAAGGCAGCAGCAGCCAGGTTCATGGCACCGTGGCTGGCTCTGTTGCGCAGCTGGGCAGGAAGAAGAATGGCAGGGTTATAGTGACAGGGGACACAATTGTAAGGGGAATAGACAGGCGGTTCTGTGGACGCAATCGAGATTCCAGGATGGTATGTTGCCTCCCTGGTGAAAGGGTCAAGGATGTCTCGGAGCGGCTGCAGGACATTCTGGAGTTGAGGGTGAACAGCCAGCTGTCGTGGTGCACATAGGCACCAACGATATAGGTAAAAAACGGGACGAGGTCCTACAAGCTGAATTTAGGGAGTTAGGAGTTAAACTAAAAAGTAGGACCTCAAAAGGTAGTAATCTCAGGATTGCTACCAGTGCCACGAGCTAGTCAGAGTAGGGATGTCAGGATAGAGGGGATGAATGCGTGGCTCTAGAGATGGTGCAAGAGGGAGGGATTCAAATTCCTGGGACATTGGAACCGGGTCTGGGGGAGGTGGGACCAGTACAAACCGGACGGTCTGCACCTGTGCAGGACTGGAACCGATGTCCTAGGGGGGGTGTTTGCCAGAGCTGTTGGGGAGAGTTTAAACTAATGTGGCAGGGGGATGGGAACTGATGCAGGAAGTTGGAAGGTAGTAAAACAGGGACAGAAACAAAAGGCAGTAAGGGGGAAAGTGTAAGGCAGAGAAGCCATAGTCAAAAATCAAAAAGGGCGACAGTACAAGGTACAGTGACTGAGGGGAGCTCAGTGAATAGGACCAGGAATACTAAAAGGAATAAAACGGGAAGTGAAAACATTAATGGTAAGCGACGCGGCAGGTTGTCACATGAAGATATGGGTTCAACGACAAGGAAAATTAGGAGAAAGGTTAAGAGGAAATATAACTTTGGAGAGGTTACTGATCGAGGTGTTAAGATTCAGAACAGAGGTTAAAAAAGCCAACATAAGTGTACTTTACCTGAATGCTCGTAGTATTCGGAATAATGTAAATGAGTTGATGGCGCAAATCATCGTGAATGACTATGATTTAGTGGCCATTACTGAAACGTGGTTAAAGGATGGTCACGACTGGGAGTTAAATATCCAAGGGTATCAAAGTATGCGGAAGGACAGAGTGGATGGTAAGGGAGGTGGTGTAGCTCTGTTATTTAAGGATGACACCCGGGCAACAGTAAGGGATGACATCGGTGCTATGGAGGATAAGTTTGAATCCATTTGGGTGGAAATCAGGAATAGTAAGGCGAAAAAGTCACTGATAGGAGTAATCTATAGGCCACCAAATAGTAACATTATGGTGGGGCAGGCAATAAACAAAGAAATAACTGATGCATGTAGAAATGGTACAGCAGTTATCATGGGGGATTTTAATCTACATGTCGATTGGTTTAACCAGGTCGGTCAAGGCAGCCTTGAGGAGGGGTTTATATAATGTATCCACGATAGTTTCCTAGAACAGTATGTAATGGAACCTATGAGGGAACAAGCGGCCCTAGATCTGGTCCTGTGTAATGAGACAGGATTGATTCAAGATCTCATAGTTAGGGATCCTCTCGGAAGGAGTGATCACAATATGGTGGAATTTAAAATACAGATGGAGGGTGAGAAGGTAAAATCAAGCACTAGTGTTTTGTGCTTAAACAAAGGAGATTACAATGGGATGAGAGAAAAACTAGCTAAGGTAGACTGGGAGCAAGGACTTTATGGTGAAACAGTTGAGGAACAGTGGAGAACATTCCAAGTGATTTTTCACAGTGCTCAGCAAAGGTTTATACCAACAAAAAGGAAGGACGGTAAAAAGAGGGAAAATCGACCGTGGATATCTAAGGAAATAAGGGAGAGTATCAAATTGAAGGAAAAAACATACAAAGTAGCAAAGATCAGTGGGAGACTAGAGGACTGGGAAATCTTTAGGGGGCAACAGAAAGCTACTAAAAAAGCTATAAAGTAGAGTAAGACAGATTATGAGAGTAAACTTGCTCAGAATATAAAAACAGATAGTAAAAGTTTCGACAAATACATAAAACAAAAAAGAATGGCTAAGGTAAATATTGGTCTTTTAGAGGATGAGAAGGGAGATTTAATAAAGGGAGATGAGGAAATGGCTGAGGAACTGAACAGGTTTTTTGGGTCGGTCTTCACAGTGGAAGACACAAATAACATACCAGTGACTGATGGAAATGAGGCTATGACATGTGAGGACCTTGAGAGGATTGTTATCACCAAGGAGGTAGTGATGGGCAAGCTAATGGGGCTAAAGATAGACAAGTCTCCTGGACCTGATGGAATGCATCCCAGAGTGCTCAAAGAGATGGCTAGGGAAATTGCAAATGCACTCGTGATAATTTACCAAAATTCACTAGACTCTGGGGTGGTCCCGGCGGATTGGAAATTAGCAAACGTGACACCACTGTTTAAAAAAGGAGGTAGGCAGAAAGCGGGTAATTATAGGCCAGTGAGCTTAACTTTGGTAGTAGGGAAGATGCTGGAATCTATCATCAAGGAAGAAATAGCGAGGCATCTGGATGGAAATTGTCCCATTGGGCAGACGCAGCATGGGTTCATAAAGGGCAGGTTGTGCCTAACTAATTTAGTGGAATTTTTTGAGGACATTAACAGTGCGGTAGATAACGGGGAGCCAATGGATGTGGTATATCTGGATTTCCAGAAAGCCTTTGACAAGGTGCCACACAAAAGGTTGCTGCATAAGATAAAGATGCATGGCATCAAGGGGAAAGTAGTAGCATGGATAGAGGATTGGTTAATTAATAGAAAACAAAGAGTGGGGATTAATGGGTGTTTCTCTGGTTGGCAATCAGTAGCTAGTGGTGTCCCTCAGGGATCAGTGTTGGGCCCACAGCTGTTCACAATTTACATAGATGATTTGCAGTTGGGGACCAAGGGCAATGTGTCCAAGTTTGCAGACGACACTAAGATAAGTGGTAAAGCAAAAAGTGCAGAGGATACTGGAAGTCTGCAGAGGGATTTGGATAGGCTAAGTGAATGGGCTAGGGTCTGGCAGATGGAATACAATATTGACAAATGTGAGGTTATCCATTTTGGTAGGAATAACAGCAAAAGGGATTATTATTTAAATAATAAAATATTAAAACATGCTGCTGTGCAGAGAGACCTGGGTGTGCTAGTGCATGAATCACAAAAAGTTGGTTTACAGGTGCAACAGGTGATTAAGAAGGCAAATGGAATTTTGTCCTTCATTGCTAGAGGGATGGAGTTTAAGACTAGGGAGGTTATGCTGCAATTGTATAAAGTGTTAGTGAGGCCACACCTGGAGTATTGTGTTCAGTTTTGGTCTCCTTACTTGAGAAAGGACGTACTGGCACTGGAGGGTGTGGAGAGGAGATTCACTAGGTTAATCCCAGAGCTGAAGGGTTTGGATTACGAGGAGAGGTTGAGTAGACTGGGACTATACTCGTTGGAATTTAGAAGGATGAGGGGGGATCTTATAGAAACATTTAAGATTATGAAGGGAATAGATAGGATAGATGCGGGCAGGCAGTTTCCACTGGTGGGTGAAAGCAGAACTCGGGGGCATAGCCTCAAAATAAGGGGAAGTAGATTTAGGACTGAGTTTAGGAGGAACGTCTTCACCCAAAGTGTTGTGAATCTATGGAATTCCTTGCCCAGTGAAGCAGTACAGGCTCCTTCATTCAATGTTTTTAAGATAAAGATAGATAGTTTTTTGAAGAATAAAGGTATTAAGGGTTATGGTGTTCGGGCCGGAAAGTGGAGCTGAGTCCACAAAAGATCAGCCATGATCTCATTGAATGGTGGAGCAGGTTCGAGGGGCCAGATGGCCTACTCCTGCTCCTAGTTCTTATGTTCTTTACATTTTTTGGACACTAAGGACAATTTATCATGGCCAAACTACCCTAACCGGCACATCTTTGGACTGTGGGAGGAAACTGGAGCACCCAGAGGAAAACCACGCAGACACGTGGAGAACGTGCAGTCTCCGCACAGACAGTGACCCAAGCCGGGTATCAAACCTGGGACCCTGCAGCTGTGAACCAACTCTGCTAACCACTATGCCACCGTGCTGCCCCAAATGTATTTTTGTGCTTCATCATTCTATAATTCCAAACTCCGAACCATGGTGGCACAAAAAAAGCGAGAAAAGCCCCAGAAAGCCAAACCAATACATAAAAGAGAAAGGGAAGAGAACTGCAAATATATACGGATGGAGAACCCAAAGAAAAGACGCAAAGCAATGAGGAAATAAAAGAGTGATGTTGCACATCAGTAAAAAAAGGGAATGTGTCCTTTGATTTGGTATGCGTAACGTCACAAGAGAACCATTAGCAATATACCAAAGCTGTGTGTACTATGCACGTCTGTAAGCGTCACACCTAAATATATGTTCTGACTCACCCGAAGCAACACCACAGGAGACTTTTCGGGATCAAGATCAAAATTAGCTGCAAGTCATTATTTGCGGGGGGGGGGGGGGGGAAACTCACTCTGTGATTGCCTGTAGACGAGTAGAAAATTACAGAAATAGGAACTGCCTGTGACATACGCTTCTGTAAAACGAATGTACGCAGCTGATAGCTTGGCGTGAGACCCTGGTAAAGATTGTCAGAATGCCAGTGATGATGAACTAACAGCATATGTGCACAGCTTGATAGCATCAGTCCCAGAGTCTGAACAGGGACTTGGGCAAATCAGGCAGGAGGCTGCAGAGGACACAGCTACCTGGATTCTCCGCGAGACAACACAAAATGGAGCAATGTTGCTTCAATGAAACAGTGGTCTGCACTGAATGACAGAGGCAAACTCACAGGGATCAGGTCTGTTTCTTTTAAAGCGAGGTCAGCTGTAATTTTCTTTGCAGACTGCTTTAATAAAACAAGTTCAGTATTGTGTTTTGGCATTAAGAAGTGCAAGCAGATCCCACGAGGCTCACTGTTGGCTCGGACTAGGCCAAGATATAAGCAATCCAGAACTCCCATGTCTCATTTATCAACCATGGGGGACAGCCCTCTGTGTCCAGTTAACATCGGACCATGACAGAAAGTTGCTTCGGCTCTCTTGGAATGCAAGAAAAGTTAGGTGTCACGAACTGTTACTCCAATTATCCAGTATCTGCTCTTAGACAAATGACAGTCAAAAATGATTCATCCAAACATTGAAATCAACATTCTGCAAGAAACCCCCCAGAACATCCAAGTCTGGATAAGATGACATTTTCCATCTTTGTGGGAAGGATGAAAAAGCTCCTCTCTGTCTACCTTTTATCACTTTAAAATCCTAAATCTATATTCAGGGAAATATTAGTCTAAGCAACATCTTCTTATGATTCAGTTCTCATAATAATCTTCTCATAATACCCAGAACTGGATACAGGACTCCAGATGGGATCTAACCAGAGCTTAGTGCTTAACTTCTATCTCTTTGCATTCCAGCCCTCTTTAGATAAAGGCTAACATCCTATTAGTTCTCTTGATTACTTTATGTAGCTGTCCACTATTTATAACGATTTCTATAAGTACACCCTGAATTTCTCTGCTTATTCTTTGCTCCCAATGGTACAGTTACAATGGCTTGGTTGGTTGACTGAACATAACTAAGTTGTACAGACCAGGAAATGTCCCCCCTCCTCCCACAATGTCCCTGCTGACATTGGCTAGATGGGCAGGACAGGATCAAGGGGCCAATGAGCCACTCCAATCACGTTCCTACTGGAAGGGAGTGCGGATGGGAATCAATCCCACTCCAATTGCCCTCACATGTGTTAACCGTGGCTCAGCTGGTGGCACACTCACCTGTGATTCAGAAGATTTAAAAAATCAATTTAGAGTACCCAATTCTTTTTTTCTCCTAATTAAGTGGCAATTTAGTGTGGCCAATCCACCTACCCTGCACATCTTTGGGTTGTGGGGGTGAGACCCATGCAGACACGGAGAGAATGTGCAAACTCCACACGGACAGTGACCCGGGGCTGGGGTCAAACACGGGTCCTTGGCGCTGTGAGGCAGTAGTGCTAACCACAGCGCCACCGTGCCACCCCTGATTCAGAAGATTTTATATTCAAAGTCCTACGCCAGGACCTTCGCACAAATATCCATAACATCCCGACAGCGCAGACAGAAGCCATCTGGCCCACCACGCCTGCACCGACCCTCTGAAAGAGCACTCTACCCAGATCCACTAACCCGCCTCATCCCCGGAACCCCGTACATTAAACATGGGATAGCCACCTAACCTGAACATCATTGGACTGCCGGAGGACACCCACGCAGGCACTGGGAGAACGTGCAAACTCCACACAGTCACCCAAGGCCGGAATCAAACTTAGTTCTCCACCACAGTGAGGCAGCAGTGCTAACTACTTTGCCATCGTGCTGCCCCTAGATCATGGGTGATTATCTCGGTTAATGCCTAGACCAAGACTGATAATCCAGTTCATGATACAATTGTGAGGACCACCAGGATAATTTATTTGTGTCCACTTACGGGATGTGGGCTTCGCTGGTTAGGCCAGCATTTATTACCCATCCTTTTTGCCCTGCCGAAAGTGGTGGTGCGTTTCCTTCTTGAACCGTTGCAGTGCCTGAGGTGTATGTACACCCAAAGTGCTGTTAGAGAGGGAGCTCCAGGATTTTGATGCAGCAACAGTGAATGAATGGCGATCTCTTTTCCAAGTCGGAGTGGTGAGTGACTGGGAGGGGAACCTCCAGGTGGTGCAGTTCACAGGTATCTGATGATCTTGTCCTTCTAGACAACTTTGAAAGTTGCTGCCTAAGCAACCTTGGGAGTTCCTGCAGTGCATCTTGTAGATGGTACACACGGCTACCACTGTTCGTTGGTGGTGGAGGGATTGAATGTTTGTGGAAGGGGGAGCAATCAAGTGAACTGCTTTGTCCTGGATGGTTTCGAGCTTCTTGAGTGTTGTTGGAGTTGCACCCATCCAGGCAAGTGGAGTGTATTCCTGACTTGTGCCTTGTAGATGGCGGACAGGCTTTGGACGCTCAGGAGGTGAATTAATCACCGTACGGTTCCTAGCCCTTGACCTGCTCTGGTAGCCACAGTATTAATAAGACTAATCCAGTTCAGTTTCTGATCAATGGTAACCCCAGGATGTTGATTGTGGGGGAGTCAGCGATGGTTGTGCTATTGAATGTCAAGGGGCAATGGTTCAGTGCATTCTTGTAAGAGATGGCCATTGCCTGGCACTTGTATTGAGTGAATGTAACTTGCCACTTGCCAGCCCAAGCTTGGACACTGTTCAGGTCTTGCTGCAACTGGACATGGACTGCTTCATTATCTGAGGAGTTGCGAAAGGTGCTGAACATTGTGTAGTCATCCGCAAGCATCCCCACTTCTGACCTTATGAATGGAAGGGAGGTCACTGATGAAGCAGCTGAAGATGGTTGGGCCGAGGACACTACCCTGAGGAACTCCTGCAGTGATGTCCTGGATCTGAGATGATTGACCTCCAATCACCACAACCATTTTCCTTTGTGTCAGGTATGACTTCAACAAGCGGATCCTGATCAAGATTAACCTTTTAATCACAGAACCGGATTATCTGGCCATTATCACAGAACTGTTTGTGGGAACCTGCAAATGTACAAGCTGACTGCTACCTTTGCTTACAGTACAACAGTAACTACACAATGTACGTCATTGGCTGCAATAAGCTTTGGGATGTCATTAAAAAAGCTTTACAAATGCAAGTCTTTCTTTTTATTGCCGACCTGGTCACTGCAGAAGAAATATCCTGATCTCCAAAGCAAATTATAATGAAGGTGCAAAGTTCAAGCTCCCAAAAATAAATGCCTCAATAAGTCACAGTCCAACGCTGATCAATAATCCTACCTGTTTTCTGGTTGAAACTTTTCCATCCAACCTGTTGTCACCAGCATTGGAGGAGTCATTAAAACCTGGAATGCAAAAGGAAGGACATGAGAACTAAAGAAGCACTTTTCGTCTCAGAGTGCCCACCTCACCTCCACTGCACTCACGGGAAGAGGTGCAGAAAACCCGGAAACAATGAAGATGACATTTTAAAACCAAATCTTCCATAAATGTATCTTATAATTCTAATTGCGTACAATGGTAACATTTACAATGTAATACTGCTTTAATGTGATATAATTACACTTTCTCAGAGGTTTCATGAAATCAGGAGGCAAGTGTCTGAGAATCTCAAACTGAGATGCTGATGGAGTGGAGGTGGTTACAACGAAAAGTTGACTTTGAATCACCCCAGTCCTGTCCCTCTAAACTGGAGCTGAAATGGGTGGGCTTGTTGCGAGCAAGACTACAAGTTCTAGCCTGAAGATTCGTGTGGCTGGAACAGAAAGGTCACATTTTAAAAAGTGTCCTTCAGGGAGTCAGTTAGTGAGCAGACACAGGTCATGAGCCTTGTTTTAAAAAAATAAAAAAATTTAGAGTACCCAATTCATTTTTTCCAATTAAGGGGCAATTTAGCATGTTCAATCCACCTAACCTGCACATCCTTGGGTTGTGGGGGCAAAACCCATGCAAACACGGGGAGAATGTGCAAACTCCACACGGACAGTGACCCGGAGCCGGGATCGAACCTGGGACCTCAGCGCCGTGATACTGCAGTGCTAACCACTGCGCCACCGTGCTGCCCTGGTCAAGAGCCTTATTGTTGGATATACTGTTTCGCATTGAACTGATGGCGCACACTTGACTCCTTGTGGACCAGGATCTGAAAGGTCAGTGCTCAAACTTTTCACTGATATATCTTCTTTTACATAACAGAGGTATTCCATTCAGCTCTCTCATAGCTGATGGGTGAAAATTGAAATCACTCCACAATCTGCAGGTACTCGACTTGCTGTTTCAACTAACTCTTGGAAAACATATGCAGCACTGTATACCCTGAGGACTCATTCTGATTTAAGGCATTGGTCATAATATTGCATAATATAATGCACCATATCTGCAAATGAGAGATTGAACAATTCAATAATCTCTTAAAGCTCAGTAAAAAGAGACAGATGCATTGCCTTTTTTCTTATTTTAGAGTACCCAATTATTTTTTTACCACAAGAGAGACATACAAGATCTAAGCTGACAAGTAAAGGCATTGCACCTCATCTTGGGCTTGTTCTGATGCTTGGTCTTGAGAAGCGATATTCACACAATAAATAGCCAGTTAACCTGTATTTTGTTATAGTTGGTCAAAAGATAGTGTTGGTTAGATATATGTTGGAGAGGACAACAGCAGGACTCCCCTATTCTTCATCAAATAGTACCATGCAATCTCTAACATCTCTAACATTCATCTGACCAGGCAAATGATTTAACTGAAAGATTTAACTGAAAGGGGATTCTCCACTTCTGCGCCCAAGTGCCCACACCATCGTGAACACCGTTGAGGTTCACAACGGCGCGAAACGGCCCCTATCCCGACCGATTCAGGGCCCGATAATGGGCTAGGGGCGGGGCCGCGTCATCTACATGCGCCAGGCCTTGTCGCCACGTAAAGGCGGCGCTGCACACATGACGCGGCCGGTGCCGCATAACTGGCGTCACCCGCGCATGCGCGGGTTGGCCGGCGCCAACCCGCGCATGCGTGGTTTCCGTCCTCTCCGAGTCCGCCCCGCAAGAAGATGTCAGACGTATCTTGCGGGGCTGCGGAAGAAAGGAGGTCCTCCTTCAGAGAGGACGGCCCGACGATTGGTGGGCACCGATCGCGGGCCAGACCCCATTTGAGGCCGCCCCCGGTGCGGGATCCCCCCCCCCTCCTGCAGGCCGCCCCCCCCAGCGTTCCCGCGCTGTTCCCGCCGGCAGCGACCAGGTGTGGACGGCGCCGGGGGGAACCCGCCGTTTTGTCCTGGCTGCTCGGTCCATCCGGGCCTGAGAATAGCAGGGGTGCCGGAGAATCGCCATTTTGGGTGTCTCGGGCGATTCTCCGGCCTGCGCTGCGCGGAACTCGACGGGGCCGTTCTCGCCGCTTGGGAGAATCGCGGGAGGGCGTCGGACCGGCGTCGTGGGAAAATTCGGCGACCCAGGCGATTCTCCCAAATCGCCTGGTATGGGAGTGGAGAATCCCGCCCATACATTCTGACACTCCTGCACAGCCTCATTGAACTGAATTGTTAGCCTAGATAAACACACCTCGATAAAGACTAGCTAGCTGCAGCCTCCCATCGCTGTTGTGACCTCACTTTTCTTTTATAATACATGAATCTAAGAAATTCTAGGTACAATGCTATGAGCACCGGGATTCATGTGGTTGTTCCAATCGCAAGGTTAAAGACAATCTAAATAAGAACACTGCCCTTGTCGGCAATCGCCTGATGTCTCTTAATCTCTGCATGTCTTGGCTACAATTTGATGCATAAACCCATAGGACACGAGAATTAGGTGCCAGGTAAAGCACTAGCTCCCTCTGAATGATAATGACTGTGTGATCAGCTTGGCTCAATGGTAGCATTCTCAGCTCTCAGTCAGTAAAACACACCGCAGGATTTAAGCACCATAATCTAGGCTAGACACGGGGAGAACGTGCAGACTCCGCACAGATAGTGACCAGTGGGGAATCAAACCTGGGACCCTGGCGCTGTGAAGCCACATTGCTATCCACTTGTGCTACCGTGCTGCCCAATAAATGCTGGCCTCGCCAGCAATGCCCACTTCCCATGAATAAATAAAAAATCCTTGGACGCAATTCAGCAGCCTCATCGCTCCATTTGGCTCATTTAATATTCACCGGATTTAACCGTAGCCCAGGTCTCAATGGCTCCACCAGGGAGACCTCGCCAGGGCCCTGTTTAGTCATACCGACACCTGAGGTGGTCTCCATGGCCATTGGAGACCCCCCGAGCGATTGGGGTAGGGCAGGGTGATACTCTGGCACTTCCTCTGGCACCTGGGCCCCTTGGCTCTGCCAGCCCTTGCACCCGGTAATGCCACCTGGCACAGCCACAGTGCCAGGCTGGTAATGCCAAGGTGCCAGGTTAGCATTGCCAGGGTCAGGCCTGTGGTGACCTTACCAGGTAGAAGGGGGTGAAGGGGTGATGGTTGGCGGGGGGGGGGGGTGGCTGTTGTGTTATGTACTCTGGGATAACACAGGCTTCAATCCGACGCAGCTTTGACCAAAAGATACTCCAGACTTTGAAGTAAGTTCAATGTGATTTATTGAACCATTAGCACAGTTCTCTATGAGTTCGACTCTCCTGCTAATCTTGCTATAGTAACTCAGTCTAACTAACCAGTCTGCTCCAAGCCATGTGGTGGGGGTGATGCTTCTGATCTGCCCCTGGTCCTACTCTCTAACTAAGGTGTCATCTGTGGAAAGAGCCAGAGCATGTGTGCCCTGTCCTTATATATGGGTTGTGTAATGCCCCCTTGTGGTAGTGTCACCTCTGGGTGACTTGACTGCCCATTGGTCGTGTCCTGTTCCATGTGTTCATTAGCTGTATGTCTGCATGTCATGACGTCCCTGGTGCTCCCTCTAGTGTTAGTCGTAATGTATTTACATTAATGCATATCATCACATCCCCCTTTTTTTCGTGTTACATATTTTCTGTACAGTGTTAAAGAAAAATTGGACAAAAACAAGTAAATAAGTGATGACATGTACAAGTTATGATGACTATACAAGATCAAAGAATAGTTATGATGACATTGAGGATTATACAATACCAAATAATAATGAGTCCAAAGTTCATGAATTTACATGGTCGAGTGGCTTTCTTGTTTTGTTATTGAAGTGTCAATGTTGATGTTGTCATTTCCTTGTGAACGCCGTCAGTGCCCTGGTGTTTACGTAACCAAGACGTCATCAGGAGGTGTTCAAATGGTCAAATCACTTCATTGTCTGAGGTGGACTCTTTTTTTTTTATGCTTGTGGTAGCAATTCTTGATGCCATCTTTCCTGAAAGCTGGTTTGCTTGTCCGCAGTGTAGCAAATGTGAATTGGTAAGATGCGTTGACATGCCATGGTATGTTCGCACACTCGCCATTGTTCTGAGCTGAGCTGTAACATTGTCCTTCATGGGCAGAGTTGTACCATGTCATACCAGTTGTTGTTCTATTGTTGTTATTGACATGCTTGTTGTTGTGTTTGTTGCGCTCAGTGACCACCCCGAGATGAGAATTCGAGTCCTTCACAAAGTTACTTGTGTCTGTGTCCTTTGTGGCATCTGTTGTTTCATTGAGCGTGCCGTCTCTGATTCCTTGGCGTCCCCGTCTGGAGTCATGTCCGGTTCACTTGAATCATCTTTGGCTTGTCGATGCTCCCCGTCTGGAGCCCTTTCTGGTTCACCTGAATCACCTTGGTTTCTTGATAGCTGAGATCTGTCAGTCTCGCTGAGATGTCGCACATCTTGTATGGGAATTGTGAAGCCTTTGTCACTTGTCGCACATGCAGTGGGTAGACCTTCAGTGTCTTCTTGTCAGTTAGATGAGCTGAGTAGACTGTCAGAGTCTTCTTCTGGTGGCTCAAGTAATCTGGGTAGATCGCCATAGTCTTTTTGTTGTGCACTTGAGCGTGGCAGACTTGCATCGTCTGGTGCTGGATGCTCAGATAAGGTTTCTAGACCTTCATGGTCGTGTTCATGCAAGCACTGCGCTCTGGAGTCTTGCTTTGCTTCCATCGTGGAGTCTGTCAACGAGCTCGCTGTGGAGGCTTGTATCGCTCTCTCTGTGGAGTCTGGCATCGGTCCCTGTGTGGAGTTGTGCAGTGCTCTCGCTGCGGAGTCAATCTGTGCGCTCTTAACGGAGTCGTGCAGTGGTCTCGCTGTGGAGCCTGTCATCGCTTTCTGTGCGGAGTCGGGGAGTCTTCGTGGAGCATGGACCACTCTTGTGGCGTCAGGCCGCTCTCTGTGGGCTTCTACCGCTCTCTGCCTCTTGGCGTCAGGCCGCAGCAGAATAATGTACCCATGGGTCGGGATGTCGTCTATGCTGGGCTGAGGATCCTCAAATCCGAAGATGTGTCAATGTACAACACATCTCGTTGTGGTTCGGATTTGGTACTGAGGTCGCCACGTCCAATGATGAAATCATTGTCTGAGTCGTAGTCTTCAAGGACTAAATCATCTCTTAGGGCGGTGCTAACTGCTTGTTGCAGGGTTCTGCGGAGGTTACCTTCAGCTACCGGTCGAAGTTCAGGCATTGTGCTGTCATTCCAGGTGAAAGAATTGTGTTTTCTGGCTTTAAAATTTCCCCCCCTATTTTTGGATATTTCCTCTTTAAGTGGGCGTGGTCCAGGGTCTCTGACGTCATGACGCTTGTGACGTAGAGCGTAGGAATGGATCGCGCATGCGCAGATCGCTTTTTCTTCACTGTGCGCTCTTTTCGCAACTGCGCATGTGCGGTTTCTCGTGCATGCGCAAAACATTGTTTCGCCGGTTCACGTCTTCTCGGGAACTGCGCATGTACGGCTCCTTGCGCAAGATGGCTGCCAATCAAAATTGCTCTTTGCTTCTGTTGCAAGCCTACCTTTGCCTCGTGGTGAGTATAGGTGCCAGTTTTACCGATTTCTGTTGTGTTCACCTCGCAGTAGTTTTCAAACTTGTCCAGGACTGTCTGGAAGTCTCTCTTGTCCTGCCCTTTGGAGTACTTGAAGGAGTTGAAGATTTCTGTTGCACTTTCACCTGCAATGGCGAGTAGAAGATCTATCTTCTCAGCATCGGCCATGTCATCTAGGTCGGATGCTACCATGTAAATCTCAAATCTCTGCTTGAATGAATGCCAGTTGGCACTGAGATTGCCATGGTACCTGAGCTGCTGAGGAACCAAAATCTCGATAATCTTGCTTGGGTGATGTTGCTGGTAGTCATGGATCTTGCTGAGTTGAACTATATAGATTCAACAGGCACTACTGGTACCATGATGTGTTATGTACTCTGGGATAACACAGGCTGCAACTCGATGCAGCTTTGACCAAAAGGTACTCCAGACTTTGAAGTAAGTTCAATGTGATTTATTGAACCATTAGCACAGTTCTCTATGAGTTTGACTCTCCTGCTAATCTTGCTATAGTAACTCAGTCGAACTAACCAGTCTGCTCCAAGCCTTGTGGTGGGTGTGATGCTTCTGATCTGCCCCTGGTCCTACTCTCTAAGTGTCGCCTGTGGAAAAGAGCCAGAGCATGTGTGCCCTGTCCTTATATATGGGTTGTGTAATGCCCCCTTGTGGTAGTGTCACCTCTGGGTGTCTTGACTGCCCATTGGTCGTGTCCTATTCTATGCGTTCATTAGCTGTATGTCTGCATGTCATGACGTCTCTGGTGCTCCCTCTAATGTTTACTTAGTGAAATGAAAATCGCTTATTGTCACAAGTAGGCTTCAAATGAAGTTACTGTGAAAAGACCCTAGTCGCCACATCCCGGCGCCTGTTCGGGGAGGCTGTTACGGCTGTTAGTCGTAGTGTATTTACATTAATGCATATCACCACAGGTGGGGGGGGTGGTGAAGGTGGTGGTGGTGGACATCAGGGCAGCCTTCCAAATGGCACCCCCGACAAGCCTTTCTTGCTGAGAAGCTTCAGCTCGCCAGCAGGAATTCCCTCTAAGTGCATCCTCGGTGGGGAAAATCGCCCCAAGGATAAAAAAATGTCAAAGTACCATGAATATGTTGTGCAGATGCCAAGACTCAACAGAACAGCACCTGCGGATGCCCCTGGAGTTCAGGATGGAGGCAACCCACAACCCTGGATCATAGACCACCACAGCAGTGGGTCAGGGGAGCATCTGCAGGTGAACCTTTCAGATTGAGTGTCCTGGAGGAAGCCCGTCTTCCAGCCTCAGAATGTTCCTGGAGATCCACCTTCAATCTCAGGAGGCTCATCTTTCAGTCTCAGAATGCACCCGGAGATCTATCACCATTTTCACGAGGTCCAACGTTTTTCTTCAACCATGGATCAGTGATGTTGGGCGCCTTCTCAATATGGCACCCGGGCATGACGGCAGATGACAAGCCACCCAGGCCTGCCCTGCCATGGACTACAGTGTGAAACACCCGGATGCATAATTAATGAGGCTGTGGTTGGAGGATTTGGCAAGTCCCCCACCCCCATTCCCCACAATGGCACCTAGTCTCTGAATGGAAGAATTCATCCAATGTTCTTTTGCCCCATGTGGGGGGCATTTCCAAGCTGATTATCAGCCTGATGATCCGCATTTTTTAATAATGCTCCTTCTAAGGCAAACAAGTTCTGTTGTTGGACTCAAACCCAGGGCTTCCCATCCAGTGGTAGCAGCACTACCACTGCGCCACAAGACCACCCAGGATGTTCAGGGAGAGAATAAATACCTCTAAGTTAAAGTATATTGCTGAGAGGAAGGGGAATTGTAAAAAGGAGAAAAACATTCCATGGCTAAACAAGGAAGTCAAAGAGGACAAAGTGGGCGCCGCGACAGCACAGTGGGTAGCACTGTTGCTTCACAGCGCCAGGGTCCCAGGTTCGTTTCCCGGCTTGGGTCACTGTCTGTGCAGAGTCTCCCCGTGTCTGCGTGGGTTTCCTCCGGGTGCTCCGGTTTCCTCCCAGAGTCCAAAGGTGTGCGTGGTAGGTGGATTGGTCATGCTAAATTGCCCCTTAGTGTCCAAATGTTAGGTCGGGTTGTTGGGTTGAGGGGATGGGGTGGAACTGTGGGCTTAAGTAGGGTGCTCTTTCAGGAGCCGGTGTAGACTCGATGGGCCGAATGGCCTCCTTCTGCACCGTTGATTCTATGACTCTGTAATAGCGGAGTGTTTCTTGGCACCCCCGCCAAACACGCCATTCAGCAGACTTTAACTCAAGCCCGCTGAATCGCGCCCATTAACTCTGTTTCTACTCCACAGCTGGTACCTGGCCTGTTTAAGCGTTTTCCAATATTTTCTGTTTTATTTCAGATTTCTAGCATCTTTGCTTTTTCTTTTCTTTTTCCAATGTTGCTTTGCACTTTCGACATGAGTATTTCAATTGACAGAGGGAAACCCACTGTCTCTCCATATCCCATACTCCGCAATGAAAACTAGCCTGGCTCCCTTACACAAGCACAATTCACAATTATACAATGTCGATGTCAAAGTAGTGAAACATCCCAAAGCAATTCACAGCATCAATTCTCAAACAAAAATTAACACCAAGCCTCAGGAGGACATATTAGGCCAGGTGACCAAATATTTGGTCAAAGAGGTAACTTTTAAGCAACGTCTTAAAGGAGGAGACAGAGGCAGATGAGTTCATGAAGGGAATTCCACGGCATAAGGCCCCGGCAGCTGAGGGCACATCTGCCAGTGGTGGAGTGAAATAGAGGATGCACAACAGGTAGGAATCAGTTATTGGAAACACCGACAGCTTCATAGACCAATGAAAATGTGGGTCGACTATGAGTGTTAAATTAAGGGAATTCCATAACCTGCACCCACACGGGCTGACAGGTGGGATCAATTGTATTCCCTCTGTCCCTGTGGAATACGGGCTTCCCCGCTGTGGGGGCGGGGGAAGCTCAATTAACATCTTATATAAGGTCGGCCAGTCCGGGACCGGCCTTCTCAGACCCAGTCAGGTGCCGTCGGGAGCTGTGTACCTTAAACCTTGTAAATTAACTCTTGTTACAACTCGGTGTGGACTCCCAGTGTCTTCATAAAAGCAGCCAATGTCTCACGGCGCCGAGGTCCCAGGTTCGATCCCGGCTCTGGGTCAGTGTCCGTGTGGAGTTTGCACATTCTCCCTGCGTTTGCGTGGGTTTCACCCCCACAGCACAAAGATGGTGGATTGAACACGCTAAAAATTGTCCCTTAATTGGAAAAAATGAATTGGGTACACAAGATTTTTTTTTTTTTAAAGAATAAAAGGAACCAATACAGTAACTGTAAATATGGGATCCAGACTCGGCACTTCTGATCTCAATTGCAGAAACATGAAAGGTGCCTAAAGCTCAATAATGTGGTTGTATGTATGCCTCATGTCACCAGTTACAATGTGAGTATTGGAATGCAGCAAAGGGATTACATTTGACCTTGCATTTCCAAATGCGATATTCTAACAGTACTTCAGAAAAGTATACTTAGCGCAGGTTTAATGCCCTCTGATGGAATAGTGTCTGAAGGCAATGGCACACCTTCTCATCATTAGTCTTTACTCTTTGGCAAGGGACCAGATGTGAAATAATGAAAGCTCTTATATGCAGGTTCTTTAAAATGTCTATCCTGGAGCCAAGGCAATGAAGACAAAACAGATACCACCACATCCTGAAGGTGTGGTGCGTCTGCATGTAAGATTGCGAGCCAGCATTGTTATTCTTGAGTTGTGTGTTCACACGTGCCTTACAATGGTTTTCTTTGTAATGAAACTGTTCTTTCTTGAATGTTAGGTTGCAGAATCAAAGCCAAATACCTGCTGGAATAGGTTTTAATGTTTGGGGCATGGGAATGATTGGAATACAGATGAATAACTTCCATTGTTAATGATGCTCGCTCAGCGATACCTGAGCCAAGTAGTGTGCCATGGCAACAGGCCACGCCTGCATTCCCCCATACTGCAGTCCACAGAACATGGATACTCATGAAACATTCAATATTCATTCAGCACAATGACATGCAGCGTTGAAGAAATAAAAGACAGGCAATGGGATGGATCTAATTGTCGCAACAGTCCTCGGCACCAACAATTTATAGAAATGAATACAAAAAGTCATCTACTTTATTTGATTGATATAAATAGTCGGAAGTGTCTAGGTTTTAGCAGCAGATTTATTGGTTCAGAGATTAGGATATCTACTTACTTGGTGAATGAGTCAATTTCCCCTTGCCAACAATCTCACCATTTTGTGGACAATAGGCGTCAGATGTTGCTCAGTTGGCAGAACTCTTGCTTCTGGGTCACAAGGTTGCGGGTTCAACTCCCACTTTGGGCACAATAATCGAGGCTTACACAGCAGTGCAGTACTGAAGGAGTTCTCCATTATCAGAAGTGCCTCCTTGGGATGAGACATTTAACCAAGGCCCCACACTTGGGTGGATGTGAAAGATCCCACGACATTATTTTAAAGGAGGTCAGGGAAGCAAGCCATGGTGCCCACGCCATTATTCATCCTTCAATCATCATCACAAAAACACACATTATCTGGTCATTAGCATAAAGCTGTTTGGGGGGAATTGTGAGCAATCAGCTGCTTCATTGTCTATGTTACAACAGTGATTACACGTCATTGGCTGTAAGGTGCTTTGAGATGTCCAGTTGTCATATAAGGCTCTCAAATGAATGCAAATCTTTCTTTTAAAAGCATCGACTGGTTTATAACTGGAGGGGTTAGTGGCACAGTGGTCAGTATTGCTGCCTCACAGCGCCAGAGACACAGGCTTGATTCTGTATGGAGGTTGCACTTTCTCCCCGTGTCTGCGTCGGTTTCCTCCGGGTGCCCCGGTTTCCTCCCACAGTCCAAAGATGTGCAGGTTAGGTGGATTGGCCATGCTAAATTGCCCATTAGTGTCCAGGGATGTGCAGGTTAGGTAGGGTTAAGGTGTTACGGGGATGGAGTGGGGTAGGGTGCTCTTTGAGAGGGTCGGTGCAGACTCGATGGGCTGAACGGCCTCTTCTGCACTGTACTGATTATAATTCTATACTCTACTATACAAAATAGCATAGCAAGGTTTAGCTCAGTTGGCTAGACAGCTGGTTTGCGATGCAGTGCAAGGCCAGCAGTGCGGGTTCAATTCCCGTACAAGCTGAGGTTAGTCATGAAGGCCATGCCTTCTCGACCTTGCCTGAGGTGTGGTGATTACTGCCAGTCAGCTCTCCCCCTCAAAGACGAAAGCAGCCTCTGATCATCTGGGATGATGGCAACTTTAACTTTACACAGAATATCGATCAGAGAGTGGGTTGTTGTCCATTCAGCTTTATTTTATTTAAAAAATATATATTTATTAAAGTTTTAACACAATTTTTCACCCTTACAAACAATAAACCCCACCCCCCTATTGTAACAAAATAGAAAGAAAACGCACATAGCAAGATATGGTAAAACAATATGTTACAGATCTTTATACACTGGCTCCCTCCTGTACATGCCAGTTTCCCAAATCTTTCATGTATTCTCTTGCTCAAACACTCCCTAGGCAAACCCCCCTTGCCCCCTCCCTCCCTCCCCCCCCCCCCCCCTTCACAGGACATCCTCCCCCCTCCACCACCACCCCCCTGGGTTGCTGCTGCTGCTGACCGACCTTCCTCTAACGCTCCGCGAGATAGTCTAGGAACGGTTTCCACTGCCTGTAGAACCCCTGCGCAGACCCTCTCAAGGCAAACTTTATCCTTGCCAGCTTAATGAACCCAGCCATGTCGTTTATCCAGGCCTCCACGCTGGGGGGCTTCGCCTCCTTCCACATTAGCAAGATCCTTCGCCGGGCGTCTAGGGACGCAAAGGCCAGAATGCCGGCCTCTTTTGCCTCCTGCACTCCCGGCTCGTCCACTACTCCAAATATTGCTAGCCCCCAGCTTGGCTTGACCCGGACTTTCACCACCTGAGATATTGTTCCCGCCACTCCTCTCCAGAACCCCTCCATTGCCGGGCATGACCAAAACATATGGACATGGTTCGCCGGACTCCCTGAGCACCTTCCACATCTGTCCTCTACCCCAAAAAACCTACTCAACCTCGCCCCTGTCAAGTGCGCTCTGTGAACCACCTTAAATTGTATCAGGCTGAGCCTGGCACACGAGGAGGAGGAATTAACCCTACCTAGGGCATCAGCCCATAACCCCTCCTCAATCTCCTCCCCCAGCTCCTCCTCCCATTTATCCTTCAGCTCCTCTACCAACACTTCCCCCTCTTTCATCTCCTGGTATATTGCCGACACCTTGCCCTCCCCGACCCATACACCCGAGATCTCCCTGTCTTGAATTTCCTGTACCGGAAGCAATGGGAATTCCCTCACCTGCCGCCTCACAAACGCCCTCACCTGCATGTATCTAAAAACATTTCCCGGGGGTATCTCAAACTTCTCCTCTAGTGCCCCTAGGCTCGCAAACGTCCCATCAATTAACAGGTCCCCCATTCCATTCAGCTTTATAATAGAGATCCCGTATGATCAGAGAATGTGAAAAAGTGAACCCAATGTGCCCTTATATTGACTCTCAGTCCAGCATTGCCTCAGATGCAAAACTCTCACCTTTTGTGTTGAAATTCCTTCCTATCTCTGTATAAAAGCTTAAGAGGCCCAAGAAGGTAAGTTAAACAGTATTTAATAAACCAACAAAAGTAAAGGCCGCAATGCGGCTTACAGTCCAATGGTCCTAACCAGGACTACCGATCACACCGGTCCCAGTCCAGGCCGGCTTTTAGCGGCGGATTTATGAGCTCCCTCTGGGCGAGGGAGCTTGTATTCCATGGAGAGATCAATTGAGTTGTCCCTGTGGGTCCTGTAAGGGTTACACTCTGCAAATTCTTCCAGCCCTACAATCTCCCAAGAACTCAGCACACCTCCAATTCTGGCCTTTTGTGCATCTTCGGTCTCCATTTTTCCCCTACTGGTGTTTATGCCTTCCACTACACAGGCCCTAAGCTTCGAATTCCCTTCCCACGTAGTTTGCATTCTGACTGTCTTGGTGGGCTCCAGAGTCTGGCATTTTCGGGCATTGCTCTTCCCTCTTTGCCAGCGTTCCTTAAGAGCTTCCTTCCTCTACATTTGTTTCCATTTTAGGCTGTAGCAGGGTTTTGGCAGCAAAGATCATGGTCCTGGTGCAGCTGGAGAACATTCTCTGTGCTGATCTGTGGGCAGATCTTCCCTTGGTAGGCTGCGCAGACTAAGCAATGCAGCATAAAAATCTGAGTTGTCGCGAAGGCAATTTTTGAGGAGGTGCTCTGCTGAATGGTTTAGCTCAGTTGGTTGGACAGCTGGTTCGTGATGCAGAGTGAGGCCAATTCAGCGCAGGGTCAATTCTCGTACTGGCTAGTTATTCATGAAAGCCTCGCCTTCTCTACCTTGTCCATTGCCTCAGGGTAAATCACCACCAGTCAGCTCTCCCCGTCAAAGGGGAAAACAGCCTCTGGTCACCTGGGACTATGGCGACTTTACTTTGCTGAATGTACTGCATGCTCTGTCAAAGCATTTGATTGTGGGTAAAGGGGGCTACTTGTAAGGTGTTCAAAGTCCCATGTGCGTGCAAAGTCCTTAAAGTCCCTGCTGCAAACTGCCTGGCAGTGTCTGTCATTAGCCATTGTGGAATGCCATGCACGGCAATGTGTCTCTTCAGAGTCCGGATTAGTGCAGTGGTCCTCACGTAAGGTAAGTCATCAACTTCAAACAACCCTGAGAATGAATCAACAAGGACCAGACGCTGTTTCCCATTCAAGTCAAATGCATCTGCTACGGTGAGTGATCATGAAAGGTCTGGAATCTCATGAAGGTACAATAGTTCTTTGGTTTGGTGGGGCCTGCACACATTGTATGGTGCACACCTGGACACATCCCTCTCTGTGACACCATATACTGACAGCCAGTACATAGTCTAATTTGTCTTATGCTTTCTCACTTCAACCCCCTCAGGTGCCCTTGGTAGAGCTGCTGGCTGTGGTATTTCTGCAGAGGTTCAAGGATTACGAACCTCTGACCATGCAGTATCAGTCCATTTGCATGATTAACTCCTCTCTCGTGGCGTAAAAAGTGCAGAGCTCATGGGCAAGCTCTTTTGACGTTGCAGGCCATTCTTTCATGATGATGACATGAAGCTCTTTGTATGTGTGTTCCACTTGCAGGACAGCTTTGAGTACATCAGTTCTCCATGCCAACAGTACTTGGATTGTCTTATTGTCGATGTCCTCCTCGCACTCAGCATGTTTAGTTGTGGGTAGGTGAGCCCTGGAAAGGGAATCTGCTATGTATAGTTCCTTACCACTCTTGTAGATCACACTGAGGTTGTACCATTGGAGCTTGAGCATCATTCACTGCAGGCATGGTGATGCAGTGTGGAGGGGCTTTTTAACAATGGTGCTGAGCAGCCGGTAGTCAATTTGAAGGTGGCATGAGCGGCGTAAATGAAATCATGAAATTCCTGACAGGTAAAGACAAAGGCGAGGACTTCTTGAACTGGGCAGAATGAGTTTCCGTGCCAATGAGCATCCTTGATGCAAAAGCCACTGGCCTGCCATGCTGGATGCAGCCTGCTCCAAGCCCCTGCTGAGAGCATCTGCTGATAACACCACAGGTTTTTGGATCTCAAAGTTTTGTAACACTGGAGGTTCTGAAAGCAGGTGCTGGAGTCTGTTGAATGCACTGTTATGGTGTTCCTGCCAATATCATTCCGCATCCTGGAGGAGAGGTTGCTGCAGGGGTGCCGTCACTTCACTCCAGCGAAGTTGTACTGAGAAAGCACTGGAGTGCTTGTTTTTCATCAGGCCTGGCCATCTTGGGTGGCATGTGGCACAGTGGTTAGCACTGGGACTGCGGCGCTGAGGACCGGGTTCGAATCCCGGCCCTGGGTCACTGTCTGTGTGGAGACTGAAGGTGGCAGGAGCGCCGTAAATGAAATCATGAAATTCCTGACAGGTAAAGACAAAGGCGAGGACTTCCTGAACTGGGCACAACAAGTTTCAGTGTCAATGAAATGAAAAATGAAAATGAAATGAAAATCGCTTATTGTCACAAGTACGCTTCAATGAAGTTACTGTGAAAAGCCCCTAGTCGCCACATTCCGGCGCCTGTTCGGGGAAGCTGTTATGGGAATTGAACCCGTGCTGCTGGCCTGCCTTGGTCTGCTTTCAAAGCCAGCGATTTAGCCCTGTGCTAAACAGCCCCTTCAGCTATCTGCCGTACAGCATTTGTCTTGTCTGGGTCTGGCTTCACACCATCAGCAGTTAGCAGGTGGCCCACGTAAGTGACTTTCCTGACTCAGAATTTGCATTTGGCAGCAATGAGCTTCAAATGATTCGGTCAAGGACCACATGCAAATGCTCATCATGCTCCTCAACTGTACTTCCTCAATACTCATTCACGATGACCCCTCATCACAAGGTTGCCCTGTGAAGAGTTGTTCCCTGGAGATATGGACGGTCTCACCACCAGTGGAGATACCACAGGTCATACACAGAAATCTGCACCGCCTACTGGAGACATCAACGTCATAAACATTAAGATTTCTTCATCAAGCGGGATTTGCCAAAATCCAAATTGTGCATCAAAGGTGCTGAAGACTTTGGCATTGGACATGTCGGCTATGACTTGTTCATTGTCTTCATTAGATAGTGAGGTCTCAGAAATGCTTTGTTAAGGTGAACTAGGTCGATACAGATTCTGGCTGTGCCATTTTTCCTCACTGCACTCACCATCTTAGAGACCCATTCTGTGACCTCATCTATGGGGACGCGAACAACCAATCTTTCATTCTATCTAGTTTGTGTGTTACCTTCTGTTTCATGGCAAGATAGTCTTTTTGGAGTAAAGACAGTGAGTAGCACGGATTCATCCAACCTCAAGTGATATATAACAGGCAGCTTCCCAATAACATCACAGTCAAACAAGTCTCACAGCATCTCTGGTGCTTACTGCTGTAAGGTGTGTACATCCAGCCTTAGGTGGATTAGTCCTAATGCAATGTTGCCATTGAGACACAGCCATGGTTTGATGTCCTGGTCAACTATATAGAATAGAAACTTGCCCTGCGTGCAGTCCAAGGTGATGACGCCTTCTGTGCATGTGGTCTCTTCACTAGGCAACTGGGACTAGCTTAATGGTAAAAACTGGGCGGCATGGACTGGTTGGGCCGAAGGGCCTGTTTCCATGCTGTGAACTTCTATGATTCTATGATTCTAGATGCAATAAGGTTCACTTTGTTGGTTGAATCTTGTGCAGCACAGGGATCGATTTTCTTCAGCAGCAGCTTCAACACCCCATTGCATTTTGCCCCGGTATCAATTCTGTCTTTCAGTTTGATATTCTTGTGAGCAATGTTGAGCGTTGTGAATATTCCACCCCTTTCAGTGATGAGCTCAGCATTTTCGTTACAGAATTCTTCCAGAGGCTCAAGACGTTGACTTTTCTCGAGCTCATTCACTTTGTTCATACACTGAGCTTTAGAGTGGTAGCTGGCTGCAGCGTGCCTTGTGGTGGTAGCAGGTTAATATTGCTTTGATCTGCAACACTTGGCAAAGTGGTTCCATTTACCACAGTTGTTACAGTGTTTGTTAAATGCAGAGCTTCTGCTTATTTTTTCTGGATGCAGACGTTGCAGTTTGAACAGTGTGTGTCTTGTACTGAAAAGACTTCAGAATCTCTTATTTCTTTCGTGCTCCTCTCAGACTGTTCATTCAACTTGCAAACATTAATGGTGTATTCCACACACGCTATACCGCCTCATACATGTTTGTCAGTGAGAGTACCAAATTTGCACTTTTTTGCGAGAATTTTTAGTTTGAGACATATGACTGTATCAATTCATTGGGTTTCTGCAGTGTTGAAATCCGTGTTTAGCAGTGTTTAGCCATGATTACACTTTTTACAGCCGTGCAGATTTGTTCAGATTTCTATAGTAGAGCCTAGTTCTTCCACTCCTGGAATTCGAAGGATTCTGATTTCTCCACAGGTTCAGCAACATGTAGGCTTGGATTTTTGTTGACCTGTCGAACAGATCGACACAACAATATACGCGCCATTCTGTCATGATATCCACATCAGCATACTCTGGATCTGTATCGACCCAAAAGATTTGAATCACAACGTTATGAGGGAACACTACCCCATACCCAAACGAGAAGAAATCATGAGCGAAATGGCTCGGGCAAAAATATTCACCAAGCTTGATGCCTCAAAGGGCTTTTGGCAGATTCAATTGGATCAGTCCAGCAGGAAGCTGTGCACTTTCAACACTCCATTTGGCAGATACTGCTACAATAGGATGCCATTCGGCATCATTTTGGCCTCCGAAGTGTTCCATCGCATCATGGAACAGATGGTGGAGGGCATCGAAGGGGTACGCGTCTACATAGATGACGTTATCATCTGGTCCACCACACCACAGGAGCACATCAGTCGTCTCCAGCGTGTCTTTGCACGGATACGGTATCAGGGCCTGCACCTTAACTGAGTCAAGTGCTCTTTTGGCCAGACTGAGCTAAAGTTTTTGGGGGAGCACATCTCCCGGTCGGGTGTGCGGCCGGATGCCGACAAAGTGGCAGCCATCGCAGCCATGCAGCAGCCATCAGACAAGAAGGCAGTGCTGCGCTTTCTCGGGTTGGTCAACTTCCTGGGGAAGTTCATTCCTAACCTTGCTTCGCACACGACTGCTCTTCGCCACCTGGTCAAAAGACAACGGAGTTCCAGTGGCTGCCCGCACACCAGAGTGAATGGAAGGAGCTCAAGGTCAAGCTCACCACCGCCCCGGTACTGGCGTTTTTCGATACCACACAGGAAACAAAGATCTCAACTGACGCCAGCCAGTCTGGCATTGGGGTGGTACTCCTGCAACGGGACGACACTGCATTATGGGCTCCGGTCGCCTATGCGTCGCGGGCCATAACCCCCACAGAACAGCGCTATGCGCAGATTGAGAAGGAGTGCCTAGGCCTGTTGACTGGCATTGACAAGTTTCACGACTATGTATATGGACCTCCGCAGTTCACTGTGGAGACCGACCATCACCCCCTGGTCGGCATCATTCAGAAGGACCTCAACGACATGATCCCTCGCCTCCAGCGCATTCTGCTCAAGCTCCGGAGGTACGACTTCCAACTTGTCTACACCCCGGGGAAGGATCTCATCATCGCAGATGCTCTGTCCAGGGCGGTCAACACACCGCCCGATTCGGAGGGGTTCCTTTGTCAGGTCGACGCACAAGTAGCCTTCACAACGGCCAATCTGCCGGCCACTGATGCAGGTCTGGCCCACATCCGCCGTGAGACTGTGGCTGACCCCCTTCTACAGCGTGTGATGCGCCACATGATGGAAGGGTGGCTCAAGGGGGAGTGCCCACAATTTTACAACGTCCGGGACGACTTGGCCGTCATTGAGGGTGTCCTCTTGAAGTTGGACTGGATCGTGATCCCACACAGCATGCACTGGCTTGTCCTCGAACAACTGCACGAAGGCCATCTCGGAATTGAAAAGTGCAGGCGGGGGGCCCGAGAGGCTGTGTACTGGCCGGGCATCAGCGACGATATCGCCAACATGGTGCTCAACTGCCCCACCTGCCAGAGGTTTCAGCCGGCGCAACCCCCTGAGACCCTTCAGCCCCAAATGTTGGTCACATCCCCCTGGGCAAAGGTGGGCGTGGACCTCTTTCATGCGCTCGGCAGGGACTACATTATTCTTATTGACTACTTCTCAAGTTATCCGGAGGCCATACGCCTGCACGACACGACGTCATCAGCTGTCATCCGGGCATGCAAAGAAACCTTTGCTCGCCATGGAATTCCGCTCACTGTCATGTCTGACAACGGGCCTTGCTTTGCGAGTAAAGAATGGTCTTCCTTTGCCACTTCATACAACTTCACACACGTGACGTCCAGTCCCTTGCATCCTCAGTCGAATGGCAAGGCGGAAAAGGGCATTCACATTGTGAAGCGGCTCCTCTGCAAGGCTGCTGATGCCGGATCTGACTTCTGTTTAGCCCTGCTGGCCTATCGCTCGGCCCCACTGTCCACGGGCCTCTCGCCAGCCCAGCTGTTGATGGGTCGCACCCTCAGGACCACTGTGCCGTCCATTCATGTTCCTGACCTCGACCATGCTCCAGTATTGCGAAGGATGCAACAACAGCGTGCTCAGCAGAAGGTGGCACATGACACTTGGGCAACTGATCTTCCTGCCCTGGCGCCTGGAGACAATGTCCGCATACACCTACCAGAGGGTGGCTGGTCGGCAACCGCCGAGGTTCTCTGCCACGTGGCTCCCCGCTCATTCCTGGTTCGTATGCCGGATGGCTCCATTCACCGCCGTAATCGGTGGACCCTTCGTCTGTTTCCGCGCTCGCTACGAGATCATACACCGGTGCCACGCCCTCCTGTTGTCCCTGATGTCGACTTCGTTGAGCTTCCTGCCACTTTGCCTCTTCCTCTCTCGCCCGTGGCCAGGCCCATTCCTCAGCCGGTGGATCCTGACCCACCCTTGAGGCGGTCAACCCGAATTCGTCGCCCACCTGAGAGACTTGACTTGTAAGCCTATTAGCACATTGGACTCACTGAATTGTTTTACAGTACTGTTAACGAGTTTCTTTTCTTGTCGTTCATTGTTCCAGAAGTTTTCTCTCGTCGTTTGTTGATTGCATTTGTTCTGTTATTGGTACAACCTCGTTGTTCTGTTGCACCTGACACCTTCCTCTGTATATAGTTTAGCCTCATGTACATGTTGTAAATATTGCACACACATACTCAGTTACACTCAGTACACATTTCTATTTATTAGCATATAGGCACATATCCTTGTGAAAGGGGGGGATGTCATGATATCCACATCAGCATATCATAGTGCAATCACACACACTGATGGACAGGCAGTTGGACCAACCAGCACGCACATAACATCGCAGCTAATCACCAGTGAGAGCACACGCACTATAAAACAGGGAACACCACAGTTCCCGCTCATTCTACCAGGAGATAGCTCAGAGCACAGAGCTCACAGCGCGCCACTCCGACATAGACCATGTGCTGAGTGCCTCACCAAGGTAGTGATAGGGCTGGGTCCACAGGTTAGCTGGTGAAGCACATACCCAAGCCAGTAGTTAGTTGTTACAAATGTTTGGACAATAAAACTGAGTTGTACCATCTACAGAACTGTTGGATAATTTGTGCATCAGAACACCCAACACGACACATTCTTTCTCCAACTTTTTCCAGTTGTTAGTAACGTTCTCATCAAAAATGAGCTGGTCGACGTGCAAGCATGATGGGCAGAGTGGCCTTGTGCTATCTCAGCTAGCTCTTGACACCATGTATTTATTGTGTGATTGTGCAAGAATGATGATGCAGGCGATAATTTCAACAGTTTATAATCCATTGAATCCTTACAGAGCAAAAGGAAGCCATTTGACCCATCAAGTCTGCACTGACCCTCTGAAAGAGCATTCTATCTAGACCCACTCCCCTGCCCTATCCCTGTAATCCCTTCTGACCTGCACACCTTTGGACACTAAGGGGCAATTTAGCATGTCCTTTTTAATTTATTTATTTATTTATATAAATTTAGAATGCTCAATTCATTTTTTCCAATTAAGGGGCAATTTAGCGTGGCCAATCCACCTACCCTACACATCTTTGGGTTGTGGGGGCAAAACCCACTCAAGCACGGGGAAGAATGTGCAAACTCCACATGAACAATGACCCAGAGCTGGGATCGAACCTGGGACCTCGGCGCCGTGAGACAACCACTGCGCCACCACGCTGCCCAACAATTTAGCATTTCCAATTCCCCTAACCTGCACATCTTTGGACTGTGGGAGGGAACTGAAGGACCTGGAGGAAACCCACACAGACACAGTGAGAACGTGTGAACTCTGCACAGATAGTCACCCAAGGCTGGATTTGAACCCAGGTCCCTGACGCTGTGTTTATTACAAAGGTCTTTGACTGCTCTTGTATGCCATGTCTGTGGCGAAGTGAAAGTAACAATGGCATCCACCTTCTCCCCATATTGCTTAACAGTCTCAGTGTACAGGTCAGATGGCAATCTCTGAATGGATAGACATTCTGCAGTTTTGAATTCTCATTATAACAGCACATTTACATTAATGAATTGGGAGTTGTTTCCTCTTTTTCCACTTTTCAAGTTCAGCGAAGGTTACATGTCTCTCTGTGACACCTACAATTCCCTGACCAATGAACAACCAAGTGGCCAATTTGCATATTTTAATAATCAGAACCCAGAGAGGGCTTGTGGTTTTGTGGTTAGCATTCCTGCTTTCAAGCTAAAAACTTGGACTTGATGACCACAGAAGGTGTGTGTGTAACATGGCCAAACAGGTTGATTGTCAAATCATTCCAATGGCAGATGGTAAGGGAGGGTTTCCTACTCAGCCATGCTTTGAGGCAGAAGGGCGCCCTTCAAGCTATATCCTCTGGCGTCAGGCTAATGACCTGATTCAAGAAAAAACAAGCTACAGAAAACAGATGTAGGGGCGGCATGATGGCGCAGTGGATAGCACTGCTGTCTCACGCCGCTGAGGTCCCAGGTTCCATCCCGGCCCTGGGTCACTGTCCGTGTGGAGTTTGGACACTCTCCCCGTGTTTGCATGGGTCTGATCCCCACAACCCGAAGGTGTGAAGGGTAGGTGGATTTGCCATGCTAAATTGCCCCTCAATTGGAAAAAAAATAATTGGATACTCTCAATTTCTATTTTAAAAAAAGGAAAACAGATGTAAGCGTGCGCTTTTTCTGTCTTGAAACATGTTATTTCCCTTTTCAACAGAACTACTCAACAGAAGTTAGGTTGTTCACTTCAATACCATTGTCATTTATGGATGTATTTTTTCAAACATGTTGACATTACTATTCATAAAATGTTACCAAAACTAATGAAAAAATTTAATAATGAGAGGTCCTGCAGATTTCTTAGACCCTGGGAGCATTGTACTTGCATCTTAAATAATCATTGACTGTGGAGCCATTTAATTTGCCCCACTGCTTTCTTATATTAACGTACTTAATGATTTCAACATCTGGCCTGAACTACACACACACACAGCAACCATTCCATTTATCAGTTGATGTGCAAATATTTTTCAATTACTGTTTCCCACATCTTCAGTTTGCAATTGCCCTGGTGACAACCTTGAATTCAAGAGACTATGGGGACTTGTTAACATGCCACCCATAAGTGACCTTTTATGTGCAGCATTCCGAGCTTTTAAGCACTTTCCCAAAGCTGTGCCAAGACGAGTCATTGACAGAATTGATGCCTGAGAAACATGCCTAATGGCGGAACTATCATCAATCTCATTTTAAGGTGAAACGGTTACTTTTAAAGATCTTCACACGTGGACAGCACGGTGGCGCAGTGGTTAGCACTGCTGCCTCACGGCGCCGAGGTCCCAGGTTCGATCCCGGCCCTGGGTCACTGTCCGTGTGGAGTTTGCACATTCTCCCCATGTTTGCGTGGGTTTCACCCCCACAACCCAAAAGATGTGCACGGTAGGTGGATTGGCCACGCCAAATTGCCCCTCAATTGGAAAAAATTAATTGGGTATTCTAAATTTTTTTCAAAAGACCTACACACAAAACCAAAAGGTGCAAGGAAGTTTGAGAAAAGGTTATATTTAAAAAAAGAATGTTTCATTGAGCAATGTGGCAGTTGCAGTGAAAGTTGTTTTCTTCAATAAAGAGCAAGTTATCCATTATTCTGCCTCCTGTTCCACCTTAACTAAGAGCTGACGCCAATGATCCAATTTAGATAGAACCGCGCATCTAACCTTAAGGAAGAGCTGGTATTTAAATAGAGCCTCTTACAACCCCAGGATGTCCAAAGTGCTCTGTATACTATGAAACACTTTTGATGTAGGGTCACAACCTTTTGGAAAACGTGGCAGACAAAATAAGAAACTCCCAGAAAACAGAAAACAGAAATTAAATAATGTCCAGATAATCTGGTTTAGTGCTGTTGGTTTAGAGATAATGGGTTATGGGTTAAGAGCTTGGGAGTGGAACCAATTGGATAGCTCTTTCAGAGACAGCACAGGTATGTTGGGCAGAATGGCCTCCTTCTGTGCTGTCTGATTCTTGGGCACTGGGGCAGACTTCGCTGCTCTTCTTCAAATAGTCCAATGGGTCTTTCCACATCTACCTTATGCAGGAGCCAGGGCCTCGGATGAACATCTCAAGCAAAAGACAGCACTTGCCACTGTACAACACTTCCTCAGTACCATTGAGGTTGCCAGCCTGGATTAAGTGTTCAAGTCTGCAGATTGGGACTTGAACCCAAAGCATTTTAGAATCAAGGTGTAAGTACGACCACTGAGCCGACACTGACACTTTGGTTCGTCTTCTACTTTTCAATCAGTTGGCAGATGTTCCATCTCTTTGGAATGCCTAACCATGATAAATAATGGGACTTTTTAAAAAAACTGGACAGTGGAAGCTACAAAATGGTTCCTAGTTCGTGATGACAGAAATGTTGGTTGCATTGTTGAAGAAGCATTTAGTGAAGCAGTAGCTCTTAGCTATACACCAATTCCTCATCTACTGCATGTTACCATTTTCTTTGCTACAGTTGGCTTCAGCCTCAATGCGCATTGTGCCACATGATATGCTGCTAGCTTCGATCCTGGTATTCGTGTATTCAAAATGAAAAATAAATAAAACCTTGGACTGCAACTGTTGAAACAGCGCACTCGAGACAAGAAGGAGTAGGGGTCTGGGATGGGGGATGGGGGGTGGCATCAGAATGAGATGGATGAAGTTGACTCTTACTAAGATACCATGGTGTTTCAGTGAACTAAACCCCAAAAGCCGCATGGGACCCTGGTATAACATACAGTCCCATTCTTTGCAGGGTAGCAGGGTAATTTGGTGCAGCCTGCATCTTAAATGATTGCTGTGTGCAACTGATGCTATCTTCATTGTTATTTAGCTGCAAGCATCGGTAGGTAGCTAAGCATTGTGTATGAGAGTAGTACTTAAAGGCAGCCTTGGCCTCTTAAATGGGCATTACTGCAAGGGGTGGGGTACGGTTTTTGAAAAGTGACTCTCGGCTGTGGTGCTTCGAGGAACGACTGAACATGCGAGGATTTGAGCGTCAAAGTTTATTGACAATCCAGCAGAAATCTTTGTCGAAAAGGTGGGAAAAGGGAAAGACATCCTGTACCCGCAGTGGTTAAGGAGGGCTCCAGACTCATGCTCAGGAAGCAATGGGAAAAAGTAGCAGCAGAGGTCAATGCCTGGAGTGTTGTTCCAAGAATATGGCTGCAAGATGTTTAATTATCTCACATGAGTTGCCAAGCTCCACGAGTTCATCTTAATAATGGCACATTATGCCAACTGGGCAACTAACCGCAATTCACTGCACAATTCACTACAGCCCCATTGTGAACCTACCGACAAACTCTGTCAATCAGTACTCAACCCTTCCATTTGTACATTTTATCTCAACTTCACACATTTAGCACTGAGTGTCAGCCCCGAGGGTGACATGTCATTGTAAGAAGGTAAATAGAAATAATCCCACAATGAATCTGGTAAGCGATCATTATCCCTTAAAGATGGGGTGGGGGTTCCTTCATTCCACTTAATGTGCCATTCAGCAGTCCATGGTTAAGGCTGCGAATTGGGAATAGTGTGGCATTCAAAAATGAAAGGATTTTAATCAGCCCTTCACACTCATAGAATCATAGAATTTACAGCGCAGAAGGAGGCCATTCAGCCCATCGAGTCCACACCGGCTCTTGCAAAGAGCACCCTACCCAAGGACACATCTTCACCCCACCCCCACAACCCAGTAACCCCACCCAACACTAAGGGCAATTTTGGACACTAAGAGCAATTTATCATGGCCAGCCCACCTAACCTGCACATCTTTGGACTGTGGGGGGAAACCGGAGCACCCGGAGGAAACCCACGCACACACGGGGAGGATGTGCAGACTCCACACAGACAGTGACCCAAGCTGGAATCGAACCTGGGACCCTGGAGCTGTGAAGCAATTGTGCTATCCACAATGCTACCGTGCTGCCCCTGCTCATTGATCCTATAATCTGCCTGCTTCACATGATCGTGAGGTGCGCATGTGAAAACCTCTTTGTCAAGATGGCATCCTACGCACTGTGACCTGAAGTGTGCGCACGTATCTCCACCCCATTTCTGAGCATTATTTTGCTGGGTAACCCCAACAAAATGGCTGCTATAGAGCCCCAGTGGTTGGAAAATTCTTTCTTTAAAGATCCTGCTCAGTTAGAATTTGAGATTTTGCTCCTCCGAGCTCTGAAAACCGGTTGACATGCTCTCGCAATCTTATTTAATGTAGCCACTTGAACCCATTTTCCCAATTCATGCAGGTATCCCTCTTCCCCAAGTTATATCTCAAGTCCTTGCTCATATTTGTAGCGTTCAATTGTTCTGTTAATTATGCAAGTCTGTTTACTATTGATGTTCACTGTGCTTGATTGGTTAAGCATGAATGAGGACTCAGAGAAGCTGTGATACTTGCTGGAAGCTGAGGCATGATCTAACGGCCAAGTGCTGCTGGAATTAGAACGGGACGCAGCCGGTAGATGCTGGAAGAGGCCTCCCCCGGGATTCCTGGCGGCCATTATGCCTCGTGAGATTTAACCAGATCTCACGAGGGTCGCGATCTGAGCCGTGCTGCAGCCGGGTCGAATGGCCACCTGAGGAGATCCCAGCTGATCCTCGATGAGTTCTGGCCCCCAAACGAGGATCAGGTGTGCCAGCATTTGGGGGTGTCTCCCAGATGACAGTAGGCCCGGCGGTCGACCTCCGGGCAGGGTGGCACCCTGGCACCACTATTTCCACCTGAGCACCTTGGCACTGCCAGCCTGGCAGCCGCGGCAGTGCCACCCGGGCGCCACCCATTTCCGGCACTTAGAACAAACTCTGATTCTTTCTGGCCAGATCGTGCGCTAAAGCTGAAGAAAGGAGTAGATATTTTAAATAAAACCTGTTACAAACATAGAAACTAGTGTCACCTCTAATTGGATTTGAGATAAATAAAATAAACAATTGCATTTTCCATCATCTCCCAGTTTACAGTGACAATTTTTCTCCACACAACTGCCCTATTCACAGTGATATTCTTTTCCCATTCCCTCATTTCAAGCTGCCGATCGTTATGTCCCCTTTTCCCTCAGTCAAGCTCATCCTGGCAATCTCCTCCTCTCTATCCCTCGCCGCTGTTTCCAATCCCGGCACAATGCTGCTCCAGAGGATGTAGCCAGTGGGAATCCTTGACTAAACTGCTGTGAGGATTCTCATCCCACAAAGCATTCAATTCTCCTGGAGCGGTTGTGAGTGAAAAAGGAACTGCCAGCAGGAGCTGCAGTAAAGGGAAGAGATGCAAATTACTGTCCATCGAGAAAATTGGCACTGCCCTCAGAACCACACACATGAAATTCTAATGATGGCATGCAGGCACTCTCGGTCTTCATCCCTGGGCCCTCAATTGAACAATAACCTGCCAAAGCACATGTTGCTCCTCTTGTGATGCAAGCCAGGTAAATATTGAAGTTGTTTCAAAAAAGGAATAAAACTAGACATGTTTAGAATCCAGGAAAATGAAGGAAATGTAGGGAGTTGGTTGAGACCCTGTCTGTCATCCCAGAAGTTAGCTGGCTGCTCTCTCTGGCAGTCCAACTTGTTACAGAAAGTGGAGATAAGGAAAGTCAGGATCCAACTTGCACGAACAAGCCCCTTAAAACAGGTTTCACCTTCCGCAGTTAAAATTACAAAAGCTTTTATGTTGTCTGAATAAAACAGGAAGTACCATTATCTCGGGAAAATCTCTGGCCTTGGCTATGATAAAAGTGACATGACACAAAATCTCAAACGGTAAAAAGCCTCTAAGTGAATCCTCAAACTAACTGCGGCTCTTAAAAAAATAAATCTTCTGACAGCCAGACTCTTTGTAAGAGGCAGGGTTGAAAATTTTCTAGTCTCAAACAGAATCACTTGGATGTGTTGTCGCTCCCCCTCACCTTGTCTCAAGTGCTGTTGGTTCAACAGATACAATCAAAGTGTTTTCTTTGTCAAAAGGTAGCAGGGTTGCAGCCAATATGGCTCAGTTTCAATTGCTATGAGATCAGGAAGAATGAAGTCAACTCTGAGCAACTTAACACCACACTTAGATTTAACTGCACGCCACTTTCTAAATTATTCCTCAATATCCTACTCTTCTGATGTCGCTCCATTATTCCACACAATCCCTTCAATGTTTGAGGCCTTTTGGTGATATAAGGGAACATATTGTGTTTTGACAGCTCATCCAAATGTGGAGGCGCATTAAGTTGTTCTAAATTTGGGGTCTTGAAAAAACAGCAAACAAAAACTTGGGAAATGGCCACTTCATGACCATGAGGGAAGAACAGGAGAATTGGATTCATCAAGAAGCTCTCTTGCAGGTTAGGTGGGGTTACAAGGATTGAGCGAGGGAGTTGCCCTCGGTCGGGTGCTCTTTCGGGGGATTGGTGCAGAGTCGATGAGCCAAATGGCCTGCTTCTGTACTGTTGAGATTCTGTGGATTAACAATGGATCCACTGGTCTCTTTCTGTGCGGTCTGGTTCTATGATCATTAAACCAACAAGTTTCACCACAAGAGAGTCCCTACAATACTCAGGGGAGAAGCTCACGTATTCGCTGAGGAATTCAGAGTTTGAATGCAGTACCCGATTTCTATCTCTATGCAGGTTTGCTTTTTGATCACACTCTCCAAAGCACATTGGACATGACGAAGGTTCACGTCATTGTTCAGTTGAAAAGAAATTAATGCAAAGTTACCACATTCACCTTTAGGATACACACAACGCAGACTCCTGCTTCTGTCCTCACTTTTCTTGACATTCACAATTTTATCCCGAATGTTACGGCTCGTATCAGGTACGCTCACAAGTAATCAGAATTTAAAATTAATCATCCGTCTTTCAGCTTGGGAATCAACATTAGTGCTTTCAAATTCGAGCTTTTCACTGGCCTCTTGTACTCTGTCATTACCAATGGGAAATTTTCCATTCCCAACTTAGTCCATGAACAAAGGTGGATGTATTTTATCAGTTGTGTTGGATTACCGATTTGTAATGGTTCAACTAGTAAGGAGTCCTCAACCATTGGTAAATCCCGTGTGAGTAACATTTCTTCCCAACCAAGTGTTGAATAAACTTGCATTTCAGACACAGAAGAGTCCGTGCGTTCCTCAATAGGAGGGCAATCACATGAAGGTTGATGGAATGAGATAAGACAGGAGAGAACGCAGGACCTGCTCACAGAGGCAGGGGTTTCTTTTTTAACTTCTTCACATGGATCGGAGGACCTGAAATACTCCAGCCATAAAAGCACCCCCAACTATTCCACTGAATAGCTCAGGAAGCCAAATTTTAAATAACAATTTTCACTTCATAAATTGTCTGATGGGGGCTGAGACAATGGTGATCTGCATTTAAAAAAATAAATTTAGAGTACCCAATTTATTTATTTCCAATTAAGGGGTAATTTAGCATGGCCAATCCACCTAGTCTGCACATCTTTGGGTTGTGGGGGCGAAACCCTCGCAAACATGGGGAGAATGTTCAAACTCCACACGGACAGTGACGCAGAGCCGGGATCGAACCCGGGACCTCGGCGCCGTGAGGCAACAGGGCTAACCCACTGCGGCACCGTGCTGCCCCTGAGACCTGCATTTTTAAGGAATTTATTTTAACGGGGGCATTTAAGTATAATTTACTGGCAATTCTTCAACGTCTTCATTGTAGTACGTCATCGTAAACCTTGCTGCACTGTGTGTTTGCATGTTAGCTATGTGACCCTCCAAGTGTGCAGCCTACATTAAAAGCTGTCACGTTCCTCTCCTCAGGCCCTATCTCTTTCATGGAACAATTTAGTGATGCATTCCATTCCCTTGTCAGACTACAATCAGACAGAAACATGTCAGGCAAAAGGGACCTTTAACCGTTGCCTTTATTTTTGTTCCAACTACAAGCCCTCCTCCTCCATTTCATATCCTTCCAATTTCTCAAGCAGAAGCTGCATTTGCACCGCAGTTCAATTTTCAACCCCCTCCTCTCCGCCTCTGATACCCCCCCACCCCGCCCCCCACAAAAACACAATTGCATTCTACGTGAAGAAGAATAGTCGATAGTTTGGAAAAAAATTATTTCACCGCTGCGTTTTAGTTCCCTTAACAACTATGGAATGTGCTGTGTGTGTTGTAGATTTTGAAGCAACCATGAATTATTTTAATGGCAGGGTCAGTTCAGTTACCCTGGAAAAATAAAATCATGAATTATTTAGGGCAGGAGCAGTCTGACGGAAATAACTAAGAAGTGAGCCTATTCTGTTGTCCAATGTACCCGGTATTATAAAGGAATGTGTCTGGCATGTGAGATGAAGGCAATATCCTTTGACTCGGCAGATAGATAACAGCAATATTCATAACAGATTGTCACTCCCAGCCTTGTGCCAAAAAATAAGTCTTTCAAATGCTATTGTACGAGTTACGAATTTCTAATTCGTATGTACCTGAGCACCAACAGATCAAAGTTCCTGTCAACGGCGACCATTGCTTCGAAGCTCAACTAAACTGCCACCAACTCTAATGCACAGAGTTTTCCACATCCTGCAAAATCTTACTGCTTCATGGCCATTTACAATGTTCTTTAAAACCTACCGTTTTAACCAAGCTTTTGCTCATATGTCCCAATCACTCCTGCCAAATCTGCTCTGATAACACTGTTATCCTTGGGACATTTTAATACTTCAAAGGCTCTACTAAATGCAAGTGATCGATAGTCGAGCGTGGTTTATAGACTGGGCTTTTCCAAACCTAAAAATAAACTTGGTTCAGAATAACAACTATGTGACAAGTGTGAATATTCATTTTGGCTGCCGTGTTGGGCTGCCAGGGTATTAAGCAGAAAGGCCCCATCAATAAACCTACCTGACTACGAGGAGATGAATTGAGGGATATGTCCAGAATTGTTGCCATAGAATGTGGCCGTCTTTGAGGAGACCAGGCCAAAGGAAGAGGAGCTGTACATGTGCAGATTTAGTTTTTAACACACAACGTAACTCACCAAACCCATTACTCAGCTTCAACGATAAAAACCACAGACAACATAAAATGCTGACAGCTTTGTTCTACCATTGCCATTTATTCAAAAATACATTTACAGAGCATAAATTTACACAAATAAAGATTTTCTTGTCAAAACGATTTCACGGTATTTGTCATCTGGACTGAATTTCTTCTGTTGCAGTTTGATGATAATTGTGAAATATAAAGACTACAATGTACTTCAACATTCAACAGTAGAGGGTGAAAGGGATCTTGTAATTCTCCTTACATCACAAATATTCTCCCAATTCCTCTCCCACATTCCCTTCCCTCTTAAAGACACTGATCCCTTTATTGGATATGGGGCCCAGGTGGAAATATTTTGTTTGTAAACTTTGGGCATGGTTCTCTGACATCACACTCCCTATCCAGCGTCTCAGCCATTGGAAGTGCGAATCAGGAATTTGGACTTCCCTCGCCCTCAAATTTCCATCTGTTTCCTCCTGAAGGACAAATAGAAATGGGCAATAAATGCTGGTCTAGCTAGCAATACCCACACCCCATAACTGAATTTTAACCAGTAGATTGGTGGTGGGCCAATGGATCAGCCGGTGTAGTGACGTGTCCACTTGTGCATCCTCAGATTAACACCAGAATTGCTTGGGTCTCTTGTGGCAAGAATGAGCAGGCGGCAGAGGTGTCCCCTCACACCCAGACTCTGCTGGTAGTTAAAATTGTCCCTCCCGCTTTATCAAAACAATTCTTCCACCCAAGAGTTAGGTAGGATTATTGAATTAGCTTTGTCCCTGCCGATTTGGATTTGGAAGCCTAGCATTGTGGTTGGAACAAGAATTCATATTCATACCAAAGTTAGTGGTGTAAATCTGATTGTAAAGTTAAAAGGTGGCACGTTGGCACAGTGGTTAGCACTGTTGCTTTACAGTGCCAGGGTCCCAGGTTTGATTCCCGGCTTGGATCACTGTCTGTGCAGAGTCTGCAAGTTCTCCCCGTGTCTGCATGGGTTTCCTCCGAGTGCTCCGGTTTCCTCCCACAAGTCCCGAAAGACGTGCTGTTAGGTGAATTAGACATTCTGAATTCTCCCTCTGTGTACCCGAACAGGCGCCGGAATGTGGCAATTAGGGGATTTTCACAGTAACTTCATTGCAGTGTTAATGTAAGCCTACTTGTGACAATAAAGATTATTATTATTATTATAAAGATGTTTGAGGAAACAAAGTAGACCATCCAGCTCCCAAAGCCTGTCCTTCTGTTGAGTTTCATTAGGTCTGATGACTTGAAGAACTGAGAGTGGGATACCTTAGTTGTGCTACTCTGAATCATTGGAATTCATTTTTAAATCTCAAACAACAGCAATTACATTACTGTAATTAGCACAACCTCCTTTTAGGGCTGCATATTCAAATTAACTTTTGACTTTGAATTCCATGATCTAAAATGCAAGACCTCAAACAGACATTCAATTAAAATTAGTGCCAGCTTTGGCTCAATGGTGGTATTCTCAGTCTAGACAAGCATGAGTTCAAATGCCACTCGTGCACAAAATGCTAGGCTGACAGTACAGTGCAGTACTAAGCAAATTCTGCCCTGTTGGAGGAATTGTTCTTTCGATGAAACATTAAACTGAGACCCCACGTGTCCATTCTTGTGCATTTTTGAATGATCCAATGGAGCTATTTGAAAGAACAGTGGGGGGTGGGGGTAGGTGTCTTGGCCAATATTTGTTGCGTAATCAATCTCACCAATAGAAACTCTTGCCTGGTAGTACAGAACATGAGCATTGCTGAAAAAGAGACATGTTGTCAAAGCTTTTTGATTTGCACTCATCAGGACGGACGCAAGAATGCCAAATTTCAAAGGGAACAACAATTTGTACTGCATGGGAAAATGGATGCTGATTTGTTGGCATGTTATCTCTGATTGGTCGTGACATTGCCCTGGAGAATGCACTAGGTAGATCTTGCCCCCCGTGATTTTGATTATTGAAAAACAGTGCAATGTTTGGACATATTCCTTTCCCCTGCAAAGGGCAGTTTGCTGTACAGTGGTTTGGGCAACTTGAGGTTGGGGGAGCGTTACACCAAGCCTAGTTTTTCTTAAAGATTTGGTGCTTCTAAACAAATGATTGAGGGCAGTGATTGATGCATCTGTCCATATTGTCAACCTGCTTTTTTGACATTGAGTACCAGATGAGTAGACATTTCCTCCAATTAAATTAATTGCGGAATACTCCAGATGTGGTCTCACCAAAACACTGTACAACTGGGGTAAGACTTCTTTATTCTTGTGCTCCAATCCCCTTGAAAAGAATGCCAAAATGCCACTCGCCTTTCTAATTGCTTGCTGCATCTGCATGCTAACCTTTTGCATTCCTTGCACAAGCACACCCAAGTCTCTTTGAAGATCAACATTTTTAACTTGCAGCAAGTCCCATTCCACTATCTCCCCGTGCTCACTGACCTATGTTGGCACCTGTCAAGTAATGTCTTAATTCTCAAATTTTCATCCCCCCTCATCTCTGTCATCACCGTCAGCCCCACAACGCTCTAGACACCGGCATTCCTCTAATCCCGCCTCTTGTGCATCCCCAATTTTAATTGCTCCACCATTGGTGACTGTGCCTTTCAGCTGCCTAGGTCCCAAACTGAGGGAAACCCTCCCTGCTCCTCTCTTTCTCTCTAACTCACATTCCTCATTTAAGCGACTCCTGAAAACCTACTTCTTTGACAATGTTTTTGGTCATCTGACTGAATATCACTTTGTGTGGCTTGGGGAGCACTTTATTTTTTGCTCCTGTCTGGCACCTTGATATGTTTTATTATGTTAAAGTAAGGTGAGATGTATTCCTGGAGGTTTCATCACATGGCTCCCCAACTATAGGTCAACATATCCATAGTGCGGTGGGGGTCTGAACCATTGAATGGTTTCAATAATAATAATCGTTATTAGTGTCACAAGTAGGCTTAGATTAACAATGCAATGACGTTACTGTGAAAATCCCCTAGATGCCACAATCCGGCACCTGTTTGGGTACACTTTAGGGAGAATCCAGAATGTCCAATTCATCTAACAAGCATGTATTTCGGGACTTGTGGGAGGAAACCGAAGCACCCAGAGGAAACCCACGCAGACACGGGGAGAACGTGCAGACTCCACACAGACAGTGACCCAAGGTGGGAATTGAACCTGGGACTCTGGAGCTGTCAAGCCACAGTGCTAACCAATTGGCCTATGCCAATTGGAAAGCAGAAGGACTCAATTACCCAATTGGATGATACCTGACTGTCATCCAAACAGTCTTTTCCCCCATCATTTCAACATTTTAATATCTGGTAAAGAGAAATGTTCAAAGAAAATGAAAAAAAAATATTTTTTTTAATATCGCAATGATTTTTCTTTCTCCAGAATTGCACACAGCACTGTCCTGGAGATTGACTGCGGTGACTTGAGGCAAAACCAAGTGGATGGTAGTAATGAAGAGTTTACTGGCAACTAACAAGGGTAATTTATGTACAGGCACAGGCTCTCTAATATGGGAGTTAAGACTCTCGATACCAGGTTCACGCCTTCTAGAACCCCTTTTACTGGGACCATACTGATCCCCCATTGGTTGGGGTTTGCACGCTCCCACACGAAAGGACCTAGCCAGTCAAATGGACCGTGAGGGCATGCCCCTTAAACTGGTTGCGCTACCATATACCTTGCCCTCCCCTTTAAGTCCCTCAGTTAACATACATACAAACAGGCCACATACAATAATTATATACAATATAATACTGAGGAAAAAAAGGGAATAGAATCCAAACAGCTCATCAAAACGTTAATCTATGAGATTTCCTGGGTCTCGAGGACCGTCTTAATGCCCCAATCAGGGTGGCATGTGGTACAGTGGTTAGCACTGCTGCCTCATGGTGCCGAAGAGTCTGCACGTTCTCCCTGTGTCTACGTGGGTTTCCTCCGGGTGCTCTCATTTCCTCCCACAAGTCCTGAAAGACGTGCTGTTAGGTCATTTGTACATTCTGAATTCTCCCTCTGTGTACCCGAACAGTCGCCAGAATGTGGCGACGAGGGGCTTTTCACAGTAACCTCATTGCAGTGTTAATATAAGCCTACATGCGACAATAAAGATTATTATTATTATTCAATCCCGGCTCGGGGTCACTGTCTGCATGGAGTTTGCACATTCTCCCGTGTCTGCGTAGGTCATTCTCACCCCCACAACCCAAAGTTGGGCAGGGTAGATAGATTGGCCTTTAATTGGAAAATAATTTAGAAAAAAAAATTAATCCCCCCCAATTGGATCCTCCAACTCTGAGATAATCATAGAATCTACAGTGTGGAAGGAGGCCATTCGGCCCATCGAGTCTGCAACGGCCTTTTGGAAAGAGCACCCCACCTAAGCCCATACCATCCCCGTAACCCAGTAACCCCATCCAACCTTTTTGGAATCTAAGGGCAATTTAGCATGGCCAATCCATCTAATCTGCACATCTTTGGACTGTGGGAGGAAACCGGAGCACCCGGAGGAAACCCACGCAGACACGGGGAGTACGTGCAAACTCCACACAGACAGTGACCCAAGCCAGAATCGAACCTGGGACCCTGGAGCTGTGAAGCAACTGTACTAACCAATGTGCTACCGTGCCCCCGATAATGATGTTGTCACTCTGAGCAGAATGTTCCTGTTAGTTCGGTTAACTTTCTGTTTCCTCCCCTATTATTTCATTTGCCATGAATATGTAACATATGAATAAGGGGTGTGAGGGCCTGAAGGGATAGCATGGAGTGAAGCCATGGCTTCATTTCGTGAAAAGCATGAGGATTTTGGACATATGGGGTGTGGTGAATATATTCACCTAATGCATGCATGATACTGTAACCTATGACCTATGAAGTGGTGATACGAGCTGCTTCCAGGTACAGTACTGTAACCACGGTGGGCTCCGCCCTCACCGGGGCCATATATAGACCGGCCGCCTGTGGGCAGCATTCATATGTACAACCGACTCTGGCGAGGCAAGTTCATGACTAATGAAGCCGAATGTTCACTCGCTCTCTCTGCCTCTCGGTGAATTGATGGTATATCATGGGGAAGACAGTGAGTCACCACAATCAGCAAGGACATGGGGTGAACTGATTGAGCAGTAGAGTTTTAAACATGTTGGGAGGTTATAAAGAGTAGCAAGGGGACTGTTGAATTGGTTGCATTTAGAGATGACGAACGCAAGGGTCAGAATTGGTCTTGCTGATGGAAAAGGATTTGCGGGCTAAAAGATTTCAAGTCAGCATCAAACAGGTTGCTGAGGTTTTCGAGAATTTGATCTGAGAATCAGACAGTGTCTCGGAAGGGAAATGAGTCACTGGCAAGGGAGCGAGCACAGTTTGTCGTAATGTTGGAGGTAATGGCTTCAGGCTTCTGAATGTTCAGGTGGAGGAAGTTATGATTCGTCTAAGACTGGATGCCAGACAAGCAGTGTGACACACAGGAATTCGAGTGGCCACTGGGGTGGTGTTGAGGTTAAGCTGAGTGTCACTGGAAAACTGGGAGCTGACCCCACATACAATGAAGTTCATTTACCACAAACTTACAGTATTAGTCAGATACCAGTAAGAGCAAGCGCGGCCTGTGTGGGAAATAGGAAAAATGTGACAACGGCATAAGAGGTGTGTTGTTGAGGTTGGAGCTGGGTCTGTATTTTGAATGAGTAACGAGAGTCTAGCTTCTCATGTAATAATGGTACACCTGGCTGCTTTTGCTTGATGCAACGACTGGATGCCTGAAGTGGAAAGTGCCAGATTGACCATTAGAACAAAGAACAAAGAAAAGTACAGCACAGGAACAGGCCCTTCGGCCCTCCAAGCCTGCGCCGACCATGCTGCTCGTCTAAACTAAAATCTTCTACACTTCCGGGGTCCGTATCCCTCTATTCCCATCCTATTCATGTATTTGTCAAGGTGCCCCTTAAACGTCACTATCGTCCCTGCTTCCACCACATCCTCCGGCAGCGAGTTCCAGGCACCCACTACCCTCGGTGTAAAAACCTTGCCTCGGACACCTCCTCTAAACCTTGCCCCTCGCACCTTAAACCTATGTCCCCTAGTAATTGACCCCTCTATGCTGGGAACAAGTCTCTGACTATCCACTCTGTCTCTGCCCCTCATAATTTTGTAGACCTCTGTCAGGTCGCCCCTCAACCTCCTTAAGGGCGTCCCATCGAGCGAGCCCATGCACACATAAGAAATGGCAAATATATTTAGGCTGTGTGGAAGCGAGGAGGTACTTCATGTCAGGCCTCAACAGCAAATGTCAGCGAGCAATCTAAACACGGGATAAGTTACCACTGATCTATTTCCTCACTTTACTTTTATCAACACAGCAGTGGCATTGGAAAGTGATCAGAGTAGAGATATTTGCTAATACACACACAGTGTGTGGTGGTATGTATTAGGGGTAATACGGTACACCACGTGTCGACAGGATATTGGTGGAGGGATGCCAAGTCCTGATAGGATCTGCCACCTACTGGACTCCACCCAGAAATGCCGGTATAAGAACCCAGTTTTTCCCTCCATTTCCCTCAGCAGTTGTATTCTGTAACCACGCTGCTGGGGATAAAGTTCTGCTTAATAAAGCCTTCAATTGACATTACCTCAACCTGCCTCGCGTCATATTGACGGTGCTACAATTTATTAAGCAGAATTTAAATTGAAGAAAGCGACGTGGGAACATGGAGCTCTGAATCACCCCGGAGTGCCTGCGCATCGCACCCCAAGCAGCTAACTCGGCCTCTATCTTCAAACACTGGATCGCATGCTTTGAGGGCTACCTCCGAACGGCCCCGGCACACCGACTGACGAACAAAAGATGCAGATCCTCTATTCCAGGGTGAGTCCTGACGTCTGCTCCCTTATCGAGGACGAGGACGGTTTCATCGGTGCCATCGCCGCGCTGAAGGATATCTACATCCGGCCCGCCAACCAGGTTTTTGCTCGCTACCAGCTCGCCACACGATGGCAATTTTCGGGGGAATCGCTGGACGAGTTTTATAACGCCCTGCAGATCCTGGGTCGAAACTGCAACTGCTCGGCAGTAACAGCGAGTAAACACACAGAGCTCCTGGTCCGCGATGCGTATGTGGCAGGTTTGGCCTCTTCCCAGATCCGCCAGAGGCTTCTGGAGAAAGAATCTCTGGGACTTACAGAAGCTCGGGCCCTGGCGGCATCCCTCGATGTGGCCACACGTAACGCCCGCGCCTACGCCCCCGACCGCACTACAGCCCCTTGGGCTCCATGGACCCCCGCTGCGGTCGACTCTCCGACACCCCCCCCACCCCCGCAAACCTGCGCGGCCAAAACACCAGACCAACCGGGGGGGCCCCGCTGCTATTTTTGCGGCCAGCCGAAACACCCTCGGCAGCGATGCCCGGCCCGCGCTGCTACCTGCAAAAGCTGCGGGAAGAAAGGCCACTACGCGACGGTGTGCAAGTCCTGCGGGGTCGCCGCTATCTCCGGGTAAGAAACGGGACCACAGACCCAGCCCCCCCAGCAATCCACGTGTGACCAACGGACGCTGCCATTTTGGACCCCGGACGCCACGAGGGAGAGATGGGCACCGCCATTTTGTCCACCCCCGACCGCGCTCGATCTGTGGACGCCGCCATCTTGGCTGAAGGACCCCGACACAGACGGCCACATACTGCCTGATTACGATGCTCAACTTCAACAACCACGTCTGGCTTCGACGACCCTCGACCAGTCGTGATGCCGAACGCTCCAGACTACAACCACTACAGTCCTAGTGAATGGCTACGAGACGCCGTGTCTTATCGACTCTGGGAGCACGGAGAGCTTCATTCATCCGGACACGGTAAGGCGCTGTTCCCTCGTAATTCGGCCAAGCACCCAGAAAATTTTCCTGGCGGCGGGATCCCACTCCGTTCAGATCACGGGATTCTGCATCGCTAACCTAACGGTGCAGGGGAGGGAGTTCAGAAATTACCGGCTGTATGTCCTCCCCCATCTCTGTGCGCCCACACTCCTAGGGTTGGACTTCCAATGCAACCTCCAGAGTTTAACATTTAAATTTGGCGGCCCTATACCCCCACTGACTGTCTGCGGCCTCGCGACCCTCAAGGTTGAACCGCCTTCCTTGTTTGCGAACCTCACACCGGATTGCAAACCCGTCGCCACAAGGAGCAGACGGTACAGCGCCCAGGACCGAGCATTTATCCGGTCCGAAGTCCAGAGGCTGCTGAAGGAAGGCATCATCCAGGCTAGCAACAGTCCCCGGGGAGCCCAAGTGGTAGTTGTTAAGACCGGGGAGAAACAGAGGATGGTCATCGACTATAGTCAGACCATCAACAGGTACACTCAGCTAGATGCGTACCCTCTCCCCCGCATATCCGACATGGTCAATCGGATTGCACAGTACAATGTCTTTTCCACCGTGGCCCTCAAGTCCGCCTACGACCAGCTCCCCATCCATCCCGGTGACCGCAACTATACTGCCTTCGAAGCAGATGGGCGGTTATACCACTTTTTAAGGGTTCCATTCGGCGTCACAAACGGAGTCTCGGTCTTCCAACGAGAGATGGACCGAATGGTTGACCAGCACGGTTTGCGGGCCACGTTCCCGTATCCCGACAACGTCACCATCTGCGGCCACGACCAGCAGGACCACGACGTCAACCTCCAAAAATTCCTCCAGACCGCTCACGCCCTGAACCTCACTTACAACAAAGAAAAATGCGTGTTCCGCACCGATCGTCTAGCCATCCTGGGCTACGTAGTGCGTAATGGAGTGATAGGCCCCGACCCTGAACGCATGCGCCCCCTCATGGAGTTCCCTCTCCCCCACTGTGCCAAAGCCCTGAAAAGTTGCCTGGGCTTCTTTTCTTATTACGTCCAGTGGGTCCCCCAGTACGCAGACAAGGCCCGTGCACTAATCCAGTCCACTACTTTTCCCCTGACGATAGAGGCATGCCAGGCCTTTAGCCGCATCAAAACGGATATCGCAAAGGCCACGATGCGCGCCATCGACGAGTCCCTCCCCTTCCAGGTCGAGAGCGACGCATCGGATGTACCTCTGGCGGCCACCCTCAACCAAGCAGGCAGACCCCAGGCCTTCTTCTCCCGAACGCTCCACGCTTCAGAAATCCGCCATTCCTCAGTGGAAAAGGAGGCACAAGCAATAGTGGAAGCTGTGTGACACTGGAGGCATTACCTGGCCGGTAGGAGATTCACTCTCCTCACTGACCAACGGTCGGTTGCCTTCATGTTCGATAATGCACAGTGGGGCAAGATCAAGAACGACAAGATCTTGCGGTGGAGGATCGAACTCTCCACCTTCAATTATGAGATCTTGTATCGTCTCGGAAAGCTGAACAAGCCATCCGATGCCCTATCTCGCGGCACATGTGCCAATGTACAAGTGGACCGTCTACAAGCCCTCCACGAGGACCTCTGCCACCCGGGGGTCACTCATTTCTACCACTTCCTTAAGGCCCGCAACCTCCTTTACTCCGTCGAGGACGTCCGAACAGTCACCAGAAACTGCCAGATCTGCGCTGAGTGCAAACCGCACTTTTTCAGGCCAGATAGAGCGCACCTGGTTAAGGCCTCTAGACCCTTTGAACGCCTCAGTTTGGATTTCAAAGGCCCCCTCCCCTCCACCAATCAGCAGGGGCATAGCCTCGAGCAGGACGACCAGTTACAACCCCCGGGGGAACGGGCAGGTAGAAAGGGAGAATGGAATGGTCTGGAAGGCCGTCCTGCTGGCCCTCCGGTCTAGGAGCCTCCCAATTTCCCGCTGGCAGGAAGTCCTCCCGGATGCCCTTCACTCTATCCGGTCCCTGCTGTGCACCACCACGAATCAAACGCCTCACGAGCACCTCCTCCTCTTTCCTAGGAAGTCCTCCTCTGGAACGCCACTTCCGACCTGGCTAGCAGCTCCGGGACCCATTCTGCTCCGGAAACATGTGCGGGCGCACAAGTCAGATCCGTTGGTGGAACGGGTGCATCTCCTTCATGCCAACCCGCAATACGCCTATGTGGAGTACCCCGATGGGCGTCAGGACACGGTCTCCCTGCGAGATCTGGCGCCCGCTGGAGCTACCCACACCCTCCCAACGCCAATCACCACCTCCTCACTCCTGCCGGTTCATCCCGCAGCCACCCCCTTTCCGGGGGGTTTGGTTCTCCTCCCAGACCCGCCCAGGAGTAAGGACACAGGGGACAGCGCTACGCTCCCAGAGTCGACGGGACTCGAACCAGCGCCATCACCACCACGCCCGAGACGATCGGAAAGGACGACCAGGGCGCCCATCCGGCTCATCGAATCACTTTAACTCTCAACGTTTTCAGTTATTGTGTCTTGTTATAGTTATGGCATCATGCCGACCCTGTTTGGCCTGTTGGCCCAGTTTTCAGTTATTGTGTCTTGTTATAGTTATGGCATCATGCCGACCCTGTTTGGCCCGTTGGCCCAGTTGAAGCGATAATTTTGTGTTTTGTTCAAAGTTACGGCACAGTACCGACTCTGTAAACTCCTACCACCATGCGAACCACCATCCCGCCGGGTTTATTTTCAACAAGGGTGAATGTGGTGGTATGTATTAGGGGTAATACGGTACACCACGTGTCGACAGGCTATTGGTGGAGGGATGTCAGGTCCTGATAGGATCTGCCACCTACTGGACTCCACCCAGAAATGCCGGTATAAGAACCCAGTTTTTCCCTCCATTTCCCTCAGCAGTTGTATTCTGTAACCACGCTGCTGGGGATAATGTTCTGCTTAATAAAGCCTTCAATTGACATTACCTCAACCTGCCTCGCGTCATATTGACGGTGCTACACAGTGTAATGCTTGTAGTTCCAGTCGCCATATTATAAAATGAATACAGAGGCAGTGGAGAGGGTGAGGAGCAGATTTACGAGGATGGTCCCAGAAATGTGTGCGTCTATATATCAGGAAAGGATGGATCTTATCCCTTGCAAAAAGAAGGCCGAAGGGGTGACCTTGTCCAGATCTTTAAAATTGTGAATGTCTTTGCTGGACTGACACAGAGTTTTCTGGTGCGACGTGCCCCTGCTGGGAGTGGGATTCTCCGTCCCGCCAGCCGGCGGGATTTCCAATTGTGGGCAGCCCCACACTGTTGGGAAATCCCAGGGTGTTGGGTGTGCTGCCGGAGCAATGGAGAATCCCGCCAGTGGAGAATCCAGCCCACTGTTTCCTTGTTTGAGGAAGAACATCAATATCAGATAGTCACCAAGAAATCCAAAAATAAATTTATTTTGTCAAACAGTGATAAAAATGTGGAACTTGCTACCTCAGGGAGAGGTTGAAGCAAATAGTTTTGCATGCATTTGAGGGAAACGTGGTGGCTTGAGATGTACCCTGGAGGCTTCCAGTAGTGAGCAAAAAGGATTTAATAATGAAATGCAAAGGCAGGTAGATAACAGTCACAGAACACAATGGACAGGTCTTCATCCTACAGCTCACTGGTCACAGGCCTCCGCACAAACTCCCCATTGGCCGGGGTTTGCGTGCTCCCGTGCAATTGGCCCTGAGCCAGTCCCGTGGTCAGTGGAGCTCACCCCTTAAAGGGGTCATGCTACCACAGGGAACTAAACTAGCATTTGAAGGAGAAGGGAGTAGATGGTTGCAATAGTAGATTCAGGTGAGAAGAGATGGGAGGAGGCTCGAGTGAGGCATAAACACCAGTGTGGGCACACTGGGCTGAATGGCCGGTTTCTGTGCCGTGTAGCTCATGTAATTCCTCCCGCCCCAGGTCTGAACAGAATCACTGAGACCTTATTAGCAGCTCAGCTAAAATCAGTTCACACAACATCGAACGGGAAATGACCTTTGAAGCTTCTGAGTCCGTGTGGCTCAGTCGCACATCACAACATTGGGTAACTAGCCGCTGGTGGGCAGCTTTTTGCCGTGGATTTCATTCTGCAGCGCACTTCCCTGATACGGGTGACAGCTGATTTTACCAAAGTGAAACTCATGTGAAAAACCAAGACTGCAGAGGATTTCAATGCTTTGAACAATCAATGCTGAGAAAACTCAAAAACACTTTGAACACTGAATGGTTTCTTTGCAGCCTTCAAAACATACATCCTGTTGCCGAATGCGTCGACAGAAAAAAGGTCATTCTGCAAATTACTGTCGGTTTGATGCCACAAAGGTCAGTCAGAAAGCACTGCAACACAATAAAGCAGATGCTAATTAATATTCTCAGGACAAACTAATATTCTTAATTTGATCTCTTCCACCCCCCCCACCCCCCCCCCCCCCCGCCGCCTTTCATGTCGAATTGGGACTCCATTCCCCAGGAGAGTTGTTTAAATTGGACTGCAATAAATCTGCCTTTTAAAGCTCTGAAGCTTCAGGTGGTTTTTTTTACAAGCTGTGGTTGGCAATTGTGGCCAGTGGGGAAACATCAAAACGGGCCCCCCTGCCAGCTGTAGCCTTGATCATGCCAGCTCCAGTGGCCAAGATCATGGTGGCAGAGTCTTCTATCAGCGGGACCCAACTACAAAAAAAAATCTTCAAACCTCCACAGCGGGCAATTGAAGAAGCCATGATGTCATCCCAAAGCTTCTGATCTCTGAAGCTTGATTAGAAGCCAGACGGACTTGCAGCAGTCAATTGTTTTTTTTTGTTGCCGCCATGATCAATGTTACCACTTCAAAATCGACCAGGCATTGGCCTAAATGAGTAAGAAACTGGATCATAGATAAATCCAGGCACTCAGTGCAAGGCATGTAAACGCAACACCTCCCACCGCCCCACCCCAGGTCAGCCATTGGCTCATTCCCTCCCCCCTCCCATCATCTCACCTCCCTCCTCCTCCCCCCAGCCACCAGCTCAACCTCCCCACCCCCGTCACCAGCCCATTCTCCCCACCCTCAGCCACCAGCTCACCTTTCCCAGCCCCCCCACAGCAGCCATCAGCTCATACCCCCCCCCCACCACTACCCTCCTCACCCCCTGCCCCGCACCCACCAGCTCACTCCCCAAAAATACTGCAAAGAATTTGCAGTTTTCAGAGGAATGATATACATTAGCTACAATATTAACAGCTCTGGCGATAGTCTTGTGAGTTCCTCGACAACGAGCGTAGAATCATAGAGCACAGAAAGAGGTCATTTGGCCCACTGTGATTGTGTCAGCTCTTTGGAAGGACTGTTCCCCCTTGCCTGCCGTTTCCCCACAGTCCAGCAACATTTTCTCCTTTGAGCATTTATCCAATTCTTATCGGCAAGTTACCACTGAATCTCCTTCCACTGTCCTTTTAATCTGTGCCCAGTAGATCATAACCATTCCCCTCAAAATATTTCTTGTTCTTTACCCAAATACATTCAATGTGTGTCACCTGGAAACTCAAATCGTTCACATTTACCTGCCTTTTTCAACAAGTTCTCGGTTGGGACACTTAGTATTGAAACTTTTGCAGTTGGCTACCCTGATGATCTAAGCATTGGCTGCATTTTGAGTCATGTTTTGACTGGAAGCTGCTCGGTTACGTAAAAACATAGAAGATAGGGGCAGGAGGACGCCATTCGACCCTTCGAGCCTGCCCCTGCTATTCATTATGACCATGGCTGATCATCCAGCCAAATCCTGCTTTCCCCCCATATCCTTTGATTCCCTTCACACCAAGTGCTATGTCGTTTTTAAAATAAATTGAGAGTGCCTAAATCTAAATTAAGGGACAATTTACCGTGGCCATTCCACCTACACAGCACATCATTTTAGGTTGTGGGGGTGAGATCCACGCAGACAAGGGGAGAATGTGCAAACTCCACATGGACAGTGATCCAGGGCCGGATTCGAACACGGGTCCTCGGCGCTGTGAGACAGCAGTGCTAACCTCTGAGCCACCATGCTGCCCGCTAAGTGCTATATTGAACTGCTTCTTATAAACATAGGGGCGCGATCTTCCCAAAAGGGTACAAAATCCCCGAGTGAGCACGTTTAGCCTCGCTCTAATATGCAGATCAGTCAAAAAGAGATCCCGCCCATTGTGGGCGGGATTCTCCTTGCAACGTCTCGCAAGATTGCGTTGAATTTCGCAGGGCGTTGCGAGCCGGGTAGATCCTAGGAGCGGGGTCCCGCGGCTTTCGCTGGCCATGCTGCGCTGTGGCGAGGTGCTTTTCCGTCACAGCATGGCCGGATGATTGCGCCCACAATGTTTGGGCCTCACCAACGTCCTGTGGTAATGAATGCCACAGGCTCACCACTCTGGGTGAAGAAATTTCTCCTCATCTCAGTCCTAAATGGTCTACCCCGTATCCTCAGACTGTGACCCCTGGTTCTTGGACACACCCACCATCGGGAAGATCCTTCCCCAGTTAGAATTTTACAGGTTTCTGTGAGATACCCCCTCATTCTTCTGAACTACAGCGAATACAATCCTTTTTTTTTAGTTAAAAAATTTGGATTAGCCAATGATATTTCTTTTTTCCAATTAAGTGGCAATTTAGTGTGGCCGATCCACCTAACCAGCACATCTTTGGGTTGTGGGGATGAAGCCCAGGCAGACATGGGGAGAATGTGCAATTCCACACGGGCAGTGACCCAGGGCCGGGATTCGAACCAGGGTCCCCAGCGCCGCAGTCCCAGTGCTAACCACTGCGTCACATGCCGCCCTCGTGAATACAATCCTAACCGATTCAATCTCCCCCCATACATCAGTCCTGCCATCCCAAGAATCAGCCTGGTAATCCTTCGCTGCACTCCCTCTACAGCAAGAACATATTTCTTCAGATAAGGAGGGCAAAACTGCACACAATATTCCAGGTGTGGCCTCACCGAGCCCTGTATAATTGCATCAAGACACCCCTGATCCTGTACTCAAATCCTCTTGCAATGAAGGCCAAGATACCACTTGTCTCCTTTACTGCCTGCTGTACCTGCATGTTTACCTTCAGTGACTGGTGAACAAAGAGACCCAGGCCTCATTGCACATTTCCCTTTCCTAATTTATGGCTATTCAGATAAAAGTCTGTCTTCTCGTTTTTGTTACCAAAGTGGATAACCTCGCATTTATCCAAATTATACTGCATCTGCCATTCATTTGCCCACTCACTCAACTTGTCTAAATCACACTGAAAAATCTCTGTATCCTCCTCACAGGTCACCCTCCCAATCAACTTCAATCCCTAACTTGTGCTGTGCAAAGGCAGCACAGTGGCGCAGTGGGTTAGCTCTGTTGCCTCACGGTGCCGAGGTCCCAGATTCGATTCTGGGTCACTGTCCGTGAGGAGTTTGCACATTCTCCCGGTGTTTGCGTGTGTTTCGCTCCCACAACCCAAAGATGTGCAAGCTAGGTGGATCGGCCACGCTCAACTGCCCCCTTAATTGGAAAAATTGGTACACTAAAATTTTTTTTTTTTAAACTTGTGCTGTGCAAGGTGGTTTCAGTTGGTCAAATTAAGCTTTGCCACTCCGATGAGTTTGCAATTCAAAAGCAAATCAGCTGGGGCTCCTACTCTGATTGCAAAGTGTTAATGGGCAAACTTACTTGAGTACAGGATCTGGCCAGGTTGCAAAGCCTCACAGGAGAATATAATGCCCTGGTGACATTCAAACGCTGCGCTGTTTGATGAAAAAATGACTGTTGACGTGAGCAACTTAACAGTCGCCATCACGTGTGGGTGGAGAGAAACATGGAAAATAGGTGCAGGGGTAGGCCATTCGGCCCTTCGAGCCTGCACCGCCATTCAATATGATCATGGTTGATCATGCAAATTCAGTATCCCACTCCCGCTTTCTCTATACCCCTTGATCCCTTTAGCCGCAAGGGCCACGTCCAGCTTTCTCTTGAATATATCCAATGAACTGGCCCCAACAGCTTTCTGTGGTTGAGAGTTCCACAAGGTCACAACTCTGAGAGAAGAAGCTCCTCCTCATCTCAGTCCTGAATGGCTTACCCCTTATTCTTAGGCTGTGATCCCTAGTTCTGGACGTCTCAACATCGGGAACATTCTTCCAGCATCTAGCCTGTTCAGTCCCATCAGGACTTTTTATGTTTCTGTGTGATCTCCTCTCATTCTTCGAAACTTCAGCGAGTACAAGCCCAGTCGATCCAGTCTTCCTTCTTCTGTCAGTCCTGCCAGGCGTTGCGGCGGCGCAGTGGTTAGCACTGCTGCCTCACGGCACCGAGGACCAGGGTTTGATCCCAGCCTTGGGTAACTGTCCATGTGGAGTTTGCACATTCTCCCTGTGTCTGCGTGGGTTTCACCCCCACAACCCAAAGATGTGCAGGGTAGGTGGATTGGCCACGCTTAATTGGAAAAAAAAAGAATTGGATACTCTAAATTTATTTTTAAAAATGTCAATCCTGCCGTCCTGGGAATTAGTCTGGTGAACCTTCGCTGGACACCCTCAGTAGCAATAATGTCCTTCCTCAAACTAGGAGACCAAAACTGCACATAAAACTCAAGATGTGGCCTAACCAAGGCCCTGATTAACTGCAGCAAGACACCCTACCCCTGTACGTAAATCCTCTCGCTTTGAAGGCCAGCATGCCATTAACGTTCTTTTTGTTTTTAATAAATGTAGAGTACCATTTTCATTTTTTCCAATTAAGGGGCAATTTAGCGTGGCCAATCCACCTAGCCTGCACATCTTTGGGTTGTGGGGGCAAAACCCAATCAAACACGGGGAGAATGTGCAAACTCCACAGGGACAGTGACCCCGAGCCGGGATCGAACCTGGGACCTCGGCGCCGTGAGGCAGCAGGGCTAACCCACTGCACCATTAACGTTTCTCATCTCCTTCTGTACCTGCATGCCAACCTTCTGTTACTGTTCCACCATGACACCCAGGTCTCGTTGCACTTCCCCTTTTTCTAAACTGCCACCATTCGGATAATAATCTGCCTTCTGTTTCCGCCACCAAAGTGGATGACCTCACATTTACCCACATTATATTGCAATTGCCAAGTATATGCCCATTCAGCCAGACTGTCCGAGTCACCCTTCAGCCTCTTTGCATCCTCCTCACCGCACAAACTGCCACCCAGCTTAGTGTCATCTGAAAATGTGGAGATATTGCATGCAATTCCTTCATCCAAATCATTAATGTACATTGTCAACATCCTCTCAAAAAGTGAGTTGACCCCACTGTCTGAGGCAATATTTATCATTCAAGCAAAAACACTGAAACAGACTACCTTGTCATTGCCATTGTGGGAGCTTGCTGTGCACAAATTGGTTGCCATTTTCCCTCCATTGCGACAATGGCTACACTTGTAAAGGTACTCTATTGGGTCTCGAATACTTTAGGGCATCCTGAATTAAGAACAGGAGTTGATCATTTGGCCTTTCGAGTCTATTCTGCCTTCAATACGACCATGGCTGTTCCAATTGTGGCTTCTACTCCACTTTCCTGTCTGCCTCCCCTAGTCCTTGACCCCCTTGGCGATCAAAAATCTACCTACCTCAGCCTTGAATTATATTCAATGACCCAGCCTCCACTGCTCTCTGGAGAAGAGAGTTCAAAAGAATTCAAAAGAGAAAACCCTTCTCCATATCTCAGTCTCATTATTTTTTTAAATTGTGCTCCCCCTAGTTCTAGATTCCCCCACAAGGAGAAACATCCTTTCAACATTCACCCTGTCGAGTCCCTCAGAATCTTTTACATTTCAGTAAGATTGCCACGCATTCTTCTGAGCTCCAATGAGTATCGGCTCAACCTGCCCTATGGAGGAAAGCCTCCATACTCCCAGAATGCCTTGATCCACTGCAATTTGCATACTGCCACAACCAATCCACAGCAGACACCATCTCCCCGGCCCTACATTCATCCCTGGAGCATCTCGACAACCAGGCCTCCTACGTCAGACTCCTTATTCACGGACTACAGCTTCGCCTTCAACACCATAATCCCAGCCAAGCTCATATCAAAGCTCCAAAACAAAGGACTTGGCCCCTCCCACTGCAACTGGATCCTCGACCTCCGACCCATGGATCACAATCAGTAAGGATAAACAACACCTCCTCCACGATAGTCCTCCATACCAGGGCAAAGCAAGGCTGCGTACTTAGCCGCCTACTATACTCCCTGTACACACAGAACTGTGTGGCAAAATTTGGCTCCAACATCATCTACAGGTTTGCTGATGATACGACCATAGTCGGATCTCGAACAACGATGAGTCAGAGTACAGGAGGGATATAGAGAACCTAGTGGAGTGGTGTGACGATAACAATCTCTCCCTCAATGGCGGCAAAACTAAAGAGCTGGTCATTGACTTGAGGAAGTGAGATACCCTCAATTGATAATTCAGAGGCTTTAATTAGTAGAGAACCAGACAGCTGCCGAGAAGTGTGCTCACTGCACGCTGCCCACTGAACATTACCTTATATACAGTTCCCTGGGGGGGGGCAGAGCCAGAGGCGGAGTCCCCCAGAGTTGCAAACCCGGTCTTAAAGGGATCATCACATTAAAGGTACAGTTATACAGTTATCATTCATCACATTCACCCCCTGTTTAAAAGAAAAATGCATAGTCCGTCGGGGGTGAGGTAGAATTACATGTTCAGTCTTTTGGGTGGTCTGATTGTCCGTGTTGACCTTCTCAGCTCCAGCGGTGGTGCGGCGGATACGATCGTCCTCTGTGGGGGTATATCCAGGAGCACGGTTGTCTGAGCCTTTGCCCGTGTTGGAGCAGGGGGTGTATCCGGGGTGACTAAGGTGATTGATGCCGGCCCCAGCTGGGGAGAAGGGGGCGCTATGGGGGGGGGGGGACGCTGTCGGAGTCGGCAGCCGGTGCGGGGAGGGGAGCGTCGGTAGAAGGGGGGGCGTCGGTGGGAGAGCCAGCGGGTACCAGGTCTCGCAGGGAAATGGTGTCTTGCCTGCTGTCGCGGTCCTCGACGTAGATGTATTGAGGGTTTGCGTGTAGCAGTTGGACCCTCTCGACTAGTGGGTCTGTCTTATGGCTCCTCACGTGCCTCCAGAGTAGGACTGGTCCCGGAGTCGTCAGCCAACGTGGAAGCGAGACCCCAGAGATCGACTTCCTGGGGAAGACAAACAAACGGTTGTGAGGGGCCTCGTTCGTGGCCGTACAGAGGAGCGACCTATTAGAGTGTAGGGCATCGGGTAGGACCTCCTGCCAGCGGGCGGTTGGGAGACTTCTTGACCGTAGGGCTAGAAGGACAGCCTTCTAAACTGTCGCGTTCTCCCTCTCCACCTGCCAGTTTCCCCGCGGGTTATAGCTGGTCGTTCTGCTCGAGGCGATGCCCTTGTTGAGCAGATATCGACGCAGCTCATCACTCATGAACGATGTACCCCGGTCGCTGTGGATATAAGCGGGAAAACCAAACAGGGTGAAGACGCTGCGCAGTGCCTTGATTACGGAGGCTGTGGTCATATCGGGGCAGGGGACAGCGAATGCGAAGCGGGAGAATTCATCGATGACAGTGAGGAAATAAATGTTGCGGTTGGTGGACGGGAGGGGCCCTTTGAAGTCCACGCTTAGTCGCTCAAAGGGCCCAGAGGCCTTTACCAGGCGAGCCTTGTCTGGTCGGTGGAAGTGCGGTTTGCACTCCGCACAGATCTGGCAAGCCTTGGTCATGGCCTTGACCTCCTCGGTGGAGTAAGGTAGGTTTTGGGACTTGATGAAGTGAGCAAGCCGGGTGACCCCCGGGTGACAGAGGTCATTGTGGATGGCCCTCAGGTGATCTTTCTGCGCGTTGGCGCACGTGCCGCGGGACAGGGCATCTGGGGACTCGTTGAGCTTCCCCGGACGATATGTAATATCGTACGTATAGGTGGAGAGTTCTATCCTCCACTTCAGAATTTTATCATTCTTTATTTTCCCCCGTTGTGTGTTATCGAACATAAAGGCGACCCACCATTGGTTGGTGACGAGGGCGAACCTCCTACCAGCTAGGTAGTGCCTCCAGTGCCGCGCGGCCTCCACTATGGCTTGTGCCTCCTTCTCGACTGCAGAGTGCCGGATTTCCGAGGCGGTGAGGGTTCGGGAGAAAAACGCTACTGGTCTGCCCGCCTGGTTGAGGGTAGCAGCCAGGGCGACGTCTGATGCATCGCTTTCTACCTGGACGGGGATGGTTTTGTCCACCGCGTGCATGGAGGCCTTGATGATATCGGCCTTGATACAGCTGAAGGCCGACTGAGCCTTAGCCGTCAGGGGAAAAACCATGGTCTTAATGAGTGATCGGGCTTTGTCCGCGTATCTGGGGACCCACTGGGCGTAATAGGAAAAGAGCCCCAAGCACCGTTTGAGTGCCTTGAGGCTACGGGGAGGGGAAGTTCCTTAAGGGGGCGCATGCGGTCGGGGTCTGGGCCTAGGACCCCGTTTTCCACGACGTAGCCGAGGATGGCTAGTCGGGTTGTGTGGAACACGCATTTCTCTTTGTTGTATGTCAGATTGAGGGCCCGGGCGGTCTGGAGGAACTTCCTCAGGTTTGTGTCCTGGTCCTGCTGGTCATGGCCGCAGATGGTGACGTTGTCCAAGTACGGGTATGTAGCCCGTAAGCCATACTGGTCCACCATTTGATCCATCGCCCTTTGAAAAACGGAGACTCCATTTGTGACGCCAAAAGGGACCCTGAGGAAGTGAAAAAGCCGACCGGCTGCTTCGAATGCCGTGTAGGGGCGGTCCTCTGGGCGGATAGGGAGCTGATGATAGGCGGATTTTAGATCGACCGTGGAGAATATCCGATACTGGGCGATTTGGTTCATCATTTCTGCTATGCGGGGAAGTGGGTACGCATCGAGTTGCGTAAAACGGTTTATGGTCTGACTATAGTCCACCACCATTCGTTGCTTTTCCCCAGACTGGACTACCAATACTTGTGCTCTCCAAGGGCTGTTGCTAGCCTCTATTTAGTAGTCGCTGAACCTCTGACTTGATGATAGTCATGTCTTGGGCACTGTACTGCCGACTCCTGGTGGCGACGGGCTTACAGTCGGGAGTGAGGTTCGCGAAGGTGGTGCAACTTTAAATTTTGCCAGGCTACATACCGTGAGTGGGGGCAGGGGTCCGCCGAACTTCAATGTCAGGCTTCGGTGGCTGCACTGAAAGTCCAGACCGAGCAGCAGGGGGGCGGAGAGGTGAGGGAGGATATAAAGTTTAAAACGGGCATATTTGGTGCCTTGAAAAGCGAGGTTCGCGACACAATACCCCGTGATTTGGACCGAATTAGACCCAGATGCGAGGGCGATAGTTTGGGAGGTGGGATAGGTGCGCAAGGAGCAGCGTCTTACCGTGTCTGGGTGAATAAAGCTCTCCGTGCTCCCGGAGTCAAATAGGCAGGGGGTGTCGCGACCGTTGATTTGGACCTGCATCATTGAGTTCCGCAGGTGCTTCGGCCATGATTGATCGAGAGTGATCGCTCCCAGTTGCAGGTAGACAGAATCCTCGGTTGAGTCGGACTCACAAAATGGCCACCGGGAGTCACAAAATGGCGGCCACCGTAAGTCGCACGTGTCAGATTTTGAAGATGGCCGCCGCTAAGATGGCCCCCATGACTCGCACGAAGCCGATGACGCGTCAGAAGTGGGCATGCCAGGCCGGCGCGCAGCCGTGTTGCGGGGCCTGTGGGCCCGGTAGTTCGATATCTGGGCCCGATGAGACTTTTGTTTCTGGCCTTTGGCCCAGCCAGGCAGACCTTTGCGAAGTGCCCCTTCTTTCCGCAGTCGTTGCAGATAGCGGAGCGGGCTGGGCAACGCTGGCGTGGGTGTTGGCCTTGCCCATAGAAATAGCACGGTGTGCCCTCGGTGTGAGCGGGTTGCCGCGCAGCGCAGGCCTGTAGCGTGGCCGAGTCTGGAGGGGATCGAGAGGGGTTTGCAAGGTTCGCGGAGTACGTACGTAGATTATGGTGGGCCGCTTCCAGAGAAGAGGCGAGCGTTACTGTGCCTTGGAGGTCCTTTGCCCCGTCTTCTAGGAGCCACTGCCTGATGTATGTGTATCGGATACCGGACACAAAAGCATCACGAATATGCAAGTTCATATGGACATCTGCCGTCACCTCTTTATGGTCGCAGTTCCTGGCGAGCGCGGTGAGTCTCTCCAAGTATTCGTCTCGCGTTTCCCCGGAGCGCTGGCGGCAGATCGAGAGCAAATGTCGGGCGTGTACCTCGTTTATCGGCTTAACGAAGCGCTTATGTAGGATTTTGACCGTCGTAGCCTTCTCAATCACGGAGGCGAGTCTGTGGCCCACCCGGGAATGTAGTAAGCTCAGCTTGCGAGGTCCGACAACTGTAGTCTCTGAGGAGTTCAGATAGGCCTCAAAATACCGGAGCCAGTATTTAAAATTTCAGCGGCCTCCGGCGACCGAGCATCATGATTGAGCTTCTCCGGCTTTAGACCGCTGTCCATCTCGAAGTATTCTGCTAATTAAATTGAGATACCCTCAATTACGACTCGAGAGAGAAGATTGATGATTCAAAGGCTTTAATCAGCAGAAAACCAGACAGCTGCCGAGAAGTGTGCTCACTGCACGCTGCCCACTGAACATTACCTTATATACAGTTCCCTGGGGGGGGGGGGGGCGGAGCCAGAGGTGGAGTCCCCCAGGGTTCCAAACCTGGTTTTAAAGGGATCATCACATTAAAGGTACAGTTATCATTCATCACAGGAAGCAAAGTACTGAACACACCTCTGTCCGCATCAATGGTGCCGAGATGGAGATGGTTGACAGCTTCAAATTTTTAGGTGTGCCTATCACCAAAAATCTGTCCTGGTCCACCCATGTCAATGCTACGACCAAGAAAGCATAACAGCACCTATTCTTCCTCAGAAACCAAGTGAATTTGGCATATCCACATGGCTCTTACCAACTCTTACAGGTGCATCATAGAAAGCATCTTATCTGACTGCATCACAGTCTGGTATGGCAACTGCTCGGCCCAAGACCGGAAGAAATACAGAATCATGAACACAGCCCAGTTCATCGCGTGAACCCGACTCCCAGCTCCCATCCATTAGCTCTGTCCACATGTCCCAAAAGACATTCTGAATTCTCTCTCTGGGTACCCGAACAGGCACCGGAATGTGGCGACTGGGGGCTTTTCACAGTAACTTCATTGCAGCGTTAATGTAAGCCTACTTGTGACAATAAAGATTATTATTATTATCTCCCGCTGCCTTGGGAAAGCGGTCGCCATAACCAAAGACCCCTCCCATCTGGATAATTCACTGTTACAACTTCTTCCATAAGGCAGGAGATACAAAAGTCTGAGTTCATGCACTAACAGGTTCAAAAACAGCTTCTTCCCCACCCCCAGACTCCGAAATGACTCTTACGGACTGAATTGATCTCTCCACACATCTTCTCTACTGAGTAGTACTGCACTCCGTATGCTTCACCCTTTGCCTGTGTCCATGTATTTACATTGTGAATTTAAGTATGTCTGTTATAACCTGCCTACTTACCATTGGCTGGGGACTAATGACAATCCCACAATCCTGTGGGAGTATGAGCTTCCCCAATGAGGGGGGCGGAGAAACCATTAGTAAACTCCTAGTATAAATAAAGCTGGCCAGTTTAGGAACCAGCAGGAAGGAGTGTGCAGCAAGGGAAGTTGCTGCTGCTGTTTTATATATATATATATATATATATATATATATATACACATACATACATACATATAAATGTTATTACTTTGTATCCTTAAAACTCGTGCTGGATTCTTCGTGGCCCTCACAAAACTGGCGACGAAGGTTCAAGTGAATAGCTATCTACACTGCTGAAGCCACCTCCCTGGATTTTTGTTGGATACAGGTTGGAAGTTGTTTTCTATTACACCATGCCTCTGTACGGACGTTTGAATGTTTTTGATGCTGCGCTGGAAAGCTGGAACCAGTACACACAACGGATGCGTTACTATTTCCGGACAAACAATATCACCGACAACAAGCGCCAGGTGGTCATATTGCTCACTGCCTGCGGCCAGCATACGTTTGGGGTGATTAGGAGCCTTACGTACCCAGCTGCGCCGGACACCAAAACGTTTGATGAACTTGTGAATATAGTGGGGCAACATTTTAACCCAACCCCGTACACGATAGTCCAGCGTTACCGGTTTAATACCGCTGAGAGGACCCCTGGAGAATCCCTTGCCGATTTTCTATCCAGGCTACGCAGGATTGCAGAGTACTGTGACTATGGTGAGACCATGTCAGAAATGTTACGCGACCGTTTGGTTTGCGGTATTAACAATGCGGCCACCCAGAGAAAGTTGTTAGCTGAGCCAACATTGACTTTTCAACAGGCCATTCAAAAAGTATTGTCCCAAGAGAGCGCAGAACGAGGAGTGCAGGAGCTACAGGGAATGGAAGTGCATGCCTTGGGGCGCAACCCCTTACGTCTGAAAACTTCCTCCCGCACTCCTGCGGTACCTTGGGCGAGGCAACGTCCGGACCGACGCCAGTGGCCGTCGGACATTCCTCCCCGAAGGGAGCCTTCTCCAGAACCAATGGGTGAGGAGCCATGTCCGTGTCAGACTTGTAGGCACCGACCCCGTCGCGGACGGAGGTCCTGGGGGCGCCAGAGGCGCCGTCGTTCCGACCGAAACTGGGACCAGCCCAGTGGC